>NC_138868.1:11864961-13083281 GCF_965194805.1 Balaenoptera borealis
GATGTATTCAGCAAACAGTATTCTGTTTGTCTGGAATGTAATATTCATGAAGAGAAATAATAGAAAATAAGTTTGGAATGCTGTAAGTTGGTGCCCAACTGTAGAGGCTATTCTCTTTCAGATTAAGATTTTCAAGTTTATACTATAGATTCTAACTCCACTAAAGAAAGTTTAGATATTGTGCAGATGTCAGAGCTAAAGGCAAAATCCCAACTACTGTAGGAAAACATTTAAAACAGGTTTGCTTATGCATCTGTGTTAAAACAAAGCTTTTGTTTGCTTTAGGCAAATTGTTCAGCATTTTATGTGTGAGCACATATCCATCTAAAAAGTTATTCCAGCACCTGCTGGAACAGACATTGGTCATTTTTTTTTGATGTATCCAGAATCCATTTTCCCTCTTAAAACTGTTCTGACTTTCTTGGAGAATGATCTCTTAATTATTGGGTTGATGGAGGAAGAATTCCCTGTGCCCACCCAAGTTTATGGAAACTAAGGCAAGGAGAGTCTTTCCTTCCCTGCCCCCCTAGAGAGAGAACCCTGAATTGTAATGCATAGAGATATAGAGAGGCAAGCATGAGTCCTAGACTCAGCCAATAACAAGATCTCATTTCCCCCAATTTAAGTCTGAAGCAAGTGATAACAAGGGCAGCATGTAGGCTTGGAGGCATTTGCCCCATTAGTGGGATTCTCATTGGGCCATTCTAGCCAGGACATGGTTTCTTGGCTGCTGACTTCTGTTCCTTAGCCTCTGAAATGCCCTTGGTTCCTACCTTTGGTCCAGTTTCCCTTTGATTCTGCGAATGTCTTGATATTCTTTCAGTCACCCCCATTTTTTCCTTTATATTAGCCTGAGTTGGTCTCTGTGAAAAAACATAACTGATATATCTAGCATGTGAGAGACACTCCTCCGGGGACTGTACAGTGAACAAGAGACAAAATCCCAGCCTCAAGAAATTGAAAAATAGAGTAGAAATGTAAAATGTTAAAAGAATAGGGAAAAAAAACCCTCAATAATATGAGCCCATAAATACTTCAACTGGCATTTCAGTAGGAAAATGAATAATGCAGAGAAAGCATTGCCACAAAATTTAACTTACTTCAGAAAGCTAAGTAATTACCAAATCATCCATTTTTTAACCAATTTTTCGTGCTGACAATGTTGATTAAGGTCTGGAGTTTTCGGTACATAGGAATAAAAGAGACCACCATTGCATGTTTAAGACAAGGAAGTTGAGGCCCAGGGAGGGGAAGTGGTCTCACGTCCAGAAAGTGGCAGAGCCAGATCTTGTGACATATTCCATCACCGCAGACGCCACACACACCACAGTGCTCCTGGCTGCTGGCCGCAACCCACGCTATGCTTGAGAACACCCGCTTTTGCTTCTCCCGGGATGTTTCTGGTAGAATCACCCTTTGTCCTTATAAACACATTACTGCTTCCCTCCTCAGATAATGTCACTTTATACCTGCATGACACGTGAGCCTGGCTAGAGCTGGACAGAAAGTCATATCCAAGAGCCAACCTGTGCCTTTCAAGTTAATTGTAGCATCTTCTCTTTGGGTCCCTAGTTGGCTACTCTTCACATTTCCTCTCTTCAATTCCAAGCACCCCTTATGTCAATAATAGTAAATATATATATATATATATATATATTTATACATATATACATTCTTTTTTTATATTTTTTTCCATATTGGTTTATCCCAGGAGATTGGATATAGTTCCCTGTGCTCTACAGTAGGACCTTGTTGTTTATCCATTCTAAATGCAATAGTTTGCGTCTATCAACCCCAAAATCCCAGTCCATCCCTCCCCCTCCCCCCTCCCCCTTGGCAACAGGTCTGTTTTCTGTGTCTGTGAGTCTGTTTCTGTTTTGTAGATAGGTTCATTTGTGCCATATTTTAGTGATATCATATGGTACTTGTCTTTCTGTTTCTCACCTATTTTACTTAGTATGATAAACTCTAGTTACAACCATGTTGCTGCAAATGGCATTATTTCGTTCATTTTCATGTCTGAGTGGTATTTCATTGTATATACGTACCACATCTTCTTTATCCATTCCTCTGTCAATGGACACTTAGGTTGTTTCCATGTCTTGGCTATTGTAAACAGTGCCGCTATGAACATAGCGGTGCATGTATCTTTTATTTTTTTTTTTGCTTTATTTATTCTCTCTCATCTCATATACATTTATTTATTTATTTATTTATTTATTTTAACATCTTTATTGGAGTATAATTGTTTTACAGTGGTGTGTTAGTTTCTGCTCTACAACAAAGCGAATCAGCTATACATATACATACGTTCCCATATCTCTTCCCTCCCTCCCACCCTCCCTATCCCACCCCTCTAGGTGGTCACAAACCACCGAGCTGATCTCCCTGTGCTATGTGGCTGCTTCCCACTAGCTATCTATTTTACATTTGGTAGTGTATATATGTCCATGCCACTCTCTCACTTCATCCCAGCTTACCCTTCCCCCTCCCCGTGTCCTCAAGTCCATTCTCTAGTAGGTCTGTGTCTTTATTCCCGTCTTACCCTTAGGTTCTTCATGACTTTTTTTTTTTTTATCTTAGATTCCATATATATGTGTTAGCATACGGTATTTGTTTTTCTCTCTCTGACTTACTTCACTCTGTATGACAGACTCTAGGTCTATCCACCTCACTACAAATATCTCAATTTCGTTTCTTTTTATGGCTGAGTAATATTCCATTGTATATATGTGCCACATCTTTATCCATTCATCCGATGATGGACACTTAGGTTGCTTCCATGTCCTGGCTATTGTAAATAGTGCTGCTATGAACATAGGGGTGCATGCATCTTTTTGAATTAGAGTTTTGTCCGGATATAAGCCCAGGAGTAGGATTGCTGGATCATATGGTAATTCTATTTTTAGTTTTCTGAGGAACCTCCATGCTGTTTTCCATCGTGGCTGCACCAGCTTACATTCCCACCAACAGTGCAAGAGGGTTCCTTTTTCTCCACACCCTCTCCAGCATTTGTTATTTGTAGAGTTTTAGTGATGGCCATTCTGACCGGTGTGAGGGGGTACCTCACTGTAGTTTTGATTTGCATTTCTCTAATTGGACCTCATATTTGAACTCCCTCCAGGAATTGCCTTCGGCTGAAGGGAGCCGCCTCACTCAAGGTAACCCACATCCGAGACTGGTCAGTGAGGGATACAAAGGCCTGGCCCCTTATCTGCTTGAGACAGTTCCTGAGGGCCATCCCAGCCCCAGAGATCCCCAAGGGATTGGCTGAGGCCTTTGTTGCAACTGCATCACGGTCCAACTTTTCGCGCTGGTCCCGCTGCCATCTCTCCCTCACAGGTGCTGTTCCTAAGAGCATTCCCCAGGGAGCCGCCTGCATGCCAACCTCAGTCTCAGAGCCCATTTCCCAGCAAATATGATCTAAGAAGTCTCCTCACACACTCTAAATTTTATGATAGTTTCTGAGGGTCGAATAACATTGTTTTACATTCCTCAGGATCGTGATTTCTGTTGCCAACAATCGCAGAGATAGAATCCTGAATCTCCAGGCTTGTTTTCTGAAGAAAGCAGAAAATAGTAGCCCTGAGCCCTACTATATAGTGCACACGATATTCATACACCCTACAGATGTAAAGAGGCTTAGAGACCACCCCCCCTTCCTTAAATATTTTCTGAGGGTTTTCTGTGTGCTAAAAGCTCTGCTGAACACTTTTATTTCTCACAATTACTCTATTAGCGTTTACTTTATTATCCTAGTTTTATTTTTTATTTATTTTATTTATTTTTATTTATTTTTTAATTGAAGTATAGTTGATTTACACTGTTACAATGTTAATTTCTGCTATACAGCAAAGTGATTCAGTTATACATATACATGTATCTATTCTTTTTCAAATTCTTTTCCCAATTAGGTTGTTACAGAATATTGAGCAGAGTTTCCTGTGCTATACAGTAGGTCCTTATTAGTTATCTATTTTAAATACAGCAGTGTGTACATGTCCATCCCAAACTCCCTAACTATCCCTCCCCCACACCCTTCCTCACAGTAACCATAAGTTTGTTCTCTAAGTTCAGGAGTCTGTTTCTGTTTTGTATGTAAGTTCATGTGTATCATCATTTAAAAAAAATTTTTTTAGAGAAATATCGTATGATATCGCTTATATGCGGAATCTAAATCAATGCATCTCCCTGAAAGGATTAATGATTAAACCTTCAAGGAAAGGGAATTATAATTTTATTGATCACTTTTATCATGCCAGATATGTTTTCTATATTTTAATGTACAGTACCTCTTTAAAATTCACAGTACATCTGTGAGAGGTGAATTAATTTTTTCATTTTCCAGATGGTGAAACTGAGGTTCAGATACACAGGTGCTAAGGGGTAGAACCAGGATTCTAATGCACTCTGTTTGTTGGCTCTCCAGGCCTTCTACTCTATCTTGACCTTCCCACCATCTCCTGTTTCTCAGATGAGGAAGCTGAGGTACAAACTCTGTAAGTGGCTCTACCCCAGTCATATTGCTAGAGAGTGGTCCCAGATTTTCTGTCTCCCACTCCTCAACATCAATAGGTCTCCCGCTCGGCACACTCAGAATCCGTAGGACTCCAGCTGCCTTTTCCAAATGGGGTCGGCAAAATGTCATTCTCACTTAGATGGCAAAACTCCTCACCAAATATAAAACTGAAAATGTAGGCCACTTGCCCATGTGATTGTATTTCATAACTCAGAGCTAATAATAGCTCTCAGCTTGCTTGGCCTGTTTATAACATATTAAAACCTCATATTCAAATTCACTCGCCTTTTGGATTAATGTCAAGATTATGAATTTCCAGATTTCTTTCTCTTCCCATCTCTATCTCACCCAGCAGGGACTGGATTATCCTTGTCCACGTTATTTTCCACATGAATTACTGAGTGCTTATTTTCAAAGAGGAATTTTGTGACCTTATTGTCTTTGCTGTACCTGCAGAATCCATTTTGGAAGGCAGGAGGGAGGTGGTTAAGGGCACAGGCTCCAGGGCTGGAGGGGGGTCAAGGATGTGTATTCTTTTTACTTTTTAATTTACTTTTTATTTTATATTGGAGTATAGTTGATTTACAATGTTGTGTTTCAGGTGTACAGCCCAGTAATTCAGTCATATATATATATATGCCCATTCTTTTTCAGATTCTCTTCCCATATAGTTATTACAGAATATTGAGTAGAGTTCCCTGTGCTATACAGTAGGTCCTTGTTGATTATCTATTTTATATATAATAGTGTGTATATGTTAATCCCAAAACCCTAATTTATCTCTCTCTCCCACATTTCCCCTTTGGGAACCATAAGTGTGTTTTTGAAGTTTGTGAGTCTGTTTCTGTTTTATAAATAAGTTCATTCGTATCATTTTTTTTTTTAGATTCCACATATAAGTGATATCATGTGATATTTGTCTTTCTCAGTATCATGTGATATTTGACTTCACTTAGTATGGTAATCTCTAGGTCTATCCATGCTGCTGTAAATGGCGTTATTTCATTCTTTTTTATGGCTGAGTAATATTCCAGTGTATATATGTACCGCATCTTCTTTATCCATTCATCTGTTGATGGACATTTAGGTTGCTTCCATGTCTTGGCTATTCTAAACAGTGGTGCAATGAACATTGTGGTGCATGTATCCTTTCGAATTATGGTTTTCTTCAGAGAAAGTCTATGTATTCTTGAGCCAGGCATGAAACCTTTGTCTTAGTTTCCTTGTCATTGAAATGGACACAAAATAATACCTCCTATTTCCTGGGACTGTTGTGAGGATTAAACGACAACAAAAAATTCATGGTCAATGTTTAGCTCAATTCCCAACACATACCACACACACACACACATGCACACACAGATTGCACAAATAGAACTACTGAAAAGAAAAATCAACAAAACAAAAAATCACCACCACTTAGCATGACCAACTTGTTCCAGTTTGCCTGGGACTTTCCAGCTTTAGTACTGAAACACTCCAGTCTTGGGAAACCTCTCAGTCCTGGGAAAATTGGAACAGTTGGTTACTCAATTCCCCATCAATGAAACAAACAAAATGTTCTGAGTTATTCATTTATTCATGAAGCTTTTATTGATAACTAAAACATTTCAGACATTTGGATGGTGTTTGAAAGGTTAGCATGACCAAAAAATGAGTCCTTACAAAATGCTCAGCATAATGAGAGAGAATCATGAATTATACATGGCAAATTACATACAGTCCTTCTGAAAGTTGGCATGAAATGTTCAAAGAGTATAACTCTGAAATGCGTTGCTCCTGGGGTACACTTTGTATGAATTTCATGGATTGCACACTTCTGTCTAATAGGGAATTTTTTTTCTCCAGATACTAATGCTGTCAGGGAGTTAATAGGTTTACACAGGAAAAAGCATTTCCACGAGGAGGTAATTTAAACAGCTTTCTTTACTGCAGTACTTCTCAGCATTTTTAACAGGTTAGTGAGCATTTGAATCTCTAGGATGGGGGTGTTTTAAGTATTGTTTCCAAACTTTAAGAATTTTGACAACACAGAATTACTTTTAGGGTTTATGGAATGATACCAGTGTTCCACGGGGCTTTGACAAAAAGAAAATCTACGTGTTATCTGACATTGGACATACAAAACTAGGACTAGGGAGAAAAGCACCAAACCCCAGCTCCTCATAAATAGAGCAGCTGTGCTTCAGTCATAATAGTTTGAGCTGTGGTTCTTAGCCTTTTTTTGGTTCATGAACCTCCTTTCAGAATTTGATGAATGCATATGCACAGAGGAAAAAGGCCCCAAACTAGAGGCTTGAACTTTGCAGAGCATACTGGAGAAATGCTATATCTCCTGCGGAATTGAAAAATCTTGTTCCCTAAGAGAATTTTGGGCCTTTATAACAGCAGAGATGGAAAAAAAAAAAAACCCTGCAAGGACTGAAATAAATTCTGACACAAGATAGAAACACTCAAGTGTAGTCAAGCATGAAGAATAGAGTGGCATGCCCCAAAGTAGTACTTAGGCAAATAATAGTAATTATTTTTATATATTGAATGCTTGCTGTGACATGCATTACCTTATTTAATCAGAAGGTAGTTTATCATGGTAGTTTAAGCTGTGGCTTCTAAAATAAAAAAATATATATGTATTCCTCATTCTTTTTAACCGCACTCTCTCCTCCAACCCACAGAAACCTTTGGAGTTACTTGTGCTAATGTCAATATTACAAATGCAAGAAGCCTAGGTCTCTACCACTTAGAAATAAATCACTTCCAAAACCATACAACCCATATCTAATTGTAAGAAAGCCAAGAAATAAAAATTTCATCTCAAGATTCATAAAATGAAACAAAGATTAGTGTTGGAAGAGAATAAAGTTGGAGTACCAGCCATTTGCTGGATTTTAGTCCCAGTCAGGCTATGGCTTCAGAAGTCAAGGGGCACAATAGACACAGGAGGATATTTACTTCCAAAGGGAAAAAAAGAAAAACATCCCACATGACTTATGGAAGTAATGTTGTCTGAGGCCTTTGTGACTGTTTGGATACCCCAGCCTGTGTTTCATTTCCTGCTTTGATGTCCATATCAGCTGCTTTTAAGAATGTTAATAGCCTCTTTTTCTGTATTTTTGAGAACAGATGGGTATACTGGAGGAGAAATAACAACTCATACACCCATGACTGCTTAGCAAGTTCCCTAAGTACTTGGTCCCTACAGGCAAGATTTTAATTAAAATATTCAGTACATGAGGCATGGAGCTGTGGATGGATCACAGGAGAACTTGTTCCTGAGAGCTTCATGTCAGAATAATCCCCTTCAAGACATCAGTCACTGGACCCTTAAATCCCAATCTGGCTTTATTCAGACCCACTATAGTGAGAACAACCTGTGCCCAGCGCAACCTTGTTCACTTGATTTTATTTTATTACAAGGGAGTCCTCAGGGTCTCACTGCTGGAGGCCGTTTCCTTCACAGTGACATTGCTGTGATACATTAGTCAGAATGACCTTGGATAGCACTGATAAGAGAGGAATCTTTTATCTAGACTGAGTGATTTACTAAGGATTTCACACCCTTTGTCTTATTTCATCCTCAAAGCACTCTGTAAAACATCAGGGGTGATTATTAATAATTCCATTAAAAAGTTGTAGAAAGTGAGACTAAGCGAAGTGAAGGAATTCATTTTGTTCCCCCCTGAAACGAGAAATCTAGTATTTAGGACTTTTGAGGTTTGACATGTAGTGCCAAGGAATCCGCTTATGGTCAAAAAGCTGTATTCAAAGGGATGAGATAAGATAATTCAGAAGGTACAAACTTACAGTTTTACAATGAATGTCATGGGGATGTAATGTACAGCATGGTGACTACAATTAGTAATCCTGTATTGCATATTTGAAAGTTGCTAAGAGAGTAGATCTTAAAAGTCCTCATCACAAGAAAAATTTTTGTAACTATGTATGGGAATGGATATTAACTAGATTTATCGTGGTGATCATTTTGTAATACATACAAATATCAAGTCATTGTGTTGTACACCCAAAACTAACATATTGTTATCTGCCAATTATACCTCAAAAACAGAGATAATTTAGATCTCAGTGCCAAGGGGAAGCCATAACCTGCTTCTCCTATTAAGTTATTATTGGACTTCATCTTGTAAGGATGTTGGTGGTTATGGTGATGTAACCAGAAGAGGGAACATTAGTAGAAAAGGAATTGGGATTACATCTTTGGGCAGCTTTAGGAAATGTTGATGTTAGCGTAACTTAAAGGGTAGCAGAAGCCATCTAGTCTTTTTTTTTTAACAATTAGAAAACAAGTGTTTTATATTATCACATTTTTGATACCCAAATACATATATTCAGTTCAATGTATTTCAGTTCAAAAAGCTTTTATCTTTGCATGAAATTGTTGAACTTTAACACTCAAAGTAAAAACTGATACAGTTGGGTTTCAATCTGCCTCTTGTTTTCTATTCAGCCCACCTGTTCTTTGTTTCATTTTTTTCCTTCCTTTTGGAATAAGGTTATCTCAGATTAGGTAATTAACTACTTTTGCTTTTTTTGTCCCCTGTTATTGCAACTTTCATCCTTCACTTATTAAGTTGTACCTTAATATTTTTATTTTTCCCTCACTAGGAAAGAACAGTATAACATTTTGATTCTGATTGCCTCTCACCCCTTTTTGCTTTTATTGTCATATATTTTAACTTTAAATTTAATTAAAACTTTAGAAGATTTTTTTCAACATTATTTTTTAAAGTTAATAAATTTATTTGTATTACTCACATATTAGTGTTTCCAGAGCTTATTCTAATTTCCTGTATTTTCATTTTGGATCTTTTTGTTGTTGTTGTTCAAAGAACCTCCTTTAGTATTTCTTTCAGCACAGGTTTGCGGGCAACTGGATCCCTTAATCTGTTGTGTGAAAAGGTTATCATTTTGTTTCATTTTTGAAAAATAGGATATCTGATTATAAAATTCTAGATTGTGAGTTACTTATCCTTAGTACTTTTAAAGATATCACTCCACTCCATTCTGAATTTATTATTTATTTTGAGAAATTTGCTGTCAGTCTCACTTTTGCACGTTTGAAAAGAATGTTTCTTTTTTTCCTCTGGCTGCTTTTAAGATTTGCTTTTTGACTTCCATTAAATTAAAATATGATTCCAAATGTGAGGAACAAGCCAGTTGTTTGAATGACTTTACTACTTTTTTTTCTCACATTCCTTTTTGTAAGAAGTTAGTAGGGGTTCCTTAAAAAAGTAGGTCCAGGATTAAATATAGTTGAGGAAACACTGGATTTGTCAAATATGAATTTAACTTTAAAATCACATATAAGTAAATCTCCATGAAAGGTTGTGCAGCGTATCACAAATATTTGAATAAATATTACCATCTTGAGGAAGTAGAATTCTGTGGATCTACTTTCTACCATAAACCAGGTCTTCTGTACTGTGTATGTAACACCTTTCTTAGCACCATAGCATAGAACTTAAATGTAATGCTTAGGATTTCTGTAGCCTGAATTCTCACACATACCTGCTGTGTGTCCTTTGCGAGTTCCTTATTTTCTCCAAGTGTGTTTTCTTTACATTTTTAAAAGAGGATGGTAATAACGTCTACACAGGGTTTTTTATGAGTACTATATTAGATAGTGCCTGGCATATAACATGTTTAGCAGCCATATGTTATACTATATATGTTATATGTGTAACATATAAATCTATATATTATACTATATATATACATTATACTATTAGTGAAATTAACATCAGAGTCATTGTAAATGCTAATAGTAACTGACCTGTACTTCATTGACCATAATCATCATTTATTACTTGTAGCATAATAATTTGTGTGCATGTTTTATATTCCAATTTTAAGTTAAGTGTCTGTATTTCTTGGGAAAAAAGGGTTTAGTACACGTGTTCTCAAGGAATGTTTGTGAGCTAATAAAAGAATAACAACAATCATAATAAAATTTTTGAGTGATTATCACTTTAGGCATAGTGACTGCATCATATATATATGATATATATATATATGATATATATATACATATAATCTCCTTCCAACTATATTATAATGTGATGATGTCTACAGTACCATCATGCCAATCTTACTTCAAGTGCTTGCTAAAGGTTTCATAAGTACAAAATGGAGAGTCTGGTATTTAAATCTCGATGTGTCTGTTTGCATATCTCTCACACTAAATAGATACTGGTAAAAGCATGAGCTTAGAGGAAAGAAAGATTCTAATGCATTTCCAGTAATAAGAGCAGCAGCTGTTTCTACAAGGACAAGCAAAAAAAAAAACCTCAAAACATTAATAGTATAAGATGGTGATTAATGATATATGCAGAGTCTGAATACCTTGGTATGAGAATTCCATTCAGTCATGCCTCGATATAGTAGACATTAATTACTCAAAAATCACAAAGTAAATCCTAGGAATTACTGCACTGGGGCTTTTAAAACTCATAGGCTGTAAGGAATACTTTTTAGGTATGATGGATTCGCCTTGAGAAATAGGTTATCGCTCGGCTTACAATAATGCAGGTTCCCAAATCAGTTGGAATAAAATGTACTCCAGTCTGACGCTAAACGCCAATCCCAATGGTTTTTGCTTTAGGCAGGACGAGATTTGCGTTATTCTTACCAGTTATCCATGCTGGTCCTATGATCCATAATAGTCATTCCTCCTGATAATTTCAGTGTTTGGGATGAGCATTTTTGTTTGTTTACAGATTTTGTTCTGGAAAGGACACTGAAAACAAACTTCCAAGGAACAGGTCTTGCTAACTCTGCTGCAGTCCCTCTGGCTTCTTTAGATTCTACAAACTTCTTTGACAACTTGAGGTCTTACCACAACTCTTCATGTCGTTTGGGACAATCTTTCCCATGCTACCTCTATTCATCCTTTATGTATTGGCTGAGGTGTTAATTCTCCTGAGAAAAGCATTCTGACCAATCAATTCAAAGTAGATTTTGACTGTTCACTCTCATATGGGCAGCTTGTTCTATTTTTAATTTTATATCCTTATTTGTGAGTTTGTTTCATTTTTGTCTTCTCCAGTATAAACTTAAGCACATGAGACTAAGAACCATGTTTGTATTGCATGGATATATACACCCAGGGCCAGGACTATGGCTAAACTCATTTGGGATCAATAAGTAGTTGAATGAATGAATAATTCTTATCAATGATACAAATATTTCAAATGAATTAACGGATGCAATAATTTCTATGATCCATTTGACTTAAAGACAACCCTCTGTCCCTATCCCCCCATGTTTATGTCAATATGGGGCCCTAGAGGTAATGATATAACTTGATTTTAACATTATGAAAGAGAATAAATGCAAGTTATGTTAATACACTCATGGTCTCCCTCAACAAGCAGAGCTGGATTCCTATAGACACATTCATCGCTTGTTCTCCAGTAGTGTGAGATAAGGACCTGTTGTTCCTCTCATGGGGGCTTTGTTCCTTGGGAGTTCCATGGGTGTGTAACTCTTTCACTCTTCAAGTTCCCATATGACTCCATTGGGCCTTATATTACAGGTAACAGACCAAATACCAGAGCCCCTTGACCATTCATTCATTCAACTGATTGGCAATGGTGTCTGTTATATAAGATGACCTTCTCCCAAACTGAGATTTACTGAGCGCCTGCACTAATGACCATGGCAAATACTTGCAAATAATCATGACTTTGATTGTGATTATGATTATGGCCCTTTTTCAGGACATTGCAGGGATTCTCTTACTTTCTCATGACAGCAGTAGTCTTTTAGGGAAGATGTTGTTTGGGGCTACCTTTCTAATACTTCCATTTTATAGATGAAGATACAGTGACTTAAAGCAATTTAGTGACTTATCTGAGAAGGGAGATCAGCAGCTCTTACCATGCAATTCATGTTAGCTACTTCCCTGGCATTAAGTATTTTTTTTCTCAATCTCTCCTTGCCTTGGAGAACTTTTCCCTTTGATCAAACACTAAGAACATCTCAGTAGAATGTTTCTTATCTTTTACGGACTGAATTTCTGTTTTGAGACTCATGTGAAAGCGCTGAATTTGCCTGTTCATTGTTCAGGGAGCCAGGTAAGCCTCTGATCAAATCTACAATCTGTATAAATTTTCAGGGACAGAGGTAACCAGGAAAATACATCAAGGCACCCATTTCCCCCTTGATTTATTCATAACTGAATACTGAACATCTTGAATGTTACTATGTGTCTGTGGTTTTTAACAAGAGACTGTATCACAAACACCATGGAAATTCTTAAGGAGAATATGTATTTATCTTATAAAAAAATAAAAGGAACAAGAGGGTCTTGAGTCCCTGCTTTGACATGCATGAACTTGTAGAACTTGGACAAATTGTTAAACCTTTCTCACTTTTAGTTTCCTCTTTTGGAGTATGGTAATATTAGCTACATCGGCTAATCCCAAGGTCTTTGAGAGTATCAAATTGGATCTCAATTTGAAATTTTCTTATAATCTGGAGAGCACATAACAACATTATTGAAAAAGAGTAGGGATAGAGAGAGATAAATGAGGGGGACCCAGGCTAATAGACCAATTATAAAAATGCACTGAAAGAAGAGGTGTAAAAATCACACCAGAAGGAACAATTTATGGGAATGAGGGGACCTGGACTCCAGTTATTATTCTGAAGCTTTGCTGGCATTAGGCACCCAGAATGTTTAACTGTTAGATGTACTGACTGGTGAACTATAGTGTAAATGAGACCATTCTACCGTCACACTGGCTTGAGGGACAAAAATAATGCTCTCTGCTTGGGAGTAAAGAATAAGAATATCCTACAACAATGATCATTTTATATATCTCCCTTGATCTTCTACACTTCCTGAACAGGGATTATGTTTTTTATATTATTGTAGACCTTAGAAAAGCACACAACCCGATATACTGTGAGCACTTACTTAGTACTTGGAGAGAGAATGAATGTTGGATGAATTACTGCACAAATTCCAGCACTTTATGTGGTTTATTAATTGGTGTTACTCAAAACTTATGTAACTGTAGAAGTATTTTTTCTTCTTCTTTTGGAGAGAGGGGAGAGGAATTTGATTGTAAACATGTGTGGATACAGTTCTTGTCACTCAGCTTGGATTCAGAGAGATAGTGTATTAGCCAAATTCCCACTAGCTAATCCTGTGTTTGATTCCAAAGATCAAACTTATTTCCCCACATTGCTTCTGAATGATGGACTCAATAAAATAGTCATTCATGAAGAGGCCAATATAATGAGTAACTTTTTTTGCCCAGAGCTGTGGTAGAGAGTTTAGTTTATATATAAAATATTAAGGGAATGTTGCTTAGTGTTCAAGAACTCAGGCTTTGATTCAAAATGGCATGGCTTCAAATACCAGCTCTGTTACTTGCTAGTTTTATGGACTTCAGGGTGTAACTCCTTGTCAGTAAGCTTCAGTTTCTTTATATGTGAAATGAGGATAATATGTCACATGGTTGGGTGATAAATCAATGGAGGTATAGTATGCATGGTGTAACATAGTGCCCTGAAAATAGAAAGTGCTCAGTAGTTTCTAGCTATCATAGTTTAATTCATTATTTATGTTTTTTGTCTATTTATACAGTATTGAAGCTCTATATGGGGGATGAAGCTTAAACTAAGATAAAACAAATTATTATGAGTAACAAAGTGATCAATGGTGCTCTATAGGTTATAACGGAAAAGCAGTGTCTAAAGAGGAAGAATTTTTGAAGACTTCATGAAAGCTTTGAAACTCATGTTATTCTCTGAAGAATAAATTTGAATTGTACTGAGGGCACAGAATGTCTTGTGCACTTTTTTAAAAAGATTTTTATTGGAGTTTATTTGCTTTACAATGTTGTGTTAGTTTCTACTTTGCAGCAAAGTGAATCAGTTATATGTATACATATATACACCATTTTTTTTTTTTTTTTTAGATTTTCTTCCCATTTAGGTCACCACAGAGCTTGTGCATTTTTTAATTTTGTCCTGAACACCCAATATGTGGTGGTCTAATCCATAAAAATCTTTTCAAAAAGTTTGCTAAAAGGTCACTACATGATTCAAAGACCTTTTATAATTCTTATTTTTATCAGTAGGTTAATTTTATCACAAGAATGTTCCTGAAACTAGTTTTTTCTCCCCCGTAGGAAAATGCTGGATTAAGACTCACTCCTTCACGTTGTTGAGAAGATGGTAAAAAATAAAATGAAATGCTTTCAGTACATTTCCCCCCCAGATTTAGGGACATCTAAGATGTGTATTGATTAAGGTAAGTAGGAACCAAGAGGGTGTCTTCTCTGGATAATAATGCCTCCCTACCCCCCAACAGCAGGAGTAAAGAGGGAGTGGGAAACTGCAGGCTTCTGTCAACACCTTCAGCCTCCTTTCCACCCCACAACCTCATAGCCTGGTTGTCACCCTCTACCTTGAGACCTGAGGACTAATCTCATGATTCTCTTTATCACTGTATCACTTACCAGCTGAAGCTGAGGAATCTCAGGTCAACTCTCAACCCCTGTTAAATCATGTCCACATCCCTTTATATCCCCTTTTCTAAGCCCAGCAGCCACTCCTGCCCAACTTGTGATCATTCCACCGTGCCCTCTGGAATTATAGTCAGTTGTCAACATAACCCAATATACACTTAACCTCTCCTCTGAAAGGTCCCTTTACCTACTTGGTCCAACTGAAGTCTGTGTCCTGGGACAGTGCTGCCCTTGCAGCCATCTCAGTGGTGGCAGTTTTCTCTTCCACTTTCCTCTTAATGCTGTATTGTTCCATGTTCTTGAGTTTGTAACATTATCATACTCTGATTTTTTTTTCTCCAAACTTTCTCCTTTATTGGTCTTATTTAGTTTTGTGTATTTAATATGATATGTGAATGTTAAACCATTAGAAAATTGCCAATACAGTTTGAATTAATAAAATCTGATGCAACCGGTCCAATTGTTTATGCAACCCTTCTAAATTAGATGGCTAAAAGGAATCTAAAACTCAGCATGACTAATCTGAAATCGTCTTTCTTGTTCTTTCTCAAACATCTGCTTCTTCTAAACCATTTCATTTGTTACTGTACAAAAAATGGAGTCATCATTGTTCCCTCTTTCTCTAATGCCCTACATTCAATATAGCAGGAAATCCAGCCAGCCCTACTTTTGAATTGGGTAGTTTCTCCAGAACTGGGTAATTTCTCACTACCTCTCTCACGTCCACCTTGGTTCAAGCCATCATTATCTGTTGATAGATTAATAAGATTAATGCAAAGGCAAATGAAATGGGTGAAATCATAACATCCCAGATTTCATTCTGACAAGGAAGCTTTCCTTAACCTCACCTACATTTTGGATCCCTAGATAGAACCTGCACAATCTCTAACTATTAGAATATCTATATTTTTAAATTCTTGTTTAGTGCCAGGCTATATTGTTATATCTATTTTACATATGGGGAAACTGAGGCTCAGACATCTTAGTTAACATGCAAGATGACTCAGAAAGTAAATGGATTCTTACTTGGTATAGCTGGACTGGCCACTATCTGAGTAGAAGAGGAATATTGTGTGAAAAATTGGAGGAAGGCATAGATGGAATATGAGGGTGGAAGAAATTTGGGGCAGAAGCAAAGGGAATGAGTGAAGATATAGGATGTTTGATTTCAGAGTTATCTGGAATTCTTCTATTACAACATCCACTCTTCTAATCAATACATGGACCAATAACTGTCCTAATCATAATGTGTAAAAGCCTACGATGCCAGTTTGCTTTATCACTACAGTTTGATAATGAGTTCAAGGGAAAACTGATGGCCAAGTGATACTGAGCAATACTCAAAGTCGGCCATCTAGTACGTAGTGGAGCTAGAACTTGCATCCAAATGTCCTTAGTCTGGATGTACACTTTTAATTTTATTGTCTGGATGTCTTTACTCCTTGTACAGGAGTTTCTACAGTATCCCACTCTGTGGGAACTACACATTCTATGTGTCCTATTATCCTATGAGACTACTGAATGCTAGAACATGATGTATTAAACTATGTTTTAGTAGAATATAATGCTGCTCTTGAGACAATAGTGGTAACTGAAATGAAATGAATTCAATTACAGTAACCTATTTTATTGCACGCATATTCTGTGTCAGTGTTTGAAAATCTGAATTGGGAGGCCAACATATATCATTTAGTAACAAATCCTGTGATTTTATGCATAAGTCACTTTCCATCTCTGAACTTTAATTTGGTCATTTATTAGGGTAGAAGATTGCATTATATTATCTCCAAAATCCTTTAAGCGAGCACATTCTATGTTTCTCCCAATATTTAAAAATTACCAGTTGTTGTTATGCCCATCTTAAATTCAGAGAATTCTGACATAAGGCATACCTTGGGCATGATAGTTCTAAACCCAGTTACTACCCGGATCCTCTTTTCTCATTGCTACAGGTCATTCACATATTGCACAAATGACCCCCATGGAGAACAGTACAAAGGTGACTGAATTCATTTTTGTTGGGATAACTGATGCCCCAGAACTGCAGATGCCCCTCTTTCTAGTGTTCACTCTCATCTACCTCATCACTCTGGTTGGGAACTTGGGGGTGATCACGTTGACCCAGCTGGACCCTCGTCTCCACACTCCCATGTTCTTCTTCCTCAGTCACCTCTCTCTGGTGGACTTTGGTTACTCCACAGCTGTCACTCCCAAAGTGGTGGCCGGATTCCTCATAGGAGACAAGGTCATTTCCTACAATGCATATGCTGCTCAGTTT
The DNA here is from genome assembly GCF_965194805.1 of Balaenoptera borealis. Taxonomy (NCBI): domain Eukaryota; kingdom Metazoa; phylum Chordata; class Mammalia; order Artiodactyla; family Balaenopteridae; genus Balaenoptera; species Balaenoptera borealis. Next base: position 11,882,258 of record NC_138868.1, read on the forward strand.
TTCTTTTTTACAGTCTTTCTCATTGTGGAAACATTTCTCTTGGCCTCAATGGCCTATGACCGTCATGCAGCAGTATGTAAACCACTACATTACACCAACGTCATGACAACAAGGGTGTGTGCATGGATGGTCATTTGTTCCTATGTCCTTGGATTTCTGGAGGCCTCTATTCACACTTGGAACATATTCAGTCTCTCTTTCTGCAGATCCAATGTGATTGATCACTTTTCTGTGATGGTACTCCTGTCCTGGCTCTCTCATGCTCAGACAACAACAGAAGTGAGATGGTGTTTTTTGCTTTGGTGGGCTTCAATATCATCTTTTCTGTCTTGGTCATGTTGATCACTTACATGTTTATATTTGTCCCCATTCTGAGGATGCACTCATCTGAAGGACATCAGAAGGGCTTTTCCACCTGTGCTTCTCACCTCACTGCCGTGTCCATCTTCTATGGGACAGGTGCCTTCATGTACTTACAGCCCAGCTCCCGCCATTCCACGGACACAGACAAAATGGCAACTGTGTTCTACGCTATAGTCGTTCCTATGCTGAATCCACCTGAGGAACACAGAGGTAAAGATTGCCTTTAAAAAGGCTAGAGGGAAGGCAAAGTCTTCTATAAGATTCATATTTTAATTATATAGAAACAACTATGTACCAAACAGGTCAGATCAAGCTAGGGAAAATATTGACTTGCTAGGCCAACAATTTTGTAAATTTTTAATGTACTTTCTCAAGTTATTTATTAAGTCTATGACAGAAGTGGCTTACAAATACGATATATCAGGAATAGTAGCTTAAGAAGTATCAAACTTGAGCATAGAAGTCTTATTATAAAATTTCTTCTTAATTACATTTCATTATTTCACATGATCATCCCCACTCTCATTTCACTCAAAGTATATTTAAGTACATGCCCGAAGAAACATCATTTATGCAAACCACATGTAATTCACACATCCATGAGTGGACAGAAAAATGAGTCCAAACATAAGTGGGATTAGTCTACTTTTATTAGTATAATTTAAAACAATGATTTTGGTGTCTGATAATACATTCATTTTGGGTTTTTTTTTAACATCTTTATTGGAGTATAATTGCTTTACATTGTTGTGTTAGTTTCCACTATATAACAAAGTGAATAAGCTATATGTATACATATATCCCCATATCCCCTCCATCTTGCATCTCCCTCCCACCATCCCTATTCCACCCCTCTAGGTGGTCACAAAGCACCGAGCTGATCTCCCTGTGCTATGCAGCTGATTCCCACTAGCTATCTATTTTACATTTGGTAGTGTATATATGTCCATGCCACTCTCTCACTTCATCCCAGCTTACCCTACCCCCTCCCCGTGTCCTCAAGTCCATTCTCTATGTCTGCATCTTTATTCCTGTCCTGCCCCTAGGTTCTTCAGAACTTTTTTTTTTTTTAGATTCCATATATATGTGTTAGCATATGGTATTTGTTTTTCTGTTTCTGACTTACTTCACTCTGGACAGAAATGTACAGAGTCTAGGTCCATCCACCTCACTAGAAATAACTCAATTTTGTTTCTTTTTATGGCTGAGTAATACTCCATTGTATATATGTGCCACATCTTCTTTATCCATTCCTCTGTTGATGGACACTTAGGTTGCTTCCATGTCCTGGCTATTGTAAAGAGTACTGCAATGAATATTGTGGTATGTGTCTCTTTTTTTTTTTTTTTCTTTTTGAATTATGGTTTTCTCAGGGTATATGCCCAGTAGTGGCATTGCTGGGTCACATGGTAGTTTTATTTTTAGTTTAATAAGGAACCTCCATACTGTTCTCCATAGTGGCTGTATCAATTTACATTCCCACCAACAGTGCCAGAGGATTACCTTTTCTCCACACCCTATCTAGCATTTATTGTTTGTAGATTTTTTGATGGTGGCCATTCTGACCGGTGTGAGATAATACCTCATTGTAGTTTTGATTTGCATTTCTCTAATGATTAGTGATGCTGAACATCCTTTTATGTGTTTGTTGGCAATCTGTACATCTTCATTGGAGAAATGTCTATTTCGGTCTTCTGCCCATTTTTGGATTGGGTTTTTTGTTTTTTTCATATTGAGCTGCATGAGCTGCTTGTATATTGTGGAGATTAATCCTTTGTCAGGTGCTTCATTTGCAAATATTTTCTTCCAGTCTGAAGGTTGTTTTTTTGTCTTGTTTATGGTTTCCTTTGTTGTGCAAAAGCTTTTAAGTTTCATTAGGTCCCATTTGTTTATTTTTGTTTTTATTTTCATTTCTCTAGGAGGTGGGTCAAAAAGGATCTTGCTGTGATTTATGTCATAGAGTGTTCTGCCTATGTTTTCCTCTAAGAGTTTGATGGTGTCTGACCTTACATTTAGGTCTTTAATCCATTTTGAGTTTATTTTTGTGTATGGTGTTAGGGAGTGTTCTAATTTCATTCTTTTATATGTAGCTGTCCAGTTTTCCCAGCACCACTTATTGAAGAGGCTGTCTTTTCTCCACTGTATATTCTTGCCTCCTTTATCAAAGATAAGGTGACCATATGTGCGTGGGTTTATCTCTGGGCTTTCTATACTGTTCCACTGATCTATATTTCTGTTTTTGTGCCAGTACCATACTGTCTTCATTACTGTAGCTTTGTAGTATAGTCTGAAGTCAGGGAGCCTGATTGCTCCAGCTCCGTTTTTCTTTCTCAAGATTGCTTTGGCTATTCAGGGTCTTTTGTGTTTCCATACAAATTGTGAAATTTTTTGTTCTAGTTCTGTGAAAAATGCCAGTGGTAGTTTGATAGGGATTGCACTGAATCTGTAGATTGCTTTGGGTAGTAGAGTCATTTTTACAATGTTGATTCTTCCAATCCAAGAACATGCTATATCTCTCCATCTATTTGTATCATCTTTAATTTCTTTCATCAGTGTCTTATAATTTTCTGCATACAGGTCTTTTGTCTCCTTAGGTAGGTTTATTACTAGATATTTTATTCTTTTTATTGCAATGGTAAATGGGAGTGTTTTATAATTTCACTTTCAGATTTTTCATCATTAGTGTATAGGAATGCAAGAGATTTCTGTGCATTAATTTTGTATCCTGCTACTTTACCAAATTCATTGATTAGCTTTAGCAGTTTTCTGGTAGCATCTTTCTCTATGTATATAGTACCATGTCATCTGCAAACAGTGACAGCTTTACTTCTTCTTTTCTGATTTGGATTCCCTTTATTTCTTTTTCTTCTCTGATTGCTGTGGCTAAAACTTCCAAAACTATGTTGAATAATAGTGGTGAGAGTGGGCAACCTTGTCTTGTTCCTGATCTTAGTGGAAATGGTTTCAGTTTTTCACCACTGAGGACGATGTTGGCTGTGGGTTTGTCGTATATGGCCTTTATTATGTTCAGGTAAGTTCCCTCTATACATACTTTCTGGAGGGTTTTTATCATAAATAGGTGTTGAATTTTGTCAAAAGCTTTCTCCGCATCTATTGAGAAGATCATATGGTTTTTCTCCTTCAATTTTTTAATATGGTGCATCACGTTGATTGTTTTGTGTATATTGAAGAATCCTTGCATTTCTGGGATAAACCCTACTTCATCATAGTGTATGATCCTTTTAATGTGCTGTTGGATTCTGTTTGCTAGTATTTTGTTGAGGATTTTTGCATCTATGTTCATCAGTGATATTGGCCTGTGGTTTTCTTTCTTTGGGACATCTTTGTCTGGTTTTGGTATCAGAGTGTTGGTGGCCTCATAGAATGAGTTTGGGAGTGTTCCTCCCTCTGCTATATTTTGGAAGAGTTTGAGAAGGATCGGTGTTAGCTCTTCTCTAAATGTTTGATAGAATTCACCTGTGAAGCCATGTGGTCCTGGGCTTTTGTTTGTTGGAAGATTTTTAATCACAGTTTCAATTTCAGTGCTTGTGATTGGTCTGTTCATATATTCTATTTCTTCCTGCTTCAGTCTCGGAATGTTGTGCATTTCTAAGAATTTGTCCATTTCTTCCAGGTTGTCCATTTTATTGGCATATAGTTGCTTGTAGTAATCCCTCATGATTCTTTGTATTTCTGCAGTGTCAGTTGTTACTTCTCCTTTTTCATTTCTAATTCTGTTGATTTGAGTTTTCTCCCTTTTTTCTTGATCAGTCTGGCTAGGGGTTTATCAATTTTGTTTATCTTCTCAAAGAACCAGCTTTTAGTTTTATTGATCTTTGCTATCATTTCCTTCATTTCTTTTTCATTTATTTCTGATCTGATCTTTATGATTTCTTTCCTTCTGCTAACTTTGGGGTTTTTTTGTTCTTCTTTCTCTAATTGCTTTAGGTGTAAGGTTAGGTTGTTTATTTGAGATGTTTCTTGTTTCTTAAGGTAGGCTTGTATAGCTATAAACATCCCTCTTAGAACTGCTTTTGCTGCATCCCATAGGTTTTGGGTCATCGTGTTTTCATTGTCATTTGTTTCTAGGTATTTTTTGATTTCCTCTTTGATTTCTTCAGTGATCTCTTGGTTATTAAGTAGTGTGTTGTTTAGCCTCCATGTGTTTGTATTTCCTACAGATTTTTTCCTGTAATTGATATCTAGTCTCATAGCATCGTGGTTGGAAAAGATACTTGATACGATTTCAATTTTCTTCAATTTACCAAGGCTTGATTTGTGACCCAAGATATGATCTATCCTGGAGAATGTTCCATGTGCACTTGAGAAGAATGTGTATTCTGTTGTTTTTGGATGGAATGTCCTATAAATATCAATTAAGTCCATCTTGTTTAATGTATCATTTAAAGCTTGTGTTTTCTTGTTTATTTTCATTTTGGATGATCTGTCCATTGGTGAAAGTGGGGTGTTAAAGTCCCCTACTATGATTGTGTTACTGTCGATTTCCCCTTTTATGGCTGTTAGTATTTTCCTTATGTATTGAGGTGCTCCTATGTTGGGTGCATAAATATTTACAATTGTTATATCTTCTTCTTGGATTGATCCCTTGATTATTATGTAGTGTCCTTCTTTGTCTCTTGTAATAGTCTTTGTTTTGCATGGAATATCTTTTTCCATCCCCTTACTTTCAGTCTGTATGTGTCCCTAGGTCTGAAATGGGTCTCTTGTAGACAGCATATATACAGGTCTTGTTTTTGTATCCATTCAGCCAGTCTTTGTCTTTTGGTTGGAGCATTTAATCCATGTACATTTAAGGTAATTATCAGTATGTATGTTCCTATTACCATTTTCTTAATTGTTTTGGGTTTCTTTTTGTAGGTCTTTTCCTTCTCTTGTGTTTCCTGCCTAGAGAAGTTCCTTTAGCATTTGTTGTAAAGGTGGTTTGGTGGTGCTGAATTCTCTTAGCTTTTGCTTGTCTGTAAAGGTTTTAATTTCTCCATCAAACCTGAATGAGATCCTTGCTGGGTAGTGTAATCTTGGTTGTAGGTTTTTCCCTTTCAACACTTTCAATATGTCCTGCCACTCCCTTCTGGCTTTCAGAATTTCTGCTGAAAAATCAGCTGTTAACCTTATGAGGATTCCCTTGTATGTTATTTGTTGCTTTTCCCTTGCTGCTTTTAATTTTTTTTCTTTGTATTTAATTTTTGATAGTTTGATTAATATGTGTCTTGGTATGTTTCTTCTTGGATTTATCCTGTATGAGACTCTCTGTGCTTCCTGGACTTGACTGACTATTTCCTTTCCCATATTAGGGAAGTTTTCAACTATAATCTCTTCAAATATTTTCTCAGCCCCTTTCTTTTTCTTTTCTTCTTCTGGGACCCCTATAATTCGAATGTTGGTGTATTTAATATTGTCCCAGAGGTCTCTGAGACTGTCCTCAATTCTTTTCATTCTTTTTTCTTCATTCTGCTCTGCGGTAGTTATTTCCACTATTTTATCTTCCAGGTCACTCATCCATTCTTCTGCCTCAGTTATTCTGCTATTGATTCTTTCTAGAGAATTTTAAATTTCATTTATTGTGTTGTTCATCACTGTTTGTTTGCTCTTTAGTTCTTCTCGGTCCTTGTTAAATGTTTCTTGTATTTTCTGCATCCTATTTCCAAGATTTTGGATCACCTTTACTATCATTACTCTGAATTCTTTTTCAGGTAGACTGCCTATTTCCTCTTCATTTGTTTGTTCTGGTGGTTTTTTACTTTGCTCCTTCATCTTCTATGTATTTCTCTGTCTCTCATTTTGCTTAACTTACTGTGTTTGGGGTCTCCTTTTTGTATGCTGCTGGTTCGTAATTCCTGTTTCTGCCCCCAGTGGGTAAGGTTGGTTCAGTGGGTCGTGTGGGCTTCCTGGTGGAGGGGACTCATGCCTGTGTTCTGGTGAATGAGGCTGGATCTTGTCTTTCTGGTGGGCAGGACTGCATCCGGTGGTGTGTTTTGGGGTGTCTGTGAACTTATTATGATTTTAGGTAGCCTCTCTGCTAATAGGTGGGGTTGTGTTCCTGTCTTGCTAGTTGTTTGGCATGGGCTGTCCAGCACTGGAGTTTGCTGGTTTTTGAGTGGTGCTGGGTCTTAGCACTGAGATGGAGATCTCTGGGAGAGCTCTCACTTATTGATATTACATGGGGCCAGGAGGTCTCTGGTAGTCTAATATCCTGAACTCGACTCTTCCACGTCCAAGCCTCAGGCCTGACACCCAGCCTGAGCACCAAGACCCTGTCAGCCTCACGGCCAGGGATTTTCTTGCCTTTTGGGAAGTCTGAGGTCTTCTGCCAGCGTTTAGTAGGTGTTCTGTACGAGTTGGTCCACATGTTGATGTATTTTTGATGTATATGTAGGGAGGAAGGTGATCTCCACATCTTACTCTTCTTCCATCTTGAAGTTCCTCCCCTGGTAATACATTCTTAAATATAAACTTGGTGCCAAATATCCTGGTTATAGGTTTATTACTTAATGTGTTGTTTTTGTTCCATTTCAATGACAATAAACATCATTATATGGTCATCTTTAATTAGTTCAGTTTTCATCTTTATCAACTTATTATCCAGAAGTTACATTTTCACATGATAATTTTAATTAGAAAAAAACAGACCAGAGTATGACAAGAGAAATAATAATAAAGGCGTATTTTAATTCACTGAAATAAAAATAACATTTAATTTTAAAGTATGGTTTGACTCTTTGTCTTCAGGTACTCAGCCAAGGACACGTTTTATGCTCCTTCATTCATGTATGCAGTCAAGCCACCAATTTATAGATTGGCATTTAAGCTCAAATTAGAGGTTGACCTGATTGGTCCTTGCCAACCTCTAAGAATAACTTAGCCTAGTTTTAAATTTGGGGATGTTAGAACACTATGAATCATTCAGCATTATGATAACAATTATAAAGATATCTTTTAGAGCAATCTAAAGTTTAACACCATGATCAAGTTAGATTTATTCCATGGTCACATGGATAGTTCACCATACAGAAATCAATCAATGTGATACACCACATTAACAAAAGGGAAGATAAAAATCACATGATAATCTCAACAGATGCAAAAAAAGCATTTGACAAAACTGATTGTCCATTCATGATAAAAAAATCTCATCAAAGTGGGTAAAAAGGGAACATATCTAACATGATAAACCCACCTACTTATGTTCAATTAATTGATGACAAAGTAGGTAAGAATATACAATGGAGAAAGAACAGTATCTTCAGCAAGTGGTGCTGGAAAAACTGGACAGCACATGTAAAACAATGAGATTAGAACACTCCCTCATACCATATACAAAAATAAACTCAAAATGAATTAAAAACCTAAATGTAAGACCTGAAACCATAAAATTTCTAGAAGAGAACATAGGTGGAACAGTCTTTAACATAAATTGTAGCAATATTTTCTTGAATCAGTCTCCTAAGGGAAAAGAAATAAAAACAAAAATAAAGAAATGGGACCTAATTAAATTTAAAACTTTTTACAATGAAAAGACAACCTACAGACCAGGAGAAAATTTTTGCAAATAATGCGACCAACAAGGGATTCCTTTCCAAAATATACAAACAGCTCATAAAACTCAATAAAAGAGAAAACCAAATAACTCAATCAAAAAATGGGCAGAAGGGACTTCCCTGGTGGTCCAGTGGTAAAGAATCCGCCTTCCAGTGCAGGGGCAAGTAAGCCTGCATGCTACAACTACTGAGCTCATGCGTCTCAATGAGAGAGCCCAAGTGCCGCAAACTACAGAGCCCATGCATTCTGGAGCCCACGTGCCACAACAAGAGAGAAAACCCACACGCCACAACTAGAGAGAAGCCTGTGCACCGCAATGAAGAACCTGTACACCACAACTAAGACCCAAAGCAGCCAAAAAATTTTTTTTTAAAATGGGCAGAAAACCTAAATAGACATTTCTCCAAAGAGGGCATACAGATGGCCAATAGGTACATGAAAAGATGCTCCACATCACTAATTATTAGAGAAATTCAAATCAAAACTACAAAGAGGTGTCACCTCACACCAGCCAAAATGGCCATCATAAAAAGTCCAAAAAAATTGTTGGAGAGGATATGGAGAAAAAGGAATGCTTGTACACTGTTGGTGGGAATGTGAATTGGTGCAATCACTGTGGAAAACAGTATGGAGGATCCTTAAAAACTAAAAATAGAACTACCATATGATCCAGAACGTCCACTTCTGGGTACATATCTGGAAAAAATTAAAACATAATTTGAAAAGATACATGCATAGCAGCACTATTTACAATAAGCAAGACATGGAAACAACCCAAGTGCCCATCAAGAGATGAATGGATAAAGAAGAAGTAGTGGATTATATATATATATACAAACACACATACATACATATTACTCATCCATAAAAAAGCATGAAATTCTGCCATTTGCATCAACATGGATGGACCTAGAGAATATTTAGTTTAGTGAAATAATACAGACAGAGAAAGACAAATACTGTATCATATTACATTTGGAATCTAAAAAATAATGCAAATGAATATATATGCAAAGCAGAAACAGACTCACACATATAGAAAACAAACTAGTGGTTACCAAAGGGAGAGGGAAGGGAAGAGGGGTAAATTAGGTATATGGGATTAAGAGATACAAACTACTATGTATAAAATAGATAAGCACCAAGGATATATGGTACAGCATAGGGGATTATAGCCATTTATCTATCTTCCAGATCACTTCTGTATTACCTAGTCTGCTGCTAATTTTTGCCAGTGTGTTTCTCATTTCAGTTGTTGTATTTTTCTGTTCTGATTTTTTCTTTTTTATATTTTGTATTTCCTTGTTAGAATTCTCACTGTGCTCATCTATTCTTTAATTCAGTTAGTGTTCTTTTTACTAATGCTTTGAACACTTTATGTGGTAAATTATCTGTTTCATTGGTTGTTTTTTCTGCAGTTCTCTTATGTTCTTTCAATTGAAACCAATTCCTCTGCCTTCTCATTTTGCTTAACTTTCTCTGTCTCTATGAAATTAATTGAAAGTTACCTACTCCAGTCTTGAAGGGATGTCCTTGTGTGGGCGCGTCCCTATACAGCCTGCACATGCTCACTGGATTTGGTGGAAGAGCTGGGTCTGATGTGGGCATGAGTCACGTCCTTCCCCAGTGTGTGCTGGCAGCTATCTTCTTGGTAGGAGGAGGGGCTGGAGATGGAGGGGCTAGAGCCAGAACGAGGTGTGAGCTGGAGCTTCTCCTCTGCTCAGGGGTTAACCTTGCCCTATTGGGAACGGGGTCAGGTCCCAAGTTGCTGGAGCAGAATCCCTGAGGGTCCAGCCTGCTCTGGCGCTGTTCCCTCTATGTGGATGTTCTACCTCTGCCAGCACAGCCACCCTTGTTCCAGAGGGCAGCAGTGCTGGAGCGAGTGGAGCAGATACAGGCACCCAGCATGGGTCTGGGCACAGGCTGTGGTGTGCCGGCCACCGTCAGAGTCCTGGACTGCTTTTGATGTTCTGCCTCCGTAAGCCCCAGTTATGGCTGCCCCCACCCTGCTCAGCGGCTGTTCTGGTTCCAGGCTGGCACAGTCTCTCACAACTGAGCAGTGCCCTCACCCACAGTAGCCCCTGCATTAGTGTGGAGCTGTATTGTGAAGCAAGCGGGGTATGGTGGGTGCTTGGGTCAGGCGGGGGCATGCACTGAAGTGGTCATGGGAAAACAGCCAGAATCCTAAGAAGATTTTTGCACCTTGTTTCAGGAGTAAGCAAGCGTGGGCACACTCTTCGCTAGCAGAGTCTAGGTGTCTTACAGGCCTCCTATTAGTCCACTGTTTTTCTAACCAGCTAAGGGGACTCATCTTCCTCGTGTAGAGCCCCCAGGCTGGCGTGCCTAATATGGGGCTCCAACCACTCACTCCCCAGGGAGGATCTTTGCCCTTGTAATCCCCCCTTCTATGTCCCTTCCCAGGGGCACAGGTTCCAACCTGATCATTTCTCTTCCCTTCCTGCCTGATTCCGTGTGGACCTTTCTTACAACCTTGGTTGTACAAAAGTCTTTCTGCCAGTCTTCACTTAGTTTTCAGTGAGAATTCCTCCACATGTAGATATTTTTTTTTATTGGACTAGAGTTGCTTTACAATGTTGTGTTAGTTTCTGCTGTACAGCAAAACGAATCAGCTGTACCTATACATATATCCCCTCCTTTTTGGATTTCCTTCCCATTTATAGATGTATTGTTGATGTGTTTTTGATGTGTTTGTGAGGGGAGGTGAATTCCACACCCTCTTAGTCTGCCATCTTGATTTATTCTCTCAAATTAGTGGGAAAAATTTTTCCACTCTGAAGGTAAATGTGATGGCTTCTGGCAGGCAGGACAATATTTGAGCTATGCTTATAACCTACCTGTTCTAGTCTCGTGATCCAGACCTGATGATAGTTTTGTTATTAGGGATGAGTGTCTCTGTTTTGTTTTGCTCTGTTTTATTCAGGTTTTGTTCTGGGAGGACGCTAAAATGGAAACCACCAAGGAAGAGGTCTTGCTACCTATGCTGCAGCCACACTGTCTTCTTTTAGATTTTGCTGACTACCTTGAAGTATGGGACCTTTACTACATACTTTTAATTTTGCTTGGAATGACCTTCCCCCAACACTGATTCTTTACGATTTTAGGTCTGGCTGAAATGTTAACTTTCCTGAGAAAACATTCTGATCAGCCAATGTAAAGTAGATTTCTTCTTTTCTCTCTCATTTTCTATGTATAAGTGCATGCTTATTCTACACAGAAGCACACACAGCATTTTGTTCTACATGTAATTATATGTTTCTTAGAGTGTTTACTTGTTTAGTATACTTTTTCTCCCTTAAACGTAAGCACCATGAATGCAAGAACGAAGTTTATTTTACATGAGTCTGCATTTTCAGTGTTCATCATTATGGCTGAAATATATTTGGGATCAATAAACAGTTAAATGAATTAAATAACCTACTATGTATAGCACAGGGAACTCTACTCAATACTCTGTAATGGCCTATAGGAAAAGAATCTTAAAAAAGACTGTATATATGTATACGTAGAGTTGATTCACTTTGCTGTGCACTTGAAACTAACACAACATTGTAAATCAACTATACTCCAATAGAAATTTTAAAGAAGAATTGATATTTCTTCTCACTGGTACAAACATTTAAGGTGAATTAAATGAAGAACTAATTCCTGGGGTCCACTTATCTTGTTTAATGACAGAGTCCTTGCCTCTATCCCCCAATATTTATGTCAAATTGTAGCCCTGGAGGTCATGCTGTGGATGGATTTGTGCATCATCAAAGAGAATTACTGCAAATAGTGTAAATAAATACACCCATGGTCTCCCTCATCAAGCAGAGTTGGATCCCCACAGACACTTTAATCACTTGTTCCCTAGTTAGGTAAGATAAAGAGTTTTGTAGCCCTCATAGGGTATTTGTTCCCTGAGAGTTCCATGACTACATAATTCCCTCCTGGTTCCCATGTTTTAATCTTTCTGGTCTCCACATGACTCCAGTTGGCCTCGTATTAGAGAGTGCAGCCCAAGATTCAGCGTTACTTTGGCCATTTATTTTTCTTTTGATTTGTTAATAGTTGTCTAGCAGCAACAATGACCTTCCCCCAAACTGTTGTTTAGAGGAGCAACAATGTCCAGGGGGAAAAAACCCCAAATAATAGTGATGATGGTTGTGATTATGATGATCACCCCTTACGAAGTATGAGGTATTTTAGGGTTTTCTTATTTTCTTATCATAGCAGCAGTCTTCAGGGAGGATGTGTTGGGCCTGCCTTTCTCTTATTTCCATTTTACAGATGAAGATATCAAGGCTCAAAGAGGTTAAGAGATTTATCTAAGAAGAGTGAGCAGAAGATCCAGGAGTAGAATTTTAGTTGCTGTTTCCAAGACCAATAACATTTTTTCCTTCAGTTTCTTCCTGTCTCTAGAGAACTTTAAGCACTTTGGCCACACTAAAGAACAACATCACAACAGGGTGTTTACTTTTTTTCACAGATTGAATTTCTTCTTTTTTTTTTTTAAATAAATTTATTTATTTTATTTATTTATTTTTGGCTGTGTTGGGTCTTCATTTCTGTGCGAGAGCTTTCTCCAGTTGTGGCGAGTGGGGGCCACACTTCATCGCAGTGCGCGGGCCTCTCACTGTCGCGGCCTCTCTTGTTGTGGAGCACAGGCTCCAGACACGCAGGCTCAGTAGTTGTGGCTCACGGACCCAGTTGCCCCGCGGCATGTGTGATCTTCCCAGACCAGGGCTCGAACCCATGTCCCCTGCATTGGCAGGCAGATTCTCAACCACTGTGCCACCAGGGAAGCCCGCAGATTGAATTTCTGATTTAAGATTCACTCACATATGAAGGTGCTGGACTTGCATGTTGAATTGTTCAGGGAATAAGTAAACCTATAAATTTACTAGATGAAATCTACTAGATGAGATCTACTGTCTGCATAAATTTTCATGGGTAGAGGTAATCAGAAAAATGCGTCAAGGAATGGGTTTCTCCTTTTATTTATTCAGAGTTTGGGCTTGAATGTTTTGAAGATTTCTTCTGTCTGTTTCATGTAACTGGGAATTGTATGTCTAAACAATGCAGAGATCCTATTAGAACATGTATATTTATTATGTGACATAGAGGAAAAGTACAAAAAGATCTTGAGTGTCTGCTAAGTATAAACTAGTTCAACTTTGAACAAATTATTTAAACTATTTCAACCTGTTTTCTCTTTCAGGGAATGTGATAATATTAGTTATTTTGACTAATCCCAGAGTTGTTGAGAAGACCGAATTGAGTATCAATATAAAATCTGATTGTAATCTAGGAGCTAATAGAATATTTAAAAAGAGGGAGAGGAGGAATGGAAAATAATAATGTGGGAAAAATCAGGCTTAGAAATAAGTTATAAAATGCACTAAAAAGGAGATGTGTAAAATTACACGACATAATTATGTACACAAATAGAACTAATCTCAATGTCTAATCCTGCCACTAAAGACTTACCTGGTGTTGGACACCTCATTTATTAACTATTACTATCATGGACTGATAGATAGACTATAGTGTAAATAGAATCACTTCCATCACACAGTTCTGAGAAAATAATCCTTTCTCTTGGGAATAGAGAATAAGAATAGTACATAATATTCATCAGTTTACATATCTGTCCTAGTGCACTCAATACCCTGAGGTCAGGAAATGTGCCTTGTTCATCACTGTAGACCTGGAAACCAGCACACTGATTGGCGCACCACAAGGACTTGGTGCTTATAGAGAGAATGGAGAAATGGACAGCATTATCACTTTAAGTGGCTTTTTGGTTGGTGTTACTAAAGACTCATGCCACTTTTTAGCTCTTTGAGGATTTTTTGAGAGGTCGAGGTGGGTTGTAAACATTTGTGGTTCCAGTTGGTGGTATTAACTGAGATCCAGAAAGGTAAGTTATTTGCACTAAGTCACACAAACAGGTAAGTATATTTGATTCCCAAGTTTATTGTTTTTAATGATCCACATTGACTCCCAATGACAGATTTAATCAGTCACTCAATCAATCAACCAATCAACTAAACGAGTTACTTTGTTGTGCCTAGCTTAGGTTAAATGTAAAAAGTTTAAAGGAGCATTTTTTCATGATAAAGAGGTAAGGCTTAGGTTCAAAATAATTTGGCTTTAAATCCCAGCTTTGCTACTTTCCTCAGACTTAAGCAAGTAACTAAATGCCAGTAATCTTTGTTTTCCATACCTGTGAATTGGGGATAATATCTCACAGGAGGTGTAAGGATTAACTGAGGTAAAGTAGCACAGTTTCTAGCTTGGTGATGGGAGCATAGCAAATGCTCAATAAATCATATCTATTACAGCCTACATCATTATCAATCATGACTTATACTATACAAAATAATAAATTATATAAAAATTTAAAAATGTTTTGAGTAACAAAGTGATAAATTTTACTCATCATAATGACATAATCATATCTGAAGAGTAAGAAGCTGGGGAAGACTTCAGAGAATCTTTGGAAGTTGTGTTATTTTATGAAGAATACATGAGAGGAGAGAGCATTTTGTCAAGACAACTGAATTTTTTAGTTTGTGCTGAGCACCAGCTCTATGGTAGGCCATTCTATAAGAAGTTTCCATCTATGGAGCAAAGAATGATAAGAGATCAATAAATGCCTCAAAGAACCATTGTAGGTTCTTAATTTCTTTTCAACTAAAACAAGTTTTAACTGTCTTTTCCTTCCAGGAAGGTGTTGAATTAAAACCTAAGATTTCAAGTGTGGAGAAGAAAGTTAGTAAAAAGTTTGAAATAATTCCAAGAACATTTTTTCTCCAGAATTTAAGAAAATTGGAATGGCCGTTATATACATAGAGAGAGAAATGTGTAAAAAACTGAAGGAAAGGATATGAAAGATAGGAGAGTAGGAGTTTGAGAGGAAAGCAAATGTCATGAGTGATATTATCAAACCTTTGATTTCATCCTTAATCTGGATGCTCCATCTTATATCATCCACCTCTCTAATATAAGATAGGACAAGCTCTCTGTCCAAATCATAATATCAACCACTTACGTAGTTCCAGTTTGCATCATCAACCCAGTATGATGGGAAAAATGATGGCTGAGTAATGTTGCACTCTACCAATGTTCATTGATTCCATACACGGTAGAGGTGGGATTTGCATCTTTTGACATGGCTTTAACATAGCTCCAGATCAGGGACATCTGAATGCAAAAGTTAAAAACTGTATTAATGTAATAAAAGTCAAAAACTGTTATTTTATAGATGTTTTAGTCCTTGTACATTAATTTGTTTCCCATTTAATTGAAGTATAGTTGATTTACAATATTCTAATATTATATTAGTTTCAGGTGTGTACCACAGTGATTCAGTATTTTTACAGATTATAGTCCATTAAAAGTTATTACAAGATAATGACTATAATTCACTATGCTATAAATATGTCCTTATTGCTTATCTATTTTATACATAGTAGTTTATATCTCTTAATCCCATACCCCTAATTTTCCCCTCTCTCCTTTGCTCTCCCCTTTGGTAAACACTAGTTTGTTTTCGCTGTCTGTGAGTCTGTTTCTGTTTTGCTTTATACATTCATTTGTATTATTTTTTTAGAGTCCACATGTAAGTGATGTCATAAAGTGTTTGTCTTTCTCTGTATTATTTCACTAAGCATAATATTATTAAGGTCCATCTATGTTGCTCCAAATGGCAGAATTTCATTCTTCTTTATGGCTGAGTAATATACCATTGTATATATGTACCATGACTTCTTTATCCATTCGTCTGTTGATGGGCAATTGGATTGCCTCCATGTCTTGGATATTGTAAATAGTGCTGCTGAACATTGGGGTGCATATATCTTTTCTAAGCAGTGTTTTTTTTTTTTTTTCAGATATATGCCCAGGAGTGGGGTTGCTGGATCCTATGTTAACTCTATTTTTAGTTTTTTGAGGAACCTCCATACTGTCCTCCATAGTGGCTGCACCAACTTACATTCCCAGCAACAGTGTACAAGGGTTCCCTTTTACCCACATCCTCACCAACATTTGTTACTTGTAGACTTTTTGATGATAGCCATTTTGACAGGTGTGAGGTGATATCTCATTGTGGTTTTAGGACATGTTTTAGTTAACTTTCTTTCACTACCATATACAACTGTTCTGACACAACGAAAAAGACAAAAAAATGTCAGTTGCAGTAAAATTAATTCAATTTCACATTAATTTTGTTAAGCTATTCTAGCTTAATACAAAGAATAATTTGGGACTATTTTGTAAACTTTGACTTGGCTGTCTGCGCTGTTCTGGTTAGCAACTAATCTGATGATATTGCTTAAATCCTTTCTTTTTATCTTAATTCAGTTTTCTATGAAGTTAGGAGATTGGATGCATTATCTCCATATCCTTTTGCCTGGATTATTCTATGATTTATCAATAATTCAAAATTGCATTTTACCGTCATGGCCATGCTTTAGACCTAAAAACTCCTGGAAACTGGTTATTGCAATACTGAAATAAAGCACAGAGTAAACATGCTGATTGATTTCGGTGGAATCTTCCTTTCATTTAGTATTCTGATTCTGCTTTTTTTTTTTCTTTCTTTATTTTTTTTAATGTCTTTTTTTTTTTAATTAATTAATTTATTTATTTTTGTTTTTGACTGTGTTGGGTCTTCGTTTCTGTGCGAGGGCTTTCTCTAGTCGTGGCAAGCGGCGGCCACTCTTAATCGCGATGCGCGGGCCTCTCACTATCGCGGCCTCTCTTGTTGCGGAGCACAGGCTCCAGACGCGCAGGCTCAGTAATTGTGGCTCACGGGCCCAGCCGCTCTGCGGCATGTGGGATCTTCCCAGACCAGGGCTCGAACCCGTGTCACCTGCATTGGCAGGCAGACTCTCAACCACTGCGCCACCAGGGAAGCCCTCTTTTTTTTTTTTTTTTTTTTTTTTAATTGCTATAGGGCAGCCACACAATTCCCAATTAATCTCCATGGAAAACACTACAGAGGTGACTGAGTTCATCCTTGTGGGGTTGGCTGATGACCCAGAAGTGCAGATTCCCACTCTTTATCATCTTCTCTCTCATCTACCTCATCACTGTAATTGGGAACCTGGGGATGATTGAGTTGATTCTGTTGGACTCTCTTCTCCACACTCCCATGTACTTTTTCCTCAGTCACCTCTCTCTGATGGACTTTGGTTACTCCTCAGCTGTCCCAAGGTGATGGCAGGATTCCTCACAGAAGACAAAATCATCTCCTACAATGCTTGTGTCACCCAGTTCTTCTTTGCAGTCTTTATCATTGCAGAAAGTTACCTCTTGGCCGCAGTGGCCTATGACGGCTATGCAGTAGTGTGCACACCCCTGCATTACACCACCACCATGACGACTAATGTGTGTGCACGTCTGGGCATAGGCTGCTACTTCTGTGGTTTCCTGAATGCCTCCATCCACACTGGGAACATTGTCAGGCTCTCCTTCTGTAGGTCCAATGTGGTCGATCACTTCTTTTGTGATGTTCCTCCTCTCCTGGCTCTCTCATGCTCAGACAACTACCTCAGTGAGATGGTTATTTTCTTTGTGGTGGGTTTCAATGCCCTCTTTTCTATCCTGGTAATCTTGATCTCCTACCTGTTTATATTTATCACCATTCTGAGGATGCGCTCATCTGAAGGATGCCAAAAGGCCTTTTCCACCTGTGCTTCCCACCTCACTGCCGTCTCCATCTTCTGTGGGACAGGCATCTTCATGTACTTACAGCCCAGCTCCAGCTATTCCATGGGCACAGACGAAATGGCCTCTGTGTTGTACACCATGGTCGTCCCCATGCTGAATCCATTGGTCTACAGCTTGAGGAACAAAGGGGTCAAGAGTGTCTTTAAAAAGGCTGTGGGGAAGACAAAGTCTTCTAGAGAACTTGTATCTACAATAAGGCGGTTTTACCCACCTCAGATCTCTCTGGTGAAAATACTTAACCTGTCTAACCCACACATTTCTAAATTCTTATGGTAATTTCTCCAGCTATTGATTAAATCTACAAAGCAAAAGTCTCAAAAAATATGATAACTAGGAATAATAGGTTAAGAAGAATCACCCATGAACATGGGATTTTTTTTTTTTTTGCTGGTCACTCACTATTATTTATTTACATCTGACGAACTATTTGTCTATGGAATTTCATAGTCAGGTCATATGCCTTTAAATAGACAGGCAAAACAGAGGAATAGAACATTCTGTTGACAGGTAAATGTGAATCAATCCGGTTTCTTTCAAAGGAAAATAATCAAGCTCTTTTCAAATAATGTAAAATGCAAAATGATTGCCTGTTGGAGGGGGTGGGGAAGCCTATGAGCTTCTCTTCTCAGAGAAATGATTGCCATATTCTAGCTGGAGGAACATATGCTACAGCTTATCTTGTGATTTCTCGGCAGTCTCTGATATTTATTAACAGTTGATTTTCTGTCATTGCTCTTCTTCCTCCTCTCTCCTCCTACAGTGTAAATTAGTTTCCCCAAATGTACATCTCACCTTCATTTTCTTATCAGACTTGCAAAAAGGGTGATTATTTCATTATTGGTTTTGAAGAGTCCTTCATATTAAGTGGTGCAGCTCTGGTTTCAGGCAGACATTTAACAGACTCTTATTTGTTTCATTCTTTGTCTCATCATCTTAATCAAAGCCCCCTGAGACCGAGTCTTTTCTAGTAACAAACAAGAATAAGAGGAAATTATAAATTGTTGCTTCCTTGGAAAATGCAGTATTCATCAGGAATCCCTGGTGGGATTGAAACAGGGTAGACTTCAAACATGTGAAAACAATTGTACTCACCTATGAAAAACCTTTTAATAGCTAGTATACCTGTCTTCCAAGTCTCTTGTTAGCTTAATACCTAAGCAGTGTCCCTCTGTGGGGCTCAAGCCTTATTATATTGTCCTAAGGTTGCTAGCAGAAAATTTTTCAGCATAAGAGTTTATTTTTTCATATGAGACCTGCTGTCTTGCTTTCTCCCACATACTTTTGAACATGGGATTTTGATTTTAAAAATTCTTCTTAGTAAGTATGTTCACCTACACTCCCACACACATGTACATTTACATGCATGTTTTAGCATATGCACACACATACATCATTCATGAGAAACTCATGAAACTCACACACCTACTGAAGGAGAAATTAATTAAGACATACATGAGATAGGTCTATTATTATAGTAGAATTTAAAACAATTATTTTGGTGTCTGGGAACACATTCTTAATATAAATATTTGACTTAATGTAAATAAGATATATATGTTTGGTTTTTAAAAATTATTGTTCAATTGATCTTTTTACATATGAGAAAGCAATAAGTTTTGTATTTAAAAAATTAACTTTTATGAAAATACTTCCAAAGTTTTTTGAGTGTAGATTTATTATTGATTCTTTGTTCTTATTTTTAATAAAAATGCATGCCTTTACACAGGCATTTATTTTCCTAGACAAATTTTCATATAAGTCATATCTAAAAATAATATGTTTATATATGTCATTTTAAATAGAGAAAATATACAGTAATATGGGAAAAAGAAAAGGATCATAAAGGCATGTTTTAATTCACTTAAATAGAAGTATAACATTTAATTTAAAAATTTTAAGTATCAAGAATTATAATAGTATTAATAACTTCTTTTCATATAAATGTTATGAATTTGTTAATGTCCGAATGCACTAAAATTTTGAGTCTCACAATGTTAAAAATTTTGAATCTATATATATGTCCATTCTTTTCTTCAGATTTGGGAAGTTTTTTGAAATTATTTCTGTAAATATTTTCTGTCCCTTTCTCTCTCTCCTTTTGGGAATCCCATTATGCATATGTTGGTACTTTTGCAGTATCCCACTGTTCTTTGAGACCATTTATTTTTCTTTATTCTTTTTTATTTCTGTTCCTCAGGCTGTATATTCTCAACTGACCAATCTTTATGTTGACTGATCTTTTTCTTCTGCCAGCTTATATCTGCTACTGATACACTTTAGTGAATTTTATACTTTATTTATTTATGTCCTGGGATAAGACCACTAGAGGTCTACTATACCCAGAGTAAGTCAGGATCACTGAGAAGGGCCCCATCTCTGACACGAGGGACAAAATTTCTGTGTAAGATGAAAGCTGTATCAGAAGAGTAGAGAAAGGACTCTGCTATTCACAACCATGCTAACAAACACTGAGTAATAAGTAAACACAGTCTACTGCTAGGAGAGGGCCAAGACACATGGAGAGCCTTTCTAAGGTTCAAATGCAAAGGAAATATTTAAAATTGCGAAGGTCAATATTCATTGCAGCTCTATTTACAATAGCCAGGGCATGGAAGCAACCTAAGTGTCCATTGACAGATGAACGGATAAAGAAGATGTGGCACATATATACAATGGAATATTACTCAGCCATAAAAAGAAATGAAACTGAGTTATTTCTAGTGAGGTGGATGGACCTAGAGTCTGTCATACAGAGTGAAGTAAGTCAGAGAGAGAAAAACAAATACCGTATGCTAACACATATATATGGAATCTAAAAAAAAAAAAAAAAAAAGGGTTCTGAAGAACCTAGGGGCAGGACAGGAATAAAGATGCAGATGTAGAGAATGGACTTGAGGACATGGGGAGGGGGAAGGGTAAGCTGGGATGAAGTGAGAGAGTGGCATGGACTTATAAATACTACCAAATGCAAAATAGATAGCTAGTGGGAAGCAGCAGCATAACACAGGGAGATCAGCTCGTTGCTTTGTGACTACCTAGAGGGGTGGGATAGGGAGGGTGGGAGGGAGACTCAAGAGGGAGGAGATATGGGGATATATGTATATGTATAGCTGATTCACTTGGTTATAAAGCATAAACTAACACACCATTGTAAAGCAATTATACTCCAATAAAGATGTTAGAAAAAAATTAAAAAATAAAAAATAAAATAAAATTGAGAAGGTCACAGATATTGAGAAATATCTTGTAAACCAGCTCCCATCCTAAAACATGGTCATGCCATCTGAAGCCTCTTCATATGTGGTTCACTGATGGTAACTATAGAAACAAGATCCAAATCCAGTTTGACTTGTATGTAACTAGATTGACTCAGCTGTCCACACTAATGTTCTAGCCAAACAAAACAACAACAACATGTAGGACTATCTTCGGGCATAAAATGTATTTACCACAAGATTTATTGCTTTATACACGATGTTTAGTTTTCAAAAAAATCACAAGGAATACAAAGAGGCAATACTTTGCTGAAAGACAAAGCAATCAGCAGAATCAGATGCTTATATGACAGAGATATTGAAACTATCAGAGAAGGAATACAAAATAAATATACGATTAATATGTTAAAGATTCTAGTGGAAAAGTTGGAAAACATAATAGTCAGACTGGTGATTTTAACAAAGGAATGAAGACTTAAAAGAAACAACAAATGGAAATGCTAGAGTCCACAATATCCACAACTGTATGGTCCATGGAAAAAGTCTGGCTAGGACTTCTATTACTATACTGAGGTGGTTAGAGTGGGCACCCTTGTCTTGATCCTGATCTTAGAGAAAAAGCTTTCAATTTTTCACTGCTGAGTATGACATAGCTGTGTGTTTGTCATGTATAGTCTTTATTATGTTGAAGTACATTCCTTTCATACCTAATTTGTTGAGAGTTTTTATCATGAAAAGATTTTGAATTTTGTCAAATGCTTTTTCTACATCTATTGAGATGATCATATGATTTTTATCCTTCATTCTGTAATGTGATATATCACATTGATTTACTTGCATATGTAGAACTATTCTTTCATCATTGTGTATGATCAAATCCAACAATATGTAAAATTCTTAATAAGTCATGACCAAGTGGGATTGCAAATTAATTGCAAGTGGGATTTCAAAATAATGTACTGTATTAAGATGATGTGGGGTTTTTTGTTTGTATGTTTTTGGTTTTTTTAAATTTATTTTTTATTGAGGTAACATTGGTTTATAACATTATGTAAGTTTCATGTATACTGCACGTATTTCTAATTCTGTATACACTACGGCAGCATCACCAACAAAAATTTACTTTACATTCATTCACTATATTGATACCCTTTACCAGTTTTGCCCTCCTTACTGCCCCTTCTCCTCTGGTAACCACTACTCTGTTCTCTGTATCCATGTGTTTGTTTTTGTTTGGTTTGGTTTGTTCATTTATTTTGTTTGTCTGTATGTTTGTTTGTTTGTCTTTAAATTTTTATTGGAGTATAGTTGATTTACAATGTTGTGTTAGTTTCAGGTGTACAGCAAAGTGATTCAGTTATACATTTACATGTATCCACTCTTTTTTAGATTATTTTCCCATATAGGCAATTACAGAGTATTGAGTAGAGTTTTCTGTGCCATACAATAGGTTCTTATTAGTTATCTATTTTATATATAGTAGCGTGTATATGTCAATCCCAATCTTCCAATTTATCCCCCTCCCTGTTACCCCCAGTAACCATAAGTTTATTTTCTACATTTGTAACTCTGTTTCCATTTTGTAGATAAGTTCATTTGTGCCCTTTTTTTTAGATTCCACATATAAGCTATATCATATGATATTTGTCTTTCTCTGACTTACTTCACTTAGTATGACAGTCTCTAGGTCCATCCATGTTGCTTGCTTGTTTGTTTTATATTCCACATGAATGGAATCATTTGGTAGTACTACACTAAAACCATATAATCATCTCAATAGATGCAGAAAAAGACTCAGACAAAATTCATCATTTATTCACAATAAAAACTCTCAGCAAGGTATTAGTAGTGGGAAACTTCCTAAACATGATAAAAAAACATCTATGAAACACTTATAGCTAGCTTCATACTTTCTTTATGATGAAAGACTGAATGTTTTTTCCAAAGATTAGAAATAGGCAAGGATGTCTCCTCTTATCACTTCTATCCATCATGATAGGCATCAATACAGTGAGGCAAGAAAAAGAAATGAAAACATATTGGTTGAAAATGAGCAGAAGACCTAAATAGACATTTCTCCAAAGAAGATATACAGATTGTCAACAAACACATGAAAGGATGCTCAACATCACTAATCATTAGAGAAATGCAAATCAAAACTACAATGACATATCACCTCACACCAGTCAGAATGGCCATCATCAAAAATTTACAAACAATAAATACTGGAGAGGGTGTAGAGAAAAGGGAACCCTCTGGCACTGTTGGTGGGAATGTAAATTGATACAGCCACTATGGAGAACAGTATGGAAGTTCCTTAAAAAACTAAAAATAGATTTACCATATGATCCAGGAATCCCACTACTGGGCGTATACCCAGAGAAAACCATAATTCAAAAAGAGTCAGGTACCACAATGTTCACTGCAGCTCTATTTACAATAGGAGGACACGGAAGCAACCTAAGTGTCCATCAACAGATGAATGGATAAAGAAGATGTGGCACATATATAAAATGGAATATTACTCAGTCATAGAAAGAAACAAAACTGAGTTATCTGTAGTGAGGTGGATGGACCTAGAGTCTTTCATACAGAGTGAAGTAAGTCAGAAAGAGAAATACAAATACCGTATGCTAACAAACACATATACATGGAATCTAAAAAAAAAAAAAGTTCTGAAGAACCTAGGGGCAGGACAGGAATAAAGATGCAGACGTAGAGAATGAACTTGAGGACACAGGGAGGGGGAAGGGTAAGCTGGGACGAAGTGAGAGAGTGGCATGAGCTTATATACACTACCAAATGTAAAATAGATAGCTAGTGGGAAGCAGCCACATGGCACAGGGAGATCAGCTCAGTGCTTTGTGACCACCTAGAGGGATGGGATAGGGAAGGTGGGAGGGAGGGAGACTCAAGAGAGAGGAGATATAGGCATATATGTGTATGTATAGCTGATTCACTTTGTTATAAAGCAGAAACTAACACACCATTGTAAAGCCATTATACTCCAATAAAGATGTTAAAAAAAATATTGGTTGGAAAGGAATAAATAAAATCCCCACAATTCAGAGAAGATATGAATTTCTACTTAGAAAATCCCAAAGAATATGACAAAAAGCTGTAGAACTAATGAGTTTAGCAAGTTCTTAAGAAACAAGGTCAATATTCAAAAATCCATCATAATGCTATATAATGTCAATAAACAATTAGAAATTGAAATTTAAAAGCAGTACCATTTGCAGTAGTACCAACACCATGAAGTACTTAGGTATAAATCTTGCAAGATATGTGCAAGATGTGCTGAAGACTATAACACATTGACTAAATAAATCAAATATGACAAATGGAGCAATTTACTACATTCATGGATTAGAAGACTAAATAATTTTAAGACGTCTGTGTTCCCAAATCCCAGAAAGAATTTTTGTAAAAATGGGCAAGCACATTGTAATATTTATATGGAAAGTCAAATAAACTGGAATAACCAAACAATTTTGAAGAACAACAGTGTTGAAGCACTCACATCCCTCCTTTCCAGATTCACCATTAAGCTACAATAGTCAAGTAGTGCGGTATTGGACAAAGGATAGCTGTATTAGATTAAACGTTACTGGAGCCAGATAGAGATTCCAGAAATACAGCAATACTGATATCGTCAGTTGATATTTGCCAATTCTGTAAAGGCAATTTTAAAGAGAAGTATAGTATTTTCAACTGATACAGTTCGAATACTTGTTAAAAACTCAAAAAGGCAAGTCACGAACTGGGAGAAAGTATTTGCAAATCACATATCAGTCCTTATCAGTAAAGGGCTTGCATTTTGGAATACATAAAATATTCTCAAATTGGAATAATAATGAAACAAATACGGTAAAAATGGGCAAAAGGTTTTAACAGAGACTTTACAAAGGAAGATAATAGGGATGACAAATAAGCGCATGAAAAGATGCTCCACATCATTAGTCATTACAGGAATGCAAAACAAGGAGATACACTACAGACCCCTTAGAGTAACTAACTAATAAAGACAAACCTATAAATATCAAATACTGCCAAGGATGTGAAGCAATCAGAACTCTCATACATTGTTGGCAGGAATGCAGAATAGTATACCATTTTGGAAAACAGGTTGACTGTATCATACAACCCAGAGCTCTCACTCCTAAGAATGTACCCAAGTGAAATATATGCATATGTTCACGTAAAATTCTGTATGTGAATGTTTATAGACACTTTATTTGTGATAGGTAAAAACTGGAAACAGCCCAATTTTCTCTCAACTGTGGAATGGATAAACAATCTGTGCTGAATACACAGAATACCTCTCAGCAATAAACAGGAACCAATTACAGAACAACTACACAGCTCCATACATTTCAAATTCATTACGCTAAGGGAAAGAAGCCAGACTCAAAAGACAACCTACAGTATGACTCGTTTTTTATGACATTCTTACAAAGCCCAAACTATAAGGGCTGAAAACAGATCAGTGTTTGCTAGCAGGTAGAAGGAGGGGTCAAGCATAAAGGGGTATAGGAAATTTGGGGGGTTGATAGAACCGTTCTACATCATGATGTGGTGGTGGCTTTACAGCCACATACATTTGTGCAAACTGTTAGAACTATACATTAAAAAGTGTGGCTGTAACTTTATATAAATTATACATTAATTAGAAAATTTAAAAAAAGTCAGGTAACACAAACTGCTCGGTGCACTTACTCAACAGGCACTTAAACTCCCCACAGACAGTTTAATTGCTTCTTCACTAAATAAGTGAGATGAGAGCTGAGAACCCTAGGTTCTCATAGGGGACCCCATTCCCCTGACAGCTCTGTGTCCCTATAACTTCCTCCTGGCTCCTATTCATTAGCCTTTGGAATCTCCAAATTACTCCATTTAACATCATTTTAGAGGACCAGTCTGTGTGCAGAACGCTTTTTTTCATTTGTTTATTCATCTGAATGGTAGATTCTAGTGTACATGTCAGTTTCCCTCCAAACAGGATTTGCTTAGAACCTGCAGCCAGAGCCAAGGAAAACACTCTAAGATAAGAATTATACTGATTCAGGTTAAAGTGATAACCCCTTTACCAAATTGTTTTGTAGATCATCTTTCATTTGCTATTCACAGACAGAATTCTGTGAGATGTGTGGGAGAGGTAATTTTATTATTTTTGTTTCATAAATAAGAAAACTAAGCTTGACAGAGGTAAATGACTCTTCCAAGGGATCATAAATAATACATGGGAGATGTAGGACTTGAACCCAGGTCTCCTAGCTCCATGTCAATGATTTTTCTTCCATTTATTCATGCTTCAGAGACTTTAAAATCTTTTTTACCAGTACCTGAGAGACCTTCTCCAATAGGATTTATACATTCTACCCTGGTTGATTTTCTGATTTTAGACTCACAATTCATGGTTGCCTTTCCCTTTTTGTCAAGGGGGAAGGTAAGCTTCTATATTTCCTTATACATTATTAGTGAGAAGTGTAATTCATGCAAAAACCAGAAGGAGGCTACGTCTGCTATAATTCCACAAAGTAATGGATGTTTTCAATATTTTTCTCAAACAGTGAGGATGAACTGGTCACTAAGTGTCAAAACCTATGTCATTGGGGAGTGTTGTGATACTCAGGAAGCACCATGCTGCTTTCCTAAAGAGGATAAGAACAAACAAACCACCACCACCACAACAAAAACCAAAACAAAAAAACACATAGGATAGATTGTGCTCTGATTTGGTAACTTCATTTAGTTTACTAACTCTAGGCCTGTTATTGAAGGGGAAGTTAAATAGAACAGGGTGAAATGATACTTCTTTAGACTACAAGAGGACCACCATGAATTAGAAAACCCCTTACTTTATTTATTTCAGCCTTCTTTTCCCCTTAATCTCACTCATATTATTACTAGCACATCTAGAAAAGCTAAGAGTGACGGCTAAGGCCATAGGCTTTAAAATCTGTCTGACCTGGATATGAATCTTGAGTTTATTTCTTGCTAGGTGTAGATTTTTATGAAGTCTCCTAACCCCTCAAATACTCAGTTTCCTTAATGACAAGAGGTGGATAATAATACTCCATACCTTATAACATTGTAGGATGAAGTTGTAGGATAATATAACAAATGTCTTTAGGTACTAGGCATGAAAGGTGAAGTCTTGAAGGGGAAACTGGTAGAGAAGAATGGTTAATAAATGGAAGCTGTGACACAGGCCTCAAATTCAAATGAAAAAATTTAGAATGCGAGGTTCACCACAAAAGCAGATCTGAAAGCTCGTCAAACTCAGGAGCATACAATTTCAACCCTAGATTTTTGTGATCCAGCTTATGGGTTGCAGTCGTGAGAGTAAGAATGAGTTTGAAGCAGAAGAAAACTGTTTCAACCCAAGGTAAAATATGGATCTCTAGGAAGAAATTGAACAATGGCTGGTACAGCCAATGATATGGTTAGAGGAAAGACAGAGTAAGACCCACAGGAGGAATCAGAAGACCTGAGTGGACATAGTGTGTGAAGAAAGACTAATCAAGGAGAGAGGCTATCAAACTTCAAAAGTAATCCATAACCTAAAGATCTGAATATTGCTGCCCACTTTTTCCAAACCAAGGTAGAAACCATCATTTCATCCTAATACTAACATTAGAGCTAACACTAATCAGGCTTATATTTATTGTTTTTCGTGCATTATTTTATTAACTCTAACTTTTGTCCCTTCGCATTACCTCTTTGTTTTTAGCGATGAAAAATATGAGGCTCAGAAAACTTAGGTTAGGACACTGTCTCCCTGATAGTAAATGGTAGGTACTTTTAGAATGCTATTCATCTCTTCCCAGATCTTGAGTTCTTACACTCAGTGCATTACTTTCTCTTCAGAATTGCCTTTGCTGGTTGGACATATTTGTTGTTGCAGTCATTGCACTGCATCTACATTACATGTACATCTCTGTTACTCCACTGTAAGTCCCATAGCCAAGGATAGTATATTAGTTATTTCAGTAGTCCTAACAACTAATTTTAAACTTGGTCTAATGGATTCAATAAAACATGTGAATTGAATTAGTTCACTTCAACTCAAATTTCAGTTCGTATCATGGGAATTGGAAACCAGTCTGCCTGGGTACAAAGCTTGACTCTGCCAGTTAATACTCATGTAAACTCAAACAAATTAAGCAATCTTTTTGAGTCTAAGTTATCTCATAAAATCAATGAGGGTAATGACTAGTGAACCTCATAGCATTGTTAAGAGGATGAAATGAATATATATACATACAGTCAATCCTCATATTCACAGATTTCACATTTGCAATTATTCCTATAATTAAAATTTATTTTAATCCTAAAATAAATATTTGTAGTGCTTTTGTGATCATTTAGGGACATGTGCAGAGTGGTGAAAAATATGAGTTGCTTGACGTTCATATTTCCAGCAGAGGTTGAACAAGGCAATTGCTCTACCTTCTTGTTTCCGTTCCCATACTGTAACTGTTTATTATGCAGTCTTTGTAGTGCCAGTTTTCCACACTTTTATGCCTTTTGTTGGTGATTTTTAAATTTAAATAGCCCCTGAGTGTAATGCTGAAGTGCCGTTGAGTGTTCCTGGGCACAAGACTGTGATGTGCCTTAAGGAGAAAATAAGTGTATTACATAAGCTTCATTTAGGTATGAGTTACAGTGCTGTTGGCTGTGAGACCAATGTTAATGAATCAACAGTATATATTAAATACGATGTTGTTAAAGAGAAACACACAAACAAGCTTTTGGATTGATTGATTGATGAAAATGTGACCAGAGGTTTGAAGGAACCTATTTGTGTATTTCTGCTAGGAGCAAATAAGCACTCATGAATTCACTGTTCACTGTTACTTTATAGAACCCAACTACTACAGATAATGAGGATCGACTGTGACATACTGGAATGTGGGCACTATAGAAGGGTATGTTGTTTCTTGACTCAGTAGATATGATTTGGAAGATGGAGTCATTCCAGATATGTGACTTTGGACAAGTCATCACCCCTTTCTATACCTCAGTTTCTCATATACAAGATTAGTAAACTTCATGAGTGATCCATGAAACCCCTCCATTTCAACTATCTATAACACAACAGATAGTTTATTTACTAATTTTCTTATGTGTATGCTTTAGATCTGGAGAACAAATTATTGCTGTAATTAAAATAATCCACAGAGTATACATGCATTCCAATTTCACTGTACCCTCTTTTCCATTCCTGTTCCTTTACCTCTCATTGTTGCAGGGCATCGTGTGATTCCCAAATGATGTCCATGGAGAACAATACAGTAGTGACTGAATTCATCCTTCTAGGACTTCCTGATGCTCCAGAAATGCAGGTCCCACTCTTTATAATGTTCACTCTCATCTACCTCATCACTCTAGTTGGAAATCTGGGGATGATCATGTTGATTCTGTTGGACTCTCATCTTCACACTCTTATGTACTTTTCCCTCAGTAATCTCTCACTGGTGGACTTTGGTTACTCCTCAGCAATCACACCCAATGTGATGGCAGGATTCCTTACAGGAAATAAGGTCATCTCCTACAATGCATGCACTGCTCAGATGTTCTTTTTTACAGTCTTTGCCACGGTGGAAAGTTACCTCTTGGCCTCAATGGCCTATGACCGCTATGCGGCCGTGTGTAAACCCCTACATTACACCATCACCACGACAACAAATATGTGTGCTTGTCTTGCCATAGGCTCTTATGCTTGTGGTGTTCTGAATGCCTCTGTAAACATTGGAGATACCTTCAGTCTCTCTTTCTGTAGGTCCAATCTGGTTCATCACTTTTTCTGTGATCTTCCAGCAGTCATGGTCCTTTCCTGCTCAGATAAACACATGAGTGAGATGGTTCTTGTTTATATTAGTACCTTCCATGTGTTTTTTGCTCTCATGGCTATCTTTATTTCCTGCATGTTCATATTTATCACCATCCTGAAGATGCATGATCATCCCCACTCTCATTTCACTCAAAGTATATTTAAGTACATGCCCGAAGAAACATCATTTATGCAAACCACATGTAATTCACACATCCATGAGTGGACAGAAAAATGAGTCCAAACGTAAGTGGGATTAGTCTACTTTTATTAGTATAATTTAAAACAATGATTTTGGTGTGCTAGTTTCCCCACTACATCTAGTTTACATATATATCTTAGTTTCTCCACTGTGCACCCACAAGCATTGAGTTTGGTCTAGTGTATGCAATGAAAAAATATGAATTTAGTTAAAATAAATTCAATTAAACTTCAGTTAGGATCATGTGTCTTGGAAGTCACTCTGCCTGGGTCCAAAGCTTGAATCTGTCAGCTGGTACTTGTGTAAACTTGCTCAAAACACTTAACCTTTTGTAGATTTGTTAGAAGATTAACCATATTTAAACAAATTAAACATAAATGTGTACTTGGACTGAGCACTGTATAAATGTAAGCTGTTAATAGATTGAAGTGATCTGATTTGGGACATGTATTTATGGCAAATATGTGACCTAAGACAAATAATAATCTCTTTCTGCACCTCAGGTTGTTCATTTGCACAAGTGGGAAGTTGGCCATGTAATCCGTATGGATCTTTCAGCTTCAAGAGTATGTAACTATAAGATAATTTATTTACTAAGTTATTTTTCAATCAATGCTTTAGATCAGAGAATCATGAAGAATAATTTATTGCCATCATAAAATGAAAAAATAATGGAGTGTTTATATATTTAAATTTCAGTGCAATCTCTTTGCTGTTTACCAGATGCTCCTTGCTTTCTCATTACTACAGAGAATTTAGTAATACACATGGAGAATGGTACAAATGTGACGGATTTCATCCTGGTGGGTCTAACCAATGCCCCAGAACTTCAGATTTCCTTCTTTATTGTGTTTATCCTCATTTTCCTCATCAGTGCTTTTGGAAACCTGGGGATGATCACACTGATCCTGTTGGACTCCCGTCTCCACACCCCAATGTACCTTTTCATCATTAATCTGTCTTTGGTGGACTTTGGCTACTCCTCAGCTGTCACACCTAAAGTGATAGCTGGGTTCCTTAGAGGAGACAAGGTCATCTCCTACAATGCATGTGCTGCTCAGATGTTCTTATTTGCAGCCTTTGCCAGTGTGGAAAATTTCCTCTTAGCCTCAATGGCCTATGACCGCTATGCAGCAGTATGTAAACCCCTCCATTACACCATCACCATGACGACAAGTGTGTGTACACGTCTGGCCATAGGCTCCTATGCATGTGGTTTCTTGAATGCTTCCATCCATGCTGGAGGCACATTCAGTCTTTCTTTCTGTAAGACCAATGTGGTCCATCACTTTTTCTGTGACATTCCAGCTGTCATGGCTCTCTCTTGCTCGGATAAACACATTAGTGAGGTGGTTCTTGTTTTAATTTCAAGCTTTAATGTCTTTTTTGCTCTTCTGGTAATATTGGTTTCCTACCTTTTCATATCGATCACCGTCTTGAAGAGGCACTCAGCTAAGGGATACCAAAAAGGTTTGTCCATCTGCACTAGTCACCTCTCTGCAGTCTCCATCTTCTATGGGACAGTCATCTTTATGTACTTACAACCCAGCTCCAATCATTCCATGGACACAGACAAAGTGGCATCTGTGTTCTATGCTCTGGTCATTCCCATGCTGAACCCTATCGTCTACAGCCTGAGGAACAAAGAGGTTAAAAGTGCATTCAAGAAGGTTTTGGGGAATGCAAAATTCTCTCTAGCCTTTGGATTTTAATGTTGTGTGATGTACAATAATCTAGTTTCATTTCTCTCAGGTCATCCCATTCACATTTTAGCCCTACATTACATTTAATTCCTAAAATTATATCCAACTCAAGAGTCTGTTGTTTAGTAAAAATAAAATATACTTAATACTTCAACTATATATGTCTCAGATGAAGCATAAGATATTCTGGGTCCTGCTTCTTAAAAACCTTATGAATCGTTTTTGATTTATTCACTTGTTACACGGGCATTTTCTCTACCACATGCCAGTGCAAACATACATGTAAATCAGTAGGACAAACAAGCCCATGAACAGAGGTTCATACAAGTGCTCTATGTGGGCATGTGGTCACATACATTTGGCAGTGGTAAATTTGTAGTGTAGGTAGTTTATAATAGAGTAATTTAAAATAGTTTAAAGCTATTAGAATATTAATTTATATCTAATCTTATTTATTTCTTTAGTATATCTGTTCTAAGAGTCTTAACTGGAGAAAAACCTATATAATTCTAAATGAAAGTACGTGCTTTGTTGGCACATTTTATTGAAAGACATAAATATCACATTTAAATTGAGTTATATTTCTGTCTTGGCTGAGTCATTTTGTAGAACCAATGTTTCCATTACAATTTTCAAAAGGAAGAAAGAACTGGAATACAAGAAAAATGGAAGGAAATAAAAGCATTTTCAATTATCTATACATGAGCACAAACTTTCACAATGTTTAAAAATATGCACTGAGAGTATCAATGACATTGTATGTTTTTCTATCTGCAGATGCTTTGAAATGGTTAGTGCTTCTCATTTGTTTACACTTAAGTTGAGTTAGGTCATCCTTTTCACTCTCCAAGTCTTCTCCTCCACTCCATTTACACTGATTCCCTTGCTATTTCTTGATAACTCCATATATGTTTCCACATCAGGGCCTTTGTACTTACTACTCCCTCCAAGAGGAATCTTCCCTTACTTCATTCAGGGTGTCCTTAAATGTTATCCTACCACAGAGGCCTTCCCTGACCATCTTTATAAAATACTCTCTCCTCCCCACATACAGCAACTCCTCACCCTGTATTTTTCTTTATAGTCCTTATCAACACTCACCCATGTATATTTACTTGCCAACTGGTTTGTTAACTATTTCTCCTAACTAGAGTGTAAGTTCCATAAGAGCAGTGACTTTATCTCTTTTTCTCATGTGGTCCTCAGTACCTAAATGAGTGTGTGTTTCACAGCAGATTCTCAATAAACACTTACCAAAGTACAAATAAAGTTTGAGTCCTTTTGTACTATATGTTAAATCTTTGAACCATTGATGATTATATTACAGTTTATTCCCCTTAGTTACCTTGTAGATATACATATAGAGCATTTCCAGAGTTACAGCTTATTTTCTGCTTTGCTGAAATGTTTTAATCTACATTCTTGCTCAATGTTTTCATGCCCCACTTTTGACACAGTGATTTCCTAAATATCCCATCAATGGGTAATCTCAGATCATCTCAATATGTCTTGTAAAGTGGCAAGTAAACACCAAATAAATTCTAATTGGTAAATCATAAGAATACATTAATATGAGATTAAATAAAAGTTTACTCTCTGATTTAATTTGGAAAATTACTTCATACGTACTGATTATACACCTAACTGAAATGCTTCAAAATGTCCGTATGGAATATAGACCAGAAAGTATCTGTCAGTGATAAACATAACATGTATTTCATATCCTAGTGTAAAGCATAATCATTATGCATTTATTTGACCCTCAGGGATCTCCATTTTATACTAAAGCTCTAATGGGAACGTGCACCAATGGCTCCTTTTTTGTCTCTATTTAATTATTGACTTCAACATCTCGACATTTGTAAGATTGTGCTTGAATGTACTAAGATGATCATGCTGTTCCTAGTGGGCAGTGTGTTATATCACAAGATTCACTTCTGTCTTTATAGTGATGCTTCTCTTGTTGAAATTTAATTATTTAACTTTAGAATTATTTTAGAGTTACAGCAAATTTTCAAAGATCATGTAGAATGTTCCCATGTGAACCTGTGTAGGTTGAATAGTGGCTCCCAAAAGATCCACATCTGAGTCCCTGGAACATGTGAATATTACCTTATGTAGCATAAAAAGGACTGTGTGCATCTGTGATTATCTTAAGGATTTAAGACTGATCAATTATCCTGGATTATACATGTGGGCCCTAAAGGAAATCATATATATCCTTATAAGAAGAAGTCAAAGAGGACTTCCCTGGTGGTGCAGTGGTTAAGAATCCACCTGCCAACGCAGGGGACACGGGTTTGATCCTTGGTTCGGGAAGATACCACATGCCTCGGAGCAACTAAGCCCGTGTGCCACAACTACTGAGCCTGCACTCTGGAGCCCATGAGCCACAACTACTGAGCCTGTGTGCCACAACTACTGAAGCCCACGTGCCTAGAGCCCGTGCTATGCAACTAGAGAAGCCACCGCAATGAGAAGCCCGCGCACGGCAACAAAGAGTAGCCCCCGCTCACCACAACTAGAGAAAGCCCACATGCAGCAACGAAGAACCAACACAGCCAAAAATAAATAAATAAATGAATAAATTTATTTAAAAAAAAAAGTCAAAGAGAGATTGGACCACAGAGAGAAGAGGAGAAGGCAATGTAACCATGGAGACAGAGATTGGAGTGATGCAGCCACAAGCCATGGAATACCACCAGAAGATGAAACAGGCAAGAATGGATTTTATTCTACATCCTCCAGAGGGATTAGGAGCCCTACCACCACCACATCGATTTGGGCACAATGAAACTAATTTGGAATTTCTGGCTTCTAGTACTGTGAGAGAATAAATTTCCGTGATTTTAAGCCACCAATTTTTTGGTAACATGTTAGAGAAGCCATAGGAAACTAATAAACCCTTGCCCAGGTTCCCCTGTCTTGTATTATTTATTTATTAAAAATTTTAATAACAAATGTATATATTTGAGTGCAACATGACGTTTTGATATACATACACATAGTGAAATGATTATTGCAGTCAAGCTAATTAACATATACATCTTCTCACCTAATTACTTTTGTGTGTATGTGTGTTGTAGCATCATTCACAAGAGCCAAGACATGGAAACCACCTAAGTATCTGTTGAAGGATGAATGGATAAAGAAATTGTGGGGAGAGGAGATCCAGGTGGCAGAGTAGGAGGACACTGAGCTCACCTCCCCCCACAAACACATCAGAAATACATCTAAGTGTGGAGCAATTCTCACTGAAAACAAACTAGCAACTGATGAAAGACTCTTATACAACCAAGGCTGTAAAGAACGATCTGCAGGGAGTCGGGTAGGAAGAGAAGAGAAGCAGTTTGGGACCTGCTCCCCTAGGAACGGACATGGAGGAGGCGGGGATTACCTGGGCTAGGAGATCCTCCACGGGGAATGAGCAATTCTAACCACATATTGGGTACCCCAGCCCTGGGGCCCAACACCAGGAAGACAAGTCCCCTTGGCTGGTTTGAAGACCAGTGGGACAGGCTGGGGAGCTGTGAGAAATGTGGAGTCCACTGTGGAGAGCTCACACACACTTGCTGACCCCCTCTCTCCCCCTCCAAACAAGGAGGAAGAAGCATGTTGAGACT
Source organism: Balaenoptera borealis (assembly GCF_965194805.1). Taxonomy (NCBI): domain Eukaryota; kingdom Metazoa; phylum Chordata; class Mammalia; order Artiodactyla; family Balaenopteridae; genus Balaenoptera; species Balaenoptera borealis. Next base: position 11,917,498 of record NC_138868.1, read on the forward strand.
GCCTGGACCTCTGGCCAGTTTCCCACAGTCACCCTAGCATGAGCCCAGGCCCAGGCCAAGCACCAGCTTGGCCCCTCTTGTTCCACTAAGGAGAAGGCTTCCTGGCAAGGAGAGTAAGAAGTGGCTGGGGACAGAGGCAGCTCGGACCCAGCACTATATTTGAATGGGGTACGGGCAGACATTACTGGTGCCAGATAGAGAGAGGTCAGCCTGGCCCCCTTCTCACACTGAGTGACTGGTCTTTCCAGGCCATAGCAGACAGCGGAGCCACTAAATGGAAAGAACTTGGATTCCTAAGTCACTATATGAGCCCCATATAGTGTATATGAACAGTATATGAGCAAGAAAAACCTCTGTGGGTGAGCTATTTTTTTGTCTAACAGCTAGTATTATTTATACCAACAAATATAGAGAGATTCCCATAAGACCTTCTGGGTGCTGTTGGTAAGAAGTGGAGGAATATATGACAGAAAATTCTGTAAAATATCTACAGTGCAACTTAATTCCAGAAGTATTTATTTCTTAATCCCCACCCAGCTTGTAAAACATAATTAAAATGACTGGTAGGAATAACATTAGCACAAGAAAAATAAAAGTCCACTTTAACCAAATTTTCTGATCTAAGATATCGCACTAAAATCCTCTGAGCTTCTACTGGAGATAATAATTGTATTAAATGAGTGCTGAATGAGCAAGAACTTTGCACAGTGCTGGACAGAGAATAGTTGTTTAATAAATGTGTCCTTTCCCTTCTCTTCTTCTCCCTAATCTTTCTGCCTCTTCCTTTTCTGTATTGGCACCCTTCTCTGTTCATCCAAATACATTAAATACACATAACATATCAATAAATCATATATTGCATTATTAAATATTAATAGAATGTATTATAGAAATAATTATATAGTTTATATAAACACTAATATATTTAATATATACTTGTTACATTTAATATATATATTTACATTTACAACTGTGGCTCTGCTATTTAATTGTGAGCTTTTCGAGGGCAGAAGTGTTATCCCATTAAGTTTGTATTCTTGGAATGTAGTCCAACGTTGGTCAAATAACCCAATAAGCGAAAGAAAATGTGATTGAGAGGGACTGAGATGATTTCAATGTCTTCTGACAACTATACAGCAGTGTGTAAACCTCTCCATTGTACCACCACTATGACAATAAATTTTTTGGTCATCTGGCCCCCATTGACTGCTAGGTCTGTGGGATGTCCTGAACGCTTCCATCCATAATGATTTCACCTTAAGTTTCTCCTTTTGTCTGTCCAACATGGTCCATCACTTTTTCTGAGAAAGCAAGCTGTCATGGCTCTCTCTTGCTCTCATAAACCTATCAGTGAGTTACTTCTTGCTTTGTGGCGAGTTTCAATATCTTTTTTGTTTTTCTGATTACCTTGATATTCTACCTGTTCATAACTATCACCATTTTGAGTATGTGCTTAGCCAAGGGATACAAGAACATCTTGTCCACCTGTGCTGGCCACAACCCTGCAGTCTCCATTCTATGGGACAGTCTCTTCATGTACTTATATTTAATCTCCAGGAATTCTTTGGACACAGATAAGACAATATTGTCTCATGTTAGTGTTTTAAATATTTAGGATCCTAAATAACCTAATTTAACCCTCTTAGATCTTGGCACAGTGACATACCTGTCAATACACTTTATTTCCTGAAGTGATATCTTCACCTGTTCAAAATTTTGTTTTTGATTAAGAGTAAACATTATACACAGAAATGTAATAGCTTAATCATAAGAGCTCACAGTGAGCTTAAGACATTTTGAGGCCTTATTATGTACTGGGTACATTGGGTAATACAGAAAAAAAAAATTAAGGTAGTATATTATATTGTTTATATTATGCATTGTTTATATTATTATTCAGGCTTGGATTCAGACTTTAAAGGTTTGAATCTATATGAACTAAGACAACAGTGCCTGGTGTGAAGGGTAATAAGGTTGCAGATGTGATTGTTGCTGATATTATTGTTGTTAAGATTAAAAAGACATGTCCTATAGGACACATTTACTATCAAATTGAAAGGATAAAACTTCAACATCTTTTAATATCTACTCCTTAGCCCCCACCATCTCTCAGCTTCCATATCTGCACCTTAACTCAGATATCCTTTTCTTAAGTTTCCCAGTGTCTCCTTCTTTGTCTCAGTTCTTACCAGGTGTGACCTAAGCAAGGGTTTGCCCTGAAATGGTTATAATAAAGGTGGTGACAAATGAATGAATTTAGGATATATTTTGAAGGTAGAGATAATAGTATGTGCTCATGGACTACATGTGGATTGTGAGGAAAAGAGAGCCAGGGCTGAATAATCCTGGCATTAAGAGCTTGTTTGTTGAAGACTTTATCAGATTGGATTAGATATTTAGCCTGGATTCTGAAAATTGGGAAAGCTATTTCATAAATACAGTTGGGTGAAATAATCAGTACAACCTTCAATAGATTCCTCTGGCAGAAGTCTTGCCATGAAAGATAACGTGTCAAAATTTGTATCTGTTATTATCCCTAAATCTCAAACCTCAAGTTTTTTGTTGTTAATAATTGTCAGTATGGTATGTTTGATTATACAATTTTGAATTTAAGCTATTAGGTCACTCACCCACATAAGTTTCTTTAGTAATGTGGTTCCAATAATTTTGTTGAGCATTTTTTGTTATTTTTTCGATAGTCATATAATACTATGACCACTATTCATATTAATATTTATTTAATAGTAGTAATAATTGTGACATTGCATGCTAACTATGTATTAGGCAGTATTCTAAGTGATTTAAACATATCAACTTATTAAATTCCCCAAACAGCCTTGTGAGGTACTATTATTACCATCCCTGTTTTAAACTGAGGCACAGAGAGGTTGTGAGTTGCCCAAGGTTACCCAGCTAGTAAGTAGCAATACCAGGATTTGAATGCAGGCAAGTCACTCCAGAGACCATGTTCTTTATCACCACAATATGCTTCCTCTGTAAATAACAGTGTTGGTCTCCAAACACCTTTTATTTATTTATTTATTTGTTTGTTTGTTTATTTTAACATCTTTATTGGAGTATAATTGCTTTACAATGGTGTGTTAGTTTCTACTGTATAACAAAGTGAATCAGCTATGTGTATACATATATCCCCATATACCCTCCCTCTTGCGTCTCCCTCCCACTCTCCCTATCCCACCCCTCTAGGTGGTCACAAAGCACCGAGCTGATCTCCCTGTGCTATGCAGCTGCTCTCCACTAGCTATCTATTTTACATTTGGTAGTGCATATATGTCCATGCCACTCTCTCACTTTGTCCCAGCTTACCCTTCTCCCCTCCCATGTCCTCAAGTCCATTCTCTACATCTGCATCTTTATTCCTATCCTGCCCCTAAGTTCTTCAGAACCATTTTTTTTTCTTTTAGATTCCATATATATGTGTTAGCATGCGGTATTTGTTTTTCTCTTTCTGACTTACTTCATTCTGTATGACAGACTCTAGGTCCATCCACCTCACTACAAATAACTCAATTTCGTTTCTTTCTATGGCTGAGTAATATGCCATTGTATATATGTGCCACATCTTCTTTATCCATTCATCTGTTGGTGGACACTTAGGTTGCTTCCATGTCCTGGCTATTGTAAATAGTGTTGCAATGAAAAATGTGGCACATGTGGAACATGCTGTGTTGGGTCTTCGTTGCTGTGCGCGGGCTTTCTCTAGTTGCGGAGAGTAGGTGCTACTCTTCGTTGCAGTGCGCGGGCTTCTCATTGCCGTGGCTTCTCTTGTTGTGGAGCACGGGCTCTAGGCTCAAGGGCTTCAGTAGTTGTAGCACGCGGACTCAGTAGTTGTGGCTCACGGGCTTAGTTGATCCGAGGCATGTGGGATCTTCTCAGACCAGGGCTTGAACCCGTGTCCCCTGCATTGGCAGGCGGATTCTTAACCACTGTGCCACCAGGGAAGCCCCATGTCTCTTTTTGAATTATGATTTTCTCAGGGTATATACCCAGTTGTGGGATTGCTGGGTCATACAGTAGTCCTATTTTTAGTTTTTTAAGGAACCTCCGTACTGTTCTCCATAGTGGCTGTATCAATTTACATTCCCATCAACAGTGCAAGAGGGTTCCCTTTCCTCCACACCCACTCCAGCATTTATTGTTTGTAGATTTTTTGATGATGGTCATTCTGACTGCTGTGATGTGACACTTCATTGTAGTTTTGATTTGCATTTCTCTAATGATTGGTAATGTTGAGCATCCTTTCATGTGTTTGTTGGAAATATGTATATCTTCTTTGGAGAAACGTCTGTTAAGGTCTTCTGCTCAGTTTTGGATTGAGTTGTTTGCTTTTTTGATATTGAGCTGCATGAGCTGCTTCTATATTTTGGAGATTAATCCTGTCAGTTGCTTCGTTTGCAAATATTTTCTCCCATTCTGAGGTTTGTCTTTTCATCTTGTTTATGGTTTCTTTTGCTGTGCAAAAACTTTTAAGTTTCATTAGGTCCCATTTGTTTATTTTTTGTTTTATTTCCATTTCTCTAGGAGGTGGGTCAAAAAGGATCTTGCTGTGATTTATGTCAAAGAGTGTTCTTCCTATGTTTTCCTCTAAGGGTTTTATAGTGTCTGGCCTTACATTTAGGTCTTTAATCCATTTTGAGTTTACTTTTGTGTATGGTGTTAGGGAGTGCTCTAATTTCATTCTTTTACATGTAGCTGTCCAGTATTCCCAATACCACTTATTGAAGAGACTGTCTTTTCTCCATTGTATATTTTTGCCTCCTTTATCAAAGATAAGATGACCATATGTGCGTGGGTTGATCTCTGGGCTTTGTATCCTGTTCCATTGATCTATATTTCTGTTTTTGTGCCAGTACCATACTGTCTTGTTTACTGTAGCTTTGTGGTATAGTCTGAAGTCAGGCAGCCTGATTCCTCCAGCAGCGTTTTTCTTTCTCAAGTTTGCTTTGGGTATTCAGAGCCTTTTGTGTTTCCATATAAATTGTGAAATTTTTTGCTCTAGTTCTGTGAAAAATGCCATTGGTAGTTTGCTATGGATTGCATTGAACCTGTAGATTGCTTTGGGTAGTATAGTCATTTTCACAATGTTGATTCTGCCAATCCAAGATCATGGTATATCTCTCCATCTGTTTGTATCATCTTTAATTTCTTTCATCAGTGTCTTATAGTTTTCTGAATACAGGTCTTTTGTCTCCTTAGGTAGGTTTATTCCTAGGTATTGTATTCATTTTGTTGCAATGGTAAATGGGAGTGTTTCCTTAATTTCTCTTTCAGATTTTTCATTATTAGTGTATAGGAATGCAAGAGATTTCTGTGTATTAATTTTGTATCCTGCTACTTTACCAAATTCATTGATTAGCTCTAGAAGTTTTCTGGTAACATCTGTAGGATTCTCTATATAGAGTATCATGTTATCTGCAAACAGTGACAGTTTTACTTCTTCTTTTCCAATTTGGATTCCTTTTATTTCTTTTTCATCTCTGATTTCTGTGGCTAGAACTTCCAAAACTATGTTGAATAATAGTGGTGAGAGTGGCATCCTTGTCTTGTTCCTGATTTTAGAGGAAATGGTTTCAGGTTTTCACCATTGAGAATGATGTTGGCTGTGGGTTTGTCATATATGACCTTTATTATGTTGAGGTAAGTTGCCCCTATGCCTACTTTCTGGAGGCTTTTTACCATAAATCAGTGTTGAATTTGTTTGAAAGCTTTTTCTGCATCTATTGAGATGATCATATGGTTTTTATCTTTCTATTTGTTAATATGGTGTATCACATTGATTGATTTGTGTATATTGAAGAATCCTTGCATTCCTGGGGTAAACCCCACTTGATCATGGTGTACAATCTTTTCAGTGTGCTGTTGGATTTTCTTTGCTAGTATTTTGCTGAGGATTTTTGCATCTGTGTTCATCAGTGATATTGGTCAGTAGTTTTCTTTCTTTGTGACATGTTTGTCTGGTTTTGGTATCAGGGTGATGGTGGCCTCATAGAATGAGTTTGTGAGTGTTTCCCCTCTGCTATATTTTGGAAGAGTTTGAGAAGGATAGGTGTTAGCTCTTCTCTAAATGTTTGATAGAATTAGCCTGTGAAGCCATCTGGTCCTGGGCTTTTTTCTTGGAAGATTTTAAATCACAGTTTCAACTTCAGTGCTTGTGATTGGTCTGTTTATATTTTCTATTTCTTCCTGGTTCAGTCTTGGAAAGTTGTGCTTTTCTAAGAATTTGTCCATTTCTTCCAGGTTGTCCATTTTATTAGCATATAGTTGCTTGTAGTAATCCCTCATGATTCTTTGTATTTCTGCAGTGTCAGTTGTTACTTCTCCTTTTTCATTTCTAATTCTGTTGATTTGAGTCTTCTCTCTTTTTTTCTTGATGAGTCTGGCTAGGGGTTTATCAATTTTGTTTATCTTCTCAAAGAACCAGCTTTTAGTTTTATTGATCTTTGCTATTGTTTCCCTCATTTCTTTTTCATTTATTTCTGATGTGATTTTTATGATTTCTTCCCTTCTGCTAACTTGGGGGGTGTTTTGTTCTTCTTTCTCTAATTGCTTTAGGTGTAAGGTTAGGTTGTTCATTTGAGAATTTTCTTGTTTCTTGAGGTAGGATTATATTGCTATAAACTTCTCTCTTAAATCTGCTTTGCTGCATCCCATAGGTTTTGGGTCATTGTGTTTTCATTGTCATTTGTTTTTAGGTATTTTTTGATTTCCTCTTTGATTTCTTCAGTGATCTCTTGGTTATTTAGTTGTGTAATATTTAGCCTCCATGTGTTTGTATTTTTTACAGTTTTTTTCCTGTAATTTATATCTAGTCTCATAGCATTGTTGTTGGAAAATATACTTGATATAATTTTAATTGTCCTAAATTTACCAAGGCTTGATTTATGACCAAGATATGATCTATCCTGGAGAATGTTCCATGAGTACTTGAGAAGAAAGGGTAGTCTGTTGTTTTTGGATGGAATGTCCTATAAATATCAATTAAGTCCATCTTGTCTTATGTGTCATTTAAAGCTTGTGTTTCCTTATTTGTTTTCATTTTGGTTGATCTGTCCGTTGGTGAAAGTGGGGTGTTAAAGTACCCTACTATGACTGTGTTACTGTCGATTTCCCCTTTTATGGCTGTTAGTATTTTCCTTATGTATTGAGGTGCTCCTATGTTGGGTGCATAAATATTTACAATTGTTATATCTTCTTCTTGGATTGATCCCTTGATCATTATGTAGTGTCTTTCATTTTCTCTTGTAATAGTCTTTATTTTAAAGTCTATTTTGTCTGATATGAGAATTGCTACTCCAGCTTTCTTTTGATTTCCATTTGCATGGAATATCTTTTTCATCCCCTCACTTTCAGTCTGTATGTGTCCCTAGCTCTGAAGTGGGTCTCTTGTAGACAGCATATATACAGGTCTTGTTTTTGTATCCATTCAGCCAGTCTATATGTTTTGGTTGGAGCATTTAATCTATTTACATTTAAGGTACTTATCGATATGTATGTTCCTATTACCATTTTCTTAATTGTTTTGGGTTTGTTTTTTGTAGGCCTTTTCTTTCTCTTGTGTTTCCTGCCTAGACAAGTAGCTTTAGCATTTGTTGTAAAGCTGGTTTGGCGGTGCTGAGTTCTCTTAGCTTTTGCCTGTCTGTAAAGGTTTTAATTTCTCCATTGAATCTGAATGAGATCCTTGCTGGGTAGAGTAATATTGGTTGTAGGTTTTTCCCTTTAATCTCTTTCAATATGTCCTGCCACTCCTTTCTGGCTTGCAGAGTTTCTGCTGAAAGATCAGCTGTTAACCTTATGGGGATTCCCTTGTATGTTAATTGCTGCTTTTCCTTGCTGCTTTTCATATTTTTTCTTTGTATTTAATTTTTGATAGTTTGATTAATATGTGTCTTGGTATGTTTATCCTTGGATTTATCCTGTATGGGACGCTCTGTGCTTCCTGGACTTGATTGACTATTTCCTTTCCCTTGTTAAGGAAGTTTTCACCTATAATCCCTTCAAATATTTTCTCAGGCCCTTTCTTTTTCTCTTCGTCTTCTGGGACCCCTATTATTCGAATGTTGGTGTGCTTAATGTTGTCCCAGAGGTGTCTGAGACTGTCCTCAATTCTTTTCATTCTTTTTTCTTTGTTCTGCTCTGCAGTAGTTATTTCCATTATTTTATCTTCCAGGTCACTTATCCGTTCTTCTGCCTCAGTTATTCTGCTGTTGGTTCCTTCTAGAGAATGTTTTATTTCATTTATTGTGGTGTTCATCATTGTTTGTTTGCTCTTTAGTTCTTCTAGGTCCTTGTTAAACGTTTCTTTTATTTTCTCCATTCTATTTCTAAGATTTTGTGTCATCTTTACTATCATTACTCTGAATTCTTTTTCAGGTAGATTGCCTATTTCCTCTTCATTTATTTGGTCTGGTGGGTTGTTAGTTTGCTTCTTCATCTGCTGAATATTTCTCTCTTCCCATTTTGCTTAACTTACTGTGTTTGGGGTCTCCTTTTTGCAGGCTGCAGGTTTGTAGTTCCCATTGTTTCTGGTGTCTGCCCACAGTGGGTAAAGTTGGTTCAGTGGGTTGTGTAGGCTTCCTGGTGGAGGGGACTGGTGCCTGTGTTCTGGTGGGTGGCACTGGATCTTGTCTTTCTGGTGGGCAGGACCGTGTCTGGTGGTGTGTTTTGGGTGTCTGTGAACTTAGTATGATTTTAGGCAGCCTCTCTGCTAATGGGTGGGGTTGTGTTCCTATCTTGCTAGTTGTTTGGCATAGGCCATCCAGCACTGTAGCTTGCTGGCCAGTGGGTGGAGCTGGGTCTTAGCATTGAGACGGAGATCTTGGGAGAACTCTCGCCGATTGATATTACATGGGGCTGGAGGTCTCTGGTGGTCCAATGTCCTGAACTCGGCTCTCCCACCTCAGAGGCTCATGCCTGACACCAGTCCAGAGCACCATGACCCTGTCAGCCACACGGCCAGGTATGTGGGGATTTCTTTGCCTTTTGGGAAGTCTGAGGTCTTCTGCCAGTGTTCAGTAGGTGTTCTGCAGGAGCTGTTCCACATGTAGATGTATTTTTGATGTATTTGTGGGGAGGATGGTGATCTCCACGTCTTACCCCTCCACCATCTTGAAGGTCCACTGTCCCTCCAAACACCTTTTAGAACTGCTGTAAGACTCTTGTAACATACTAAAAGTAGGAAAGAATGCCCACTTAATTTTGTCAGATGAAGAAATTAAAACTCAGCAACATTATGTGGCTTTTCCAAGGGGATAAAATGGGAATGACCATCTCCCTCCATTCTGTGATGCCTCCCTCAAGGGGATGAAGCCAGGCATAGGCTGTATAGTATAGAGTTTGTTTGAGTGGTCATGATTTTGATATTTTTTCACTTTTGGGGGTATTTCTTTTAATGGGGGGACAATTTTCTCTGAGGAGTGAAAGGAAAGCTATCCTTCCTAGACCTTAGATGGAGCACAATGGCTTGGGTAATAATCTCATTCTTCACAGTATTCACATCCAGAAGGCAGTGATACGTCATTTTTTCTCAGGTAATTACCTAAAAGAATATCTGGGAAGATTAAATGAGATACTATTTATTGTTCTCTGACTACCTGGCATATGGTAAGTGCTTAGTTAGTATGAGTGCTATCTTGCTCAGGAATGACAGTGATAAAAGTGAAAGTAATTTGCAGAGGAAACACAAACTTTCAACCCAAATAAAAATAAGCAACAGATATTTTGAATATAACTGAGTGGCCATTTGGAATATCTGAGTGGAGTCAGGAACTAACGAATATAGTGCATACCTTTACAAATGGTGAGATGGAAGTCAGAAGCTGCCAGTCTCAGGGTTATTGGGAATCCTACACTGGTAATGGTGTCACAGTGTGCTTGTGTCATTCAGGTGACAGAATGTGCCATGAATCATTTTCCATGCATCAGTAATTCATCCATTTTGCTTCCCTTGTTTTGACAGGTGAAACACCATTTCAAAATGGCATTCATGGAGAACAGCACTGAAGTGAATGAGTTTAGACTCTTGGGACTAATTGATATCCCAGCACTGCAAGTCCCTCTCTTCATAATATTCACTTTCATATATCTCATCACTCTCATTGGAAATCTTGGGATGATCACGTGGATTCTGTTGGACTCTCGTCTCCACACTCCCATGTATTTTTTCCTCAGTAACCTCTGTCTGGTGGATTGTGTTTACTCCTCAACTGTTACTCCCAAGGTGATGGCTGGGTTTTTCACAGGAGATAAAGTCATATCCTATGGGGGATGTGTTGTTCAGACGTTCTTCTTTGTGGCTTTGCCAGTGTAGACTGTTTTCTACTAGCAGTCATGGCTCATGATCGGCATGCAGCAGTGTGTAAGCCCTTGCATTACACCACCACTGTGACCACCAGTGTGTGTGCTCAAAGGGCCATAGGCTGCTATGTCTGGGGCTTTGCTCAATCTGCCATCCACACTGGATTCACCTTCTGCCTCTCCTTCTGCCATTCCAATATGGTCCATCACTTCTTCTGTGATATTCCCCCAATCCTGGCCCTTTTCTGCTCTGATATCTACATAAATGAGATTGTGCTCTTTACCTTAGCAGCTTTCAATGTCTTTTTTGCCCTTATAGTTACCTTGACTTCCTATCTGTTCATATTCATTGACATCCTGAGAATGCACTCAGCAGACAGAAGGAAGAAAGCCTTTTCCACCTGCACCTCTCACCTCACTGCTGTCTCCATATTCTATGGAACTGTCATCTTCATGTACTTACAACCCAGTTCTAGTCATTCTATGGGCAAGGGCCAAATGTCATCTGTTGAACCCTATAGTCTAAGGAATAAAGAGGTTAGTAATGCTTTCAGGAGAGCCATTGAGAAGATGAAGATTCTGTTTAGCACATAGATTTAATTAGAGAGATTATACGATCTGTATAGCTAATCAGTTATCTATTGCTTTGTAACACACTACCACAAAACTTAGTGGCTTAAAACAACATTTTATATTTCTCATAATTCTATGGTTGGCAGGGCAGTTACTTTGCTGCTTTCTCACGGACTCACTCATGAGGTTGCCTATCTTCTGCATAGTCAGTTGGGCTGAAGGCTTAAAGATGGCCTTACATTCCTGGATGTTGATTCTGGCTACTCTCTACCTCTTCTCCACATGGTCTTTGATCCTCCAGAGGCTGGACAAGCTTTCTTTCATAATATTTTCAGGCCAGCATTCTCACAGTGTGAAAGTAAAAATAAAAGGCTCTTGAAGTCCAGACTCCCAACTCACAACATTTTTTTTTCTTCCATAAAAGATTGGCATCGAAATAGAGGTATAAATTTGAAAGTTATCAGCATGTAGATGGTATTTAAGTCCTGAGAATGAATGAGATCTGTAAGAAGACATAGGTAGAGAGAAGGGAAGTGGTTTAAGGACTAAGACCTGGGTAACTGTCTCAATAAAAGGTCAGAGAGAGGAGCTGCCAGCAAAGGTGAGTGGTGTCCTGTAAACCAAGTGATATGAAATGTTTCAAGAGGGAATGTCTGTGTCAAAGGTGCTGGTAGGTTAAGTAATATCAAGATTAAGAATTGATGATAAGCTTTAGTGATATGAAGTTGATGAATGACTTTGAGTAGTTTTAGATCAATGGTGGGGGTAAAAATATTTTAAATGTATACCCTACAATCTAGTCCCTAATTATTCATTGTTTTAGTTACTAAATGTTTTCCCAAACTGCATAATACAGTAAATATATGTTGTGCTTTTCTTAGAGCAGCTAGGGAAATATGGCTTTGATACCCTCAACTTTCGAAAGAAAGCAGGTACCTAAAGATCTGTTGTATTGAATACTTACTTTGCAACAATTTATAGTTCTGGGCTTTACTTTCCCTTCATTGTTTCTGAATATAAGATTGTGTGTAATTAGTTCTTTGGGATAATGAAGAGAAAGAGTGATCTATGTTACTTTTGGGGAAAGCAGTGTACAGACAGGAAAATAAAATGCTTAAGAAATGGTGTGATGCTTGAGGTGATGAAGTGAGATAAAGGCAGGGATTTGGAACAAGAATTGAGAGAAAAGTAGAAAACTTAAATAAACACAATATATACTCAAAGATGTCTCAAAAATATTTGCAATGATACTGAGCTTCCTGTCTTTTGTTGCTACTTAATTTAACAGCTAAAAGAAAGACTGGAGAGGGGAGGGATAAATTAGGAGTTTGGGAATGACATATACACACTACCATATATAAAATAATTAATCAACAAGGACCTATTGTATAGCACGGGGAAATATACTCAATATTCTATAATAACCTAAATGGGAAAAGAATCTGAAAAAGAATAGATATATGTCAATCACAATCTTCCAATTTATCCTCCCCCCTTCCCCCCCGGTAACCATAAGTTTATTTTCTGCATCTGTAACTCTATTTCGGTTTTGTAGATAAGTTCATTCGTAGCCTTTTTTCACACTACTATATATAAAATAGATAACTAATAAGGACCTACTCTATAGCACGGGGAACTCTACTCAATACTCTGTAATGGCCTATATGGGAAAAGAATCTAAAAAAAAGACTGGATTTATGTATTTGTATAACAGATTCACTTTGCTGTACACCTGAAACTAATACAACATTGTAAGTCAATTATACCCTGATAAAAATTTTTTAAAATAAAAAGATTACCAGAAAAAAAAAGAGTATATATATGTATAGCTAAGTCACCTTGCTGTACACCTGAAACTAATGCAACATTGTAAATCAACTATACTCCAATATAAAATAAAAATTAAAAAAAAAAACCCTACTCTTTTGATTTGAAGTGACCAATTTGGTTTTACCCAGGAACCCCAAAGCACTCCATCTATGGACCCTAATAAACGCATGTGCCCCATGTTCTGTCATTCCCTCTGTCTGCACTCTGGCTTGGCCTCCCTGTGTGACCCCTGGAGGCATGCTGTATACTTCTTCCACGACCTGTGAGTAATAAACTTCTCTCTTTCAATTTCTCTCCTGGTCTGTTGTTGAACTGTAGCTCACTACCTGGCACCCTTTGCTCCACTTAACAAATGTTAATTTAACATGCTCCACTTAACAAATGTTAATTTAACAAAGTCATAACAACCAGAAAGGCCAAGGGCAGGAGACAATCAGTGTTTTAAATTTAGCTCAAACAGTGCAGCTGAGAGTGAATTCAAACTTCCTCCACCTTTTTGTTTTATTCAGTCCCAAAGGGATTGGGTGATGCTCACCCACATTGGGGTGCTTCACTCAGTTCACTAATTCACATGCTGATCTCTTCCAAAAACACCTTCACAGATCCACTCAGAAATAGTGTTTAACCACATATCTGGACATCCCCTTACTTACTCAAGTTGACACATAAAATTACGCACCAGAGAAGGGCTTGCTATTTTCATTTTGTTATTATTTTCTGTACCTCTTATAGCTATTATTCTCCTCTTTTACTCTCTTGGTGCCTTTCTCTGTGTTTTGTTGATTTTGATTTTTAGTGATATGCTTTGATTCCTTTCTCATTTTCTTTTGTGTATCTTCTATTGGTACTTCTTTGTGATTATCATGGGGCTTGCATAAAACACCTTATAGTTATAACAGTCTATTTTAGACTGATAACAACTTAACTTTCTATTATATACAAAAACTCTAATCCTTTATACCTCCCCTCCCCTTTACGTTATGGATATCACAAATTATATCATTTTATATTTTTTATCCCTTAATATAGTTTTACAGCTATAGTTATCTGTTTATCCTTTAAATGCTATACTAGAATTCAAAGTGATTTACAAACCACAATTACAGTTTGCTGGATTCTATATTTGTCTGTATATTTACCTTTGCCAGTGAGCTTTATATTTTCATATGCTTTTGGGTTGCTGTCGAATGTCCTTTCATTTCAATTGGGACTTCCTTTAGCATTTCTTTTTTTTTTTTTTTAACATCTTTATTGGACTATAATTGCTTTACAATGGTGTGTTAGTTTCTGCTTTATACCAGAGTGAATCAGTTATACATATACATATGTCCCCATATCTCTTCCCTCTTGCATCTCCCTCCCTCCCACCCTCCCTATCCCACCCGTCTAGGTGATCCCAAAGCACCGAGCTGATCTCCCTGTGCTATGCAGCTCCTTTAGCATTTCTTGATAGGCAGGTCTAGTGATGATGAACTTCATCAGCTTTTTATTAAAATTGAACTATAATTGACATACATATTATATTAGTTTCAGGTGTACAACGTAGTGATTTGACATTTGTATACACTATGAGATGATGACACTGATAAGTAGAGTTATCATCTGTCACCGTTTAAAGTTACTACAATATTATTGACTATATTCCCTATTTTATGTAGTACATCACCATTACTTATTTATTTGTAACTGATGAGCACCTCTTAATCTCCTTTCCGTATTTTGCACATCCCCCACCCTCTCTTCCCTGGCAGCCATGTTTTTCTCTGTACCTATGAATCTCTTTCTGCTTTTTTTGTTCATTTTTTTTTTTTGGTTTGTTTTTAGATTCCACAATAAATGAAATGATAAGGTATTTGTCTTTCTCTGTCTGACTTACTTCACTTAGTCTAATACCCATCAGGTCCATCCACATTGTCACAAATGGCAAGATTCCATTTGTTTTTATGGCTGAGTAATATAAATTGTATATCTACACCACACCTTCTTTATCCATTCATCTATCTGTGGACACTTTGGTTGTTTCCATATCTTGTCTACTGTAAATAATAATGCTGTGATGAACATAGGGATGCATGTATCTTTTTGAATGTGTTTTTGTTTTCCTTGGGTAAATTCTCAGAAGTAGAATTGCTGAACTGTATGGTAGTTCTATTTTAAAATTTTTGAGAAAACTCCATATTGTTTTCTATAGTGGTTACACCAATTTACATCCCCACCAACAGTGCAGGAGTGTTCCTTTATCTCCACATCCTTGTCAACATTTGTTATTTGTTATCTTTTTGATAATAGCCATTCTGATAGATGTGAGGTGATATCTCATTGTGGTTTTGATTTACGTTCCCCTGATGATTAGTGATGAGCATTTTTTCATATGCCTGCTGGCCATCTGTATGTATTCTTCAGGAAAATGTCTGTTCAGGTTCTCTTCTCATTTTTAATCAGTTTTTTGTTGTTGTTGTTTTCGAGTTGTATGAGCTCTTTGTATATATTGGATATCAACCCCTTATTGGATATATCATTTGTAAATATCTTCTTCCATTCACTAGGTTGCTTTTTTTGTTTTGTTGATAGTTTCTTTTGCTGTGTAAAATCTTTTTAGTTTGATGTAGCCTCATTTGTTTATTTTTGCTTTGGTCTCCCTTGCCTGACTAGACATATCCAAAAAAAAAAAAATTAATAAGACCAATGTCAAAGAGCTTATTTCCTATGTTTTTTTCTAGACGTTTTATGGTTTCAGGTCTTACTAAAATTTTAGTGTGGGAATTATTTCAGATTTACACAAAAATTTCAAAGATAGTATTGAGAATTCCTATATCCACTCACCTAGTTCACTTTACATGTAAAGTTTCATTATCTTATGTTACTGTGGTTCATTTTTCAAAACAAAGAATCCAACTTTGGTACTTTGTGGTTAACTGAAAAGTCCAGAGTTTATACAAATTTCACTAGTTTTTCCACTATGTAATGTTTCTTTGTTTCAGGATCCAATCCTGAACATCAGAAACAAAGTAGTCGTTTTGAAGGCTATGATGTAATAGTGTGTTACCAACAATGTGTAACTTGCACAGCCACGATTAAGATAAAAGAGAAAGATATGGGGTATGGAGGAAAATAAATGAAGCAGGCTAGAGTCATAGCTAGAAAAAAATCTGGGGTGTGATGATCAGAATATGGGAAAAAATTAATAAGAAACCTCTAGGTTGTTGAAGGAATTGCATTGCTAAGAAAGCTATGCTTTCATTTAAAAAGTCTTTGAGCATTAGATTACCTCTGAGAAGTCCAAACTGCATGGATGGAAGTAAGCCACAAAACAATATTCCTCAAGGAGAAGAGACTTCAATACCACTTCAGAAGTCATCATAAAAAAAGAATTCAGAAATTCAGAAAGCAACATCCAAAAGATTGGATGAGATGCTAAGAAAAAGAATGAAAAATGGAGTTCTTAACCAAGAGACAAATCAAGATGTAATGAAGAATTGTCTATCATTCTCTGGGTTGGCGGGGGGCAGTCTTTGTGATGCCAACTCAGCAAAATTTCAGAATTGGCTAACATGTCTTCCATTATTCTCTTTTATGAATGAGGGTTTTTCCCCTTATTATCATTACCCTGCTTCAACATTATATATTGGATGTGTATATGGGATGAGCTAAGTTTTCTTTTTAGTTCACAAGTTGTTGGATGAGAAAGAACCACACTGGACTGGATGAAGGTGACAAAGTTATCACTTAGATATACTGATAATTGAGCTCCTACCATTAGCTCGAAATTTAAGTTGTCCCCTGCCAGAAATTTGGATTGGAACTCTAGTGCATCTTTGTCTCCTCAAAATTCAGAATTCTCCAGTCCAGCCCTCTAGCATCTTATTACCTTCAAAATATGACTGTGTCCTGTGAGTGAGATTGTCCTTGTCTTGAGACAGTCTCCTCCAGCAGTTATTTGTTTCCTTTGTATAAAAAGACTTCAGGGCATTTTACTCTACCTTTTAGAAGAGTCTGGCCCAATTCTTCAGCCTCAAGCAATCCAAAACGTGAAGACTACCAGTAATGTATGAAGATTCTGTCAGGAACACTCACCTCTGTTGTAGACAGCACTAAGGGTTGGCAGTGACATGAAAGAATTGAGATTATCATGTATCACCAGTGGGATTGCAAAATGATGCATCACTTTTAAAAACCAGTTGGCAGTATCTTATAAAGCTAAACATAAACTTTAGCATTATCAGTCAACAATTCCACTTCAAGGTGTTTACTCAAGTGAAATGCAAACCTATGTTCATACACAAGCCTGTAGGCAGATGTTTATAGCAGATTTAATTGTAATCAATAAAAACTAGAAATAAACAACCTGGTTAGATCCATGTAATAAAATACGATTTGATAATAAAAAGGAACAAACTACTGATGCGTGCAACAAATGGATGAATGTCATGTGTATTATGCTAAATGAAAATAACCAGACTCAAAAAGCTACATACTGCATGGTTTCATTTATATGACATTTCTTGCAAAGGAAAAGTCATAAGGACAAATATAGTCTCTGGGGGGTGCCAGGAAATTTTCTCTGCAAAAGAACACAGGAAAATTTGGGGGGTATATAAGACTGTTCTTTATTTTGATTGCATTGGTGGTTACATTATTATATACATTTGTCCAAACTCTCAGAACTGTACACTAAAATGCATAAAATTTACTATAAATAAAACATACTGAAACTGGAAAAAAGGGAAGAAACAACAACAAAATAATGTAAACACATCTCTGTGCTGTCTCAGTAAGCCAAGTTGCGTCTTCACATGCAGTTTAATTGCTTCTTCCTGAAGTAAGTGAGCAGGACCTGTATTTTTCCTCATGGGGGCTTATTCGCCTGAGATCTCCAGGTCTCTAAAATTCCCTCCTGGTTCCCATTCATTAGCTTCTGAAATCCCCAAATAGTTCTTCTCTTTGACATCATTTTAGAAGTGACAAACTATATACAGAGCCTCTTTGGTAATTTATTTACTCATCTGAATGTGAATAATTGTTAGTACACATGCTGATCTTTCCCCAAACTAAGGATTATCCGTGAGTTTGCAACCATTGACAGGAAAAATCGCCAAGATAAAAATTATATTGAATGCAGACAAAATGACGATTTACTGACTTGTTTTATAGACCTTATTTCAATAGCTATTCACAGCCACGATTCTGTGAATTAGGCTATGTTAATAATATTATGTCTATTTCACAAATAAGGAAATTAAGATTGTCGTAAGGTAAGTAACAACTACAAGGGCACCTTTTGATTAGTGCTCCAAGAGAGTTTCTCCAACAGGATTTATACATTCTTCTCTGAGAGAGTTTCAAATCCGACTAAAAATTTAGGATTTCCAGCACCTTGATTTCAAATAACAGGTAAGATTCTATATTCTATACACATTTTGAGTGAGAAGTGGAGTACTTGTAAAAGCAGTAGTGAAACTGATACTATGAGTTATTTGGGCTCAAAATAGAATGTCATAAACATTTTTCTGAAACAACTGGGATCAAGCCCAATTACAAGCTTGATCAAGCCCAATGCTTCCCTTAGTAGGAAGTTCTGTGATACTCATGAAACACTATGCTATGTTCCCAAAGAGGATGGGCAAAAACATTAGATGATGCTCTGAGTAGGTAGCAATTTCATTTGGTTTATTAGCTTCCCCTGTTACCATAGGGGACACTCACAGCAAAAGTCTGAACTGACAGTTGTTTAGATTCCAGAAGGGTCCTCATGAGATTATGTAGATTTGTATCCCATTCACTATTATTTACCTCATAATTTCACCCTTTTCATGACATCTATGAAAGCTGACAAAGCAGTCATTCAGAAAATAGATTGTAAAATCAATCATATATATATTTGAATCTTGAACCTACTTCATATTAGACATGTAATTTAGGAAGTAACTCCTCAAATTCTCAGTTTTCTTATCTGTAAAATATTGGTAAATGCACTAACTTTTAATGGAAAGATTAAATGAAACATATCTATATCTGCATATATAATTCTCTTATTAGTGGTCATAGAACACAGAATATGCTATTAAAAAGCTATGTTATCATGTTTGTCAGAAATTTGTAAACAGAAATGCCTTTAGAGACTAGGAATGTAAAGTAAAGTTGCAACATGGCCAGGAGGAAGATTGCAGAGAAAAGTAGCTGCCAGACAATGGATGTCCTGCCAAAGGACCTCCTACACTGTTGGTGGGAATGTAAACTGGTAGAGCCGCTATGGAGAACAGAATGGAGGTTCCTTAAAAAACCAAAAATAGAGCTACCATATGATACAGCAATCTCACCCCTGGGCATATATTAAAAGAAAACTATGGTTCAGAAGGATACATGCACTCCAATGTTCATTGCATCACTATTTACAATAGCCAAGACATGGAAGCAACCTAAATAATGTCCATTGATGAATGGATAAAGAGGATGTGGTACATATTATATACAATGGAATATTAGCCATTCAAAAGAATGAAATAATGTCATTTGCAGCAACATGGATGGACCTAGAGATTATCATACTAAGTGAAATAAGACAGAGAAAGACAAATATGATATTGCTTATATGCGGAATCTAAAAAAATGATACAAATGAACTAATTTGCAAAACAGAAACAGACTCACAGACTTCAAAAACAAACTTATGGTTACCAAAGGGGAAACTGGGCAGGGGGGAGGGATAAATTGGGAGTTTGGGATTGACATATACACACTACTACATTTAAAATAGGTAACCAACAAGGACCTACTGTATAGCACAGAGAAGTCTGCTCAATATTCTGTAATAGCCTGAATGTGAAAAGAATTTGAAAAAGAATAGATATATTTATACATATAACTAAATCAGCTTGCTGTACACCTGAAACAAACACAACATTGTAAATCAACTGTAGTCCAATATAAACTGAAAACTTTAAAAAATAGGCAATTGAGTTTTCAAAAATCTTCCCAATGCTGACTGGATATCACATGGGCTTTTACTATTCTCTATCAAAGACTAGTTTTACTTTGTATCGTAAACACTGGAATATAGCTGCATCTGAGACAAATGTGAAAGATATGTATAACTAGGTAACACTCCTTGTGTATTTCAATAAATCTTTCTAACCCAGAAAATAAATTAAATTAAAAGCACAAGCATATCATTAAAAAATAAAAATATGGATCTTGCCAGAGAACAGATGTGCAGGCTAGAATTAAACTCCTGGTCCATGACTTTTCAACCCTCATCTCTGTGGTTTAGCTACGGAATGAGAATAAACTGAGTAAGAATGAGTTTTAGGGAAGGAACTCCTTCAAATACAAATCAGAAGGAAAATTAAGCAAGATAGACTGAATGTCCCTGGATTTTCACATGAAATGGCTGGTATAGAGAGAGATATCCTGGAGGACACAGAAAAGGCTAAATGAACACAATGTGTGAGGAAAGGCAAGTTGAGAAGTGAATGTACTGGACTTCAAACTCACCCACACCTTGAGACCCTACATATCAGTACCCTCCTTTCCTAAATCAAGATGGAGACCATCATTTCATCCTAATAAGAAGATAGCAACTCATCAGGATTAGGCTGAACACCCAAGTTGTGCTTTTTAAAAAAAATTTATTATCTCATTTAACTATTTATAATAATCTAATTTTAGATGTCCCATTACCATCTTCATCTTGGAGATAGAGAAAACAAGGCTCTCAGAAGTTATATTAAGAATAATGTCTCCCAGATAGTAAAAGGTGGGACTGCTTTTTGAATGCATATGTACTTCTTTCCAGAGCCCTAGCTCTGCCTTGATCCGAAGCTTGACTCTGTCAGTTGACATTTGTGTAAAGGTCCACAGAACACTTAACCTTTTGTAGGTCTGTTGAGAGGATTAAGCATTTTAAAATATATTAAACGTAAATGTGTACTTGGAATGAGAACTGTGTAAATGTAAGCTGTTAACAGACTCATGCGATCTGATTTGGGAGGTGTATGTATGGCAAATATGTGACCTTAGACAAATCATAACCTCTTTCTGCACTTTAGTTTGTTCATTTGCACAAGTGGGAAGTTGGCCATGTAATCTCTATGGATCTTTCAGCTTCAACAGTGTGTAACTATAAGATAATCTATTTACTATGTTTTTTGGTTCAGATCTATGCTTTAGATCAGAGAATCATGAAGAATAATTTATTGCCGTAATATTATGGTAAAATAAACAGGGTGTTTTTATATTTAAATTTAAGTGAAATCTCTTTGCTGTTTACCAAATATTCCTTGCTTTCTCATTACTACAGAGAATTTAGAAATTCTCATGGAGAATGGTACAGAGGTGACGGATTTCATCCTGGTGGGTCTAACCAATACCCCAGAACTTCAGATTCCTCTCTTTATTGTGTTCACCCTCATTTTCCTCATCAGTGCTTTTGGAAACCTGGGGATGATCACATTGATCCTGTTGGACTCCCATCTCCACACCCCAATGTACTTTTTCATCATTAATCTGTCCTTGGTGGACTTTGGCTACTCCTCAGCTGTCACACCTAAAGTGATGGCTGGGTTCCTTAGAGGAGACAAGATCATCTCCTACAATGCATGTGCTGCTCAGATGTTCTTATTTGCAGCCTTTGCCAGTGTGGAAAATTTCCTCTTAGCCTCAATGGCCTATGACCGCTATGCAGCAGTATGTAAACCCCTCCATTACACCATCACCATGACGACAAGTGTGTGTACATGTCTGGCCATAGGCTCCTATGCATGTGGTTTCTTGAATGCTTCCATCCACGTTGGAGGTACATTCAGCCTTTCTTTCTGTAAGTCCAATGTGGTCCATCACTTTTTCTGTGACATTCCAGCTGTCATGGCTCCCTCTTGCTCGGATAAACACATTAGTGAGATGGTTCTTGTTTTAATTTCAAGCTTTAATGTCTTTTTTGCTCTTCTGGTAATATTGATTTCCTACCTTTTCATATCGATCACCGTCTTGAAGAGGCACTCAGCTAAGGGATACCAAAAAGGTTTGTCCACCTGTGCTAGTCACTTCTCTGTAGTCTCCATCTTCTATGGGACAGTCATCTTTATGTACTTACAACCCAGCTCCAGTCATTCCATGGACACAGACAAAGTGGCATCTGTGTTCTATGCTATGGTCATTCCCATGCTGAACCCTATCGTCTACAGCCTGAGGAACAAAGAGGTTAAAAGTGCATTCAAGAAGGTTTTGGGGAACGCAAAATTCTCTCTAGCCTTTGGATTTTAATGTTGTGTGATGTACAATAATCTAGTTTCGTTTCTGTCAGGTCATCCCATTCTCTTTTTTAGCCCTAAAATGCATTTAATTCCTAAAGTTATATCCTTACCACTTTAAAATATGTTATTTAGGGATAATAAAATATGTTCAGAAATGTAACACTTAGACTAGTACGGTTCAAGGAGAGAATAAGATGTTTTGCGTCCTGCTTCTCAAAAACATTACTCATGGCATTTGATTTATTCACTTGTTACACAGGCATTTTCTCTACCACATGCCAGGGGAAACATACATGTAAATCAGTGGGACAAACAAGGCTATGAACAGAAACACATATGTGTGCTCTATGTGGACATGTGGTCACATACACATGACAGTGGTATAAATGTAAGCAATAAATAAAGTGTAGGTAGTTTTTAATAAAATAATTTAAGATAACTTTTGGGTTATTAGAATATAAATTTATGTCTAATCTTATTTATTTAGTTGACTCTTCTAAGAGTCTTAATTAGAAAAAAATATTATGTAATTCTAAATGACAGTATGTGCTTTATTGGCACACATTATGGAAAGACACATAAATATTACTTTTAAATGGAGTTATGTTTCTGTCTTGACTGAGTCATTTTGTAGAACCAAATGTTCACATTAAATTTTTTGAAAGGATGAAAGAGCTAGAATAGAAAAAAAATGGAGGAAAATAAAAGCATTTCAATTTTTCATATATGACTTTTGAACCAGACACCATTTTAGGTATTAAGACTAGAGTTGTGAAAAAAGCAGGTAAAGTCAGTAATACTCTCATGGGGTTTACATTCTAATTGGGGGAAAATACTTACAAGTGAACATATAAATATACAATGCTTTGTTATAAAGCAGAAACTAACACACCATTGTAAAGCAATTATACTCCAATAAAGATGTTAAAAAAAAAAAGTCCATTGGAGGAAAAATAAATAAATAAATATACAATGAGTGTTAATAAAGGCTATGTAAAATAAAGCAGAGTGATAAATAAGGTTGCATGAAAAGGAGGAATTTTATGAAGGAGGTAAAGGATTGTATCTATGATATGGTATCATTTAATCAAGCACATAATGAAATAAGGGGACATCCTAGGTAGAGGAAACAGGTAGTAAAATGTCCTGCGCTAAAAGTATGCTTTGAATTGTCATAGAGTAGAAAAAATCAGAGTTTATACAACTAGCTGAATGACTAGAGGAATGATAACAAATGATGTAACTCAACTAAAGTACGAGTGAATGAGTTGCAATAACCGTTTAAAAGCATTTAAGGACAGAACAGCATGTAACATTATTGTTATTCTCGTTTATTTATTTAACGCAATGTGAAGAGTTGGTGGTCATATGTGCATAAATTGAAAACAGCCTTTATTTTCTCTCCTCTTGTATGCTGCCATTTTTAAAAAATTATTATGAGAACATGTTGTTTTAAACAAATAAATCAGTGCTAACATAAATGATAATTCTATGAAAATGCTATGTTTATAGATAAAATGTACCAACAAAAATTTACACACTTTAACAAGGTAGAGAGAGAGCAAGAAAATGGCACCTGCCAGCACCTCTGGTGGACACTTTAAGAATAGCAAATAAACCTCCACCACATAGAGTCTGGGAGCTTTTCAAACTGCTGTTTCTGCCCTGGACCCCGGGGTGAGGGAATCTGTGCATGAGCCCTTTGAGAGCAGTTTCTCAGTTTGCTATAGCACTTTGGGGCTCACGGATTTGAGCCCCATTTGTTTTCAAAGCCAGATGCTTTGGGGGCTCATCTCTCAGGTGCAGGTCTAAAGAGGTGGGGTGCCGGATGTGGTGTACAAACCCTTTGTTCCTCAGAGAGAAGCTCCAGAGTAATGAGTTCCCTCCCAATTGTGGGTTGCTCTGCCAGGGGTGAGGTTTATGTCTTATCCTCTCCTATCCACCTCAGTGTGACCCTGCTATTGTCTAATGCAGAGCTGATCATCTGTTCTCAGAACTTTTTCAGAGGGAATTGTAGTATGTGTAGGTGTAGATTCAGTGGGTCCATGGGAGGAAGTGAGGTCAGGATCTTCCTATGTAGCCATCTTGGAACACAAAAAAAGGCTACTTGTACCTGATTTTAGGTGGGGGGACAGTTTTTCACTTTTGAAAATTGTTAGCTGTGGGTTTTCATAAATGCACTTTGTCAGGTTGAGGGAGTTCACTTCTATTCCTACTTTTCTGAGTGTTATTTTTCATGAAGGCATGTAAGATTTTGTCAAATGCTTTTTTTTGGCCGTGCCGAGTGGCATATGGGGTCTTAGTTCCCCAACCAGGGATTGAACCCACACCCCCTACATTGGAAGCGTGGGGTCTTAACCACTGGATGGCCAGGGAAGTCCCTCAAATAATTTTTTTGAATCAATAAGATGATTATGTTTATCCTTCATTATATTGAAATGGTTTACTTCGCTTATTGATCTTCATATATTGAACCATTCTTGCATTCCTGGGATAAATCCTACTTAGTCATGGTTTATAATCTTTTTAATATGTTCACTGATTTACTTTGCTAACATTTTGTTGACTATTGTAGCATCTATATTCATGAAAGATATTGGTCTATAGCGTTTTGGGGGTTTTTTTTTGCTCATGTTTTTGACACATTTTGCCATCATGGTAATGCTGCCCTCATAAAATGACTTAGGAAGAGTTCTCTTCTGTACTATTTTTTGGAAGAGTTTCAGAAACACTGATATTTATTGTTTTTAAAATACTTTTGGAATTCACCAGTGATGCCATCTTTTCCTGTTTTTGCTTTTGTTGTTGTTGAAAAGTTCACATCGATTTAATCTCTTCCTGTTATATGACTGCTCAGATTTTATATTTTGATATTTTGACACAATATTGGTAATTTAGGTTTTTCTAAGAATTTGTGTATTTCATCTGGACTACCGATAGTTGTACAGTTGTTAATAGTTAGTATTATAATCTTTTTTATTTCTGTAAGACTGGTAGTGATGTCCCTCTTTTTATTTCTCATTTTAGTAATTTGAGTCTTTGCTCTTTTTTTTTCATAGTCAGCCTACAAAGGTTTGCCATTTTTGTTGTTTTTTTAAAAGAATCAACTTTGGCTTTGTTGTCTCTTCTGTTGTTTTTATTGTCTATTTCACTTATCTCCACTCTAATCTGTATTATTTCCTTCCGTCTTTAAGCTTTGGTTTTAGTGAGCACTTCTTTTCCCTTAAAGTGCAAAGTTAGGTTATTGATTTGAGATCTTTCCTCATTTTTAAAATGAACACTCACAGCTGTAAGGATCTCTATGAGCACTGTTTTTGTTAACTATTCAATATTTGATGTGTAGTGTTTTCATTTATATTTGTCTTAAAGTATTTTTTATTTCTCTTCTGTTTTCTTCTTTAACCCATTGGTTGTATAAAGCATGTTTTTTAATTCAAAACTATGTGAATTTTCTTAAAATATTCTTTCTGTCCTTATCCATTTCTCTGCTCTCATTTCTTTTTTTACATCTTTATTGGAGTATAATTGCTTTACAATGGTGTGTTAGTTTCTGCTTTATAACAAAGTGAATCAGCTATACATATACATATATCCCCATATCTCCTCCCTCTTGCCTCTCCCTCCCACCCTCCCTATCCCACCCCTCTAGGTGGTCACAAAGCACCGAGCGGACCTCCCTGCTCTATGCGGCTGCTTCCCACTAGCTATCTATTTTACATTTGGTAGTGTGTATATGTCCATGCCACTCTCTCACTCTGTCCCAGCTTCCCCTTCCCACTCCCCATGTCCTCAAGTCCATTCTCTACATCTGCGTCTTTATTCCTGTCCTGCCCCTAGGTTTTTCAGAACCTTTTTTTTTTTTTTAGATTCCATATATATGTGTTAGCATAAGGTATTTGTTTTTCTCCTTCTGATCTATTTCACTCTGTATGACAGACTCTAGGTCCATCCACCTCACTACAAATAACTCAGTTTCGTTTCTTTTTATGGCTGAGTAATATTCCATTGTATATATGTGCCACACCTTCTTTATCCATTCATCTGCCGATGAACACTTAGGTTGCTTCCATGCCCTGGCTATTGTAAATAGAGCTGCAATGAACATTGTGGTACATGACTCTTTTTGAATTATGGTTTTCTCAGGGTACATGCCCAGTAGTGAGATTGCTGGGTCATATGGTGGTTCTATTTTTAGTTTTTTAAGGAACCTCCATACTGTTCTTCATAGTGGCTGTATCAATTTACATTCCCACCAACAGTGCAAGAGGGTTCCCTTTTCTCCACACCCTCTCCAGCATTTACTGTTTGTAGATTTTTTGATGATGGCCATTCTGACTGGTGTGAAGTGATACCTCATTGTAGTTTTGATTTGCATTTCTCTAATGATTAGTGATGTTGAGCATCCTTTCATGTGTTTGTTGGCAATCTGTATATATTCTTTGGAGAAATGTCTATTTAGGTCTTCTGCCAAATTTTGGATTGGGTTGTTTGTTTTTTTGATGTTGAGCTGCTTGTAAATTTTGGAGATTAATCCTTTGTCAGTGGCTTCATTTGCAAATATTCTCTCCCATTCTGAGAATTGTCTTTTCATCTTGTTTATGTTTTCCTTTGCTGTGCAAAAGCTTTCAAGTTTCATAGGTCCCATTTGATTATTTTGTTTTTATTTCCCTTCCTCTAGGAGGTGGGTCAAAAAGGATCTTGTGATTTATGTCATAGAGTGTTCTGCCTATGTTTTCCCCTAAGATTTTTATAGTGTCTGGCCTTAAATGTAGGTCTTTAATCCATTTTGAGTTTACTTTTGTGTATAGTGTGATCTATATTTCTGTTTTTGTGCCAGTACCATACTGTCTTGATTACTGCAGCTGTGTAGTATAGTCTGAAGTCAGGGAGCCTGATTCCTCCAGCTCCATTTTTCTTTCTCAAGATTGCTTTGGCTATTCGGGGTCTTTTGTGTTTCCATATAAATCATGAAATTTTTTATTCTAGTTCTGTGACAAATGCCATTGGTAGTTTGACAGGGATTGCATTGAATCTGTAGATTGCTTTAGGTAGTATAGTCATTTTCACAATGTTGATTCTGCCAATCCAAGAACATGGTATATCTCTCCATCTGTTTGTATCATCTTTAATTTCTTTCACCAATGTCTTATAGTTTTCTGCATACTGGTCTTTTGTCTCTTTAGGTAAGTTTATTCCTAGGTATTTTATTCTTTCCGTTGCAATGGTAAATGGGAGTGTTTCCTTAATTTCTCTTCCAGATTTTTCATTATTAGTGTATAGGAATGCAAGAGATTTCTGTGTATTAATTTTGTATCCTGCTAGTTTATCAAATTCATTGATTAGCTTTAGTAGTTTTCTGGTAGCATCTTTAGGATTCTCTATGTATAGTATCATGTCATCTGAAAAAAGGGACAGTTTTACTTCTTCTTTTCTGATTTAGATTCCCTTTATTTCTTTTTCTTCTCTGATTGCTGTGGCTAAAGCTTACAAAACTATGTTGAATAATAGTGGTGAGAGTGGACATCCTTGTCTTGCTCCTGATCTTAGAGGAAATGGTTTCAGTTTTTCACCATTGAGAACAATGTTGGCTGTGGGTTTGTCATATATGGCTTTTAGCATGTTGAGGTAAGTTCCCTCTCTGCCTACTTTCTGGAGGGTTTTAATCATAAACGGGTGTTGAATTTTGTCGAAAGCTTTTTCTGCATCTATTGAGATGACCATATGATTTTTCTCCTCCAATTTGTTAATATGGTTTATCACATTGATTGATTTGCAGATACTGAAGAATCCTTGCATTCCTGGGATAAACCCCACTTGACCAGGGTGTATGATTCTTTTAATGTGCTGTTGGATTCTGTTTGCTAGTATTTTGCTGAGGATTTTTGCATCTATGTTCATCAGTGATATTGGCCTGTAGTTTTCTTTCTTTGGGACATCTTTGTCTGGTTTTGGTATCAGGGTGATGGTGGCCTCGTAGAATGAGTTTGGGAGTGTTCCTCCCTCTGCTATATTTTGGAAGAGTTTGAGAAGGATCGGTGTTTGCTCTTCTCTAAATGTTTGATAGAATTCGCCTTTAAAGCCATCTGGTCCTGGGCTTTTGTTTGTTCGAAGATTTTTAATCACAGTTTCAATTTCAATGCTTGTGATTGGTCTGTTTATATTTTCTATTTCTTCCTGGTTCAGTCTCGGAAGGTTGTGCTTTTCTAAGAATTTGTCCATTTCTTCCAGGTTGTCCATTTTATTGGCATATAGTTGCTTGTAGTAATCTCTCATGATCCTTTGTATTTCTGCGGTGTCAGTTGTTCCATCTCCTTTTTCATTTCTAATTCTCTTGATTTGAGTCTTCTCCCTTTTTTTCTTGATGAGTCTGGCTAATGGTTTATCAATTTTGTTTATCTTCTCAAAGAACCAGCTTTTAGTTTTATTGATCTTTGCTATTGTTTCCTTTATTTCTGTTTCATTTATTTCTGATCTGATCTCTATGATTTCTTCCTTCTGCTAACTTGGGGGGGGGGGTTTGTTCTTCTTTCTCTAATTGCTTTAGGTGTAAGGTTAGGTTGTTTGTTTGAGATGTTTCTTGTTTCTTGAGGTAGGATTGTATTGCTATGTACTTCCCTCAGAACTGCTTTTCTGCATCCCATAGGTTTTGGGTTGTTGTGTTTTCATTGTCATTTGTTTCTAGGTATTTTTTGATTTCCTCTTTGATTTCTTCAGTGATCTCTTGGTTATTTAGCTGTGTATTTTTTAGCCTCCATTTGTATTTTTGTATTTTTTACAAATTTTTTCCTGTAATTTATATCTAGTCTCATAGCATTGTGGTAGGAAAAGATACTTGATACGATTTCAATTTTCTTAAATTTACCAAGGCTTGATTTGTGACCCAAGATATGATCTATCCTGAAGAATGTTCCATGAGCACTTGAGAAGAAAGTGTATTCTGTTGTTTTTGGATGAAATGTCTTATAAATATCACTTAAGTCCATCTTGTTTAATGTGTCATTTAAAGCTTGTGTTTCCTTATTTATTTTCATTTTGGATCATCTGTCCATTGGTGAAAGTGGTGTGTTAAAATCCCTTACTATTATTGTGTGACTGCCGATTTCCCCTTTTATGGCTGTTAGCATTTGCCGTATGTATTGAGGTGCTCCTGTGTTGGGTGCAGAAATATTTACAATTGTTATATCTTCATCTTGGATTGATCCCTTGATCATTATGTAGTGTCCTTCTTTGTCTCTTGTAATAGTCTTTATTTTAAAGTCTATTTTGTCTGATATGAGAATTGCTACTCCAGCTTTCTTTTGGTTTCCATTTGCATGGAATATCTTTTTCCATCCCCTCACTTTCAGTCTGTATGTGTCCCTAGGTCTGAAGTGAGTCTCTTGTAAACGGCATATATATGGGTCTTGTTTTTGTATCCATTCAACCAGTCTATGTGTTTTGGTTGGAGCATTTAATCCATTTATATTTAAGGTAGTTATTGACATGTATGTTCTTATTACCATTTTCTTAACTGTTTTGGGTTTGTTATTGTAGGTCTTTTCCTTCTTTTGTGTTTCCTGCCTAGAGAAGTTCCTTTAACATTTGTTGTAAAGCTAGTGTGGTGGTGCTGAATTCTCTTAGCTTTTGCTTGTCTGTATAGATTTTAATTTCTCCATCGAATCTGAATTAGAACCTTGCTGGGTAGAGTGATCTTGGTTGTAGGTTTTTCCCTTTCATCACTTTCAATATGTCCTGCCACTCCCTTCTGGCTTGCAGAGTTTCTGCTGAAATATCAGCTGTTAACCTTATGGGAATTCCCTTGTATGTTGTTATTTTTCCCTTGCTGCTTTTAATATTTTTTCTTTGTATTTAATTTTTGATAGTTTGATTAATATGTGTTTTGGGGTGTTTCTCCTTGGATTTATCCTGTATGGGAATCTCTGAACTTCCTGGACTTGATTGAATATTTCCTTTCCCATATTAGGGAAGTTTTCAACTATAATCTCTGCAAATATTTTCTCAGGCTCTTTCTTTTTCTCTTCTTTTTCTGGGACCCCTATAATTCGAATGTTGGTGCATTTAATGTTGTCCCAGAGGTTTCTGAAACTGTCGTCAATTCTTTTCATTCTTTCCTCTTTCTTCTGCTCTGTTGTAGTTATTTCCACTATTTTATCTTCCAGGTCACTTATCTGTTCTTCTGCCTCAGTTATTCTGCTATTGATTCCTTCTAGAGAATCTTTAATTTCATTTAGTGTGTTGTTCATCATTGTTTGCTCTTTAGTTCTTCTTGGTCCTTGTTAAATGTTTCTTGTATTTTCTCCATTCAATTTCCAAGAGTTTGATCATCTTTACTATCATTACTCTGAATTCTTTTTCAGGTTGACTGCCTATTTCCTCTTCATTTGTTTAGTCTGGTGGATTTTTACTTTGCTCCTTCATCTGCTGTGTGTTTCTCTGTCTTTTCATTTTGCTTAACTTACTGTGTTTGGGGTCTCCTTTTCACAGGCTGCAGGTTCGTAGTTCACGTTGTTTTTTGTGTCTGCTCCCAGCTGGTGAGGTTGGTTCAGTGGGTTGTGTAGCCTTCCTGGTGGAGGGGACTGGTGCCTGTGTTCTGGTGGATGAGGCTGGATCTTGTCTTTCTGGTGGGCAGGACCACGTCCAGTGGTGTGTTTTGGGCTGTCTGTGACCTTATTATGATTTTCTCTGCTAATGGGTGGTGTTGTGTTCCTGTCTTGCTAGTAGTTTGTCATGGGGTGTCCAGCACTGTAGGTTGCTGGTCGTTGAGTGGAGCAGGGTCTTAGCATTGAGATGGAGATCTCTGGGAGAGCTTTCACCATTCGATATTACATGGAGCCGGGAGGTCTCTGGTGGATCAATGTCCTGCACTTGGCTCGCCCACCTCAGAGCCACAGGTCTGACACCCGGCCAGAGCACGAAGACCCTGTCAACCACACGGCTCCAAACTCCAGAACTCCACACTCCAAGGGCCCTCCTTTGGATGTGTTGCCTTCCCCTTCCACCCTACACTTTCCTTTTAAAGTTCTTTGTTGTACATCTTCCTGTCATTCATCATAGAAGTAAATGTATGTGGTATATGTGGTACATACATATAATGGAACATTACTCAGCCATAAAAAAGAACCAAATAATGCCATTTGCAGCAACATGGATAGACCTAGAGATTGTCATACTGAGTGAAGTAAGTCAGACACAGAAAGACAAATATATGATATCGTTTATATGTGGAATCTAAAAAAAAAAAAAGTTCAAATGAACCTATTTACAAAACAGAGATAGAGTCACAAATGTAGAAAACAAACTTGTGTTTACCAAGGGGGAAAGGGGTGGGATTAAATTGGGAGACTGGGTTTGACATATACACACTACAATATATAATATAGATAACTAATAAGAACCTACTCTATAGCACAGGGAACACTACCCAGTACTCTGTAATGACCTATATGGGAATAGAATCTAAGAAAGAGTGGATATATGGATATGTGTAACTGATTCACTTTGTTGTACAGCAGAAACAAACACAACATTGTAAATCCACTCTACTCCCATAAGAATTAATTAAAAATAATAAAAATTTGAAATTTAAAAATTTAAAAAAGAATTAAATGTAGTCAGTAAACATTTAGAGATATTACCACCTTTATCACCACCAACACCAGCATCTTTCCCAGATTAATAAAAACAAGAAAATGTCAACTTATTTCAGAGCTTATTGAAGGAAAGTCCTCTCCTTAGAATATTGTGATAAACCTATTGTGCCTGCAGAAATCGAAGTCCACGTTAAGAACTTTCTGTAAATGGGAAGTAACCAATTCCCTACAGAACAACAATGGGTTTGGAGTCTAGAACCTTCACAAAGCAAGGACAAGAGGAACCTGTTGATCAGAGTAGTAACTTTCTCCTAGTAAGTGTTTCTTAATGAGGTGACCATCAAAATGTGCCGCTCAGATCTCCTCCTTCAGGAAGGATTGCCCCAGATGCTGAGTTGAATCCACCACTGTGTCCATGCCATGGCCGTACTGCCCACAGGCTGCTTTTAGCTAATGTTTGACTGTGTTAGCAATACTAAAGCAAATCTATTCCTGCAAGATGCAGGGCTCCTATGGCTAGAGACTGTGCCTGAGGAGATGACATTGGCCTGGTTAAAACTCTCTTAGAACTACACTGCAGTCTGAGACTCTGGCCATCCCACCCTCCTTCCCTCTCTTCCTCCTCCGTAAGTATCAGATCTACATCACAGGCCAACATCTCTCCCTGCCTCTGCTGGCTCCAGCCCCCTTTTCTCAGATGAGCTTTTACCCCAATATCTCTCACACATCTAATCTTGTCTTGGTATCTGCTTCTCTGAGTATCCAGATCAATGCACTTAATAATAAGGAACTGGCAGCTCATAGCATACCTTCTAAAATGTTATATTATGTTGTCTGTATTTTAATTAGGCATAAGATAACTCTTCAGTAAAGTGTATAGAGTCTTATCAGGATGTGAATTCATTATTTTCTAGTTAGACATTTCCCCCACCATAAAATTATTTGGTAAATAACCTCTCCAACTACACACACACACACACACACACTGACAGATAACGATAGATGATAGACCAACAGGTAGATATAGAGATACAGAAATACAGAGATGACAGAAATAGAGATAGAGATCTATAAAGAGAGTAAGAGGCATAACTAACAGTTTGGGCCTTATAGACATCCCAACAATGTGAACTGAAAATCTTATGGAATACCAGCTTAATAAATATAATTTATGCCTGAGTGTACTACAGAGTAGACTTCCAATTATTTAACTATTTTTTTAAATTTTATGTAATACCTTATATTAATTTGCTTGTGAGCCATGTGAGCATGGAATACATAGATGAACATGTCCTGCCTTGTCCCAGTAAAGTATCCACTGTATTAGCTGTCTTGGGCAGAGAATTCCTAGAATAAGAACAGGTATTTGGGTGATCAGAAAGCTCTAAAAATGCCTAATACAAAATAATGGAATAAGCAAACACAGGTTCTGGTGCAAACCTGAATTCCTCTAGAGCAGTAAGTGCGGTCAGCTGGATTCCTGCATCAGAATCACCAGCAGTAATTGGTGAAATTGTTGCTCCCAAGGTCCCATACCCAATACCACCCAATCAGAACTTCTATGAAGAATGGAGAAATATCCTTTTGAAACAAACATCCAGTGACTCTACATAAACTAAAGTTTATATAAAGTTGTGCAAATCAAATCTTCTTTTAACATTGACCCACATTAAGATACCAGAGCCTACTTATCTTCATTTTTACTGATGTTCCTCGGTCAATGTTGATAATCCTTAGGGGTCAGCGGTTGAGGTCACATCCCCAGTGACCCTCTGCTAAGCCTCTCTCTAAAGTCTTTACTTTTGTTTTGTGCTTGTCTAAACTAGGACATGAAAGCTCCTGAGAAGATGGCATGTATAAGAACTCCACAAGGAATTTTTCTGCATTGATAATTGATATTCCCACTCATATTCTTTAATTTCTTTTGTTTTTAAGTTTGCTCTTTAAAAATAGTTTTTTGAAGGAAAGTATGTCAGTAGGCTTTACTTCTTTCACCCAAGTTCCCCTTGGGATTAGTTAAATCCAGTCCCTGTAAATCAGGGAAGAAAAGTAGAGTTATTGCAGCAACAAATTACTCACTCCATGAAGTGCTGGATCCATCACTACAGTATTTCCTAATAGTTTTGTTTATAAAATATGGCACATGATAAACACATTCTTGGTTAATCAAATATCTGAGTTACCTTCATCCAATTCTCCAGGTTTTTTTCCCCTGAGGGATAATGAATGGGAGTGGGGATACAGGTGGAATTGGGAACAGTGGCTCTAACAATGCACCCATGCTCTTACAGGCAACCAATGGCTGAACCAGGATGCAAACCCAGGTCAAGACAATCCCAAAGTCTAAGCACTTTCTATTTTGCTGTGGTCAGCTATTTTGCATGAACAAGTGTGTGTGTGTGTGTGTGTGTGTGTGTGTGTGTGTGTTTTCACAGTCATAAGTCCCCTTTCCAAGCTCCCGTTACCCCAGATGTGTCTTGGTTTCTTAGGACCATTCACTTGTTCCCTCATTCCCCCAAACAAGGATCCACACAGACAACTTGCTTCTGAAGAAATCTTTCAGACAGGAGTTATATTATTCAAAATGAAGAGCTGGTAAGAAAGAATCGATATTTCCTTAGAAATAAACAGAGAAAAGGATGCTCTGATTTCAGATAACCATCCCTAATTCATTTAACTGAAATATCTTTACAACAGTCAGGAAAATGCATCAGACAACCTTAGATGGATAGAAAGAAGATTTAAACACATACAGCCCAGCTAGCTACAATTCTGTGTTCACATACCAACTTCTCAATCTTTATCTTGAGTTGAACAATTCATTCCCATAGAGTTGCAGACCTGAGTCTTAAGCTATTTATTCAATTATTCAACAAATAGTTTTGGGCACCTTCTATATCTCCAGCCCAGTGGTTCTCAACTGAGGGCAATTTAGCCTCCCAGGGAAACATTTTTAATGTCTGGAGAAATTTTGGGTTATCATAAACAATGGGTAGGAGCTGATACTACTGTCATCTAGTGAGTAGAATCAAGGATACTGTGAAATATTCTACAGTGTGCAGGACAGTCCCTCACAACAGAATTATCCAGCCCAAAATGTCAACAGTGCCCAGTTGGAAGCACCTTTTGTTACACGTACAATATACATACAAGTTGAAGAGGAGGAGACAGTCTTTGTCCTCACTGAGCTTACACACGGCTAATGGAGGTGGAAATTAATCAAACATGTAAAATTACAGCAGTGACAGTTGCAATGATGGAGGGATACATGAGATTCCAAAAAGAAAGTTCCCAAAAGTGCTTTTGACCCTGACATGACGAAAGTCAGGGAAAACTTCCCTGAGGAAATTGTAATGGAACTGGGACAAAGGATAAGTAGGAGTTACTTCGGTAAAGAGAAAAGAAGAGGGGCAGTCTCAGCAGAGTGAACAACATATGCAAAGGTCTGGTGGTGGGAAGAAGGATGGTGAGAAGGGACTGCAAGAAACACATGGTCTTTGGAGCAAAGAACTAGGAGGAGGATAGAAGTTAGTAGGTTCAGCCTTTACATGGCCTGTAAGCAATATTACGGTTCATCTTTGACATAAGAGCCATACTTTACTTCCACTAAAAAGTAATTGAGAGCAATGTGGCTGGATGAAGCTTGCTGTAGAGGAATAAGAATATGCTTTAGAGTCAAGCAAACTCCATCTCAGCTACTTGCTGCATCTATTCTTGGTCAAATTACTCAAATTCTATCAACCTTTTACCTTTGACTTACACCTGTAAATAGAAATATCACTCACTTTGCTGAGTTCTTGTAAGGATTAAATAACATAATAATAAAATGTGTAAATGGGATACCAATAGTACTTCCTTCTTAGAATTGTTGTAAGGACGAAATGAGTTAATATATGCAAAATGTGTGAAATATATTTAGTGCAATATAAGACATGCACATGCACACACATCAAAGTACTACATTAATCACTCTAGACCCATGCAGAGGGCTTACCTTTGAATATATGGGGCACGTGGGATCATACATTCACACACAGACATATAAACATCTATAAACACATAACCAGGCAACAATTTTTCAAGGAATAAGCTAATTTGCTAAAACCTAGGGGAATGTCTCTGCTCGTGGAGAGTTCAACAAAGAAACATACCATGGAAAAGGTGAAACATTTGATAAATATTCACTGAGGATCTATTAAATATATAGCACTATGCTAGGTCACATGGAAGCCAGATAAAATATAAAATATGGTCTCAATTCTCCAGGGTGATAATAATTTGAGATTTGGGCTGAACTCAGCACTGGTCATCTGGTAGGTATAAACTCCTTGGAACAGGATGTTCAAATGACCTTGATTAGGTAACTTCCTATTTCTCAGAAAATTATTTTGAACACTGAAAATGTTGATAAAGGGTTTAATACTGGCTCTTACTATGACAAACATACCCCAGACCTTCCATTGACCGGGTATCCCAAGTGGAGAGACAGTTTCAGTTGGACTAATTATCTTGTAACAGGGGAGGAGATCAGCAATCACTACACCACCTTCTTCTGGGAGATGGAATTTATGAGACAAGACCCTTGATAGCAAAGTAATTTACTTCTGCCGTGGTTTTTAATTTAGGAAGGTTACTGAAGTCTCAGTCCAACTGGGTAGTCTCTCCAGGCTCATGGTCCTCGTTTCTCTATCCATCAGAGTGGTCAGGTATCACCTGCTAGGTCCTGTCTTTTATGAATGTAACCAAGAATACTGGCTCAGGAAACTCCTCTCCCTTCTCATGCTAAAGGTAAGGGAAAGTCTTTTTCTACCTCCTTGTAGATTTGCAACATACCAGGCACTTGCTGATGCTGGCTAGAAAATCACGTAATGGCTTTACAAGTATATACTTCAGGATTTCAGAACTAGTTCAGCACATGACTTAACAGAG
This sequence comes from Balaenoptera borealis, assembly GCF_965194805.1. Classification (NCBI taxonomy): domain Eukaryota; kingdom Metazoa; phylum Chordata; class Mammalia; order Artiodactyla; family Balaenopteridae; genus Balaenoptera; species Balaenoptera borealis. The sequence goes on from NC_138868.1 coordinate 11,953,982, forward strand.
TTTCTCTGAATTCACTTGGAAAGCTTATTCTTCTGTTTAAAATGATAATCACTAATCTCAGTCCAAGAAATATTGGGGGAATGACTAATATACATTTAAGGTTTAAGGATTTGTAAAAATCTTTTCCTCACAAGGTACCTCATTTAATCCCCTGCTATGAAGCTGCTATTATTATCATCCCCTTGAAAGATTTAAAGGAGAGAAGAATTAGCATTTATTATGCAATTTAAAAGGTTTCATACACCAAGCCAAGAGTTCTAAATACTTTATCTCATCACAACTCCATTAGGTAAGTATTATTATTTACATCTTTTAAACATGAGAAAAGAGAAATTAATATAAGATGATCTGCCCAGACGAGAATAATAGATTGAGATTCTACTGCAGGTCTGGTATTGCTAAATCCAGTAACCTGTTTTTGCACGGTGCTAACTAGACAATTGGAAAGCTGCTCCAGCCTACACTTTCTGTATTTCCAGAATGCACATAGACAACGTTTCTCATGACACTTTTGCCAACTACAGATGCTCTTGCTGAAGAAGTAAGAAGGAAGATGAGAATGTAATGTGGGGTGTGACTTGGAGGCCCTGAGATGGGTGTGGATTAATGAATAGATGCCAGCCTGGGGCAGACTTCTGGGGATGATGCCAAAGTGCTGTTATCTTGCCTCTGTCCTTTGCAATATATTTACTGTCAAACTGGAATAGCAAGTTGACAATATGTTGATATAATACACTTCACTCTCTTTGAACCACAAAATTCACTATTTTGTCTGTCCACAATATGAACTCCACTACTCTACCTACGTCTCTTAATTTCTATTTTTTCAGATCTAAGATTAAATATTACTTCCTCTAGGAAGCCTTTTAAGAAACCCTTAATCACAGCTATGCAAGAGCCCCAGGTTGCACAATCTTATAACACACTGTTTTTCTTTACAACACTTAGTGACAGTTTTAATTATATGGATATACATGGCATATATATATATATATATATATATATATATATATATATATATATAAAACATGTAATATGTAAATATATAATATATTTTTATATATGTACATGCCAGATTCTTCAACAGTGTCTGTCTCTCTCATTAAGATATATAACCACTTGGACACAATTGTGCCATTTTGATCACCATTGTATATGGGCTTGGCACTTAATTAATAAAAAAAAATGTGAGTGACTGTAGGAAGGATACATTAAGATGTGGAGTCACAGACTGAGGATTTTTTTTAAATGTCAGTCTCAACAGATCAAAGCTATGGACCAATGTTAAAGAAGTGATGAAGGATGTTCTGCTTTTCTGAATGAAAAAAAAAAATGTTTAGAGTTTTAGCATCCAGAGAGTTACATATCAGTCCAAGTCTTTCCATGGTCTTTCCTAGTCATCCCTAAACTCACAGAAAGGATGCTTAGTTCTTCAACAGCTTATGATCACATATTTTCCCATACCACCACAAGCCAGGAGGAGGCCGATGATAAAACTCCCTGATTGGATATGGATAGAGAAACCAAGAGTTGGGAGGGCTTTGCCTTCTGAAGCTTATGCCTGACACTGTCAGTCTCAGGCCTATGGCAGCTCTTTGCCCATGGGCATAGGGTTTGGTTTTTTTTCTTCATTTTCCATCATATCACTAGCTTTTCAGTGTTACATTCGTATATCCCTGAGTCAATACCTCAGGAGGCATTGTGTGTAAATAAATATATGAATGAATGAATAAATGAATAACTTCCTGCTCTTAACAACCCCTGCTCTCAAGAATTCCTCGACACTTTCTTGTGAGTTTACTGAAACAATTTAATTTTCATTCCACTTCTATTGAAAATAGCTTGGAATTCCACAAACTTCCTCTGCCTCTTTTCCTCAAAAAATTCTTATATAATTTAGACCAACTTTTGGAAGTTAGAATATAAGTTGTAGATATTTACATGAAAAAACTTAGTAAAAGGGGATGAAAAAGGAGAATTAGTTCTAATTCTTCTAGTTTTTAACTCCAGCCCTGATTTAGATCATAGCTCAAAGTATGAACCAATTTACCATCAGTCTGATTCTTTATTCTTTCTTTGTAACTCGACATAGAAAAGCTGTTAACTCAATGACCTGGGAAAATCGCTCAGTGTTAACAGAATTTGTGTTCCTGGCCTATCCCTCCCACCCAGAGCTGCGTGTCTTGTCCTTCCTTGGGATCAGCCTGGTTTATACATTGTTCGTCATTGGGAATGTCCTCATTTTGGTGGCCATCCAGACAGAAGCCTGCCTACACAAACCCATGTACTAGTTCCTGAGCAGCCTCTTGGGAGTAGAAATATGCTACACGGCTGTGGTGGTGCCCCACATCCTGGCAACATCCTACAGTCAGCGAAAACCGTCCCCCTCCTGGGCTGTGCCACTCAGTTTTTCTCACTGGATCTGGCAGTGCCGATCGCTTCCTCTTGGCTATCATGGCCTATGACCGGTATCTTGCCATTTGCCACCCCTTGCGATACCCTCTCATCCTGACTTTAACTCTTTGTGTCCGCTTGGTTGCGGCCTCTGTGGTCATTGGCTTATTCCTGTCCTTACAGCTAGTGGTCTTCATCTTCTCTCTGCCGTTCTGCCCGGCTCGGAATATAGAGCACTTCTTTTGTGACGCACAGCCAGTGATGCGTCTCGTTTCTGCCAATAGCCTCTTCCGTGGGCAGTCAGCGCTGGTGGCAACCACACTAGCCATAGCTGTGCCTTTCTTCTTTATCACCACCTCCTACGCCTTCACTGTGGCCGCCGTGCTAAGGATTCGCTCAGCAGCTGGCCGCCACCGGGCCTTCTCCACCTGCTCCTCCCGCCCCACTGTGGTCCTGCTGCAGCATGGCTGCTGTACCTTCATGTACCGGTGCCCCAGCTCCAGCTACTACCCCAAACGAGATCAGTTCGTCTCCCTGGTGTACACATTGTGAACCCCAGTTCTCAACCCATTTGTCTACACCCTGAGGACCAGTGGGATGAAGGGGGCCATAGGGGGAGTTCTTACCCGGAATTGCCTCTTCCAGAAAAGCTAGGGGAGGGTATGACCTCTCAGGCAAGGGTTTGGTTGCAGCTTGCGCAAATTCTCATGCAACTAGAATTTCTCTCAGTGGATGTTAAAACTTACCTTAAAAATGGTATAAATGATGTGGATACTATTTAGCTATGTGTGCCAGAGATCTTTAACATGTTTCCACCATTTGACTCAATAATTTCTCTTCTAGAAAAGAATTAACAGATGAGCATAATACAATAGAAAGTGGCAAGTCTAAGACTGTGCCTCAGGTATCAGCTGGAAACAGATGGTTAATACAACAGTGTTTAACTGAAAAAAATTATAAAGGGACTATATTCAGAACTATGAGTAAGGGAAACAATAATTTGTGTCAAGGCACTTACATACTAGCAATAGCAGGAAGACGTTTTGACCCCCAGACCTCAGAGGCATAAGAGGGTACGGTATTATCAGAGACAAAAGAGAACTAGATTTATCAAGATAAAACTCTTGGTTGGAACTATGTTGGAACTATGGCTTTGAAAAAAAGCAACTATTGATAGAACTATGACAGTGCAAGGAGAAAGTGGGAGATAAATACCCCAACCTCTCTCTGCTTGTGCCCTCCCATCTCTTGCCTGTTTCCCATTGGCCAAACCCAACTGGAAGCAAGAGGGCAGAGGAGACTGAGTATTTCAGCTCTCAGAAGTTAGCCTTTTGGAATGGGAAAGGACAGAAAAGGACTCTGAGAGTTAGGGGCAAACAGAATAATCAGGAAAAAATTGTTTATTATAGCATTTTATGTAAAAATGAAAATATGTTAATAATTATGTGCTTTCTTCACAATAAAGTATTAGATAAACAATTATTGTATGAAAGAGTATTATGCAGCCTTAAATTTATGTTTTCAAATACTAGTTATTAGTGATAGGTAACATGAATTAAGTACTTACTGTGCACTATAAATTATACATATGCATATATATTCTCTTAATCTTCAAAAAGCGTATGAAGACTGTTATTATCCTATTTCCAATGAGGGAACTGAGAGTTTAAGTACTTGGTGTAAGGTTATGCAGCTAATATGTGATGGAATTAGAATTTGTAATTTGAACCCAGGGATTCCAGATTCAGAGTCAATGTTTATTTGTATTTCCCTGGCAAAATGATGATGAGTACCTTTTATTGACTATTTGGATATCCTCTTTCGTGAAGTAATACATTAAGCATCTGCCAATTTTAAGTGGCTTTTTATCTATTTATTAGTTTATTACACATTCTGGATATAATTCCTTTGTCAGATATATTTATTGTTAATATTTTCTTCCTAATTTTGACTTTCCCTTTCATTGATTTTTTTTTTCAACATCTTTATTGGAGTATAATTGCTCTACAATGGTGCATTAGCTTCTGTTGTATAACAAAGTGAATCAGCCATACGTATACACATAACCCCATATCCCCGCTCTCTTGCGTCTCCCTCCCAAACTCCCTACTCCACCCCTCTAGGTGGTCACAAAGCACCGAGCTGATCTCCCTGTGCTATGCAGCTGCTTCCCACCAGCCATTTGTCCATTTCTTTCAGGTTGTCCATTTTATTGGCATATAGTTTCTTGTAGTAATCTCTCATGATCCTTTGTATTTCTGCAGTGTCAGTTGTTATGTCTCCTTTTTCATTTCTAATTCTATTGATTTGAGTCTCCTCCCTTTTTTTCTTGATGAGTCTGGCTAATTGTTTGTCAATTTTGTTTGTTCTCAAAGAACCAGCTTTTAGTTTTATTGATCTTTGCTCTTGTTTTCTTCATTTCTTTTTCATTTATTTCTGATCTGATCTTTATGATTTCTTTCCTTCTGCTAACTTGGGGGGTTTTTTTGTTCTTTTTTCTCTAATTGCTTTAGGTGTAAAGCTATGTTGTTTTTTTGAGAAGTTTCTTGTTTCTTGAGGTAGGATTGTATTGCTATAAACCTCTCTCTTAGAACTGCTTTTGCTGCATCCCGTAGGTTTTGGGTCATCGTGTTTTCATTGTCATTTGTTTCTAGGTATTTTTTGATTTCCTCTTTGATTTCTTCAGTGATCTCTTGGTTATTTAGTAGTGTATTGTTTAACCTCCATGTGTTTTTATATTTTACTCTTTTTTTCCTGTAATTGTTATCTAGTCTTATATCGTTGTGGTCGGAAACGATACTTGATATGATTTCCATTTTCTTAAATTTACCAAGGCTTGATATGTGACCCAAGGTATGATCTATCCTGGAGAATGTTCTATGAGCACTTGAGAAGAAAGTGTATTCTGTTGTTTTTGGATCGAATGTCCTATAAATATCAATTAAGTCCAGCTTGTTTAATGCGTCATTTAAAGCTTGTGTTTCCTTATTTATTTTCATTTTGGATGATCTGTCCATTGGTGAAAGTGAGGTGTTAAAGTCCCCTACTCTTATTGTGTTACTGTGATTTCCACTTTTATGGCTGTTAGCCTTTGCCTTATGTATTGAGGTGCTCCTATATTGGGTACATAAATATTTACAATTGTTATATCTTCTTATAGCTGAGGTGAGAAGAAGGTTTTTTGGAAGTTCAGAGAAGGAGTACCTATCACTAGAGTTGGGGAAAGATGAGGATCAAGGAAAGCTTTCTAGGGGAGATGACACCTGAACTGAGCTCTGAAGGAGAAGATGTAGCTAAGGAGCAGAAGGAGAAGAGTGTCCAAGGAGGAAGGAATAGATAATGCCAAGTCCCCAGAGCAAGAGGGACCATGGGAAGGAACTGAAAGTGGTTCAGTAGATCTGGGGCAGAAAGTGCAATAAGGAGAATGGAAAAAGAACACCTACTAGAAGTCAGGCAGAACACTTGATTCATCTTACTGTTAATTCTCACAATAACTCTGTAGGGTAACTATATCATACCCTTTGTAGCTAAAAATCTGAGATTCATAGAGATTAAGTAACTTTGTCCATGGTTCTAAAACTATTAAATGTCAGATCCAGAACCCACACTCTTATTGAGAGATCAAATGTCTCTTAATTATCTTGATCTTGGTAATCATTTCAAAATGTATATGTAGATATCAAATCATCATATTGTATAACTTAAATATATACAATTACATTTGTCAATTTTTCCTCAATAAAGCTGGTGGTGGGGGGAACTAAAAAAAAAGTTATAATTAACTTGGGAATGGCACAGTGGTCACATTAGGGGAAATCGTTTGGAACAGGAGAAGTTTTAAAGAGTTTTCAAATTGTTCTACAAAAGATGTTGCTTCTCTTGTGAGCACAGTATCAGACTGAGCTTGGGCATGTTTTTCAGCATCACTGTCAGAATCATACTGTGTCCTTTCTGCATGGATGTTTGCACTCTCTTAAATAAGTTACATAGCCTTTGTTGTAGATGAAACGTGAGATAGACTCAAGGCATGTATGTACACTTTACACTCTGGTAACTAATCAAATAGAACGTAGATTCTGGCCCCAGATATGCTCATAACTAGCCATATGCCTCTGAATAAGGCTGAATCTCAGTAGACCTTGGTTTTTGCATGTAGGATATATGTGGGACTAGGTGCCTCTTAAGTTCCCTTACAGTTCCCAGGTATAGAGATTCAACTTTATATATGCTTTATAAATGAGCACACATTTGACCTATGACTGGGCTTTGCTATGGTTTCATGGGTCCCTGACATTTTCACAAGTGCTTTGGTTTTATATGCACAGTGTTTGTGGATTAGCAGCAAGCATACCTTACACCTTGTAATACTGCTTCATCAGTCATTGAGGATAACAGTTAACTAGATGAGTTTCCCAACATTATCAAACTAATTGTTTCAACAAGCATATCAATAGTTTAACTGTTGTGCTTTCCACCATCCATTAATCAAGTGAATCTACCCGATCAAAGCCCTCCTTTTTTGCATGCAGCAGACAAATATAGGCAAAATAACCATTGGACTGAGAAAGCCCCAATCTATGTAGGGCTAAAGCAATGGCAGCATAACTGGGTTATAGAAGGTGCCACTGGATATTGGCTTTGAAAGGAAGTTTAAAGGACATGAGATTTAACTACAAAATAATTCAATCTAGTTCAAATCAAATTAATTGTGATAGAGATATACTGGTGAACAAGACAGGCATTCTTGTCCTTGTGGTGCTTAAAAATAGCCCCGATTGAAATGTTTATCAAAATGGCATTGCCAGGAGTTGAGTGTTCCACAAGGAAGGAATGTGGGCACCCAGAAATAAAGTGAATTCTGTGAGTAGCAAAGATAACAGGGTTGCAAGATTCTCTGAAAAGAGTTTTGGGAAGAGTAGTAGAAGACTGAGAAGAATAAATGCAGCTTTATGGATTTACATGGATTGTTAAGTAATAAAGAAATGAAGTTTTGAATGCCTCTTGAAATACAATAGGATGATAAAGATTCAAATGTATTTACACAGAGCTCTTTTGGACGTGAAATAAAGAGCTGGCACCAGGATGATGTCTATCAAGAACTTTTTTAGATCCAATCAACCCCTCACACATAAGCCAGATGAAAATGTTGAAATGGTCAGATTTTTCATTTGTGCCAATGGAGAGATTACTTTAAGGTCAGTGGCCAAAACAGATGAATTGGAATGACAAAATCAATTACTTATGGTTGAAAACTTGAACATGAGGAAAATTTTCACAAAGATTTTGCCACGCATCTTGAATGGTACACCTAATAGCACTGATAATATTTATTCTTTTTTAAAAAAATTAATTTATTTATTTATTTATTTATGGCTGTGTTGGGTCTTCGTTTCTGTGCGAGGGCTTTCTCTAGTTGTGGCAAGCGGGGGCCACTCTTCATCGCGGTGCGCGGGCCTCTCACTATCGCGGCCTCTCTTGTTGCGGAGCACAGGCTCCAGATGCGCAGGCTCAGTAATTGTGGCTCACGGGCTTAGTTGCTCCGCGGCATGTGGGATCCTCCCAGACCAGGGCTCGTACCCGTGTCCCCTGCATTGGCAGGCAGATTCTCAACCACTGCACCACCAGGGAAGCCCCGATAATATTTATTCTTACATTTCAAAAAAAAGCTGAAGATAAACATATGTTTCTACTCACAACAATGTTATCTTCACCAACTCCTGTTCTGATCAAACTCTATAGTGCAAAATGGGGCCACCTGGTTAATTTACTATATTTTATCTCACCGTACCTCAAATATTTTGCTATTAAGTAATAAAAAGCAAATGCATTCTCCAAGTGTGAACATACGTCACAACTAATGATATTCAAGAAAATGTGCAGTCTTTTAAAATAACCCCCAGAGGCAATCCTAAAATGGTTTGAAAGAAACACCATTAGAGTAAGTGCAAAACCTTTGAAAGTGACCATTGAAAGGGAAAACCCTCATATGTAAGTACAAAATTTGATGCATTTTATTTTTTAATAGATTATAGCCTCACCTTGAATATATGTGCTAGTTTTTTTCCCTTGAAATTGCCCTAGTATAACTTGTCCTGGCAGACATCAGGCTCCAATACTATATATCTTCCATTATCCACAGATTAAGTATGTTTTGCAGCAAATCTTGCTCATTTGATATTCAAGTCTTAATAAGATAGATTCTTTTTTAAATGTTTTCCTGAGCCAAAAGGTCTATCTTACTTGGCTTTGATGGTATATAATCACATTATTTTACTGAAATGTCTCATCCATTTTATTTTATTCTTCTTCCTTTTCTCTTTTACTCTTCTTCTGATTTTCAAGGTTTAGCAGTGCAACTGCAAGGCCTGGGAGGATACAACTCTAGAGGATCCTCACTGTCTACTCTGGAAAAGATAAGAACTGAAGGGTAAATATCCAAGGGAAACTCACCATCATGAGAAAAGAGAAAGGAAGGCAGTTGTGTTCACTGGACACCTGTTATGTCCAGTGTTATATCCAGGCACATTTTATATTTGAAACATTTAATTTTCATAAAGTCCTCATAATGCTCCATATTCACATCTCCAATCACACATTAGTGAATCAAGGCTCATCAAGTAACATAATTAAGTAAAAATTAAATTAGCAAATAAGGGTAGTTTTCACACCCAGATCTAATTGACTACAAAAATCCATGCGATTAACACTCTACCATTCTTCCTTCCCAACATTATGTTAAAATAACAAAAGACAAAGGAAAATTTTAAATGTATTATATGATTGCAAAATTGGGTATATTCATTGTAAAATTTGTAAATATAGAAATTTGTAAAATTTGTAAATATAGAAGCCATAAACTAAAATCCCACCAACCTGGTATACTCATTGTTAACATTTTAAGGTATGTTCTTTTATTTTTTATGAACAGAAATAATTATTTTTTAAATGGAATCATGATTTAACACTTGTTTATAATCTGTTTTTGCATGAGCTTCCCAATCTTACTAAGTATTTTTCTGCAACATCATTTTCAAATGACTGCAGTGTTCCATCACATGGATAGACCACAGTGAATTTAAGCATTTTCTCATTATTGATATTTACAATTTTTCACCATTATATTGAAAACTTTAATGAACACTCCTGTCAACAATTTTATGCACATACACATGGTTAGTTTCTAAAAAATTCCTTAATACATTTTTGCTGAATCAAAATGAATGCATTTCTTCAAGTCTTTTATTGTATATTATCAGATTGCACTCCACACATCTTTATAGCACTTTATACTTCCAGTAGCAATATTTGGGAATATATTCCTCTTCGCAACTTTCACAACCAGGTATTATCTTTCTTCTAAAACTGTTGGTTTCTAAGCAGAAAATAGTATCCAATTTTATTTAAATTTATATTTATTTGAATAATAATGAAATTGAATTTTTATATTTTTGTTTGCCTTTGAATTCTTCTTTTTTGAATTGCCTGTTTTTCTGATGATGATTTTTTTCTGGGTTATAAAATTTCATTTTCTATTCAGTTTGCTTATTGTACTTTTGACACACAAAATTTTTAAATTTTTATTCTGTCAAAATATCAATACTTTTATGTTCTCTGCTCATTTGGTTTTAAGTCACTTGGTTGTACTCTGAGATCTGAAAAATATTTATCTACACTATCTTCTAGTTTTCTTCCACTTTTTAAAATATTTGAATGTCAGGACTTCCCTGACGGTCCAGTGGTTAAGACTCTGTGCTTCCAATGCAGGCGGCACGGGTTCAATCTCTGATCAGGGAAATAAGACCCCACATGCTGCGTGGCCAAAAGAATGAAAAATAAATTAAAAAATAAAAATATTGGAATTTTAATGTAATAAAATTACATCATTACAAAAATGAATCCAAATGGTCTAATTAGGCTTGGGTGAAATTCAACTGACTTATAGACATACAATTCAATTTGTGGTTGTAGGAATGTTCAAACATATCAGAGAATAAGCCATAGGTCTTTTGTGTTCAGTACTTCATGGTCATAATCTAGTATATTGTACAGAGGGGATGAGGAGCATTGGTTACTCTGACACATCAGTTAAGTAAGAATTAGTTGAGACTCCCTACTACGTTCCGTTTGGAACTAACCACCATAATGAATATCTTATTCATCTCAATTTTTCAGTTTGTTCTGTGATGTTTTAAATTAAACAATCAAATCTTCTGCATCCTTTTTCTGTCTTCTTGCATTGGCTATGTCATAAAACACAATGCTAAATAAAAGTGATGCTAGCCATTTTATGTCAATATATGTAAACTTGGTTGAATTTTTTCTAATGTAAATGTGAGACTCCTTTAATAAAACATAAACCTCACTTAAACTTATTTTCAGAAGTGAAAAATTTACTTTTCTCAGCTTATGTTAAGCTATTTTATCTTACATGTTTGTTCACATTTTCCTTTGTTTTCAGCTTTTTTCTCTCTGCACAATATTTACTTTTTTAAATTGGTATATTTACTTTTTAAAATCAGGTCGTTTGGAGTGGATATGCTGTGTGTATATTCTGCTGATGATTATTATTCAGAATTACATGTTTGAATAGAGATTTCTCTAATTAGTCACATCTACATGAAATAGCTCTTGAATCCTTCCTTCCATAGATTGAGGAAATTAGTATACTTTCATTTCTCCCATCCTTCCCCACCAATTTCCCAGTTGTATAATTTGTGGTTTTAAATATGCATAGCTATTTTAATGTTTTTGCATTTTATATTATGTATGTTTTCAATAATTATTCTTAGAAGTTTTTTGCTTTTAACAATATTTGCATTAACCATTTAGTGTTAAATATATATTTTACTCTTTGATTTCTCAAATCAGGTTTTTATATTACAACTTCCTCAATCTTGAATTATATGTTCTAATTAATCACCCAGCAACCCAGAGTTTTTGTTGAGGAATTGTTTTAATTGTATTTAGAATGGTATGCAAGCATTTTATCACGCTTCACTTTATTGTGCTTCACAGATCTTGCATCTTTTTTTTTTTTTCACAAATTGAAGGTTTGTGGCAACCTTGTATCAAGCAAGTCTTTCGGCACCATTTTTCCAACAACATTTGCTCACTTCATGCTTCTGCGTCACATTTTGGTAATTCTTGTAATATTTCAAACCTTTTCATTATCGTTATATTTTTTACAATGATCTGTGATCAGTGATCTTTGATGTCACTATTGCAAATCTGAGGCTCAGATAATTGTTAGCATTTTTTAGCAACAAAGCATTTTTTAATTAAGGTATGCCCATTTTTTAGACATAATGCTATTGCACACTTAATAGACTATAATATGGTGTAAACACAACTTTATATACACTTGGAAACCAAAAACGTTGTAACTTGCTTTATCACAATATTCATTTTCTTTCTGTGGTCTGGAACTGAGCCCACATCTCCGAGGTATGCCTGTGTTTCCTGAACCCTTGTTAATCTGAGAAAATCTTTCTGTTGCTTTTTTAAATTTATTTATTTATTTATTTATTTATTTATTTATTTATTGGCTGTGTTGGGTCTTCGTTTCTGTGCGAGGGCTTTCTCTAGTTGTGGCAAGCGGCGGCCACTCTTCATCGCGGTGCGCGGGCCTCTCACTATCGCGGCCTCTCTTGTTGCAGAGCACAGGCTCCAGACGCGCAGGCTCAGTAATTGTGGCTCACGGGCCTAGTTGCTCCGCGGCATGTGGGATCTTCCCAGACCAGGGCTCGAACCCGTGTCCCCTGCATTGGCAGGCAGATTCTCAACCACTGCGCCACCAGGGAAGCCCCTTTCTGTTGCTTTTGAGCATATATCGCTAAACCTGGGTATAGTATTCTTTCACAAGAATTTGTTTTTCTTAAAACTCTGTAGACATTGCTCTATTGTCTCATGGGGTTTTGTATTGAAAATAAAACTGTAGTCCAAACTGTAGAAAGTGCTTACTTGACAGGTATTTTCCCCTTCCCAGATGCTCATAAAACTCTTACTCACCTGATTGTTTTAATGCCTATTTGAATTCTGCTATTGTATTTTTAGTTTTCTTATTGTCTTTTCTTCCCTCAAGCAGCGCCACTTCATTTTTACCTGATTCCTTTACAGGTTCCTTTCATCTGAATCTGTCCAAGTCTTAAAAGTTTAGGTTCATGGTTGGAAACTTTTTTTAAATACTCAAATAAGAGGAAATAGATAAAGAATATATATCAGAAAGGATTGGAATAAAAGGTGTTTGCCTAGTTTTATATGGACTCAAAACTGGATGAAAAGTGAAAAATTCATGAATAAATTATAGTATAGCCATAAAAAATGGGATACCATAAAGCAATGGAAAGAACAGTCTTGCTATACAAAACAGCAAAAATAACTTTGCAGACATAATGTTGAAGCCAATTACAATAAAGTACACACTTTCTTATTACATATATAAATTGAAGCTTAAACTAATCTTCAGTGATAAAAGTCAAGAGAGTAGTTATCTTTGTGAAGGATAAGGACTGAGAGAAGACATAAAGAATGCTTGTAGTTTACTGGAATTGTTCTATTTCTTAATCTTGGTAGTGTTTATATTGGTATATTTACTGTGTAAAAAACAGATCAAACTGTACACTTAGAATTTGTAAAGTTCTCTGTATGTATGCTATATTTCAAAAAGAATGTTTACCAAAAAAGTAAACATCACGTCCACTTATCTAATTTTGAAACTATCTACAGCTAGATCGGCCCTCCCTATCCGTGTGTTCTGCATCCGTGGGTTCAACCAATCAACAATAGAAAATATCTGAAAAAAAAAATTTCCAGAAAGTTCCAAAAAGCAAAACTTGAATTTGCCAGGCACCAGCAACTATTTACATAGCATTTACATTGTATTAGGTATTATGAGTAATCTAGAGAGTATGTAAAGTAAACGGGAAGATGTGTGTAGGTTATAGGCAAATACTATCCAATTTTATAAAAGCGACTTGAGCATTCATGGATTTTGATATCCAAGGAGGTCCTGGAAGCAATCCCCCATGGATAACAAAGTAAAATTGTATGCAACTCTTTAGTTTAATTAAATACAAGCAAAGAGTTAGCGTTTGTCAATTGGATTTTAAATACCAGAGTTAAAAAAAAGAAAAAGTTTCTCCGGGAACATCTGGCGACATCTCTGTCACCAGAAACTTTTACAGATTAGAATCTATCCCGTTCATGAAGATTTTCAAGGAATAAGATACCATGCCCTCTATTGTGATTTCATTCCCAAACATGGAGATTGGAAACGGTATACTAAATAGGTAATTCCAAATCAAAAATCAAATTTTAAATGCCTGATTCTACTCAGGCAATTAAGTAACTCAGTAAAGGAAGGTTCAGCACTTTCTGCTCTTCTTTTGCAGGAGACAAGTGTGCTAGAAGCCCTGTCCTCAACCAATCCGGCCCCACTGAGTTTGTGTTTCGAGTCTTCACCACCGTCCTGGAATGCCAGGCCCTCCTCTTCATCCTCTTCCGCCTCCTCTACTTGATGATCCTTTGCGGCAATACAGCCATCATCTGGGCAGTGTAAGCACACAGCGCCCTCCGCACCCCTATGTATTTCTTCCGGTCCAATCTGTCTTTCCTGGAAATCTGCTACACCTCTGTTGTGGTGCCTTTGATGCTTTCCAACATTCTGGAGGCCCGGAAGCCCATTCCCTTAGCTACTCGTGGGACCCAAATGTTCCTTTACGTCACGCTTGGCAGCACTGACTGTTTTCTCTTGGCAGTCACGGCCTATGACCGCTATGTGGCCATCTGCCACCCACTTCACGACCGCTCATCATGACCCAGAAGCCGTGCATCCAAATGGTGGTCTGTGCCGTGGGCCTGGCCCTCTTCCTCCCCCTGCAGCTCACCTCCTTAATCTTCCCCCTGCCCTTCTGCGGGCACCGCCGGGAAATCAACCACTTCCTGCGTGATGTGCCGCCGGTCCTGCGGCTGGCCTGCGCGGACACCCGCTTGCACCAGGCTGTCCTCTATGTCGTGAGCCTCCTCGTTCGGACCGTCCCCTTCGTCCTCATTTCTGTCTCCTGTGTGTTCATCACCTCCGCCATCCTGCGCATCCGTTCTGCTGAGGGCCGCCACCCAGCCTTCTCCGCCTGCTTCTCCCACCTCACCGTGGTCTTGCTGCAGTATGGCTGCTGCAGCCTGGTCTACCTAGGTCCACGGTCCAGCACCCCAGAGGACGAGGATCGCCCTGGTCTACACTTCTGTCACCCCCTTACTCAACCCCCTGATTTACACTCTGCGGAACAAGGACGTCAAAGGCGTTCTGAGGAATGCCGTCATCAGTAAAGCAGCTTCTGATACCAACTGAAGGCTTAGGGGGACTGGGGTGGGTGTCTGTCGCTTGAGATGATAATGACAAATATAGCATTATAATACTTACTGTCCCACACTTTGCAGTTAATATGTTTTGTTTTGTTTTGGGTTTTTTGTTGTTGTTGTTTTTGTTTGTTTGTTTGCTTGCTATACTTGTCCCATGTCTACAATCTATACTCATTTTCCTGAAGCGCTTCGAATAAGATTTGAAAATTTGGACAAAACTTTCAATGAAGGAGCTCTAGGCTGCTAGTCCGACTTAAAGATCACAGCTCACCCATGGCAATTGTTCTGTCAACACCCACCCCCCCCAAACATGCTGTGAATGAAAGTTGATACCTTTAGACCTTTAGACATCCTGCCTCCTGAGGAGACAATGATTTCAATTTATCCCATGAAGCATGCATTAAGTAGGGGCTATCCATAAAAACCTGTATTTTACTTAAAGAAATATATTTTATTATTATTTCGGAAATGAACGTATGGCAAGCAATAGCTTATTTAATGCATCAACTTCCTTCATTCCATCCATCCCGCGTGGTCACCTTCATTTTCTTTCATTCTGCCATGGCAGGATATGGTCAGGAATTAGCATTCATTGACTAAGCACCTACTAGGTGCTAGCCATGTTAGAGTACGGAACTGCATCTGGATGATGCCAGGACTGCCGGCGTGTGCTCTCTGTTCTGGTGGCTTTCACGTCGTCTTTGCTGTTCCTCCTTCCTCACTGCCTCCTGTGTCTTCATAACGGCTGCTGCTCAGATCCACGCAGCGGGTGGCATTACTGTTTCTCCCACCTCAGCAAGGTCTAGCTGCCACATGTGCCCCAACTACAGGTAAACAGTCAAGTAGAATTGGCTCCCTCTCTGGTTTTCACACCTGACTTCATGCTGCCCAACCTTCTTATTTACACCCTGAGGAAAAATGAGGTGAAGAGGGCTCCCAGTACAGTTCTTTTTTTTTTTTTTTGCACTTCTCAAAATTTTTTTAAAACATACAGGGAAAAACCTGATTATTTTATGAAGAATGTGGTTTCTCAGTAAGAAAACAGAATCTTCTGAGTAATCCTTAACTTCAGTGGGAGAAACCCATTATTTCTTGTTTTTTTAATTTTTATTTATTTATTTCTTAATTTTTAAATGTTATTTATTTTTTTATACAGCAGGTTCTTATTAGTCATCAATTTTATACACATCAGTGTATACATGTCAATCCCAATCGCCCAATTCAGCACACCACCATCCCCACCCCCCCACCCCCGCGGCTTTCCCACCTTGGTGTCCATACATTTGTTCTCTACTTCTGTGTCTCAACTTCTGCCCTGCAAACCAGTTCATCTGTACCACTTTTCTAGGTTCCACATACATGCGTTAATATACGATATTTGTTTTTCTCTTTCTCACTTGCTTCACTCTGTATGACAGTCTCTAGGCCCATCCACGTCTCAAAAAATGACTCAATTTCATTCCTTTTTATGGCTGAGTAACATTCCACTGTATATATGTACCACATCTTCTTTATCCATTCATCTGTTGATGGGCATTTAGGTTGCTTCCATGACCTGGCTATTGTAAATAGTGCTGCAATGAACATTGGGGTGCATGTGTCTTTTTGAATTATGATTTTCTCTGGGTATATGCCCAGTAGTGGGATTGCTGATCATATGGTAATTCTATTTTTAGTTTTTTAAGGAACCTCCATACTGTTCTCCATAGTGGCTGTATCAATTTACATTCCCACCAACAGTGCAAGAGGGTTCCCTTTTCTCCACACCCTCTCCAGCATTTGTTGTTTGTAGATGTTCTGATGATGCCCATTCTAACTGGTGTGAGGTGATACCTCATTGTAGTTTTGATTTGCATTTCTCTAATAATTAGTGATGTTGACCAGCTTTTCATGGGCATGTTGGCCATCTGTATGTCTTCTTTGGAGAAATGTCTATTTAGGTCTTCTGCCCATTTTTGGATTGGGTTGTTTGTTTCTTTAATATTGAGCTGCATGAGCTGTTTATATATTTTGGAGATTAATCCTTTGTCCATTGATTCCTTTGCAAATATTTTCTCCCATTCTGAGGGTTGTTTTTTGTTCTTGTTTATGGTTTTCTTTGCTGTGCAAAAGCTTTTAACTTTCATTAGGTCCCATTTGTTTATTTTTGTTTTTATTTCCATTACTCTAGGAGGTGGATCAAAAAATATCTTGCTGTGATTTATGTCAAAGAGTGTTCTTCCTATGTTTTCCTCTAAGAGTTTTATAGTGTCCAGTCTTACATTTAGTTCTCGAATCCATTTTGAGTTTATTTTTGTGTATGGTGTTAGGGAGTGTTCTAATTTCATTCTTTTACATGTAGCTGTCCAGTTTTCCCAGCACCACTTATTGAAGAGACTGTCTTTTCTCCATTGTATATCCTTGCCTCCTTTGTCATAGATCAGTTGACCATAGGTGTGTGGGTTTATCTCTGAGCTTTCTATCTTGTTCCATTGATGTATGTTTCTGTTTTTATGCCAGTACCATATTGTCTTGATTACTGTAGCTTTGTAATATAGTCTGAAGTCAGGGAGTCTGATTCCTCCAGCTCCGTTTTTTGATTGCTTTGGCTATTCAGGGTCTTTTGTGTCTCCATACAAATTTTAAGATGATTTGTTCTAGTTCCGTAAAAAATGCCATTGGTCATTTGATAGGGATTGCATTGAATCTGTAGATTGCTTTGGGTAGTATACTCATTTCCACAATATTGATTCTTCCAATGCAAGAACATGGTATATCTCTCCCATCTGTTGGTATCATTTTTAATTTCTTTCATCAGTGTCTTATAGTTTTCTGCATACAGGTCTTTTCTCTCCCTAGGTAGGTTTATTCCTAGGTATTTTATTCTTTTTGTTGCAGTGGTAAATGGAAGTGTTTCCTTAATTTCTCTTTCAGATTTTTCATCACTAGTGTATAGGAATGCAAGAGATTTCTGTGCATTAATTTTGTATCCTGCAACTTTACCAAATTCATTGATTAGCTCTAGTAGTTTTCTGGTGGCATATTTAGGATTCTCTATGTATAGTATCATGTCATCTGAAAACAGTGACAGTTTTACTTCTTTGCCAATTTGTATTCCATTTATTTCTTTTTCTTCTCTGATTGCCATGGCTAGGACTTCCAAAACTATGTTGAATAATAGTGGTGAGGGTGGACATCCTTGTCTTGTGCCTGATCTTAGAGGAAATGCTTTCAGTTTTTCACCATTGAGAATGATGTTTGCTGTGGGTTTGTCATATATGGCCTTTATTATGTGGAGGTAGGTTCCCTCTATGCCCAGTTTCTGGAGAGTTTTTATCATAAATGGGTGTTGAATTTTGTCAAAAGCTTTTTCTGCATCTATTGAGATGATCATATGGCTTTTATTCTTCAATTTGTTAATATGGTGTATCACATTGATTGATTTGCATATATTGAAGAATCCTTGCATCCCTGGGATAAATCCCACTTGATCATGCTGTATGATCCTTTTAATGTGTTGTTGGATTCTGTTTGCTAGTAATTTGTTGAGGATTTTTGCATCTATATTCATCAGTGATATTGGTCTGTAATTTTCATTTTTGTAGTATCTTGGTCTGGTTTTGGTATCAGGGTGATGGCGGCCTCATAGAATGAGTTTGGGAGTGCTCCTTCCTCCACAGTTTTTTGGAAGAGTTTGAGAAGGATGGGTGTTAGCTCTTCTCTAAATGTTTCATAGAATTCACCTGTGAAGCCATCTGGTCCTGGACTTTTGTTTGGAAGATTTTTAATCACAGTTTCAATTTCATTACTTGTGATTGGTCTGTTCATATTTCCTATTTCTTCCTGGTTCAGTCTTGGAAGCTTATACCTTTCTAAGAATTTGCCCATTTCTTCCAGGTTGTCCATTTTATTGGCATAGAGTTGCTTGTAGTAGTCTCTTAGGATGCTTTGTATTTCTGCGGTGTCTGTTGTAACTTCTCCTTTTTCATTTCTAATTTTATTGATTTGAGTCCTCTCCCTCTTTTTCTTCATGAGTCTGGCTAATGGTTTATCAGTTTTGTTTATCTTCTCAAAGAACCAGCTTTTAGTTTTATTGATCTTTGCTATTGTTTTCTTTGTTTCTATTTCATTTATTTCTGCTCTGATCTTTATGAGTTCTTTCTTTCTGCTAACTTTGGGTTTTGTTTGTTCTTCTTTCTCTAGTTCCTTTAGGTGTAAGGTTAGGTTGTTTATTTGAGAGTTTTCGTGTTTCTTGAGGTAGCCTTGTATAGCTATAAACTTCCCTCATAGAACTGCTTTTGCTGCATCCCATAGGTTTTGAATCGTCGTGTTTTCATTGTCATTTGTCTCTAAGTATTTTTAAATTTCCTCTTTGATTTCTTCAGTGATCTCTTGGTTATTTAGTAACGTATTGTTTAGCCTCCATTGTTTAGCCTCCTCCATTGTTTTTTACTTTTTTTCCCCTGTAATTCTTTTCTAATCTCACAGTGTTGTGGTCAGAAAAGATGCTTGATATGACTTCAGTTTTCTTAAATTTACTGAGATTTGATTTGTGACCCAAGATGTGATCTATCCTGGAGAACGTTCCGTGCGCACTTGAGAAGAAAGTGTAATCTGCTGTTTTTGATGGAATATCCAATAAATATCAATTAAATCTATCTGGCCTATTGTGTCATTTAAAGCTTCTGTTTCCTTATTTATTTTCATTTTGGATGATCTGTCCTTTGGTGTAAGTGAGGTGTTAAAGTCCCTCACTATAATTGTGTTACTGTCGATTTCCTCTTTTATAGCTGTTAGCAGTTTCCTTATGTATTGACGTGCTCCTATGTTGGGTGCATATATATTTATAATTGTTATATCTTCTCCTTGGATTGATCCCTTGATCATTATGTAGTGTCTCTCCTTGTGTCTTGTAACATTCTTTATTTTAAAGTCTATTTTATTTGATATGAGTATTGCTACTCCAGCTTTCTTTTGATTTCTATTTGCATGGAACATCTTTTTCCATCCCCTCACTTTCAGTCTGTATGTGTCCCTAGGTCTGAAGTGGGTCTCTTGTAGACAGCATATATATGGGTCTTGCTTTTGTATCCATTCAGCAAGCCTTTGTCTTTTGGTTGGAGCATTTAATCCATTCATGTTTAAGGTAATTATCGATATGTATGTTCCTATGACCATTTTCTTAATTGTTTTTTGTTTGTTTTTGTAGGTCCTTTTATTCTCTTGTGTTTCCCACTTAGAGAAGTTCCTTTAGCATTTGTTGTAGAGCTGTTTTGGTGGTGCTGAATTCTCTTAGCTTTTGCTTGTCTGTAAGGCTTTTGATTTCTCCTTCGAATCTGAATGAGATCCTTGCCAGGTAGAGTCATCTTGGTTGTAGGTTCTTCCCTTTCATCACTTTAAGTATATCATGCCACTCCCTTCTGGCTTGTAGAGTTTCTGCTGATAAATCAGTTGTTAACCTTATGGGAGTTCCCTTGTATGTTATTTGTCATTTTTCCCTTGCTGTTTTCAATAATTTTTCTTTGTCTTCAATTTTTGCCAATTTGATTACTATGTGTCTTGGCATGTTTCTCCTTGGGTTTATCCTGTATGGGACTTGCTGTGCTTCCTGGACTTGGGTGGCTATTTCCTTTCCCATGTTAGGGAAGTTTTCGACTATAATCTCTTCAAATATTTTCTCAGGTCCTTCCTCTCTCTCTTCTCCTTCTGGGACCCCTATAATGCGAATGTTGTTGCATTTAATGTTGTCCCAGAGGTCTCTTAGGCTGTCTTCATTTCTTTTCACTCTTTTTTCTTTAGTCTGTTCTGCAGCAATGAATTCCACCATTCTGTCTTCCAGGTCACTTATCCGTTCTTCTGCCTCAGTTATTCTGCTATTGATTCCTTCTAGCATAGTTTTCATTTCAGTTATTGTATTGTTCATCTCTGTTTGTTCTTTAATTCTTCTAGGTCTTTGTTAAACATTTCTTGCATCTTCTCAATCTTTGCCTCCATTCTTTTTCCGAGGTCCTGGATCATCTTCACTATTATTATTCTGTATTCTTTTTCTGGAAGGTTGCCTATGCCCACTTCATTTAGTTGTTTTTCTAAACCCCTGAAGGAACAGGGGTTTTGTCCTGTTCCTTCAACTGGTACATAGCCCTGTGCCTTTTCATCTTGTCTATCTTTCTGTGCATGTGGGTTTTGTTCCACAGGCCGCAGGATTGTAGTTCTTCTTGCTTCTGCCAAAACCCAGTAGTTCTTGGCCCGAGTTAATTTTTTTGTTGATACTGCATAACTCTTGGGAGCTACAGTACCTTAACTTAAAGCGAAACTTCTTGATGATGAAACTAAGCAAGAAATCTAAACTTGTCCAAAAGAAGTCAAAATTTTAAGGATCTGTAAAGGTCTCAGCTTTACATGGCCTAATTGTCTCTGTCGAGACTTGTCCCAGCAAAAGACCACCTTTTAGCCTCAAAGTGCCTCAAGGACTTACAAGTATGCACTGCCAGGACATTTCTTAACTGGAATGACCTCTCCCAGAATAACTACAAGACAAGGGTCTTGACCCAGCTGCTAAAGCTGATTTTGTCTAGCAATTCTAGGAAGAGAGTGTTGACCTAAAACAAATAGACTGCCAGTTATTTTTCCAGCAAAAATGAGTTTATTCAGGATCAGCAAAGAACTGTAGTTCAGAGTCTGCAACTGGAGCAAATCCCACACAAATCCTCACAGAGCAAGGAGAGGAGAACACTTTTAAAGAGGGGGAAAGGAAGTTGGTAGTACTGTAGTAAACAAAGAGTCCATTGGAGGAAGTGAGAGTTCCAAAGTATAGTGGCTTTTCATTGGCTGAGTTGTGACAGTCCCTCATTGGCTGAACTCTTACCAGGCAAGAAGAGGAAGTATTTCTTCTTCTTCTTGGGCTCTGCTATCATTATAGGGCATGAGAGCTCCCCCTTCTGGACTCCTGACTCTGTCTTAGTTGAGGTTTTTGTTTCTTAATTTTTACAAGAGTGAGAGTGTCTGCAGTGGGTATTTAAACTGTTCTAAGAAATTGATATAACCATTTGTAATGGAAAATTCGGTCCCTGTGCCCAGAGCTGAATGAGAATAATGAAGACAAAGTTGTGAGGATAAAGGAAAGAGAAATGTATTAATTTGCCAGCAAATGAGGAAGGTAGCCAACTAGCGTCTTAAAAACTACCGTCCTGCTCTCTGAAAGAGGGCAGGTCTACTTCAGGAGAATTTTGAAGGTAGGGGTCGCAGGACTATGTGATCAAGGTCTCGCTGAGCTGGCGCCATAATTCTTGACATTTTCATGATTCATGGCTATTTTGGTTGTCTGCCTTCGGTCAAGATGTTCTGACAGTTTTTCTGCTCACCACTTTGTCCTACACACCTGTGACTCAAGATAAGAAGAACTAGCAAAACAGGAAAGAACTTATCAGCATAGTTAGCAGAGAAAAACAGCATGTGTACATTATTTGATTTAATGCATGTGTTTAAAGAGAAGGTTAGTTGTTAAATTTTTAACTCTATATTTGGCTATACCTTTTGAATGCTAAATGACTAAGTATGCCAATGGCCTAGAAAAGTTTCTATTCTTTGATTCAATAATCCTTATTCTAAAATTGTAACCTCAAATAATGAACAGAGAGTCAAACAAAAATGAAAATATAAAGCTGTTTCTTACATTTATAAAATGAAAATTTATCTAAATGTAGTTTCAAATATTGGACACATACAGTATATTTAAATTGTATTTAAATCAATACTTTATAATAAGGGGCATTTATAACTATAAGTGATTAAAAACAAGGTACAAATCTTTGTTTACAATAGGAGCCCAATTTTGTAAAAATACGTATGCATAATAACTAGTAGAAATACACCAAAAAGTTAATGGTTGTTATCTGTGATTTGTAGAATTATGGATAATCGTTTTCTTCTTTATCCATGTATGCATTTTTCATGATTTTTAACATAAGATTGTGTTACTCTTATAACTGGGAAAATAATCATTTCTAAGAGGAATCTGTGGCTCATGTAGATTTATTTGACATGTAAACGTTCCATCATACAGCATGATCCTCCTTCACTTTTCATATTTTTCCTAGATTTACACTTTTTGTTTTGGTTACTACTTTTTCTCTTCAAAACTACTTTTGATGCTTTAAAACTTTTAAGCTGATTTAACATGGGGATAAGGAGAACTAAAACATGTTACTTATTCCAGGAACAGCCATGGATTTAACAATATTGGAAATGACTTTGCTTCCAACTAAATGTTGGAGAAGAGAAAGAAAGCTCTCTGGTTGGCAGGTTGCTTATGAACAAACTCAGGCCAAGTCACATCAGAACATAATGAATCAATTAAATGTACACACTGTGCTAGGCATTGTCTGGATTGCCAACAAAAGGAAAGTTTGCAACTGCATTTTCTTGCCTCTTTTCATTTTTTTTCAGTGTCACAAATCATACAGAAATTTAACTTGGAATTCAAAAAGAAGAGGGTGAAATGTTACCCTGTTGGAAAGAAGGCCCTGAAGTGTTGATCAATCCTTTCAACTGAATTACTGAGCTCCCCCAGTTACCTTTCTGAACATATTTAAGTTGAATGTATTGAACTCCTCCTTCTTATAAAAAAAATTATTCCCTTAAAATGAGTCTTTGCATGAAGGTGTTAGATTCTAGAATTAGAACATTGAGTGGAATATCAGTACATTATGAGTCACACCATGGGACTGAAATGTCAATCAATGATGCTTCCCTTGAGAAAATGATGTTCCCCTCTCCCCCCCACCCTCCACTCCCTGGTAACAAGGTAGAGTCCCGGTAGCATAAATGGAAGTCAGAACTTGCAAAACTATTTTAGGTTTCCTCCACTTTTCCTCTCCTCCATCTTCACCGCTACTTTCAAATTCCCACTCCTTCTTTCAAAGCCCTGCTCATCCTTTTCATGCAGCCTTTTGGGTTTTGTCTGTCCTTGGTATCAAGTGACTTACAGAAAAGTACTTGCCCAGGAAGTAACCTCTCCCTCTGCTGGCCTTCTCTACCAATGCCTCTCTCATTAGAATTTTATTAAAATACAGTCCATCACATAGTGTAATTAAGTACACATATGTTTCCACTATGAATTAATAAACACCTTATGACCAGAATACATGACAAAAATGTCACTGGTATGTTGATACAGTGGATTTCTTCAACTCTTTTCTTATAGTTTAACTGTTGGGTGAAGAGAAGGGTTAGTCACAGCAGCAGGAGTAGTGCTTCTATGTGGAAATTCCTTCCCAGCATTTCTCCCCCAAAAAAGGTATTTATTTTTAAATCCAAACTCTGAGAAAAGGTAGTTGAGAAAACAGGAAAATTGAGAAAATTATTATAATTCTCCTGCAAGAATTAAAGCATAACTATCACTCGACATCACTAATTATAAGGGAAATGCAAATCAAACTCTACAATGAGATATCACCTCACACCTGTCAGAATGGCTATCATCAAAAAGTCTACAAATAACCAAAAGTCTACAAAAGTTCTACAAAGAACAAACTAGTGGTTACCAGTGGGGAGAGGGAAGTGGGGAGGGGCAACACAGGGATAGAGAATTAAGAGGTACAAAATATGTACAGTTTATGTATAAAATAAGTAAGGTCCAAGGATATATTATACAGCATAGGGAAAATAGCCAATATTTTACAATAATTTTAAATGGAGTATAATCTACAACAATATTGAATCACTATGTTGTATACATAAAACAAATACAATGTTGTAAATAAACTACATGTTAATTTTTTTTAAAAATAAATTTTAATTTAATTTAAAAATAAATAAACAAATAAAGCGTAATGATCAACATAGAGAGATTACTTGTTCAGCAGAATCCACTCATGCCAAGGAGAAAGTAGGAACCAGGAAACGTGACATACAGAGTCAAAAGTTAAGTCTACATTTGTGGAACCCGAACTAGAAGCACTGGTAGAGACTCAGTCACAAGCTAATCAGTCAGTCTTGCTGGTAGCTATTCCCACGTGTGTGTTCCTGGACCTGTTTGCTGTTAAAAATGAGTCATTCTTGCAAATAAAATAAATATAAGTTTATATGCATAGGATACTTTATACAAATCCTATGAGTTATGTTCCAAGAAATAATAAATTTTAGAAACAAATAAGTCCTTAAACTGGCAGTTTTGACATGTGATTCTGTATAATGTTGTTAATCTTATTGGGAGATCCGAATGTTTAGTTATTCAAGTACTACCCAGTAATGTTCATGGGGCATTTTCCAGTGTTTGGCTATTTGCTATAGTCTACAATACTTAGTATATACTAATACACCTAAAATTTATAATTATTAAACAAACTTTAGATACCTACACTAATGAGTAAAGAGTATAAAGAATGCTGAAAATATTTTAAGAATGACTTATAATTTCATGCTTTCCTAAAAATTCCCAGGAATTCCAATATCCCATTCCCACATATTGAAGACTAAGAAAACCATATAGGAAGTGTGTGTTCCTGCATGTCTGTGCTGTCTAAGTACAACTGATGCATGTAGATGGAGAGATGGTTAGATAAGGAAATCATTGAATGAGAGCGATTATCATGCAACCACACATCCTGGACAGACTCTTCGTTTTATGGATATTGGGTGGATCAAAAATAACCTGCAGTACCACACCATCAAGAATCTCAACAGGTATTTTCATAACGATAATGGCTCTCTCTCTCTCTCTCTCTCTCTCTCTCAGCAATGACTTTGAAAACCACATAGTAAAATCACAGATTCTAGTGAACATCAGTACAAGTTTGAAACATGATGGTGATTATTGCTTGGGTCTCTCTCTGTTCACTAGCTCCAGTCTGAGAATTGTCCTAGTTGCCTCTTTCTGGTTTCAGGCCAGCTCTCATGAGAAGGGAAAAGTATGGCACTCATAGCATTGGGAAAAATAGGATACTCAACAGAGACGGGACACAATTTTGTGTAGCAATCTTCAGAGACAGACCACACACTTGGTGATCTTTGTGAAACTGTTTTAGAAAGACTCTTTTATGCCATCATACAACAATTCCTTCAACTGGGATTTAGGAGATTTAGGAGACTACTGAGGAATAGTGACTTGGGGATGAAGATGGGACCATATTATTTGCCAGGTATCAGTTTATATGTTTGCAATTTAGAGACAAAAACACAAAATACCTGCTTTCAAGAAGTTTACAGACCATTGGGAAAATAAACACACAGTTATAAGTCTTTTTTTCCCTAGAGTAGAGGAGAATAATATTTGCAAGAAGACCATGGTGTAAAGATATGCTAAGGTCTTCCTTGAGATAAGTTTTGGCAAGTCCTTCTGTGTTTTCCAAGAAGAATATTATTTTTTTCCATGGCCAAAGAGCTTTTCTTAGGAACCTTAGCTCCAAAATGTCTACACTGACAACTTCTTCCACACTCACATATGAGGCCACAAGCCTCCAGCAAATAGTCCTTGTGGCTATACACAAGTGTCTCCCACTGGCTTGTCTGGGTCTTCTTATTCCTGAGAAACTATGACTTTTCTGGTCTCTTCTCTCATGTCTAATGTGTATTACTTTTTTTTTAAAACATCTTTATTGGAGTATAATTGCTTTATAATGGTGTGTTAGTTTCTGCTTTATAACCAAGTGAATCAGCTATACATATACATATATCCCCATATCTCTTCCTTCTTGCACCTCCCTCCCTCCCACCCTTCCTATTCCACCCCTCTAGGAGGTCACAAAGCACCGAGCTGATCTCCCTGTGCTATGCGGCTGCTTTGTATTACTTTTTATTAGACTATCTGGGGGATGATAGCTTCACTCTGGATGTTATCACGTGTAGGAGCATCCTTGGTTCTTCTCTGCCTCCCAGCTTCTGTTTCCAGAATCATAGCAAAGATTCAACATCTCAACCTCTGCTTATCTGGGAGGAAAGAAAAGGCAAGAAAAGATTTTCCATTGACTCTAATGTGATACAGTAAGTCCCTTACATACGAACGAGTTCAGTTCCGAGAGAGCGTTCGTAAGTCCAATTTGTTCATAAGTCCAACAAAGTTAGCCTAAGTATCCAACTAACACAATCAGCTATATAGTAGTGTACTATAATAGGTTTATAATACTTTTCACACAAATAATACATAAAAAACAAACACAAATAAAGAAAACATTGTTAATCTTACAGTAGAGTACCTTGAAAAGTTCAGTAGTACAGTACAACAGCTGGCATACAGGGGCTGGCATCAAGTGAACAGGCCAGAAGAGTTACTGACTGGAAGAGGGAGAGGAGGTGGGAGATAGTAGAGCTGAAGGATTGTCAGCAATAAGAGATGGAGGGCAAGTTGCAATTTCACTCATGCCTGAATGCACGTTCTCATTTTTGAAAGTTCGCGACTTGAAGGTTCATATGTAGGGGACTTACTGCAATAGATTTAAATTCCACTTGAAGCAAAAAGGAAAAACTGGTGAGCTTGTCTTGTTTTTATTACATATTAGAATTGAAATGTAAGTAACGTACGATAAAATGCATAGATCTCAACTGGTTCAGTTTGATGTGTTTGGGAAATTGTACTCAATAATGAAATATTTTCATTACCCCAGAAAATTCTCCTGTCCTCCTCACCAATCAATTCCTCTCCCTGCCCAATCCACCACGATTCTGACTTCTATCATCATAGATTAGTGTTGCCCATCCAGTAATTTCATATGAATGAACTCATACAGTGTATATTCCTTTGAGTCTGGCTTCCTTCACTTAACATAATGTTTTTGAGATTCATACAGGTGGTTGTGTATTTCAGCAATTTGTTCTTTTTAATTCCTGAGTAGCAATCCATTGTATGAATATACCACAATTTGTTTATCCAATTTCTTTTTCCTTTGTGAGCTTGGTTTTAACGTCTTCTTCACACTCCTTTTTCATGGTATTTTGTGCTTGACACGTAAAATTGGGCACTTATCGTTGGATGGTTTCTGTGACTGACCCCCATATTCTGATGCTTCTCCATTCGCATCCCTCACTGTCCCAGAGCCTAATATACCTGTGTTCTAGCCTGGTCTTTCTGGAGATACTTTGTTATCTGACCCCTTGGTGATTTTATCAGTGTTTATCTCAAACCAGCTCAGAAAAGAGGCTGGGATTATGGAACTCTTAAATTATAATTCCTAGGATGCTGACCCCTCTGAAGTAAACAGAGGAGGAGAAACTAACACCTGTTGAGCTGCTCACTATGTTCCAGAGGCCAAGATAGGTGCTTTGCAAACCTCATCTCCAGTTTATTGATATGGAAACGGGAGCTCTAAGATGCTAAGTGACATGCCCAAGGTCACCCACCCATCAAGTAGCAAAGTTGGAATTCAAATCCAGGTCTGTCTCATTTCAAAGTCCCTACTCTTTCTACCACATCACGTTGAAAGAGAATCAACAAGAGAGCACTGGACTAGGAACCACTTCACGTGGATTCTCATTTTGGTTCTGCCAAAATTAATCAACTGATGTTGACAGGAGACCCATCCTTCTGGGGGGTCAGTTTACTTATTTGCACAATGAGTGATGTTCTCATTGACCTATGTGGTACCCTCCAGCTATAGATTTTATGACTTCACTCATGGAATTACGCAACACTGTATAATTTATGAATGACTATGAAGTGTTTGGTAAGGAATTGGTAAATGCAAATCCAAACACCTTATCCTGACTTGAAAAGCCTGTCAGGATCAGGCCCCAAGCTACAACTTTGCAACTTTATTTCTTACTTCTTTTTATAAACCTCAGTCTTAGCAGTGCTGGTCTCTTTAGTCTCTTTACTGAACCAGAATATGCCGTGCCTGGGCCTACCACCTGGCCTTTGCTCGTACCATCCACTTGGTTCAAAACCCTTCTCTGTGCCTTTCTACCTGTATAAACCCTACCCATTTTTAAAGCATAGCTCTAGTTCACTTATTCCATGAAATATTTACTTATTACTCTAGTTCACAGAAAGCTCTCTCTCCCCTGAATTCCTGCAGCATTTTCCCTCCCATGCTTGATATCTGATGGGAACCATTATATTTGTCTCCACCTGCCATTGGCAACTACAGACTCTTGCTTTTTGTTCACGTCTTATATCTCAAGTCAGTCGTGGACTTTTGGAGGAAAGAACCTGAGTGTTAGCCCTCATGACTCCCCCATAATACTTAGGCTAGAACAGAATATAAAGCAAAGCCTAAGTAATGTTTCATTAATAAACTTGGAGCAGATAAAATTCATTTAGAGGCTCTGACGATTTTTCCAAGTCCTTCTCTTTAGATAGGGTTAATACTCAGGTTCTAACCTCCACAAGTTCACGGCACAGTAGGGAAGATGGGCTTCCTATTCTGGAAACCTTGAACCAGGGTAATTCCGAACTCTGGAGGAATGACTGTAATAAGCAATTACAGCCACCACAACTCAAAGGTCAGGGCCACTAAGAATTATACCCTTCTGGGCAAAAGTTCTGGGTTCCACAGAGAACAACCTAAATCAGCCACAGTATGAGCCAAGAGTGAGGGAATCTAATGAGTGATGGCGGAGGGAGAGGAAGAATATCAATCAGAGCCTCAGCACCAGCTAATGGGCCATGAGGATTGTGATGCTTTCCGATGACATTCTTGCCTTAGTTTTCCAGGAGGGCAGCACTGGCCAAATTGGAGGGGTTTCAACAGGGATGATACTGCCCAGAAGTGGGAAAACATTAGTACTTCGGGGTGAAAAAAAATCTAAGACATTTTAATGGTTTGTGCCTCTCCAAAGCTCAACACTATCTGACAAAATCTTATTTCATAGCATTTGATTTCACGGGAGGTGGAGAGAATTGAGGATAAAAGATCTATAAGCCTCCTTAAGAGGGTTCTCGGGCAATAATGAATAAAAGGATGAGAAACTGCTCTAGACTGACTGGACTTGTACTTCCCTTCTCAGAGTTTTTTCATTCTCTTGCAAAAATTATACTATAGAATCTAGAGATAATGAGAGGGCATGAGTAGATATGAGTAGCACAAGAAGTGGATTGCATTGGACACAAACCTTATATTACCTTCTTCTTTCTAATGACATAGTTCACCTCGGGAACTCTGCTACCTCTTTCCAAGCTCTCTCAGCTGGCTGAGACCCACATTAAACCTATATGTCAAACCTGCCCACACACAGTTTCCCTCATCTTCTGGATTCAGATATAGCCGTATTGTGGAATACGGTTCCTGATTTCCTGTGTGGCCACCAAGGGGCCAGATGATGCAACCTGGAAGTTCGAAAGGGTCAAGTCCCCATGGATGAACCTTGGCTAATGGGAAGCAAGAGATGAAAAGGAATGGGACATATAAGTATCCCTTTTTTCTCTCCCTGCACTGGTCCTCCTAGCTATGATTTTTCCTGCCAGAGAAGTCCGACATGCTGGGTGAATATATCTGATGAGTAATCTTCTCTGTCTCTTCTGTGCTTGTTGGGAACAATCACCCTTGCAGTGATGCATTTCACTGCACTGTTTTGCATCTAGCCTAGCCTCTGTTGCCTCCATTGTCCTCCTCCTTACATCCCTGGGATTTCATCTTCCAAATCAAATGTTAAGACATAAATTCTTGTTTCAGTCTCTAGAAACAAGAAGACCTATGGTAAGATAGTATTTATCATAGTCCCTTTGGGCTGCTATAACAAAATACCATAAATCGGGTGGCTTATAAACAACAGAAATTATTGTTTACAGTACTGGAGGCTAGAAGTCCAAGATCAAGACACTAGCAATTCAGTGTCTGGAGAGAGTGTGCCTCCTGGCTCATAGACTGCCATTTTCTCACTGCATCCTCACATAGCAGAAGGGGCAAGGGAGCTCTTTCGGGCCTCATTTGTAAGGACACTGATCCCTTTAATGAGGGCTCTGTTACCATGACCTAATCACCTTCCAAGACCGTACCTCCTAATACCATCAGCTGGGGTCATGTTTCAACATATGGATGTTAAGGGGACACAAACATTTAGACCGTAACAGTAGTATAGGAAGGAACTCATAAATATGCCTCATGGACAAATTGTAGAAGCAAGGGTTCCGGTTCCACCCACATTTCTTTCCTAGCTGTGACTAGATAGATAGATAGACAGATAGAATAACTTGCCTTTTGTTTCTTCTCCATTACCTAGTTATTTTAAATATTAGTCATGAATATTTATACAGTTAGTCCATAGGTTAAGTCATTTCCTGTTGAGGAAGGGGTGAGTATTCTTGTTTTGGGTGAGAAATGGCTGTACTATGTTATGAGGCACAGGCAATCATTAGAAGAGAGAGTCTATTAATTTTGGTTCTGTCTCTGGCTATGCATCCTCCCTTTCTCCTATTTCAGAGTCTATATTTCCAGCCTTCCCAGTGTATCTGTGAACCACCCAATAACATTTCAATATATTTCTTTTCAATATTAAAAATCCAGAGTTTATTTCTTTAATTTGGAACTAAGAGCCCTGAATGCTGAATTACTGGGTCCCTAGATTCCCTTCCAACACAGACATTCATTCAAGCGGTACAGAAAGCTGTAGCCTATCCCCTTCCACTAGAGATGGCATCTCTTTGGAGCCATAATCCCTAGTGCAGGAATTAAACTCAATTCTCAAGGTATTTACTGAGTGTTTCCCCTCTACTAAGCACTAGAGAGGAAACAGAAGGAATTCTCAAAATGTTTACCATCTCTATCACCTCACACCGGTCAGAATGGCCATAATTTAAAACTCTACAAACAATAAATGCTGGAAAGGGTGTGAAGAAAAGGGAACCCTCTTGCACTGTTGGTGGGAATGTAAATTGATACAGCCACTATGGAGAACAGTATGGAGGTTCCTTAAAAAACTAAAAGTAGAACTACCACACGACCCACCAATCCCACTACTGGGCATATACCCTGAGAAAACCATAATTCAAAAAGAGTCATGTACCAAAGTGTTCATTGCAGCTCTATTTACAATAGCCAGGACATGGAAGCAACCTAAGTGTCCATCGACAGATGAATGGATAAAGAAGATGTGGCACATATATACAATGGAGTATTACTCAGCCATAAAAAGAAATGAAACTGAGTTATTTGTAGTGAGATGGATGGACCTAGAGTCTGTCATACAGAGTGAAGTAAATCAGAAAGAGAAAAACAAATACCTTATGCTAACACATATATATGGAATCTAAAAGCCAAAAAAAAAAAGGTCATGAAGAACCTAGGGGCAAAAAGGGAATAAAGACGCAGACCTAATAGAGAATGGACTTGAGGACATGGGGAGAGGGAAGGGTAAGTTGGGACAAAGTGAGAGAGTGGTAGTGTATATATGGACATATATACACTACCAAATGTAAAATAGATAGCTAGTGGGAAGCAGTCGCATAGCACAGGGAGATCAGCTCGGTGCTTTGTGACCAGCTAGAAGGGTGGGATAGGGAGGGTGGGAGGGAGGGAGATGCAAGAGGGAAGAGATATGGGGATATATGTATATGTATAACTGATTCAATTTGTTATAAAGCAGAAACTAACACACCATTGTAAAGCAATTATACTCCAATAATAATGTTAAAAAAATAAAAATAAAAATAATAATATAAAAAAAATACTACACTGTGATCAAGTACAGTTTATCTTAGAAACACAAGAATTGTTTAACATTTCAAAAGCAGTCAATGTAGTTCACCATATTAATAAAGAAAAACTAAGACTGTGTGATCATTCTAGTGGATGCAGAAATTGATTTTGGACAAAATCCATTATTCATCCCTGATTTTAGGGGAAAAAAAAAAAAAAACTCTCAACAAACTAGGAATCAAAGGGAACTCCCTTAACCTGGTAAACGTCATCTGTGAAAAATCTACATAATGAAAGGTGAGAGACTGAAAAGTTTCCCCTAAGGACAAGAACAGGACAGGGATTTTCAGTCTCATCACTTCTCTTCAACTTTTTATTGGAAGTGAAATAAGTCAGCCAGAGAAAGACAAATACTATATGATGTCACATATGTAGAATCTGAAAAACTCAAGCTCATAGAAATAGAAATTTGTGGTTGCCAGAGGCAAGGGTTGGAGGGTGGGGGAACTGGGTGGAGGTTGTCAAAAGGCACAAACCTCCAGTTGTAAAATAAATAAGTTCTAGGGATGTAATGTACATGATGACCATTGTTAACAATGCTGTCTTGTATATTTGAAAGTTGCTAAAAGAGTAAATCTTAAAAGTTCTCATCACAAGGAAAAAGTTCTCGTAGTTCTCACCTATGTGAGGTGATATTAACTAATTGTAGTAATCATTTCACAATATACACATATATCAAATCACTATTTTGCACACTTATGTCATATGTCAATTATATGTCAATAAAACTGGAAACATTAAATAAATAAAAATAACAAAGATATATAAAATAAAATAATATGCCACAGGCTCAGAAAGCAGTGCCCAAGGAGAACTGATGGTAGCAAATTTAGAATAAAAAAACAAAGAAACATTGTATTAAAGTTTCTAGCCAGTGCAGTGAGGCAAGAAAATGAAATAAAGTCACTCAAATTAGAAAGGAAAAAATAAAACTATTTTTATTTGTATGACTTTCTAAGTAGAAAATTGAATGGAATCTACAAAAAAGCTACTAGAACTAATAAGTAAGAGTAGCAAGGTTGCCAGCTCAATATAAAAAAAATAATTGTATTTCTATACACAAGCAAGGAGCAGTTGGAAACTAAAATTTAAAAATCAATACCATTACAACTGCATCAAAAATAATGGAATATTTAAGAATAAATCTGACAAAAGATTTGAAAAATCTATACCCTGGAAAGTACAAAACACAGAAATTAAAGAAGACCAAAATAAAAGGAGAGATACGTCAATCTCATGGATCAGAAGAATCAGTATTGGTATTATGTAAATTGTTCCCAAATTGACCAATCAGATTCCATGCAATCCCAGTCAAAATTACAATAGACATTTTTGTATAAATTGACAAATTGGTTTTAAAAGTCATATGGAAATTCAGAGGGCCTAAAGTAGTTAAAATGATTATGAAAATGGATGAAGCTGAAGGACTAGCCCTACCTGATTTCTGACTTATTAGTATTCAAGACAGTGTGGTATTGGAGTAAAAATAGACAAATACATCATTGGAACAGAAGAGACAGGCCCACCCATATACGGACAATAGATTTTCAACAGAGGTGAGAATCAACTCAGTGGAGAAAAAATAGTCTTTTCAACAAATGGTGCTGGAACACCTGGATGTCCATATGCAAAAGTGTTTACTTTGACCCATCCCTTTTTCATATACAAAACTCAACTCAAAATGGATCCTACACATAAATGTAAAACCTA
This sequence comes from Balaenoptera borealis, assembly GCF_965194805.1. NCBI lineage: Eukaryota > Metazoa > Chordata > Mammalia > Artiodactyla > Balaenopteridae > Balaenoptera > Balaenoptera borealis. The sequence goes on from NC_138868.1 coordinate 11,988,046, forward strand.
AAACTATAAACTTCTAAAAGGCAGGAGAAAATCTTTGTGACCATGGAGACAGACAACGATTTCTTAAATATGATACCAAAAGCACAATCATAAATGGCAAAATTGATAAATGGGATTTCATCAAAATTAAAAGTGTTTCCTCTCTGAAGGACACTGTTAAGAATAACAAAACTAACATGTAGAAAATGGGTGGAAATATTTGCAAATCATATACCTGATAAAGGACTTGTATCCAGAAATATAAAGAGCTCTCAAATGTTAATCATAAGAAAATGAAAAGTGTACTTAAATATGGGCAAAAGATTTGAAAAGATATTTCACCAAAGAAGATTTACTAATGGCTATTGACCACATTAAAAAAATTAAACATCAACATCATTTCTCATCAGAGAAATGCAACTAAAACCACAATGAGGTAGCGCTACATACTCATTAGAAGGTTAACATTATAAAGAATGGCCATACCAAGTGTTGGCAAGGATGTGGAGGATGTAGAAATGTTAAGTGATACAACCACTTTGGAAAACAGTTTGGATATTTCATAAAAAGTTAATCATACATACCTTATGATCCAACCATTCTACACTTAGTTACCTAAGAGAATTGAAAGTATGTATCCATACAAAGACTTTCCATGAATGTTCATAGCAACTTTATTTAAAAGAGCCCAAAACTAGAAACAACCAAAATGCATATCAATAACTGAATGAATAATCAAACTATAGTATATCCATACAATGGAAGAGTACTCAGCAATAATAAGGAATAAGCTATTGCTATCCACCACAACATTTGTGAACTTCAAAATAATCATGCTAAGTGAAAGAAGTCACACATAATTCCATTTATAAAAAATTTACATAAAATTCTAAGACATTCTAACTAATGTAAGTGAAAAAAGCAGATAAGTGGTTGCCTGGGTTTATGAAGGTGTGGGTGGTGGGAAGGGGCACATAGGAGAAAGTACGATGAGGTAAAAGAAACTTTGGGGAGTGATCATATGCTCATTATCTTCATTGTGGTGATGGTTTCCTGGGTGTATTCACATGTCAAAACTTATCAAATTGTACATTTTAACTCTGTGCAGTTTATTGCATGTCAATTACACCTCAATGAAGCTGTTTTTTAAAAGTTTTAGCAAATCAGGAGGCATTTCAGGCACATCCCTTGAGTAATATCTTATGAGACAGACAGATGAATAGTTAGATACAGACAATAGATAGATGATAGATAGATAGATAGATAGATAGATAGATAGATAGATAGATAGATAGATAGATAATTGATAGATGATGATGATGGTGATGATAGATGATAGATAAGTAGATGATAAATAGAACAAAATAATAAATTATATTTTAAAATGCTATTAAATGGTAGGAAATAACAATGATCAGTGTTTCGAAAGGAATCTTGAATTCTTAGGCAATCACTGAAGATTGAAAAAGAAAACATGAAGACAAGTTTGGTGACTGCTTGGAGACCCCATACTGATGAACAACTTACCGGAGGAAGCTTTGACTCCAGAGGTGCTCAGAAGGGCTTCAGAGAGCAATAGTTGATTTGAGCCAATCCTGCTCTTTCTGAGAGAGCTAAAAATTCCCCCAGATCCTCCTCATTGCCCTACAAGAGGGCAAAGGTGAGTTCCATGAACTTCACATCTAAGGCCATAAGACGCATCCATGCCAGTCCAGACCTACCAAACATTGAGACCAAGAATGCAACTGAAATTCAGACACCTCTGAAGCAAATTGCAACTTGAGTACTGGGGCCTGGGAGAAAGAGAGGGAAAAATACAGAAGACTGGATATCATTTAAGAGTACATACTTAGGAGACTTGAGATCAGATCGTCCCTGCTCTGCCACTTTCCTGATAGATAACTTGGGCAAGTTACTTAAACTCTTTGTGTCTTACTTCTTCCTTTTGCTAAATGAGGTCAATAATAATTACTTTCCATTAAAATTGTCCAGAGGACTAAAATAAATGATTCATGTGAAGCTTTTAGCATAGTGTCTAGCATTAGTTTAAGTGTGCATTTAAGTGTACACTAGTTTGAGTTACATTTAAAAAATATTGGTGAACTCTTTACTTCTAGAGGTATCTGGATCCAAGTCTAATCTTGGCCCAAGAGAGACTGTTCCAGACGGTTCCAGAATGAAGTTGTCCACTGATCAGCTGTGGGTCCCTCTACCCATTGGTGCACATAGGCTGTGGAACCTGGGAAAATCACCATAATAACACTATTTATGAATGAATGTTTATGTCTATAGAACTTCACCCAGCACCTTCCCATCCTCCACGTGCACCAAGTTGTTGTGAGAACAAATGAAGTACACAGAAAATCTGGCCCAGAGTAAATGCTCAATAGTTGAGAAAGCAGGCTGATAGGCCCTAACTAATCTGAAGCCATAATAAGTTAAGAAGTGACAGACTGGACACTTTAGTGCCAAATTCTGAGCTCTTTCTACAATACAAATGTCTCTTACCACCTACTACAGAAGTTGATGTGTCAGGGAACATTGCATGGCAGCTAATATTTGAAAAATGGCCTCCAAGATGTACACCGTGGAGTTGCTTCACCCCACTCTGCAGTTTTTAAGTGGTTTGTGCAAAAACACGAACAAAGGCTGATGTGTGAATCTTGGCTGCCAGTGCAATTTTTCCCAATACCTTTTCCTAAACATGTCTATACAACTCTTTTCTAAAATTTTTGTTATATGTCCTTAAAATGAAAGTTCCTAGAGTTCAGAGCTGCTATCTATTTAATCTATGCACTTCATTTTCTCATACACAGCTACATGCACACACACACACATTGACACATGCTGCCACATTACACAGTGCTAGCACATCAGGGTTATAAAATAAATGTTGACTTCCTTCTATCTCTACAGATTGGACTTTTATCTTTTCTTTACTAGGTAAAAGGAAAAAGAACAGTGCAATAACAATAAATTCCAGATTGAGTGATTATATAGGGTGGGCAGAAGATCAAAGCTGGAGACTGTGTGCATGGCAATGAAAAGCTCAGGCTTGGCTGGGGTGGGAGCCCCACTGTAGCATTTGCTTGATGACCTTGGCACAATTAACTCGAAGTCTCAGATGCCTCATCTACCTATAAATCAGGAATAATAACAAAACACCTCACAGTGTTGTGGTGAGAATTAAATCAGGTAATTCCTGGAGCAAACATTACAATTCCTGGAAGGTGATAACTGCCTAATAAATCTTAGTTGCTATCTATCATCATCGTCATTATCATCACTAATTAATTTATTATTATTCAGAACCCACAGAAACAATAAGAAGAGAAAAAATGAAAACATAAACGATGGGATTCAGAAAATCCCTTTGGATCAAAACAGTAGGTGCACTGGTAGATAGCTTTTTGATTTGTTTCACTCATCAACTGTGCCAGGCAATGCCTTACATTCCACAGATGCTAGTGAATAAGACCAACATGGTCCCTGCCCATTCATGCACTGAATCCTCAAAAATATAGTCCTATAAATTAGGTGAACTCACTTGGCAGATAAGAAAACTGAGGACTGAAGAAGCTGGAACTTAAAGGTCGACACTGGAACCTAAGATTCATTCATTCATTCAACAAATATTTATTGAGAGTCTTCTGCATGTTAGGTGCTTTGTTAAGCACTGGGTGTACAGAAATGAATCTCACAGATAAAAGTGCTTCTTTTCATGTAGTTTACTTTCTAGTTGTGAGGACTAGATAATATCAAATATGTAAAACATAGTATATCAGATCATGACAAGTATTACATGATATAGTAAATCAGAAAGTGGAGGTGGGAAGTTTAGGTGCAATATTAATGTTTTCTGGGAAAGTCTTCCCAAGTAGGTGATATTTGAGGAAAGACAGAAAGGATGGAGAAACTAAGGAATGACTATTTGATGAGGGTCCATCTAGGGCCTTCCAGAAGCCTTTGATCGGCTCAGGGATTTCACAACAGACTCCGTGACCTCCTTATTCCTCAGGCTGTAGTTGAGGGGGTTCAACACTGGGGTCACCACTGTGTAGAGCACGGACACCACTTTGTCTGCCTCTGAGGACTGGCCCGAATTATCTCGCAGGTACATAAAGATGAAGGTCCCAAAGAAGAGAGTAACAGCAGTGAGGTGAGAGGCGCAGGTAGAGAAGGTCTTGGCCTGGCCCCAGGCAGAGCAGACCTGCATGATGGCCACGATGACGAACAGGTAGGAAACCAAGATGACCGATATACAATCAGGCATGACAATAACGGCGAACACAATAATCACCACCTCCTCGGTGTAGCTTTCCCCACCAGCGAGTTTTAACAGAGGGGGTAGGCCACAGAAGATAAAGTTGATCTCGTTGTTTCCACAAAAGAAGAGAGTGAAGGCGGTGACCGTTCGAATAAAGGCGCTGGAAAAACCAGCAACATAAGCCCCAGCTACCAAACCCAAGCGGGCCTTCTCGGTCATGATGGTGACCTAAAGCAGCGGTCGGCACACGGCCACGTAGCAGTCATAGGCCATGATCGCCAAGAGGTAGCAGTCAATGGGAGCAAGGAAGGTGAAGAGGAAGAAGTGGGCGGCACAGCGCGCTTTGGAGATGACTCTGCCGTGTTCCAGCAGCGCTGCCAGCATCTGGGGGATGATGGCGGAGGTCTAGCTGACGTCCCCGAAGGAAAGGTGGCTGAGGAAGAAGTACATGGGGGTGTGGAGCCGGCGATCTTTGCAGGTCAGGAAGATCATTCCCGAGTTCCCCAGCAGAGTGTGTATATAGAAACCCAAAAAGACCAGAAAGAGAGGAGACAACCCCCGCCCCCGGTATGTTCAGCGAACACAGTAAGGAAGAACTCTGTCACTACGGTGTAATTCCTCCCAGCCATCCATTCAGCGGTTGACCTGTGAAAGCTAAGACAAAAGCGCCCGATACCCGGATCCCTGAAGACAAGTTCAAGTCATTTTATATTTTTAACCAATAATTTCATTATGACAATTTAATAAGGATACTTTACTTGTTTTACCATGGAAACCGAACACAATTTCTCCCACAATTTAGTCCGGGTACCCTTAGGCAAAACTGTAGCTAGTCTCTCTCAATATCTTGTTTTTCTCTTCTCTCCCCTTGTTCTTATTTTGTGGTATTGATCCTCCTCGGGAACTTAAAGTTCTTAGGTTTTCTGTTCTTTTGTTTTCTCTTTATTTATTTATTTATTTTTTTTAGAAACCAACACAACATTGTAAAGCAGCTATACTCCAATAAAAATTTTAAAACAAAATAGGAAACAAAAGATCGAGTCATTTTAAAATAAAAGACTTTAAACTGAGTGTCTGATAGGTAGGCATTCGACCACTTCGCAGCCTAATGTGGAAATGGACAAATATAGAGCTCAATACAAGATAAAAAGTGATGAATGCTTCCATTATACTAAGAACAGAGAGCAAGTGATTCTCTAACTTATAAGTCAGCTCTTGTATTTGCAACTCTGTCCCCAATTAGCTGTTTGATCTTCCACAAGGCACTTAACCTCTCTGAACCTCAATTTCCTCTTCTGCCAAAAGGGGATCATAATATCTGCCCTGCTTATAAGATAAGGTGAATGCATAGATTAAAACAGATGCAAAAGTGCATTGGAAAGCTAAAAGCACTCTAGTATATATGGTGGCTATTTAAAATTTTAAATGAACATTTTAAGGAAGGGTAATTTATATTCTATGAACAAAAAAAGCACAAACCAAAAAAAAAAAAAATCCATTAGCAATCAGCAATGGGCTCTGCTTATCGGAATATTTCTATTTTCAGTCTAACAACAGGCATATTTAACAAATAGCTGTTATCCTAATTAGAGTTAACTGGCTTATTAAGGATTTTCTGTTTGTTTTTTGTAAGTACTCGCATTAACCTTGGAATCAAAAGAGCAAACATAAGCTCCTTTTAGCACCTCACAAAGCTCCATGAGCATTGTTTGGCTGTTCTCATAGTCCTTAATAAAAGCAGCAGTTTGATAATAAACAGCATCCAAATTTGAAAGCAGAAGTATTTCCACAGTCTGGTGTTGTCTAAGCACTGTTGGAGGAATCTGGGTTGATGGAGTTGAAGGTTCTTAATAGAGTTCTAGAAAAGAGCTGTAAAGGAGGGCTTTGGTCATATCTGATTACCTGATATACCAGCAGCCAGACCAATACTAAGCTGACCCATTAGAAATAATAACAAAGAAGAGAAATTAGATTGGAAGCATTAGCAGGACACGAACCATCCTCACCTGAATTCCACTTCACCAGTGTCTTCTTCCCTTGTTTAGTGTTTCCTCTGCCAGTGACCTGCCGATCCAGAGGAGACCTAGGTGGTAGCTCACTCACACTAGATATGTGACCCTGGGCAAGTCACTTTTCTTCTCTGAACTTCAATTACGTTGTCTTTGTTCCCTTTATATAAACAACAATGCAGCGTGAGTCCATAATCATAGTAACTTGGTTGATAAAGGGTTGCTTCCAGAACCACTATGCCTTATTCTCACTTCATGGAGTTCCTCTCACCCTTGACAAAACAATACATCCCTGACGTTAGAATTGCCCAGGTCTTTTTGCAGACTCAGCCCAGGATAGCAGGGCTTGTGGACCAGCCTCTCTCCCTGAGCTTCTGATGCTGCACTAGACCTTCCTGGTGGTGCTTTTTGTATTTGCTGTCCCAGCATCATGCCATAATTGGTTCCTGAGTAAGTCTCCAGGGAAAGGCAATTTATCTTCCGAACAAGGTGTCTAATATCTTTGAAGATTTCTGTTTAATTTCAAAGTCTCAAAGCCCCATCCTACATCCTGCCTCCAGGGTCTGAGAAGGCTGGTTCCTAGTCTTGCCTCATTCCTATTTTGTACCAAAAAGAATATATTCCTTGGAAGATTTCCTAAGTTCTTTCTATAGAGTAAAAAGTATATCGAGTCTCACATGCAACGTTGGGGCTTCGTGGCCACAGTACCCAGAGGCTTTTCAGTTAACCCTTCCTTCTTAAATAAAAGTCTTTAACTGTCTGCTTAGAATTTAATCAGAAAGAGGCATTAAATTGTCTCCTTAGACCTGACAACCCATTCTCTCAGTAGTCCCTGTCAATTCGTTGTGTTCTCCCTGCCTTCTGGCAGATTCCAAGAGAGCAAATAACTCGGCAGTATACTACTCTTATTCAAACAGACCCTATATTGTCTTTTTCAATCAGGAGGAAACTTTTTAACTAATCCCAAGCTTTCTAACTACTAGCTTAATTTTTCCCACCACATTTTTCCTGTAACACAATTGACACAGGAACTATTTATTAACGATCCCCCTTTTAGAGGATCTATACATTTTCAGCTGGGGTTTTAATAACCAGACCGACCATCATTAAAGGGATCAAACATTTCTTATGAAAATTATAATATGTATGTTAAAGCATCATGTCTTCTAGAATAAATATCATGTCTTCGAAGGTCTAAATGTTTTATTTTAATGTAAGTGATCTTAAACTTAATATTCTTTGGCTGCCTTCACCCTGAATTTCCATGTTTCGCTTATCTGCTTCTTCTGATTTAAAATCCTGTTACTGGAATTCCAGGTGTGACACATCATTTCTGGCTGGCTGAGCTTGGAACCATCCTCTGTCTGTAGGATACTGTCACCCCCTTTATGTCCTCCCATGATGGTTTATATCATTCATACTCCTGGGATCTTGTTTTTTTGGTCATCCAAGGGACAGGTAGAAGAGGAGTTTGAGTTCTAAGAATAGGGATCACAGGAAAAACAGAAAATGATGAGTAGGTGGGGCCTGTCCCCTCCCAGTACCTTGGATTTGATGGAGGTACCTACAGTCAGAGAAGTGAAGAGCAAGACCCAGCGGACTCCTGGGAAGCTTTGGATGCAGGCTGAGCTGTTGCAGAGCCCAGGGACCCAGTGCAGACTAGGATTCCCTCCTGCCCACTCCTGCACGGAACACAGCAATGCTCTGCCTCCCCAAGGTCAAAAGCTTTAAGAACCTGAAGAGTTGACATCTATGATTCAGATTCTGCAAATACCATTATGGGCAGAGGAAATGGTACAAATCACTAAGTGGATTCTCAGGCAAAGGATGTGACAAATGGAACAGGTGGGGAAGAAGAAAGAACAGGGCATATTTCCAGTGGTGACAGCAATTGACAGACATATTATTGTGAGCACATAGAGGTTCACGTGAGGCATCCCTGGAAACTACTACAGGAGTTTGAAGAATCCTTTGAGCAGGGTCAGCTTTATTAACTGGACTATCAAACTACTACCTTCATTTAATCATTAAAAATAAACATAACCTGCATTTCTCTAACAATTAGTGATATTGTGCATCTTTTCATGTGCCCGTTAGCCATCTGTATATCTTCTTTGAAAAAATGCCTATTCAGATTTTTTGCCCATTTTTTGATTGGGTTGTTTTTTTGACATGGAGTTATATGAGCTGTTTGTATATTTTGGATATTAACCCCTTATCCATAATATCATTTGCAACTATCTTCTCCCATTCTATAGGTTGTCTTTTCATTTTTGTCAATGGTTTCCTTTGCTGTGCAAAAGTTTTTAAGTTTAATTAGGTCCCATTTGTTTATATTTGCTTTTATTTCTTTTGCCTTAGGAGACTGATCCAAGAAAATACTTCTGTGCTTTATGTCAAAGAGTGTTCTGCCTATGTTCTCTTCTTGGAGTTTTATGGTTTCCGTTCTTACACTTAGGTCTTTAAATCATTCTGAGTTTATTTCAACAATGAGCTATCACCTCACATCTGTCAGAATGGCTGTCATTAAAAAGTCTACAAATAACAAATGTTGGAGAGGATGTGGAGAAAAGGGAACCCTTGGGTGCAGCCATTATGGAAAACAATATGAAGGTTCCTCAAAAAACTAAAAATAGAGCCAACATATGATCCAGCAATTCCACTCCTGGGTATATATATCCAGAAAAAATGGAAATTCTCGAAAGAAGCATGCACCCCAGTGTTCATAGCAGCACTGTTTATAATAGCCAAGACATGGAAGCAACCCAAGTGCCTTTAACAGATAGTGGGATTAAGAAGATATTCATATATATATATATATATATATATATATATATATATATATATATATATAATGGAATATTACCTAGCCATAAAAAAGAAATACTGCCATTTGCAGCAACATGGATGGACCTATTATGCTTAGTGAAATAAGTCAGACAGAGAAAGACAAATACAGTGTGATATCACTTATATGTGGAATCTACAAAAATAATACAAATGAATGTATATGCAAAAGAGAAGCAGACTCACAGACATAGAAAACAAACCTATGTTTACCAAAGGGGGAGGGACAAATTAGGAGTATGGGATTAACATATTAACTACTATGTATATAGCTCAGGGAGATCAGCTCGGTGTTTTGTGACCCCCTAGAGGGGTGGGATAGGGAGGGTGGGAGGGAGACACAAGAGGGAGGAGATATGGGGATATATGTATATGTATAGCTGATTCACTCTGTTATAAAGCAGAAACTAACACACCATTGTAAAGCAATTATACTCCAATAAAGATGCTAAAAAAAAAAAAAGAAAACAAAAAATCTACTATGTATAAAACAATAAGCAACAAGGATTTACTATGTAGTACAGGGAATTATAGCCATTAATCTTGTAATAAACTATACTGGAGTATAATCTGCAAAAATACTGAATCACTATACTGTACACCTGACACTAACACAATGTTGCAAATCAACTATGGTTCAATTTTAAAACATTTTAAAAAATAAACATAACCTAAATACTGAATCCTAATTGATGACATCATTCTACATTATATCGTGTAGAAGAGTACTAATACTGATGTCTGCAACTTACTTTGAAATGCATCAAAAAATAAGGTGGATTTGTGGATGAACTGATGGATGTATAAATGAATAGATTGATTATAAATATGTGATAAAACAAAAAAAATCTAAGTATTGGGTATAGGGAGTTCACTATGCATTATTTTCAACATTTCTGTATGATGGAAATCTTTCGTAGAAAATTTGCAAAAAAAAAATGTAGTCTTGTAGTAAGGCGTGCCACATCAGAATTACACAGGATTAACTTCAGATTCTTTTGTCACTTGTCCTGGGAGTTAGAAATCTCACTCCAATCTCTTCTCAGGCTGCCTCTTTCTTCCCTTGTTTTCTGTCCTTGGAACTAAAAGTTCTGGTCCTTCTTTAATGCCTTATGCCATGACGTATTCATTTAAACATTGAGCGTGCTATAAATAATGAGTTCCCAGAATGCTGGCACTGCAGAGGAGATGAGTCTCGGGAATTTCTAAGGTTGAGCAAGGTTGGATGGCTAAGACAACCTGGCTCTGCTGAGAATGTTCCTCAGAGCCTCCGTCACTTCCTTGTTCCTCGGGCTGTAGATGAGAGGGTTCAACATGGGGGATCACTGTTATGTAAAACACAGACACCACCCGGTCCTCCTCCGAGGACTGGCCAGAGTTATCTCTCAGATACATGAAGATGAGGGTCCCAAAGAAGAGTGACACTGCAGTGAGGTGGGAGGTACACGTCCAGAAAGTCTTGGCCCGGCCGCCTGCAGAGGGAATCCTCATAACGGCCAAGATGATCAGGTAGGACACCGAAATCACCACGATGCAGGCAGGGATGACAAAAATGGCAAACACAATAATTACCACTTCCTGAGTGTAGATATCCCCACAGGTTATCTTTAAGAGAGGAGGGAGGTCACATAAAATGAAGTCAATCTCATTGGTTCCACAAAAGGAGAGCATGAAAGCTGAGACCTTCCACACCAAGGCGCTGAAGACACCAGCAACGTAAGCCCCCCCAACACACACACACACACACAAAACCCAACCGGGCCTTCCTCCTCATGATAGTGACATAAAGCAGGGGTCGGCACACGGCCATGTAGAGGTCATTCGCCATGAGGGCCAGGAGGTAGCAGTCAATGGAGCCAAAGAAGGTGAAGAGAAAGAACTGGGCAGCACAGAATGTGTAGGATAAAGCGGCCCTGGGCTCCAGCAACACAGCCATCATCAGAGGCACAGTGACGAACGAGTAGCAGGTGTCCAGGAGCAAGAGGTGACTCAGAAGGAAGTACATTGGGGTGTGGAGTCGGAGATCCAAGCGGATCAGGATAATCATGCCCAAGTTCCCCAACAGGGTGATGAGATAGATAAATAGAAACAGGAGGAAGAGAGGTAGTGCCCATTCAGGACAGTCAATGAATGCCATGAGGAGGAATTTGGTCACCAAGGTGAGGTTCTTCTCTGCCATGAAGCCAGAGGTACCTGAGAAGGCTAAGATGAGAAGCAAGTTAGGGAACTATAAAAAGATTTAACTGTATTTCTAGGTTACATGTATTGAACAAGTGTTATGGACAAAATAGGCCAGGGGCTATGTGGGGCTTCAGAGATGACTGGTCTTAACTCCTACTTCTAAGGGAGTTCTGTGACATGTCAAGAAAACTGATGCGGGTAAACATTTTCAGAATAAGAGTGCTTTTTCTCCCACTTTTTATGGCTAACTAGCTGTGTGAGCCCCTGCAGTCAGATAACCACACAACCGAACTTTCCCTATCGCTCCAATAGGGGCTGATACATGGGGTCCTGTCTACCATGGAAATATCCATCTCAGGACTCTGTCCCTTTTTCTCCATGACCATACCTCCTCCCTTATTTCAAACCCTCTTCATTTCTTGCCTGGATCAAAACAAGAGCCATATAACTAACAGCTCCCGCAGCCCTCAGACTTGCTTCTTGCCAACTCTTCTTCTTTTTTTTTTTAACATTTTATTTTTGTTGTTGTTGTTTATTTGTGCTTTTTATTGTGGGTTTTTAAAATTTTATTTATTTTTTTATACAGCAGGTTCTTATTACTTACCTGTTTTATACATATTAGGGTATATACGTCAACCCCAATCTCCCAATTCATCCCACCACCACCCCCAGCCCCCCGCCCCTGCTTTGCCCCTTGGTGCCCATACGTTTGTTCTCCTCACTGTGACCAGAGAGATATTTCTAAGACTTTCTCATCCCCCTGTTAAAAATCCAGTCATGGTGCCCCATCAAGGATAGGATATTCTTTAGACTCCTCGGCGTGTCGGGGAAAGCCCTCCGGGGGGTCTCCCCCACTTACTTCCTCGTGTCCCTTTCTTACGCCTCACTGCTTGCACCTTCAACCACACTTCTCTCCAGCCACGTGAATTCTTTACAGCTTCTCTAGTGCCCCACATTCATTCACATCCCTGTGCTTTCCGCAGGCCACCCCTTCTGCTGAAACACCTTGTCTTTCCCATCCTCAGGGTCCTGCCCAACTCCTATACCACCTTCAGACCTCAGCTCAGATCCTACGTCCCACAAGAAGTCTCCCTTGACTCTGTCTTCCCTGGTCAGGGTATGTGCCTCTGGAGCTCAGCACATTGTAAAGCCTCAATATGTTTTTGGGGAATAAATAAAGTTATCAAATGAGATATAAAGCATATTGCAAAGAGGAAGGCATTGTGCAAATCTTCAAGGGATTATGTTTATTTTTATGAAAATATTTAAAAACAGAAATTGTCTGAAGTCTTAAAAGCCCAATAAAATTGATGATTCAATAAAGATGTTAAAAAAAAATTGATGAATATTCACAGAGATCATAAGCCATCCTTGGACTTACCCTACAATTCTCAACGTAACAGTGCACTTACTTGACAGAAAGCTGTTGTCTTAATTAGATCCCCTTAGTTTACCAAAAATCAATTTTAAAAGAACAGATATTTTCTTTAATAACAGAGAACATATATACAGACACTATTCTAAGTGATTTATATATTAAGTCATTTAATCCCCACATTCACTTTTTGAGGTAGGAACTTTTTTATCCCCATTTCACAGATGAGGCAACTGAGACAGAGTTTAAGTAGCTCAATCTTGTGCCCAAGATTGCACAACTAGTAAATGGTGGAACTGCCGTGAAGAACAAAACTGTACACAGAAGCACTATTTATCTTAAAACAGGATTTTACATACATCACGTGTCTATTCCAATAGTCTAAGAGGACCCAGGAAATGTCTGCCTTTAAGTAGACGCATGAATACCATCATGCAGTCTATTCATATCCGAAGGCAGATGGGGACTCTTGTGCTAATGGATAGAAAGTCCTTTGGCAGAGTTGCAGTGCAGGGGGGTAGAGAAGATATTTGATCATCTTTAAAGCATTAGACTTTGGCAGCTAGGCCAGTGTTGCACTGACATATTGGAGAAAATGATAAAAAGAAATTGGATCTGGTGATCTGAACTGAGCATGAACCAAGAGGACCAGAACAGTTTTCTCACCTGAATTCCACTTTACCTTTACCTGGCCAGTCCTCTTCACTCTTTGTCCACTATTTTTCCCTTGTCTCTAAAAAATCGTGTCTTTTCCACTGCTTGGAGAAGTATCCTAAGGGTCTGGGGAGAGACCACTGGGCTGGGTAGCAGGAGGTCTGGGTGGATATTGTCCTCCCAAATCTGCTCAGTTATGACACTGAGCAAGTTACTTAATCTCTCCAGGTGTTGGTGTCCTTCTCCCTCCCTCTACAATCTATACACACACACACACACACACACACACACACACACACACACACATTAGTGAATCAACTTGGGGACAGTAATGTCACAGCTGCCTGAATGCCGGTCCCTGCATGTATCACCCTCAAGTCCCTTGCCAGTTCTGATCGGTCAAGCACTTTCTTCTCTCTCTTCCCTTGATCTTTCTTTTTCCATGATTTGCTAAACCTGGTTAACATGCATTCCTCACTCAGGTTCTTGTTCACTCCCAGGCTAGGAGAGCAGAGATTGGAGAAAAGCCTCTTCGTATGGGCTCCCGAATCCAATGCAAATCCCTTTTGGCGAAGATATTAATAGTCTCTGAAAGTCTGAAGTCCCCAATCAATGGCTGACGTGGTCTCTAAGGAAAGGCAATTGTTACTCACGTGGATTCTTAACAAGACTCCTGGACCCAGTCCCAGCTCCCAAAGCCCTTCAACACACCCACTAAGTGGGGTCCAAAAAGCCTAAATCCCAGTTCTACACAGTCCGTCGATGAGTGAGGTGTCTCTGGCTTTAACTTCTCTGTCAGATCAATGTCAGAAACTGTGCCTTCCTCAGTGTGGCCACATCCTGGAAGGAATAAGGGTGCTTTGTGAACGCAAGGCTTTGATCACATTATTCAGAAGGACACAATGGAGACTCTACACAGAGACCTCAACAAGACACATCATGTCTTCTAAGTTTGCCCTCTCTGGAAGTCAGGTGTTTCACTGTCTCCTCTCCCACTTTCTTTCTTCCCCCCCCCCGCCTTTAAAAGCAAATGAAATCACAAGGAAAACAAAAGCCTGGGATGTTGCTCAGAGGAGAAACTGGCATATCCTTTTTGTTGGCATGGCCTTTGCCATCTCTCTGCATCTTTAACACAACAGTATTTCTTTAGCCCCAAATTCAGAGGCATTTTGTTAAGCCATTGAATTTCGAGATGGCTCAATTCAGAAAAGGAAATAAGGAAGATGGGGAAGAACAGAATAATTATAGAATAATTGTTTTCTTGGACAATTATGCAAACCAAGAGAAAATGAGACCATATAGGTCACTGATTCATCACGGTGCTGAGCATTCTAAATGAAGAGCAGGAGATACAAAACGAAACAAATCCCTGTAAAAGAGAAAACACAATGCCTGTCTACAAGAACTGTGCAACCTAGCAGGTTACGTAATTATTCATCCTACAGATAACAGGTACTAAGCTCATAAGTGAGGTGTAGGCCAGGTGCCACAGGGAGTCAGTGTAAGGCAAGATTACTTACAGATGGGGTAGATCAGGGAAGGCTTCCCAGTGGACGTGGACTTTAGCAGGCAGTTTGGATGGAAGTGAGGGGTGGGAGAATGATGGGCAAAACTCTTCAGGAAAGGAGAGCAGCGTGAGCAAATTCACAGGGACAGGAAAGCCCAGGGACTACTCCTGGGGCAATGAGTGGGGCTTTGGCCACAGTACAGGATGGTGTTAGGCAAGTCCAGGATTAGGGTGAGGTGAGTGAGGCACTCACCTCGGATGCAAAAGTTAAGGTGGCACCAAAACCCTTAGTAAACAAGGTAAATAGTCATATAATATTATTGAAAATAAAAATCAACACAAAAATCTCTATGATGAATAAAATATCAAAATTTTCAGAACAATTTTTTTTTTTTTAGATTCCATATATATGTGTTAGCATACGGTATTTGTTTTTCTCTTTCTGACTTACCTAGGGGCAGGACAAGAATAAAGACGCAGACGTAGAGAATGGACTTGAGGACACAGGGAGGGGGAAGGGTGAGCTGGGATGAATTGAGAGAGTGGCATGGACATATATACACTACCAAATGTAAAATAGATAGCTAGTGGGAAGCAGCCGCATAGCACAGGGAGATCAGCTCAGTGCTTTGTGACCACCTAGTGGGGTGGGATAGGGTGGGAGGGAGGAGGTGCAAGAGGGAGGCGATATGGGGATATATGTATATGTATGGCTGATTCACTTTGTTATACAGCAGAAACTAACACACCATTGTAAAGCAATTATACCCCAATAAAGATGTTAAAAATAATAATAATAATAATAATAAAATAAAACAAATTGAATGAAAATACAGGTACAGAATAAAAATATATATATATCAAAATTTTAAATAAAGAGCACCGGTATTACTGATTTTCCTTTTGCCTCAGTCTCCGTTACGGTACAGCATAGCGCTGGTACCCTATACTTGAAAAAGGAGGGTGAGACCCACAGCTTCCAGGGCACAGGCTTAACAAGTGCCTTTTAATGGACATTCCATTTCTTCCTTCTCTACCCTCCACTTAGGAAAAGAAAGTGTAGGAAAGTCAACCTAATAAGATCTAATACTTGCAGTGTAGCTTTAACCATTTCCAAGTACTCTCTTCATCTTCACAAGACCCCTGTGGGATTGAGAGAGATAAAAAATTCCTCCTCTGTACTGATGAGGAAACATGGCAAACAGAGGCCCAAGGTCATGTAGTTACCTGGTGAGTGTACTAGAAATTGTGTCAGCCCTGGTTGCTAATGGACTCTGCCTAAGCCACAGGCCCTACGGCCCAAGATGACATATTTTCATGACCACACACACATCCACATCCATGCCCAGAGCTCACTGGGTGAAGAGGTGAGTCCTCTGGGCTATGCTGTATTAACAAATTACCTTAAAACCACAATGACTTAACACAATAAATTTAAATTTACCCATGGAAATGCCAGTGTGGGGTAGGTAGTCCTCCTCTGTCTTGCAGCTAAGCCATTTCGTGCAGGGGAGGACAGGGAAAGATCAAGCAGGATGTCACTAAGGACCAGGCCTGGTCTGCCTCCCTCCCACCTACATCACAGTGACCTGAATCCAGTCACAGGGGTTCAGCATTACTGCCTACATAACCTAGAAGATGTAGGGAAGTGCACAGATATTTGTGCAAACAAATATTTGGGCTGAAATCTCTGCCACACCCCTCACCTTCTGTGCATCCTTTGTGCAGGAGAAAGTCTAGAACCCACCCCAGAATTTCCAAGGACAATCAAGGGCTCACTCTTGCGTTTGAGTGGCTCTGTTTTCCTGCTTCCGCTAAAGCGTTATTTACACTCGTGCCCACTTCCCATTACTTCTCACCCCTTCCAGTACCACATCATGCCAAGCATGAAGCATGGCCTTTTGTCTTTATCCTTCACTCTCTAAAGCAAAATTAACACAGTGAGTTTGTTTGGGTAGCCGACTTTTAATAAAAATATTGTAGAGAACTTAAGAGGTTCATAGTATTACACAGATTAGGGAGAAAATTAGAATTGAATAATTGATGTCATTGTGCTACAAATTCCGCAGCCATTTCTATCACAAGAAATTTGTCACTGGCTGCTCCTCACCTCCACCTTAAGCCTGCCTGCTACTATATGACCCGTATCTTTCTCTGCTGAGATCATCTTTTATTTATATTTCTCCTCTCCCAATTCCCCAATCTTCCAAATCCCTATCTAGTCCAATCTACTGCGAGAAGACTCAAAATTCTTTGTATATTGTTATGCATGATAATCTGAATCTTTAATACCCAAATACCTTCCATTTAGACCATACATTAGAGGTTCTTAAATTCCATAATCCAGATGCCCTTTAAGATGTTTTCCTCAACAAAGGGAAACGTCTCTCTTCAATAGAAAAAATTTAGGTCAAACTCCAGCTATCATTTAATTTTTTTTTTTACTTTTAACATACAAAATAATGATTTAGTGCTCAAAGATGCCTTAGAAACTGGGTTAAATAATGAAAACTGTCTTTACTAAATAATTTCTCAGAGACTTTCGTGTGATAATATACTTTATAAATCTCCAAAATGAAGTACGTGTTGTGCAGCAATTCTCAAAAGTATTTGACAATGGAATGTTTACTAAGCTACTGTTGTGTACAAACACCCACAAATTCAGTGACACACAAGAATAAGCATTTACTCTCACATTCATAGGTTCCAGGATTTGGCTTATCAAGGCTGAGCTGGGCTAGCTTAGCCAAGCTGCAGCTTGGTTCCTGATTTGTTTCACATGTCTCTCACCATCTTTGGGTCAGCAAGCTACCCAAGACATGTTCTTCTAACAGTGGCAGAGGCCCAAGTGAGCAAAGTTCCATTATCAAAACACATTCAAGTCTTTGCTTACATCCGGTCTGCATGTCTGTCAGCCAAAGAAAGTCACATGGTCAATCTCAACAACCTGGAGCAGGAGAGTATATTCTATTCACAGTGGAAGAGGAGTTTTCAGAACACTTTTCCCTATCATCCATAAATACTCAAGTCCTACCATCGAACCACATGCAAAATACATTCATCACCACCTAAGACCACCCACACACACAAGCCTCTACAAATTACAAGTCATGCCTTGGTATCCGTGGGGGATTGCTTCAAGGACCTGCCCCGAATACCAAAATCCGCAAACACTCGAGTCCCATAGTTGGCTCTCTGTATTAGTGATTCCATACTCATGGTCCCACAGTCATGAATTCAGCCAAACATGGATCCTGTAGTACTGTAGTATTTATTGAAAAATAGTCACATATAAGTGGACCCCTGCAATTCAAACCTGTGTTGTTCAAGGGTCAGCTGTACATCGTTGGGATCAAAGTTTAGGATGTTGTGATCTTGATCAGCCCAGATGCAGCTCCCCTTGGTCTAAAGAATTATGAACTAAAAGGACAAGTTATCTGCCTGCCCTACAAACACCCAACATACATTGGTGAACCATACAGGATAACCACAGTAAACATACCCATTAGAAAAAAGGAAGGATGGTAGGCACATGGCAGGTACTGGTCCATAGAAATTCTGAGATCCTACTGGGCAAATATTGCCATGTTCCCCTACCCTGGGGTATGAAATGTGCCTTGTTAGGCCATGAACCTTCTCCTTGGCGGAGATAGGGCACCCCAGGTGGGTGTCCCTCAGGGCTCTTAGGAAATATCATGACCATTAGATCTTTCTCATACCCCAAAGTACTTTAATCCTAAACATAGATAGCTTCTATTCTAGCCTTTTCTCTCTCAGTTGGTATTCTCTAACCACTTAGAGTTTACCAGAGAGAGGACATGGTAAATTTTGGTTAAGAGTATGGATCCTGGTATCAGACCATCTGAGTTAGAATCCTGGCTCCTTCACGTTCTACCTGTGCGATCTTGGGAAATATGCATAATCTCAGTGTGATTCAACTACCTCATCTGTAAATTGGGAATAATAGTACCAACTGCATAAAGTTATGGAGCAAATCAAATGAAAGTGACATGAGTGAGAGAAATAAAGCCACTCTTCAGTAAGGTATCCTGATCTTCACTATCAGAAGAGTGTTTCCCAGACCTCTTCCCAAATTCAACCTTTCTTCCTACTTCCTGTCTGAATCTTTACACATTCAATGACATTGCAGAGTTCCCACGAACTGGTTACTTTAAGATAGTAGTAAACTTTCTATCTGGGTTTTAATGAATGTAAAAGTCACTAATAATAATTGTGAAGCCACAGAAATAGCCAACATCCCTGAGGGACCATGAAGTACCATGCAAAGCACTTTACATGTAACTTCTCACTTAAAAATAAAATTATAAAGCACTCAGACAAAATGTAACATTTCTAATCATATAAGGAAATATCCTCATAGATGCTACAGCAATCTTTGGTTGGTAGTTCTCGTAAATTCATTATGCAATTGTCATCTCATCATCTCCCTATCCCATTTTGCTCTCTCTACTCTAGCTCAATATTAATGTTACTGCTGATATCAACCTTCCCTGTTGTTACCATTACACAATTTAATTTAAAATCTTTATCAATATTTCTTCCCATTAAAATATGGAATTTCTTTGCTGACATTCTGCCTCTGTCTTTCATTGCTTTCCCTGGAGGCAGGCTTTATGGGAAACTCCTTACTGGAAGATACTCTACCTCTGGGGGGCTGGTTCCATGCCTCCTGTGCTGCAACCACTTACAAATGATAACATAGCCCAGATGATTAGTACAACAGAGGAGGTGTTTGATGAGCATTTTGCAGAACTATGAAGATAATTAGCAACTTGGCTTTATTAAGAGCTTTCCTCAGGGCCTCCTTCATGTCCTTGTTCCCCAGGCTATAAAATCAGAAAGTGCAGCCCGGAGCTTACAATTGTGTAGCACTTGGTCCCAGCCTTTTCCCCTTCCAGAGACTTTCCTAAGTCATTGCATACATAAAATAAAGCTCAAGTCACAACGATCAACCCTACTGTAGTTATGTAAGAGGCAAAGGTAGAGCAGGTCTTTGCCTGGTGACCTGATTTGCAGATGTTTAGATGGACTTGTCAATGAACAGCTAAGTGAACAGGATCACGGCTAGTCTGGTCAGAATCATATAGAAAGCAAATCATATATAGTAACAGAAATCATATAGAGAAAAATTATATATAGCAGCAGCTGCTAGAGGAAGCTATCTCCCAGGTCTGTGCCAATAGCAATGGGCGGTCACAGAAAATAAAATCAATTTATAAGGGCCATAGAGGGAGATAAAGAAGGTGAAATGCGTAGACAGAATTGCATTTGTCAAACCCTCTAAAATACACCAGCTTCTGCTATACCTCCTGAGAGTCATGATGGTGGCAAAAAGCAGAGGTCAACAGTGGCCACAAAATAATCATAAACACATCTGAAAATCTAACTAATATTTCCAAAGATGAGGTCCTAAGTTCAGTCAAGTAATATTTTGGGATTTTAAGCACTGGATTTTACATCAATTCCCACCGTAAAAATTGAATAAACAGAAACCTCAATTAAATAGAGTTGAGAGACCAGAAGGGGGAGCTCTCATGCCCTGTGATGACAGCAGAGCCCAGCAGGAAGAAGAATGATGCCTCTTTCCTGGAATTTACTATAGTCATTCAGACTTATCAACCTCATTTCTCTGACTCATATCTGCTGGCTCATATGCTTGTCGGTGAAGGCCAGGCTCAACATTGGATGAAAACTGCTAATAGGGAAAATCCTAAAAAGTCTCTAGAATTTCACCTGGGAGACCAGCCCACTAACTTATTATATGAACAGGCTTAGGCAATCGCTAGGGGGCTTTGTCCTGGGCTTTTCCGAAGCCTGTTGATTGGAACAAAATTCAGGCTTGCGTTCACAAAAAATCTGATGAATCTTTTCATGATTATTACAATTAACTTCAGATTATATTTAAAGAAAGTTCTGGTCTTCCTTCAGTTGTTGATTCCACCTGAGTAGCGTTTAACTCTATGTCTATTAATGGGCTGAACCAGGACCTTCCCCTTCTAGTAAAAAGGACCAGGATGGAATGGGAAACTATATCCACTCCAGATTTAGTTAATCTGGCAAACCAGCTCTCTCATACTCTAGATGAGTCATCTCAAAAGAAGACCAATAAAATTCTTAATCTTCAACTCCAGTGAAGGAAGGCTCCTAAATGAAACCAAAACTCTCTTAGTTTCTGCTATTGCATAGAGTCAGGACACTGGAAAAAGAATGGTACAAATTTAAGTGCTCAGGCACCTTCAGCCCTCTCACCAGCCTTTCCGACGTTCTCCCAGTTCTCCATGATGAGGTTCCAAGGACTACAGGGGCTCTTCCCAATCCTCCCTCTTAATTGTCTTGGAGAAACATTTCTCCCGATTGGAGATGAGTCTCTTCCGATCCTAATTGACACCAGAGCCACACTCTCAGTGCTCAAGCCAGCTGTTGTAAAGCAGCCCCTGCCTCGAATAGTGGAGATCTTCAATGAACCTCAAAATGTTCCTGTCTCTGAACCTATCCACTTTTGTTTAGGCCCTTTGAGTGGTACCCACCATCTCCCCCTTAGTTCCTCCACCTCTATCCATTTATTAGGCTGAGACTTCTTAAAGAAGTATCATGCCAGAATTTCTTTCTCCCAAAGGGGGAAAATAATTCTAGAATTTGACAGTAGTCATCAAAGTAACCAACCAGATGAATTCAATGATACTTTGACATCTTTTATTTGTTGTGTTTCTGACAACACTAGAGCTGATTCTGTAAACACTGATCATTTGTCCCTATTAAATCAGCTACCACTTTCCTTAAGAGCAAAATCTCCAACTGATGTTGGCAAAATTCACAGCACGCCTCCCATCAAAATTCAAATAGACCCCTCAGTCTTCCCAGAATTAACCATACCCTACAAGTAAAGGAGCCCTTCAAGGCATAAATCCCATAATAGAAGATCCCAAGGCTTGAAGCCTCTTTATCCCTTGTACTAGTATACTTTTATCCCTCTGTATCCCTTGTACTAGTCCCTGTAACACTCGCATTTTACTGGTGAGAAAGCCTAAGGGCTGAGTTTTGGTCCTAGACAAACCTGGAGGTTTGTCCAGGACCTTAAAGCAATAAACAGTATTGTCAATGGAATATTACTCAGTCATAAAAAGGAATGAAACTGGGTCATTTGCAGAGACTTGGATGGACCCAGACACTGTTATACAGAGTGAAGTAAGTCAGAAAGAGAAAAACAAATATCACATATTAATGTATATATGTGGAATCTGAAAAAATTGGTATAGACGATCTTATTTACAAAACAGAAATAGAGACACAGACATAGAGAACAAACGTATGGATGCCAAGGGGGAAGGGGGTGGGTGGGATGAATTGGGAGATTGGGATTGACATATATACACTATTGATACTATGTATAAAATAGATAACTAATGAGAACCTACTGTATAGCTCAGGGAACTCTACTCAGTGCTCTGTGGTGAACTAAATGGGAAGGAAATCCAAAAAAGAGGGAATATATGTATATGTATAGCTGATTCGCTTTGCTGTACAGTAGAAACTAACACAATATTGTAAAGCAACTATACTCCAATAAAATTTTTTTTTAAAAAAAGAGCTGAGAATCTAAAAAAAAAAAAAACATTGCTATCCCTCAACACCTTGTTTTTCCTACCCTCATATGTTACTAACATCCATTCTCACTGGAAGTAAATTCTTTACTGTAATTGTTTTATGCAGTGAGTTCTTCAGTACTCCAGTTCATGAAGCTAGAAAACACCTTTCTGCCTTCACTTGAGGAGAAAAACAATTCACCTGGACAGTAATGCCTCAGGGTTATACTAAGAGTCCTTTTTATTTTTGCAACTCCTAAAGGCTGATTTGGATGACATAAAGTTCCCTAGAGGTTCTACTTTGTTGCAATATGTGGATGATTTGCTTCTCTGCTCTCAGTTACCAGGCGTCCTCGCAGGAAGTCAGTATGCACTTAGTTTTAAAGGGATAGAAGGTCTCCAAAGAAAAATTGCAGTTTGCCCGAACCCAAGTTCAACATTTAGGGCATCTGATATCAGAACAAGGGCTACATCTAGATCCAGATAGACTTCATGGTGTCCCAAGTTTCCCAAAACCCAAAACTAAACACTAACTCTGAGGTTTTCTCAGCTGGTTTGTTATTGCTGAAATTGGATTACAATTTCTCTTTTATGGCCAAACCTCTATGTGTTTTATTCAATAAAAACAACCCTGACTCAATTTTATGAGAAGAAATGAATGATATAGACTTCAAGGCCTTAAGGCCTTAAAGGAAAGTTTGATGAACCCACCTGCCTTTGGGCATCCCAATTATCAGATTTCCTTTTTCCTTTTTTTTAATATGAAAAGGAAAGAAATGCCCTTGGGGTACTCACCCAAGAAAACAGGGACCACCCTTGACCCCTAGGGCATTATAGCCAGCAACTGGACCCAGGGGCCAGGGATATGACCCTTCCCTTAGAGCCACTAAAGCCACTGCCCTTCCGATTGAGGACACTGAGAAAATCATGTGGATTCTCTGTTAACCATTTTTGCACCTCATGCAGTAGAATCTCTCCTGAATTCTCACCACACCCAACATTTTTCAGCCATCCATCTCACGTCTATGATGTCCTTTCATTAACTGCCCCTCACATAATTCCTTTATGTTTTAATAATCTTAACCTGACTACTCTCCTCCCCTTTGACACTGACAGAGTACAATACCTATGATTGCCTAACACTGACGGACCACCTCCTGACTCCTCATGATGGAGTAACATTGACTTCCCATGGTTCACTGATGGTTCTTATTTCAAAGGTGACAACAGCAAATATTGTGCTGGATATGCTATTACAACTCTTTTTGATATTGTTGAAGCAGCATCTTTATCTATGGCTACTTCAGCCCAACAGACCAAATTATATGCTCTTATACAGACCTGTACTTTAGCCAAGGACAAAACTGCCAATATTTATATTGACAGTAAATATACTTTCAGAGTAGCTCATGATTTTGGAATGTTGTGGAAGCAACATGGCTTCCTTACTTCCAGTGGAAATAAAATTAAAATTGGCCCCTATGTTCAGGAATTATTGAATGCAATGTTTTTACCTGCCGCTTTAGCTATTATTAAGATTCTGAGGCATTCTAAACTCGACTCTCTGGAAGTGAGCTGCTATTTCAGCAAGGAATGCTGCCCTTAAAGGGACCAATAGGAGCCAAACTCCATCATGGTCCAAAGAGTTATTCCGCCAAATGATAGTTTAGAAAAACTGGCTAGACATGCTCAAAAATTGGCCTCAAAAAAGGAAAAACAAAACTGGAAATTTAACTGTTGGTTTGATAAAAAGAGAAAGCTGTGGTTTAGACCAAATAACAACCAAGTCCTACCGGGCACTCTAAAGTTCCCAATCCTCACCACTGTACATGCATTAAACCACTGGCCTACTGACAAAATGATAGTCTTCATGAATCAGTATCAGTGGGGAAATATTAGCAAAGCCCGCATAGTGTTTACCTCACTTGTCCCACTTGTCCAAAGTACAACCCAGGAAGCCTGTTCATACTGCTTCTGGACTTTTTTAACCTCCTAACAGACCATTCAAGTCCTGACAAATGGATTTCACACAACTTCCTCTGAATAATAGATATAAATATGTTTTAGACATGGTCTGCATGTTTTCACACTGAACAGAAGCTTTTCATTGCAGACAAGCTACCGTCTCTTCTGTGGCTAAAGTTCTTTTTGGAAAAGATCATCTCTACATGGTGAAGTCCTCTTGAACTTCACAGTGATTGAGGAACCCATGATAGTAGCCAAGTGCTTTAAAAGTCTGTGCTGTTTGGCCAGTTTTACAACATTTTCACTCACCACTCTCAATCCTCTGGTTTAGGTGAACACACAAATGGCATTAGTAAGACTCAGTTGGCAAAATTTGTAGAGGTCCTCCAAATTCCTTGGCCAAAAGCGTTGCTGTTGGTCCTTCTAAATCTTATATCTACCTCTTTAGGAACTCATAAACTCTCACCCTTTAAGATAGCCATGGGATGCCCAATGTACTTGGCTCCTGATTCTTTTGACCCACAACAGATAAAAGGAGAGATAGTCTATTATGGCAAAGGCCTAATTGCTTCTATTAAAAATAACTATGCTTTGGTAGAGCAATTTTTTACAATGCGACCTTGGGAGAAAAAGACCTTAAGCATCGTACCTTGCAACCTGGAGATTTTGTCTACTGTAGAAGACACCTCCAGAAGAGTTCTCTTCAACCTCATTGGAAAGGCCCCTATCAGGCACTGCTAACCAACTCTTGTGTCACCAAGCTCCAAGGAACTGACCCTGGGATTCATGTGACATACCTAAAGAAAGCATCAAACACTGACTGGACCTGCATATCATCTGGTGACCTAAAAGTAAAGATTTTCTGGAATTGAAGCAGATCAACATCTGATGAGACTGCTTTCCCATGATATCCAAACCAGGCCTGTTGGAAGTTTCTTGCCAAAACTTTGATGATGACATAATGCTTCAGATGATCTCCCATGTCTGTGATTTTGATAACACATAAACTTCAGATAAAAAGTACCTGAGAGGGCTTCCCTGGTGGCGCAGTGGTTAAGAATCCGCCTGCCAATGCAGGGGACACAGGTTTGAGCCCTGGTCCGGGAAGATCCCACATGCCGCGGAGCAACTAAGCCTGTGCACCACAACTACTGAGCCTGTGCTCTAGAGCCCGTGAGCCACAACTACTGAAGCCTGCCTGCCTAGAGCCCATGCTCTGCAACAAGAGAAGCCACAGCAATGAGAAGTCCTCGCACCACAACAAAGAGTAGCCCCCACTCGCCGCAACTAGAGAAAGCCCACTCACAGCAACGAAGACCCAACGCAGCCAAAAATATAAATAAATAAGTTTATCAAAAAAAAAAAAAAAGTACCTGAGAGTTCTCCCTCCTACCCCTCCCTGTTACCCAAATGTAACCTTAATAGATTTCCAGTCTGTGCATTTTCCCTCCAACATAAGATACTACACCCAGGAAAGATCTTTCCTGACACTGGGGGGGCGGGGGTGGGGAAGCCTCTGAAACTAGAAAACCTGACTCTTGATCAGTGATATTTTCAGAGAAAGACCTTGATCAAAAGGGGGAAAGGAAAAAAATTAATAAACAGAAACTTCAATTAAATAGAGTTGGGAGACCAGAAGGGGGAGCTCTCACATCCTGTAACAATAGCAGAGCCCAACAGGAAGAATAACAACCCCTCTTCATTCCTAGCAAGGACTCAGCCAATGAAAAGTCATGGACTCTTTGTTTACTATAACCCTCCCAACTCCCTCTTCCCCTCTATAAAAGCATTCTCCTCATCATGTGGGAACTTGCACACACTCACCGTGGTTGCAGACCCCAAATTGCTATTCTCTGCTGATCCCAAATAAATCCACCTTTGCTGGAGAAATATCTGGCAGTCTATTTTTTTCAGGCTAGCACCACCATCCAATACCTTGTGTTCCTTATAGCCCTGTTTTACCTCCATGATTCAGGAAGCAGTGATTACTTGTCATGCACTTTCCCTTCAGGAGTGGGCCTGATACATCCTGAACAAAAGGAACCAATTGAATGTCTAAAAATAGATTTTTTGGTCCTCTCCCATTCATCGCCACAAAGTGCGCCCTGAAGGCTCCAGAGTGCCTTGTTTCCCTTTGTGGGAAGCCCCATATTTCACCTACTCAGACCAGGCCCCTGGAGCGTCTCCCGTGGTGTTCACAAGAAGAAAGCGTTTCCTGATTGAGGGACTTGGTGAGGAAGCCAGAAAAAAAAAAAAAAAAAAAGATTTTTTTTTAATACATTAAAGAAAAAATAGTCTTGACATTAAAGCTTTTAATTGTAAGAAAGACTGTGTTAAAAAACAATGTTTTCCTTGGAATTCCTCAAGATGGATCTTTTAATGTAAAGAGCAATCCTGGAAGTCAGGAAGCAGAGAGTTTATACCATGTGCTTAAAATTCACACTATGATAGTCATTTTCTTACTTAAAAGGGAAAAAAGACTGTAATGTAAGCTCTGACAGTTGGCTTTTCTTTTTGTAATGCAAGTATCTGACTTTAAGCTTTGATTGCTGAGGGATCTACTTCAAAGATTCATCAGTTTCAATACTACAATGAAGGCTATCTGGAATAAATACATTGCCCCCCACCTCATGAGCCTCCTTTGTTTTAGAGATTCTAAATGTTGGTGTGGTCATTTGAGCCAATGTTTTTTCCTCTGTATCTTTTTTCTCTCTTCCCATGCTTTAAATTCCCACTATTATGTTTCAAATTCACTAATAAAGAGCAATCCAGGGAAACCCTAGACCCCCACCCTCAACCTCAATAAAAGCAGATCCCCAGGCCTGTGCTCAAGCTCTCCCTCTGTCTCTACTGGAGGCTTCGCTGTGTGCCCTCTGGCGTGCCTTGTACACTCCAGGGCTTGTAAATAATAGACTGTTTTTGTCTTCAAAGTTTCCTAATGGTTATTGCTAGAGGGTGTCTTGCCATCATAATAAGAACCACAAGGGTTCTTCCAGTTGTAACAATTGTTTGCAAAGGGGAACATCAGTGGGAAATTCACTGGGCCCCCAGGCATTTCTAGGGATAGCATTACTATCAATAGGCTGAGACCAGCACAAAACAAAGATATTATCAGTAAGCAAAGGAGAATAAACTCAGAGTATATCCTGATTAGATTATAGATGTTGTCTGGATCTTAAGAAGGGCCCCAGGCCCCAATACCCTCCAACCCCAGATGAGTCCCAGAGAGGGTCACTATAGGTGATAAAAGTCGCCACCTCATTTTGTAGAAGAATCTGGAAGAGAAGATACCTGTGCCTCACTTCCTAGGGTAATGGCAAGGCTTCTAGGGATTTTCTATATCCAACATGGCAGCAGAACAACATGCCAGCAATGGTTGATGGAGGCAGAGGGACCAAGAGTGACTTCACAGAATCCTGACACTAATTTCATTCTTTTACATGTAGCTGTCCAGTTTTCCCAGCACCACTTATTGAAGAGGCTGTCTTTTCTCCACTGTATATTCTTGCCTCCTTTATCAAAGATAAGGTGACCAGGGCTTCCCTGGTGGCACAGTGGTTAAGAATCTGCCTGAGAATGCAGGGGAAACAGGTTTGAGCCATGGTCCAGGAAGATCCCACATGTCACAGAGCAACTAAGCCTGTGCGCCAAAACTACTGAGCCCGTGTGCCATGACTACTGAAGCCCACATGCCTAGAGACCATGCTCCGCAACAAGAGAAGCCACTGCAATGAGAAGCCTGTGCACCATAACGAAGAGTAGCCCCCGCTCGCCGCAACTAGAGATAGCAACAAAGACCCATTGCAGCCAAAAACAAATAATAATATAAAATAAATTAATTTTTAAAAAAAAGATAAGGTGACCATATGTGCATGGGTTTATCTCTGGGCTTTCAATCCTGTTCCATTGATCTATATTTCTGTTTTTGTGACAGTACCATGCTGTCTTCTTTACTGTAGCTTTGTAATATAGTCTGAAGTCAGGGAGCCTGATTCCTCCACATCCACTTTTCTTTCTCAAGATTACTGTGGCTATTCGGGGTCTTTTGTGTTTCCATACAAACTGTGAAATTTTTTTTCTAGTTCTGTAAAAAGTGCGATTAGTGGTTTGCTACGGATTGCATTGAATCTGTAGATTGCTTTGGGGAGTATAGTCATTTTCACAATGCTGATTCTTCCAATCCAAGAACATGGTATATCTCTCCATCTGTTTGTATCATCTTTAATTCCTTTCACCAATGTCTTATAATTTTCTGCATACAGGTCTTTTGTCTTCTTAGGTAGGTTTATTCCAAAGTATTTTATTCTTTTTGTTGCAAAGGTAAATGGGAGTGTTTCCTTAATTTCTCTCTCAGATTTTTCATCATTAGTGTATAGGAATGCAAGAGATTTCTGTGTATTAATTTTGTATCCTGCTAGTTTACCAAATTCATTGATTAGCTTTAGTAGTTTTCTGGTAGCATCTTTAGGATTCTCTATGTATAGTATCATGTCATCTGCAAACAGTGACAGTTTTACTTCTTTTCCAGTTTGGATTCCTTTTATTTCTTTTTCTTCTCTGATTGCTGTGGCTAAAACTTCCAAAACTATGTTGAATAATAGTTGTGAGAGTGGGCAACCTTATCTTGTTCTTGATCTTAGTGGAAATGGTTTCAGTTTTTCACCATTGAGGATGATGTTGGCTGTGAGTTTGTCATATATGGCCTTTATTATGTTGAGGAAAGTTCCCTCTATGCATACTTTCTGGAGAGTTTTTATCATAAATGGGTGTTGAATTTTGTTGAAAGCTTCTTCTGCATCTGTTGAGATGATCATATGGTTTTTCTCCTTCAATTTGTTAATATGGTTTATCACATTGATTGATTTGCGTATATTACAGAACCCTTCCATTCCTAGGATAAACCCCACTTGATCAGGGTGTATGATCCTTTTAATGTGCTGTTGGATTTTGTTTGCTAGTATTTTGTTGAGGATTTTTGCATCTATGTTCAGCAGTGATATTGGCCTGTAGTTTTCTTCTTTTTGTGACATCTTTGTCTGATTTTGGTATCAGGGTGATGGTGGCCTCGTAGAATGAGTTTGGGAGTATTCCTCCCTGTGCTATATTTGGAAGAGTTTGAGAAGGATAGGTGTTAGCTCTTCTCTCTAGAATTTGCCTGTGAAGCCATCAGGTCCTTGGCTTTTGTATGTTGGAATATTTTAATCACAGTTTCAGTTTCAGTGCTTGTGATTGGTTTGTTTATATTTTCTATTCTTCCTGGTTCAGTCTCGGAAGGTTGTGCTTTTCTAAGAATTTGTCCATTTCTTCCAGGTTGTCCATTTTATTGGCATATAGTTGCTTGTAGTAATCTCTCATGATCCTTTGTATTTCTGCAGTGTCAGTTGTTACTTCTCCTGTTTCACTTCTAATTCTATTGATTTGCGTCTTCTCCCTTTTTTTCTTGATGAGTCTGGCTAATGGTTTATCAATTTTGTTTATCTTCTCAAGGAACCAGCTTTTAGTTTTATTGGTCTTTGCTATTGTTTCCTTCATTTCTTTTTCATTTATTTCTGATCTGATCTTTATGATTTCTTTCCTTCTGCTAACTTTGGAGGTTATTTTGTTCTTCTTTCTTTAATTGCTTTAGGTGTAAGGTTAAGTTGTTTGTTTGAGATGTTTCTTGTTTCTTGAGGTAGAATTGTATTGCTATAAACTTCCCGCTTTGAACTGCTTTTGCTGTATCCTATAGGTTTTGGGTGGTCGTGTTTTCATTGTCATTTGTTGCTAGGTATTTTTTGATTTCCTCTTTGATTTCTTCAGTGATCTCTTGGTTATTTAGTAGTGTATTATTTAGCTTCTGTGTGTTTGTATTTTTTACAGTTTTTTTCCTGTAATTGATATCTAGTCTCATAGCGTTGTGGTCGGAAAAGATACTTGATACGATTTCAATTTTCTTAAATTTACCAAGGCTTGGTTTGTGACCCAAGATATGATCTATCCTGGAGAATGTTCCATGAGCACTTTAGAAGAAAGTGTATTCTGTTGTTTTTGGATGGAATGGCCTATAAATTTCAATTAAGTCCATCTTGTTTAATGTATCATTTAAAGCTTGTGTTTCCTTATTTATTTTCATTTTGGATTATTTGTCCATTGGTGTAAGTGAGGTGTTAAAGTCCCCTACTATGACTGTGTTACTGTCGATTTCCCGTTTTATGGCTGTTAGCATTTGTCTTATGTATTGAGGTGCTCCTATGTTGGGTGCAGGAATATTTACAATTGTTATATCTTCTTCTTGGATAGATCCCTTGATCATTATGCAGTGTCCTTCTTTGTCTCTTGTAATAGTCTTTATTTTAAAGTCTATTTTGTCTGATATGAGAATTGCTACTGCAGCTTTCTTCTGATCTCCATTTGCATGGAATATCTTTTTCCATCCCCGCACTTTCAGTCTGTATGTGTCTCTAGGTCTGACCTGGGTCTCTTGTAGATAGCATATATACAAGTCTTGTTTTTGTATCCATTCAGCCAGTCTATGTCTTTTGGTGGGAGCATTTAATTCATTTACATTTAAGGTAGTTATCGATATGTATGTTCCTATTACTATTTTCTTAATTGTTTTGGGTTTGTTATGGTAGGTCTTTTCCATCTCTTTTGTTTCATGCCTAGAGAAGTTCCTTTAGCATTTGTTGTAAAGCTGATCTGGTGGTGCTGAATCCTCTTAGCTTTTGCTTGTCTCCTTATACAGCTTTTGAATGAGAAGAAAGCACACTGCAATTAACAAGTTACAAGGATTTTCATAACGTAAAGCAAACTAGTAAGTTGCAGAAAATGATATGAAATATCATTTAAAATAAGTAAGTAAATGTTTAAAATAAGTAAGTAAATGTTTAATGAGCATAAAAAGATTCATACAAAAGTAACAGGTTACCTCTGGGTGATGAGTTTGGGGGGCAGAGGGAAAAGAGGAAACCACTGTCCCCTTTTTACTTCATATATTTATGTATCTTTTCATTTTATTACAACAAAATATATTTTCTGTAATAAGCAACCCAGTAAAGTTCTTAAAAGAAAGAGAGTACCTTATATCACCTCACACCAGTCAGAATGGCCATCATTAAAAAATCTACAAACAATATATGTTGGAGAGAGTGTGGAGAAAAGGGAAACCTCCTACACTGTTGGTGGGAATGTAAATTGATACAG
This sequence comes from Balaenoptera borealis, assembly GCF_965194805.1. Taxonomy (NCBI): domain Eukaryota; kingdom Metazoa; phylum Chordata; class Mammalia; order Artiodactyla; family Balaenopteridae; genus Balaenoptera; species Balaenoptera borealis. The sequence goes on from NC_138868.1 coordinate 12,019,616, forward strand.
CCACTATGGAGAACAGTATGGAGGTTCCTTAAAAACCTAAAAATACAACTACCATATGACCCAGCAATCCTACTACTGGGCATATACCCTGAGAAAACCATAATTCAAAAAGATTCATATACCATAATGTTCATTGCAGCTCTATTTATAATAGCCGGGACATGGAAGCAACCTAAGTGTCCATTGACAGATGAATGGATAAAGAAGATGTGGCACATATATACAATGGAATATTACTCAGCCATAAAAAGAAACCAAACTGAGTTATTTGTAGTGAGGTGGATGGACTTAGAGTCTGTCATACAGAGTGTAGTAAGTCAGAAAGAGAAAAACAAATACCGCATGCTAACACATATATATGGAATCTAAAAAGAAAAAAAAATGTTCTGAAGAACCTAGGGGCAGGACAGGAATAAAGACGCAGACATAGATAATGGACCTGAGGACACCGGGAGGAGGAAGGGTAAGCTGAAACGAAGTGAGAGAGTGGCATTGACATATATACATTATGAAATGTGAAATGGAAAGCTAGTGGGAAGCAGCTGCATAGCACAGGGAGATCAGCTGGGTGCTTTGTGACCACCTAGAGGTGTGGGATAGGGAGGGTGGGAGGGAGACACAAGAGGGAGGGGTATGGGGATATATGTATATGTATAGCTGATTCATTTTGTTATACAGCAGAAACTAACACACCATTGTAAAGCAATTATACTCCAATAAAGATGTTAAAAAAAAAAAAGAGAGAGTAGCTTAAAGCAAAAATCATGGGAATCAATAAAATACTAACAAAAATATTTGAGAATCTTTGACTCTGTACCTAATACATTTAATCAGATCCATCTATTTGGATAAATAAATTTAGTATTTTTTTATTAACTAATGAACTAATGAATTTAGTATTTTAGTATTAACTATTATTATTATTACTATTATTTTTATTGTTATTTGGTTAACCCAAGCAGGCCTTTTGGTGACTCACCATCACTGCCTCGTTCCTGCAAGTTGAGAGACTTAAAGAGAAGGATTCTTAAATATAGAGAAATCTGGGAATGTTTCATAATTTTCCTGTGCTGAATAAACAGCAGAATCGCCATGTGCAATCTTGGAACCCCAGGAGGTGTCTAATTTTGTAAATGTTGAATCTTCAGATGAAGGAATTTCCTTAAAGATCTATGTACTGAGGCACTTGAGGGGAGGGGATTTCCCTAAAGCATGACTCACTCGGCTGCCTGAGGTCAAGGAACATATTTTAATCTCTCCTTGGCACTGCTAACAATACCTGGCCCCTTCAGTCAACAAATACTCATTTACTGTCTACCAAGAGTTAGCAGCGCATGGGAAGCGCAGGAAACAGCAGTGCGAGCAAGGGTCACACGGGTTCTGCCCTATTGAAACAGTTAAGGTCCGCTGGGGAAAAAAAGAGACATTAATAAGCAGTTAGCGTATTTCAAAAGAGAGCTGAGAGGGCGTCGCAGGAGCAAACAACCAGCCCAAGCAGACCTTTCACAAAAGGGATCATGGAGTCATGAAACCACAGGAGGTAGTAGCAAATGATCAGGATACTTTTAAATAGAACCCTTGGCAGAAACAAAGGTTTGTTGTCTTTCATTCCATAGACATTGAGCCTCTGTCAGATGCCAGGAACTGTGATAAATCCACTGGTCATTTAGTCCACAAATATTTACTGGGTACTTACAATATGCCAGGGACTGTTTTAGGCACTGAGGACACAGGAGAGAACCCTGCCCTCATGAACTGACACAATTGTGGACTGAGGGAAAACATATTACGTCAGATGGTGATAAGTGTGATGCAGAAAAATACAGCAGAAAAGGATGTTACGGAGGCTGTTTGTAATTTTAAATAGTGTGAGCAGGGAAGGGCTCATCAGAAGTTGATATCTGAGCAAAGATTTGAAGGAATCACGGGGGCAAGTTATACAGATATCTGGAGGAATAGCATTCTAGCAGAGGGAACAGAAAGTGCAAAGGTCCTGAGGTAAAATCATCCCTGGTGTGTTCTGGGGTCAGCAATAAGTTCAGAGTTTAGCCGAAGAAACAAGCTTTCAAAAAGGAACTGTTTTATAATTCAGCGTGACAAGTGATGAGGCTGGGTATTTTTGCTAATTAATTAAGGGGAGCAGTGGCAGACTTCTGGTGCTGGGCCACAGAGGGAAAGTTTGATATTGCTGGAAGCAGCTGGGCAGCAAGATTAATGTTAAATGGAACCATTATGCACATGACAAGTGAAAAAAATTTGATTCAGCAGCACTGGGTGTGGACCAGACCAACCTAATCCATTTCCTCACCTGAAACCCACTTCACCTTTCCATGAACAGTCTCTTTTCCTCCTTGTTCATTGTTCTTTGTTTGCTCATGAACTTCTGCTCTTTCACTGATTAAAATCTCAGGCTGAGGGTGTAGAAAAACAGCACTACCCAGGGCAACCAGACGCCTGGGTCCTTATCCCCGTCCCCTGTCCCATCCCCACCATCATCCTTGACTAGCTGTGTGATCCTGGGTAATGCTCTTAACCTCTCTGAGTTTCCACTTCCTCATCTGTTTTTCTATACCCCTCCCACCAAAAAATATATAGATAGATCAATAGATAGATCTATAGATAGACTGACAGATCTATCGATAGATACAGATAATCATGACTTAGCCACCTGAAGACAAGAAGCTGGAGAGACTCTAATTTCACGATTATCTTTTCTTCCTCCTTCCTTTTCCACAAATTCCTACATGTGGTTACTGTATGTCCATCCCACACACAAGCCCAGGCAGGGTGGGGGAATGTCTTCTGTCTGTGGGCTTCTAGCTCCAGCACAAGACCCTGCTAGTAAGTTCTGCCCCAACACTGTTGTATCCAATCAACGGCTGACCTGGGTCACCAAGGAGAGGTTATTGCTCATACTGAGGTTCCTTACATGATAATGGCACCTTTAATGTAAGAATAGAAAAGGTTTCTCTTCTATCCTCATTTCTAAAAGCATTTGCCCTGTTGGGCCATCACTAACAATGGTTGAAGGAGCCTGAATTCTAGTTCTGACTTGTGTCTTGAGGAGTCACCAGTCGTCCAGGATCCGGTTTCCTCAGTGGGGATAATGTCATGAATCATAGGCTCTGCCACCCTCCCCGGCTGTGACCTGGGAGAAAGATGTTTTGTAGATACAGGGCTCCCCCCATACACTTAACCCAGAGATGGTGTAAGGGAACCTATTCACCTAGGGAAAGACAAGGCCCATTGTGGCCACAGTTTGCCCTCCAGGGGTCAGGTGCTTCATCAAGTTTCTCCCTTTAATCTTTAACACAAGAGAAACCTTAGGGGAAAAAGAAGTAGGACAGTAGCATTGCCCGAAGAAGCCATTGGCACAGTCTGCAGGTTGGCATGACCTTTGCCAGTTCTCTGCAGCTGAGAAATTGTGGCAATTATTCTTAGCATCTGATGCACAAGCATTTTTCATGAGTCTCAAAATGACCTGGCAAGAAAAGAAAGGAACAAGGTCAGCAAGAAACTCCTTTGATAAAGGTGGGACCAGGAAGGGGACAGGTGGCGACCTCCTGCACATTTAGCCTTTTTGTCATTTTTCACTGTGGAAGGCGCTCCAGAGACCAGGGCTGAAACTTACACACCCACGTGCAAGCACAATCACACATACACACACACACACATCCACATATAGATACATCCACATATCCACATATAGATACATCCACATATTTCCTGCCCTCAAGAATTGTATAGGTTACCATGAGAGGTAGGTCATATCTGTAATCCATCACCTCCACACCAGGATAGAAATTCTGGGGAGATAATTTCCAAGGAAGTGACATTTGAACTGAACTTTGACACTTAAAATTGCAGACTCTTTATTCTCCTTGCCCTGCCTTACTTTTCTCCAGAGGAATTATGACCTTCTAAAATAACATGAAATTTACTTATCATATTTATTACCTAGCCCCTTCACCCCACGTACACTCTGACCAAAGCTGCTCCTTCACTTTCTTTCTTCTTTCACATCCCTCCTAGCAGAGAAAAAAAGCAAAGAAAGAAAAATTGATAGGCTTTAATATTTGCTGAGTACCTTTGACCTTTCAGAGCAACGTCCCATCCATTTTATGCTCAGAAGGGCTACATAAAGCACAGAGATGATCTGACTGTCCCCATTCTGCTGAAGCAATAACGCTAGCAGAAGGTGGGGTGGGGAGGATGGAAAGTTACAAACAGGCATTTGTCTAGCACCCACCAACCTTATAGAGATGTCATTAAATCTCTCCTGGTGTGTAGGAAGCACTCAAAGAACAGAAATTATTACTTCATTTTTCTTGGATTATATGCTTCCAAAAAAATAAAAGGCATTAAATTACCTTCTTAGTACTACCAGCTGGCACTGTGGATATTTTTCTGACTCCTTTGCCTTTCCTGCCTCTTTACGGTGCCAGAAAGTAAAATCACCCTTCATTTTAGTGCCCTAGCTTTCACAAAGTCCCAGGACGGTCTTTTTCCAACTACCAGAGGCTGGCATAGAGAGCTTCCCTAATGGCGAGGTGTCCGCCTATTCCTTACACCTGAAACAATTTTAAAAGCATGTATTCACTAACCGCACCCTTACTACAGTTGCAAGTTAGCCTTTTTACCACCCTGACAACCAGTATTAGAATGACACTCTTTGTATGTCACTCATTACATAAAACACATTCAAATAAAATATCATATTTCTAAAAGATGAAAGGTGATTTTCTCAGAGAGGTTAGGACATTTTTACTTCTTACTTCTTGTCCTTACTTCTTAGGACATTTTTACTTCTTACATTTTTTTCTTTACTTCTTTTTTTTTTTTTTTAATATTTATTTATTTATTTATGGCTGTGCTGGGTCTTCGTTTCTGTGCGAGGGCTTTCTCTAGTTGTGGCAAGCCGGGGCCACTCTTCATCGCAGTGCGCGGGCCTCTCACTATCGCGGCCTCTCTTGTTGCGGAGCACAGGCTCCAGACGCGCAGGCTCAGCAGTTGTGGCTCACGGGCCTAGTTGCTCCGCGGCATGTGGGATCTTCCCAGACCAGGGCTCGAACCCGTGTCCCCTGCATTGGCAGGCAGATTCTCAACCACTGCGCCACCAGGGAAGCCCTATCTTTACTTCTTATTACTAGTAGTTGATGACCATAATGGCATGTTAGCATGTTACACGGTTACAAAGAGGGTTAAAATAACTGTTAAGAGCTTTCCTCAAGGACTCTTTTTTCTTGTTTCTCCAGGATATAAATCAAGGGGTTGCATATAGGAATTGAAAGTTCCATGTAGGAATTCAAAGTCCGTGAGGATCTTTATGAATTGACTCCCAGTTGGCTGCCTACAATAAGAGAATTTATTACAGGTTTAGGTGGGGAGAATGAGATCTGTTGAAGGTTTCTCAATTCCTCCAGGCTTCATCTAATGATGTTTTTGATCTGAACTTCTGTAATATCAGCTATGCAGAGTTTGTATTTTCTCATGTGGGATGTCTGGACCAGAATTTGCTTCTATTTTTATTGTTCTCTACCAAAGGCTGCAAGGAGCTACCAGTACTCTAATATCCTGATGTGTAGCCAACAAGACGCCTCCATTTCTGTGGGCACATGGTCTGAGTCCCAGGTGATAACAGGTGATAACCCACCAGTTGCTTTGCCAGCACATACCAAGGAATGTCCGTTTCTCTTCCTGGGTTGGAGAAGTCCCTATTGTTCCCTTCATTGACTCAGATGACACCACCACATTTTTTCTGAAAGTCTGGTTTTGCACATGTTACTCCTGATTCTCCTGCTTTTTGTATTAGTTAGGATATTTGGATGCAAGAATAAGAAGCCAACTCAGGTGAACTGAAGCAATTTTTCAAAGATTGATTTTAAGGACTGAGGGTATTCTCACAGAATCCATTGGCAAGAATGCAGCCAAACTCAGGGAGCAGAGAGCTCTCAGGAACCAGGCTGTGTTTCTTCTCCATCTCACATTGCTGCTTCTCTCTGCACATCAACTTCCTATTTCTCTACCCCAGAAGAATTGTTTCCTTCACAACTCAGTCCACATGGCAGAATACAGCCAACCACAGCTCCCAATCACACACACAACAGGTCCAGCCCTTTAGAACAACAAGTCCTTCGTAGTTCCAATGTCAAATTCCCTCAAAAGGGTCTCAAAATCACCCAACTAGAGTCAGATGGCCTCCTCGTCCTAGTGAACAGTGGCCAAGAAGGTGGGACCACCTTGATTATTGAGTATCCATTTCTGACCTCTTGGTTATGATGACCCACCCATTACTGGGAATTAGAGAATAAAGCATTCGATAGCTTTATTACGAGCTTTGGCAGTCTCTTCACAGGTGTGTGATACAGCAAGGACGCGGACCCTTACTGCAACTGTATAATAGACGTGATTTTGTACTGCTACCCTCAGACACGGTCTACTTCTCTTAAAACTGTCCCTGTGAAAAATATCTAAATCACAGCAGACCTAGGCAGCCATGTTTATATCACATGACCCAGACCTCATTTGAATGTACAGGGCAATGGTACCCACTAGTGAGGCTGGCCAGGGGACCTGTATTCTTTCTCTAGACAATTTTAACCAAGAAACACAGATACCATGGTCAGTTTCATGGTAAGAATTTGAACTGATTCATTGTGCATATCTGAGGGCTGGTGGCCACATTGAGCCCTTACAAACAAAGGAAGTTGGTTAAAAGAAGGATGCGGAGAGAAACACAGTGAGGCAGAGATGAATCAGACCATGGCACCCCTCAGACATGGGAATGAAGCTTTGGTTCCCAGGAGCTTCTGGAGCCCATTTCCCAGGAGGTCTAGCTGCAGTGTGGCTCCTGTGACCATGAAATTGCCTACTTTATCTTTACAATAAAATCTCCCACTGTGTCTTACCCTGCTAAGGAAGTGTGGAGCGGAAGCAGAGTGGATGACCTGGGCAGGCTCTGAACTGGAACTAGCCAAGGTCATGCATTTGAGAGGCTGGAAGGAGCCGGTATGACCAGGGCTTGGAGACAGGGATCCAAGGTCAGCACAGAGTAGTTGATTGGCGCTGGATTATGTAGGGTTTTACAAGCCATGTTCGGGTTTTGCTTTCACCCTACGAGCAACTGAAACCATATGCTCCAAAGCATCAGGCTGTCTCCCAGGTTATTGGAGGAAAATGCCCTATTATCCTATAAGGAAATTCAACCTTTCCTGTTCTCTAGCACCCAGTTTCCCCCTATTTTTCATGTGTTGATAGTCCAGTAAGCTATTCTGCAACCAAAGTTGCAAGGCTTGACTCTACATCTATAGAGGGCTCTGCTATACAGGATATTAACCAAAAATGATCGAATACCTATATCATATACATATACTTTATACATACAGATACATATTATATTTACTTGATGCATAGATATGATAGATAGATCGATACAAAGACAGACAGACAGAAAGAAGAGACAGAGTAAATCTCAGAAAATTTTCCTTGTCTCCAAAATATCTACTGTCACAATGTTGTTCCATCTTGTTAAGTGAAATATTCATTATTTAAAATAAAATACATATTTAAGCCCTATGGACATGAGTAAAACACTTTCCATATAGCAGAGGAACGGGTGAACTTTTTCTTAAAAGCTATAAAATCTCACTAACGAAGAAGAGCAATCTGAATTAGGGAAAAGACTGAATTACAGAGTTTCTATTTTATTACCTACACATTAACTTATAAGTTGAACTAATTGCTAACAAAATGTTTTCATGGATGAACTCAAGACCACCCCACACAATGTAGCAGCTGATTACACACGATCTCCTGCTACTATTTCATGTGCCTCAGTCTCCTTTCCTCTATGCAGGACTTGAGGACATGACTATGCCTTTTATTTCCTTGAATTTTCCAAAATATATTTAGTCCAGTAGTGAGTACAGAATAAGATGACAATAAATGTTTGGTTTTTAAGAAATAAATTGGAATCCTTTTCAAATCACATCAATTCCTTGCAAAGGAAACAAGCTAAAGCACTAAAAAATAATCAAAGGCCTCTCTTAAATATTATCTTCTGGATTAGGCTATTCAGTCACAGCCCTCTATAATGCCCGTACAATTTTTTTCTTAGCAATAGAGGGAACATCATCCTGAAACAGTTGTCTAAAGGAAGGAGGATCCTTCCCTATTACAGGTTTTCCCTCAACTGGAAAGTAGAACATTCGTATGCAACCTTTCCTAAGCCAAAATGGCATAAAGCAAAGAAACAATTACCTTAGGAAACATCTGGCTAATGGATGCACAAAGTAAATTGAAGTAAAGCACAGATGCTCACAGACACAGTACAAAGCTATGGCAGCGTGATGCTGAGATGCTGCGTGTAGTTCCCGTGGAAGGAGCTTGGTGGCGCCACTCTTGCTGCTGGGGTTTGTGCTGCCTCTGTAATGGCTGCTGCAAAACAAACGCTGGACGCTACTTTTGCTTTTCACCTTTTTTGTGTGTGTGTGTGTGAAAGTGAAAATCCTTTTCGGATTTATTTTGGTTAGTGAAAACAAGTACTAATGTAGGTCTTTTGTAAAAGTAAAGTGGCATAAAGCAAACTGTCAGGAAGCAGAGCACACCTGTACAGGCGCACCTCGGATATTGTGGATTCAGTTCCAGAACACCACAATAAAGCAAAAATCGCATTAAAGCAAGTCACACAAATTTTTCTGTTTTCCAGTGCATATAAAAGTTATGTTTACACTATGCTGTACTCAACTAAGTGTGCAATAGCATTGTATCTAAGAATAGATATACATACCTTAATTTTAAGACACTTTATTGCTAAAAAACAATGCTAGCCATCATCTGAGCCTTCACCAATTACAATCTTTTTGCTGGTGGAAGGTCTTGCCTCCACGTTGATGGTTCTGAATGATCAGGGTGGTGGTTGCTAAAGGTTAGGATGACCGTGGCCATTTCTTAAAATGAGAAAACAATGAATTCTGCAGCATCGACTGACTCTTCCTTTCACAAACAATTTCTCTGTAGCATGCAATGCTGTTTGATAGCATATTACCCACAGTAGAACTTCTTTCAAAATTGGAGTCAATCCCCTCAAAGCCTGCTGCTGCTTTATTAACTAACTTTATGTAATATTCTAAATCCTTTGTTGTTATTTCAACAATACTCACATCATCTTCACCAGGAGTAGTTTCTATCTCAAGAAACCACTTTCTTTGCTCATCCATAAGAAGTAACTCCTCATCCGTTAAAGTTTTATCATGAGATTGTATCAGTCCCATCTTCAGGCTCCACTTCTAATTCTAGTTCTCTTGCTATTTCTGCCACATCTGCAGTTACTTCCTCCACTGAAGTCTTAAACCCCTCAAAGTCATTCATGAGGGTTAGAATCAACTTCTTCCAAACTCCTGTTAATGTGGACATTTTGACCTCTTCCTGTGAATCACTAATGTTCTTAACAGCATTTAGAGTGATGAATCCTTACTTTTCCCAGATCCATCATAGGAGTCACTATCTATAGCCTTACAAAGTGTATTTCTTAAATAGTAAGACTTGAAAGTAGAAATGACTCCTTGATCCATGGGCTGCAGAATGGATGTGGTGTTAGCAGTCATGAAAACAACATTAATCTCACTGTACATCTCCATTAGAGCTCTTGGGTGATCAGGTGCATTGTCAATGAGCAGTGATATTTTGAGAGGAATCTTTTTTTCTGAGCTGTAGGTCTCAACAGTTAGCTTAAACTATTCAGTAAACCATGTTGTAAACAGATATGCTGTCATTCAGGCTTTATTGTTCCATCTATAGAGCATAGGCAGAGTAGATTTAGCATAATTCCTAAGGGCCATACGATTTACAAAATGGTAAATGAGCATTGGCTTCAACTTAAAGTCGCCAGCTATATTAGCCCCTAACAAGAGAGTCAGCCTATCCTTTGAAGCTCTAAAGCCAGGCATTGACTTCTCCTCTCAAGATATGAAAGTCCTACATGGCATCTTCTTCCAATATAAGGCTCTTTCACCTACACTGAAAATCTGTTGTTTAATGTAGCCACCTTCATTAATTGTCTTAGCTAGATCTTCTGGATAACTTGCTGCAGCTTCTACATCAGCACTTGCTACTTCACCTTGCACTTTTATATTATGGAGATGGCGTCTTTCCTTAAACCTCATGAAACAGCCTCTGCTAACTTCACTTCTCTCTGCCTTCACAGAATTGAAGAGAGTTAGGGCCTTGCTTTGGATTAAGCTTTGGCTTAAGGGAATGTTTTGGCTGGTTTGATCTTCTATCCAGACCACTACAACTTTCTCCATAACAGCAATAAGGTTGTTTTGCTTTCTTATTATTTCTGTGTTCACTGGAGTACACCTTTCAATTTCCTTTGCATTCATAACTTGGCTAACGGGTGCAAGAGGCCTAGCATTCAGCCTATATAAGATTTCAACATGTCTTCCTCACTAAGCTTTATCATTTCTAGCTTTTGATTTAAAGTGAGAGATGTGTGATTCCTTTCATTTGAACATCTAGATGCCATTGTAGGATTATTGGTTGGCCTAATTTCAATATTATTGGGTGCCAGGGAGGCCCAAGGAGAGGGAGGGAGACAGGGGAACAGCCGGTTGGTGGAGCAGTCAGAACACACACATTTATCAATTAAGTTTGCCGTCTCATACAAGCCTGGTTCGTGGTGCCCCAAAACAATTACAACAGTAACAACACCAAAGATCATTGATCACAGACCACCATAAAAAATATAATAATAATGAAAAAGCTTGAAATATTACAAGAATTACCAAAATGTGACACAGATATGAAGTGAGCAAATGCTATTGAATAAAATGGCTTTGATAGACTTGCTCAACATAGGGTTGTCACAAACCTTCAATTTGTAAAAAATTCAATATCTGTGAAGTGCAATAAAATAAGGTATGCTTGTACTTACAGAACTCCACCTTGCCAAAGCTGAGCATGCCCTCAGGAGAATTCCACTTTATGCAGCAGTACCACTGGCACCAAAATAAAATTTAACTTTAAGATCACTCACTCTGTTTTTGTTTTTTCAGTAAAACTTTGGGTTCTATTTACACAGGTCAAGTGTTCACCATCTTTATTAACACTTGGAAGGTTTTTTTCACTCAAGCTCTGTATCTGTATTAGTCTGCTAGAGCTGCCATAACAAAACAGCCTGGGTGGCTTAAACAACAGAAATTTATTTCCTCACAGTTCTGGAGACTGGAAGTCCAAGATCTGAGTGCCAACATAGTCATGTTCTGGTGAAAGCTCTCTTCCTGGCTTAGACTGGCCACCTTCTCACTGTGTCCTCATATGGTGGAGAGAGAGAGCCTTTGGGGTCCCTTCTTATAAGGACACTGATCCTATCATATTAAGCCCTGTCCTTATGATTCACTTAACCTTAATTACTTCCTTCCTCCAAATACAATCTCACTGGGGATTAGGACTTCAACATATGAATTTGGGGGAATAAAATTCAGTTCATATCAGTATACAGTACCCATTACCTGACCTTATCTACCTGGAAAAACTGAAATAGTGAAATGATAAAACTTGAATAGCCCAGAGGATTTAGAGGGACTCACCCTTAGCTAGTTCCAAAACTAAGAAGCTTAAATAAAGTGAACCCTAAGTATAGAGAATGCTTTTCCCCTAAATAAACATCAGCTCCAACTTTATGTTCTTGATTGTACAATTTTGACTGTATAAGAATGTTTTGGTTTTCCTGAGATGAACGCACATAGCTATCATCAAGTTATCAAAGTATTGGTGCAAGAAACCCCTCTGAAATGAAGAAACACTGGGGATTAGACATAAATATTCTATATTGAGAATAAAAAGGTTTCCCTCAAGAAGTCATTAGTAAATGTCTAAAGATACAACTCCTTCCTACCCAGAAGGACCTCAATAAATATTTATTCAGTTGAATCACAAGAGTCATACACTACTGCTCAAATAGTTCCTTCAAGAAATAGACCAGCATGTCACAGGCGCACAGAGGCTTGTAGAAGTTCCTATAGAAATGTGAAAAAAGCAAAACTGACTTCATTCAATTAATAAATATGTTAATAGTGTACTTACTTCATACAGAGATTGTGTCAAGAGAAGAAAATCAGTCCAGTCACGAGACAGGCACATTTTTAGAAAACACAATGGAATGTGATATGGGCCAAGATGGTGGGATGGATGGATAACTATGGAGACACAGGGAGAGAAGGAAGTCATCAGTCCTGCTGAGCCACTGGGAGCCTGGGAGGCTCTAGTCCAGATGGCGGTGGAAGGAGACCATGGAAATGGGAAGGTTGGAAAGGAAGGGTGGGATCCCATAGACTCAGTCGACTGAGTGGGATTTCTTGAGTGGGAGGAATGGAGTGACACAGTAGAGGATACTCGGCTGGGGTAAAAGTGGCAGAAAAGGTTTCCTAGAACAAGTGACTGTTGAGTTACATATTAATTGATAAGAAAAAGTTCACTGAACAGAATAGTCAAAGTAATGACATTCCAAACCCAGGACCACCTTGAGCAAGATCCTAGAGAGTTTGAAAGTGTGGGGTGTTTTAGAGCTAGTAGATAGACTTAGGTGCCTTTTCTGGTGTTTCCCCACTTCCCAAACCTGAAGTCCCTTATGTAACTCCCCAAAATGTTCAGCTATTGCCAAATGCCCCACCCCACCCTGCCTCAACAATCATTGATCTTTCCCTTCTGGAAATACCCTGCAATCCATGTTATTCATGACGTTCCCCCAGCAATCACCACCACCTTTATCAAAACCTTCCTGTTCTCTGTTTGGTTTGCTAAAGGCTTTCTTTTCTGCTTAGAGACCATGTAAAGGTATCAATAGCTTAAAAAGTTTGTGGGGTTTTCTTTTGGGGGGGACGACCATGCGGCTTGCAGGATCTTGTTTCCCTGACCAGGGATCGAACCCGGGTCCTCGGCAGTGAAAGCACAGAGTCCTAACCACTGGACCGCCAGGGAATTGCCAATAGCTAAAAGTTTTATTCTTGCATGTAAAGATATTGGCTAGGGCTTCCCTGGTGGCGCAGTGGTTGAGAATCTGCCTGCTAGTGCAGGGGACACGGGTTCGAGCCCTGGTCTGGGAGGATCCCACATGCCGCGGAGCAACTAGGTCCGTGAGCCACAACTGCTGAGCCTGCGCGTCTGGAGCCTGTGCTCCGCAACAAGAGAGGTCGTGATAGTGAGAGGCCCGCGCACCGCGATGAAGAGTGGCCCCCGCTTGCTGCAACTGGAGAAAGCCCTCGCACAGAAGCGAAGACCCAACACAGCCAAAAATAAATACATTAAAAAAAAAAAAAAGATATTGGCTAAAAATTTTATTCTCTCTTGAAAGTTAGTGAATGTTAGCCAAGGTTCTTGTGGCTTTACTCAAAGGAGTAAGTACTTCTGTAAGAATTTCAGGCACCATGACATAGCAAATGGGACAAACATTTGGAGGTATTACAACCGTCCCCAGATCATGGTTCTTGAACACCAATTTGGGCAAAGAGAAAGGTGTCATCAGTGATGGTTCCTTCTGAGGGCTCTGAGGGAAGGATCTGGTCCAGACCTCTCTCCTTGTCTTCTCCCTATGTCTCTTCACATCATCTTTCCTCTATGCATGTCTCTCTCAGTGTTCACATTTCCTCTTTTTAATGAGGACATCAGTCATGTTGGGTTGGGGCCCCTCTAATGACCTCACTTTAATTTGATTTTCTCTGTAAAGATCCTGTCTTCAAATAAAGTCACACTTTGAGGTACTGGGGGTTTGGACTCCAGCATGTGAATTTGGCAAGGGACACAAGTCACCCAATAACACAGGAATTATAATGTCCTTGGATAAGCCTACACAAGTTCCCTGTTGCCTGTGGTAGATTCTGGGTTTCCCCAGAATCAGACCCTGAGACAGGGGTTTGAGAGCATGTGGTTTGCTCTCAGGTAGGGAAGTGGGGAAGTGAGATAGAGAAGGGGAGGAAGCCAGAACAGGCCATGTTAATGAGCAGCTTCCTGATATTGTTAAATGAGGCTCAGACCCACTAGGACCTCTGGGAGACAGCACAGAGAACACTTCGGATCTGGTCCTTCCTGGGAATGAGGAGTCCGGGAATTACTCACAGGTCCTGTCACTCCATGACTGAGGACTGCTCCTAGGGCCTTAACTCCTTGGTTTGCCAAGCTATAGGGCAAGTGGTTGGAAAAAGAGCGGCCAGTATTTGCAGTAGGAATCTCACAGATGGTGTGTGCTAGAGCCATGGGAGCTGAGGGGATATGAGAAGGGCTCTGACAGCATCTCCCAAGACGTGATACACAGCTGTGGGTCACCCCAAGATGGAATCAAGACCCCATACTAGATGGAGGCTTCATGGACAAGCCAACTTCACTGAAAGAATTCCTTCTTGACGTTGCCCAGTGCTCCAGTGAGGAAATCCTCTTTCAGGCCACAAGTGCTATGTGAAGAAGAGCCCTCTCTCCTTGACTGCTCATTCAGCCAATATCCTGACAATGGATAAAAAGATGCAATGACATCACGTTGGTTGGGAAGCAGTAACAATTCCCGTTCCTTTTAGACTCTCTCAGCTTCATCACAGAATGAAAAATCCATAGTACTAATTTTTTATGGCTAAGCCAAAACACTCCACCTTATTAATGAATGGTGCAGCCTGCAGAAGACCTCATGTCTCCAGGCCACTGGGCTGGGAGTACAGACCTCAAACTCTTAATTTTCCTTTTTGCACATTAGACTTTCAATCCAAAACTGCTTTCCTTCCTCCACTCTCTCTCCTTTCCCTTCTCTTCCCTTCCCCCTTCTCTTCTTCTCTCTCTCTTTCTCTCTCTCTCCATTACCACTTTAAATACGTCCTGCTACTTTCTCTCCTCTTAAGGCTTGCTTATGTACCTTACACTCTATTATGACCAATAATTAAGATGCAGTGCTATAAAATGATAGGTCATACCTAATTCCAGAGACTCTCTTCCTTCCATCAAATCCTAATTCTTCCTCCATCCTATCTGTTCTTCCCATATGCTGAGTCATATTCTAGTGATATAGTGACACCACTAATAATCCCTCATATTTATATAGCTCAGGAAATCAGAGAGCCAAGGGTCTCTGATTTGAAAGGTCATCTAGGCCAGAAACTGTGCCACTATCTATATATAATTCCCCTTTTGTCAAAGACAGGAGTTGCAAACTGGTGAACCACAAGAGAAATCCAGACATCAGATATGTTCTCTTTGGCCCAGGAAGGGTTTTAAAAATCAAAAAACTTCCCATTAAAAAAATTCAGAAAATAAAAAATAAATAGATAATTCAATTTCAACCTTCTCTGGAAAAACAAAAACAATCTTTTTGCAACATAGGGTAGCACTTGGTTAGAGCGGAGAGATGGCTGCTCTCTAGATAAGACAGGGCCTCTCCTATTCTCTATTCCTCACCCCTCTCTGTTGAATTATCTTCAGCACATATTGTGCAGTTACTTGGCTGCTGATGTTTGAATCTTCTACAACAATCCCCAAGAATCGCGTGAGCATATGCTTGAGCACCCCTCGAGGAAAGGAGCTTGCTGTCTCCAAATCCAGCCATTCCCTCTGTGAGCAGGTCAGCATCCCAGGGCTCTTCCTTAAACTATGAAAGCCAAGCATCCACCACTGGCCCTCGCCCATCTCCTAAACACTAGACAAAGGAAGAGATTCTCTTCCAGTGAGTTTTCTCCAAAGTGAGCATCCCCAGTTTCTTGTCTAACAGGGTTTCTAGTTCCTTCACCATCTTGCTTTTTATTTTCAGGACATGTGCCACTCTGTTTTTATTCCTTTTTAAGTATAAAATCCAGAAATGAAGGTTTCCTCCTGAGAGATTCAGCTCCTCCCTTTATCTTCTCTAGAATTTCATTCATGTACTAATTAAAGGAGTCTTGACTAAACACTTACCAGGTGCCAAGTGCTGTGCCAGGCCCTGGCATCACGTTGGCAAGCAGCAAAAGCTCAGTGCCTGCCTTCCTGAGGCTCACATTCCAGTGGGAGAGAGTGTTACTCTGTCATCTCCCAGAGAAATGTAAACTTGCACCTTGAAGTATGTAAAATAAATTCCAGATGAATCCAAGAATTTAGACACGAAAAGAAAATAAAAGTTTCACAAATCTAAAGGAAAACATCGGTGAATAATCTGATTTTTCTTAGCGAGGCCTTTCTAATCACAATAGGAAATCTCGAAGCTGCAAAGGAAAAAAAATGGATAGCGCTAACAACATCAAATTTTAACATTTTTGGAGGCTAAAAGTATCATAAACAAACTCAAAAGACAGACTGGGGGAAATATTTGCAACCCAAATGATTGACAAAGGACTTCTTTCCCCAATATACAAATTACACTTACAAATCAATTGACTGAGCCCATAAAAATTTTATAAAAGAAATATAAATTATGCAAACAAATGAGACAATTCTGAACCTCATTAATAATAAAAGAAATACAAATTAAAATAATGAGATATTTTCTAAGTAAATATTGGCCATGATGTTTGAAAACAGATGTTCCCTGGTGCTGTCAACATGTAGGGACGTTGGCATTTGCATTCACTTCACACTGAAACTACCCTTCGGCAGGGAATTCAAGGATGCACTCATTTTAAATGTTCTGGTTCTGCTATTTTAATTGTTCATAGCCTTTATTCTCTCATCCAGCATGTCCCCATCACATCATGGCTTCCAGAACTAACTCACACCGGCACCTCCCCGGATCCTCAGACCGACCCTATTCGTTCTACTCAATTTATAATTTCTGGGACTCAGAACTGCTGTTCTCCTGGCCTGAAGGATTTCCACACAGCTTGTCTTGGTTTTCTTAGATCTCCTAGGAAACGCAACAATGGTCTGGTTAACTCCACGCTGTCCCTGCCAAGGTTCCCGATAAAGATGAAATCTGAACTGCCCTGGAGCGTCTTTCTAACCCAGTCCCCTCACCCACAGTACATGATGATTCTATCTGGAAAAGAAATGTAAGCACCTGGAGCTCCTGGTGAAACTGAGTAACATCAGAACCAATACCGTTGTGTTGATGCCCAGGGTAGTTCCGTGCAAGGTAACGAAATAGACACTAACATGAATTCATTTAACATCTTATCTAGAAGTGCCTTTTCTCAACAAAGACTGCTTGTGTCCACGTGGTTATAATGAGGTAACACCCACTGGATCTATGTTCCCCAGTGTGTTCAGCTCATACTCCTTATCCAATGCTTACACTCTAATGTCTGCACAGAGGAAAACAGAGGAATTTTATTTTATGTCATTTGTATTATGCAAATAATATTCATGCTGAAGACAATTTTTCAAACCATCTCTCACTCTCCTGCAGGTTTGGATTTGCCCTTCTTGAAGAATGTCCCCTCCCCCAGGTAAACTACGAAAGCAAATTATGCAACACCACCTTTTCAACAGCAATTTTAAACCACAAGACATGGAAGCAACCTAAATGTCCATCAGCAGAGGAATGGATAAATAAGATGGGATACATATATACAATGGACTATTACTCAGCCATTTGCAGCAACATGGATGGACCTAGAGATTAGTATACTAAGTGAAGTAAGTCAGAGAGAGAAAGACAAATATCATATAATTTCACTTACATGTGGAATCTAATTCTAAAAAATGATACAAATGAACTTATTTACAAAGCAGAAACAGACTCAACAGATCTCAAAATCAAACTTATGGTTACCAAAGGGGAAACGTGAAGGGGAAGTGATAAATTAGGAGGTTCGGATTAACATATACACACTACTATATATAAAACAGATAACTAATAAGGACCTACTGTATAGCACGGGGAACTCTACTCAATATTCTGTAACAACCTATACGGGAAAAAATATCTGAAAAAGAATGTGTGTATACATATATATATATATGTATGTATATATATATATATATATATACATATATATATATATGTATGATTCACTTTGTTGTACACCTGAAAATAACACAACATTGTAAATCAACCATACTCCAATAAAAATTAAAATAAATAAATAAAACACAGTTGCTATTTTGCTGCAGTCCCTGGAATTGTTTACCCATCCCAGGTTTAATTTGCCCCATTGTTAAAAAAAAGGAGCCAACAATATACAAGAAGGAAGAAGGGTGGGCCTGAAGATGAGTTGAGAGTCCTTTCCCAACAATCCTGTGAACTTTTTATACCATATCTTCTTTCTTGGTATTAAGGATTTCAGTAAATGTTAGCTGAGTGTCTCTTTTCAATAAATGGTGCTGGGAGAACTGGATATCCACAGGCAAAAGAATGAAGTTAGACTTTACCTTACACCATACACAAAAATTAACTCAAGGTAGATTGAAGGCATAAATACAAGAGCTGAAACTACAAAACCCTTAGAAGAAAACTTAGGAGAAAAGCTTCCTGACATTGGATTTGGCAATGACTTCTTGCATATGACACTAAAAGCACAGGCAACAAAAGAAAAAATAGATAACTTGGACTTCACCAAAATTAAAACATTTTGTGCATCAAAGGACACTATCAACAGCGTGAAAAGGCGACTCACGGAATGAGCAAAAATATTTGCAAATCACATATTTAATAAAGGATTAATATCCTTTAATTAATATCCTATTAATATCCTTTATCCTTTATTAAAGGAACATATAAAGAACTCATACAACTCAACAAAATTTAAAATGAGCAAAGGACTTGAATAGACATTTCTCCAAAGAAGGTATACAAATGGCCAATAAACACATAAAAAATATTCAGCACCACTAATCATTAGAGTAATGCAAATCAAGACCACAGTGAAATACCACTTTACACCCATTAGGATTGCTATCAAAGAAACCCAGAAAATAACAAGTGTTGGTGAGGATATGGAAAAATTGGGACCCTTGTGCATTGATGGTGGGAATATAAAATGGTGCAGCCACTGTGCAAAACAGTAAGTGGCTCTTCAGAAATTTAAACATAGATTTACCATATGATCTAGCAATTCCAATTCTAGGTATATACCTAAAATGTTTAAAACAGGGACATGAACAGATATTTGCGTACTGATATTCATAACAGCATTATTCACAATAGCCAAGATATGGAAACAACTTAAATGTTCATCAACAGATGAATGGATAAAGAAAATGTGGTATATTCATACAATAGGATATTATTCAGCCTTAAAAAAGATGGAAATCCTGCCATTCGCTACAACATGGGATGACTGGAGGACATTATGCTAAGTGAAATAAGCCAGACAGAGAAGGACAAATACTGCACGATTCCACTTACATGAGTATCTAAAATAGTCAAACTTATAGCAGCAGAGAATACAATAGTGGTTTCCAAGGGAGAAATACTAGTTACTTCCCAGCTTTTCATCCAGTATCTTGGACATAGAGAATTACTCACTGTGTTATAAAATCCATGTCTCATTTTTTCCATGGCAGTTAACACATTTTAACATACTTTATTATTTACTTACTATATCCAATGTTTATTGTCTATCTCCTCCATTAGGATAAATCCTCCACAAAGGCACAATTTTTTTTGCCTATTTTCTTCAGTGAGAATCCTCCCAAACTGCCAGAAAAGTGCCCAGCATATAGTAGCCCCTCAATAAATAATTTATTAAATGTATGAATAAAATATTTTAGGCTATATCTATAGTGAAAATATAAAGTAACAAGTATAGACAGGCTATTTTTACAATACCTTTTGACAGGGGGTGGGGGGGATTCAAACCCAAAGAAGTAAATTTACTAAGGATAGAATTAGAAAGAATTCAGATATTCATTCCATTACAGGAAAAAAAGAGCACTTTTGTTATTGCTGTTGTTGTCATGTGTGTGTGTGTCTGTGTGTGTGTTTGCACTACAATGCTTTAAATAAGGATAAAGATGGGAAAGGCAGGGGTGAGGGATAGATTGAGAATTTGGGATTGACATGTACACACTGCTATACTTAAAATGGATAACCAAGAAGGACCTACTGTACAGCACAGGGAACTCTGCCCAATATTATGTAACAACCTAAAAGGGAAAAGAATTTGAAAAAGAATAGATACATCTATATGTATAACTGAATCACTTTGCTGTACACCTGAAACTATCACAGCATTGTTAATCAACTATACTCCAATATAAAATAAAAAGTTTTAAATAAAAAGAATAAAGATATGTTGAGAAAAAGAAAAAGACACAATGTTCTTTTCAATGATTTTCAGGACAGTTCATGGTTTTTGAAGAAGAGATAAGTAGAAACAGCTGAGACCTTCTTTCCCAATAGGATTAAAAGGATAAACTGTGTAATGTCCATGAAGCATCTTGGTCTCCGTGAATAAACTGACAGATGAACCACAGGGAAGCCGGCAGCCTATTTTCCTTTCAACTTCTGTCAGCTTCCCACAACTTCTCAGTGATTTATCTTCTTCACATCCTATAAGAAAGATTCAGGAGAAAATATTGTTTGAGGTTTGACCCAGCATCAGGCAAAATGAGATTCAGAACCTAGAACTGTCTTACCTTCTTTGAACTCCATCAGTAATAAAAACCTTTTAACCAAAATGCTTCATTCTCTTTTTGCCCTCTACCCCTACTGCTGCCAAAAAGATATGGGAGATCCATGGGGGATGGTGACGTTGGGGTTGAGTCGCTCTGCCCTTGTGGTCATTTGCACATGGTTATGATGGCATTTTCCCTTCCCTGTAAGTTAGACAAATAGGATGTGAGCAGAGGGGGGCAGAAAAAGAAATCTGAGAAGTATTTCTGTCTGTCCTGTCTTGATGATCAAAGGACAGATCTTATGATCTTCATGACAAAAGAGAACTGTTTCGTGGGTTTTGTTGATCTTATCTGAAGCGTTACGACTCCCAGATGATATCCATAACCGTACACATAAGTAAATATGTAAATATACACTGGAACAAAAGACCCAAGATTATGTGTTCTGTGGGTTATATGCCATAATTCTACCCTATACCCATGCCTTTACGTGATAATCTAGTTAATTTGGCTTTACACCTACATTCATTCATTCAAATTAATATATGTGAAAAATGGAAATCACAATTAAATTATTGGTGATGTTATTTTTGCCAGCTTTATTGAGATATAATTGACATTTAACACTGCATAAGTTTAAGGCGTACAACGTGATGATTTGTTACACATACGTGTTGTGAAGATGTTTGCTGCAGTGAGTTTAATTAACACATCCTTCACCTTACACATAATAACTACCATTTTGTTGCTGTTGTTATGGTGAGAACATTTAAGATTGGCTCTCAAAGCAGCGTTCAAGCATATAATATAGTACTGTTAACTATAATCACCATGCTGTACGTTAGATCCAGAACTTATTCATCTTAATAATGAAAAGTTTTTGTGCCCTTTGATCAACATCTCCCCATTTCCCCAACCCCCAGTCCCTGGTAATCATCAATCTACTCTCTCTCTGACTTATTTCACTTAACATCATGCTGTCAAGGTTCATCCACGCTGCTGCAAAAGGCAGAATTTCCTTTTGTTTTATGACGAATGATATTCCTCCGTGTGTGTGTGTGTATCACATCTTCTTTATTCATCTGCTGATAGACACTTCAGTTGTTTCCATGTCTTGGCTATTCTGAATAATTCTGCAACGAACATGGAAGTGCAGATATCTCTTTGAGATACTGATTTCATTTCCTTTGGATTTATATCCAGAAGTGGGACCACAGCATCATATGTAGCTCTACTTTTAATTTTTGGACGAACCTCCATACTGTTTTCCATTGTGGCTGTACCAATTTACACTCCCACCAACAGTGCCCAAGGGTTCCCTTTCCTCCAGTTCCTTGCCAGCATTTGTCATCTCTTGTCTTTGTGATAGTAGCCATTCTAACAGGTGTGAGGCAATATCGCATCATAGTTTTGATTTGCAGTTCCCTTATGGCTAGTGATGTTGGGCAATTTTTCACTTACCTACTATCGATTTGTACATTTTCTTTGAGAAAATGTCTATTCAGGTCCTCTGTCCATTTTTTTTTCTTTTTTTTTTTAATGGAAGTATAGTTGATGTACAATATTATATAACTTGCAGGTGTACAGTATAGTGATTCACAATTTTTAAAGATTATACTCCATTTATAGTTATTAAAATGCATTGTCTACATTCCCCATGTTGTACAATATATCCTTATTGTAGTTTTTTTTTCTGTCCAGTTTTATTGAGATATAACTGACATATAACATTGTATTAGTTCAAGGTGTACAACATAATGATTTGATATATGTCACATTGCAAAATGATAGCACAATAAGTTTAGTTGACATCCATTAACTCACATAGTTACAATTGTTTTTCCTTGTGATGAGAACTTTTAAGATCTACTCTGTCACTGTGGTTTTGATTTGCATTTCCCTAATAATTAGTGATTTTGAGCATCTTTTCATGTGCTTATCGGCCATTTGTATGTCTTCTTTGGAGAAATGTCTATTCAAGTCTTTTCTCCATTCTTTAATTGGGTTGTCTTTTTAATATGGAGTTGTATTTTTTATATATTCTGTATACAGGCACTTTCCAAGATATATGATTTGCAAATGTTTTCTCACATGTGTGTTGTTTTTTCACTTCCTTGATGGTGCCCTTTTTTTTTTTTAATTTTTTAATATTTATTAAAAAAACAAAACATAATGGTACAAAAAGGTTGAAAATAAAAGAATTGAAAAAGATATACTGTGCAAATATAAACCAAAAGGAAATTATATAATAACAGATACAGTAGACTTGAAAACAAAAGCTTTACTAGAAATAAACAAGGGCACTTCATATCAACAAGACCAATTTACCAGGAAGTTTTAAATTTGTAGGCACTTAACTTCAAGTTATATAGAGCAACAGAGCTACAAAGAAAAAATAGACAAATTCACTATCATAATAGGAGATTTAACATACTGCTGTCATTCACTGATAGAGGATACCTCTTTCAGAATCAGTAGACACCCCTCCCCCAAAAAATTAGTAAGGATATAAAAACTTAAATAACGTGAGCAGCAAATTTGATTCAACAAGCAGATATATAGTCACTATACTCCAAAACTTTAAGTTACAAATTATTTTCAAGCACACTTGGAACATTTTTAAAACTGACCATATTGTGCTATAAGGCAAATTTTAACAAATTTCAAAGTATTAAAATCATACAATAGCTAGTGGGAAGCAGCCGCTTAGCACAGGGAGATCAGCTCGGTGCTTTGTGACCACCTAGAGGGGTGGGATGGGGAGGGTGGGAGGGAGGGAGATGCAAGAGGGAAGAGATATGGGAACATATTGTATATGTATAACTGATTAACTTTGTTATAAAGCAGAAGCTAACACACCATTGTAAGGCAATTATACTTCAATAAAGATGTTTAAAAAAAAAAAAATCATACAAAGTGTTTCTTGACTTGCAGTTAAGCTACAAATCAGTAACAAAAAAGTACCTAGAAGTTATGAAATACACTACTTCTAAGTAACCCCCCAAAAAACAAATCACAATTGGAGCTAGAAAATAATTTGAACTGAATGATAATAAAAATATTACATACCAAAATTTGGATGTGACTAAAGCTGTGCTTACAGGAAAATGTATAGTCTTTTTTTTTTTTAAGGTAACAGTAGTGTTTTTTTTTTAATTGCACACATGTCTATAAACCTAATAAATAGGTTTTCTCTATATTTTTTTTATACAGCAGGTTCTTATTAGTCATCAATTTTATACACAGCAGTGTAAACAAGTCAATCCCAATCTCCCAATTCATCACACCACCACCCCCACCACCCCCTGCCGCTTTCCCCCCTTGGTGTCCATATGTTTGTTCTCTACATCTGTGTCTCAATTTCTGCCCTGCAAGCCGGTTCATCTGTACCATTTTTCTAGGTTCCACATATATGTGTTAATATACGATATTTGTTTTTCCCTTTCTGACTTACTTCACTCTGTATGAGAGTCTCTAGATCCATCCACATCTCAACAAATGACCCAACTTTGTTCCTTTTTATGGCTGAGTAATATTCCATTGTATATATGTATCACATCTTCTTTATCCATTTGTCTGTCAATTGGCATTTAGGTTGCTTCCATGACCTGGCTACTGTAAATAGTGCTGCAATGAACATTGGGGTGCATGTGCCTTTTGAATTGTGGTTTTCTCTGCGTATATGCCCAGTAGTGGGATTGCTGGATCATATGGTAATTCTATTTTTAGTTTTTTAAGGAACCTTCATACTGTTCTCATTGTGGCTGTATCAGTTTATATTTCCACAAACAGTGCAAGAGGGTTCCCTTTTCTCCACACTCTCTCCAGCATTTGTTGTTTGTAAATGTTCTGATGAAGCCCATTCTAACTGGTGTGAGGTGATACCTCATTGTAGTTTTGATTTGCATTTCTCTAATAATTAGTGATGTTGAGCAGCTTTTCATGTGCTTCTTGGCCATCTGTATGTCTTCTTTGGAGGAATGTCTATTTAGGTCTTCTGCCCATTTTTGGATTGGGTTGTTTGTTTTTTAAATATTGAGCTGCATGAGCTGTTTATATATTTTGGAGATTAATCCTTTGTCCGTTGATTCGTTTGCAAATATTTTCTCCCATTCTGAGGGTTCCCTTTTCGTCTTGTTTATGGTTTCCTTTGCTGTGCAAAAGCTTTGAGGTTTTATTAGGTCCCATTTGTTTATTTTTGTTTTTATTTCCATTACTCTAGGAGGTGGATCAAAAAAGATCTTGCTGTGATTTATGTCAAAGAGTGTTCTTCCTATGTTTTCCTCTAAGAGTTTTATAGTGTCCGGTCTTACATTTAGGTCTCAAATCCATCTTGAGTTTATTTTTGTGTATGGTGTTAGGGAGTGTTCTAATTTCATTTTTTTACATGTAGCTGTCCAGTTTTCCCAGCACCACTTATTGAAGAGACTGTCTTTTCTCCATTGTATATCCTTGCCTCCTTTGTCATAGATTAGTTGACCATAGGTGTGTGGGTTTACCTCTGAGCTTTCTATCTTGTTCCATTGATGTATGTTTCTGTTTTTATGCCAGTACCATATTGTCTTGATTACTGTAGCTTTGTAGTTTAGTCTGAAGTCAGGGAGTCTGATTCCTCTAGCTCCGTTTTTTTCCCTCAAGATTGCTTTGGCTATTCAGGGTCTTTTGTGTCTCCATACAAATTTTAAGATTTTTTGTTCTAGTCCCGTAAAAAATGCCATTGGTAATTTGATAGGGATTGCATTGAATCTGTAGATTGCTTTGGGTAGTATAGTCATTTTCACAATATTGATTCTTCCAATCCAAGAACATGGTATATCTCTCCATCTGTTGGTATCATCTTTAATTTCTTTCATCAATGTCTTATAGTTTTCTGAATACAGGACTTTTGTCTCCCTAGGTAGGTTTATTCCTAGGTATTTTATTCTTATTGTTGCAATGGTAAATGGGAGTGTTTCCATAATTTCCCTTTCAGATTTTTCATCATGAGTGTATAGGAATGCAAGAGATTACTGTGCATTAATTTTGTATCCTGCAACTTTACCAAATTCATTGATTAGCTCTAGTAGTTTTCTGGTGGCATCTTTAGGGTTCTCTATGTATAGTATCATGTCATCTGCAAAGAGTGACAGTCTTACTTCTTCTTTTCCATTTGTATTCCTTTTATTTCTTTTTATTTTCTGATTGCCGAGGCTAGGACTTCCAAAACTATGTTGAATAATGGTGGTGAGAGTGGACATCCTTGTCTTGTTCCTGATCTTAGAGGAAATGCTCTCAGTTTTTCACCATTGAGAATGATGTTTGCTGTGGGTTTGTCATATATGGCCTTTATTGTGTGGAGGTAGGTTCCCTCTATGCCCACTTTCTGGAGAGCTTTTATCATAAATGGGTGTTGAATTTTGTCAAAAGCTTTTTCTGCATCTATTGAGATGATCATATGGCTTTTATTCTTCAATTTGTTAATATGGTGTATCACATTGATTGATTTGCGTATATTGAAGAATCCTTGCATCCCTGGGATAAATCCCACTTGATCATGGTGTATGACCCTTTTAATGTGTTGTTGGATTCTGTTTGCTAGTATTTTGTTGAGGATTTTTGCATCTTTTTTCATCAGTGATATTGGTCTGTAATTTCCTTTTTTAGTAGTGTCTGTGTCTGATTTTGGTATCAGGGTGATGGTGGCCTCATAGAATGAGTTTGGGAGTGTGCCTTCCTCTGCAATTTTTTGAAAGAGTTTGAGAAGGATGGGTGTTATCTCTTCTCTAAATGTTTGATAGAATTCACCTGTGAAGCCATCTGGTCCTGGACTTTTGTTTGTTGGAAGATTTTTAATCACAGTTTCAATTTCATTACTTGTGATTGGTCTGTTCATATTTTCTATTTCTTCCTGGTTCAGTCTTGGAAGCTTATACCTTTCTAAGAATTTGCCCATTTCTTCCAGGTTGTCCATTTTATTGGCATAGAGTTGTTTGTAGTAGTCTCTTAGGATGCTTTGTATTTCTGCGGTGTCTGTTGTATCTTCTCCTTTTTCATTTCTGATTTTATTGATTTGAGTCCTCTCCCTCTTTTTCTTGATGAGTCTGGCTAATGGTTTATCAATTTTGTTTATCTTCTCAAAGAACCAGCTTTTAGTTTTATTTATCTTTGCTATTGCTTTCTTTGTTTCTATTTCATTTATTTCTGCTCTGATCTTTATGATTTCTTTCCTTCTGCTAACTTTGGGTTTTGTTTGTTCTTCTTTCTCTAGTTCCTTTAGGTGTAAGGTTAGATTATTTATTTGAGATTTTTCTTATTTCTTGAGGTAGGCTTGTATAGCTATAAACTTCCCTCTTAGAACTGCTTTTGCTGCATCCCATAGGTTTTGGATTGTCATGTTTTCATTGTCATTTGTCTCTAGGTATTTTTTGATTTCCTCTTTGATTTCTTCAGTGATCTCTTGGTTATTTAGTAACGTATTGTTTAGCCTCCATGTGTTTGTGTTTTTTACATTTTTTTCCCTATGATTGATTTCTAATCTCATAGCGTTGTGGTCAGAAAAGATGCTTGATATGATTTCAATTTTCTTAAATTTACTGAGCCTTGATTTGTGACCCAAGATGTGATCTATCCTGGAGAATGTTCCGTGAGCACTTGAGAAGAAAGTGTAATCTGCTGTTTTTTGATGGAATGTCCTATGAATATCAATCAAATCTATCTGGTCTATTGTGTCATTTAAAGCTTCTGTTTCCTTATTTATTTTCATTTTGGATGATCTGTCCATTGGTGTAAGTGAGGTGTTAAAGTCCCCCACAATTATTGTGTTACTGTCGATTTCCTCTTTTAGAGCTGTTAGCAGTAGTGTCCTTCCTTGTCTCTTGTAACATTCTTTATTTTAAAGTCTATTTTATCTGATATGAGTATTGCTACTCCAGCTTTCTTTTGATTTCTATTTGCATGGAACATCTTTTTCCATCCCCTCACTTTCAGTCTGTATGTGTCCCTAGGTCTGAAGTGCGTCTCTTCGTCACAGCATATATATGGGTCTTGTTTTTGTATCCATTCAGCTAGCCTGTGTCTTTTGGTTGGAGCATTTAATCCATTCACATTTAAGGTAATTATCAGTATGAATGTTCCTATGACCATTTTCTTGTTTTGGGTTTGTTTTTGCAGGTGCTTTTCTTTTCTTGTGTTTCCCACTTAGAGAAGTTCCTTTAGCATTTGTTGTAGAGCTGGTTTTGTGGTGCTGAATTCTCTTAGCTTCTGCTTATCTGTAAAGCTTTTGATTTCTCCTTCAAATCTGAATGAGATCTTTGCCGGGTAGAGTAATCTTGGTTGTCGGTTCTTCCCTTTCATCCCTTTAAGTATATCATGCCACTCCCTTCTGGCTTGTAGAGTTTCTGCTGAGAAATCAGCTGTTTACCTTATGGGAGTTCCCTTTTATGTTATTTGTCGTTTTCCCCTTGCTGCTTTCAATAATTTTTCTTTGTCTTTAATTTTTACCAATTTGATTACTATGTGTCGTGGCATGTTTCTCCTTGGGTTTATCCTGTATTGGACTTGCTGTGCTTCCTGGACTTGGGTGGCTATTTCCTTTCCCATGTTAGGGAAGTTTTCGACTATAATCTCTCCAAATATTTTCTCGGGTCCTTTCTCTCTCTCTTCTTCTTCTGGGACCCCTATAACGCGAATGTTGTTGCATTTAATGTTGTCCCAGAGGACTCTTAGGCTGTCTTCATTTCTTTTCATTCTTTTTTCTTTATTCTGTTCTGCAGTAGTGAATTCCACCATTCTGTCTTCCAGGTCACTTATCCGTTCTTCTGCCTCAGTTATTCTGCTATTGATTCCTCTAGAGAATTTTTAATTTCATTTATTGTGCTGTTCACCATTTTTTGTTTGCTCTTTAGTTCTTCTAGGTCCTTGTTAAACGTTTTTTGTATTTTCTCCATTCTATTTCCAAGATTTTGGATCATCTTTACTATCATTACTCTGAATTCTTTTTCAGGTAGAGTGCCTATTTCCTCTTCATTTTTTTGTTCTGGTGGGTTTTTTCCTTACTCCTTCATCTGCTGTGTGTTTCTCTGTCTTCTCATTTTGCTTACCTTACTGTGTTTGGGGTCTCCTTTTCACAGGCTGCAGGTTTGTAGTTCCCGTTGTTTTTGGTGTCTGCCCCCAGTGGCTAAGGTTGGTTCAAGGGCTTGTGTAGGCTTCCTGATGTGGGGACTAGTTCCTGTTTTCTGATGGATGAGGCTAGATTTTGTCTTTCTGGTGGGCAGGACCACTTCTGGTGGTGTTTTGGGGTGTCTGTGACCTTATGATTTTAGGCAGCCTCTCTGCTAATGTGTGTGATTGTGTTCCTGTCTCGCTAGTTGTTTTGCATAGTGTCCAGCACTGTAGCTTGCTGGTTGTTGAGTGGAGCTGGGTCTTAGCGTTGAGATGGAGATCTCTGGGAGAGCTTTCACCTTTTGATATTACGTGGAGCCAGGAGGTCTCTGGTGGACCAATGTCCTGAACTTGGCTCTCCCACCTCAGAGGCTCAGGCGTGGCACCCAGCCTGAGCACCAAGACCCTGTCAGCCACACAGTCAAATTTGCCTCTCTAGGTGGACTTCAGCAATTCACTTAAGCTCTCTGGGACTCCATTTCCTCACCTGTAAATATCTGAGTTACAGAAACACAGCTGGAGAGTCATGGTTTACTCACATTCTACAGTCTTTCCCATGGTTAAAATCAGCGAGGGTCTAATGAGGTCTTAGGGAAGCCTTCAGCCAAACAGAAAACCTGCTACTGTTGGAGGGTCTCTTGCAGAGGCAGGGCATGGCTGTGGCTGACCACGGGGACAAGGACACAGGCAGCAGAAATTCTGGGAAGTACTCCTTGTCGTGAGCCTTCACAGAGTCCCTCTAGTGTATACTTTAAAATTTGCTAAGACGGTAGATCTTATCTTAAGTGTTCTTATCACAAAATAATAATCATAATAATAATAATAAATAAAGAGGGTGGTAGGAAACTTCTGGAGGTGATGGATCTGTTTATGGCATAGCAAGAGATTTATGATAAGGAATTGACCCACACGATTTCTTTTATAGAGGCTAAGAATTCCCACAATCAGGAAACCTAGGAAACAGCGGTGTAGTCCAGGGCTCAATAACCAGGGAACCTGATGGTGTAAATCCCAGTTCAAGTTCAGAAGAAAACTGCTGTTCCAGTTCAAGCAGTCAGGCAGAGGAGAAAGAATGAATTCCCCTTTCCTCTGCCTTTTGTTCTGTTCAAGCCCTCAAGCTTGGGTGGTGCCCACCCACACTGGGGAGGGGAACCTGCTTTACTGAGCAGGTGCTTATCAGATGCTTATCTCATCTGGAAGCATCCTCACAGACACACCCAGAAGTAATGTTTAGCCAAATATCTGGCTTCCCATGACCCAGTCAGATTAGCACATAAAATCAACCCTCCTAGGATCCCATTTTCTAAAAGATTATGTATAGAATGAGGTCTGTCAATGAGATAAGTGAAAATTCCTGGCACAGAGCCTGCCACACATTAGGTAATTAATGAATGTTTTCATTCATTTATTAATATACGTAAGCGGAAATTCAACATAAATGCCATTTCCTCTGCTGCCTTCTCTCATCACCAGAAGGTGGTCCCCTAAAACACACTAAAACTTCATTTTATTTTTATTCACTTGGTTCATCCCTTAAGCAATTGTATATACATCAAATACTGTATCAAAGGGCATTCATTTATAGGCAAAGTTTGTTGCCACTCACCAAGAAGAAGGGCGGAGAAGTGTGAGGCAGCTCCCACCACAAATAAAATAGCATACTCACTGTCTAGTGTTTTCCCCATTTACTTATTTTTTAAGTCGAAGGTTTTTCCTGACTTAAAAGAATTCCTCCAAGGGACGCAAGAACTCCTCCAAGGGATGCAAGAACTCCTCCAAGGGAGGATTTCTTCAGCCCATTAACACAGCCTGGCATATTGTAGGAGTCACTGAAAATGTGTTGCCCTCTTAAGAAGAAGTAGTTGTTGGCTATTTTGATGAACAGACACATGGTGTATACCTGAATGTATGTTAGTTAGGTCCTCAATTCAGGGAAGTAAAGGTATACCAATGAAAAGGTATACCAAAATGGATGCCTCCAAAAGCATATTTCCCCAATTTCACCATTTTTCCAAGAATCAGTCCTCTACCAATAGCATGGTCATACACCTACCTGTTAGCTTTCTCTGGCTTAATATGTGTTCTACAATGGAGCATACAGTATTGTGTGGCAATCAAGCACCTTGCCTTGGGATACACCATTTGTTGTTTCTTAGATGAAGTGGACCTGTTTCCCTCCATCTCCACTACCAAGAACCCCCATTCCACCCATCACACTGCAGTCAAAGGGATCTTCTTAAAATTCAGATACAATCATTTCATCCCTTGCTCTTGGAGTGAAGCCCACAAGTCCCTAAATGAGCCTGCAAGGCTCTCTGTGACCTGGTTTCTCTTGAATTCACCAGCTGCATTTCACACTAAGCATCTCACTCCTTATGCTGCAGCCACTCTGGCTTCTCAGTTCCTCAAGGCATCCTGTTTCACAGACCCTTGTATTTGCAACTCTTTCTATCTGGAATGGTGTCCCCATCCCATGATTATAACATATTTACTCTTTAAGCCTCAGCTTAAATGTTAGTAACTCTAGAAAGGCTTTCCTGACCACACCATCTAGGTCAGCACCCTACCATACAGGATAACAATACCCTGTGCTGCTTCTTTCCTTCCACTTTCCAAAATCATACCAAAGAATCAATTAACTATGTAATGGTTCAATATCTGTCTATGCCCCAGGTTCTAACCTCCATAAAGGAGGAACCGTGTCTATCTTACTTATTACTATATT
Organism: Balaenoptera borealis; assembly: GCF_965194805.1. Taxonomy (NCBI): domain Eukaryota; kingdom Metazoa; phylum Chordata; class Mammalia; order Artiodactyla; family Balaenopteridae; genus Balaenoptera; species Balaenoptera borealis. The sequence goes on from NC_138868.1 coordinate 12,050,979, forward strand.
TCTGAGCCTAGTGTTATTTCTGATACGTAGTTGATCATCAGTAAATATTTGCTGAATTGATGAATAAGATTGTGGAATCTCCATGGAGTTGTTTCCCAAGTAATATTTCTAGCAGATGTGAAGATCATTAAAAGGTGGAGGTCAGATTCATAGTCATCTGTCTTCGGATAAAGTAAATATCCTACAGGAGATGGAAGTAGATAGCGGTTTTCATTACTGAAGAATAGAAAATAACTTGAGTTAACTGAGGCAGATGGTCCATGAACAATGCTTCAGAAATTAAACAGAGATTCTGACCTTTGGTGATCAAGATATATTTCAAAAGTTATATATCGGGCTCACTTCAGCTCTACGTCAAGATCAAACTGTTTTCAATAATTAATGCAAATCATTATACCTTTCTTTCATTCTACAGTGTCTTGTTCCTCTACATTATCTCGGGAAATTAACTTTTTCTACTTGAACATTTCCTAGTTCACATCTCCTTTTCCTCTATTTTTTCTTCCTCTCTTTAGCTACTTGTATTTTCCATGACAAATACCTAAATTATATATGATTGAATGTTGAGGAAAGTTTTCTTTGGTCAAGGCTGATTTCCACCCCACTACCCACAACCAAAGAAGGTGATTGTCCTTACTATGTAAGCAATAAGCTATTGTTTTGTAATTAGTCAAGGTACAAACATTAGCTTAGTGGGAAAAAAATATGTAGCTGAGAAAACACTAAACAATATCCAGGACAGGTCAGAAAAATAAATTTTACATTTTATAGCATGTTATTACTTATAAAACCCTTTGCCATTCCATCTCTCTTGATCCTGGCTTTAATCATAGCAAGGCAATTTTTACTGATGTGATAACTGAGGAAGGGAATATCTGGCTCAAAGTCATAGAGCTAATAAAGAAATTCCTGGAAACTAAATATACATTTTTTTGCCTCAGTATGTTTTTGTAATAATGAGATCTGGTTCCTGTGTTAAGAGGACAAGCCAAAAGCCCAAAGGATGATTTGCAGGAACTTCTGAATTGATGGAGCTCAAGTCTTACTCTACTTGGGAAACCTTCATCCTGTTGAGAACTCTCTTCAGAGCCTCCTTCACTTCCTTGTTCCTCAGGCTGTAGATCATTGGGTTCAGCATAGGGATGACCACAGTGTAAAATACTGACACAGTCTTGCCCTCCCCAAGGGATTTTCCCATGTTACCTTTCAGGTATATGAATATCAGTGTCCCAAAGAAAAGAGCCACTGTCGTTATGTGAGAAGCACAGGTAGAGAAAGTCTTGGCTTTGCCACCAGCTGAACGAATCTTCAGAATAGCCTGAATGATGAACAGGTAGGATATAAAAATCACTGAAACGCTGGTTGTAATGACCAAGAAAGCTAAGAGGTAGATCACCCGTTCTCGTGGTCTGGTCTCACTACAGGCAAGCTTCAGCAGAGGTGGGAGGTCACTAAAGAAGAAATCCATATGGTTGGACTTACAGAAGGAGATGGAGAAGGTACACCCAGTGCGGATCACAGAATTGACCATGGCACCACCATATGCCCTAGCCACCAACCCCAGGCGGGTCTGAGGTGTCATTGCAGTGGCATAGAGGAGAGGGTTACTCACGGCCCCATAGAGGTCATAGGCCATCACCACCGAAAGGACACATTCAGTACTAGCACAGAGTGTGACAAAGAACTGGATGGTACAGTGCTCAAAGGTGATGACCATCTGATCAGTACCCAAGGTCTCCAGCAACTGAGGGACAATAATAGAAGAATAGCAAATGTCCAGGAAGGGAAGGTGGCTGAGGAAGAAGTACATGGAGGTCTGGAGGCAACGGTCACTCTGAATCAGCGCTATCATCCCCAGGTTACCTCCTATGGTGATGAGATAAAGGACCAGAAACACAAAGAAGAGACCCGTCTGCAGCTCTGCCCACAGCTGGAGCCCCATCAAAATGAATTCTGTCACCACAGTGCCATTTTCTGCCATGAACCTAAATTGCCCGCTGAAATAAAAAAATTAAATCTCATTGAAGATGAAATAAGGTGAGCATGGCTTGATTTGATCATTTTCAGTAATGATAATAACCTTTAAGATTTGTAACTCATTTTACATTTTTTACAAACTTTATTTCATTTGATCTTTCAGAGATCCTTGGAAGTGCATATGGTTAATCCCACTTTTGAGAGAAGAATAGGAGGGTCAAAGAGGTAAAGTGACTGGTGCATGATTTCATAGTAAAGAGGCAAAGCCAGAGCTAGAACTCAGATCCTTAGACATTTTCTAACTTCTTACAGGTGGCAAATTGGGAAGCTTCATCAGTCTCACTGAAAAGCCAGAAAATAACACTTTGTTGGAGAAAACCTAGTGGTATAGTACTAAGGACATGGGCTTTGATATCAGACCAAGGTTCCCATCCCTTGAGACCTTGGGCAAGTTAATTCAACTTTCTGAACCTCAGTCTCCTTGTTGGCTTAATGAGAATGTCAATGCCAAAGTCACAATATTACTGTGAAGGACATCACTTATATACTGTACCTAACACTTGGTCCAACTCACACAGAATTATTTTTTTCTAAATTCTGCAATAATGTAACATGCTTCTAGGTTCATGTATACTCTGGAATCTTCTTATCTCCAAGTCCACAGCCCCCTGGAGTCCCAATATCAACTCTTTCTTTGTGGTTGTTTTGATGTGCACATGAACCCAATGGGCTTGGATACAAGACAGCTGTGAAGAGCAAGCACTGTTGGAACTTCTACAGCCTGTTGCCTGCCAAGTGTCTTCTTCTTCTCTCTTTCTGCCAAGCAACATGGCCTGGTTTCCAGGTTCACTTATTCCAGAGGAACAGTCCCATTATTTTAAAATGCCAGATCATTATCAGTCAGTAAGAATCATGAATCAAGCCATTCCAGAATTAACCTACAAAGCTCCTTAAGAGACAAAGCCATCACATCGAGTTTAGAATGCTAATAGAGATGAAGCTCTTGCCAGATATTTAGACAATCTTGTCTCGGTACCTTTGGATGCCGATCCGTTGAGGTAATGGAAATGCTGAATGTGGACTTCAAAGGTGATTCTTTTTGTCCTCCTTCCATCCTTGAAACAAAAACTGAATTTGAGAAAGATCTCATAGGATTTTAGATAAATAAGAAAATGAAACTTTCACCAGTGTTTGGCAAAACCTGATCTAATGATGAAATAAACGTCAACATCTGGTGTTTACCCCTCCCCCACTGAATTCCTGATAATGTAAATATTTAGGAGTTTTTTTTTACCTTAGGGCCCAATATAATACTGACTTTCAACCAAAACAATAACTCGCTGTGTTCTTGGAATTCACACAAATCATCTTGACCAAAGGGGGAGAAAAAGAGAGAGAGACTATGTTCATTTAATTATTCAATAAGAATCTGCTGAGAACTTACAATGCATTAGGCACTCTTCTGGTTGCTTGGAACAAAACACAAACAATGATCTTTCCCTTGTGGTGTGGTCATTCTAGCAGAAGAGCAAGGCATATACAAAATATGTTTTAAAAAAAAAAAAAAAAAAGAAGTATATTTTTTACCATGATAGAAGATAAGGGCTATGAAACACACACACACACACACACACACACACACACACAGAGCTTTGGGAGATCCAAAGTATGGAGAGGGGTATTAAATAAGATCATCAGGGAAGGTTCATTGAAAAGGTGATATTTCAGCAGATATGCTAGGGATCAGGTAACTATTCATGCTTATTTGCACACATCATTTATCCACAAACAATAGAAAATGAAGACACCAGCAATGGACCACTCCACTTCCATTACACAACCTATAGAGTTCTTGCGGTCCTTGTGAAACACTCTCAAGGCAACTTTGTTCAGAAGTGTCAACCTCCTAATACAGAGAGAAGTCCCTAAGGCATTAGAGGCTCAGTAATCAGCCTACCATCACTCAGCGTAAAGGTAAGACTGGAATCCCAACAATATAGCACAGTGGCTAAGAAAATGGGCCCTGAAGACAGACAGAGCTTGTTCCAAACTCAGTCATTTCTGTTTGTATGACCTTGGGCAAGGTACTTGACCTCTAGCATCTTAGACTAAATACCCATGCAACAGCAATACCCGTACTGCTGTGCTATGGGAGGTAAAGAGATAACTCATGGAAATACAAGCTGTGCTTAGTACAGGGTAAATACTCAATACATGTAACTGTTACAAAAATGAGTTTTCAACCACTAGTTTGTTCTGACATTCAGAAATTTCAGTGATGCCCATTTTGTTACTGAGTCCAATGAGGCTCAAACGGTTAAATCAACTGTCCCAAGACCACACCGGGACTCCTGGCTCTAAATTCATTGTGCTTCCATGAACCGACATATGGCTCATGACTCTGACCCAGGAAGTGAGACACTAGCCGAGCTCCAGGCAACCCCAGCTAGAGATGCACAAGTCGGGAGAACCACCTCATCCCACCACTCCCCTAAGAGACACTTTTAGATCTCCTCTGAGGGAGGGGGACTAGTCTCCTTTGGAGTAGAGTGTCATGGTGGGGGAGGGGCTGCTGATTATGATAAGCCAGGGAGAGTATATGGTAGGAAGGCTGGAAACAGCATCTGGAGGCCTGAAGTTACATCTGCTGTCTGCCACTGATGTACTATGTAAACTCAAGCAACTATTTTCCCATCTCCGGGTCCGTGTCCTCACGTGAGAAGGCTGCACTCACTAATCTCAAACATTGCATCTTGTTCTACAACGTGATGGTTCTCTTCTCTTCTTAAAAGTCCCATGACAGAGGGAAAGGGCATGTATTAATAACAATAATGAAGAATGGCATTAAAACAGCACTCCCTTTGGGTGAGATACTGTTCTAGGTGTTTTACATAAACTGCCTCACTGACTTTTCACAATCCCCCAACGCCAGATATTGTTATTATCCTTATTTATAGACTGGAAAATAGAGGCTTGCAGAGATTAAGTAATTTGGTTAATCAAATTACTTAATTTGTAATTTGGTGGTAGGTAAACCACCAGGCTGGGATTAGAACCAAGGTCTGTTGGACTCCAAGGCCATGCTCCCAACAGCTATCCCATTGTTCACGAGTATGATAATAATGAGTTAACATCTAGTGAGTACCAGAAATTTTTCAAGGCTTTATATACATTACTCTCTGTGTTTTGGCAAAGAGGAGAGTAAACATAAGTTAAATATAGATTTTGGAAAATAACCCCGGTTCTGAAAACATTGCACATGTTCTCCTTTTTGCAGTATCATCTTTATTGGTCTTGTCTCACCTGCAGGGATGGGAAGGTAGAAGAGGTGCACAGGGCTACCATCAGAATCAAACTCTAATCAAGAGTGTGCAGCCACCAAGGAACCATCACCTCCAGCACGGGTTTGAGTGTCAAGACAAAAGTCACGTGAAACAACCTTGTTCCTGGCTCCTCATCATTTCCTACCTGTACTTTCCCTTTGTCCAAGTCTCACTCCTCATTTTTTATTTATTTTATCTTGCTGCATGTCATGCATTTTTATAAGCCACTTTAAGTCTCTTTTGGAAAGAGATATCGATGAATAAATCAAGACAAAATAAAATCACCTGTTTGCCCAAAGCCAGGATCATCAGAATGATCAGCCCTATCAGCCTCAGACCAATAACAGTGCTGCCAGAGGACTTTGCCAAATGGGTTCTGGAAAGACAGTGCACGAACAGTGGGTCAGCCTAAATCAGACCCATCTGTGGATGACGAAGAAAGGCAGATGCTCAAGGGAGAAAATGGAAAGCTCAGGGGGGGTCTCAAGTTCTTTGCTACTGTAGCGAGTTCCTGAAATCTTCATAAACCCAAATTCTAAGATAGTGACCTGGGACTGCGTTTTGAGACACAGTGAGAAGCATGGAGGGTCTCCTAACCCACAATGCACATTAATGTCATCCTTCTGAACATCAGGTACCTCCATTTTTTAATAGGCAAAGGAAAATGTTAAAGAAAATCAAGGTTGCCAAGTGTTTGCTGATCTTCAGAGGAGCTGGAAAATTTGTTCTCTCCAAGAAGAGTTCCAACTTGCCTTGTGATACCTTGTCTAAACTCCTGAACTGCTCCAAAATAATTGATAATTCTAGATAGAACAGCCAATCTGCTTCCTAATAATTATGGTTAAAGAAAACCAACAGTGGCTGCACAAAATCTCTAGGCAGGGAGAAGAACCCTGGATCAGTGTGGCCTCAGAGGAAAATATTTAGTCCCAGGCAATTTAGATAAACTAAGTTGCTGGGGAAATATGAATGGAACACTGAAGCAGCAGTTTCCTGTCTTTGAAGCCCACAAAATAGTTGAAATTGCTGGGTTTTAAGGATGCACAGGAAGAAAGGGGATCCTTAATGGCATCATTAATGCCACAGTACTGATCAATGTCAGCATTTCACATTCTCAGTGCTCTGTTATCCAATTGTTGCTTTTTTTTAAAATAAATTTATTTATTTTTATTTTTGGCTGTGTTGGGTCCTCGTTGCTGTGCGCGGGCTTTGTCTAGTTGTGGCAAGCGGGGGCTCCTCTTTGTTGCGGTGCACGGGCTTCTCACTGCGGTGGCTTCTCTTGTTGTGGAGCACGAGCTCTAGGGCATGCGGGCTTCAGTACTTGTGGCACATGGGCTCAGTAGTTGTGGCTCGTGGGCTCTAGAGCGCAGGCTCAGTAGTTGTGGCACACGGGCTTAGTTGCTCCACGGAACGTGGGATCTTCCAGGACCAGGGCTCGAACCCATGTCCCCTGCATTGGCAGGCGGATTCTTAACCACTGCGCCACCAGGGAAACCCTGTTATCTAATTGTTGATTGGGCACAGAAATATTTCACTTCCAGACACTTCCTGGTGGACCACTAACTCTAGGTTATCTTTCCCCCACATTAGTCATGTCTGCTCAGGACCCACGGCTTCATTTTTATGTCAGTCAATAGTAAACACACCTGGACATCTAATTCACACATTCCAAAGCTGAAGGAGAAAGACCCTGAGATTGTTTGCTCTTTGGGATTTTATTAACCTCCTCAAAACCACCACTAAATTTCAGAAAACTAAGGAGGGTTTCAGAAGAGAAGAAGTCCAGCAGATGCCCCACCTGCATCTCAGAGCAGAGAAAACACTGGACTAGCCAAGAGGCTAAATATGGATTAATCGAGAAAATATATGGGAAGATGATTCTCAAAGTAATAAGTTTGCACTTGGAAGGGATTGTTATAAGGGTCCAGACGCCAGCTTTATAATAGCACGTACTGTGGAAAATACAGAGCCATGGATCTGAAAAGTATTTATATAGCTCAGCGAAACTAATCCACTTAGATCCTCCGAGTCAGGTTTAAAGATATTTTAAAATGGTAAGATATAAAAGTTTGTATGATGTGCCTAAAATTGTGTAGCCTTTGTTCTCAGCTGGAAATGTGCAACAAAGATTTCTAAAGGATCTGCCTTTATATCCTGTGCCCAGCAGTACACTGTGCACTAGGGATGCAGTGATGTGTACATAGAACTAAACAGACATTAGATGATAATGATCCTCCCTGTGTCACTAGAACAGAGCTGGTATCATCTGCTTGTGGGAGCTTGAAGAGGAAAAAGGAATAAAGGAACGAGGTACAAGATGCTTTGCCACTCAAAGTGTCAGGGTGGACTTGGGTCCTAAGGATGCTTAAGTGGTGAAAAAAAAAAAAGTTTCTTCCACCAACACTCTGTGTTCAAGTAAACAGTAGCTCAATCTAGAGATAAAAATAGACTATTCAAGAGCTCCTCTTTTTCCCAGAAACTTGTTTGGCAGAAAACTTTAATAGGTCATTTACTGGTTGAATTTAAACTTATAAATACATAGGAAAGTATTCTCCAGCAAGCCCCACTGAAAATAGCAGAAAGGCAGAACCAGCGTGGCGTCATGGAACCAGAATATTTTGAAGTTCTATCACAGTGAGGTCAAGTTCCAGCCAGTCATGGAAATTATCTGGACTTCAGCTGTTTCACCTCTAAGATGGACATGAATACTACCCAAGTCACAGGAGTGCTGCGAGGACAGGCCTGTGTTCTCAATAAAGATTGGTTCTGTTGCATACAATGGAAGGTGTGAACTCCCTTCCCCTGAATTGCAAATGACTTTCATGATCCCTCACTTTAAAACGTTGCACTCCTATTATCCCATCTGACTCTCACATAACCCATTTTGAGGTGAGGAAAGTGGGGACTCAGAGAGGTCAACAGATTTGTCCAAAGGTCACATAGCTAGAAAGAAAAGCAGCCAGAACTGAGACCCAGAACCCTTTCCACAGCACCGCCCAATCCCTCAGCTTGGTGGTTATGGTGATACAGATGCCCTGCCTGAAGATGGGAGGTGGAGGCGTGGGGAGATCTGAAAAGTTGAAGTCTTGAGATCTTCCTCACTTTGTGATCCTACAATAAACTTCCAGAATGGCATATAAATTCTGTCCAAACACTGACCTCAAATCTCTTGCACTTCTCCTTCACCAATGCCTGCTCACTCTGCCCTATCTGCTCACTGGACAGAGTGTGCAGCAGAATCCTGCAACTTAAAGGTGTTTCTAAAGGTCATGGTCCTGCCCTTTTGCCTTCAGGCAGGTGAAGTAGAGATGAGGAAAAGAGGCCCCAAGATGAGGAGGGTCTTGCCCAGAAGCAAACACCAATGCAAAACGTTGGGAGTGACAGATCTCCTGCAGCCTGACAAGACACTCTTTCTACTGCTTAGGCTGCTTCACCTTTTCAGGGTCTTAGCACAGCTTTTCTGTTGCCCAGAAGTACTCAAGCCCTCTGCCTCTCAGAGAGTGGTGAGAACAGGTGAACTGTGCCCCCCGCCTTAAAGGGGGATTGGGAGGGGAGAGGAGTTCTGGTGATGGGGAATACCTGGACAGAACCAGCCTTAAAAAGCGTGGGCAGGAGCATGAGGTCTCTTTAGCTCTGGGGTTAAAGGGATGGGGTTTTTACACCTCCTAACATCCTTAGAGCTTCTCCCAAAGTCAGTGCCCAGCTGACCCGTCCTAAAAGAAAGACCTCAGTTCTCTGTGCTTTAGGGGGGCTTAGTGAGCACTCATAGAAGGTAACTTCACGATCTCTCAACTGCAGGAATCTGAGATTTACCTCCCACACACAGCAGAAATCCTGTCTAGGGCATCTCTGATGGCTGGCCTTTGAGCTAATGGTGACCCTTTCTGACCAATCTTTATGGAGCTGGAACAATTCCTATGATGGGGAAATTATTCTCCCACAAAGGAGCTCGTTCTGTTTTAGAGCCTATCTGTAGTTTCCAGCTCTCTCTGTAATGTCAGTACCATCACATTCCAAATACCTGCCAGAATTTTACAAATTTCTGAGAGGTTCAACAAGAGTTGCTTCTTGCTCTTTCCCTTTTCTCAGTGTAAGCCCTTACTTGAAATAGCCTCCATAGTCTTCCACATAGTCTCACCTACCTTGTCTCTTCTGATTCTATAAACAATCACCTGAAGCAGGTATGAGATGCATTATCAGTCCCATGGTATAAATGAGGAAACTGAGACCCAAAGATGCTAAGTGTCTTGCATCACTGCAAGAGGAAGCAAAACTAATAACTCCCAGTACACTGTGCTCCCTCACAAACCACGCTAGCTTTGACCCTACTCTCTAAAGAAAAAAAGAGATAAACCCTTTTTAGATGAGAGGAAACCAACATTCAGCTTGTCAAGTACTTTTTGAATCTGGACTGTGGTTCATTTTCTGTCTGATCTAACTTGGCCACACTTACCTTCAGCAGGGCCAAGAGGTCCTTCCCTGGGTGACTAGGCTGGATGGGAGTACATGTGATGTCCAAATGGTGCTTTTAGGCATAAGAGGAATAAACATCTTCAGCACCTGCAGCTCATAAGCCCCAACATACGCAGAAGCACCCATTAATAGGTGCCTGGATCTCTGTCCTATTCTGGATGCTGCGTGAAGGCAATTAGAAAACCGGGGCAGGGGGATTAGCCACGGATTGGGGTACTCTAATCAGACCCTAAGCTTCTAATTAGGTTTCTCTGAGTCCCAGAGGAGAGAAACCTTCAGAAAAGGGCCCCTGCAAAGTTAGTTTTCTCAGTTCCTTCCCACTCAAACTTTGTCCTGTCTGGCAGCTCCCACCATAATTTAATCTCATTTGGGGGATGGGGGTAGATATTTCTACGTTCTTCTCTCTGAGAAGTTGTCAACCACCCAAGGAGATCCCTTCTGAACAATCTCATTTATGGGGCACAAGTGAAATTAGTGACTATGTGAAGTCTCAGCAGCCTGCTTACTCATTTACTCAACTAATATTAATAATCTGCATATAAAGTACTTAGAGAGTACCTAGCATACCATATTAGTTTTATCCAAGTTTAACCCATTGACTCCTCACAACAATCCTATGAGGTAGATACTATTATTATTCTATTCTACCAGTGAGGAAACTGAGGCTCAGAGAGGTGAAATAACCACCCATGGTCACACAGGTAGTAAGGGGGAAAGCTGAGTTTGGAACCAGGGAAGCCTGGCATGATACCTCCAGACACCTTGCTCTTAACCACTATCCTGTACTTCTTGATGTCAGTTAGCTGATTATAAATACCGCTATTTAGGGTGGAAAATTTGGACAGTGTCCAAAAACCATAAAGGAAGGCATTTAAACCACTATAATCACACCACTCCAGTAAGTGCTGTTAACAGCTGGAGGGAAAGGCACTAGACCATAGTTATTTGGCACATAAACTCTGGCAGTAGACTGAGTTCGAATCCTCCTTCTCTACCTTGGGAATTTAAGTAAGTTATGTCACTTCTCTAAACCCACCTCCTGAGATGGACATGGAGGTTAAAGAAGATACATATAAAACACACAGAATAGGGTCTGGTACTATTAATATCCTTCCTATAGACATTCATATACATTTTTTAAAAATCAGGGTTGAAGTTCATACACTATTTTTATACTGTTCCACTGGGGTGAGTTAACAAGAGAAATGTAGCTATTATGTTACTCAAGTGGGAGGAAACGATAGTCCACTGAAACGCCCTGGAAAATGGTGAGACCTCTTGTGGGGCAGCTCATGGTGTTGGGGCCATCAAACACTATACCCTGAGACTCTACACCCTAAAAGTCTAGGTGACCACAAGAAAAGAAAAACTAACTCCCAAACTTGTCACAAAGTTGGTGAGATTGTCCTCATCTGTTATACCACCTGCACTTGAACAATCACAAGGGTAGTCGTGATAACCTGAATGCAAAAGACATCCCCCAGTTTTCTGGAATATAAGAATCCTCAAAACTCTTCGGTAAAGGAAAGACCCTATAGGGAAAAATATATATATATATTTTTAAATTTTATATATATATATTTCTGAGATTTAATATCCTTCTAGTCTTGATAGAAAGGTAATTGAAACAGATTTGCATAATTTTGAAAACATTAGTAAGGATTTGTGGTATTTCTCATTGCTACACACAGGACACAGCCTTACAACTCTAAGCCTATACAAATCTATGAGATATGAGACCTCCCTTCCATTCATTCAGTCCCTTCATTAGACCTTTAGTTTTCCCTTTCATTGTTTTATTGATTACTGCTCATGTAGAGAAAGGCTATCTATTTTTTTTTAACTTTTTAAATTATTTTTTTATTGAAGTATAGTTGATTTACAATGATTGAGGTAAACAACAAAATAATGCAGTTATACATATATATGTACTTTTTTTTTCAGATTCTTCTTCATTATAGGTTTTTACAAGATATTGTATATAGTTCCCTGTGCTATACAGTAGGTCCTTGTTGTTTATCTATTTTATACATAGTAGTGTGTATCTGTTAATCCTGAATTCCCAATTTATCCCTCTCCCCTCCTTTCCCCTTTGGTAACCATAAATTTGTTTTCTATGTCTGTGAGTCTATTTCTGTTTTGTAAATAAATTCATTTGTATCACTTTTTTAGAGTCCATGTATAAGTGATATCAAATGATATTTGTCGAGAAAGGCTATTGATAATTATTTATGTAGGTCCTTTTACCTGGAATACTTGCTGAACTCTAATAATTGTGAATTCATTAGTTTGAACTTTCAATATAAATAAAATTTTCTGTGCATACTTTTAAAAAAAGATGTATGGGATTCCTTATCCTCACATGTGATGGAGAAAATGTATATTGCAAACACTGTTGTCTACTTAGCATTTTATCCTGCGCATTCTCCACCTCAGTGGTCACATGATGAGGTCACATTTGCATTCGTACTCCACCTCATCTCAATGTTTCCTAGAACCACTGCCCATTCCACAGAGCTGCCCTAGTGTTGAGTCACCGTTTTGCACTCCCAGCCTGCTCCAGGGTTAATGAGGCAGCCCCACAGTAAATGGGCTTCTGCCCCAAAGTGCTAAACTCTTAAATCACTCCCCGCCTCCGCCACCATCCACCAGCACAGTGGATGGAAATGATCTCTTCATCTGCTACTTTGTCCATCTGACAGTAACACCCACCACAAATGATGTGGCCCTGCCCGCCGGGAAGACGTGGTCTTCATTCCCTTATGGTGGGTTCCTCACAGGTTCACCCCAACCCAGGCCAACTGAGGATATTTTATATCCCTGAGCCTCTGTGGATATCTGAGTTTGAATCCCTTATCTCAGGGGAAATTCCTCAGCCTCCTGTTTAGATCAGTGGTCCTTGTCAACTCCACCCACGCACCATCCAAGAACGAAGAGCAAGTGTGTGCATTGGGGGATGCTTACATTTGAACCCCAGCTCCTCACAACCAAAATATCCTATTACACCTAAATCATTTTGGTCAATTTGATATTTTCAATTTTTTATTATGAAATAAAAGTAGCATGACCATACATTTCTATAGATAGTAATGATTATTTCCTTGGGATAAATTTTTAGAAGCAGAACTGTGGGGGGAAGGGCATTTTCATTTTTAAGGGTCTTCATACATGCTTCTGATGTTAAACATTTTTCCTGTGTTATTTAGCCACTTTATTTCTTTTTTGTAATTTTAGCATTCATATTCTTTGCCTTGTTTTTCTAATGAGGTGTTTGACTTTTCTGAGTGAACTATAGAAACATTAAGGATATCTCCTTTCATTTGTTTGAGAAATATTTATTGTGTTCCTATTATATGCCGGGAGCTGGGCACTAAAGATATGATAATGAACCAAACAGATGAAATATCTGCCCTCATGGAGTTTACATTCTAATAGGCAGAGACAGAGAAAATGGTGTTATAAAGAAATAGAGTAGGGTGATGTGATAGTAGCTGTCTGGTGTGGTGACAGAGAAAGGAGACTCCTGGAAGTCAGAAAAGGTCTCTCTGATGTGGCGTTTACACTGAGATCTGCATGAAAAAAAGACACAAGAGCATCTTCTGATGTGAAAAACATTGCAGACAGCAGGAACCACAAGTGCAAAGGCCCTGAGGCAGGAATAAGCTGGGCTCTCAAGGAACAGTTAGAAAGGCAGCAGAAGGGCTCCTATCGTCAACTAAGGCTGGGGGAAGCTGGAGGTGTCCTGGCCGCCAAGCGGACAGACCCTCTGGCCTTGCAAGATGATACCATGCAAGCGGTGGTCATTAACCTCTGACCCCTGCCAAAGCCCGCTGCTCCCATCAAGCGCAATTTGAGTAAGCCCTCCAGGCGGGAAGTGAGCTGGGAGAAAATCCCTGGGCACCCAGGGTCATCCCCTGCGGGGATTTTTTCCAAGACCTCCATTTCTGGAGCAGCTAGATCCTACATGCTCCTTCTTGTACATGGCACTCACACCACTGGACATCAAAAGTGAAAAGTCTGGGCTTCCCTGGTGGCGCAGTGGTTGAGAGTCTGCCTGCCGATGCAGGGGACACGGGTTCGAGCCCTGGTCTGGGAGGATCCCACATGCCGCGGAGCAACTGGGCCTGTGAGCCACAATTGCTGAGCCTGCGCGTCTGGAGCCTGTGCTCCGCAACAAGAGAGGCCGCGATAGTGAGAGGCCCGCGCACCGCGATGAAGAGTGGCCCCCACTTGCCGCAACTGGGGAAGGCCCTCGCACAGAAACGAAGACCCAACACAGCCATAAATAAATAAATAAATAAATAAATAAATATTAAAAAAAAAAAATGAAAAGTTTTGTGGGCTGCTCAGATACCAAAGAATATCCTTGGATAACCTTTATAATTTTATTTAAGATTAATTCAAGTATGCAGAAAACACCCACCCATCCCACTCCTATGCTCTTTGGACATGTCAGGAAAAAGAATAAAAGGTCTGAAGACAGACTAATCCCAGACAATTCTAATCCCTGTGCTGGCTACTATCTTTTTGCCCCTCCAGGTCCATCCATCCTCAGCATTCTCTATCTTTCCTTATCCTGATCTGTCCAGGCAAGGCTGACTTCTCCCCACTAAAAAAAAAAAAAAAAGAAAAAGAAAGGCAATAGGAGATGAAGAATGGAAGTATGTATGGGGCAGATCACACATGGTCTCATAAGCTAGAATAAAAAATAAAATTTTTTTCCTAAGTGCAATGGGAAGCCAATGAAGGGTTTTTGAACGGGAAGTTATAGAATCTGATGTCATTTTTAAACAATTTCTCCAGATTCTGTGAAGAATATGGATTATAAGGAGGCAAGAATATGTGATATGTATTTAGTGGAATATTATTCAGCCATGAGAAGGACGGAAGAAAATCCTGCCATTTGCAACAACATGGATGGACCTTAAGGGCATTATGCTAAGTTAAATAAGTCAGAGAAAGACAAATACTGTATGATATCACTTATATGTGGGCGCTACAAAATCCTTATCCTCTATGCTCTTCCACTGGCCTATGTGACTATTTTTATGCCGGTGCCATACTGTTTTGCTATGAGTATTGGCTGCTAATGACTGATAGCTACTGCCTTCTCTGGGGTATTGCCCTCGGCCATGAGATCCACTTCTCCCAGAAATGCCTAGGGGGTCCCATCCCCACCTCTTGGGGGAAGCCCACAGTCAGTAGATAATTGATATGGCCTGCAAAAGGCCAAATCCCTTGCCTAGAGGCAGAACTGAGCCCACAGTATAATTCATTCTCTAGAGGTCCCCTAAGGATCAGGTCAAAGCTACACTCCAACTGAAACTACATCTTTGCTCAGCTATTTTCTGCTTCCTTCACTCCCTTACAGGTTTCTTCTATAATCACTCCCTCAGTGAAACACTGGCCCAAAAATCCTTGTCTCAGGTCTTTAAGGAACCCAACCTAAGACACATCTCATTCCAAACAAAAGTTCTAGGCTTAATATTAATAACAACAACAGCAATAATAATTGTGTAATACATCAAAGCTCTCCAGATCCTCCCAATATGTCACAAAGGGAAAAAAGTAATAATTACTCTACAATCACTCATTTCACAAGTTCCCCAGGGGATGTTTAATGGAATATTATCATGACTGGCATATTTCCCTCTTTTCTCTCTACTTTGTCCCAAGTGTCACTCTACCCTCTATACCACTCCAGAAAACATTCCCAATACGGTGCACATACTCTTACCGCAGTTATTTCAATAAGTATTTAATTACAGGAAAAGATCATAAATATTATCTAAAATGCACTGGAAAATAGAATTCCCTGTGCTGCCAGAGGTCCTGATCTGTGGCTGCTTTCCTTCTTCGTAATATTTTCTTGCATCATCTGGCAACTGCAATTGCAAAAGTCACCCTGGCTGGGCTGAATGCTTGCTAATTATCAAAGGATTTTATTCCAGCCATGTTACTTTGGAGTGATGGGATACATGGCCTCTCCAAAACTCTCCCGCTGGAAGAGTTCTGATCCTACATTAATGAGTGGATGAAAGCCTACAGGGCAGAGGAGTGATTCTACTGATGCAGAACACAAGTTATTAGAAAGAAGTAAGATGGGGTCTCCAGAAACCTATAATCTAGCTGGAGAGATGAGACTAACCACCAAGGAACAGTCATAAACAATGTAAGACAAGCAGAATTAAGTGCCAAATTGTGTGGGTCTAACAAAGGGAGTGTGGGTTTCAGAGACCAGGAAGAGATGAGAGCTGGAATAGCCAGAGAAAGCTGCCCACAGAAGCTCTGGAAATGGATCTTTAAGGAAAGTGGTATACTCATGCTAGAGGTTCAAGTGAAGCATGTTTAGACCACACTAGCCTCATTCCCTCCTGAATCAGTAAACATCCCTCCTAATGAAATTCTGAGCAGACAATGCAGCTAGGTTTCAGCCCCTGAGCTGAGAGTTGACATCAGGCTTAAGGATGGATGCGGTGTAGAAAACTTCACCAGGAGTCCTCGGAGCTGAGTACCAGCCCTGACACCACCCCTAACTGGGACAGCAGGACATTGAGGGCCAGTGGCAAAGAGGAACCAAATTCATTCCTTATAGAAACCGCAAATGAGCTTTGAGGCTAACAAGACTCAAGAGTTGCCATGAAATCCCACAAGATTTGTTTTTATCCTCTCTGATGCGTGGAGACAGATAATGAGCCCCTTCCATAGTCTGTTCTCGCTGGCAAGGCTGTCTTTTCCAGGGAGCCCTGGGGGCTGTCCCAGGTTGCTGATTCGTGATTCAGGGACAACCTTTGTGCGTACTGTGTCCCTCTCACAAAACCATCCCCAGAAGTATTTTTAAAACCCCACTGGTTCGCTTAACAAGAAGGAACCTAAAATCTGTCAGCTACATACATCTATTTGAGTAATCTGAGCTGCTTTCTACAAAATGCTTAAATGACCTTCAATTAGTTTGATTCCAAACCTAAGATGAACCCAGTTAGATTATTCCACCAGGTAAGTAGGATGTAATTGTTACCTTGGCAACACTGATAGGGTACCAGCTCTGAAGTAAGGTCCACACAAACTGGGGAAGATGAAACTGGGCAGAGATTCTGGCCATTGTCATCAAAACTTCTCACCTATTGGTACCATGTCCAGTCTGAGATTTCAGCTCTTATATGAAATACACAAGTAAGACTGGGTCTTTTTTTTGGAAACCTACAGCTGCAGTCTTTTCAGGTTTATGTGCATGTCACTAGGTAAATTTTAGAAAATATGAATAGTTTTATGAGGCAGGGGTGGGGTACTGTACTACATAGCTTAGACCAGAGAATTCACTGTAAATTACTGTACTTCCTATAATTATGCTGTAGGTGGGATTAATCATACGTACTGGAGCTTTGGCTTTGAGACCTCAGTTAGAATCTGCGCTTTTCATTGACTAGTCATGTGACCTTGAACAAGTTAGCGAACTATTCAGAGCCTTAGTCCCTTCTAGGACAAAATAATACCTCTATCACAGGGTCATTGTGAGGATTATACGAGATGATGTGTGTAGGATGTTTAACATCCTGGCTGACACATAGTAGATGCTCAATGAATGGCCACCAGTATTAGGAAGGACACACAGCGCAGTGGTTCAGCACCCCGACTCTGGGATCAGGGAGGCCAGGGTTAACATCTAAACATCTTTTCTTTCTAGCTCTGAAACCTCAAGCAAAATACTTAATATTTCTAAGCCTCAGTTTCCTCAACCATAAAATAAAGAAAAATATTCCTCTCCCATAATGTTATTGTCAGCTTTAAATGAAAGAAAGCCTTTACAGTGCTTAGC
Source organism: Balaenoptera borealis (assembly GCF_965194805.1). NCBI lineage: Eukaryota > Metazoa > Chordata > Mammalia > Artiodactyla > Balaenopteridae > Balaenoptera > Balaenoptera borealis. The sequence continues at coordinate 12,068,568 of NC_138868.1, forward strand.
ACACTACCTGACTCAGGGCAAGAGCTCACTAAATGTTGACAATAATGTTTTGAGATACCAATCCCATAAGGTGAGGAGGGTTAACTTTGTTCATCTCCTTCATTGTCCCCAAGGGACTCAACCCTTGGAAGAAAGAGAAGGAAGAGTTTGGGAGAAGATTCCAAGTTAAAGTAAGCACATCTCTTCTCTGAAGTGTTCCTCCAGGGTAAGACTATCTCTCTTTCCCTATCCCCTCCAGAGACTGCATATTCTTCTACATTACATATTATAATCAAAACATATTACAAGTAATAAGGTCAACTCATAAGTGTCCCTAAGACTTTTTAAAATGTCAACTGGCCACAAACCTTTGTTTTCCCACTTATGAGCTGTTGGGTTCAGGGAATCTATAGCTGCCCTCTACTCTGGACCCAATCTAAGCTGCTGGTACCCCCAAGCCCCTTCTTATATAAGATCTTCAAAACTGGGTGTCAACAGCCGGGTCTTGAAAAGTTTGCTTCTGGGAAATATTCTGGAAATTGCTTTTCTGGAAAATAAGCAAACTCTATCACATTAGGTAAAAACCCATTCTAAGTTTTCAAAAATTATTATTATGTTCCCATTTTATTATTGAGAAAGTTGAGATTCTAATTGGGTAAGCAATTTTCCCAAGAACGTACCAAAGGAGGGATATGGCCCAACTAAGTCTGTCTTAACCCAAAAACAAGGAAAAAGAAGAAAAGACATGGACCACCAAGAAACTCCAAAACCGAACTTAACCCTTTTCTCCCCTGGAAGTTGAGTATTTGCCTAATAGTCTTAGAGGTGCTACCATTTAAAAGTTGAGACTTGGGTCCGAAGAAAAGGTAATTCTGCTCCCCTACGAAGAGAGCATAATGGGACAGAAAGAGCACCAAATTTGGAGTTAGAAAGTCCCAGATTGAAATGTTGATTTTCTTTCTTCCTAGGTGTGTGGCAAGTTGGGCAACCTCCTTAACATCTCTGAGCCTCCTTTTACTCTTCCATCAAATAGTCATGGCTATACCCAACTTAAAGGGCTGCTGGAAGGATTAGGGCTAAAGTGTGAGTTGGGTATTGACTGTGACACAAACCCTGTGTGACTGCATTTGTACCCAGATGATCTGCCACCTAATCTCTGGTCATGTGCATCGAACAATCTTGTCCCTAAATCAGAGGGAACCCTGGGATTCACCATGAGATGGATAGAAAATGGACTATGACAATTTCAGAATTAGATGTTGAGAAAGATATTGAAATTAACCAAGTTTACTCATGACTTGAAAGTAGGAAGACTCTGATTAGCTAAAGAACTGCAGGTAGATTTCTTTGATTCCATAAATCATAAATATGTAGTTAAATGTAAGAAGGCGGTAAAACAAATTCATAGCAAAAGAGCACAGAATTTGCCATCAAACCAATATTGTTCGGAACACACATCTTCCACTTATTAAACTGGGTGACCTTAGACAAATTAATCTCCCAGAAGTTCAAATTCCTCATCAGTGAAAAATAAGATAACAGCCCTTGAAGGACTATTTCCAGGATTAAACAAGATAATATATGCAAAGCTCCAAAGTTTTTAGTGGAAAGGGTAAGTAAGTGGGCTGTAAGCACACAAGAAAACCATAATAAGATCAGAAATAACAAACTAGATTTACCTACATAACATGGATAAATCACAAAGATACGCTATAAGTGGGAAAAGACACAAAAAAGATCATGCATATAAAATTTAAAACACACTAAAATCACTATTTTTTTTAAAGATACACATATTTCTGGGACTTCCCTGGCGGTCCAGTGGTTAAGACTCTGAGTTCCCAATGCAGGGGGCCCAGGTTCGATCCCTGGTCAGGGAACTAGATCTCACATGCATGCCACAACTAAAGAGTTCACATGCCACAACTAAGGAACCAGCGAACCGCAACTAAGGAACCCACCTGCCACAACTAAGACCTGGCACAACCAAATAAATAAATAAAATAAATACTAAAAAAATAAAGATACACCTATTTCTAAATAAATATAAAAGGAATAAACATGGGATGATATATATTTCACATATACTAAAGTAGATCCCTATGAGGGGTTGGGGAAGGATTGAGGATGGAGGGATAGGAGGGAAAATAATATGAAGAAGGACCTTGCCCTGTTCAATAATGATGTTTTATCAGGAACTGAGGAATATGGTTAATATTCCTCAGTTCCTGATTCAAGGAACTGGGGAATATTATTTCCCAGGGAACTGGGAAATATTCAAGATTCCCTTGCATCTTTGGATCCAAGATTCCATAATATGTTTAAGTATCTATCAATCACTTGAAATAGTGCCTGCATATTTAATATACTCAGTAATTAGTAGCTAGAGTATACACATTACATAGTACAGATGTTAGGAAAATTCTTTCAAGAGCCTCATTTAGCCCATACACCTAGACATACAAATCATGGATTGTGAGAGCAAAAGAACTTTAATGATCATATAATCTAGCCCTACCATTTTTCAGGACAGAAAGTAAAGCCCAAGGAGGGAAAGTGAACTTCTGAAGATTATTCAGCTAGTTAGTGTTTGTCCTAGAGATGGTAGCCATGGATATTGACCATACCAAAAGGGCCTTCCAAAGAACATAACTCATCCCCAGGCCAGGCTGCTGGAGTGGGGTGGAGGGAACAGCTCAAGGAGGCTATGTTTTATATGATATGTCAGTGTCTCCCTCCCGCTAGTGACCACTGATTAGAGCTAGAGGAAACCCCCAACCAAGATTAAAGTGGTGAAGATTAAAATGGAGAAAAAGACTTTCAGTTTTTTATTGATGTTGAGATGTAATTGACATATAACAGTGTGTAAGTTTAAGTTGTACAATGTGTTGGTTTGATACACATATATTGCAATATGATTGCCACCATAGCATAAGCTAACAACTCGTCTCCAAGTCCAGAGTTTGGACCAGATGAGTTCTCAGTAATTGCTTTTGAACACATCTTTATGGCACATGCATGGTCTCATTTGAGCCTCATGGAAGCGGCAAATAGCGAAGACACGGTTAGATAGAAGATCCCACTTTGCAATTCAGAAAACACTTTCTCATAGTCCCTTTGGGCCTTTGCTCAAAGTCCCTTTGTTCAGAGTTTACAGCCCCATAGGCAAGGAATGTCTCAGAGTCAGGCTTGTATCTGAATCCCAATTCTACCACTAATTCACTGTGAAACCTAGGGTAAATGGTTTAATTTCTCAGATCCTAAATTTCCTCAAGTCTAAAACAAATGTAACAACTCCTAATTTAAGAGTATATGGTAAAAATTAAATAAGGTGATGACTAAGAAATCTAGCACCAATTAGTTGCTCAATATATATTTTTGTCTTCCCTTCCCTTTCTCTCACTTTCCGATATCAACCCTGGGCCTTGCCACAATTCCATGGCCGTGAACAAATAGTAAGGAGATCATGAACAAATGATAGGGCAAGACAATGAATTCAGGAAGGTGAATATAAATTCTTTTCACCCAAGAAATAAAATCAGTATGGGTGTTTAACTTGGGGGATGGAAGGGGAGAGTGCATTTGTTTACATCCCACATAGTCAAGGATAGCCAAAGGATGTCTTTTTCACTGAAGGTATTGTTGTGTGCCCAATGAACCCCTCCAACCAATCTTGAATTTATGAGAAATTGATCCTCCATGCCCTTCTATATGGGAACAACCATTTTATTAAGATGGCCTTTCACCCTACCTACAGCTGATTTGTTCAGAAGTGAGCACCTGACCCACATTAGGTTTAATAAAAATTTTTCCACGGGCATTGTGAAGTTCAACATGTAAAAGAGATTTAGCATAGGAGACCTGATTGTCCAAAGTAGAGAAGTCAAGAGAGAGGCAAAAATGAAGTAGTTATTCAAAGAGCATCTGCAACAAAAAAGACTAAGCTCTGACAGTTTCTATTTCCTACTTCCCATTGTACTAAGAAGCAGCCACAGTAATTTTCTTGCTTCTTTAAGACACATTGGAATCCTACAATAAATTCCCCTTTGGGGACTAGTTCAAGCTTGGTCATCAGGGCCAAAGGATTCCATACTTATAGAATTCTAATGGAAAGGAGTTCTCCAGTATGTTACAGCAGATCTGCCCTCATTGACACTGATTATATCTACACTCTTTGAATAAAGAAAGGACTGGGCCTCATTATGAGACCCAGTAAATAAAGTAAATGAAGAGTGTGTCTATACTTCTATCATTCTCCCATTGCAGGAGAAACTTCCCCACTCATAGCTTAGGTAACCACTGTTCCAGCACTTGACCTTCCCCTTCAAGCGATCAGACTAGGATAAGTCCCTGACCCAGATTTCATCAATGCGTGAACAGAGTAGAGAGCCATGAGATGCTCTAGAGTCGTACAATGATTATTAAGCAGGAGCAATAAAAATATCTCCCCCTTGGGCTTTCCTGGTGGCACAGTGGTTGAGAATCCACCTGCCTATGCAGGGGACATGTGTTCAAGCCCTGGTCCGAGAAGATCCCACATGCCACAGAGCAACTAAGCCCCTGCATCACAACTACTGAGCCTGTGCTCTAGAGCCCACGAGCCACAACTACTGAGCTCGCGTGCCACAACTACTGAAGCCCGTGCACCTAGAACCCATGTTCCGCAACAAGAGAAGCCACCACAATGAGAAGTCCGTGCACCACAATGAAGAGTAACCCCCACTCGCCACAACTAAAAAGAAAGTCCACACGCAGCAACGAAGACCCAATGCAGCCAAAAATTAATTAATTATTTTTTTTAAGAAAAGTATCTCCCCCTTGAGGATTTAAACTGAAAAATATGGGAAAATACTAAGTTAGCTGAGAAATGAGACTCACAAATGATGATAAGCTATGGAGAGAATGGCTGAGTCATGTTTATGGACAGACCAGAGAGGAAATGAGCAAATGTCAGGTGCTGAGGAGGCAGCCATATAAACCCGTCCCTAGTGCTACATTAGATCTTTCCAAATCTTGAATTATGTTCCAGACTGAGTTTTAGCACTCCCAATAGGTCCCCCCAAGAAATCCCTGTCTCCTTTTTGGAGCATAAAAGTCTTAACCACAGACCCATATTCTACTAGATTATCTGAATGGTCTCTTTTGCAACCTAAAGAACCTAATAATTCATTGTCCTATCTCTTAATAAAATATTATTATTATTATTAATACAGCTAAGAGTTACAGAGCACCTATTATATGTCAAACTCTATTCTAAAAACTTTTAGATGTATTTAACAACTCTATGATGCCTTAGCAACCCTATGGTGTAGGTGCAATTATTATCCCCACGTAGGGATGGGGAAAATGAGACATAGAGAAGTTAAGTTGTCCAAGGTCACAGAAGCTCTTGATTTGAGCTCAGGGACTCAGGTTCCAGAAACTCTAGTCTTATCTACTCTCTTATATCACCTTTGAACACCATTTTATAAACAATTGTCCCTTCTCTGGTACAGAATGACTTAAGGCAAAATGGCCCCTGAATCATTTTGCAGTACACCTAAAACTAAAGCAACATTGTAAATCAACTATACTCCAATATAAAATAAAAATTAAATTATAAATAAATAAATAAATTTCTCCCAACAACAACAACAAAATAGCCTTATTCATTAGGCTCTTTCTCCAGGAATCATAAAAGATGGTTTTCCTGCTTAGGAACTTGGGAGTCATGTGAGGGGACATTCAAAGGTCATAGGTAAGAGAAGACAAAATAAATAAAATAAAAGACCTATTTAACAAGAAGAGAACTTTACTTAGCCTCAATCGCTATACACTTGCCAGTTCTTGGCTAAGCAGCTGGATGGATAGAAGCTGGAAGAGATTGCATGTAATGGTCATTCAATAAAAATTTATTCAGAACCTACACGGACCCTATTCTCTGTGATGGCTAAGATAGGACTTGGGCATTTAGGTCAGCATCAGCCATGGGGCTTGTCCCAGATAAGACAGCTCTATTGATGTCTGAGAGACTGAGAGCAACAATGATTCTCAGATCCACAATCCGCCAAGCAGTGTCCAAGTTCCCTACATTCAACCCCTCTGAAATAAAAGGAATGAGAGATCCATGCCTGCTTCCCAGAATCCTCTGCAGACCTACAAAGGAGAAACTATCTACACAAGCATTCTCCTCCCCCCCAACCCACCCATTATCAACCTACAAGACCCATTCATTTACTTTATCCAGGTCTCTGCGGAAATGTTGCCTCATTTGGGAGAAACCTTTCTTGACCACCATATCTAGAACAACAGCTCCCCTACTGCATGTCACTGTCTATCCCCCTACCCTGCTATTTTATTCTTCAAGACACAACAATGCCTGATATCTAACTGCATGTTTGTTCTTTATCCCCACCCCCAGTAAAATGTAAGTTCCATGGAGGCAAGAACTGTTATTTTTAGTGCACCTCCTGAATCACAGTAGGTGCTCAAGAAAGATCTATTGAAAAGCAGAACGATTTAAAGGAATAGGACTTCTATTTCTGGCAATATGATGGACTAGGATTTTCTGACCAAGCTGGCTCCTTAAAAACATGTAAAAAGATAAAATAAAAAGGTGAAAAGATACTAAGAAATCAAAGGCTAAACATCCAAGGGGAAAAAAGAACCCCAAGACGTAAGCAGAATATTGAAGCTCTGTTTGCCATCTATAGCATCTCCCCATGAGGCTATAGAACAATAGTTCCCCTACTGCATGTCACTGTCTATTGTTGTCTATTGTTGTCAACTTTGCAACTTAAAGCAGCAAACATTTCCTATTGCAGTTTCTGTAGGGTCAGGAATCCAGGCACAGGTTAGTTGGATGTCTTTGGCTCAGGGTCTCTCACAAAGCTGTAACTAACATGTTGTCAAGGGCTGAAAGTTAAGGCATGGATTTGGGAAGACTTGGATCCTTCCCCACTGGTAGCCAAATATGTCAGTTCCTTGCTACATGGACCTCCCCATGAGGCAGCTCACAACATGACAGATGACTTTCCTCAGAACAAATTGCCCACCACAGTCTTTTTGAAACTTAATCTCAAAAGTAACATCCCACCACATTTTATTTACTAAAGGTGAGTCACTAAATCCAGGCCATTCCCAAGAGAGAGAAATTACTCAAAGACGTGAATACCAGAGGGCAGGAGTCATCAGGGGCCATCTAAGGGGCTGCCTACCACAGTTTGCCCTCTGACCCCAAATGATTCATGTTATTCAGCTAGGACTGGTTAAAAAACTAGACTTTTAACTAGCCTCCTTTGCAGCTAAGTATAGACATGTAGCTGAGAGTTTAGCCAATAGAATATTTGAATAAATGGTGTAGACCATTTCCAACAAGCCATGCTCCTTCCCATTCTGCTGGCTTGAGGCAATTGAACACAGTGATGTTGGAAGTCACTGGTTGAAGGTCAAAAAGCCACAATATGAATGACTACTTGTAAGACTGGTAATGGTTTCCCTCTGTTACTAGCTGTGAGGCACCACATCATCCCATCTTGGTTTTCTTAAATCTTGTCCACACCTTTTTTAAATAGTGGCTTTACTAGACATTATGCAAGTTGAATGTGCCATCTGTTACTTGTAAGTCCCCTAACTGATACAGACCTCTACCTCTCACCACACACAAAAATGAATTCGTAGTAGACTAAAGAACTAAATATGAAAGGGAAGTTAATAAAAGTTTTATAAAGTAATACAGGAGAATGTTCTCATAACCTCATTATGTGGAAGAATTTCATATATGTAAAAAAAAAAGCATTAATCATAAATTTATCCCTAAATGTGTCAGTATTCATTAAAGAGATTCTGTTCATTAAAACACATGATTAAGAAAATGAAAGGTCAAAACACAGAATGGGAAAAAATCTTTTTAAGAAACACAATCAACAAGGACTATTATATTGTGTGTGTGTGTGTGTGTGTGCGTGTGCATGTGCCCGTGCGTGTACTTAAAAATCACTAAGAAAAGATGGCACAAAGGCTCAAACAGGTAATTCACAAAAGAGACTATCCAAACAGCCAATAAACCTATGAAGAGATGCTTATTCTCGTTAGTAATCAAGAAAATGCCAATTGAAACCACAGTACGCTCATTAGATTAGCAAAAATTAAAGAGTATGACACCACTATATTGACAAGGATACGGAAGATGGGTAGTATAAATTAGTCTAACAATCTTGTTGAACAGTTTGGCATTATCCTTTAAAAATCAAAGATACACATAACCAGTGATTCAGCTATTTCAGTGACCTAAGTATGCACAATGGTGAAACTCTTGCCCATGCCTACCAGGGTGCAGGTGCAAGAATGTTCATAAAGCATTGTTATAATAGCACAAAACTCAAAACACTTTCCCCTAGGTTTTTATTCTTCTGATCTGGAGTGTGGATGTGATGGCTGGAGCCCTGGCTGCCATTCAGCTACCAAGGTGACCTTGAAGCTACAAGCCAGGCATAGAAAACAGCAGAGCAGAAAGAGCCTAAGCCCCTGATGACATTTGTAATCCACCATACCAGCCATGGGCTGCCTATCTCCAGGCTTCTTTTATGTGGAAAAAGAATTAATGTTTATCTTATTTAAGAAAACAACCAACTAGAAACAACTAGAAAACAAATATATATACAAAGAGAGAGAGATCAAAAATAAGCCATACTAAGACATATGATTTAGTGATACATAGACAGATGATGTGCCTCCCCACTTTCCTTGGCAACAGCAAAATGGGAATCAAGGGGCCCTAGGAGGCCCCTTCTCAGTTATGACTTTTCCCAGCTCTGTTGTTGTTACTGATTTAACACCATTAAAGTGATCTTCCTTTATTTCAAAATTAAATAGGCTGATAAAAAGGAATGAAATACTGCCATTTTCAGCAACATGGATGGACCTAGAGATCATCATACTAAGTGAAGTAAGTCAGACAGAGGAAGACAAATACCATATGATATCACTTATATCTGGAATCTTAAAAAATGGTACAAATGAACTTATTTACAGAACAGAAATAGACTCACAGACATAGAAAACAAACCTATGCTTACCACAGGGGAAAGGTGGGGGGATGGATAAATTAGGAGTTTGGGATTAACATATACACACTACTATATATAAAATAATTAATAAGGACCTACTGTACAGCACATGGAACTCGACTCAGTATTCTGTAATAACCTATATGGGAAAAGAATCTGAAAAAGAGTGGATATATGTATAACTGAATCACTTTACTGTACACCTGAAACTAATACAACATTGTAAATCAACTATACTCCAATATAAAATAAAAATTTTTTTAAAAAAAATAAATAGGCTAAAGGACTGAACCCTTCTCCCACAGAATATTTTGTGAGGCAGATGTTTAAACTAAAGAAGACCTGATGCTCAAGGCTCTGCCACAATATAGAATGGAAAGCAAACCCAGGTACAGTTCACTGAGGGCTGGGAACATCTATATTGGGTTTAGTCAGCTTTCCCAGAAGTGGTAAGACTTGAATTGGATCTGGAAGGAAGCAGAATCCTTGAGCAGACCAGACTAATGGGTGAGACTGTGGTTTCACGGTCCTAGTCTCCTCGCCCTGACCATAGCCATCCTCCACCATCATTTCTGATCAGCCCTCCAGCTGGCAGCTGAGACGCTATGTGACCTCGGATAAGACGTGCACCACCACCCCCGCGTCTGTACCTTCATCTGTAACGTATCAAAGTAGGTCTGCATTGTCTCTCCGTTTCTTTCCAGCCCTGGAGGAAGTGGCATGGAAGTGACAATGTTCAGTCCCTGAAGAGCACAGAGAGGAACATGGGAAATTATGTCATTTAGGATCTACCACTTACCCTCCTGAGCTTTTTAATCCCCAGACCCATTGTTTTCTTACCTACTGAGAGCCCTGAGTCAGCTCTAATTGAAGGCAGATGACTTCTCCCAGAAACACGAAGCCCTGTCCCACTCATTTTGTGATTTGCAGGCAAGTCTGGGCTCACGCAACCCCCCACTGCAGGCAGGTAAATTATCACAGTGAATCATAGAGAAAAAAAGAGTCCCTCTTTCATTTAACATTACCACCTTCATACCAGAAGTATCATCTTAGGTGACACCTGTAAGATGTTAAAACCACCAAAGGATTCAACTGGATCAGAAAACTCAACGATTCAGAAACAAGGCAATCTGAATTGGGCAAGAAGGCGAAACAGTTAGACACCTGGAGAATCTGGAGGTTGCAAGCTTTGAATGTTGCCCAGGAACTCTGGATAAAACTGGGTGCACAGCCTGGTCTTCCTACCTGCTGGGAGTGTATTCAAAAGTGGGTTTCAGCACATCCATAAAATCAGCCCAAGGAAGATTAGGTAATTGCATTTACTATGGCTTTCAAATCGCCACAGCAGCAATCTCCTTGGATCTGCTCAGAAAACAAAAATATCAACAGTGCTTCATAGAAGTCCCTCTCAGGAACAAAAGGACCAGTTCTTTCCCTATGAGGTAATGTAAATCTTGTAACTATGTTGGGAGATCATATATATTCCAAAGACTATTAAGTGTGCTTTCCAAAAGATTGAAAAAATTCAAATTTTATCTGTGTGACCTTTTGCACGGTTATTTTCCCAAGGCTTTAATTCTGTCTTCTGTGAAACAAGGATAGACCTACGTACTTACTGATGGTTGCAGCAGTTAGTAACAAATATGTCAAGTGCAGGGAACAGTAATTGGCATAGAGATATTATTACTCCCCTGTCACCCACATGGTTGAATAACTAGGTATTCAGAGCATGTACCAAGGATGAGTCCCATCCCTCTGAGGAGGTTGTCTCAGCTGGCGAGGTCAGAGAGAAAGACCCTTGAAAGAAGCTTCTGAAAAGATAATGTAGAAATGGATGTTACAGGAGGGGATGTGCAGTGAGGAAGGTGACGAGATGGAAACCTCGGTGACCTGGCCTCTGAGTGTCCTGACTATGTCAAGAATGCTCACCATCACTAATCATTAGAGAAACGCAGATCAAAACTACAGTGAGGTGTCACCTCACATTGGTCAGAATGGCCATCATCAGAAAATCTGCAAACAATAAATGCTGGAGAGGGTGTGGAGAAAAGGGAACCTTCTTGCACTGTTGGCGGGAATGTAAATTGATACAACCACTATGGAGAACAGTATGGAGGCTCCTTAAAAAAGTAAAAATAGAACTACCATACGACCCAGCAATCCCACTACTGGGCATATACCCTGAGAAAACCATAATTCAAAAAGAGTCAGGTACCACAATGTTCATTGCAGCTCTATTTACAATAGCCAGGACATGGAAGCAACCTAAGTGTCCATCATCGGATGAATGGATAAAGAAGATGTGGCACAAATATACAATGGAATATTACTCGGCCATAAAAAGAAATGAAATGGAGGTATTTGTAATGAGGTGGATGGAGTTAGAGTCTGTCATACAGAGCGAAGTAAGTCAGAAAGAGAAAAACAAATACAGTATGCTAACGCATATATATGGAATCTAAGGTAAAAAAAAAAAAAAAAAAGGTCATGAATAACCTAGTGGCAAGACGGGAATAAAGACACAGACCTACTAGAGAATGGACTTGAGGATATGGGGAGGGTGGGGAGGGGGAGGGGTGAGATGTGACAGGGTGAGAGAGTGTCATGGACATATATACACTACCAAATGTAAAATAGATAGCTAGTGGGAAGCAGCCGCATAGCACAGGGAGATCAGCTCAGTGCTTTGTGACCACCTAGAGGGGTGGGATAGGGAGGGTGGGAGGGAGGGAGATGCAAGAGGGAAGGGATACGGGAACATATGTATATGTATAACTGATTCACTTTGTTATAAAGCAGAAACTAACACACCATTGTAAAGCAATTATACTCCAATAAAGCTGTTAAAAAAACAAGAAAAATGCCTGAGTTATGGTGTTATGTCCGTATTTCCTATTATTATAATATTCATTTTATTATCTCATTTAATTCTCACAACAACTCTAGGAGGTAGATATTATTATTATTCCCATTTTACAGAGGGTGAAATTGAGGCTCAAAGAGGAAATGTCACTTGCCCCAAATCACACAGCTAATAAGTAGTAATTTGGGATTCAAAATCAGGCAATTCAACTCCAGGGTAGAAGAAGCAAGGAGGAGGGAACCTCAGCTAAATAAAAATGCTGCCTATTGTGGAGCTGGCTATTCTTTCCTAATTTTTATTGTGCACACTACTCAGGGTGTAGAGCATTGTGCTATAACCACATGTACCGTGAGGCACATATGAGGCCATGGCCTTATCCTCAGAAACACTCACCCTCTGGGCAAGAAGGCAAGCATGAACCCAGACAGCGATAACACCATGGCGCCCACATGGCTTTCGAAGGGTCAACCGTGGGAGAACTCAAGGCAGAACAATCCAGCCTCAAGGTTCCAAGCTGGAATGTTGGGTGAGAGTGACCTTAGCTTCTGAGTCAGACATCAGGACACTTGGCTGACAGAGAATTGCTTTTCCTAGTTTTTTATGAGAAAAGTCTTAAAAAGTAGTTTAAAAATTACTTCACTTACTAGGTCTTCATTGCTTTAATTGAAAAAAGTTAAAGTGTATAATATCAGTCCAGTCATCATGGTTACAGGCTGCTTTGAGGTCCCACTCCAGCACGGTGGGTGACATTAGGACCCGAGACCATCCTGCCCACAGTGCCACCCCCCTCCCCCACCTGGGCCTCTATCTCCAGCCCCATGGTCCTCACGAGACTGGGATAGCAACCATCACTCTTGGGTCAGGTGTCCCAGTGACAGGGAAAAAAAAAGCCTCCTGATACATTCAGCACTGAGGTGCCGATGACTACATTCTCAGCTTTGTAGCGCTAAAAATAGCACGGTTCACACCCGTTCAATAGATGTTTTCTGAACAACAGCTACAGGCCAGATCATAATCCCCCCAGATACTAATATGAGTAAGCTCCAGCTGCCAACCTCAAAGAGCTCATAGTTGAGTGGGGCACAGACAATGGGATGATATCATAGTTCCAGGAAAGAAGTACCCACCCAGAAATGCCTGGTATTGGTGGGGCTGGCTCAAGCTGCCCAAAATCATTGTCAAAGTCAGACACCACTTATTAACTTAGAATGAGAAATGTGATTTTCAACACGACCAACAGCCTCGAATTGTCTGCTCAGTGTATTCTCTCCCTGCAGAAAAGCCTCTATCTGAAGCCAAATTCTTCTCGGAAGGATAATCCATGAGCCTAGAATTGGAGCATAAGGAAGAAACCAGACTATTGTCTCTATGAAATCAGACCTGCCCAGGCAACCAGAAAGTTCAGCTCAGCTGAGACATCCTCTCCCCGTGTTTCACTCAGGCAGGTTGAGTCTTTCTTCAATTGACTGTATTGTCACCTGTCTGGTTAGTTACATTCCAGCCCTGAGGATACACGTGGCCCACCGCCTAGGTCTTCCCAGCATCACAGCCCAATGGGTCACCTGTGATGAGGTTCACCTCTGTCAATTTCAGTTAGTTTTCATCAGGATCAGCCTTGGAGGCCACATACTCCCAGGTCCACTGAACTCAGAGTGTCTGCATAGCCTCTCTAACACTAGGAACCCCACTCCTGTTGGGTGGTATCTTTATTTTGCTAAAATTCAAGGAGCTCCAAATTGACTACATCTTCCTTGCTTGTGCCGACTCTGGTTTTGCAAAACCCCATAGTTCATAAAATCAAAGGACCCAGTGGAAACTCTCCTTGTGTCACATAAATCCCAGAATGTACAATCAGCAGGGGGAACCGGACAGAGATGGGCTGGGAAGCAGAAGCACTAGAAATGATGAAGGACACCGGCTTGAAAGTGAGTAAACCTGGTTTCGAACCTTAACAACACTTCTTATTAATTATGTGATCCTGACAAATGAAGGCATCCCTTTTGAGCTTCAGATTCCTCACCTACAAAATGAAGGTAACAAAGATGAACGGTGATGCAACTACTTCTCAGAGTCATCGTGGGTGTTAACAATGGAATAACCAGTGCCTGGTATATAACAAATGCTCATAACCGTTAGTTGTTATTGCTATTGACAATAATGATAACAATGTAAACCTGGAAGGAGCAGTTATCTTTTGAGAAAAAGATACCCAAGTCCTCAGTATCATTTTGCCCAGTCTAGGATGAGAGAGTCACCAAGGACTTTGAAGTAAAGGAACTTGTCTGCATATACCTGGTGGGACAGCTTCCCTGACAGGCTGGGGAAAGTCTGGGACAGCAAACCCCTGCACCGAGTAACTTGGGGAACCTGCAGGAGGAGGGGAGAGGGAGGAAGATGAGAAGGAAGAGAGAGAAGAGCATGCATTCATTCATGCACTCAACAGCTAAGACCAATTAAATGCTTAAAATCTAATTGGAGGGGAAAAGACATGAGCTCAAACAATCTGCAGTAGAAAGAGCTCAGGGATGATGTGATGATGTGATGATGGGGAGGGTCCTAGGACTGGCAGGGGCCGAGAAGCAAGAACCGGAGTCCAGCCTTAGGAGCAGGAGTCAGGGAAGGCTTTATAGGGTGGAACTCAATAGACAAGCCATATTTTGTTTTGTCTTTATGGTTCTCTATGAAAAAAACAAAGTCTTTTAATTCTATAACCATTTCTTAGCTTTAATATTCACTTAACCAGAGCACTATCCTGTCATCGTCCTGAGAAGTCTTTTGCTAATCATTGGGTTGAAGAAAGCTTAGCAGGACTTACGGGAACTCACATGGTCTGTCTGCCCACCAGAAATCACACTCTGCACTGACTTAATCCCTCACCCCTTTGTTCCAAAAGCCTCTCATTCTTCCCTAGGTCCCGAGGGCTGGAGAGCCTCCAGGGCAACTGGACTCATTTAAGGCTTTAATGTGACCCATTCCTATCATTGCTTTAGATGCATCTCTTCTAAATAGCAAATAGATGACTTCGGCTTTTCATGCAATTTGGAAGTGTCTATAATAGTCAAAATCTTTACTCCAGCTACCTGTGTCAGAACTGCTCAGTCCTCCCCGCTTTGACCTTGGAAAGGCAAAACACAGATGGCACACTCCTGTGGGAATGTGATGAAGGAGTTCTTTTCAAAGGAGTAGGCAGGGTTAAGGGTGAAACATCCAGGGGACAGCCACGGTAAGAAGCTCCTCCTCCCCCTGCACAGAGGGGAGGAAGTAGTAGGAGAGGTCCTCCCCACTAGAGCTGTGGCCTTTCTTAGATGAGGGCAGCCACTGACAACCCACGGTTGAGCAGAGAGGCATCTGGGGGCATGAATGCTCAAGCCTCACTCTCCTCCCACCCCCAGTCTCACGTCAAGCCTCCAACCAGAACAGAGAGGGCAGGGCAGCCCTTAGACGAGGTCCATAGACGTCAGAATACCGGCACCCAAAGGAATAGATGGCTGGAGAGTTCATCTAGCCAGGAAGTAGCGAACCCAGCACATTCTCCTTTTTTTTTTTTCCTTTAATTTTTATTGGAGTATTGGAGTATTGGAGTTGATTTACAATGTCGTGTTAGTTTCAGGTATACAGCAAAGTGAATCAGTTATACATATACATATATCCACTCTGTTTTAGATTTTTTTTCCATTACAGAGTATTAAGTAGAGTTGCCTGTGCTATACAGCAGGTCCTTATTAGTTATCTATCCTATATATAGTAGTGTGACACAGCACTCTTCTTAACTAGAGTAATTTAACCTTTCACATTTACTCTGATTCACATTTACTCTTACTAGTTATCTATTTTATATATAGTACTGTGACACAGCACTCTTAACTAGAGTAATCTAACCTTTCACATTTACTCTAACGTGTTTGATGTTATTCCACCATCTTATAAAATTTTCCCCTTCATATGCTTCATCATAACTTTTTATTAATAACTAATAAACCATAATGATAGAAATAATAAGTAAAAGGCACTTTCATTTGTTATTTAGTTAGAAGGGATGTCTATGCTTTCATTTATGATTGCTATTATTATAGTTTTCTATTTATTATACTTTTTTCTTGTTTTCTCCTTTCTTGAAATTTCCTGATTTTTTTAAATCTATTTTCCTTACAGTGTTTTGGAAGTTCTATATCCTGTTTCAACTCTTCTAATGATAATTCAAGTTTTTAATTCACTTGAACCTTTATTTCTCAAACAGTGTCAAGAAATATACAATATAGAATGACAAAACACTTAGCATATCTTTCTTTCACCAGCACCCTAAGATATGTTCTTTAGTCCATTGCAGTGAGGTGAATTGGCTTCTCGGGCCTGAGCCTATAGGCTTTGGAATGACCTGGACATAATGTATAGCATATATCAAAGGCCAGCGAAATAAAATTTAAAATAAAAGAAAGAAAGACACAGAAGCATAAATACTACATGATACTACTTACATGATAACTTAAAATAGTCAAACTCCTAGAAGCAGAGAGTAGAAATGGTGGTTGCCAGGGGCTAGGAGGAGGAGAAAACAGGGAGATGTCAGTCAAGGGGCACAAACTTTCAGTTATACAAAATAAATAAGTCCTAGAGAGCTCCTGTACAGCATAATGCCTGTAGCTGACAATACCATATTGTACACTTAAAAATTAGCTGAGGGTAAATATTGTGTTAAGTGTCCTTATCACACAAAAACATAAGAATAATAATAAAAAGAAGGGGGGAAGAAACTTGGACATGATGGATGGGTTTACGGCATAGATTGTGGTGATGGTTTCACAGGTGTATACGCATCTCCACCCACATCAAGTTGTATACGTTAATTATGCACGTATACATATGTTTTTTGTATGTTAAAATAAATGTTTTTAATAATAAGAGGCAGAGAGAGGAGGAATGAGGCCAAGTCACCTGGTGGCCGAGGAGAACATTTGTGGATACCGAGCAGGGGGATTGGGGGGCGTTCTAGCCAGGAATACGCAGCCCCCTTTCCTCCCGCAGATCGTCCACGGATCTCAGCATCCCCGGTTCCCTGACCGCTGCTGGTGCCCATCCTTCCTCCGCACGGTGCCCAGCAGCGCCCACCAGCCCTGGGGCCTGGCCAAGCTCTTGAGTCCCTTTAACTGGACCTGGGTGGGCCTGGTGGGTTCTGACAATGGCAACTTCGAGTGGCTGGACCAGCAACTGCAGACGGAGATGAGGCGCACGGGCGGCTGCGTGGCCTTCTCCAGGAGGATCAGCCGCCAGGGCTGCTGATGCGCTCCGCGCTGTTGCCTCCAGCCCCGCTGCCACGTCATCGTCTGTGACTGTTACCACTTCCACCTCAGGCTCCTGGCCGAGGCCATTTGGAAGAATGTGACCAGGAGGACGTGGATCCTCTCCACCTCCTTCCCCTACAAGCCCTCGGTGCCGGGCCCCACGGCTCTGGGCTTGCTGAACGGCAGCTTGAGCCTGACCATGCACCCAGGAGGGATGCCCGGCTTTGAGGATTTACTGTTGGCCCTGCGCCCAGCTGCCTACGCAAGCAACAGTCTGGTGAGGAAGTTGTGGGAGCAGCTGCAGGGATGCAGGTGGTCTGGATGAGGGGCTCCCACCCCCAAGTGCCAGAGAAGGGGCTCAGAACTGCACGGGGCTTGAGAACGTGACAGCTGTCCATCTGTCTGCCTTCAAACTTCCCGATCTGACGGCCACTTACCAAGCCTACCTGGCCGCCAAAGCCCTGCTGCCTGCCTGTCAGAAACTGATGGACTGCTCCCCAAGAGATGGACCCTTCCTGGGAGGCACTTGTGCTAATTCACAGAACGCCAGGCCTTGGCAGGTGAGCAGACAAGACCCTCACCCGGTCCCTGTTCATCCCAGAGACCAGCAGACGGGTGTTGTGGTCTAATGAAAGGTGTACTGAATTTAGAGCCAAAGTTACTATGGCTCAGATCCCTTATTATTAAAGACATCAGGGGTTTAGATGAAGAAGAGAGAGCTGGCTCCTACTGGCAATAAGAGTCTTTGTAAAATTTTCAGGAATTATGCAAATTGTTTGTTAGACCATGGAAATCAGCAAACACTAAAATCCTGGCTTTTTTCCCCAGAGAGCCAGTTGTTAAACATTTAACAGCACACCACTGCAAATATCCAAGCAAAGTTATAGAAACAAATTCAGAATAGAAGAAAAATCCTCTTAATTTTAAAAGAATGTCTTCAAACTAGGCACAGCTTCTCTAAGATAGGTTTTAGGTAATTTTATCAGTATTTATATCATGTGAGTTCTTATAAGGCTATAAGAGTAATAATAGTTAATTAACACTTTTTGGGTGCTATTCTATCCAAGTAATGTTCCAAGCACTTTATATGTATTAATACATTTCATGACCCTATGAGGTAGGTCCCCTTTTTACAGATGAGAATACTGAGAGGTAGAATAACATATCCAAAGTCCACACAGCTGGTTCAGGTAGAGTTGGAAATCACACCAGGCAACCTGGCCCCTAGTCTGGGCACTGCCTCTCAAGGCTGAAGAATTCCAGGAATCTTTCACGATTCTAGACCCAACTCTGCCCCCAGCAAAGTGATTTGTTCAAAATCCCTCCTGTAGACTTACAGGGCTTCCATAGCTTCATTCAACAAATATGTGTTTATGCCACAAGTATTTACAAAGCAACCTTCATGCACCTTGGAGCAATGGGGGTACAGAAATGTGCAAAATACATGCTTGCCCTCGAAGTGTTTACACTCTAGTTGTAAAGAGTAATAAACAATCACACATACCAGATACTGGAGGGTATGGCATGAGCAGGAGTGGGAAAGTGATCTAGCTGGTTCAAAGCGTGGGACAGACTAAGGAAAGAGAAAAAAAACAGTGAAAAGAAAAGGTCGGAAAGGCAAGAGGAAGCTCTATCATAAAGAACCTCAAAGGTTTTCTTAAAGAGTTCCAGGTTTCTGGAAAAGATCACAACCTAATCACAGAATCAAAGTTAATTCCATCTTCTCCAAAGGTGTTACAAGATCCCAAAGCACCCACTCTAAAGACGCTGGTGGGCTCCTAAAGGAACTTTGCCTGACCTGCGTTTTTCACTACTTAAGCTATTCCCAGAAGGGAATGCTAATGGGGCTTTGGCAGTCACATAAGCTGAGATTCTCCCAGCTACGGAGTGTTTGGGATGCATTGAAACATGCATGCTCCTTGGTCTATGACACCTTTCAATGAAAAGCATTCCCTATTAGCCACACTGCTGAGATGAACATGGTGATGCTTTGAAGGCAGGACTGAGCTCTTGTGTCCTAGCTACCAATCATGTCTGGCACGAAGAAGGAAGCTTAGTAATTTGTATGGACAGATGGTGCAAAATTGGATGGATAGAGACCCATGTTCATAAGACCATCCTGTGAGTGAAGTTATCTTAGGCAAGACCCAATACTGCCAGGTTTCCATTGACTCAACTTTCACTCCCCTGCTTATCACAGGTTAGCACAAACTTGGGAGATGAGAAAGCAGAGTTCTTCTTTCATAAAATGTACAGAGATAAGGTGCCTTCCTCCAAGGGCTGGCAAGCACAGATGTGGGAGGACAGTCCGTGATGTGAAGGAAGCCCCCTTGCCTCTTCTGCTGCTAACCAGCTTCCCTCCTTCTACCTTCTGTCTCTGTCTCAGATGCTCCATTACACCCAAAACGTTCGCTTCACCACCAAAGCCCAGGAAGAGGTTTGCTTCACTAAAGCGGGGGAGATGCTGGCAACGTTTGACATCCAAAACCTCTACATCCTCCCAGACCAGAGAGAACAGACCCTGACTGTTGGACATTCTGACTTGAGGTTACCTCCTGGAAAAGAGCTGCTGATAAATGGCAGTGCTATTATCTGAAGGGCGCTTAAAGGTGAGAGCAGAGAGCTCCCCAAGGACCAAGCCCACAAGCACCTCTCACCCCCAAGCACCCAGCAGGGTTTGTTATGTTGAACTGACAGAGTACTTGGTAAGGTAGACCATTAACCTACACAACTCTGAGGCTGTTCAGCAAACAAAACCTTCCACAACCATTCTCTGGCTCCAAAAGCAAAGGAGTTTGCTAAAGGCAAAGGTGATTAATGAACAAATAGCAAAATTAATTTTATATATATATATATTATCCCATTAAATGCCGTGTTATATATCTTCAGAAGCATGATTGCATAATATTAAACAATACAGATTAAGAAGATATTTAAATATTTTTGCTATTAGACATTACAATGTTTTCTAGTTTTTGCAATTTAAATACCTCTGTTGTGTTATAACTTGTGCATACACATTTAAGATCACCTCTGATTTCCTATAAGTATAATAAGTACTTAGAAGTAGAATTTGGAATCAAAGAATATGATATTTTTAAGAGTCTTATACGGTACTTATTGCTGAATTACATGGCTTCTTATCAGAGGAAAAATTAAAAGTTGGACTTAGAAAAAACAGGATTGAATCTCAAATTGCCACTTATTAGCTGTATGATCACAGGCAAATTCTTTTGTTTCTTGACTTAATGTGGAAAATAAAAACAATCACTACCTTATAAGAATGAAATAGAATTAATATTAAAATAACTTAGCAAAAAATTATATATAATTGCCAATTCAAGTTTATCCTGAGATAGCTAGTGTGTCTATGTGGAGTTGCTCTGTTTTAGCCTTGTAGCCTTATGTCAGGAAATAGACAATTGATGCCAAGCTTTTTTACACAGTGGAAAACAGCCCATAGAGTCCCATTTGTCCTTTCCCAGACTCCTAAGTATCTAAGGTCGCCAGGTGGAGGACTTCTAATGTAAGTGCAGTTGCATCTCAAGTATCATGCCATGCTTCTTGCAGTTTCCTCCAGCTCATCCAGGCAGGGTTTATCATTCCCTTCTCTAAACATCCATAGCATTTTCCACATGGTTCTGTAATCAGAAAGAGTAAGAAAATTACTGTAACAAGTATAGATGTTTTGTCCTCATCCTCAATGATTTCAACCTAGTTCCCTCTGGTCTCACCTTAGTCTTGCATGTCTTTTTTCTGTTCCCATGACTGTCACACCTCAATGGCCAAATACCCCCATCCTGGGAGAGAGAAACAAGGGAGCCAATGAGCAAGGGAGCAGAGTATTGGGGCTGGAAGATGCAAACTATTACATTTAGAATGGATAAACAACAAGGTCCTACTGTATAGCACAGGGAACGATATCCAATCTCCTGGGATAAACCATAATGGAAAAGAATATTTAAAAAGACTGTGTATATATATACATATATATATGTATATATATATATGTATATATATATATGTATGTGTGTGTATAACTGAGTCACTTTGCTGTACAGCAGAGATTGGCACAGCATTGTAAATCAACTATACTTCAAAAAAATAAAACAAGGGAGCAGAGTAGAGTTCCAGGGGAGAAATGAGCATTGCTTCCCATCGCTTTGGGGTCATCATTCAGGACTATTTCAGGTATCTTCCCCTCACTTCTCCTTCCCCAGACTAAAGAATCCTTTTATCAGATCTTTCCAAGAAAATTCATTCTGCAAGCATGACTTGAATCTCAGCTGTTCTCAAGTCAGAGTGACTTTGCTTCCCAGGGGACATTAGCAATGTCTGGAGACATTTCTGGTTGTCACAACTTGGGGGGAATGCTACTGGCATTCAGTGGATAGAGGCCAGGAATTCTGCTAAACCTCCTATGATGCACAGGACAGCCCTTCACAACAAGTATCTAGCACCTAATGTCGGTAATGCTGAGGGCTGAAAAACTGTAAATTAGTTGCCTGGCTAGTATTTGTAGTCTTTGTTTCTGATTCACTGTTGATTCATCTCTCAATTCTGTTTGGGCTCGGGGGGAAAATAAGTCCCTTGAAATAAAAGCTAAGGGATTTGATGAGCCCAGAATGGAGGACAAACTTCCCAGAACATTCAGAATATTATCCTATTCACTAGCATTTGGTATACATTCACAGTGTTCTGGGCACTGTAGTAAGGGCTTCACTGCATCACCTCACTTAATCCTCACACAATCTTCAAAATAGATATAACTGCTACCCCCATTTTATCAAAGAGAAAACTAAGGGTTAGAGAGGTTAAGCCCCAGGTCACCCTGCAGAACCAGAATTCCAGCCCAATATCCAGGGGCCAGCCCTTTGTCTGTGGAGCAATGATGCTCATATCTTTCTTCTCCTTGAGATTTCTTGGTTCCCCCCAGACTGTGACATCTTAAGAACTCATCTTTACCTGTTGTTCTCTCCCTAATACCCTACACAGTACTTGATGCATGGAATACATCGATAACAATTTGAACAAGAAAGGGAGGGAAGGAAAGAGAGAAGGGGTAAAGAAAGGAAAAAGGAGATAAATAGGGTTTTTAATTTTTTAAGGTGGGGGAGGAGAGGGAGAAAGAAAGAAGAGAGGGAGGGACCAGTAAGTGAGAACGATGCTGCAAATTCTTCTAAGACCTGATTGCACGGATGCTCTTCAGTCTCCCCTGCAGTCTCCCCAGTGCTCTCTCTCCTCCCTTGTGCAGCTCCCTACCTCCATCTGCAATGAAAAATGTCCTGCAGGAACTAGGAAGTCAACCCTGTCTGAGAAGTCAAACTGCTGCTACAGTTGCCTTCCCTGCCCTGGAGGAGAGATGTCCATGACACCTGGTAAGGAGGGAAGCTGGCCCTTGGTCAGCAGGTGGCCAGTCAGCAGCCAAGGAAGGTTTCAGTTGAGAGCTGATATTTACATCAAGGGAAGATTCATTTAATGGGGAAAAAAATCCAGGGAAAAGGAGATCAAAAAGATGGTGTCAATATGCCCTTCCCACATGCTACCTTATAGCCATGTATGGCTATATATTCATCCTTTCTTTCATCAACCATGAGTTTGCCCAAATTTTGTGCCTATTTTAATGTCTGGCACATGGTAGGCATTCCATAAATATTGGGGAAAAGCCTCCTAATGATTTAATCTGTTTTACTAAGATGTCATTCATTCAACAGATAGCAACTGGCACCTACTGTATGCAGCTACTGTGATGGGTGCAAGGGTGGTAACAACAAATAAGGCACAGCCCCTGGCCCCGCAGAGCTCATGATTTGCTAAAGGAGAATGGTCATTGTAGAATAGAGAAACTAGGCTTAAAGTCAGTTGCTTTAATAAAAGCTCAAGCATTGAGTCATGAAAGCAGAGAGAAATGATTAATTCTGATGAAAGATATGTAGGCAGACTTTTCACTGGAGGGGGTGGCATGTGATATAGACCTTGAACAACAAGTAGGGTTTCAAAGGCAATGAATCATGATAAGGATAGTCCAGGCCAAGGAGTAAGTTAATGAAGCCTCAAGGCATGAAAGCAACAAGGAGCCTAGAGTGACTTGAGTCTAGACTGGGATGGGAGATGTAGGAAGCAGGTGGCCACATCACAGAAGACCTTACTTGCCAGACTCAGGAACGTGAACTGTATTCTGTAGGACATGGGGAACCACTGAATTACTCAAGTAGAAAAGCAGTATGTGTTTCAGTATGTGTTTGGGGGAGAGTAATAGGTGGTAGATTTACTGAAAAAGAAAGAGATTGCTTCAGGAAGACCAGGTTCAGAATCCAAATCAAGGAAAGAGGTTAAATGAGAATATATTACTGCTCCAGAACTCTAGCCACAAAGCCTATCCTTAAAATCACTACAGAAAGCAAAGCTCTGATAAGTTCTATCAAAGGAGTGACTTAGAAAAGGGTGGTTCCATAAAAGAGGAGAGAGAGTCTGTGTACATATTAAGCATCCCCATAAACATTCCTTATATAAAATAGGCTGATGAATGAATAAATGCATAAATAAATTAGCTGTGACTATGAATTACAACATTGCCACAATGGTTGTTCAATTCAAAAGGTCAAAGCCTAACCAGGAGTTAGAGCTTCCGTAGGTTGCCGTGTCAATGTTATTTCACTACAGTCTGATGCATGATAAGCAGCGGCTATCAGGATTTCTGCCATGTGTGTTTTTGGCCCTAAATCTGAGGACATCAGGCAATCTGGAAGGTCCATCGTAACAAGACTGAAATACTCTGATTCTACTGGAAAAGCCATCAGAAGTCGTATAACCGCTTGACCATGGTAAAGTTTCCAGAAGCTTCCCCACTCTGTTCTCTGACCCAGTTTCTCTCTCTTCCTTTAGACAGTGCTACATGTGAGAAGTGCCCTGAGGACCAGTGGCCCAACAGGGAGAGTTGTCAGTGCATCCCCAAAACCCTCGACTTCTTGCCCTACCACGAGCCCCTCATCGCAGTGTTGGCTGTCTGCATAGCCCTGCTCTTCCTCCTTGCTCTGGCCACATCTTAGGCATCTTCATCTGGCACCACCACACCCCCGTCGGTCAAGCCAATAATCACAAGCTCAGCTACTTTCTGCCGTCCTCCTTGGCCCTCTGTTTCCTCTGCCCCTTCATGTTCATTGGTCATCCAGAGCCCCTCATCTGTGCCATACACCAGGCAGCTTTTGGGGTCACCTTCACAATCTGTGTGTCCACTGTGCTGGCCAAGACCACTGTGGTGGTGGCAGCCTTCCATGCCACCCGGTCTCACACCCAGATTAGGAAGTGGGTGGGGCCAGTTCTCCCTAGAACCATCGCCATGGCCTGTTCCCTGGTCCAGGCAACCTTATGTACACTCTGGGTGACCAGATGGCCCCCACAACCCATGAACTCTACAGAGCCTGGGTCCACAGTGACTGTAAAGTGTGATGAAGGCTCCTTGGAACTGTTTTATGTCGTGCTGGTTTACTTGGGTTTGCTAAGTCTGGTTAGCTTGCTGGTGGCCTTCCCAGCCCACCTAAATGTCCTTCAGCCAACCTAAGTGTCCTTCATCCCTGCGTACATGAGTGCCTGAAGCAAAGACATAGTAGCCATGCAGGTCTTTGCCATCTTGGCATCAGGAGCAAGCCTCATATTCTGCCTCTTCTTTCCCAAATGCTACATCATCCTTCGCCATCCTGAAAAAAACACAAAAGAACAAATGTTTGGCAAGCAACATCTCAAGTGAGAAAATCAGTAGTGAACAGTCAGGAGTTCCACCTTCTCAAGGATGCCTTCCCTAAGCTCATCAACAGGAAAATGCTCCTTCCTCTGAGCCCTATCACACTCATCTGGACCCCTCCTTTTCACTTAGTTGCTTCTACTTTGTATTTCATTCCATGAGAGAGAGATGAGACATGTTTGCAACTAATATCGTCCTTGATGGAAACATCTGGTCTAATTCATCCTGTGACCCTTCAGCAGCCAGCCAGTGCCTGGTGCAAAGAGGAGGCAGAGTAGTTGTTTGATGAATGAATAAATCAACTTCTGCAAAGTTAGCATTGGAAGAGATCTTTGAGGGGAGGCAGCAAGGTAAGATGTTACAGAAAAACCCAAACAAACTTTTTGGCCAACCCAATAGAATGGTCAAAAGAAGTCAAACAGACCTGGCTCAAATCCTCCGGGCTCCTCCATGTTGTAGTTGTAGGGACTTGAGCACGTCGCTTAAGCTCTCTAAGCTTCAGTTTCCTCCACTGTAAGATGAGACTAAGCCTTTCTCTCTAGGTTGTTGTGATAATGAAATGAAAAAAAAAAAAAAAATGTGTGAAGGTTCTCAGCACTTATTAAACACTCAAAAAGTAAGTATATAAAGTCATCAAGTACCTCCTGTCCTTTTACAGATAAGGAACTGATGCCAAAAGAGGAGACCAGTTAATCCAAGGCATCACTGTGCAGATGTTAGGAGTCAGATGAGTAAGTTTCAAGCCATAGCACTTCCATTTACTTAGCTATGTGACTTTGGGCAAGTTACTTAACTTCTCTGTACCGCAGTTCCCTCGTGTGTAAAGGAAGATAACCATAGCCCCTACTTTGTGGGGTTATCAATGAGGCGTAAATGAATTAATATTTATAAGGCACGTAGAATATTACTCAGCAAATAGTAAGAGTATTTATTAAATAATTCAATTAAATTATACATAATGGCAAACCTGAATCTCTTGATGGATTGCTGAATAGCCGAAACTTTTGTGAGACTGTTGCTAGAAGCTAGGTCATGGGGAGGGAACTTCAAAATGGCTAAAGTATGGTCTTTACAAGCAAAGAGTTTGTGAGCTAACGTTTCCAACCTAACCTGATCAGAGTGTACTAAATGTATCTATTGTGAAACTGTTTATAAGAAGTAAATAGAGAGTGGCCAAGAATGCAGGGTAGGAAGACCCTGAGCTCACCTCCTCCCACGGGCACACCAACATTACCACTATTTACAGAGCAACTACTGATGAGAAAGACATGAAGACTAGCAGAAAAGATCTTCTACAACTAAAGTTACAAAGAAGGAACCATGACAACACAATTAGGAAGGGCAGAGACGTGGTATAATCAAGACCCATACTCCTACGTGGGTGACCCACAAATGGGAGAATAATTACAACTGTAGAAATTCTCCCCAAGGAGCGAGGTATCCAAGCTCCACATCAGGCTCCCCAGCCACAGGGGTCCTGCACCTGGAAGATAAGCCCCCGGAACATTTGGCTTTGAAGGCCAACAGTACTTACTTTCAGGAGAGCCAGAGGGCTGTAGGGAATAGAGACACCACTCTTAAAGGATGCACACAAAATCTCACATCCTCTGCGACCCAGGACAGAAGCAGTAATTTGAAAGGAGCCTGGTCAGACCCACCAGCTGTCTTGGAGAGTCTCTGAGACAGGCAGGAGGCAATTGGGTCTCACTCTGGGGACATAGACACTGGCAGCAGCCATTTTGGAAGCTCATCCAACCATGAAAACACTGGTGCTAGCAAGTGCCATTTTGGGATCCTTCCTCCAGCTTATTAGTGCCAGGCTGCTGCCCCGCCCACCAGCCAAGAAGCACCAGTCCTGGGACACCCCAGGCCAAGCAGATAGCTGGGCAGGGACACAGCCCCATCTACCGGTAAGTCACAGGCCATAGGACCCTCTAAAACCCCAGCTGCACTGGGACCCAGCCCCACCCACCAGAGGGCCCAGGACCCAGCCCCACCCACCAGTGGGCCAGCACTAGCCCTGGGACCCCTGGGGCCCCATAGCCAGCCTATGGACCCAGTCCAAATAAACAACCTAACATTATACCTAAAAGAATTAGAAAAAGAACAAACAAAACCCAAGTCTGTAGAAGGAAAGAAATCATAAAGATCAGAGCAGAAATAAGTGAAATAGAGACTAAAAGAAACAATAGAAATGATCAATGAAACTAAGAGCTGGTTCTTTGAAAAAATAAACAAAACTGACAAACCATGAGCCAGAGTCCCCAAGAAAAAAAAGAGAGAGGGTTCAAATAAATAAATCAGAAATGAGAAAGAAGTTACAACCGATGCCACAGAAATAGAAAGGATCATAAGAGATTACTAAAAACAACTATACACCAATAAAATGGACAATGTAGAAGACATGGAACAATCCCTAGAAATGTACAATCTCCTAAGATAGAACCAGGAAGAAATAGAAAATATGAACAGGCCAATTACCAGTAATGAAATTGAATCAATAATAAAACAACTCCCACGAATGAAAGTCCAGGACTAGATGGCTTCACAGATGAATTCTACCCATTTAAAGAAGAGTTAACACCCGTCCTTCTCGAACTATTCCAAAAAATTGTAGAGGAAGGAATGCTTCCAAGTTCATTCTACAAGGCCAGTGTCACCCTCATACCAAAACAAGACAAAAGTATCACAAAAAAAGGAAATTACAGGCCAATATCACTAATGAACATGGATGCAAAAATTCTCAATAAAATATTAGCAAACTGAACTCAGCAATACATTAAAGGATCATACACCATGATCAAGTAGGATCTATCCCATGGATGAAAGGATGGTTCAATATCTACAAATCCATCACTGTGATCCACCACATTAATAAATTGAAGAATAAAAACATGATTGTCTCAATAGGTGCAGAAAAAGCTTCTGACAAAATTCAACATCTATGTTGAATTTATGATAAAAAACTCTCAACAAAATGGGTATAGTGGGAACATACCTCAGAGAACACTTTTCTAAAGAACACATACTGATGGCCTATAGGCACAGAAAAAGATGCTCAACATCACTAGTATCAGGGAAATGCAAATCAAAACCACAGTGAGAAATCATCTCACACCTGTCAGAGTGGCTATTATCAAAAAGACAACAAGGGCTTCCCTGGTCGTGCAGTGGTTGAGAATCTGCCTGCCAATGCAGGGGACACGGGTTCGAGCCCTGGTCTGGGAAGATCCCACGTGCCGCGGAGTAACTGGGCCCCGTGAGCCACAGTTGCTGAGCCTGCGCATCTGGAGCCTGTGCTCCACAACAAGAGAGGCCGCGGCAGTGAGAGGCCCACGCACCGCGATGAAGAGTGGCCCCCACTTGCCACAACTAGAGAAAGCCCTCGCACAGAAACGAAGACCCAACACAGCCATAAATAAATAAATAAATAAATAAATAAAGACGACAAGCAACAAGTGTTGAGAGGATGTGGAGAAAAGGGAACCCTTGTGCACTGTCGGTGGGAATTTAAATTAGTGCAACCACTATGCAAAACAATATGGAGATTCCTCAAAAAATTAAAAATAGAACTGTCATATGATCCAGGAATTCCACTCCTGGGCATTTTTCTGAAGAAAATAAGAACACTAAGTCGAAAAGATATATCTACCCCTATGTTCATTGCAGCATCATCTACAATAGCCACAATATGGAAGCAACCTAAGTGCCCATCAGTAGATGAATGGATAAAGAATAAAGACACACACACACACAAGAATATTACTCAGCCATAAAAAAAGAATAAAATTTTGCCATTTGCAACAACATGGATGGACCTAGAGGGTATTGTGCTAAATGAAATAAGTCAGACAGAGACAGACAAATCTGTATGATTTCACTTATATGTGGAATCTAAAAAACAAAACCAATGAACAAACATAACAAAACAGAAACAGAGCCATAGATACAGAGAACAAACAGGTAGTTTCTAGAAGAAAGAGGGGTGGAAGGAGGAGAGAAATAGATGAGGGAGATTAAGAGGTACAAACTTTCAGGTACAAAATAAATGAGTCACATGTATGAAATGTACAGTGTGGGGAATATAGTCAATAAGTATGTAATGTCTTTGTATGGTGAAAGATGGTAACTAGACTTGTCATGGTGATAATTTTGAAATGAATAGAAATATCGAATCATTATGTTGTGTACCAGGAACCAACATAGTGTTGCAGGTCAATTATACTTCAAAGGCAAACAAATGAACAAACTTATAGAAGAGGAGATCATATTTGTGGTTACCAGAGGCGTGGGGTAGGGGGAGGAGGAATTTGATGAAGTCAGTCAAAAGGTACAAACTTCCAGTTATAAGATAAGTAAGTGCTAGGGATATAATGTACAACATAATAAATATAATTAACACTGCTGTATGTTATATATGAAAGCTGTTAAGAGAGTAAACCCTAAGAGTTCTCATCACAAGGGAAAAAAATGTTTTTCTATTTCTTCAATTTTGTATCTGTACGAGATGATGGGCATTCACTAAATTTATCGCAATAAGCATTTCATGATGTATATAAGTCAATTTTGTGCAGTACACCTTAAATTTTTACAGTGCTACATGTAAATTATATCTCAATGAAGCTAGAAAAAGACAAAAAGAAGTAAATAACCTGAACCTGCTCTGGTTAGCTGCTTGTCTTTGGGTAAATGAGGACAGGTGACTGTCACCCATGCGCTAGAGCAAGGACTGCTCTAAATGAAGCCCCTCCACTTCCATGAGAGTGTGGGGATAATGATTAATCCCACAATAACTGGTCATATATTAATTAAATGACAGTGCTCCTGGACTGCCCCCTGGGAGGGATGTTGCTGGATGGTGTTACACAAAATGTCTCAAGGTATCAAGGCATCCATTTTTCTGAGCAATGAGATTCATCTTAAGTTCCTGCCAAAAGGGGTTTAAAATGCTCCTATCTTGCCATGGCCTGCTGAGAATTTTATTTCGACCAATGCAAATGAAGCCACAAAGGAAACAAGGATAAAGATAAGAATCAAATTAGAGAGAGCTGTATCATCCCACAGTCAAAACCAGCATTTTGACAAATGTGCCATAGAAATCAGCTGCTAAGGGCTTGGAATGTGAAAAGTGAAAAACAAGAGACTAACCAAAGACTAAGAATCCTGAAAAAAAGAAGTGGGAATCCCAGCACAAGTGCAAGGGATAAAAAAAATATTGAAGGAGATCCAGATGGGCCTTAGTGAAGTAGACACATATCAAAGCCTTTGATAGCGTTACATAATGGTACGCAGAAAACTGTAGAGTTCTGATTTCAGAGTGTAGGTTTGGTCATTCTCACTATGTCCCAAGTCAAAGGACTTTCTCCAAGATAGTTACCAGGTAGTCCCCAGCTAACAATTAAGCCAAGATTCTCATACCCAGAGTGGGTAAAACAAGATTAAACGACACTTATTACAGAATTTATCTTAATAAATCTTGTTTCTCTCTGGGATTACTCCCTGTGACTTTCTCTGGGTATCAGTGAAGTAGTGTCTACGTTAAGTTAGTACTTCACATAACTCTATTTTACACTATGAATAAATATACCCCCAGAAAAGGAATTATATTCTCAGAAATCCCATATTTACAAAAATATGCATTTTCCCTGACATGATTTCATAATTTATCTTCATTGCAGATTGATCTATCATTAGCAGTGTCTTTTCGTTTTTTTTAGTAGTGTCTTTTAAAACTTTAATTGTCAATACCTACACATATCATACACCTCACCAGCAATCCAGATTCTGGAAGGTAGGTCTGGGTTTTTTGTGGTTTTTTTGCTTTTGGTCACACCATGCAGCATACAGGATCTTAGTTCCCCAACCAGGGATGGAGCTGGCGCCCTCTGCATTGGAGTGTGGAGTTTTAACCACTGGACCACCAGAGAAGTTCCTGTAGGTCTGTTTTTTAAGGGAGTGAATGTTTTATAATGTAAAGAATCACACTCACAAAGGCCTTTTTTTTCAGTTTACTTTCTTACATCAGATTTTATTAAAGCAAGATTCACTTTTACATGCATAGAATCCTTTCTAAGAGTATGCCTCAGAGTTTTTACCATTTTATGTAATTTACCTCAAAATACAGATTTCTTCTTCAAGAAGCTTAAAATCATAAGCTTTGCTGATGTTTTCCACAGAGTTATTCTTAGAATAGTTCTCAAAATCCAGAAAATATTCCCTGTGTTTGAATTTGAATTCTTTCTGCTACCATAAATGAGAACTACGTAACCCAGTGTGGTGGTTAATTTTATGTGTCAGTTGGCTGGGATAAGGAATGCCCAGACAGCTGGCAAAACATTAATTCTAGGTGTGCCTGTGAGGATGTTTCTGAAAGAATACATTTGAATAAGTAGACTGAGTAAAGAAGATGGCCCTCACCAACACAGGTGGGCATTACCCAATCCACTGAGGGCCTGAATTGAACAATAAGGCAAAATAAGGTCAAATCTGCTCTTTGCTTGAGCTGGGACATTCATCTCCTCCTGCCCTTGGACATTAGCACTCCTGGTTCTCAGACCTTCAGGCTCATACTGAATTACACCACAAGTTTTCTTGGTTCTCCGGCTTGCAGTTGCCAAATCATGGAACTTCTTGGCCCCCATAATCAATCACATCAATCAATTCTTATAAATCTCTTCAATATAGATATATATATATAGCTATAGATATCCTATTGGTTTTGTTTCTCTGGAAGACTCTAATACACCCAGTATATTTTGCTTTTTTCCCATCATCCAGAAACCTAAAAGTCAAATTCACTTTGTGTCAAATCTACTCAGGTCAGGTGCCTGAAAGTAACTACTGCTCCTGTCTTATTCAGATGAATTCTTATATTTGATCCAGAAAGATTATCATCTTTACACTGTTTTTGCATCTTGCCCTCATCCAAAAGAATATAAAGCACATCACTGATATAATATTCAATAAATGAAATGGCTTTCAAAACACGTAATTTGTGCTCTCTCTGTTAACTATTAAAACTGCAACAGCGGCAGGCACGTGACCCAGGCTGCACCAATCAGACGTGCTCCTGTGACACAGTGGAAGGGAGTCAAGTGAAGACTTGACCCTGCAGGAGCCGCCCAGAAACATCCATTTCAGAACCAACAGGAGCCAAGAGGGAGATGGAAAACTGCAAAACCCGCTTCCACTGTCTGGCCAAGCAGTTTCACCACCTGTACCAGGAGAAGCTGGAGGCTTTCCATGCACTGGTGTAGGGGGCTGCTGGCTGGACAGTTCCCCAAGACAGCCTGGCACCGCTGGGAACCTGACTGCGGACTCCATCTCCTCGGAAGATGGGAGAAGATGGAGTTGCCTGGGCACTTTATTTAAAAAAAAAATAAAATAAAAAAAAGCAACAGTTAAGATACTGGGTTGGGGCGGGGGAAGGTAGAGACTGGTGCTGTGGGCACCATTATGTAATCTGCTCATTACTGGCCAGTGAAGAAACATCATTACAGAAATTCTGTCCTTCCTCTACCTTATCCCAAGCTCAGCATTTTCCTCTTCCACATACTGTAGTTTCTAAAATCCACATTCGAAGGATGATCATTAATGTCTTTAGGAATGCAACTATCTACATACAGGGAACTATTTGAATTATAACTGTCTTTTTAAGTCTTACTTCAAGTGAGCTGACATCGCCATGAGATCTTCCTAAATCAATTTTCAAAGCACCATTTGGTATAGCAGGAAACTTGGTCTATATTTCAAATAAAAGAATGTAGATACAAAGAAGATAAGCACATGGGGCATATGGAAAATCAGCTGTGATTCTAGGGACTTTGTGGTGGAAACTGCTGGTTGTCTACCAAAATTTGTTCTCCCCTTTTTCCACAATAATCAAATTTTGGCAGGTATTTGTCTGCCTAGCTATGGACTTTTGCTGGGAGGCAGAGATATTGAATAATAACCTCCGAACTGAGAAGGAACTTTGAGACCAAAAAATGAAGCAGGCAACTCCATAAAGTGCAATTATAAAATTTATTGTTGGTAACTTACATACGGTCAGGATCGGGCGGATGATGACCCAGAGGCATTCGCAGCTGCAGCGCACATCACCGAAAGGGGTACAGGGGAATTTAAAGCGGCCAAAGCTAAAAATAGAATCCGATCACTAGGGAGAAGCACATCTGCACCACCAGGAACAGGAGTTTCCCCTACATTTCCATGGCCATTAACCATCTGCGTCAGCAAAAGGCATTCTTTTAGTTTTCATATCAGATGAAGGCAAGAGTAAATGTTGGCTTCCCTGGTGGCGCAGTGGTTGAGAATCTGCCTGTCAATGCAGGGGACACGGGTTCGAGCCCTGGTCTGGGAAGATCCCACATGCTGCGGAACGACTGGGCCCGTGAGCCACAATTACTGAACCTGCGCGTCTGGAGCTTGTGCTCCACGACAAGAGAGGCCGCGATAATGAGAGGCCCGCGCACCGCGATGAAGAGTGGCCCCCACTTGCCGCAACTAGAGAAAGCCCTCGCACAGAAACGAAGACCCAACACAGCCATTAAATAAATAAATAAATAAATAAATAAATAGATTTTTAAAAAAAGAGAGAAAATGTTAATAGGGAACTTACCTGGCTTGGGTGCATTCCTTGTGAGTGGGCTAAAGCTCAGTCACACAGAAATGGGGGCGGGGTAGGACTGCAGGCCCAAGGTGGAGCTGACAAAATGGAGTCAGTATGGTTCACACAATTCTTTTTACCCTCCTTGCAATTAGATGTGACCTGTGGCTAACTTCTCTCCAGTAAAGGTGAGTAGAAATGATGATTGCTATATCTAGTGAAGAAACTTTAAAATACAGGCTGTGTCTCCTCCATGCTCTATGCTCACTCTTCTTGTTCACTGGGACCCTATGTTCATCATGGAAGTAATAAGAAGGCCCCAGATTGGGGGTTGGCAAATGGTCTCTGTCACAACGACTCACATCTGTCACTGTAGCACAAAAGCAGCCATAGACGATACGTATGGTGTGGCGGTGTTCTAGTAAAACTTGATTTACAGACACTGAAATTTTTAATTTTATAAAATGTTTATGTGCCATGAAATATTATTCTACTTTTGAGTTGTTTTCAACTATTTAAAATTTAAAGACTATTCTTAGCTCACAGGTTGTTATAAATAAGTGCTGAGCTGGATTTGGCCCAGAGGCCTTAGTTTGCCAACATCCAAGGGGATGTTGACCCTAAAGATGCAAGGAAACAGAAACTGAGTTTACAGTTACAGAAACTGTAAACTGTTACAGTTACAGTTTAGAAAATAAACTTATGGTTACCAGGGGTAAGGGGGGAGGGTAAATTGGAAGATTGGGATTGACATATACACACTACTATATATAAAATAGATAACAAATAGGACCTACTGTATAGCACAGGGAACTCTACTCAATACTCTGTAATGGCCTATATGGGAAAAGAATCTAAAAAAGAGTGGAGGACTTCCCTGGTGGCGCAGTGATAAAGAATGTGCCTGCCACCGCAGGTGACACGGGTTTGAGCCCTGGTCCAGGAAGATCCCACATGCCGCGGAGCAACTAAGCCCATGTGCCACAACTACAGAAGCCCGTGCCTAGAACCCGTGCTCTGCAACAAGAGAAGCCACTGCAATGAGAAGCACGTGCAACACAACGAAGAGTAGCCCCCACTCACCGCAACTAGAGAAAGCCCGCGCACGGCAAAAGAGACCCAAAGCAGCCAAAAATAAATAAATAAAATTTTAAAATAAAAAATAAAAAATAGTGGATATATGTATATGTATAACAGATTCACTTTGATGTACACCTGAAAGTAACACAGCTTTGTAAATCAACTATACCCCAATAAAATATTTTTAAAAAATAAAAATGAAAATAATTGGATAGCTAAAAAAGAAGGAAAGAAAGCAGAGAAGTGATGGCAAAGAAGAAGAGAAGCATGTGGTTGTGACTGGAGACAGGGAGCTTCCAAAAAAAAAGATGCAAGGAACTTGGATCCTTGAATGCCTGTTGAGCACATCCGCCAACCTGGATCACTCACCTTGGACTCTTCAGGAAAGAGAAAGTATCCTTCATTCTTTAAGCTACATTATAGTTAGGGCTCTCTTGCTACAGCAGACTAGCGTTTTACTTTAACTAATACATAGTCCATAACTCCTGACTCCTAGGCCTCTGTTCCATTCCAGAGTCCTCACCACCCTCCTTCTAAAAAGCCAAGGCAAGGACACTGGATCCCCACCTGCCTCCTCACTGACCTTTCCAAGACCTGAAGGAAAAGGTTCTGCCCAGAGCTCCCTTCACCTCTTTGTTTCGAAGACTGTAGATGAGAGGGTTGAGCATTGGAGTGACGATGGAGTAGAAGACAGAAACCACCTTGTTGAAGTTGATGGAAGGAGCCACTTTGGTCCGGACATACGTAAAGAAAAGAGTGCCATAGAAGAGGCTCACCACAGTCAGGTGGGCTGCACAGGTGGAGAAGGCCTTCCGGCGCTCGGCAGCCGAGCGGATACGCAGCAGCGTCCAGACAATGTTGCCATAGGACACAGCAATGACTGTGGAGGAGGTCAGGAGCACAGCCAGAGAGACCAGGAAGTCTGCGGTCTCCTTCAGGGTGACATCCGAGCAGGACAAGGCTAGCAGGGGTGAAGCATCACAGAAGAAGTGATCAATGACATTGGGGCCACAAAATGTCAGTCGGGACATGAGGTAGATGGGCAAAATGGGGGTGAGGAAGCCAACCAGCCAACAAGCAGCTGACAGACGGATGCAGCTGCCCCAGGACACCAAGGCCCCATACCGGAGAGGCATACAAATGGCCACGTAGCGGTCATACGCCATGGCGGCCAGTAGGAAACACTCCGTTGCTCCAAGGAAGGTAAAGATGAAGAGCTGGGACAGGCATCCAGCATAGGAGATATTCTTGCCCCCATCTCCCGCAATAAAACCAGCCAGCATCTTGGGCACTGTGACTGAAGTGTACCAGATTTCAAGGCAGGACAAGTGTGTCAGGAAGACATACATGGGTCTATGTAGCCGGTGGTCCAAACCCACCACCAGGATGATGGCCAAGTTCTCCACCAAGGTGAGCAGGTACATGGTGAGGAAGAGAGTAAAGAAGAGGAAGCGCGTTTCATGCACCTCGGCAAAGCCCACCATAACAAACTCTGTTATGTGGGTCCAGTTTTGGTCACGTCGCTGCATATGTGAGTAGTCTCAGCCTCATAGATAATGACAACTCAAGGAGAACCTATGAGATGCTGGACTGAAGTATCTTTCACTTCAGGAGAGGAAAATAAAGTCAAGACACTATCCTTAACTCTCAAAAAAATGTATAGTCCATGAGGGGCACAAGAAAACAGACAATTTCAGTACAAAATGAAAAGTGCTAGATAGAAATAAGACAGGATATTAATGGGAGGCAGTAGAGGGGAAACTCAACCAGTCTTGAGGAATCAGGGAAATCTTCCTGGGGAAAGAGCTGTCTAAATTGGAACCTGAAAAATAAGTATAAGTTAGTGACATGAAAGATAGAGAAATAGAGAGTACATAACAAGTATAAAATCTCAGACATCAGAGAGAACATCATGCATTTTGGAAACCTCAAGTACCATGAAGGTTAAGAGCTTGGCTTCCTGATCAAACATTCCTGGCTCCAAATACAAAAGAACCTAACAGAGTTGTTGTGAAAATTTAAATTAGATAATCCCTCTAAAGTATTTATCATGATTGGGTTAATAAATACTAGGGAATAATACCTTCCAAGTCCATTCATGTTGTGGCAAATGGCAAATTTTCATTCTTTTTTATGGCTGAGGAGTATGCCGTTGTGTGTGTGTGTGTGTGTGTACATCTTCCTTATCATTCACCTGTTGATGGACACTTAGGGTACTATGCTTAGTGAAATAAGTCAGACAGAGAAAGACAAATGCTGTATGATATCACTTATATGTGGAATCTAAAAATAAAACAAATGAATGAATATAACAAAACAGAAATAGACTCACTGATATAGAGATCAAACTAGTGGTTACCAATGAGGAGAGAGAAGTAGGGAGGGGCACATTAGGGGTAGGGGATTAAGAGGTATAAACTACTACATATAAAATAAATAAGTTACAAGGATATATTGTACAACACAGGGAATATGGTCAAGATTTTATAATAACTATAAATGAGTATAACCTTTATATTGTGAATCACTATGTTGTACACTCGAAACTTATATAATACTGTACATCAACTACACCTCAATAAAAATACATGCATGCATACATACATACTAGGGGACATTTTTAGATGTTGACTTCTCCTGGAATAGATCATAGAGGGGAAGTGACTTTTGTTGAGCTTGAGGAACAGTGTAGGCCAACATCATGAAGAGCTAGTAACCAAGTTAATGAAGGTCAAAGCTGAGTGTCAGCCTGAGGGCAACAGAGAGCCTTGAAGAGTACTCAGCAGGGGAGCAATGTTGAGAAGGGACAAGTACGCTGTGCTGAAGCAGGTCTGGAGAGGAGGGGACGAGAGGCAGGAAGGCCAGGTTGGGAGTACAGCATGAGGTGTTGATGGCTGTGGTCACGAGGCCTGGAGAGTGATAAAGAGAGCTGTCAAGAGGACTTCCCTGGTGGCGCAGTGGATAAGACTCTGCACTCCCAGTGCAGGGGGCCCAGGTTCGATCCCTGGTCAGGGAACTAAATCCCACATGCATGTTGCAACTAAGAGTTCACATGCCACAACTAAGGAGCCCACCTGCCACAACTAAGACCCAGTACAAATAAATAAATATTTTTTTTAAAAGAAAGAGTGATAGCTGTCAAGAGATAAATTCCACAGGACTGAGTTCTAATCCAAAAGCCAGTATCAACTTGAAATATGTGACCATGGGCGAAACACTAAATAATTCCATCTTGTAAAACAGATAATAAAAACGGGCTCCAAAAAGATGAACTCTTATCTAATTTTAAGAGTAAGTGAACACACCAATGTAAAGCAATTATAATCCAATAAAGGTGTTAAAAAAAAAAAAAGAGTAAGTGAGAGAATATAATGTCCCCATTACTGTGGTCATTTTTTAATTCTTTGACTCTCTTCCCATTAAAAAATGGGGCCAATGGCCACTCCCCTTGAATCTGAGCTTTGTGGCTGCTTGACGACAGAAGAAGACAGAAGTGGTGCTGTGCCAGTTTCCAGGCCTTAAGAAACTGATTCCTCTCCCTGCTTCTTGGAACCCAGCCACCATGGTATGAGGAAGCCCAAGCAGCCTGCAGAAAGGCCCAGGTGGAGAGGAATTAAGGTCCCTGGTCCTCCGCCCTGGCTGAGCTCCCACTGACTGCCAGCACCAACATGCCAGCCAGGTGAATGAGTCATTTGAGGAATCGACCCTCCAGCCCTGGTCAAGCTGACCCTGCTGACACCAGCCTTCCCTGCTGGGCCTTCCCCAAATTGCAGATTTGTGAACTCAATAACTGATTGCCATTTCTGTAAGCCACTAAGCTTTGGAGTGGTTTGTTAAACAGCAGTAGATAACTGAAACCATTACATACTTGTTCTGTAACCTTGGACAAATTATTCAATGTCTCTGACCCTTTGGAGGAAAACAAATCGTGTTTTGCCTATGGTCACCAATGCCTGCACTGGAATTTGAATCCAGGTTTGCCAAGGTCTAAAACCCTTGCTCTTTCCCCTAAAAATAAACAGGTTCCCTCGGGTGTCAACATTTCATGATTTGCTGGCAGTGAAAGCATGTAGAGATACAAAATCAGAAATAAACCAGGTCAGAGTCTTCAGATTCCTGCATGTATCTTCACCACACCTAAATCCAGGCTCCAACATCCCCATAGTGGGGGTGCACAAACACTGGTTTCCTGAACAAATAATTGCACTGCAGCCCCAGAGGCTTCATGCTTCTGTTGGCTCCAGGAAATTTCAGAGCACAGTTCCTGCACGTTTCTCCCCTTTGCAATTTGGCTTATCATGTAGCACCCTAGGAACAGTGCTCACCCTTTCCAGATACCCTTCCGCACTGCACACAGATGCTGTAGAAGCCTGCCTTCCAGGTTTCAGGGTAAAGTTTTCTGAAATGTTCATTCTTTTTCATAGTCATTAAAAGCACAAGATTTAGAGTCAGACAGATCTGAAATCAAGCCCTGGCTCTGCAATTCACTAGCTTGGTTGCCTCATCCGTGAATTGTTAGTATTATTGCTAAATCTTACCTGGCCTTCCAGCTGTGACTCAAGTTCGACAGTCTCATCTTCAGTAGGAAGACTTTCCCTTCCCTCATTCCTCCAAACTTGTATGCAGGTAGGACCAAAATATGCACAGGGCACCTGCTCTGTGGCAGGTGCCATAGCAGATGTGCCCAGAGGGGCCACCTGGTAGAGAGCAGGTGCCCCCAGCATCCACCACGGGACCTGGCACAGGTGTTACCTTATGATAATTTCAGTTCTCTGATCCATAACTTAGAGATAGGATGCCAGAACCTGAGGGGGTTTGTATCAAATCCAGATGTTACCTTGAAAGAACGGCTTTTATTACTCAACTGCTGGACGAGGGGTAAAGAAGTAGGATATTTTGAACACACACACACCGCAAAGACCCACCCCCCCCCCTCAGTGTGGAGCGCTGTTACGAGGCAGCCGGGCCAGGGGCTCATTTCCAGCCTCTTGCCTCCTGCCTGGGACGCATCTCACTTGTGGGCTGGGATTTTTAAGAAGCAGGTGAGCTTTCCCACTCTCTTCAGGCTCTCTCCCTCTCTAGTCACAGACTAAATTCAGAATACTTGGGGACTTCAGTGGACGGCAGAACCACACCATCAAAAGAGCCTAGATCCCTAAGGAAAACCCGTCATGCCTCCAAGATCAGGAGCCATCACACCTCTTCTGTCAAGAGCCAGATAGTAAATGGGAGAGATGGGATTCAAACCCCAGCGCATCTGACCTAGATGTCTGTGCTTCCCACACACACACACTGTGCCACCTGCCTCTGTTATTTCATGTCACCAAATGGCAAACCTGCAACCCTGGCTGCCAGCCCTGCCTGTGAGGTTCATTTCTCTGCAGCTCGGGGCCCCGCTGGAGAAGTTCCCCGGTGGGCTCCGGCGACCTGCAGGGGCACAGCGACACTCCCAGGCCTGTTAACCACATTGGCTTCCTCTCCGAGATTAAGAGAACATTATCAACCAAGTGTCAAGTAGGAAACAAACGGCCACGGTGGGGTTGTGGGGAGAGGATAGGGTCCTATGGGACAATCACTGAATGAGGAGGGGAAGCCACCCAGGAACCTGGCCTAGTTTAGTGTCCTCAAAAGATGGTGCTCGCTTGGCTAAGATTTTCCCTAACAAATGTGGAAAAACAGTTTGAGGTCCATGCAGGGAAATTAAAATTGGGTTCCTGCGGCTATTTGCTGGTGCAGCTATGTGATAAGCCTGGTGGGAGAGGCTAGATTTCTCCCTGTTTCAGTTCTCTCTACCCAGCCTCTGGAAGACTTGTCCCCAAAGGTGAAAGGCATTGGAAAATGAACATACTAAGACCCAGACAATGATTTCAGAAACCAACCACCAAACCAAGGTGAGCAGACAATGGTGGCTGGGGACCACAAGGCAGGCAGAAGGGGCTACAGGAGGTGTAGGAGCTGAAGCCCAGGATCCTGCTCTCTGGCTCCTCTCTGCTCTGGCTCCCTGCATCATGACAGCAATAGTTACCCCACTTTCAGGCACACAGACAGCCCCCCGAGTTCACAGCACCATCTCTAAAATCAGAGGAGCTGGGCTTAACCCTGGCTCTATCAGGTACTAGCTGTATTTTAGAAAAGGTTCTTCCTCTTGCTGAGCCTCATTTTTTTTCGTCTTCAAATGGAGGGCATAATATGTATATTTGCAGGGCTGCTCTAAAAATGGAAGGACGTAGCATTAAGTGAAAATTCGGGGCCTTCGCTCTTATTGTTCCCTCTGCCTTTCTGGGTGACTTCCTCCTGTACTTCCTTCAATTCTCCTTCACATAGAGACCCTTTCTGACCACCTCTCTGAAAATACAACTCCCGTCACTCTCTGACCCCCTTCTTGCCTTGATTTTTTGGTCACAGCTTCATTGTCATCTGTTTGACATTTATTTGTTTGTCCATAATATCATACACACACACACACACACACACACACACACACACACACACACACACACATAAGCTCCTTGAA
Organism: Balaenoptera borealis; assembly: GCF_965194805.1. NCBI lineage: Eukaryota > Metazoa > Chordata > Mammalia > Artiodactyla > Balaenopteridae > Balaenoptera > Balaenoptera borealis. The sequence goes on from NC_138868.1 coordinate 12,109,676, forward strand.
GATAGTGCCTTTGTCTGTTCATCACTGTGTTGCCAGTGCCAAAAAGAGTCACTGGATGAAGTCTGCATGCAATGAATATGTTGATATAATAAAAATAGTTGGATATATGCTCTGAGCATTATGCTGACCCAGAATGCTATTTTTTTTCCACATCCAGTTATCCGTTTGAAGGAAATGGGAAGGAAAGGAAGGCCACCAATACCTACAGAAGAGCCGTCCAATTTGGATGTTGAAGTCCAAGCAACCCTCCTGCCAATCAGCTCCAAGACCGAAGGTGCCTGCAAGAATGATATGTGCCTGGAGCAGCCCACGCTCACTGGCCTCGGGTGAGAAACAAGTTGAATTGATTTTTGCATATAATTCTTTTTCTTAGCTACTGAATTTAATTTTAAATTTCCTGAAAAACTGTATTATATCAGCTCTTCTCAAACTCTGCTCCACCAAGCCCTAAGTTTCCCCAGTTGCCAGGTGGCTGCAGAGGGGGAGAGAGGCACCTAGCATGTGGGGCTCCCACAAACCCTGCTTCAACCACTAGGAAGTGGCAGAGTCCAGATGAGAATACAGCCCAGTCTGACCCCAGAGCCCACCATCTTTCCACCGTACCACCTCCCCGGGGGTTGGCTTTCCTAGAACTAAACCTGATCAATTAACTGAGAGCTTCTCTCATTATTCCAGCAGCTTCAATACTCAGTACCATGACCTGTTCCTCAAAGCCACTCATGGACGGTCTCTACATGAATGGAAAAATGGGAAGTGGAGGCATAGAAAAGAAATGGGAAGGGTCTCCAGTCATATGTGCAGCAGAGACCCCAGTCCCAAGGCAAGTCAGAGAGAGCCCACTATAGCAGAAAAGATCCGAGGTGGATCAAACTATCTATCTGAGCTCCTAATCTCTAAATAGGAATAATGCCTGCTCTTCCTGTCTCCCGGATATTATGTGAATCAGTGAATAGTAGATAGGCAGGCTCTGAAAACTTTAAAGGTACACTCCAGGAAGACCTTCTTATTATCTTGCTTCCGTTACTGATGGTCTAGTGATTACTGCAGAATTTCAATAAAGGGAAAGCCTAGGGGATGGCAATCTCAGGGGGGGCCAGGGGATGGCATTGAAGTGGCACTTGAATAACAAGAAAATTTATTTTGTTTATATTGTAGGTTTATTTTAAGTGTCTTGAGGGGGCAGACAGAGATGAAGGGGAACTAAAACCCCAAACGTCCCTTGACAGCCCTACTCTATGTGAGCTTAAGCAAATCAGTTGAACTCTGTGTGCCTCAGTTTCCTCACTTGAGAAATGGATTGATATTAAAAACCACAATGACTTGGTAAGAGAGTTTTTGAAAGAAAAAAAAATGAGATAACAAATTGGGAAAACTGAAGAAAGGATTGGGTTATACTGAAGTCAGCGCTCCTGACTCTAGATTTGGTATCTCTTTAGTTGATGATGCTTTTTCCATTCACCACCTTCTGCATGCTCTTAGGATATGTGCTTGTTAGTTTCCAGAGTTGGTATAAACCAGAAGCTAAATAACCCATAATCAGGTGCTCAGAAATCTCCAGAAGAGCCACTCACCTGTCCCTGCCACTTCTTTGCTTTTTCTCTGGGTAGAACACAAAGGTCCCAAGTGCTCAGAACCTTGGGACTGGTGGCAAATGCAGGCTATTGGATCTCATTGTGTAACAGGGACCCCAAATTCAAGGATCACAGCTTCCCTGAACAAAAGGCAGAGGGCAGAGATCCACCATCAGCTGAACTGGAAAGGGAAGAAACAGGGGTTGTCACTGGCCATAAAACGACTCATATCCCACGTAGGTACCTCTAACACCCTGGGGGTGACCCATGGGATCAGGGCTCCACAGAGGGTTGATGCACTCAGTCAACAAAGGAAAGAAGATAATAAATCATGCAAAACTCTGCCCCACAGGGTGTGCAAAAGCTACATGGGAATCCCAATTTGTAGACTAGCTGGACAAACACCGATGGAGGATGAGGGGCCAGCCAAGGAAGGTTCCATACCAGCTAGATTCTTTGTCAAAGTTTCTGGCTCTAACTACTCTGGAATAGGGTGAAATGAAAACTCAAGAGTTCTAGATTTACCAAGGCTGCAATGAGGTCTTCCTCTACTAGGGCGGGTCGGATATCCCCCACCCACCTACCTGCCCTTTATCCCCAGGTGGGGAAAAGCTACAATGATAACAATGGATATAACTGAGTAGCCCATTTGGTTCAGGCTATGTGCCATTCAGATGTGAAATACCCAACCTCAGTCCACAAAGAGTGAGACTTCCCTGGTGGTCCAGTGGTTAAGACTCCGTGCTCCCAACGCAGGCCTGGGTTCGATCCCTGGTCAGGGAATTAGATCCTGCATGCCACAGCTAAGACCCGGCACAGCCAAAAAAATAAATAAATATATTTTTTTAAAAATCTGCAAGGAGTTCAGAGTCTCGTAGAGGCTGTGGCTAAGGGTCACTTTTTTTTTTTAAATGCTGCCCTGTGCATTTTTTTTTAATATAAATTTATTTATTTATTTATCTACTTTTGGCTGTGTTGGGTCTTCGTTTCTGTGCAAGGGTTTTCTCTAGTTGCGGCAAGTGGGGGCCACTCTTCATCGCGGTGCGCGGGCCTCTCACTGTCGCGGCCTCTCTTGTTGCAGAACACAGGCTCCAGACACGCAGGCTCAGTAGTTGTGGCTCACGGGCTTAGTTGCTCCGTGGCATGTGGGATCCTCCCAGACCAGGGCTCGAACCCGTGTCCCCTGCATTGGCAGGCAGACTCCTAACCACTGCGCCACCAGGGAAGCCCTAAGGGTCACTTTTATCCTGAATGTAACTATGCTCATTTGCCTTCCTTCCAAAGAACTTCCTCCAAAAAAAAAAAAGAACTTCCTCCAGAGGATTTGATGATTATCTACGGCTGAGAAGTCTTTCTGCATAAAGGAAATATGACATCATTTCACTACAAAGCAAAAGGAACATCAGGGGTGGTGAGTATCCACTCTGTTGGATCATAGGAGGCAGCCGAACCAAAGTTAACAGGGCGCTGGAGATGACTATTTCTTTAACATACACGTGGGATCATTCCCCTTGATTTCACATGACTTAGGTCCAGCCTTAATGTTTCAGGTGCCAACTAAACAGCAAAGCTATCTTCCCAACTAATTAATAAAACTCCTTGATAACAGGGCCAAGTTCTATATTTTTACTAGATCTCACAAACCTAGCACAGTGTAGCTCAGTGTAAAATATCATAGACTTGGATTTGAATCCCACACAAGCCTCTAGATGGACGTGCTACATTGGGGAAGTCAATCTCTCTGAGCCAGTTTCCTCATCTCTAAAGTTAGGAAAATAATGCTACCTGACAGGGATGTGGTTAGAGATGAATGAGGCAATAAAGTAAAAGGGTCCACTTATCTAACAGTGGACATGAGATGGTTACACATAAAACTTTGGGCTGCCAAAGGGAGGATGTTTAACAGTATCATACCTGTATCTCTGCTCAATGGAAAAACCCCTTTTCAGCTCTGACCCAAGTTGACCCAATCTGACAGAGACTCCACGAGTACAAAGCAAAACATCCTCTTCTGCACTGACATACGAGGCTGACCAAAAGAAGTTAGGAAGACCACCATGCCAGCAGGCCGAGGGCATTCAGGAGGAAACAGCCTAGAGAACCAAGGAAACAGGCAAATGTCAAATTCTGCTCTCAAACCCAGGCCCCACCAGTTCCTGTCTTTCTCCTCCTCTCCTCTCACCTTTCAGAACACCTTATTTCACTTATGCCGGTAATACCCTGCCCTGACAATGTAAACCAACCCAGCCGTGCTGGTTTTCTTAAGTTCTATCACTCTATCTGTTGTCCCAGTTTTATACCACAAAAGTCCAAACTTGAGCAATTAAAGACAGCATTCTCCTCTGTGAGGGTAATAAAAGAGGCTTTGAATGATCATATTCCTTTTATTCTCCTCTTGCCTAAAGAATCAAATATCCCAGCTCAAAAACCAGGACACATAGAGGAGGATCAGCAAAACCAACTCTCTGACAAAGGAAGAGGAACACAGCCTAGAGTGAAAAGCTGAGGGCCTTCGCCATTCCTCTAAGAAGAAATTTGAAATCACTACTTGTAGTCATAATTTTTGTATATCATTATGATGAAGTATGTGGCATTGTATACAGTTCTTATTTCACAATAGAGACTCAGTCTTCTCAAAATCATGTTTTTCGTCTTTAACAACATCCAGAAGCAAAGTCTGGCCTGGTATTTTTCCAGGTATTCTTTTTAATGCATTTTTATCATGAAATAATTCAAATGTATTCACATGTACACACAAGAAGGAGCATAATACAATGATGACTTTATACCTGCTACCCAGCTTTATCAAATATTAACCTTTGGCAGTTGTTACAGACTGACTGTTTGTGTCTCTCCAAAATTCATGTTAAATCCTAATGCCCAATGTGATGGTACTAGAAGGTGGGACTTTGGGAGGTGATTTGGTCAGGAGGATGGAGCCCTAATGAATGGGATTAGTGCCCTTATAAAAGGGGCTCCAGAGAGCTCTCTTGGCCTCTTTCTGCCATTTGAGGATAAAACAAAAATTTGGCAGTCTGCAGCCTGTAAGATGTTCTTTACCAGAACCCAACTATGCTGTCTCCCTGATCTCAGACTTCCAACCTCCATAACTGTGAGAAATAAATTTCTGTTGTTTGTATGTCACCTAGTCAATGGTATTCTCTTATAGCAGCCTGAACTAAGACAGCAATGTTAAATTAAGATCTTTTTTTTGTAAAAATACAATTGATAGATGATAGATAGATAGATAGATAGATAGATAGATAGATGATAGATAGATAGATAGATAGATTTAAAAAGCAGATACAGGAACTTCCCTGGTGGTCCAGTGGTTAAGAATCCACCTGCCAATGCAGGGGACACAGGTTCGAGCCCTGGTCAGGGAAGACTCCACATGCCATGGAGTAGCTAAGCCCATGCGCCACAACTACTGAGCCTGTGCTCTAGAGCCCATGAGCCACAACTAGTGAGCCCACGTACCACAACTACTGAAGCCCACGCACCTAGAGCCCATGCTCCGCAACAAGAGAAGCCACTGCAATGAGAAGTCCGCGCACCACAACGAAGAGTAACCCCCACTCACCACAACTACAGAAAGCCCACGTGCAGCAACAAAGACACAATGCAGCCAAAATCAATCAATCAATCAATAAGAATCCACCTTTGAATGCAGGGGATGCGGGTTCAACCCCTGGTCGGGGAACTAATATCCCACATGCAGCAGGGCAACTAAGCCCACACGCCGCAACTACTGAGCCCTCACACCTCAACTAGAGAGCCTGTATGCCACAACTACAGAGCCCACATGCTCTGGACCCCGCAGGCCACAACTAGAGAGAAGCCCGTGTACCACAACGAAGAGCCTGCATGCCACAACTAAGACCTGATGCAGCCAAAAAATAAAATAAAATAAATAAATAAATAGAATGCAGATACAGTTGAGGCCCTCTGTTTATCCATTTTCAATCTCATCACTCTCACTCCCTCCTTAGAATTAACCAGTATCATAAATTCAGCATTATACTGCTCACGCATAATTTATACCATTTGTTATCCATAAACATTATATTATTTTGTTTTGCATTTCTTTAAAATATATATAGATGGTATCAAACTCCATAGATCACTTTGTAATTTGCTTTTTTCATAGAATGTGTTTTTTCATTTTTTATGTTATATTTACATCTCTAGTTTCATTCATCTTAATTTCTATATATATTCTGTTTTACTAAAAAAGCATAATTTACTCTTCATTCTCTTGCTGGTGGGCATTTTTTTCTGATTTTTTGCTCTTCCTAACGATAAACATTCTTGTGCACATCTTGTTGTGCACACCTTCAAAAGGCTGTCTGAGAGAGTGGTTCTCAAAGTGTGGTCCCACCACCAGCAGCAGCACCTGAGAACATGTTAGATGCAAATCCTCAGTCTCTTCCCCAGACACACCGGATTAGAAACTCTGGAAGTGGGGCCCAGTGATGGGTGCTTTAACAAGCCCACCAGGTGATTCTGAGACAAGCTGAAGTTTGAGAAGTGCTGCTCTAGGGTGTATACCTAAATGAGCACCTCCCACTTCACTGAATAATGCCAAATTGCTCTCTAAAGGGATTGCCCGAGCTCTATTCCCACCAGCAGTGTTTGAGACTTACTTAACAATATTTCCAATACAAAGCCAACACTGGGTGATACAGCCTCTTACAGTTTTGACCAACAGAGGATTAGACATCACATCAAATTCTTATTGACCACACGGATTTCCTCTCCTGTGCATTGCATTCCTTCATTTTTCTGTTGAGTAGTTTAATAATTTGTAGAAATTCTGTGTATTTTCTAAACATCCATAATTTGTTATATAGTATTTTCCCAGTGTTTTAACTTTGTGCAGCATCTTTAAGTTTTACGTAGTAAAATATACTTATTTCCCCTGTACAGTTTGTGCTATTGTACCTTGACTAAAATGTATTCTAAAAATGTCTAGGTTTTGCTTTCTACACTGAGATCTTTAACACAACTGGATTTAATCTTTGTCATGCTGCAAAGCAGAGATCTAATTTTTTTCTCATATTGATAACATGCTTCTTCATTAATTGATAATATCACTTCTGTCATATATCCAGAGGGATATTCAAAATATTTAACAACCTCGTGGGCGACAACCAAGCTTTTTTTCTTAATATTACTTATTTATATATCTTCCCTTTTTTTTCTGATGAGTCTTGCTAGTGATTTACCTATTACATTATATTCCTTTTTTCTTTTTTCAAAGAACAAGCTTTTGGTTTTGTGTCCTCTCTAATTTTCTATTTCATTAATTTCTTCTTTTGTATTTATTATTTCCCTTCTTCTACCTTCATAAGTTACTTCATTGCTCTTTTTATTTTTTGGTTGAATACAACACATTTATTTTCATTTTTATCGTTTATAATAAATGCAATTAAGCTACAGATTTCCCTCTAGACACCATTTTAGCTACATCAAACAATTTTTTTATTTTAGTAAATTATGATTGCTCAGCTATAAATACTTTTTTATTATGGCATTTATTTCATCTTTACTCAGAGTCGCATTCTTAAGTTTTCCAATAAGTGGAAAAAAAGAAAGTAGGGGTGTGTTAAACTACTTTTTATCATTCAAATTATTTCTAATTTAATTATGTGATAAGATATTGTGGTCATTATGATATCAATTATTTAAAAGTTATTGAGATTTCCTTTTTGGCCTCATGGTCAAATTTTACAAAGATTCTATCTGTACTTGAAAAAAATACATGTGCACCTGTTGTGTGCAAAGTTTTTAGATACATATGCATACATTTTAGATCACACTTGCTAATTTTGTTATTCAAAGCTGCTATATCATTTCTAATCTTTGTCTGCTTGCTTTATGAGTTGTGTCAATCCCCTACTGTTGTTTTCTGATTTTCTCCTTAGAATTTTTCAATGTTTGCTTTATTTATTTTGTTACATTATATGAAATTTTATTAGGGATATAAAAGTTCATAATTGTTTTATCTTCCTAGTGTGTGGTTACATTTATTATTTTGTGGTTTCTCTCTTTATCCCTATGAAAGTTTTTTGCCTTTAGATCTATTTTGTCTTACGTTAATTTTGCTACACTAACTTGTTTGTTAGTATTTGTGTTACACATCTTTTTCCACTTTTTTATTTGCAGCCTGTGTGTGTGTGTGTGTGTGTGTGTGTGTGTATCACTCTGTCTCTTGTAGGAAACATAGAGTTGCATTTTGTTTTTATCTATTTGCTTCTGTCTTTTAATAGATGAATTTAACCCATTTCCATTTTTTGTAATTTAGTAGTTTAGACAACTATATTATCTTATTTTGTGTTTTCTATTACCATTCTTTGCTTCTTTTTCTTCTTTCCTACCTTCTTTTGTTTGATAATGTTTATTCTCTTCTGATTTGGAAGATATCAATATGTCTTATTTTAATGACTACTCTGAATTTTGTAACCTGCATTCTTAACTATAAATGTTCTGATAAAGTCTACAATTATTTCATTCCTCCCAACTTCAATAAATCCTTAATGTACTTTAAGTATCTCCTTCTTTGACTATCTCCCTCACCTTGTTATTACTGTTTTATGAAACAAAAAAATAATCTTAGACTCTAATCATTAATTAAAATTTTCAACACATTTCATCAATCTCTGTGCTCTCTAGAACAACTTATTTGATTTAGGGGTGGGTGGGAAGAAGAACTATTTAGAGGATACTAGCTTCTTGCAATCCACATTTTCCTTCTGTTCCCACTTTTCTATTTCTGAAGCAAAGTTTAATAGTCTTTTAGTAAGGATCTGTGTGTAGTAATGTATTTAGTATTTGTATGTCTAAAAATGTTTTTTTTAACCCTCCTTCTTGAATAAAATTTAGCTGATTGTAAAATTCTTGATTGACAGTTTTTTCCTTTGCACTTTAAAGTTATTATTCCATTATCTTCCAACATCTATTATTAATGATAAGAAGTTTGCTGTCAGTCTGTCTTTCCTCTCTCTATATAAAACCCTTCTTGATGTTTTTATCTCTCTGCTCTCTGTATTGCATTCTGAGCAGGTTCCTATATTCTATCTTCCAATTCTCTAATTCTTTCTTTTCCTCTATCTGGTGCAGAGTGCATCTCATTCATTACATTTTTTAAATTTGCTTTTAAATAAGTAATACATTTATATGGTTCAAAACCAAAGGTTACACAAGGGTAAACAATGAGAAGTTACCCTCCTACTTCTTCCTCCTTCCCACCACTCAGTTCCTCTTCTTGGAAGCAACCAATGTTTTCCATTACTTTTATTGTTTCTAATATACTCTATTCATATATGTGGAAATGCACACACACACATGCACACACGGAGGGAGAGTCATTTTTCTCTCTTTTATACACACATATTGGCATATTATGCATCCTTTTCTCTATTTTGCCTTCGTTCACTTGAGACAATATTGTGAGGATTGTTTCATATCAGTACATAATGAGTTTCATTACCTACTAAAGGGCTTCATAGTGTTTCATTTTATGGATGAACATGATTAATTCACAAGCCCCCTGTAAAGGTTGTTTCCACTCTTTTGCTATTAAAATAATTCTGTAAAATCAACACGTTGTACACCTTAAACAATGTTACACATCAACTAAATCTCAACAAAGCTGGAATAAATAAATACTTACTTAATTAATTAATTATTAAATTTATTTAAATTGTTTATTTATTAATTAATTGTTTATTTATTATATTATTTGTGTACATCATTTTGAACATGTGAGGTTTTATCCTTAGGCTATACGTCCACAGGTAAAATGATTGCTTCTAGATATGTGCATTTATAATTCTGTGCATTTGAATTAAATTTTTAGGGAATGTTTTATTTTTATTTCATTAAAGTTTGAATAGATAACACATGTACATAATACAAAATTCAAAAAGAACAAAATAGTAAATACCAGGTTATTATACATCCTTCTACAGTCATTGCATGCATGTGTAGGCATATATGTATGTATAGGAAGATTTCTCTTATTCAGGCCAATTAATATTGTCTTCTGCATTGAAGTCCATGGAGATCAGAAGGCTCTTGCCATACTGTTGATCAAAAGACACACTAGACTTTAGTGTAATCATTCCTATTAGGGCATACTTCTTTTTTGTCTTATCATTCAGTCTCAGCCATATAGACTCATCATTGTGGATATTATCAGTAAAAGTGAAGGTTCCTTTGGCTTTGAGATAGGCATTGTGCTTGGTCACAAATTTTCAGGCCAGCTCCAATCCAGTCTGCTTTTCTCACTGTGCCTGGTACCTAGTAATCTCTCTCAGATCTACCCTTGGGTTCCCCATCACTATGACTTTAAGAGTTGCCTTCACTTCTCCTCTCGGTTGGTTTCCCGTGTCTCATTTAGTTCCCTTTCTTGGTTTACCCCCTTCATTTTGTGAAGCATGTCCTTCCATAGCTTTCTAAAAAAATGATACACTAAGTGTCCATCGACAGATGAATGGATAAAGAAGATGTGGCACATATATACAATGGAATATTACTCAGCCATAAAAAGAAATGAAATTGAGTTATTTGTAGTGAGGTGGATGGACCTAGAGTCTGTCATACAGAGTGAAGTAAGTCAGAAAGAGAAAAACAAATACCGTATGTTGACATATATATATGGAATCTAAAAAAAAAAAAAAAAAAAAATGGTCACGAAGAACCTAGGGGCACGACAGGAATAAAGACGCAGACCTACTAGAGAATGGACTTGAGGACACGGGGAGGTGGAAGGGTAAGCTGGGACAAAGTGAGAGAGTGGTAGTGTATATATGGACATATATACACTACCAAATGTAAAATAGATAGCTAGTGGGAAGCAGTCGCATAGCACAGGGAGATCAGCTCGGTACTTTGTGACCAGCTAGAAGGGTGGGATAGGGAGGGTGGGATAGGGAGGGTGGGAGGGAGGGAGATGCAAGAGGGAAGAGATATGGGGATATATGTATATGTATAACTGATTCACTTTGCTATAAAGCAGAAACTAACACACCATTGTAAAGCAATTATACTCCAATAAAAATGTTTTATAAATAAATAAATAAATAAAAATTTTAAATGGTACATGAAAGTATATTTTTTGATATTTGGGGTGTCTTTGCTTTTTTGAGTTTCTGAAAACCCATGATATGCCATTCTACTGGGCATTTGGTGAGCCCTTTCAATATCCAAATTCATGTCCTTTAATCTGGGAAATTTTCCTGAATTATTTTATTCATTTTTCCCCATCCATTTCTTTTGTTCTCTTCCTCTAGAACTAATATCATTCATACATTAAATTTCCTGGTCCTGTCCTTCAATTTTTATCTTTTCTCTCTTATTTTCCTCTCCATGTATTTTTGTTCTAATTTCTAGGCAATTCTTTAATTTATCTTCCAGCACTTTCATTGAGTGTTTTTCATTTCTGCCATCATGTTTCTAATTTCCAAACATTCTTTAAAATTTTTTTCTGAATTTTTTACACATTCTGTTTCATAAATACAATATCTTTTTCTCTCTCTAGCAATATTAATTTTGCATTTTTTTGTTTGTTTGCTTCCCCATTCCTCTACATAGTCTGCACTTCCTCCAAGTTGCTTTTTTCTGTCTGTTCATTGTGTTTTCTATGTTCCATGTTAGAGGCTTCCCTCAAGTTTCAAGTAATCTTAGATTATATCCTCAGGATTAAGAGTAAACAAGATTAAAAAACAGTTTGGAAGTTCTGAGCAGATGAGTATGACTTAGGAGCTTTTCTCTACGGCAGCAGTTCCCAACCTTTTTGGCACCAGGAACCAGTTTCATGGAAGATAATTTGTCCATGGACGGGGGTGGGGGGATGGTTCAGGCGGTAACGTGAGCGATGGGGAGTGATGGGCAGTGGCAGATGAAGCTTCTCTTGCTCACCCGCCGCTCACCTCCTGCTGTGTGGCCCGGTTCCTAACAGGCCTCAGGACTGCTACCGGTCTGTGGCCCAGGAGTTGGGGACCCCTGCTCTATGGTGATCTGAGTAAGCCACTTCTTGGGGGAACACCCCCACCCCATGTCTATGTCTTTAGGACTTTCCTCTTAGACTGATTCTATTCCTCATAGAAGAATATTCCAAACTCCTTCCAGAGGGTCCAGTTCTGGCCATCAGCATTTTGAGAACCAAGAAGAAAGGGCCTGGTAGTCTCAGCATTCCATAGTCTTTACCTATATGGTCACTTAATACCCCTGCTTTCAGTATGGTAGCCCCACTCTCAACAGAGCCTGGTATACATGGACACACAGGCTCTGTTTCATCATTTCACAGTATTCTTTGGATGAGAGAGGTGCAGTTGTCTAGCACTGTGGGTGGGAGAGAAGATCGAGGTATAATTGATTCTCAAACAACTTTCACTCAGTCCTTTTGGTTTAGCCTCTACTTTTGGTCAGGCCCAGAGGTTTCTGGAATTGCTAGTTCTTGAGACTTAGAGGGTTCTCAGGACGAATTGGGGGTTTTGTCAGCTTTCTGAGACCATAATGACTTACAGGTCTGGCTGGCTTACTAACCAGTTACCACTAATTCATCTCCTCTCCAGATTCCAAAATACTTTTGCCATTGTCTCTTCACCTATTCTCCCCATTCCTGTTGGTTTGTTTCTTTTTTCTTTCTTTAATCGCTTTACTGTAATTTTAGTGTGCTTTAGAAAGGTAGTGAAATTAGATATATATAACCAAACAGCCATCATAACTCAAAGCCCCACATGACTATTTTTTTATGTTCAAATATTCTAACTGGTTCTTTTTTATATCTCCCCATTCTTTTTTTCAGCCTATTTTTTTATTATTTTAATGGAAGTTTTTATTTCATTTATTTCTTGAAATAATCAATATATTTACTTTAAAGCCTTGTCTGATCATTCTGTAAAATCAATTTCATCAGAAGTGAGCCCATGTTCTGACTGTCGGTTTGTTGGCTACTTTTCTTAGTATTCGCTTTTATTCATCAATTTTTTTTTATTTGGTTTATAGTCTCATTTGGAATATGAGGTGGTATGTTTGTTTCAATTCTCTCTCGCATGCTCTCTCTTGCTCTCTCTCACTGTCTCTTTCTCTCCCTCTCTCTCTTCTCTTCTGCTTTACCTGAATATTCAATTGTCCTGTTTAGCAGCTTTGGGGTCTTCAATCCAAATCTAGTACGGACAGTTAGAAGGGACTGTCCCGCAGAGCCACTGGGCTGCGGCTGATCCAGGCTAGGTCAGGGGGAAGCTTGATTCAGCTCTTGGTCACAAGGCTATGTCTCATCCTTCTCCTCTTCCAGCCTGGAGCTGGAAATGAGCCACTGCTCCTTCAGCATTTGGCTGCAGGTTTATTTCTAGCTTCCTCCCATGAGGGTGGAGGATGAGAAATGAATGCCACCCTAGCCCTGGGCGTTAGTCAGTGAGCCTGCCTCTGCTTCCCCATCTCACAGGGAATGCTCTTGACTCATTTACCACCCCTAACTGCCTCTGCATTCAACACCCGCAAGTCCACCCACCCCTTCAGTCTTGATCACAGTTTGTGCTTCTGTGACAGCTTGGATCTTCAAAAATGCTTGTCTGATATTTAAGGTCTGACTATGCCTTTTTCAGTTTTCTTTTTTTGTTTGTTTGTTTTATCCAGCACTTGCTATGTTTGTGGAGCAGAGGGGATTCTTAAAGCCTGAACTCCATCTTGATCTAGCTGTCAGTAGATATTCTTAAAGTTAGATATTTGGGGCTTCCCTGGTGGCGCAGTGGTTGGGAACCCGCCTGCCAGTGCAGGGGACAAGGGTTCAGGCCCTGGTCGGGGAAGATCCCACACGCTGTGGAGCAACTAAGCCTGTGCGCCACAGTTGCTGAGCCTGCACTCTACAGTCTGCGAGCCATGGCTGCTGGGCCCACGTGCCACGGCTACTGAGGCCCACGCACCTAGAGCCAATGCTCCACAATGGGAGAGGCCACTGCAGTGAGAAGCCCGCGCACCGCAGCGAAGAGTAGCCCCCGCTCGCCGCAACTAGAGAAAGCCCGCGCACAGCAACGAAGACCCAATGCAACCAAAAGTGAATAATACATAAATTAATTAATTTTTTTAAAAAAAGTTAGATATTTGGATTGTATAAATCTTCAGTGTGGTCAAACTTCTGATGCCCAACATGGCCAGACCAGGTCAGTTGTGGTACTGAATGCCACCTTAGCCAGGCTTAATTTTGTCTCCATCTGTGGCATATTACTGAAGCACCAGACATGCAAGAGGCTGTCAAGACTAAATATGAACTGAATCTATTCTGAATCTTCAGAATTCAAACAGTAATAAAGTTAAATGAAATTGAAGTAAAGATTTGAAGTCACTCGTTTTTTAAAAATCTATTCCTATGACACACAACTATAGAGCCCCACAGGGTTGTAGGGAGGATGAAATGAATGGTCTGTGTAGGGCACTTAGTACACCGTCTAGCATGTCTTAAGTCTATTAGGATACACCTGGTGTTAGAATGCACTGCAAAGGCACCAGAGAATCCAGTGGGTATAGAAGTCTTTAGAAGATCAACAGGAAGAGAGAAACAAAAGGAACAGGAAATAACTCTCCAGCCAACAGGGGAAAGGATTAAAAACAGAAAAAGATGATTATCACCAATGAAATGAAGTTTTCCTCCCTTCTAGTAACCCTCACCCTGTACACAATAAATAAGAAGTTATTAACATAAATATACAGGTTTTATAAATCCAGAGGAAATACAGGAAGACAACGTAGCTCTTAGGACCTCTGGAATGTATTAGTACATTCTGTGAAGGCTGGGATTTATCTGTGTTGTTCATAGCTTTCCACCTAGGACATAGTGAGCATTTAATAATTGTGGAATGAATGAATAGCTTAAAGGTGCTCAGAAATGATTTGCTGTAGCAGGTCCCGATGCAAGTATGTGTGAGAACGAATTTACATTACGGAGACAGAGGGGGAGCAAATCAGTCAAGGGTATAATTCTCTCAGCCTCCAAGATTCAATGTAACTTGAGTGCAAATAGAGAATCAAACCAGATAAATGTGTGTCCAACATTGGCCATGGGGAGGATCAGAGTAGGAGCATTCAGAGACATCCCTTCCCAGCAGGAAAATGGTGAAGTCTCAGTCACAAGGTAGCCCACCCCACAGGAATTCACACGTGAGTGAAGTATCACTGATTAAATATTTGGGGTGTTCGTGTGTGCGTATGTGTGTGTGTGTGATATAATAGTCTCTGTCAAATAAACATATTAACTCAGTTGTATGGGAAGAATGCTTGATCTGAATTTCAGGTATTCCTAGAAGTCCTAGGAAAGGAGAATATGACCCAGAACAGCCTTTAATAACAATTATGAAGGGATTCAAAAATAAATTGCATAGATTACAGGGTTATTTGTATAATCCCCATGTACTCAGGATACAGCTGGTGTCCCAGTTCCAAGGTTCTTTAGAGGTGAGTGGCTGAGAGGATGAATGCCACTTACCACACGTGTCACTGGGGACATCACTTCCCCTTCTCTGGTCCTCAGGTTCTTTATCTATAAAACGAGACCTTGTCTATCAGGAATATGTTGGTTGCAAATAACAGAAAAACCAACACAAGCTCTCTTAATCAAGAATTCCAATTTATAAATCAGACAGAGAAAGACAAATTCTGTATGATATCACTTATATATGGAAGCTAAAAAATACAACAAACTAGTGAATATACCAAAAAAAAAGAAGCAGACTCACAGATATGGAAAACAAACTAGTGATTACCAGTGGGGATAGGGAAGGGGGGAGGGGCAATATGGAAGTGGGGGATTAAGAAGTACAAACTATTGTGTATAAAATAAGCTACAAGGAGGGCTTCCCTGGTGGTGCAGTGGTTGAGAATCTGCCCGCCAATGCAGGGGACACGGGTTCGAGCCCTGGTCTGGGAAGATCCCACATGCCACGGAGCAACTGGGCCCGTGAGCCACAATTACTGAGCTTGCGCGTCTGGAGCCTGTGCTCCGCAACAAGAGAGGCCGCGATAGTGAGAGGCCCGCGCACCGCGATGAAGAGTGGCCCCCGCTTGCCACAACTAGAGAAAGCCCTCGCACAGCAACGAAGACCCAACACAGCCATAAATAAAAAAAATAAATAAAAAAAAGCTACAAGGATACATTGTATAACACAGGGAATACAGTCAATATTTTATAATAACTATAAATGGAGTATAACATTTAAAAATTGTGAATTACTATATTGTACACTTGTAACATATAATATTGTACAGCAACTACACTTCAATTTAAAAAAAAGAATAACAATTTATGGGCTTGTATAACTGAAGAGTCCCCAGGGTCAACTTTCTCCGTCTCCCTGTTCTATCCACTTCTGCACTGGCTTCACTCTCAACAAGCCCTCTCCACTTGGTGGCAGAGGGATTGCCAGCAGCTCCAGATTTATAACCTCACACACAAGTCCAGTGGAAAAGAGAGCTCACCGCTCCCACAATCTAAGTGGAAGTCATGAAATAGCATCTCACTGACTCCAAAGGGGTCAGGTCACCACTGTGGCCAGAGAGATGTGATATTCTTATCGCCCTCATCTGAACATGCCTGCTCACCCCAGCTCTCCCCACCAAGGTGCTACCAAACTGTCCCACCCATAATCCCACATGGCATTATGTGTTAGAGCAAAGCCTTGGGGTTCAAAAGCTTCTAACAGAAATTTGTGATAGATCAGAGGGGAAGCAGAGAGGATTCCCGGGCTGCGTCTTAGAAAGGGTGTTGTAATTGATTAGCAATGCCTGCTAAAGAGCTCAAGCCCAGGCAGTGATTCACAAGTAACATACATTTGCCATCCCTAGAAGAGGCCATCCAGACCTTCATTCCCAGGACCGGAAGACAGGACACCAATTGTGCTTTTATAACCCCAGAGACCTGCAGGACTTTAATGCTCATTAACAGTATGTAGAATAAATGTTAGTGAGTGGATAATCCTGAGCATATTACTACATCTTTTCCGCTCTTCAGTTTTCTTATGTGCAAGAGACTTAATAGCACTTCCTTATAGAGTTGTTACGAGGAGTCCATGGGGTTATGTATGTACAGTGAGCAGCATATAGTGGAAACTCATTAAGGTCCACTAACACCTCCATCAGAGTTGCTGCTCTAAGACAATCAAGAAGAATATTTCCTAGTGCCTACTATATACTCAGCGTCTGGGAATCAGGGGGGATGGCGGTGTGAAATATGAAGAACAGGGGATACAGGTTGTAACCTTAGAGACTGCCAGATCATGGGCGCTCTCTGCAGCAGCAACTTCTCACTTCAACATGACTGTGGCAGTCAGGAGAGGGCAGCAAAGAGCTATAGGGCTAGAAGGAACCCACACATCATGGGAAGATGGCCCTTCATCTCTGATAGGGTCTACCCCCCAGGAACACAGGATGAGGTCCGAAACAAAGCCAGGAATCAGGACCCTCACGCTGGCATCCTGGTTCAGCCACTTACTTGCTGTGTGACCTTAGACAAGGCACATAACCTCTCCAGTCTTCACTTCCCAGTCTCTAAAATGAGGATAATTAAGGGTCCAGGCTGTTGTAAAGATTAAAAGAATTGGAAGAGTTGCTGAATTCTACAGTAGAGTTGTCTCAGGGCAAAAGTGGAGAACACACATGCCCTAAATCAGAAGCAGGAGACAAGAAGAGAGCTCACTTTGGGAAATACATTTAAAAACTTTTCAATAATAAAGCGTGTGTCATAACCACATATAAATACAATTCCATGATGATACATATACTCCCTCTGACCCTCACACACATGCATCCTGAAAAGTGACTGAGTCAGGGTCATGCTTTTTGTTCACCAAATCCTATCTGTATTCCTCCTTCCTTGGGCACATGGAAGATTAGTTCTGGCCAATAATATGTGAGAAAAAGAGATGCCTGTCACTCCCAGGCTGAAGCAGTGGAAAGCCCTTAAGTGACCCTCCAGTTTTTCTCCTCTTCTGCCATGGAACCAGAAACATCAATTAGCCTCAGCCCTCCTTCTGAGTGAAAAAGCGTCTCTGGGAATCCAATATTGTCAACTGTGTCAAACATTGCCAACAGTAAGATAAAAACTGAATTCACCATTGGATTTAGTAACACAGGGGCCATTAAAGAGCTTGAAATGAGCTGTTTTTAGTGAACGCTGACTGGAGTGGGTTCAAGGGAGAATGGGAGAAAAATTAAAGACAATGAGTAAGGATAACTATCTAGAGAAATGTGACTGTATAAACTGATATAAAAAACAGGGAAATAGCTGGAGGGGGAAGTGAGGTCAAAAGAGAGTTGGGCATATCCTAATGCATATATATGGAATCTAGAAAAATAATACTGATGAACCTAGTGGCAAGGCAGGCATAAAGACGCAGACCTAGAGAATGGACTTGAGGACACAGTGGGGGAAGGGGAGGCTGGGACGAAGTGAGAGAGTGGCACTGACATATATACACTACCAAATGTCAAATAGATAGCTAGTGGGAAGCAGCCGCATAGCACAGGGAGATCAGCTCGTGCTTTGTGACCACCTAGAGGGGTGGGATAGGGAGGGTGGGAGGGAGACGCAAGAGGTAGGTAGGGTATATGGTGATATATGTATACATATAGCTGATTCACTTTGTTATACAGCAGAAATTAACAAAACACTGTAAAGCAATTATACTCCAATAAAGATGTAAAAATAAATTAATTAATCAATTAAAAATAGGACACTAAGCAGAGAACATGTTCAAAAGAGAAACAAAGGCAGTGAACGTGATTCCTTCCACCCCTTAAATGAGTTGGTTTATAGTAACTCATAAGTTCCCATCAAAATGGGATTTAAAATTTTCCAACGCTACTAATAAAGTGAGCAACATAATGCAGAACTCTTGAAAAAAAGAGGGTTGGGTTTTTTTTTCAGTTAGAAGAAATAACCAAATGTTTGTATGCTATTTGCATGTTTGTTTATCCTTAAATCTATAGTGAAAAACTCGATGTCCATTCCCAACCCTTGGTTCCCAGACCTTCTATTCCCTCAGAGAGGAAAAGAACATGATAAGCTCGTGATGGCTTCAAAGAAGATACCACACTCCACATGACTAAGCTGCAAGGATGCAGCTGTCTCCCAGCCCTCACTGTGAACACCACACCAAGAGACCAATAGATCACAGATGAGGTGGTATGTAGCGCATCACCCCGTTAGCATACTGCTTTCAATTACTTTTTATTATCAAAGGACTTCATTGTGCAGTTTAAAGAGTCAATCAGTACCATGACGCTTATAACAGAAAACACTTCCCTGCTCTAAATCCTCCCTATGCCCAGTCTCCACACCCCAAAGCAATCGCTTTCAACTCCATTTGTTTCTTATCCTGTTTACTGTCATATGTCTAGATCACATGCCTATGGGGTTTTTTTAATATTTTCATTTCAAGACTTAACTTTTGACTTCATAAGATGGAAAACAAGGATTTCGTTCTTTTAACCCACACACCACACCCATATCCCTATATCCCTTCTACATTATTCTCTCAATAAAATTATGTCAAGATTTTTTGTTAAATTAATATTTAAGGCTTACATTGTTGATTATAAAAATGTAACTCTTAGCTGAGTCATTTGACATGTTATGATCACATACCCTTTCTTATATGACTTTTTGTTTTTCCTGAGTTAATATTGCCTAAGTTTTTCATTTGTTTAGTTTTTTATATACCTACAATTGACACAAACTCAAACTATCCCCAAACTATTTCCAAACCGAACTAAAAATCCACCTCCATACAAATACATCAGGTAAACCATGAGTTCAGTGTATTTCTCAGAGACACATCTTCTGGGGCCCTGCACGCTCCTTCTCCTCTCTGGACTGGTTGTCCTTTCGATCTGATGAATAGCTGTCATCCTAAGATTATCTTCAGAATGGGTGTTTTTCCCCCTCCTCTCTTGATTCTCTGTTTGCTATATCTGGGATCTTCTTCTCTCTTGGTTTATTTCTTAATTTTGCCACTTTCTCTGTAGCTTCCTGAGACAGGTTGCATGAGAGGTATATTTTTATGACCTGGCATATCTCAGCAATTCTTTATTTTACCACCACTTTAGTTTAATACTTTGTCTAAGTGTAGAATTGGAGGTTGGAGATCACTTTCTCTCAGTCTTTGAATGTGTTACCCCACTGTCTTCTGGTTTCCAGTGTTGCTGTTGAGAAGTCCAGTGCCATTCTGATTCTCATTTTTTATTTGTGGCTTCTTTTACTCTCTGGAAACTTTATAGGATCTTATTATTATCCCTGCAATATGAAATTTCATGACTGTGTGCCTTGAGACTACTCTGCTGCATTTACTTTCCTGGACTCAGTGAACTTGAATTCTAAAAACATCTTTTGGTTCTGGCAATTTTTCTTTATCATTTTTGTGCCAACCTTTACCCTTCCAATTTTTCTGTTCTTTCTTTTTGGAATTTCTATCATTCAGATGTTAAAACTCTTTGCCTCATCTTCCAATTTTACTCTGGTTTTTTAGTTATTTTTCATTGGTTTATTCTATATTGGAGAATATGTTCTCCATTTTATTTTTCAAATCTCCTATTGAACTTTTAAATTTTCTTATCATTCTATTAATATTCCAGTATCTTTTTTGCTCTTCACTGATCCTTTTCTTACAGTACCCTGTTCTTGTTTATGAATACAGTTTTCATCCATTCAATCAACGGTATTGGTTGAGCACCAACCTTGTGCCAGTCATGAGCACTGATGATAGAAAAATGAACAAGACAGAGTTCCTGCTCTCATAGAGCTTACTATTCAACTAGGAGTAACAGAGAGTAAACGACTAATAGATATATGATATCAGGAGGTACTGGAGCCATTTTTTAAAAAGATTTAAACAAGAAATGGAAATAGAAAGTGATGGAGAGTAGCATCCTCTTGCATCTCTCATATGATATTAATTATAATGTTTTGAAACTGACATCTAACCTCTGTATTCTGTTTCCCCCAGGTTCTTTTTCTGTTTATTGACTTTTGTCTTTTATTCTAGTGTCTTTTTCCCCAAATCTTTGGCTGTCCACTCATATTTAACAGTGAGGCACAGCTCGGTATCCTTGGGCTTCTTGGCTTATAGGCATTAGCAAAGGGCAGTTTAGAGGGGTGCTGGCCTTTGGGGTTGGGGGATCAAGGTAGCCCTCTTCCCCTAGTTGGTGGTCTCCCCAGAGAGGACTTCCCTGTGTCCCTGCTGAGCCTGGCCTCCAGCATTCTGGGAGCCAAATGGGTATGAACAAGCTAGAAAACCCTCTTGTAGATTTTCATTAATCCCCATTTGCAATCTGGTACTCGACTACTGCCCTCAATTCTACATAGTATCCCCAAATCCAAAAGCTCTGTGGTTCAACATCTACAGAGAAAAAACTTGCTCCCAATCTTCTGGGGGCAAGGTAAGGAATCTGGGGTGCAGCCCCTCTTCTTTCGGACTTTCCATTGTCTTCCGGTTTTTAGTCCCATCCTACCCCTGCCTCTAGAAATACCTAGGTCCCCAGCTCCTGGGTCTTTAAGGACTTCCGCAGTGAGACTCAACTAATGTCTTGTGCTTCTCCCTGACCCTTTGTAAGGGTTTAAGAATTAGCTTTCTTTATCTCTCAACTGCTCTGCTCACCTCCCGTGCTCTATTTATCCTTATGGATTCATACCGTTTATTTTTCTTTTGCTGACATTTTAGTGAAGTCATGGAAGGAAACACACATAAAATTGTATTCTCAATCCCCCATATTTAATTAGAATAATTCCTTTGTGGCAACCACTCCAAAATTACTGCTGATAAAATAAAAAATAACAATTTCTGATTTATTGTGGGTGTGTGTTAGTCTGAGTTCACTGCCAGACAAAGCAGGGAAAATCTGATCCAACACAGAGGGATTCGACCCTGTGGGATGGGATCTTCTGATTAACTGTCAAAAATAACTCAGAGACGACTGGCCTAAGCCTTGAGGGTTTCATCATATGTAAGTATCCAGCAAACCAGCTTCATGAGCATGTGCTACCACATTCTGAACTGATAAGACAGGACCCCGTGCTCAGAGCGCCCCATGCTTCGTTTAAAATTCCACGATCATCATTTTGAAACCCAAAAACAAGAGGCCTTGCATTTTCATCTTGCCTGGGCCCCACAAATCATGTAGCCAGTCCTGGATATGCTTGGGATATAGGAACCTCATGAAGACAGTCTTACCAACCAAAGGCAGCAGCAAGATGTGTAAAGGCAAAACTCACAAAGTTCACAGGAAAGAAGATTGTCTGATTTAAGCAATTCACAGTCTTGTCAGTTCAGGACTGACCAATAGTAGAGCTCAGCTCAGGCCAATTATTAAACCTGTAAGTCCATTTTTAGCGTTTTAGGAACTGGGTTAACTCATCAGTTCATTAAGTTGGACATAAATAAGACATCTGGGTCCCACACAGACAGAAAACAGTCACAAATTCACCATCAAGGCTGTTTCCCTGCTGATTCCGATCAGTTTTCTGAGAAGCAGTTGCTCTGGTTTCTTTTTCTGTGGCCTGACCCCTTGTTATCTATCTGTCTAATGATTTCTCACACTCTCTAGACTCAGGGTCTCACAAGGACACGTCCATATGCACACACCCAAGGCCCAGCAAAAATTTTCTCCATCGCTGCTCAATATTGATTCCCCTCTTCCTTACTTGCAGAAAACTAATAGGTGTGTGTGTGTCTGTGTGTGTGTGTGTGTGTGTGTGTGTGTGTATGGCAGCAATATGCCCAACTCGAAACTTTATGTCCCAGCCTCTCTATGGGTAGCCCTGAGCTCCAGCCAATGCATCTCAAGTAGATAAAGCTATGGATTTCAATCCCTTGGCTATGGATTTCCCAGGAATGTTTTATTTTCTTGGCATAAGGGTTATCCTTTCTTTTGCATCTTGTCCTCTTTTCTTCTGCCTGTAGCTCTTAAGTGATAGTTGGAGCCACAAAAAACCACTCCACACAGTATTTCTTTTTCTCTTTCTGACTTACTTCACTCTCTATGACAGTCTCTAGGTCCATCCACCTCACTACAAATAACTTAGTTTCGTTCCTTTTTATGGCTGAGTAATATTCCATTGTATATATGTGCCACATCTTCTTTATCCATTCATCTGTTGATGGACAGAAATACTGTATGCTAACACATATATATGGAATCTAAGAAAAAAAAAAAAAGGTCATGAAGAACCTAGGGGTAAGACGGGAATAAAGACACAGACCTACTAGAGAATGGACTTGAGGATATGGGGAGGGGGAAGGGTAAGCTGTGGCAAAGTGAGAGAGTGGCATGGACTTATATACACTACCAAACGTAAAATAGAGAGCTAGTGGGAAGCAGCCGCATAGCACAGGGAGATCAGCTCGGTGCTTTGTGACCACCTAGAGGGGTGGGATAGGGAGGGTGGGAGGGAGACGCAAGAGGGAGGAGATATGGGGTTGTATGTATATGTATAGCTGATTCACTTTGTTATACAGCAGCAACTATCACAACAATGTAAAGCAATTATACTCCAATAAAGATGTTAAAAAAAAAAACAAAAAACCGCTCCACAAACATTTAGTTACTGAGCACCTGCTATGTACTAGGCACTCTTCCGAGCTGCAGAGAACCAGCAATAACAAAACAAATATCTCTGCCCTTGTGATGTATACACTCTAGTGGACCATCTTGCAACTCAAAGGAAAGCAAAGAGACTCATGTGGGCCTCAGCTCTGACATTCTAAGCAGCTGAACTAAAGACAGGAAATTACTGGAGAAAAATGAATTTTATTCAACCCCTTAGAGCTAGCTAATTGGTAAAGGAATATTAGAAATAGCTTTGACCGGAGAAATTAGAGTTGTGATTTATTTTGGATATGTAATATGTGACTTGTTTTAGAACCACAATTAAAAATTAACTTAAATTTTTAAATATATACGTGCATATATGTTTATAATTTATACATGTACGTGTGCATATATATATATATATATATTTTTTTTTTTTTTTTTTAGAAAGAGAGAAAGAAAAATAGACAAAGCAAATGTGGAAAAATGTTATCATAAATTGGAGTGAAAGGGAATTCCCTGGCAGTCCAGTGGTTAAGACTCCATGCTTTCATTGCCAAGGGCACAGGTTCGATCCTTGTTCAGGGAACTAAGATCCCACATGCTGCGCAGTGTGGCCAAAAAAAAAAAAAAAATTTTGAGTGAAGGATATGAGGGTGTTTGTTTTATTATTCTCTCAATTTTTCTACATAAGAAGGGGAAGGGAATCTGTGATTTCCTTGGCTCATGTAGGAAGGTTCCTGGCATTCCTATGAATAATGCTTTTTTTTTTTTAATTAAGGCAAGCCCATCAGTCCATGTGGGAAGGGGATGCCTGAACTCCCAGGCCCCTTGGGCCCATTTCTCTCCATTTTGTAGAGGAGTTTGCCAATCCTGTCGTGAGAAGTACCTGCTTAGGAGCAAGCCTTTCAAGCCAGTGCTGGCCAGTCTGCCTGACCAACAAGACAGAGCCCCCGTCCGAACTCCGGACCAGCTGTTTGTGCCTGCTCACAAGGAAAGGGTTGTACAGCTGCTGGCATTTGGTCTGAGATGCTCACAGCTCCATTCACCCAAAATAATTTGACGCTCACGTCACATTTGTTGGCAACAACAAGCCACCAACTGTGGAATGTGTGCCTCTCAAATCCAAAGAGGCGTACCATGATGTAATGCAGGGTGAAAGAAGCAAGTTGTGGGACAGTATTTCAGGACGATCCCACGTGTGCTAGAAAGAAAAGAGGGACGGACAGGGAGAGGGAAGGGGAAGGAAAGAGAGGAGAGGAAAAGACAGGAAAGGAAAGGGAAGGGAAGGAAAGAGAAAAGAAAAGCTAAAAGAAAAGCTTTTATTTGGATGTATATACTCATTACGTATATACGCATACAGAGAAAAACCTGAAAATAAACACATTAACAGTGGTAATCCATAGAGTGTATTTGAGGGTAAAGGTTAAAACTAACTTTTTTCCCTAGTTTTTCTAGTCTATTGTATAAATTTTCTGAATTAATCTATCTCAATTTGTATTTTTTTTCTAATGAGAAAAAATTAAGGAAAGGACTATTTAATGGGGAGGGGCTCTCCCCTCGAAGAAAAAGGGCTGCTGCTGCCCTTTTTATTAACTTTGAAGTAAATAAAAACAAAGTGCAGTTGAGAGCAAAGGTCAGCAAACTATTGGCCAAGGGGCGGGGCGGGGGAGGGCACGCAGCTAAGGCCTGACTCCTGTATTTGTAAGTAAAGTATCAGAACACAGCCTCCTCCATTCATTTACATATTGTCAGGGCCGCCTTTGTGCTACAAACACAAGAGCTGCATCCACAGAGATTCTACGGCCCACAAGGCCCAAAATATTTACTATCAGGACCTTTACAGAAGTTTGCCAATCCCTGGTCTAGATTCATATTTCCTCTGAAATGGCAGAATACATTAGAACACTGACCCAAAAATTCAGACTCTGAAAGGGAAGGGTAAATTGAAAATTATTTTGTGAACTTGAAGGTTTAAATCAGCAAGTGTCACCTCATCATAAAGGCCATCCTCATTCACTCAGTGTCAGTAGCCCCTAACACAGCCCTGTCTGGCATTCATGTCCATTTTTTTTAAAGAATTTGTCACCATCCGATATTTGTTTGTGTTTTCCTTTCTCATCATAATATAAGAGGCATGAGAACAGCAATCTTCTCAGCCTTGTTTGTCGCTATATCCCCAGTGCCTAGAACACTGCCTGGCACATAGTAAGTGCTCAATAAACATGGAGTGAATGAATGAGTGAATGAGTGAGTGAATCACAATTCAGTGGCAAAATTTTCATATCAGAATGAAGAGAGATAAAGCCACAGTCAGTGGCAACAAGAACCAGAGTCCAATGAATAAAAAGAAAGAGCAGTCAATCTTTGAACCACCCATGAACATATGTTAAAGATATGAACACTAATGCTTAGCAATGATGTATGTGTGACTCTTCCATTTTTCAGCTGAATTCAAGACTAATATGGAGAAGAATGTCTGCCTGAGAGGAAAAACTGCAATGAAAGGCAACAGTGTCAGGGTGGAGCAGGGTTGCATTATTATGGTTTCCGTGTCTGAGGCAAGGCCAAGGTGAAAAGGTAAGAAGATATGGGGTAAACACCCAAGGATGCTCCCTTTGGGGTTTGGGAGCGGTCAGCGACTCGGAAGACAAAGGAAGTGGCAGAGGGTCCGAAATGGAATTTCCACACTTTCTATTATTTGTTTTGAACCATAAAGCTATCAGGTGGGACCCAGAAAATCCCCAAGCACAATCCTTTCCCCTAAATACACACGGTGCACAGAGAGGGGTGAACAAGAAAACAGTGTCCAAGAGGGGCCATGGAACCCCCAGTCCTGGAGAGGTAGGTGGCTCTCTTTTGCTTTACTCCATTTATCCCTCTGAGCCAAGTACATACTCAGATGCCCGGAGGTGGGTTACCAGTTAAACCCTTCCCCACACCTTATCTCCCTTCTAAGAGGAATGGACCCTAAAGAGGTTCCTCCATTTGCCAGGCAGAGGAATAGATGGGAGGATGAGAGACTGGGGAGTTTGAAAGGGACTAGATTGTCTTGCTTAAGAACACAGAGAAAAGAGATGAAAGAAATGGGAAAACCTTTTCCCCTTGGAAGGAAAACATATATGACTAAGGGGATTGTTATTGAGTTTTGTCATAGATCAAAACTACTTCCCCAGGATTCACAGAACTTTTCAGTCTCCCCAAGGCATTTTCAGTAGAATTGACATTATTCATTAATCCTTTGTCACATTGGATCTGCTTTCTGGGAAACAATAACAAAGTTCCCCCGTCAAGGTGGATGTAGGGTCAAGAACAGAGGCTACTGACGGTGCCCAGAATAGTTACAAGAATAGCCTATTGTATTCTGCCACCCTGGGGTTCTTATCTCTGCCTAGACAAAATGCAGAAAAATGTGCAACCTTGAAAGACAGAGGCTCATTCACTCTCCCAGGTGAAACCAAAAAACTTTGTACTGTTTTAGAAACAAATTAATTCCCAGTTGGCTAGCAGACACGGAAGGAAGACAACAATCCGTTCAAAGGTAAATTACTCCTTTGTACAAATAACCCAACTTGAATACCAAGACTAGCGTGGACCCACATACCCATTAAAATTTCTCCAAACTTTGTACAATATGCCCCTATTCTCTCAGTTGCACAGTCTAATTATTTGTCTAAGGCAACCTGCGCCTCTAATCCCAGGATCCTGTATTTTTCATTAACCATTTCAGGACAGCTTCTTCCCCAGGCAGATCTGCTTCACCTAATTAATTTCACCTTTAATCAGAAAACGGAAAAGTTATACACTCAAACTTACAGTTTACAATTTTAAAGGAATCTGATTCAGAAATTGTTATTTTTATCA
The DNA here is from genome assembly GCF_965194805.1 of Balaenoptera borealis. Taxonomy (NCBI): domain Eukaryota; kingdom Metazoa; phylum Chordata; class Mammalia; order Artiodactyla; family Balaenopteridae; genus Balaenoptera; species Balaenoptera borealis. The sequence goes on from NC_138868.1 coordinate 12,136,690, forward strand.
TCTCTATGTCTTTGTTTTTTCCTGCAGAATCGACATCTCTCATCTATAGCTTTTCCTGGTGGGTAATGTGATATTGTAGAACATCTCAATTACTGATTTGAACCTTCTGGAAATTCACAAAATAAATGTCCAGATTTACCTTTTCCCTCAGAGCCTGCACCCCCTAATCTCTCTATTCAGATTCGGCAGCCTCCGTTTCAGAGATTCCTCTGTATTCTGACCAGACTTTGCCAATATTTGCAACAAGTGTTCAGCGGTCACCACCTTCTCCCTCACTGAAATCAACTGGTCTTCTGCCTTCCTTCCTATTTGTTGTTGGAATTGAGAGGAGTGGAGTAGGAGGGGGCCAGAGTACATATATGAGAGCTGAAAAAAATTCAGACATACACAAGAGTATGAAGTGAAAGCCCCACCCCTATCTCCCTGCCCTGGGATAACCATTTTAACATTTGGGCATATACCTTTTCAGACCTTTAGGTATGTATAGTTTTTGCATACACACACACACACACACACACACACACACACACAGGAACATATTGGACATCTGGTTATGCGAGTTGTTTTTTTCTTTTTTTACTTGCTCTATATATTCATTCATTCCTCACACATTTAATGAGCATCTATTCTGTGCCATCTAGACTGTGAGAGCACATCAGTGAACAAAACAGACAACAATTCCTGTCCTTGTGGAGAATGCAGACCAGAAAAAAAAAGTAAGCATGTGCTATTGCAGATGGTAATAAATGCTATAAAAAAGAGAGAGAGAGAGAGGGAAGGAGGAGAGGGAGTTGGGTATGGCTATTTAAACAAGATCAGAAAGGGTCTCTCTAATAAGCTGACATTTGAGCAATAACCTGGGATTTGAGTCAGACAAGGAAACTGGGGTGGCAGGAGAAGAATGGGCAAGAGGGAGATACAAGAAACCACATGGGGTGGGTGGCAGGAAGTTATCAAATAAGGCCTGTAGACCACAGTAGGAGCCTTGACCTTCATTCTGAATGAGATGGGGGCCCAAGTGTAGGTTCTAAGCAAAGGAATACTCCTTTTTTGTCATTGGCCCTTCCTACCCATTTCCTTCCCCTACCACCCACATCCCACCTTAAAAATTAAGAAAAGTACTCACATGTCATCACTACACCATCCACCAGCCCTCCTATGACTGTCAGCCACAGCCCCAGGCCTCTCCCCTCATTTTGTAAAGATGGTTAGCTCTTGGCTCAAGATTACTCTTTTGGTGACTCAGAGGGTCTCAATCCTGGCTGCACATTTGAACTACCTAAGTAGCTTTAAAATAATAAAAATAAAGAATACCTGTAGAGCTTCCCTGGTGGCGCAGTGGTTGAGAGTCTGCCTGCTAATGCAGGGGACACGGGTTCGAGCCCTGGTCTGGGAAGATCCCACATGCCGCGGAGCAGCTGGGCCCGTGAGCCACAATTACTGAGCCTGCGTGTCTGGAGCCTGTGCTCCGCAACAAGAGAGGCCGCGATAGTGAGAGGCCCGCGCACAGCGATGAAGAGTGGCCCCCACTTGCCACAACTAGAGAAAGCCCTCGCACAGAAACGAAGGCCCAACATAGCCATAAATTAAAAATAAATAAATAAATAAATAAATAAATAAAAATTAAAAAAAAAAAAAGGAAAGCATTAAAAAAAAAAAAAGGAACCTGGGAAAAGAAAAAAAAAAAAGAATACCTGTAATAGGGCTTCCGCAGTGGCTCAGTGGTTGAGAATCCACCTGCCAATGCACGGCCCACGGGTTCAAGCCCTGGTCCAGGAAGATCCCACATGCCACAGAGCAACTAAGCCCGTGCGCCACAACTACTGAGCCTGCGCTCTAGAGCCCACGAGCTGCAACTACTGAGCCCATGCCCGTGAGCCGCAACTACTGAGCCCACGTGCCACAACTACTGAAGCCCGCGCGCCTAGAGCCCGTGCTCTGCAACAAGAGAAGCCACCACAATGAGAAGTCCGCACACCGCAACGAAGAGTAGCCCCCACTCACCTCAATTAGATAAAGCCCACGCACAGCAACAAAGACCCAACACAGCCAAAAAATAAATTAATTAAATAAATAAATTTTTAAAAAAAACAAAAAATCTCTAATAGGATCTAACCCACAGAGATACTGCTTAATTTGGTCCAGGGGGACCAAGGCATCAATTTTTTAAAATTCCCTAGATGATTATAATATGCAGCAAAGGTTGAGAACAACATCATGATTGATCCTTCTAATACCCTGACCATCCAGCTCCTAACCTCCTTCTTCTATCCCATTATTCTTAGCTGTTCATTGCCATGATCATGCCATAGACTTTGACACTACCAATAAAAACCCCTCCATAATCTCAGTTTTAAACCTTCCACTCTCTAGCCAACACTTCCCATCTTTTTAGCCTATACTTCCAAGTACTCCAATTCTAATAACCCCCTAAGACCTAGAGTTCACCATCCTACCACATTTACAAGGTCTCTCGACCTCCATATGGCCTCACTTCCCTCCTCACCCAGTTTAGAGTCTATGGTCAGTCATTACCATTACCCTTTGCATATACCCTTAACTCCCTGTCCCATTTTCACTCCTTCTGTCCCTCCATAGAAATTATCAAAACTGATTAAGCCAGTCTCCCCTCATTATCCACCAATTCCCAAAGGGTGGGAATTCTTCATCCTTACCTTCATGGCTTCTTCAATCAGTTGTAGGAAATTCAAAAAATTATAAGATGACTTCCTTTGCTCTATATTCATAATATTTTTACTCAGACCTCCAGGTCACAGATTTTCTCTATTCAATGCCATATGGCCATTCAGCTAAATCTCCAGTGGGGCTTTACTTGCTGATTCAAGAAATTATCCTAATAGAGACCTAGACTTAATGACTTTCAAAAGAATCTCTAATTTTCTATATGGTCTAATTGATATGGGCTTATGCCATCACTGAAAAACAAGGGAATTTTTAAAGCATTGTTAAAAACATCAGGTTGTTTGTGTCCATCTCCCAGTCCCATTGTGACTCCAAACATGTAGAATAAGCTGAATCCTTAGGGTTATTGTTTCTTAACCTTATCAGAGACACAGAGCAATTTCAGTTGCCTAATTTAATCCTAATATACAGTTGTATACCCTTGCCCCTCTCCCACCCATTATAATTACCTGCAAAACGCCAACAAAACACTGATCTGAGACCTTTAGTCACAATTGGGATTCCTCACCCACATCTAGGGTTCCTTCCACCTATAGATATAGGAATGAAGCCCATGTGAACTTTATTTCAGCATCTCTGATATCTACCAAACTTACGAAAACTGAACAGGAAGAGTAAAAACATATAAAGTCCTATAACTTATCAAGAAACTGAAAAACCTTCCCACAAAGAAGACTCCATACCCAGGATGGCTTCACAAGTGAAAATTTCCAAACATTTAAGGAAACAATGAGAGAGATCATCTCCCAAGTCTTTTACAGGGCAGCAAAACCTGAATCCATCATGTCACAAAAACATAGAAGAAAGGAAAATTATAGGTGATAATAGATGCACAAATCAAATTAAATCCAGTGATGTATAAAAGAGTTATACATCTCAATTTTGTGTTCCTGGATTAATTCCTGTATTTATTCTGGAAATATAAAAAGATTCTTTTAATATTAGAATATCAAAGTAATTGACCACATTTTCAGAAAATATAAAGGAAAATTATATGATCAACTCAGTAAATGTAGAACAATGTACTTGATAAAATGTAATGCTTATTTGTGAGTTTTTTCTTAAATTGTGACAAGCTAGTAATAAAAAGGCATTTCCTTAATCTGATAAAGCATATCTACCAGAACAAAAAACAAACCACAGCGAACATCATACTTAATGATAAAATATTGAAGGCATTCCTCCTGAGATCAGGAACAAGATAAGGATGCCCACTCACACCATTATATTCAACATTGTATTGGAGAGCCAAGACACTGTAATAAATATTAAAATACACAGTCATTATTTGTGGATGTGCTGGCGTACATTGAAATCCCAAAGGAATCTACAGGTAAACTACTGTGAATTGAGCAAGGTCACTGTATACAAGAACAACATTCAAAGCTTAATTGAATTTCTATATGTTAGCAATAGAAACAATAAGAAAATGTAATTGTTAACCATTGCAAATTAAAGACTTAAAATACCTAAAAATAAATCTAACCAAAAAATGTGTATGACCCCTAAGAGAAAACTACAAAATATGACTTAGATACATTAAAGAAAACCTAAATACACTATGCTCATGGATACACTATGCTCATGTTCAATATATTCAGTATTGGAAGGATATCAGTTTTCCCCAAATTGATCTATTGAGTCAATGTAATTCCAATCCAAATCTCAGCAGAATTTTGTGGAAAGAAACAAGCACATTTTAAATTTTATATAGACTTCATTAAAAATGAAGAACATCTATTCTTCAAAAGACATCATTAAGAAAGTGAAAAAGTCAGAAGACCTAAATTGACATTTCTCCAAAGAAGACATGCAGATGGTCAACAGGCACATGAGAAGACACTCAACATTGCTAATTATTATTAGAGAAATGCAAATCAAAACTACATTAAGGTATCACCTCACACCAGTCAGAATGGCCATCATCAAAAAGTCTACAAATAATAAATGCTGGAGAGGGTGTGGAGAAAAGGGAACCCTCCGGCACTGTTGGTGGGAATGTAAATTGGTGCAGCCACTATGGAGATCAGTATGGAGATTCCTTTAAAAAAACTAAAAATAGAGCTAGCTACCATATGATCCAGCAATCCCACTCCTGGACATATATCCAGACAAAACTATAATTCGAAAAAATGCATACACCCCAATGTTCAGAGTAGCACTATTTACAATAGCCAAGACATGGAAGCAACCTAAGGGTCCATCAACAGATGAATGGATAAAGAAGATGTGATATATATAATGGAATATTACTCAGCCATAAAAAAGAATGAAATAATGCCATCTGCAGCAACATGGATGGACCTAGAGATTATCATACTAAATGAAGTTAGACAGAGAAAAACAAATATCATATGCTATCACTCATATGTAGAATCTAAAAAAAATGACACAAATGAACTTATTTACACAACAGAAATAGACTCACAGACATAGAAAACAAACTTGTGGTTACCAATGGGGAAAGGGTGCAGGGGGAGGGGGAGGGATAAATTAGGAATTTGGGATTAACAGACAACACACTACTATATATAAAATAGATAAACAGCAAGGACCTACAGTATAGCACAGGGAATTATATTCAATATCCTGTAATAATCTGTAATGGAAAGAATAGATAGGTAGATAATAAATATGCATAACTGAATCACTTTGCTGAAAGTAACATAATATTGTAAATCAACTATATTTTTTTAAAAAAAAGCTCCAATAAAAATTCTGGGCATAAAAGCCCACGTGAGCTTCTCTGTTTGGCAACACCCTTGTCACCCATCAATGTCCAGAGAGTAATGTGTCCTGAGGACTACAGGTGCTTTGTATTTGGAGCCCTCTCAGACTCTGCCCTTTGCATCCCTTCCCTTGGCCAATTTTAATCTGTATCCTTTCACTGTAATACATCATAACCCTGAGTATAAGTTTTCAGTGTGTTCTGTGAGTTCTGTAAAGAATGATCTAATCTGAGGGTAGGTTTGGGAACCCCTCGAATTTGTAGTTGGTACAGAAGTGAGGGTGGTTCGTACGGACTCTTCTCTCTAACTTTGTAGCTGGACCCTACGCCCTTGAGGTTGGTGTCAGAACTCTTGGACAGTCTTGTGTGAAAACTGTATCCTCTTCCTGTGTAGTTGACTAAACTCTTGCAGTTGTCCTAACTTCCTCAGAGAAAGGAGCATGGACACAGAAAGAGGTGAGGAATTGGGGTGAATAATTAATCTACTTTGAGCCTTTGCTTTTATACTTGAAAGCGATTATACATGGCCAAGATATCATATAGGGGTAGGAAGAAAATTCTATCAGAGTAGGTTGAAGGTCATGATTAGAAGAAAAATAAAACCATTCTGTTTTTCAGCCTGTTCAGGTTATTCAGTAAAACTTCAGAAGGCCATTGTATGCCCCTGTGCAGTATAATGCAACAATGAATGAGATGTTTGAGAAAGATGGGGATGACATCTGATAGTAGGTCAGGGAGTCAGGGTCCACAGGACACACGAGACTCCAGCCCTGCAGGTGGGATTTGTTGGCTTTCTCCAGAGTGCATCCCATGCCTTCTCTCTTTTTTTTGGAGGTGCCTTGCGGCTTGCGGGGTCTTAGTTCCCCAACCAGGGATCGAACCTGGGCCCATAGCAGTGAAAGCATGGAGTTCTAACCACTGGACCACCAGGGTATTTCCCCCCCATGCCTTCTCCACACCCTCCACAAAGCTCTCTATTCCAGGGCTCCATCCCAGCTTCAGGAGTCCAGAGACTGAATTTCCTTCACACAAACAAGCTATCTGCCAAAAAACTCTGTTTTGCATAATAATTTCCCAGTGGAGCAGGAGACTAAGGGTCTCCAATTGCTCAGCAGAGGGGCCAACCCCTTATATCTTCACCTTGGAGCAGCATGCCCACGTAACCCATTCTTATTGGCTCCTCCATGTCCTCAGACTCTGCCTCAGGAAACCCAAATGTAGAGAAAGAAGCAGACTTCTCAGACTCAGAACAAAGAATTCAGTAGAATGAGAAGAAGCTAAGATTCTGAACACCAGGCTAGAGGTGGATGGAAAAATTGAGAGCCAACAGAGAGAGACCTGCCAGCCATGGCAAAGCTGTCCCCCAGACAAACTTGGGGCAGAGAGCCCAGGGTTCACTTCTGATCTCTCTCTCTCTCTCAACTCCATGCCGTTTTCTTCATGTGCCTCATGTGCAAAGCTGCCTCATCCCCCCACCCCTTACATAAAATTACTGATGAGACACAACCTGCTATGGCTTATAGGATGGAATTAAAGCGGACTTGCTCTGTGGGAAGTTACCTGATGCAACGGCAGCCTCCTGGGGCACAACCAGGGAGGTTACAGAACAGAAACGCTCATGGACCAAATTAAGATGCTCAAATCAAATGGTTTATTAAATCAGTAACAGAAATACAGGGAGAATCAAGAGGAAAGAGACATATTTAGGAAATGATTCAAGCAGGGTGAAAGAATTACACTACCTGAATCTTGTGTTACAAGGTGTGTGTGTGTGTGTGTGTGTGTGTCTGTATCTCCATCTCTCACCCTGTCTCTCTCTCTCTCTCTGCCACATCAGTTTTCCTGCTGACATATGGTCATGAGAACATTGAGTTGAGGGTAAACAAAGGGTGTCAGAGGACAGAAGGTGCCTGGAGCCAACAGGTGTCCCATCAGAAAAACACAGGGGCAAGTAAGCCTCGCCCGTAGTTCTAGCTCCCCAGTGACTTGCTAAGCAACGGTGCCTTTTATCTCCATGTCCTGGGCAGAAAACAAGTGGGACCAAAAATGGGCATCACCCAACGGTGCCAATTTAAAAGTTCATGCATATTGAGTGTTTTGTGAAACTGCCTCATTGCTTCATAAATATGCATTGCTTCTTGGTCCCTTCATGCCTTCCTATAAATATTCATCACACACATTCTCTACTTCCTTTCTTGCAAGCTCCTTGGTTCTATCCTTACTTTCTCTTACTTCCTGTGGTAGAATTATTCTTAAATAATACAAACATGCATTGCAGGTCCCTCTGTCAGAAGGATGTCCAACCTGAGCCTCAAGATGGAGAAAGTCAAGAGCTGTCGCATCTCAGGGCCACTCGGGCATGACTCAGATACCTAGGGCTAAATAGAAAGAAACAGGAACTGAAGCCAGGTGGGATATCTCAGGTCACAGGAGACAGATTCAGAAGCAGCAGCTGCAAGAAAAAAAGGCTGGCCACACAGGAAACACCCAGGCCTGTGATAATGACAGGGCTAAGTTGGGACAAGAAGTCAGTATCACTGGAGCACTCCAGGAGGTGACAGTCACAAAGAAGGAAGTGTGAACGAGGTGTCCTGAAGCTGTGAGATGTGGTACTGAGCCAGAGGTGGAAGAAAAATGCAGAGAAATGCAGGCAGAGAGAACCCAGGACAACAAGTGACATTGGGGGGGCCAGGGTGCAGACACCCATTTGGGATTCAGCAACAGGCTGCAGGTTCTATGACAAATAGAATCCCAGTCCTGCGAACACAGTTCTGGAGGGAAAGGAGTAGGGATCCTGTTTTCAGAATCTGCTGCCAGGTCATATACTAAGCTAGCCTTAAAAATGCATTCCAATATACATTAGGTGCGGACAAATACTGTTTGATTCCACTTATACAAGGTACCTAGAATAGTCAAATTCATAGAGTCAGAAAGTACATTGGTGGATGCCAGGGGCCAGGGGGTGGGGATGGGAATGGGGAGGGGGAATGGGGAGTTAGTGGTTAATGGGGACAGAGTCTCAGTTTAGGAAGGTGAAAAATTCAGGAGATGGATGATGGTGAGAGTTGCACAAAAATGTGACCGTACTTAGTTCCACTGAACTGTATAGTTAAACGTGGTTAAAATAGTATGGTTTATATTATGTGACTTTTACCAGAATAAAAAAAATTTTAATAAAAATTAAAAAATAAAGCAGAGTCCTCTCCATAACTTGGCCTATGGTCCATTGAATGGCAGGTGGGTGACATCCTCCAGGTACCAGGGCCACCTGAAATTGCAGAATAACTTCGTGGGATAGAGGCCTGAGGAAAGAGGGAAATAAGTATTCATTGAGTGTTGACTCTGTGCTAAGCTGTCGTGAGCCTTTTATCTAACAGAGCTCATTTAAATGTCACAGAAATTCTACGAGGGAAATCATGCTGCTCTCCCCGCTTGTGGATGGGGAAACTGAGGCACTGAGAAGCTGAGTGATTCTTGAGCCAATAGGAAAGGATGATTCCAAACGCGAAAGGTCAGAGGCAGTGAATAAAGGATGAGAGGGTGGGTCTTGTCACTGATGATTCCATCCTGAAGGTCTTTCTAACCCTCCCTGGATTGTATGCTGAGGCCTCTGGACCTTTGACAGATTGATTGTTGCTATGGTTAAGAGCAGGGGCTGGCAAACTTTTTCTGTAAAGGTCCAGATAGTAAATATTTTAGGCTTTGTGGGCTGTGTGATGTCTGTTGCCAACTCTGCAACTCTGTCATTGTAACAGGAAAGCAGCCATAGACAATATGTAAATGAATGGGTTTAGCTGTGTTGGCTGTGTTCCAATAAAACTGTATTTACGAAAAAGAAAGAATCTGCTGCTAAGTAGCTGTACAGGAATGTTATCAAGGACAGTGGGGCTGTGGCACAGAGTATGATGTTGAATTTGCTTATGCCTCTCCTGAAAAACATTTTGGATTATTTCTCTAAACTAGACCAGTAATATCAAGTCATTCCAAGATGACTGAACTCCTAGAGGCTGGGAGCTGTGGAGGAAGCAAAGATCAAATACTGGAAGAGCCTGGCTTTGGTCCTGACTATGCCACTTACCAGCTATGACCTTGGGCTAGTCATATCACTTCCCTGAGCCTCTGTTTTTCCCTTCCATAGTATGTGGACAATAATGTTTGCTTTTCAGACCTCTGAGGATTTGTACGGAGACAAAATGAAGTGACATACATGCAAGCTATTGCTAAATTATACCAATGGTAGTTATTAATATTACCAGTGATTTGCTGTGGGATCAGAAAAAAAATTAGTGAGCCTTATTGGGTCTCAGATTTGTCTTATGAGAAAGAGGAAAAGATCACTAACAACCTCTCTGTTGTTTATGAGAGAAAAAAATAATTGCCTCAAACCCCTAGGAAGATGGTGTTGTATGAGTGCTCTCTGATGAATTTGTGCAGTGCTCTCTCTCTGGAGTCTCACACTCAATAAACTTAAGGCAGATGCCCTCAGGGAAGAGATTTGGTAAATGAAGAGGGCCAACCCTGTGCCAGGAGCCCCAGAGGTTCCCAGACCTCATGCACCAAAAGGATCTCCATCTCCAGGTATCATTCTCTGTGTGTCCTCGACTACCAATCATTGGTTTCCTGTTCAGCCCCTGGGACAATCTAAAATGAGGCAATTCTCGTAAATTGATACAGCCACTATGGAGAACATATGGAGGTTCCTCAAGAAACCAAAAATAGAACTACCATATGACCCAGCCATCTCACTACTGGGCATATACCCAGAGAAAACCATAATTCGAAAAGAGTCATGTACCACAATGTTCATTGCAGCTCTGTTTACAATAGCCAGGACATGGAAGCAACTTAAGTGTCCATCGACAGATGAATGGAAAAAGTTGATGTGGCACATATACAATGGAATGTTACTCAGCCATAAAAAGAAACGAAATTGAATTATTTGTAGTGAGGTGGATGGACCTAGAGACTGTCATATACAGTGAAGTAAGTCAGAAAGAGAAAAACAAATACTGTACGCTAACACATATATATGGAATCTAAAAAAAAAAAAAAAAAGGTTCTGAAGAACCTAGGGGCAGGACAGGAATAAAAACACAGACATAGAGAATGGACTTGAGGACACGGAGAGGGGGAAGGGTAAGCTGGGACGAAGTAAGAGAGTGACATGGACTTATATACACTACCAAATGTAAAATAGAAAGCTAGTGGGAAGCAGCCGCATAGCACAGGGAGATCAGCTCGGTGCTTTGTGTCCATCTAGAGGGGTGGGGTAGGGACAGTGGTAGGGAGATGCAAGAGGAAGGAGATATGGGGTTGTATGTATGTGTATAGCTGATTCACTCTGTTATACAGCAGAAACTAACACACCATTATAAAGCAATTATACTCCAATAAAGATGTTAAAAAAAAATAAAATAAAATAAGGCAATTCTCACAGGCCCAGGTGGAAAGACCAGGTAAGAGCTCATCCAGAAGGTTTCAGAGGAAGGAGAGATCCAAAGGTCCACCAGGACTGTCTGAGAACACCCACCCCTGGAGCTGGTTGGATGCAGCCAACAGCACAGGGAGGGAAAGTCACTCCCGGGGGTCTCTGGAAGCTTGATTCAGGGAGAGATTGTCCCTGCTTCTCCACAGGTCAGTGTGCTCACAGATGACCTCCACCTCTTCTCCTGTGCTTCCCTTCTCCCCATGTACACTCAAGCCCCCATTTAGAACTAATAACAAGCACTGAATGCAGGTGTTCCTCGATTAACAATAAGGTTAATCCCAATGAACCCAGCGTAAGTTGAAAATATCATTAGTTGAAAATGCATTTAATACACCCATCCTACTGAACATCATAGCTTAGCCCCGCCTTCCTTAAATGTACTCAGAACACTTACATTAGCCTACATTTGGGCAAAATCATCTAACACAAAGCCTATTTTATAATAAAGTGTTGAATAGCTCACGTATTGTATTGAACACTGTACTGAAAGTGAAAAACTGAATGGTTGTCTGGGTACAGAATGGTTGTAAGTGTATCGGTTGTTTTGTGATTGCTGCCACTGCCCAGAATCAGGAGAAAGTATCTTACAGCACATTACTAGCCTTGGAAAAGATCAAAATTCAAAACTCAAAGTATGGTTTCTGCTGAATGTGTATTGCTCTTACATCATCATAAAGTTCAAAAATCTTAAGTCAAATAATCATAAGTCAGGGACCGTCAGTATTTACTCACTGCCAAACACGCTGGCAAGAGCTTCAAATGCATCATCGTATTTAATCCTCACAGCAACCCTAAGGGTAGGTACTGTTATCTCCACTTTGCAGAAGACAAAACTGAGTGAGGTTAAATCACTTGCCCAGGGTCACAAAATGAGTAAGGGCTGGCCCTGGGATTCAAATCCAGATCTGGCCAATCCTAAGGCCCATGTTCTTAACTGCTAGGCAATAATGCTTCCCAGAAACAAGCCACCAGCCCCAGGCTCCAGCAGTGGATTGAAGAAACCCTTCTGAAAGGCAATGAAAGGTTCACCTATTTGGTAGTGCATTTGCAATAGTTGGGGGTGGGTGCGGGAAGAATGGTGTAGAATCTCTCTGTCCCCCAGCTCTTCTAGGCCACTTAGATGTCCGCCATTACTCCGTGGAGCTGGCTTCTTGATGCCAGACATTCAAAGTCTGCCTGTCCTCCTGGGTTCTAGGCCTCTGCACCCATATGTTGTCCTCTGACATCCCATCAGTGAAGCAACCCCTAGGCTTAGTTTTTAAGTTCAGTACTTCTCTTCCACTCACTTATATAAAAATGTTTTTTTAAAAAAAAAAAGCTAGTTCAATCAACTGATAATTGCTGTTCTTTGGACACATATACAAACCAGGAAAATCCCATAAGGAAGACAGTGAATTTTCCTCCTGTGCAAGGTAGGAGACCCTCCCATGGCCAGGGTCCTCTCTAACATCTTTTCATCCAGGCTAGAAGGAGAATGTCTAGTTCTCAGGGGCTTTCCCCTTCAGCAAATCCTCTACCTTCATGACACTCCCCTCATCAACCCTCCCAAGTCACTTTCAGATGTTCCCACCAAATGTGTGGTCACTTTCTGAATCAGCCTCAACACAGAATCTTACAAATGGGGACCAGGACCCTCCTCACCTGCGTTGTTCTCCACCAGCATCCAACTCACGCAAGAGCTAGATCCATTCAGGTTGCTGGTCAGAGTGTCTCAAACCCTAACCAGAATAGGAATCAACTGTGAGTCTTGTTAAAATGCAGCTCTGACTCAGTAGGAGGGCTGGGAGGAGCCAGATTCTGCATTTCTAAGGAGCACCCTGTGATGCTACAGGTGTGCCATCTCTCTTTGGTAACCAGGTGCTAAAGATCAGTGACCACAGCTTGTGAACATCTGTCCCATCTGGCCAGGAGGGAAAAAAAAATGAAGCAAGAGAAAACCAGGCAGGGTCCCTTTGAGAACCACAAATTTTCTTCTCCCCCAAAAAGGAAACGTAGGAAAGTCCAGCAAGGCTGCGAGTTCTCTGCATGAAAACCAAGTCAGAGGCTGCACAGTAATATTTTTATTGGAGGTTTCCTGGCTCTAGATTCCAAATTGTTTTAACCCAAAGTTGCTTTAAGATAGGCGCTGTTGGTAACTGTAAAAGAGAAGCAGTAACTTAGATATCCCTCATTAGGAGACTTCTTAAAAGAGACATTCATAAAATATCTTTTGGGGGAAAAAATGGGCAGCATTTAATCACTGACATTGAAAGATCTCCAAAATATGTTGTTTAAAAAGAAAAACAAGATGCAAAACAATGTTTATAGTTTGCTACCATCTGTATCTTTTAAAAGAGAAAGGAGAGTATATATGTACACGTATTGCTCATGTAAGCAATGACTAACAACAGAAAAACACACAGGAAACTGGTAGCTTCTGAGGAAGAGAGGTGAGTGACTCGGGAATCAGAAGGGGCAGGATGGGAGGACTTATTTTCACTGTAGTCCCTTCTGAATTTTGTACCATAGAAACACATTTCCATTCAAAAACAAAAACTAAAACTAAAATTCAAAGACAATCCCCTTGTTCTTATTTCTGTACCTCCATCCACCCAAAAATTCAATGAAATTGATTCACTCAACATTTTCATGTACCCTCTTGGTGAGTCCCCAGCTGAGTTAGTTCTCAGAACAAGGATCAGAGTAGCATTGCCTTGTGTCATTGCTGGGGAGACCGCGAAAGGTGTGTGCTCAGAGTCTGAATGCTCTGGGGGTCCTGATTTCCCTTGTGGAAACCAAGAGACCTGCCACTGAGGTCAAGAACTGACAGTCTGGACTTCCCTGGTAGCTCAGTGGTTAAGAATCCACCTGCCAATGCAGGCAACATAGGTTCGAGCCCTGGTCCGGGAGGATCCCACATGCCGCGGAGCAATAAGCCTGTGCACCACAACTACTGAAGCCCGCGTGCCTGGAGCCTGTGCTCCGCAACGAGAAAGCCCGTGCAGCACAACAACGAAGATGCAATGCAGCCAAAAATAAATTTAAAAAAGAAAAAAAAAAAAAGAACTGACAGTCTGAGTCCTCTGCAGGTGGCAGAAATTCTGCACACCTGGATCACTCTCGGAGGCTGGGTGAATGGTGAGAGTCTAGGATCCTCCTATAATTGGATGGCTGAGCTAGAATCTGTGACCAGAAACTTCAGGTGGGAGAACAATTACTTCCTTTAAAAAGTCTTCTTGGAAGGACCTCATACTATACTTAGGACATGTTCTGTTCTCCCGAGTTATTTCTGGTTTAGACATCTGATTTAGGCTGGCTGAACTATTGGGTGTCACTGTTCTTCTCTGGTTACCCTATATTATCTCTTGATTCTCATTAAGTAATTTCCCTAGCTTGTGTTATTTACTTTCTTTCCTGAGGCTATGATTCCCTACCCAATGAAGAGGGGATTATACCAGTTGCTCTCCCTATGGTCATCCAGCTTCAAGTATCAGTTCATCCATTTGGGGCCTCAGGCAGGTTACTCACCTCTCAGATGAGGTCAGGATGGAGGGGAGCACCTAGCCTGGAGAATAGCACAGAGCAGAGGCTCAACAAATATTTGTTTCCTCCATCATAATATTTCTTCCTCCCTCCACCATCACCCAGGATTATTATAAGCACCTCATTCTTTTCAAAGCACCTCTGTTTTTACCATCTCTGAATCCCAAAAGCCCAGCCAAGACTTGTCCTTTGCACTTCGAAGATGAGTACATAGGACCCAGCTTTCTCCAAGTGACTTGCCAGTGTCACATCACCAAGTGTGGAACTGGAACCATAGCCCCATCGAGTAGCTCCCGGGAGAACTCCCTGAACACCACTCCTCAGAGAATTAGGTTCTCAGTCCTGTGGCTCCTTCTTGTTTCTCCCCATCAGTACATTCAAATCCACAAGTATTTCAGCTCCCACAATATGCTGTGTTACAGGCAACTTTTTTTAATGTCCAGATCTTTTGTACATGGAAAGGATTATCTAAAACCGTTTATTAATTGATTATATCTTAATCTGTAAATTTATTTTTTGTGGATTTGTGATCTTTACTGGTTGATAAGTCTAAAAAGTTGACCACCAACTGGAGTCACACAGTCTCCAAACATTGTGTGACTAAAATAAGCTGATACCTGAAACTCCTTGGTGGATTAACATCATAATAATAATAAACTTGAATGAGCATCTACATTGTCCTATGGTGAGAAATTGGCCTTACGGAATTGGGATGCTGAGATTCTCACTTTTTTTCCACTCTTTATTTTTCAAGTATTTTTCTATTGAGTTGTAAATTTGGAACTTAGTTTTTCTTAGGCCATTAAATGCAATTTCTAAATATAATAAATTTAATTATATATCTAGTAATGTTTGTTAAAATTTAAAACAATCGGGGCTTCCCTGATGGCGCAGTGGTTAAGAATTCTCCTGCCGATGCAGGGGACACGGGTTCGAGTCCTGGTCCGGGAAAATCCCACATGCTGCGGAGCAACTAAGCCCGTGCACCACAACTACTGAGTCTGTGCTCTAGAGCCCGCGAGCCACAACTACTGAGCCCACGCACCACAACTACCAAAGCCCGTGTGCCTAGAGCCCGTGCTCTGCAACAAGAGAAGCCACCACAATGAGAAGCAACCACACCACAACAAATAGCCCCGCTTGCTGCAACTAGAGAAAACCTGTGGTCAGCAACAAAGACCCAACACTGCCAAAGGTAAATAAATTAATTAATTTTTAAAAAAATTTAAAACAATCACACTTGATCTTTGGTTAATGCTTCCTTTGCCCAAAAATCTAACAGATTAAATTCCCCCAAATAACTTAAGTGCTGTTTTACAATCAAATTCTCTTAAATAATTCAAAGTAAAGTCACAAAAAAAAACCCTACAGGAGCAAATTCTCCTAAACATTTAAACACTATTTATAAAACATGATTAATTAAATGCTCTTAAACTTCTTAAACTACAATCACAAATTTAATGTATCTGATTTCCAAGCCCTTCAAGTGCCTTCATAAACATTTAAACAACTCCTGAAAATTACTAAATCAAAATGTTTATTTTTGACAAATCAAATGTTCTGCATTTTAGCAGAGCCTAATCAAACATAGATTTAGTTAATTCAGTTTAGCTAATCATTCTCCATATTTCAAGTCTAATTAAGTAGATACTCTTAATTGTTTCAAGCACCTTAAATAGTATGCAGATGCAATATGTATATATTCAAGTATGTATTCAAGTTCATATTAAATAGTATAATTGTTACATAAACTTGTCATCTTATAAATAGATCCTATACACAATTATCAATGCAGGGTGCAAAGCATACACCCCTCTGAAAAGATTCATCCTGATGCTCCCACAGCAACTGGAGTTACAAATGATCGTCCAAGATTCAAGATGAGGGTTGTGGAGTCAGTGATTTGGGCTAAGACTTCAAGACTGGAAGAGGGGAGCATGGGTCTTCCTCCCTCGAGTGTTCAGCACATCCTTCATGTTAACCAGCTCCTGTAGTCAGGTTCTGCTGCTATAACAAGGTACCGCAGGCCCCAGCTTCCAGTGGTATTGAGTTTCACAACCCAGTGCATCATCTTTCAATTCTACTCTTACCTAATTCTTTTTTTTTTCAACATTTTAGTTTAAAAGAATTTAGACTTACAGAGGAGATATAAACATAGTACAGAGAGTTCCTGTCTACCCTTCATCCATCTTTCTCTACATGACCACAGTACAACTATTGAAAATAAGAAATTAAAATTGGCACAATACTGTTAACTAAACTATTGGTTTTATTTAGATTTCATCAGTTTTTCCACTAATGTCCCTTTTTGTTGTTGTTCCAGTTGTTCCAGAGATCATAAACTAATCAGTCATGCGTATATAGCATGTTAGAAGAGAATCAGTCCTACGAGGAAAAAAAGATCAAACCGAGAAGAGGAATAGTGAGTGCTGGAGTAGGAGAGAGTTTCCTTTAAATAGGGTGCTTAGGGAGGGCTGCACAAGCAGGTGACATTTGAGCCACAGCTCAAAGGAGTAGAGAGAAGGAGCCATGTGGCAGCTAACTGAAGCAAAGCGAGGGTAGGGGCCGGTTAGCACAGAGGTCCTGAATCATGCCTGGCATGTCCTAAGAGGAGTAAGGAGAGACGTGTAGATAGAGCAGGGTTAGGTTAGGGTTAGAGGAGGAGAAGAGGACAGAGAGGTAAAGAGAGTATCAGAGTAGTGGCCACCCTAGCAGAGTGGGCTCTGAGGGCCATCGTGAGGGTTCTGACTTTCAGGTGTTAACAGAATCACCCTGGCTGCTCCTCATAAGAAAGAAACAAGACACCAGCTAAGACCAGTTGCAATAACCCAAGCAAGATAGTATGGTGCCTCTCAAAAAAGGGTGAGAAGTCAGTATACATTTTGAAGGTAGAGCTAAAATGATTTGCTGAGGGATTCAATGAGGCGGGGGGGGGAAAGGTCAAAAATAGCTAGAAGGTTTTGGCCAAAACAACTGAAAGGATTGAGTTGACATTACCTGAGTGGGAAGACTTTCTTATCTAATTGATAATTAATTTATATTCATTCATTGACATGAGGCACTGTGATAGATATCAGGGCACAAATTATTGAGATATTAAGTAACTCTCCTCCTACTAGGAGTGAAAAAATGCAATAGGAAAGATGGATCGGCATTTTCTTAAATTTTTATTGGAGTATAGTTGATTTACAATATTGTGTTAGTTTCTGATGTACAGCAAAGTGAATCAGTTATACATATGTATATATATATATCTCCATTCTTTTTTAGATTATTTTCCCATATAGATCATTGCAGAGTATTGAGTGGAGTTCCCTGTGCTATACTGTAGGTCCTTATTAATTATGTATTTTATGTATAGTAGTGTGTATATGTCAATCCCAATCTTGCAATTTATCCCTCCCTTTCCCTTTCCCCCCGGTAACCATAAGTTTGTTTTCTACATCTGTGACTCTATTTCTGTTTTGTAAGTAAGTTCATTTGTATCATTTTCTTTTAGATTCCACATATAAGCGATATCATATGGTATTTGTCCTTCTCTGACTTACTTCACTTGGTATGATAATCTCTAGGTCCATCCACGTTGCTACAAAGGCATTATTTCATTCTTTTTTATGGCTGAGTAATATTGGATGGGCTTTATGTTAAAATATGGTGCTATTAATTCAACTAAAGGAGTATCTGTGAAATTCAGGGGAGAGAGGAAGGGAACAGACCTCTAAGCTGGATTTGGAGAGACCCAAGGACACTCCAAGAAGAAAATGTTGAATTTATGAAGACATAGACATTTGCAATAACATTGTATGTTTGTAGAAGTAAGTTTTTCAGAATTGCTAGAGGGTAAACTGAGAGCAGGGTAGCATGGAGGTGTTTCAAAGAGAACATCTGGCAGGTTAAAGAATTTAGACATTCTCCTAAGAGAGACAGGGAACACTGAGCACACAAGCATGATCGTGACATCATGGGATTGCTGTGGGATTTGGAGAGCAATCTGCCACTCAGAGATAGATGTGACTTTTCATTTGTAGTAGATGTTAAAGGCTACCTCTTTGATGAGAGTGTATTGTTTCTCCATTCTTGTTTCTCCTCCTCTTCTTCATTGTCATTTGAGAAACACACCAGTTCGATGGCCTGGGGTCAGAATCACACCACAGTGAAGGGATTCATCCTGCTGGGCCTCACAAACAGGGCAGACCAAAAACAACTCAACTCCTCTCTGCCATCTTCCTGCTGATCTACTCTGTGACTCTGGTGGGCAACCTGGGCCCGATAGATGTGATCTACACCAGCGCCACCCTCCACACCCCCATGTACTTCCTCCTGAGTGTGCTTTCCTTCCTTGACATCTGCAGCGCCTCCGTGTTCACTCCCAGGCTGCTGATCAACTTCCTCACCACTGACCAGCCCATCTCCTTCGTGGGCTGTGTGGTCCAGATGGCCCTCATGATCCTCCATGGCACAGGGGAGTGTCTGCTTCTGGCCATGATGGCCTATGACCAATTCGTGGCCATCTGCCACCCTCTCGTCTACCACACCATCATGTCCAAGCGTATGTGTGTCCAGCTGGTGGTGGTCACCTATGCTGCTGGGGTGTTCATTTCAGCTGTTCAGACAGGGAATGCCTTCATCTTGCCCTACTGTGGTCCCAACATCATTGATCACTACTTCTGTGACATCCCCCCCATGCTCCAACTGGCCTGCTCAGAGACAACCATGGCCAATGTCATCTTGCTCGTCTTTTCTGCCTTGGTCACTGTCCCCACAATCTCAGTCATCTTGGTCTCAAATGCCTACATCCTGGTCACAATCTGTAGGATGAGGTCCTTGGAGGCCCAGCGCAAGGCCTTCTCCACCTGTGCCTCCCACCTCACTGCCCTCTCCCTTTTCTATGGGTCTGTGTTCCTTGTATATGTCCAACCCAACCCCGAAACTGCCTCAGCCTGTAACAAGATCCTCTCTGTGTTCTATACCATTGTGATCCCCATTCTGAACCCACTGGTCTACAGCCTAAAGAATAAAGATGCCAAGGCCTCTGCACAAGTTAGGGTTCTTAACCTAAGCAGAAAAGTAATTTGTTAGAAAAGTATCTGGTAGCCCATAAGATAGAAGAGAAGCCTAGAGAACCCAGCCAGGGCAAGAACCAGGAGAGGCAAGGCACAGCTAAGAGCCTGCCACAAGTGTAGTCTGTGCAGGATAGCACCATAGGAAGCATCACCTTTGGGCATCCTCCATGGCTGCAGCTAGCACTGCTGCCCCAAGCTTTCAACACAACTCAGCGGCTGGACACAGCCACCTGCACTAGCCACCACACCTCCCTCTATAGCATCCAACTGTGTATCATCTCTAACTGATCCTAGACCTTCCCATCATTCCCTGAAGTTCAAGTCCTAAGCAGGAGCATTCACCTGTCTGGCAACGTAGCTATTCTACATCTCTTGATATATTAACTACATCCAGCATGGATATCTTACATCCACTGAGTTCCTACATCCACATTTCTGTTGTACAAAGCCCTGAGAGGTGGAAATAGGACCTCCTTTCACTTCAGAAGTGGGAGCTATATTCTATATTCTTCCTGTCTTGAGAGTTCCCAAATATAGAAAGGATCATTGAATGCCAAACAGTGAAAATGACATATTTCAACAGGAGAAACCTTCCCTACAAGGCTCTACAGGGAATGTTGCCCTTCTGAATACATGATATTGGAGAAATAATCCATGTGGTGTTTGAGTACAGGAAGGAGATAGTAGTCACTCGACTTTGTGGGAGAGAATGGAGGCTCCAATTAGCCAGGGCCCAAAATGTGCTCTAAAGCAGTAATGAACTATTATTTCTATGTAAATGGCCAATTAAACAAAATTAAAGGCTGAAAGACCATACAACTTTCTTCAATCAAAATCAAATTACCTTTATGTTTTTAGACAAAACCCTACTTGTACTGTAACAGAAATCAGTCTTACTAATTTAAGAGTGGGGAAAAGGAGGTGGAATTTATTGTGAAACCCAGATGTCAACTGAAGTTCAGTATCTTTTGGGGATTCAAATAAAATTGGCTTGAACGCTGTTCCATGTGTGGTAGTGTCCCCACATCCCTGACAACCTGGGAATCCTAGGTAACAGGAGATGGGCTGTAAATGTGTTTTATGCTTTGCCTGGTTACCTCTAACTCTGAGTTCCTTAATCCACTGAATTACTTCAGTTTATGGATCAGCCAGGGAGGGAGAAAAAGCATGGGATTAAGAATGTGGATGATATAAATGAGGAAGAGGGAAAAACAAAACCTGACCATCTTAGATCCTGATGGGGAAGAAAATAGGGGAGTATAGGCAGGTTGGGTTAAGGGCAATACAGCTGGGCTTGAGGCCTGTGAAGAAGACAAAGAAGCAATTGCATCTCTGTCAGATAAATCATTCACCTGGAACTTCACAGATGTCAAAGTGAAACTTTTTCCTAGAAAACTAATTAATCCATGGGTGAACCTGTTGATCAATGCTTAGTGATGATATTGGAATCACCTCCTGGCTTTATGTACAGGTTTGAGGTCATTTTTCTTAACATACTGTACTAGGCTTCTCCAGATAAGCAGAACCAACAGGATATATATGGATAGATAGACATAAGAGGAGATTTATTATAGGAATTGGCTCATGCAGTTATGGAGGCTGAGATCCACAATCTGCCATCTGCAAGCTGGAGAACTAGGAAAGACAGTGCTGTAATTCAGTCTGAACAAAAGCCTAAAAACCAGGGGGCTATTGATGTAAGTTGTGGTGAGATTCTGAAGGCTCCAGAACCAAGAAAAGCAATATCTGAGAGCAGGAGAAGATGGAGGTCCCAGTTCAAATAAAAACAGCAAAGTCACCCCTCCTTGGCCTTCTTGTTTTATTCAGGCCCTCAACCGACTGGGTGATGCCCACCCACATTGCTGAGGGTCATCTTCTTTATTCAGTCTACCAATTCAAATGCTAATCTCTTCTGGAAACCCCTCACAGACACACGGAGAAATGTTTTACAACTATCTGTGCATCCTTTTGTCCAGCCAAGTTGACACATAAAATTAACCATCACACATACTAAGGCTAGAGCAGGCTCCAGCTGGTCTCCTACCACCTCCGCAACACTCCAGCTCAGACTCAGGAAGTTAGGAACTGCAGTCTTTTCATGAAAATAAGCCATTTGCTTAATGAGAAAGTTTTCTTTAAATAATCATTTCCCTTAGGGCCAAGGAGACGCAGAGGACCAGGAAACAGAGAAGGGGAGGTGCCAACCCCTCCTTCACTGCCCTGGTAAACTCAGACTCTGCTTCTTAACTTCACCAATTCCCGAGCACGTGTTGCCAACAGCCCTAGGCAACCTAGTCACAGACTAAGAAGTGAACAGGTTCCCCAGAAATTGATAGGTGAGTAGCCTAAGAGGAATGGAGGGAAGACAAAGCAGAGGTGTGAGCGCAGGAGCAGCTGGTGACATGGCAAAGTTTCCCCAGAGAGACAAGGCATCCAATTCCTTCAGCCCCCCACATATTGCCCTCTCCAGATGGAGCCCAGCCCTCTCCTCCCCTCTCCCTTCACCCAAAACCATCTGGCATAGAACCCAATAGGAGTCACAGGAATGTTGGTTGGAAATTAAGTCAAAGTTACCTCTCTCAAGAGCATTTGAACTAAATTTTTATTTACACATATTTAGAGCACCCAGAGCCCAGCCAGTACCTGAAGATCTAGAACTTTCCATGGGGTGGAAGTGAAGCCAAAGATAGGGGCAGATCAAGCCACAGGTGCTAAAAGGAAGAGCAGTCTGTGGTCCCAGAAGGGCAGCCAAAGCACTGGGCTACAAGGGGTCACGGTCCAAGCAAGCAGTCAGTGTTGAATGAGTGCTTACTGTTACCAATGACTGGCTCCATCACCTGAGAAAAATTGGTCAGCCTTGCTGTGCCTCAGGTCTGTCCTATGTAGAATAGAGATGATCCCTAAAATCTCCTGTTTACAGATGGAAAGGGGGATAAATCACTTTGAATCTCCTGGATGTTCATCTTGTTCTCAAGGGTCTCAAACTCATTTAAACTAACCCTAAAAGTCTTTGGGGGAGGGACATTGTAAATGAAGTGGGGAGTCGGCCCTGGCACTGGGATCTTCAGTGGAAAACTCAAGCTCTCCAGCGGCTGATAACTTCACTTACCAAGTGTGATGTCTCTCCAGACATCACTTCCAGGGACAACTTGGGGCAGGATGGAAGGAGCCAAAATTAGATAAGACAGGGGCCTTCCCTTGGAGAAAGAATCCAAGACAGTCTAAGGGCATCTCCAACTGGAGCTGGTCAGAGGCAACTAGTATTACAAGGAGAGGGAGATGGGCAGATATCCTTCAGAAGATTCATGGATCCCGCTAGGGTGTGGCCACCCTGCTTCTCCACAGGATCCTGAATGCTGTCCACACCCCCCACCAGTGTGATAGACCCCGTTTCATCCTTACCCTCTCCGGGACCTCAGAGAAACTGGCCAGTCCCAAGAAGCTGAGTTAGATGGGAAGCAAGCCTGGCTCATAGGCAGTGTGTGGGTAAGCTCTGTAAAGATGAATTTGCCCCATGGAGGGGTACCAGTCAATCTCAGACCCCATTCTTCTACTCTAAGATGCTCATAAAGTATGATGTTTGATAATTTGAGAGACTGAAGTTTCAAGGCCAGCCCTCCAGAGTCATTATCACCCAGAAAACTCTATGCCCAATAAACACTGTATCTGATTCAGGACCTCAGGGTCTGAACAGTGCGGCTTCCCTTGGGTGTTACTATTGCACCCAACAGACAGTTTGCTGTGCTACTCACATGCGCTTTGAAGCTCAAAACTGCAATTCTTCATAAAAAATGACCCAATCACTCAATTTACAAAGTTGTCAGTAAACAAGTGATGTGAGCAAAACTGACAGGCTCTCAAACTGTGCCCAGAAGACCAAAGCAAGAAGGAAGACCAGAGACAGACTTGAGAACTTACGGGCAGGATGGGATGTTTAAAATTTCTTAGCGGTTCCTATCTGACATCGTTGCCTTCATGCCTCTCCCGCTTCTGACTTCCACAGTCACAAGAGTTGGGCTCAGACATTCAGCCCAAATGTGGGTCGCTGCCCTGGCAGCCCCAGCACTGAGTCTCCACATTGGAGCTCCTGGGGGAAGCCAGAGTTTTCACTCAGTGTGATCGTCACAACCCGTGGTTAAAGCCAACTCACTTGCCATGCTCACCCCTCATTCCCTCTTCCCCAGGCCCAGCTGTCACTGAGAAGTCACATGCTCCTAAATACAACCCAGACCTATTGGGTAATTAATCTACCTCCTTAGCCACCCAATCACTCTCCCAAATTTCCTTCTTTCTCTTTCCCTATGAACCAGAAATCCTGAGACAGAAGACTGTAGATTCATGAGAGCATAAGGTGAAACAGAAGTTATGTGAGTCATGGAATCAGACAGGACTGGTATCTGAATCTGGTTTTGCCATGTACAATCTAGTTTAATTTGTAAACAAGCAAGTTGTGTAAAGATTAAATACTTATATGGCAAAAGGCTTAGCATATAGCATGGTTTATAGTAGATGATCACTCGACACCAGCTTCCCCACTTCTTCTAGGATTATTCATTCTGGGCATTAAAAGGGCATTGGCTGCTGGTATCACTGATGTGGTCATGCAAAATGTCATCTTCATTTTGCTCTTCTGTGGCTCCAGCATCGTTAATCAGTACTTCTGCAACCTCTGCCTCTCTGCCTAACCTCCAACTTACCTGTGCTGACGTTGCCAAGGCTGAGGTCATCCTCTTCCATTGTTCTGCTTACCCTCTCCATTGTCACTGTCTTCCTAGTCATGGTCAGAAGGATGCATCCCCTGAAAGCCCAAAGCAAAGCTCCCTCCATCCGTGACTTTCATCTTACTGTCATCTCCCTCTTCAATGACACCATCGTGTTCATATATGCTCAGCCAAGCTCTCAAAGTCTCAAGACAATGGGCTAAACCCTGTGGTTCTGTAGCAGGACAGAGCCAAGTAATCAGATCTTGCAGAGCAGAGTAACTCTAAACCAAGGATGAGTCAAAAGCCAAATACCAGGAGAAGAAGGATAAGATTTCAAAACCCAGGTCAAGATAAGAAAGGCAGCATCATGAGTGAAATCAGGGTCAGACACAAAGTTAGACCAATAGGTGGTACCCTTGGGGGCAAGACAAATATCAGATTCCTTGTCCTTAAGGCCATTGGAAGTCAAACCTAACTTGTGAGGAGCCAGACTCAGAAAGGGGTATTTCAGATCCCTCCAGACTCCTGCTTATGTACAAAATTTGTTTGGAGTTAAGCTTCTTTTAAACACCCATCCTCTCCTATTCTGGCACCTGACCTTGACCTCTCCTCCACATCTCTATTGCCCCTGATAAGAGACAGTGGCCAAAGACAGCACTTCAGAGGCTGCAGTGAAGCGTACTCTGTTCCAGCACCTGTTTCCTCGCCAGCCTCTTTTTTTCATGAGCTCTCCACTCCCAGGACAGCATACAGACACAAGCACATTTGTCACTGGGACGGTGCTGAATTATTCCCGCAGAGTTACATTCCTACAAACTCTGCTCACCATTGTTATCTGGCTGTGTATCTCGCTTCCCCAACTAAACTGCAGGCTCTCTGAAGCAGGAACCAAAGCTCATATTTCATTTCATCCCCCACTGAGCCTAGAACAGTGCTGGGTAGTTAATCAGGGCATATTAATTAAGGCATATGTATTTATATATATTTCACCTCTTCCTCTTTGGATTTTCGGCTTTTAGACGGCAGGAGATAAAAAGAATACCAGTTGTTGTTATTCTATAAGGCTCGGGACTTTATGAACCACTCTGCTCCCTGAAGGAGGCATTTGCCCAATAATGATCATTAATAGCTAATATTTATTGAACATATATTATGTGCCAAGAATTCTGGGAGGCACCACATAACACACTATTTCATTTAACCCTCATAACAATTCTATGAGTAGGTTATGCCTATTTCACATATGAGAAAACTGAGAGTCCAAGAAATCTAGGGTCAAATATAGTTCAATGGCAGATTCAGGTCCAGCTGATTCCAAAGCCTATGCTCTACTCTAATGTCTAAAACCCCTTGGGTTTTTGCAGAAAATTATACAAGTTTACTTTTCTACTGCTTCCAAAAAATCCAGAGAACTTCTCCCTATTTCCCACCAAGGCCCAGCTTTTCTATTAATCCCATAGAGTCTTGACTCCTACCAGGAGTTTTCAGTTCCTACAGAGCACCTGAAGAGCCACTTGGAAGAGGAAAAAAGAAACGGGATAGAAGGGGCAGGAAAAATTAGGAAATGAAAGGGCCCTTGGTGCCACTGCTCTGGCCCCACTCCTTTTGCCACGAAAGGAAGCCCCAATTTCCTAAGCCAGTTACCTCTCCAACATCCCCTTCCTGAGTTCCATCTTAATGCTAGTGAAGAGTTTCTTTGTGAGTCACAACAAATAATGAAGCCACTTTTTCTTCCAAGGCAAGTCCAGGCTGGTTTCAAGAGTAGACAAGCAGTGATTCACCAATTGAATCATAAATGGGGCGCTTGGAGAAGGAGTGACGTTGCTTAAAGTAGCATCTGTCCCCCAAATCAGTGAAGGGTCTATTGAAACAGGATCTCAATTTTTCCTTGTGCAAAAGGAAGTATTTAGAAAATATGATCTAAGGAATGTCATTTCCGGTCCTGGTATTCACACGAAATCTGAACCCACTTGGCAGTACCAATGAACCTATGTATTGATAAAACATATACTGATGGGGTAACCTGCCTTACAGGTAATGTAACTCTGTTTTTCTTCTCAATTATCAGGTGGCCAAAACAGGAAGCAAAATGTCTCCCCCAAAAACAGGAAGCAAAATGCTCCCAAGTCACCCTGAGTAAAGAATGGATTGTCAATTGATAACTTTTTGAAACACCACCAGAAAACCTGTTCCTTGGCCAAAGCTAAGTTTATTAGACTTACTATAATAAGAGAGGATACAGAATCTTAGTAGTTCTCAATAGGAGGAAATAAATGGAAAATATTTATAGATTTTGGGGGTCTGGATTCAAGTGGTTTAAGGTGGATCTTCCACATCAAGGAGCAGATCAGGACTGGACAAAGTCTGTGACATTATAGTTTAGGATTGACAGATACAAGGGGGAAGGGCCTGAAAGCAAATCTTGGTAAGTAAACTACTGTTTGTTGAGAAAATTATTTACCCAAGTGAGTGATCTATTGTCTTAATAGGAGAGAGGTTTGCCTAGAGAAGCAAACTATTTGTTCAGATAAATTGGCCTGCAGGAATTTCATGAAGCAAACAGTGAAGTTATTTATTGGTTTACAATCATATCTTCCTAGGCCTGAATTTCTGGGAACAATTAGCTAAGTCATGTTGCCAAATAGGAAGTCTCAGCTCTCAGTCCCAATAGTTAAACTATGTGGATATAGATGATCTCCAAGCTCAAGTTCAATTTATTTTTTTTTAAACTACCGTGAGACGCTATTCTGTTCCCATGGAAACTGAACTTCACCTCACTTCCTCCCACCAGTGACATTAAGCCTGGGCTATAGTGCTGTGTGTTTCTCCCATCTCACCCCACAAAGTGAGCAGAGATAGTTAATAGAGAAATAGTTTCAGCTGAAGAAGTGCTCATATCACTTGTCAATCAGGCTTGAAAGAATGGGGTTGTATAGAACCTGCTACTAACAACTAGAACCTTCTCATGTTAAAAAAATGAATTGTCATAAATGAGTCATGGGGACGTAATGCACAGCATGGTGACTACAGTTAATGATACTGTCTTGCATATTTGAAAGTTGCTAAGAGAGTAGATCTTAAACATTCTCACCACAAGAAAAAAAATTGTAACTACGTATGGTGACAGATGTTAACTAGACTTATTGTGATCATTTCTCAGTATATGCAAATATCAAATCATTATGTTGTACACCTAAAACTAATAGAATGTTGTACGTCAATTATATCTCATAAAAAATGTTTTTAACTAAAAGTCAAAACAGTTTTAAAAAATTGCCTTAGGTCAATTAGCTAGATGCTGGCTCAGCAAGTGTGAAGAAAGGGCTTCTCAGAGGAAACAGGAAGGATCCTGGCCCGAGAAGCATGGACCATCTGAATTAGGAGAGATGAGCTAGAACTGGGGTCACAGCCAAGAGAAGAAGTTTTCCCTGGAAGAAGATATCAGGCAGCTGAGGCTGCTGTATTAACAGACAATACCCAAATCTCATTGGCTCACAGCAGCAGAAAGTGTATTTCTCACTCGTGTTCACGTCTATCATGAGTCAGTAGTGAGTCTTCTCCTTTTCATTCCAAGATTCAGGCTCATGTAAGAGAAGCCCCTATATCCTGGACATGGCTGGTGTCATAGCAGAGGGAAGAGAGGGGATATGGGAGACCACGGGTTGGCTCCTGAGGCATCTATGCTCAGAGAGGGCACAAATCACTTCCATTCACACTCACGGGGCCACACCTAGTGATGTGACCAAGCTTAATTTAAGTGAGGCAAGAGAATGGATAAGAATTCTTATCCGAGAGCTCCAGGGAGGAGCTCTGACTCTTAGGCATCATAATAAAATCTAGCACAATGAAGGAGACATTGCATTCATGAGTAGAGGACTGGCGGCATGAAGGGGGCATTTGCGGGGTAGATGCATCAGACACCTTGTGCCGGTTGGGATGCAGCGCAAAGGTCAGAGGACCCAGCACTGTTTCACTTCTACTGGCGAGATTCAGCAGGTCTCTCCCAAGTGAATAAACCCCCTCTTACCTGCAGGAAACATGGGCAATCCAGTCGCTCATCTGCTGTGACTCCCTCCCAGATCTGTAGTCTAGGGACTGAATTTCTTTTACCCAAACAAGTCATTTGCTGAACAAGGCCTCTTGCTTTATGAGGTGATTTCCCCTGGGATTGGGGAAACCCAAGGTGCCAGAGTCCCCAAGGAGTGAGCCAGCGTCTTCCTTCCTGGCCTGGGAAAAGCAAGCTTTCTATATCCTGTTCTCACTGGACTTGGCCCCCCAGGGCCCATATCTGAGGGTGTCTGTCAAAGTTATTTATAACAGTGAAAAGTTGGAAATACCTTATTGTCAATCCAGGGGGACAAGTAAATGATGCCACACATACACAATAAAAAACATGCAGTGATTAAATACAATTATGTAGACTATTACTTATTGATTGATATAGGGAAATGCCCACGGCATGAGTGAGAAAGTAAATGACAGAATATCTTGTGTAGTGTAACTCTGTTTGATTCTGTTTATGGGAAATCATGGTCATGATTGCATTGAGAAATTTATAACACGAACACTCACCAATGTCCATTTTCTGTGGTGGCAGGATTTTAGATGATGTTCTGCTCTCTTCTTGGTTCTTTTCTGTGTTGTTTAAATTTTTTACAACTAGCATGTGTTATTTTTACAAAGACAATAGAGCTATTTTGTAGGTGGGAAGAATTATGGTTTTTTTTTTAGGTGGAGAGATGTATTTTCAATATTGTTAAGTGAATAAAGCAAATATGATATAATCCCATTATTGTATATTTATAGCAAATATACATGCTTGTTTCCCAGGGACATTCTGAGGATCAAAGGAAATAACAATTGGGGAAGTCACATCTAGACCATCAAAGAGGGCACATATGTTGATGTCATTATCACTTTCAGTCATTTCTTGTGAGACCTGGGGATTATGTGGACTTGTGTCCCTGTGCACATCTCGGCCTTTTGAGTCTCAGTAACCTGAAGACAGGCCCACCAGGGATGGACACTGTAAATGAAGGGCATCTGTCCTGGCATTTGATGGCGAATCCCTGCTCCTCAGGGGTTCCCAGACAACCCTCCCCAAGACCTCTCCAG
Source organism: Balaenoptera borealis (assembly GCF_965194805.1). Classification (NCBI taxonomy): domain Eukaryota; kingdom Metazoa; phylum Chordata; class Mammalia; order Artiodactyla; family Balaenopteridae; genus Balaenoptera; species Balaenoptera borealis. Next base: position 12,166,012 of record NC_138868.1, read on the forward strand.
CATACCTTGGAAACAACCTGCAGTTCTAGGACTGCTCCTGGGAGGACCAGTCACAAATTCCCACTGGCACATTTCTTAACTCTAGCGGTCATGATGAAAAAAACTAGATGAAACTTAAGACGGGAGTCTTCCCAGCTTTGTTACAACTGGTTGAGAAGTTCCCTTGAGAAAGCTGGTCAGAGGCAATTAATGAAAAGGGGAGAGGAACACCCCAAGAGGTCTGCAAAAACAAGGCTCATGGATGGATGGTCTCTGCTCAACCACAGGTAAGTGGGCTGAGAGGTGGAATCCTAATACCAGTAGGGGCTTAGATTCCTTTATCCTCCCTTCCTCATGAACCATGCTCACACCATTCAGATCTGATCAGCCCCTGCACTGAGGTGACTGGGGAAAAATTGGAGCTCAGAAGCAGTGCACAGTAAGGTTGAAATTAATTTCCTTAGGGTTGGACCCAGGGACCTCTTGGCTTTTTTTTTTAATTAATTTGGTTGTATTTCTTTTTTTTTTTTTAATTTATTTATTTATGGCTGTGTTGGGTCTTCGTTTCTGTGCGAGGGCTTTCTCTAGTTGCGGCAAGTGGGGACCACTCTTCATCGCGGTGCGCGGGCCTCTCATTATCGCGGCCTCTCTTGTTGCGGAGCACAGGCTCCAGACGCGCAGGCTCAGTAATTGTGGCTCACGGGCCCAGTTGCTCCGCGGCATGTGGGATCTTCCCAGACCAGGGCTCGAACCCGTGTCCCCTGCATTGGCAGGCAGATTCTCAACCACTGCGCCACCAGGGAAGCCCTTTTTTTTTTTTTATATTTGGCTGCATCATGTCTTAGTTGCTGCACGTGGGATCTATGTTGAGGCATGCGGGGATCTTCCCTTGTGGCGGGCAGGCTTCTCTCTAGTTGTGGCGCAAGGGTTCCAGAGCGCGTGGGCTCTGTAGTTTGCGGCGCGCGGGCTCTCTAGTTGAGGCATGCAAGCTCAGTAGGTGTGGCGCGCCGGCTTAGTTGCCCTGCGGCATGTGGGATCTTAGTTCCCTGACCAGGGATGGAACCTGCGTCCCCTGCATTGTAAGGCAGATTCTTTACCACTGGACCGCCAGGGAAGTCCCAGGGGCCTCTTGGCTTTTACTGCTCACATTCTATCCTCTGTTAGCTTCAACTACGAGCTTTACTTTGTACACCAGAGACCTTGGAGTTCTCCCTGACACTACTCTCCTCCTCACACTGGCATCTTCAGCCCATCACCAAATCCTGACATATTTACAGCCAAACATCACTTGAATCCATTTACCTCTGTCTGTCTCCACTATCCTCCACCCCTCTAGTTTAAGCTATGAATCCCCCCTGGATGATTTCAACATCCTCCCAACAAATCTCCCCCATCTATTGGCCCTCCTCCAATCATTTCCCCACAACTGAATTTAGAGTGATCTTATCAAAAAGCAAATATGGCCATATCATCTCCCTGGTTAAAATTTTTTTATGGCATCCCAGAAAAAAAAAAAATCCTTAACATAGTCTCGGGTACTAGATAATAACAGTGTAGGCTCTAAACCTGACCACCTGAATTCAAACCCCAGTTCTGCCACTTATAGCTGAGCCTTTGGGCAAGTCCCTTAACTTCTTTGTGCCTTGGTTTCCTCATATGTAAAATAGAGATTTCAGTAGTACATCTCATAAGGTTGTTGAGAGGATTAAATGAAATTAATGGTGTTTAGAATAGTGCTTGATACACAGAAAGCACTCAATAAATGTTACAAAGCACTGCCTGCCTGCTGGCCTCAGCTTGCACACTCTCCCTCTTTGCCCTCTACCAGCACTGGCCCTTTATTCAGCTCTTATTCCTCTCTAGGCTTGCTCAGACCTCAGGGCCTTTGCATAGGCTGTCCCCACTCTTCTCTCCTATGAAAAACTCTTCCTGGGGAAAAACGTCCTTGGTCTTCTGGTCAAAGTTTCAGGCTTATAGCACTAAGTACCTCCATGTTGGAGTTATTGCTCCAGTTGCAATTTTCAATAATTTGTGTGATTATTTCTAAATTCCACAAGAGTGGGCACTACGTCTGTTCACTCCTTACCATTGGCTCCTTACTTCCCACTCTGTGCGTAGCACACAGTGGATGCACAATAAACATATTCTGAATGACTGAATATGTCCGTCAACTCTCAAGCTTCCATCTCCTATGCAGAACTTTCTGCTAAGCTTCAAAATGGTAGAGCAACCTGTCTCCTGGACCTGTGTATTGGGCTCTCCCAAATGCTATCAAAAATGGAACTTACCACATTCCTCCTCAAACCTGTTACCTGTTAGAGTGAATGACACCATTGTTCACCCCATTACCCAAATGAGGACCCTGGATGTCATCCTTGACTGCCCTTCAGCACACATATCCAATTAATGAGCAAGTACTGATAAACCCATCTCCCAGCTATTTCCCTAATCTTTTCACTCTCTCTCTTTTTTTTTTTTTTTTTTAAATTTTATTTATTTATTTATTTATGGCTGTGTTGGGTCTTCGTTTCTGTGCGAGGGCTTTCTCCAGTTGTGGCAAGTGGGGGCCACTCTTCATCGCAGTGCGCGGGCCTCTCACTATCACAGCCTCTCTTGTTGCGGAGCACAGGCTCCAGACGCGCAGGCTCAGTAATTGTGGCTCACGGGCCCAGTTGCTCCGCGGCATGTGGGATCTTCCCAGACCAGGGCTCGAACCCGTGTCCCCTGCATTGGCAGGCGGATTCTTAACCACTGCGCCACCAGGGAAGCCCCTTCACTCTCTCTTTGAGCAAGGATCTCATCTACATTGGTCACCATTGTGTCTCCAGTCCTAATAATGGGACTTGATTATTTGTGAGTCAATAAATAACACTATCCCAGCCAAGGCCACTGTGGTCAGCTGCCTAATGTAGCTCCCTGCCTCCTGTCTAACTTCCCTTGAATTCATTTTAACACCTTAGGCTGACCATGTCACCATCCTGCTTAAACTCCTCCAGCAGCTCTCCACTTATAGGACTCTGCTCTCAAGGCCAGTCCTCCAGGAGCTGAGCAGTATTTCCTCATGGTTAACAGTGACCAGTACTGGTTAGTAAATGTTTATTGTATTTATTTATTTATTTATTTTGGCCACGCCCCGTGGCATGCGGGGTCTTAATTCCCCGACCAGGGATCCAACCTGCGCCCCCTGCAGTGGATGCATGACGTTCTAACCACTGAACCACCAGGGAATTCCCAGTAAATGTTTATTTTTAAAAGGCAAGGAATAAATAGTACCTGGACTAACCCTGGGGGTCTGAAAACTCGTTTCTTCACCCATTCACTAAAGCTCTTTCTATCAAAAGAAATTTATTTATTGGGAATTCCCTGGTGGTCCAGTGGTTAGGACTCCTCACTTTCACTGCTGCGGGCACGGGTTCAACCCCTGGTCAGGGAACTAAGATCCCACAAGCCGTGCAGTATGGCCAAAATTTAAAAAAAAAAAATTGTTTATGAAATTAGTTGAAACTCCAAACTACTGATCACTGTACTTTACACACAAATATCAAGCAATTAAAGTTATAGCCAAAAGTGGCAAGTTCCTGTACCCAAGGAAAGAGCAGAGGTGTCAGAGAGAGAAGTGGAACCCATCCTTGGCTCTGTAAGGTATCCATGGGAACAGGAGATCTTCAGAAACTCTCAGGGACTTTCTCATCTTGAGATGACATCCACCTTCATGAGCCACCCCTATTCTGACCTTGATAAGCCTTCTCTTTTCTTTCATGTCAGGACACTTCATTGTCATTCATGCACTCTCATTGCCATGGCAGCCCCTCATCAACATCTTAGCAGAGGAACTGGAGGAGGCTGTCCTGCTTTCTCATCCAGGAATTTATTACTGTCAATCCAGGTCCTCCAGGGTTCAATCACACCCATTGTTTCAGCCAACTCACCCCTTAACTCTATCAGTGTGCTAGAGATGAGTGAGCCCAGATCATGGAATTATTGAAGAGACAGGCCAAGCAAAGCACCCCTGCCAGCTTCCTTCTGGTTTTCTCTGTGCTGAGGTCTTTAAGGACCACAATAACTAACATCTCTCCTCTCTATGCTAATTCTGAACCAATTAAGAGAGACGAGGTAGAAGCAAGGCAGACAGAGAGCAAAATACCACCTGCATCACTGATGCAACTTGGTACTGCAGAACATGACTCATCCTTGTAAATTGTCTTCTTAAAAATTAGACAGACAATGACCTAGTTTTAAGGTCTACATTACAGAGAAATAGAGCAGAGCAGAACCTGTGCTTCCAATGAGCAAAGAAGAGAGCAAAGCAGAACTACACACATTCAGTGCCTTAACCCAAACCCATTGATCACAAAAGGCATCCCTCCTCCAGGAGAAGAGGGGGTGAGGTGTATTACACAATGGATACCCCTCTTTAAGAAAGGAAACATCATGAGCAGAGAAGAAGCATCCCCACTGGTGTTCTCCATAGGTAAAATCTGTACATACTTCTTATATTTCAAGAGGCTGAGTTGCCAATAGGTACTGATAGCACAAAGCCATATTACCAGCTTTGACCAGACACCACCTATTTCTAGCTATCCTGAGATACTCTGAAGAGGCCCTGCCTTATTCCTCCTTTGTTCTCAGCCTCATCCAGACGATATAGAATTCCAAACGTTTAACAACCAGAACGCCATGGGCACCAACCAGAACAGATGCTCCAACAATCAGAACCTACACTCAACCAATCAGAACTGATGTCCAACCAATGACGTCCAACCAATGACAGCAGACCCTGGCCAGTATCCCATACAAGGGCTTCCCCTCAGAACAGCAGCTTTGGTTATCTGAAAACCCAAAAAGCGAGGATGCTTAGAGGCAAATTCTTGGGAACATGACAACAGCTGAGAAAACGTATATAAACATGAGGGCCCCTCTGGGGAGGTTAGGGATGTAGGCGTGTGAACACTCTGACCTGTGCTCTCTGGTGAAAGAGCTCACCTCCAGTTCTGCCTTCAGAACCATGCCCTGCACTGGACCCCAATACCACAAATCTGGCATGTCCTACTGCCTTCAGTTATTTATAGCTAAAACACAAGACTTTGGTTCTTTGGTCATGGTTTTGTCGAACTGGAGTTTTCATATTTAATGTAGCTGCCTATTCTCCCATACAAATATTTTTCTTAGTTAGTGGTAAATAATAAACGACTTTGTTTTAATTTATTGCATTTAATTTTCTCCCCTTGTATTATTAGCTCTGTAATACAGAGAGATCTGAAAGCCCAGTCTCAGGGATTTCCCTGGCGGTCCAGTGGTTAAGACTCTGCACTTCCACTGCTCCCTGGTCAGGGAAATAAGATCCCACATGCCATGTGGCACGGCCAAAAAAAAGAAAAAAAGAAAACCCAGTCTCCTGACAACTGCTCAGGAGGCCTGTATCAATAGCCAGGAGTGTCCCCAGCTGGGTGTATTAGTGTCCTAGGGCTGCTGTAACAAAGTACCACAAATTGTGTGGCTTAAAACAAGAAAAATATACTCCCTCGTAGTTCTGGAGGCTACAAGTTCAAAATTAAGGTGTTGGCAGAGATGTGCTCCCTCAGAAGCTTCAAGGGGTGGATGTTTCCTTGTCTCTTCTGGCTTCCAGAAGCCCCAGATATCCTTGGCTTGTGGCAGCATCACTCCAATCTCTGCTTCTGTCTTCACATGGCCACCTTGCATCTGTATCTGTGTCTTCACATGGCATTCTCCCATACCTCCTGTATCTCCATTTTCTTTTCTTATAAGAACACCAGTCATATTGGATTGAGGGCTCACCCTAATCGAATATGATTCAACTTGATTACTTCTGCAAAGACCCTATTTACAAATAAGGTAACAGTCACAGGTACCAGCGGTTAGGACTTCAACAAATCTTCCTGAGAGATACAATTCAACCTACAACACTGGGAGAAATCACTGCTCTACTGAGTCACCTTATATTAATGATGACATTAGGCCTGATTTCCGTGTCCCTGGCCTTGGGGACTAGTACTGTTGGAGCCTTTGCCCCCAAATAAATTACAAATTAACACTTTCACGTATTCCCTCTCTGGACCAACATACTGGCCTCCAGCACTCACTAGTGATGCAGTTCTCCATGGAACAGGAAATTTGGGGAATAGAAAATTATTATAACTATGTAATAGACATATGATTATTACTTGGACCGAGTTCTAATCCCACGTTCTTTATGTACTAGATCTCTTACCTTGGGCAAATTGATCCTCTCACTAAATATAAATGGACATAATGTTTTTTTTTATGTTCTATACATTTTTACAATTTATTTTATTGAAGTATAGTTGATTTACAATGTTGCATTAATTTCTGCTGTACAGCAAAGTGATTCAGTTATACGTATATATACATTCTTTTTCATACTCTTTTCCATTATAGTTTATCACAGGATATTGAATATAGTTCCCTGTGCTATACAGTAGGACCTTGTTGATTATTCATAGTTTGCATCTGCTAATCCCAAACTCCCAATCCATCCCTCCCCCTGCCCTATCCCCCTTGACAACCATAAGTCTGTTCTCTATGTCTGTGAGTCTATTTCTGTTTCGTAGATAAGTTCATTTGTCATATTTTAGATTCCACATGTAAGTGATATCCTATATTATCTATCTGTCTCTGTCTGATTTAATTCACTTAGTGTGATAATCTCTAGGTCCAACCATGTTGCTGCAAATGGCATTATTTCGTTCTTTTTTATGGCTAACATTCCATTGGATATATGTACCACATCTTCTTTATCCATTCCTCTGTCGATGGACATTAAGGTTGTTTCCATGTCTTGGCTATTGTGAATAGTTAAATGGGCATAATATTTAAATGAGAAAGTATTATGAAGTTTCAATAGCTGTTTAGGAAATGAGTTAGCACATGACTCACAGTAGGTGATCAATTCAGGCCAGTGTCCCCCCCCACCCAGTTCCTCTAGCACTGCCCATTCTGGGGGAATTAAAAGAGCTGCAGACACTGACCCCAGGGTCTGCCTCTAGGGTACAAGCATGTCTTACTTGGTGTCTCTGCAGTGACGGGCACCACAGGGAAGAACTGCACCCGCGTCACCTGGTTCCTCCTGCTGGGGCTCACAGAGCAGGCGGGGCTCAAGGGCATCCTCTTTGCACCCTTCCTGTTCATCTACTCAGTCACCCTCACAGGCAACCTGGCCATGATCACCCTGACCCACGCAGACCCGTGTACTTCTTGCTGCATATCCTCTCCTTCATAGACTCCTCCTCCTCCACGTTAAGCACCCCCAGGCTGCTGGAGAGCTTCCTCACCTCAAGCCAGTCCATCTCCTTTGCAGGCTGCGTGGTCCAGATGGCCCTCATGACTCTCCACGGTACTGCTGAGTGTCTGCTCCTGGCCATTATGGCATATGACCAATTTGCTGCCATCTACCACCCTCTCCTCCACCACACCATCATGTCCCAAAGTCTGTGTGTCCAACTAGTGGCAACCACCTATATGGCTTCTGTTGCCAATTCAGCTTTACTGACTGGGTACATCTTCAAGCCGCTCTACTGTGGTCTCAATATCATTAACCACTATGTCTATGACGTCCCCCTTGTGCTCCAAATTGCCTACGCAGACATTGCCAAGGCTGAGGCCATTGTCTTCTCATCTTCTGCCTTGATTATCCTCTTTACCGTCACCATTATCCTGGTCTCCTATGCCTACATCCTGGTGACTATCTGCAGGATGCGTTCCCTCAAGGCTCAGAGCAAAGCACTCTCCACCTGTGCCTCCCACCTCGCAGTCATCTGCCTTTTCTATGGCACCATCACCTTCATGTATGCCCAGCCAAGCTCTCACAGTTCCATGGAACAGAACAAGGTCGTGTCTGTCTTCTACACAGTGATCATCTCCATGCTGAACCCTCTGATCTACAGCCTGAGGAATAAAGATGTGAAGCCTGCTCTAAAGAGGAGATGCCTTGACATGCTGCCTTCCTAACAGAGAGTGGAACATTCTATCCTAAGCCATAACATGGTAGAGACAACATAAAACATGAATAATATTAACACTTGGATAGAAGGAATTATGTGCCAGCACTATTTCAAATACCTTTCACATATCAATCCATTTAATCTTCACAACAAGAGGTTGAAATAAATACTATTATTATCCCTTAGGAATCTGAGGCACAGAGAGGCTGAGTAACTGGCCCAAGGTCACACAGCTAATAAGAAGCATAGTCAGAATTTGAATCCAGGCAGTCTGGCTCCAGAGACCATGTTCTCAACCAATACATTATATTGCCTTTTTCTGATAAGTGCATCTTACAAACAGACAATGGGCACCGTTTTTCCTAAATTCCATATGTCATAAGGAGGGGCTAGATCATGGAATTATAAGGTGGTATGGGCAGAATATGGACTTTGGCACACCTGAGTTATGCTGCCTCTGAGTGATTCTCTCTTTAGGCAACTGTGTGATGTCAAGTCAAGGTATACAACCCCCTGACCCTCAGTTTTCCCAAGTGAAATGGGGCACTAACGCCCATCTCAACTGGTTATCATAAGGTTCCCATGAAGATAAAATGGGCTTACATGGGGTCTGGCACAAACAGTTATTCAGACCATTGGGTTCTTTTCTTCCCTGGGGAAACTTCTCCATGAAACCAAATTTTTGTACATCAATGTTTTTTAAGTGTGAGACCATATCAGATAAACTAAAAGGTCCTACTGTATAGCACAGGGAACTATAATCAATATCTTATAATAAATCATAATGAAAAAGAATATGGAGAGGGCAGACAGCAGAAGCAAGAAGAACTACAATCCTGTAGCCTGCAGAATGAAAACCACAATCACAGAAATATAGACAAAATGAAAAGGCAGAGGATAATGTCCCAGATGAAGGAACAAGATAAAATCCCAGAAAAACAACTAAATGAAGTGGAGATAGGCAGCCTTCATGAAAAGAATTCAGAATAATGATAGTGAAGATGATCCAGGACCTCAGAAAAAGAATGGAGGCAAAGATCAAGAAGATGCAAGAAATGTTTAACAAAGACCTAGAAGAATTAAAGAACAAACAGACAGAGATGAACACAGATCATGAAGAAATCAAAGAGGAAATCAAAAAATACCTAGAGACAAATGACAATGAAAACACGATGATCCAAAACCTATGGGATGCAGCAAAAGCAGTTCTAAGAGGGAAGTTTACAGCAATACAATCCTACCTCAAGAAACAAGAAAAATCTCAAGTAAACAATCTAACCTTACACCTAAAGGAACTAGAGAAAGAAGAACAAACAAAACCCAAAGTTAGTAGAAGGAAAGAAATCGTAAAGATCAGAGCAGAAGTAAATGAAATAGAAACAAAGAAAACAATAGCAAAGATAAATAAAACTAAAAGCTGGTTCCTTGAAAAGATAAACAAAATTGATAAACCTTTAGCCAGACTCATCAAGAAAAAAGAGGGAGAGGACTCAAACCAATAAAATTATAAATGAAAAAGGAGAAGTTACAACAGACACCACAGAAATACAAAGCATCATAAGAGACAACTACAAGCAACTCTATGCCAATAAAATGGACAACCTGGAAGAAATGGACAAATTCTTAGAAAGCACAACCTTCCAAGACTGAACCAGGAAGAAATAGGAAATATGAACAGACCAATCACAAGTAATGAAATTGAAACTGTGATTAAAAATCTTCCAACAAACAGAAGTCCAGGACCAGATGGCTTCACAGGTGAATTCTACCAAACATTTAGAGAAGAGCTAACACCCACCCTTCTCAAACTCTTCCAAAAATTTGCAGGGGAAGGAGCACTCCCAAACTCCTCCTACGAGGCCACCATCACCTTGATACCAAAACCAGACAGAGATACAATAAAAAAAAAAAAATTACAGACCAATATCACTGATGAATATAGATGCAAAAATCCTCAACAAAATACTACCAAACATTATCCAACAACACATTAAAAGGATCATACACCATGATCAAGTGGGATTTATCACAGGGATGCAATGATTCTTCAATATATGCAAATCAATCGATGTGATACACCATATTAACAAATTGAAGGAGAAAAACCATATGATCATCTCAATAGATGCAGAAAAAGCTTTTGACAAAATTCAACACCCATTTATGATAAAAACTCTCCAGAAAGTGGACATAGAGTAAACCTACCTCAACATAATAAAGGCCATATACGACAAACCCACATCAAACATCATTCTCAGTGGTGAAAAATTGGAAGTATTTCCTCTAAGATCAGGAACAAGACAAGGATGTCCACTCTCGCCACTATTATTCAACATAGTTTTGGAAGTCCTAGTCACAGCAGTCAGAGAAGAAAAAGATATAAAAGGAATACAGATTAGAAAGGAAGAAGTAAAACTGTCACTGTTTGCAGGTGACATGATACTATACATAGGAAATCCTAAAGATGTCACCAGAAAACTACTAGAGCTAATCAATGAATTTGGTAAAGTTTCAGGATACAAAATTAATGCACAGAAATCTCTTGCACTATGCACTAACTATCCTATGCACTAACAATGAAAGATCAGAAAAAGAAAGTAAGGAAACAATCCCATTCACCAGTGCAACAAAAAGAATAAAATACCTAGTAATAAACCTACCTAAGGAAGTAAAAGACCTGTACTCAGAAAACTATAAGACACTGATGAAAGAAATCAAAGATGACAAAAACAGTTGGAGAGATACACCATGTTCTTGGATTGGAAGAATCAATGTTGTGAAAATGACTATACTACCCAAAGCAATCTACAGATTCAGTGCAATCCCTATCAAATTACCTGTGGCATTTCTCACAGAACTAGAACAAAAAATCTTAAAATTTTAATGGAGACACAAAAGATCCCTAAGAGCCAAAGCAATATTGAGAAAAAAAAAACAGAGCTGGAGGAATCAGGCTCCCTGACTTCAGACTATACTACAAAGCTACAGTAATCAGGACAATATGATATTGGCACAAAAACAGAAATATAGATCAATGGAACAAGATAGAAAACCCAGAGATAAACCCATGCACCTATGGTCAACTAATCTATGACAAAGGAGGCAAGGATATACAATGGAGAAATGACAGTCTCTTCAATAAGTGGTGTTGGGAAAACTGGACAGGTACATGTAAAAGAATGAAATTAGAACACTCCCTAACACCATATACAAAAATAAACTCAAAATGGATTAAAGACCTAAATGTAAGACCAAACACTGTAAAACTCTTAGAGGAAAACATAGGAAGAACAACCTTTGACATAAATCACAGCAAGATCTTTCTTGACCCACCTCCTAGAGTAATGGAAATAAAAGCAAAAATAAACAAATGGGACCTAATGAAACTTAAAAGCTTTTGCACAGCAAAGGAAACTATAAACAAGACAAAAAGATAACCCTCAGAATGGGAGAAAATATTTGCAAATGAATCGACAGACAAAGGATTCATCTCCAAAATATACAAACAGCTCATGCAGCTCAATATCAAAAAAACAAACACAATCAAAAAATGGGCAGAAGATCTAAATAGACTTTTCTCCAAAGAAGACATACAGATGGCCACAAGGCACATGAAAAGCTGCTCAACATCACTAATTATTAGAGAAATGCAAATCAAAACTACAATGAGGTATCACCTCACACCAGTTAGAATGGGCATCATCAGAAAATCTACAAACAATAAATGCTGGAGAAAGTGTAGAGAAAAGGGAACCTTCTTGCACTGTTGGTAGGAACGTAATTTGATGCAGCCGGTATGGAGAACAGTATGGAGGTTCCTTAAAGAACTAAAAATAGAATTACCATATGACCCAGCAATCCCACTCCTGGGCATATACCCAGAGAAAACCATAATTCAAAAAGACACATGCACCCCAATGTTCATTGCAGCACTATTTACAATAGCCAGGTCATGGTAGCAACCTAAATGTCCATCGACAGATGAATGGATATAGAAGATGTGGTACATATATACAATGGAATATTACTCAGCCATACAAAGGAATGAAACTGGGTCATTTGTAGATATGTGGATGGACCTAGAGACGGTCATACAGAGTGAAGTTAGAAAGAGAAAAACAAATTTCGTATATTACCACATATATGTGGAATCTAGAAAAATGGTACAGATGAATCGGTTTGCAAGGCAGAAACAAAGATATAGAGAACAAACGTATGGACACCAAGGGGGGAATGCAGGGCAGGGGGTGTGGGATGAATTGGGAGGTTGGGATTGACATATATACACTAATATGTATAAAATAGATAACTAATAAGAACCTGCTGTTTAGCACAGGGAACTCCACTTCGCTGTACAGTAGAAACTAACACAACATTGTAAAACAACTACACCCCAATTAAAAAAAAGAAACAGGGCTTCCCTGGTGGTGCAGTGGTTGAGAATCCGCCTGCCAATGCAGGGGACGCTGGTTCGAGCCCTGGTCCGGGAAGATCCCACATGCCGCAGAACAACTAAGCCCATGCACCACAACTACTGAGCCTGTGCTCTAGAGCTCGGAGCCACAACTACTGAGCCCACGTGCCACAACTACTGAAGCCTGCATTCCTAGAGCCCATGCTCCACAACAAGAGAAGCCACCACAATGAGAAGCCCACGCACCGCAATGAAGAGTAGCCACCATTAGCTGTAACTAGAGAAACCCTGCGTGCAGCAACAAAGACCCAATGCAGCCAAAAATAAATAAATAAATTTATTTAAAAAAAAAAAAAAGGCTAGAAATTGTTCAGACTGATATGGACACTCCATGAAGATCCAGGTGCCAGCATCTTTCTGTCCCAGCATCTTTCATGCATAATTTCTGTTATGGGCCAAATTATCTCCCCACCCCAAAATTGATATGTTGAAACCTTAACCCCTGGTACCTCAGAACATAACTGTATTTGGAGACAGGGCCCTTAATACAATCGGACTGATGTCTTTATAAGAAGAGGAAATTTGGACACACAAAGAGATACCTTGGATGTGCACACACAGAGAAAAGACCATGTGAGGACACAGCAAGAAGGTGGTCACCTTCAAAACAAGGAGAGAGGCCTCTGAAGAAACCAAACCTTCCAACACCTTGATCTTAGACTTCTGGCCTCCATAACTCTGGAAGAAATTAGTATCTGTTGTCTAAGTTACACAGTCTTTGGTATTTTGTCAAGCACTAATATGGCTTCTATATTCAAGGCTGCCCCTTAGCCTAATATGACTGCTGAAGCTCTAGCCATCACTTTACTGTTTGAAGAAGAAAGCTGGAGGAATGGGGGACATTACCAGCTGTCTATCCCCTTTTTGTAGTCTTTTCAATAACAACCAAGCACAACCATTGGCCTCTCATTGGCCAGAACTTAGTCACACAGGAGTCATATGACTTGACTAAGCAAGGGAGGCTGGAAAATATGGTTATTAGCTGGACACATGGCCACCTTGACAATCTTGGGATCCTGTTTTTAAAAAAGAAAGGGAGAACAAACACTGGATAGGCGTCCAGTACTCTTGATGCCTATCCAGTATTCATTCCCTGACCGCCTACTGCCTAGAGCAGAGGATGGCAGAAGACTGATGGTTCACCCATGACCCCAATGCACCCTGCCAACTGGTTGTGTGTGGGCAGCATATAGTAAGTTTAAAGTTTTTAGCCAACATAAAAAATTTTGAGAACTTCCCTGGTGGCACAGTGATTAAGAATCTGCCTGCCAATGCAGGGGACACGGGTTCGATCCCTGGTCCGGGAAGATCCCACATGCCACGGAGCAACTAAGCCCGTGTGCCACAACTACTGAGCCTGAGCTCTAGAGCCCGCGCCCACAACTACTGAGCCCGCGCGCCTAGAGCCCGTGCTCCACAACAAGAGAAGCCACCACAATGAGAAGCCCACGCACCGCAACGAAGAGTAGCCCCCACTCGCCGCAACTAGAGAAAGCCCACGCACAGCAACGAAGACCCAGCGCAGCCAAAAATAAATAAATTAATTAATTAATTAATTAATTTAAAAAAAAATTTTGATACAATCACATTTTTTAAATCCCTATTGCCACTTTCTCTGGGAAGAAAAATTGAATTGGAGCACTCCACCAGTCTCATTCTCAGCATAGTTATAATCATCTGGTGCTGAGGCAGAGATGCCCTTTTAAACAGGACACAGATTCTCCAGTTCTCCCCACCCCATTCCTCCCCATCACTCTTCTTGGAGTGTCTGTTGCCTTTTTATCATGCCCTGAGTTTTTTCATAATAGTAGAGAAAATGTATTATATTCACATCTCTAGCAAAAGTAAGAAAAGAAAATAAGGGCTTAGAGATGTACATGTTTCAAGACAAGTAGCCAGTGCCTAGGACAATGCCTGGTGCATGGAAAAAGCTCGGTCAATACTCCTTGAATGAAGGAAGATAATATCTATTTTTTGGATGTGAAGAATGTCCCCATAGGTGTAAGATTAACCACTCCCCCCCCCAAAAAAGTGTGTCCATGTAGAAGAATACATTTTTCATTCATTTAAGGTGTCTGACTGGTCCTTGTACGTATCTGAGTTTGCAACCCTTGGCCATGGGGAAAATTCTCACCTCTTTAGTATTATCTTACAAGCTTGTGCCACCCTCACTTTCCAGGGAGCACCTCACAGTTCCCACCAAGCACCTACCCTGCGGCCCCGACCAGTGACCTGGCCTGGCCTGAATAGGTCATACATTTGCACACCTCTTCCTTTGCTTACGTCCTCCCAGCCCCTGGAATGTGCTCCCTCATCGCTTTGTCAGCCTGACAGATCTTTTTGTTATCATTCCAGTCCCAGCCTAAATGCAACCTCTTCTCGGAACTTCTCTGACTCCTACACACAGGATTTATCATTCCTTCCTCTGTCCTCTGGTTTGCCTTTGTTAAAGAAAAATGTTTAAACTACCAGAAACCAAAGATTGAGTGCTGAATGGAAAAAAAAAAAAAGGAAGATTTACTTTCAAGCAGGAAGCCCAATCTAGCACAGCCTAGGAAAACTTCAGATCTGACGATGTGGGAGAAGAAAAGGGGTCATTTTCCAAAGCCAGAAGACTATGAACTGTCCCTTTCCCAGGTTAGGAAAGCAAAGTCCCTGGGTGTTCCTGAACGGTTGCTGACACCTGGGTTTTTATTTTTTATTTATTTGTTTGTTTGTTTGTTTTATTTTTGGCTGCATGCGAGCTTTCTCTAGTTGTGGCGAGCAGGGGCTACTCTTCATTGCGATGCGCAGACTTCTCATTGTGATGGCTTCTCTTGTTGCAGAGGATGGGCTCTAGGTGCATGGGCTTCAGTAGTTGTGGCACGCGGGCTTCAGTAGTTGTGGCTTGTGGGCTCTAGAGCGCAGGCTCAGTAGTTGTGGCGCACGGGCTTAGTTGCTCCGCAGCATGTGGGATCTTCCCAGACCAGGGCTCGAACCCGTGTCCCCTGCACTGGCAGGCGGATTCTTAACCACTGTGCCACCAGGGAAGTCCCTACACCTGGGTTTCTAATTAGAAAAGATCTGGCGTAGTTGGAGGTGGTCTTCTGGGTACACATGTGGTGCCTGGCTTGGGCTGGGGTTGTGACGTCCAGCTGCCTCTGCGTGTACGTGAGGTGCCTGAGTCAGGCGGGAATCATCCAGTTAACAGCTTACCTCATCAGCAGCCAGGAGACCAAGTCAAGGCTCATGACTTACCTCCACACCAGCACACTCACACACGGCACTGAAAATGTCATGTTTTTCTCCCCTATTAGAATTCTGTCTTTTTTTTTTTTTTTTGGCCACACCTTGTGGCTTATGGGACCTTAGTTCCCCGACCAGGGATTGAACCCAGGCCCTCGGCAGTGAAAGCGCGGAGTCCTAACCACTGGACTGCCAGGGAATTCCCTATTTTGTCTTTTCTTTTTTTTAACCTTATGTCCCAGTCACCCAGCCCCTGCCCCAGTGTTCAATACAGAGAGGATATTCAATTATTGCTTATTGTTTGACTTAAATAAGAGAATGCAGCAAAGTACCTCCTTAGTGTCTGACACATAATAGATGCTCAGTAAATTATAGCTCCTGTGGGAAGGACGCATGAGGCCAAATAACGGGCAGGAATCTTTCTCCCAAGAACAGGGAGGAAAGGATGCCTCAAGCTTCAGCCCAGCACAACTGCTACAAATTACAAGGCTGCATCTTTCTGTAAGGAGCTGATACTCCTCACCTCCACATCAGCAAGCTGCACCTGTGAGCCATTTTCCCACAGAGAGGGCAATCTGGAAACCCCCAGCACTGCTCCCTGGGACAGGCTCTACCCAGCTGTGTGTGGGGAATGGGAGCAGAAAGCAGAATCTCATTTATACCTAGATTTTACTGGTGCCTTCATTTCGTGAAGAAGGTCATGTAGCTGGGAAATCTTAGCATCAGGATATAGCTAAAGCCAGTGGTGTCCAGAGCACAGGTTCTTTCCATAGTTCTGGGCAACCCTGTCATCACTCTGTCCCCTGACTCTCTGCTCCTTTAAAGCCTCTGTTACCACTGAGTTCCCTTTAATGCCATTTAAATCATTTTCAGTATGCAGGCTTTGTATCCACAGCTAGACTGTAAATTCCCTGAGGGCAGGGAGTGTGCCTTTCAGAGCTGGGGTTTGGAATTAGGGCTCCATGAAAGCTGGTGGGAGAATTACAGAATGGACCTCTCCCAACACCAGCAGGGCTGCTCCCAGCGGCGGACCCTGGAGACCTGGGCTTCTGCAAGAAATCCGGAGGCAAATTCACAGTTTTTATTCTCTCTGAGGAAACCCTATCTGCTTCCATCAGCTTCCTTCTCAGCCCAACAACTCTGATAGCTATCTGCCCAACAATTCTGTAGAGTCAGATCTGACCAGGAGCTTCTTGTAAGCTCAGGGCAGCTGCAGAGGGAGTTGGAAACAGGGGAAAAAAAGGACCGACAAGGTAAGGGAACAAGAGTGGCAACTAATCATGTACCCTCTGCACCAATCCCTTCCCTAGCCCTCTCTCCCAGAGGGCTTATCTCCTGCAGGGAGAGGTCTCCACCTGAGACTTGGGGCATGTGAGTCACACTTGAGGAGAGCTTCTTCTCTCTCCACCAGGATGAGTTCAGGCAGGTTCAGTGCAGGGCAAGGGCCATGAGTCACCGGTGATGAAGAAAGAGCCAGGGAATGGGAGAGGGTGGGGCAGGCCCTTCTACTGTGTCAGTGTCCACAGCCTCCCTTCCTGTCTTTGGCCACGGATATCAAAGGCGTTTCCTAGGCAGGTCAGGGTCTCTCGACCTTGACACTATGAACACCTGGGGCTGGATAATTCTTTGTTGTGGCCGTTGTCCTGTGTGTTGTAGAACGTTTCTCAGCATCCCTGGCCTCTACCCTAAGATGCCAGTAGCACCCCCACCTCACACAGTGTGACAACCAAAGATGTCTCCAGATGTTTCCAAATGTCCCCAGGGGGTAGGAAGGAACGAGCCTGGTTTAGACCACTAGCCTTAGAGGGCTTCCTGCCTCTCCTTCCCTTCCTTCTACAGAAGGATGGGCTGGGGTCTCAGTCTGCCATATCTCCTCTCCCATGGCTGCCTCTTCCTAGCAATTCCTGAATATTATCCCCTTTTCTCGTCAAAGGACTTACGGCTGCTTCTTTCAGGGTTGTGGATGAAAAGGAGTAAGTAATGATCATGGAGAAGTAATCAAGTTCCCTGAGCCTAAAGAGGGAAGGAAGAACCAAGACAGGACCCAGGAGTCCTCATCCTATGGTAACCAAAAGTCCTGATGGACTGAGGCAGCGTGGTCCAACAGAAACCTAATGCAAGCCACAGATACAGGCCACATATGTAATTTAAATTTTCTAGTAGTTAGTTACATTTTTTTAATTAAAAGAAACAGGTAAAATTAATTTCAAAAATATGTTTTACTTAACCCAATATGTCAAAAATATAGTCACTTCAGCATGTATGTAATCGATATTTTAAAACTAGTAATGAGCTGTATTCCATTCTTTTTTTCATAGTAAGTCTTCAACATCTGAAGTGTATCTTTCTCTTATGACACATCTCAGTTGGGACCAGCCACCTTTCAAGAGCTCAATAACCACATTGGCTAGTGGCTACCATCCTGGCCATGGCAGGACCAAGTCTTCTTACAGAGGGTGAGGTTCACCCCTGCCCTTCTCCCAGCACCAGGGGGCTTCCAGAGGCCAAGATCTTAGGAACACAGTGAGGCAATCTAATCTCCAAGTAGATATTTGTAACTTAGAGAACAAGATACCCATTTCAAGGGGCCCCTGCCCCATCCAAAACAATGCCCACTCCTGGACCCATAAACAAAGCAGCCTGCAGGTTGTCTGTTGGGTCCTTTTCAGAGACTTGGACCTCAAACATTCCACACCACACCCCATGCCAGAAGAAAGTTATAAATCCTCAGGGTGTATATTAGCCTAACCCCACCCTACACATAGACTTCCTCCCAGCAGTCAGGTACTTCCACCCAGGCTTTACACACCCTGCTTCTTCCCCTGGTACGCAATGTGCTCACTGCTTGCCTAATGCAAGACTGCAGACCCATGGGGCCCTCAGACCCTGCCCTGTGTGTCATGATCAGCTCACCAACCCTTCACCCACATCTGCTTCCTGGTAGACAGAGATCATGCTCCGTTGAGCCTAGAGCCTCTGTTCGATTGATAAATTCCCAAGCCTGATGGACACATTCCTAGTTAAGGTACCAGACCTAGGATTGGGGCCCCTGATGGAGACTTATAACCTCTCATTATGGGTGGGATCCTCCCCTGTCCTTGTTCTGCCAGGATGTACATCCTGAAATCCACTCGTCCCAGCTCAAAGATCTTGCAGGGGCTTGGATAGGAAAAGATGGAAAAATTCTGAGGCTAAGACCAGCTAAGGGGAAGAAATTCCAAAATTTTCCAAATTTTTTTTCACTGGATATGTTCCCAGATAATCATTCAGCAGCTTTAAAGTTTGTTTGTTTGTTTAATCTTTATACTCCTAGTACATGAGACCTGGCATACAGTAGGATCTCAATTAATACATGTATGAATTTGTTGTAGGTGGCAAATACAGCCCACACTCTGGGAGGGAAGGGGGGGGGTCTCTGAGAGGTCTCCATGTTTGAAGCTTAGGAAGGAATGAGCCCTTATCTACACACTTTTCCAGTGTCCTGACCCTTTATCCACAGAGGATTCGGTGGACAGCTAGATTTATGACTCCTGAGGTCAGTTCCAGCATCCTACCGGTGCCAAGCCTGCGCTCCAGACTCACCTCCCTGCGTGGTCATTCAAGCCCCATCCCCAACTGTAAAGACCCTTATCCAGTCCCCTTCCCCTTGGGGCCACTGTGCAAGTTCCACTCACTTTTCTGGTTTTTAGGAGCCTCTCCAGTTCTGGCTCTTGTGGATTTCCTTTCCTTAGATTTGAGCTCAATCATATCTTTCAAATTATTTTGTTAGTAGGGTTTTTTTTTTCTGCATTTCTATGTTTGAGATAGAAAGGGGTTCCTGTTTCCTCTGTTAAAGTAACTGCGTTAGACCCAAGATGGAGTTGTGCTAAGCCCCATGTCAGCAAACAAAAACTGAACTAAATTTCTTTGCTCTGACAGAAAAGGAAGCCCTAGGTCAACCCATCACTGCTTACCTGCTCAGCCCAAGTTACCTGACCAGGATCCAAGACTTCCCTTTTCTCCATATGAGGAAAGCAGTCTTGCTTTACCCAATCAGCAAATGCCCAGTTTCACTTCCTTGTTCCTGCTCACGTGGGTCTGTAAAAATCTCTCGCCTTGTACAGCTCTTCAGAGCTCCTTTCTATCGGCTAGATTGGAGGCTGTCTGACTCATGAATCGCTGAATAAAAGCCTACTAGATCACTAAATTGCCTGTGGAAAATTTTCTTTTAACACAGCTAAGTCTCCCATACTGACTGAAAATGCCAGGCTGATGTACTAATGCAAATCTGATCATCTAAATTTCGGGCTGAAAACCCTTCATTGATTCCCATTTCCTTCAGCGAAGAGTCCAAAAAGCCTACACAGCAAGGCCTCTCATGATCTGACCTGGGTTGATTTCCTGGGCTGCTTCTCAGGCAACCCCATCCTCACACTCTTCATGCCAACATCCCTGACATATCTGCTGTGCCCCCCAAGTCAGCCATGGTCTCTTACACCTCCTCCCTTTACATATGCTACGTAGCCGCCTGGGGCATTCTACCCCCCTCACTCCCACTCACCCAAATGTCATTTTCCACAGCAAGCATTCCCTCGCATCGACTCTGCAAGCCTGAGTCAATCCCCCACTTTCACATTGGCGCTCTCTTAGTCTGCCCAATCTCTTCTCACAGTGTATTATAATTATCTGTCCTCATGGAATTATTTTCATTTTCTCAGGAAACACCGGGTTAAGCCTCCAGCCTCCATTTTGTTCTATAAGACTCTACCCAGAGGCAAATTTTCCAGGAGGGTGACAAACCAAGGCTTCAGGGCTCCTTACCTACCAGGACTCTTCCAAGGCCCTGGGAAGGCCATAGCTATGTGTTCACGTCGTCAGGTGTTTTTTGTAAAGTTCTAGAAGGAAGGTATTTTAGCCACAATTGGTTAAAACCACCGTATCTGGGCTTCCCTGGTGGCGTAGTGGTTAAGAATCCACCTGCCAATGCAGGAGACACGGGTTCGAGCCCTGGTCCGGGAAGATCCCACATGCCGCGGGGCAACTGGGCCCGTGTGCCACAACTACTGAGCCTGCGCTCTAGGACCCACAACTACTGAGCCCGCGTGCTACAACTACTGAGGCCCACGTACCTTGAGCCCGTGCTCCGCAACGGGAGAGGCCAACGCAATGAGAGGCCTGCGCACCGCAACGAAGAGTAGCCCCCGCTCACTGCAACTAGAGAAAGCCCGCAAGCAGCAACGAAGACCCACTGCAGCCAAAAATAAATAAATAAACAAACAAACAAAAAACACTGTATCTTTCCACCTTGATTTCCCCTCCATCCTCCTACCCTCCTGCAGCTTTAGAGTGGTTGCTGGCGTTATGAAGTCCAGCTAAGGGGTAGTTGAGGTGAGAATATACTATGCTTGGGTTCATTGAATATACTTATATGATTTGTAAATGGTTTGGCATTTAGTTCAGTTATTGGTAGTCATCCCAGGGGAGAATGGCTTCTAGGAACACTGATATCACCTGCTGTACCAACTCTCCCAGAATCATGCATGAAAGTGCAGAGCCAGAACTCAGGTCAGTACACTCATGTGACCTACAGCACTCAGATGCATGTGGGTTTGAAATGGGCAGAGGAGATAGTCTATGGAAACCTCTTTCAACCATGAGACTTAACTAATACAAATACCATGCAATTGTTTTATACTGTAATGTTTTGGTATGTGTCAGCTATAGAACATTTTTAATTTGTTGTGATTTATTTTCTCATCCATTCCAAGGAATCATTTTTTGTATGTAATCTTGTATTCTTTTTCTTAATGACACCCCTGTAAAGATAAAATCTCTAAGCCCCATGAAACTTGGACTTGTCCCTACAGCTAACCCTCTGCCACGGCTGACCCACATTCTCTCACTCAGAAATTTGGAATCTGGGGACTTCCAGTGGTTAGGACTCAGCACTTTCGCTGCAGGGGGCCTGGGTTCGATCCCTGGTCAGAGAACTAGGATCCTGCAAGCTGCAAGGCCAAAAAAAACAAAAGGAAATTTGGAATTGAGATTTCTGTATCCCTGGAACTGTAACATGTAAACACAAAAGCCGTGGGGTTATCACGTTTCTCTCTATGGATGAAGTACTGGAGAAGGCTAGTAGGCAGAGTAGCCAGAGGCAAAGAGTTGTGTCTACTTTCCTGCCTACTGGTTCCTGCCTTTTCCCTTCCTGTAGGGTCTGTTTTAGTTTTCTACCGCAGAAATGAAAATTACCCCAAAAGTTAGTAGCTTAAAATAACAAACATTCCTTATCTCACGGTTTCTGCAGGTCAAATATTCCAGAGCAGCCGAGCCAAATGTTTCTGCTCAGGGTTTCTCATGAGACTGCAGTCAAGATGTCAGCCAGAAACCTTGTACACCCCTGGTGGGAATGGAAATTGGTTCAGCCATATGGAAAGCAGTGTGGCGGTTCCTCAAAAAATTAAAAATAGAAATACCTTCTGATCCAGCAATCCCACTTCTGGATATATATCCAAAGGAAATAATGTCAGGATCTCAAAGAGATATCCATGATTATTGCAGCATTATTCACAATAGCCAAGATATGGAAACTACCTAAATGTCAACAAATGAATGGATAAAGAAAATATTATATACATGGATATAAGTGTGTATGTATATGTACACACACACACACACACACACACACACACACACACACACACAATGGAATATTATTCAGCCTTAAAAAATAAGGAAATCCTGCCATTTGCAATAACATGTATGAACCTGAAGCTAAGTGAGATAAGCCAGACCCAGAAAGACAAATACTGCATGGTCTCACTTATATGTGGAATCTAAGAAAGTCAAACACATAGCAGCAGAGAGTAGAATGCCCTACCAAGGGCTAGGGAGGCAGGAAGTGGGAGACATTGGTCAAGGGGCACAAAGTTTCATGTATGCAGGATGAATAATATCTGCAGATCCAATGCACAACACTGCAGCTAGAGTTAACAATACTGTACTGTATACTGAAATTTGCTAAGAGGGTAAACCTTAAGTGCTCTCACCACCAAAAAAATGTATATATATATAAATAAATTTTATAAATTTATTTAATAAATAAATACATATTATATTTATTATATAATTAATATTTATAATTTATAAATACATATATATGGTAACTATGTGAGGTGATTATTATGTTAATTAGCTTGATTGTGGTGATTATTTCACAGTGCATAAGTATATCAAATCATCAGGAATTCCCCGGTGGTCCATTGGTTAGGACTTGGTGCTTTCACTGACAGGGTCCAGGTTCAATCCCTGGTTGGGGAACTAGGATCCTGTGCAGCACAGCCAAAAAAAACCAACAAATAATCAAGTTATACATCTTAAATATATGCAATTTTTAATTGTCAATTATACCTCAATAAAGCTGGAGGGGAAAGATGTCAGTGAGCGCTGCAGTCATCTTAAAGCTCAACTGGGGCTCATTCACCTGGTGGTTAGCAGGAGGCCCTGGTTCCCTGCCAGGTGGACCTTGCCATAGCTCTTCTTGAGTGTTCTCACAACATGGCAGCTAGATTCCTTCCGAGTCAGTGATGCAAGAGAGAGAGCAGGGAGGAAGCCACAGGCTTTTTATGACTGCTATGGTTTGAATTGTGCCCTTCCCAAAATTCATATGCTGAAGTCCTAACCCTCAATACCTCAGAATGTGACCTTACTTGGAGATAAGGTCTTTACAGAAGTAATCACATTAAAATGAGGTCATTACTAGGAATTCCCTGGCAGCCCAGTGGTTAGGACTCTGTGCTTTTACTGCCGAGGGCCTGGGTTCAATCCCTGGTCGGGGAACTAAGATTCTGCACACCTCGTGGCCAAAAAAAAAAAAAAAATGAGATCATTACATGTACACACTGCTATATTTAAAATAGTTAACCAGCAAGGACCTACTGCATAGCACAGGGAACTCTGTACAATACTCTGTAATAACCTAAATGGGAAAAGAATTTGAAAAAAAAATAGATACATGTATATGTATAACTGAATCACTTTGCTGCACACCTGAAACTAGCACAACACTGTTAATCACCTATGCCTCAATATAAAATAAAATTTTTAATTAATTAATTAAATTGAGGACATTAAGTGGGGCCTTATTCCAATGCAACTAATGTCCTTATAAAATGGGGAAATTTGGACACAAACAGACATGCAGAAAGGGAAAATGCTGGATTCCCCTCATGGCGCAGTGGTTAAGAATCTACCTGCCAATGCAGGGGACACGGGTTCGATCTCCGGTCCAGGAAGATCCCACATGCCGCGGAGCAACTAAGCCCATGCGCCACAACTACTGAGTCTGCGCTCTAGAGCCCATGAGCCAAAACTACTGCGCCTGTGCTCTAGAGCCCATGCACCACAACCAGAGAAGCCACTGCAATGAGAAGCCTGTGCACCACAAGGAAGAGTAGTCCCCACTCGCTGCAAATAGAGGAAGCCCACACGCAGCAACGAAGACCCAATGCAGCCAAAAATAAGTAAAAATAAATAATTTTTTTTTAATGGAAAAATGCTGTGTGACAATGAAGGCAGAGATGGAGAGAACACCGAAAGATTGCCAGCAAACCATCAGAGGCAAGGCAAGAGGCCTGGGACAGAGTCTCTCTCACAGCCCTCAGAAGGAAACAACCCTGCTGACACCTTGATCTCAGACTTCTAGCCTCCAGAACTACGAGACAATACATTTCTGTTGTTTAAGTCACCCAGTTTCTGCTACCTCGTTACAGCAGCCCTAAAACTAATGCAATGACCACATCTCAGAAGTCACGCATCATCACTTCTTCCACATTCCATTTATCAGGAGTGAGTCACTAAGTCCAGCCTATGCTCCAGGGGAGGGGAAGTAAGCTCCACCTCTTGACAGGAGGACTATCAGAGAATTTGTGGACATGCTTCAAAACCACCACCAGTTCCATGAGATACCTCTGTAACCTTGCGATAAATTTTCCTCTTTGACTTCAGTTGACTCAAATTGGATTCCTCAGGTCTGCCCTTAAATATCTTTGTTTTTTTATTTTTTATTAATTTTGTATTGCAGTATAGTTGATTTACAATGTTGTGTTAGTTTCTGCTGTACAGCAAAGTGAATCAGTTATACATATACATATATCCACTCTTTTTTTAGATTCTTTTCCCATATAGGTCATTACAGAATATTGAATAGAGTTCCCCGTGCTTTACAGAGGGTCTTATAAGTTATTTATTTTATATACAGTAGTGTGTATATGCACTTAAATGTCTATTAAGAAGTTATTTATGTGTCACTCCTCTCATAAGTTCTTAATGATAAATTTTGTAACTCTGCCTCCCAGGAACCTAATCTAGGGCTGGGAATATTTGTTCCAAAAATTGATTAATCCATTAATTATGTCAAAAATAACAATAGATCGCACTTATATAACATGTAGGACCTCACATGGCACTTTCCTTTTAGATTCCTACTCCAGAAACCTGCGGCAGAGATCAAGTGAGAGAATGGCTGTGAAGATTCCGAAAGCATGAAAAGTTATGATTTTCTGTAGGTGAGATTTATTCAGTAGATAAGTAACTGATACCTGGCTTTTCTACCCTTACGTAAGTGTATAAAACATTTTATATAACTTCATGCATTCATGCATTCAACAAATATACATAGTCTACTCTGTACCTGATGGTGGACTAAGTCCTGGAGATAATGTGATGAATAAGAAAGTCCCTGTCGGGCTTCCCTGGTGGCGCAGTGCTTGAGAATCTGCCTGCTAATGCAGGGGACACGGGTTCGAGCCCTGGTCTGGGAAGATCCCACGTGCTGCGGAGCAACTGGGCCCGTGAGCCACAACTACTGAGCCTGCGCGTCTGGAGCCTGTGCTCCGCAACAAGAGAGGCCGCGATAGTGAGAGGCCCGCGCACCGCGATGAAGAGTGGCCCCCGCTCGCCGCAACTAGAGAAAGCCCTCGCACAGAGACGAAGACCCAACACAGCCATAAATAAATTAATTAATTAATTAATTTAAAAAAAAAAAAAAAAAAGAAAGTCCCTGTCCTCAAGGAATATATAGTCTTGCATTAAAATCCTTGTCAGACTATGTGTCCCAACTACCCCTGGGTGGCTCTGCCTGTAACCATCATCCTCTCCAACCTGCTCTCACTTACGGAGCAGCCCCCATTTCTGGGTACTGGATGGAATATTGAGGCCAAGAGCCCCTGTCTGTGAGAAGTGGCTGTTTTAGAAGGGACCAGATGGTCAGAGCAACACAGTTGTCTGAAGTTTAATTTTAATGTTCTGTGAATACTTTTTCCCCTTGAACGCTGCAGGGGATCTGGACCAAAGACTGTGAGTGGGTGAAGAGGAATAGAGAAGTGAAAAACTAAAAATGACAAAAAAGGGAGGCAATGATACATTCTCACTTGAGAAATAACCGAGAAGAGACTGCAGGGGGTTGACGTGGGTGTATGCAAATGATATGTAAATGTGACATCCACGACAGCTCAAATTGTTACAGTCCTTTTATTTTACATAGTTGAATGTTGGTCATTGGGAATATTCTCCTGGGACCTATCGTGCAAATTTACGGACCACTAATCTCACTCACCCTCACTACCTATTTAATCAAGTGATTAAGGTGAGACATTTTTCCAATCTGACCCTTAGCATCTTTTTTTACATGACAGAGTTAGATACATAATCTTCAAATTTCTTCCATATTATATATGTTCTTAGAACAGAGAGTGATCAATTTCTTTGCCCTCAGTATTTCCAAAGAAACTACCTCAGGATTTTAACATTTCTTGAAAGGCTAAATCATGGTGAATAGGTAGGAGGAAAAAAAGGAGAGGATAGGAAAAGAAAGTTGTGGGAAAGAATTAAACATAAAAGGAAGTATAAGAGAAGATAGAAAAATAGAGGTGAACTTGACAAAAGGTTGTAGAAAACTTCCCCACAACTCCCTAGGATCCACATAAAGGCAGAGTCATAGGTCATCTGTTCCTTCCCAGCACGAGCATTAGCCACAATGCTAGGTATATATTAAGTTCTCAAATATTTTAAATTGTTGAACTGAGCCAGATTGAATTCCATTTCATTGAATTTATTGTCTCTATGGCTAGCAAAGTCCCCAGTACTAGAGGGGTCAGAGTAGAGGTATAATGCCCACCTGGTGAGGATGTCGACAAGGTGAATCACACAACAGCCAACGCCTTTTGGAGTGACCCCTGATGTCCCTTCCAGCTCTGTGAGTCTACATTTCTATGACAGTTTAGTCAGATTAGATTGAATTGAATTCCCTGAAACTCAAATTTTAAGCTCAGAAACACCTGAGTCTGTATTTGCAAATCCTGTTGTAGCCTGCTCTGCCCCAGATCTAATCAATTATTCCCATGTCCAATACTCAATGATCCTTTTGGGCTTAATTCTTGGGGAAAGTAACAACCTATCAGATTCTCTGGTCCTGCTGCCCTTCCTGAGATGCCATTAGTCAATTTTCAGTTCTCTTTTCTGTTCCTTTCATTTCCCCCAAGTCATTTTCTTCTATTATTCAACCAATAAGTATTTATTGAGGACCACTGCAGATCCTGCCTATGTGTTTGGAACTATATAGAATACAGAACTTGCAAACATCTTGGTCCCTGCCCTCCAAGGTGCCTAGAGTTTGGCTGGAGAGGCAAAACTGCCACATGTTTAGTAATTTTCAAAATGAGCTTAAGGCAGTTTGTAACCAAGGACTAAGTGCACGTCCATGGTGAAAATGCTGTAGGATTTCAGAAAAAAGGAATATCTTTCAATTTGGGTGGTCTGGAGGAGGGGTTTTTTTTTTTTAATATTTTTTATTTGTTATATAAATTTTAAAAGTTACTTTCCGGGCTTCCCTGGTGGCACAGTGGTTGGGAATCTGCCTGCCAATGCAGGGGACACAGGTTCGAGCCCTGGTCTGGGAGGATCCCACATGCCACGGAGCAACTAGGCCCGTGAGCCACAATTTACTGAGCCTGCGCGTCTGGAGCCTGTGCTCCGCAACAAGAGAGGCCGCGATAATGAGAGGCCCGCGCATCGCGATGAAGAGTGGCCCCCGCTTGCTGCAACTAGAGAAAGCCCTCGCACAGAAACAAAGACCCAACACAGCCAAAAATAAATAAATAAATAAATAAATAATTTTTTTTAAAAAAAAGTTACTTTCCATTTACAGTTATTACAAAATATTGGCTATATTCACCATGGAGTAGGAGAATTTTAAATTGGACATTTAAATATGGGATAGATGCATCTTAACTGTAGAAGAAAGAAGGCTATCTTAAGCTTGAAGAACAAGAAGAAGACAGTAATTAGAGCAGGGCATTACATGTAAAGGCCTGAGTGGATGGAGGACAGGGGCAGCCCACGCTGAGACACATGGGAATTGAAGCTGAAGGGTTCAGCACAGAATAACAGGCAGCTATAACCATGTTTCTGAAAGCTGTCATCCTCAACATCTTCAGTCCTTGAGGCTGAAATCCAGCCACATTAACACTGGGAGTTA
Source organism: Balaenoptera borealis (assembly GCF_965194805.1). Taxonomy (NCBI): domain Eukaryota; kingdom Metazoa; phylum Chordata; class Mammalia; order Artiodactyla; family Balaenopteridae; genus Balaenoptera; species Balaenoptera borealis. The sequence goes on from NC_138868.1 coordinate 12,194,180, forward strand.
TTTATGACTGAGAGAGAAAGTGTTTTGTAGTCATCAGCTCTCAAAGGCTCATTCCAGCTACTTCCCACACTCAGCACCATCCCAGGAATGAAGCATGTGCTGGCAGCAGTGAGCATTATTTGCAGGAAGGTTGGCAATCAGCTGGCTAGAAGAGAAGATGGGGTGAGATGTGGAGGTCTGAGTGAGAAAGGTAAATGGAGGAGGAAAGTTGAAGTGACAGACTGTAAGAAAGGTGGAGAAGAGGAGGCGTGCCTGAGAGATGATCATTAGTAAGCAGAGACACGTTCAGACAAAATTCCTCACAACTTGCTGTGTGCGGCCCTGGGTCATTCAGCACCCTTGTGACTGGACAGCACTCCCGCCACTCAGAGTCTGTATGTGGTATCTCATTCCAATTCTACCTCAGATTCACCTTTTTCTTCTTCATTCTAATCACAATTTACCAATCACAGCCATTTAACAATCTTCAGCTGGCTGCTTCATGGATTTCTGACACCTCCTTGGAGATGCCAGCATTTACTACCCCAAGGAAAATCTAGTCCACCACAATGGAATCAAATAGGTTACCCTTTTTGTCTTTGTTTCCAGGCAAACAAAACTATATTTGGAAATTAGTGAATCTAAATTGCAATCCATAGTCAATTAAGTTATCATTAACCAGAAGCACACTTTGTGCCAGGCACTACACCAATCTACACATTTTATGTGCTGCATTTCATTTGGTTCTCCCAGCATTCCTTGTGAGCAGGGATTTTCAACCTCTCTTTACAGATGAGGAACCTGGAAGTCATAGACACTATGTAATTTATACAAGGCTATACAACTAATAAATATCAGAACCAGGATTTAAGGCTGATTTAAGCGATTTCCAAGGCCACATTAGTGTGGACCACAGAATTTTAGGTGAAACACAAGTTAACAAATTTATCTTAACAGTTATATTTTTATTTTAGTTTGCATATGTTACTTTGGTGAGTTCCTAGAGTCCTTTGTATTCAGCTCCTACCAGGTACTTATTCCTGCTTCCTTTAGATATTGAAGACAAGGACTTACCTAAGACAAAGAAACAACATGCAGTTTCTTGTAAATGGTAGGTATTCGACTGATAGCGATTAAATGAATTAATAAATGAATTCCTACACACATGCATGAATGAGTGAACAGTAGGCATTTATAAATAAGGATTTGAATGTGTAATAAAGAGAGAAGATAGTCAAAGTGGGATAAGAGGAAGTTTCCATTTTTCCTTCATAGAGAAAACAGTTCAAATATAGACACCAAATCCATCCAGGTCACACTTTTTGACCCTCCATTAATACAGTGGATTAAGTAGTCATTCCTGGCTCTCCTGCCAACCTAAGCCCAGTGTCACAGACCCAATAACCATTCCTACTACTTCACCCTTGCCTGCCTCAAAGTATAGAGGTTTCATAAGCCAGACACTCTCTTTCCCTCACCTTTGTGGTTAGAGATGAACATGTGATCTACTTCTGGCCAATGAGATTTCAGGAGAAATTAGCTAGCTGGCTTCTGAGGAAGATATTTGTTCATTGGTTAAAAGAAGTCTACCACCAAATTTATTATTAAATAAAGAATAAATATTCTTATCACTTAAGGTCCTTGCTTGAGTTTTCTGTTACTTATAACTGGGCAGATGTAATACAGTTGACCCTTGAACAACATGGCTTTGAATTGTGCAGATCCACTTATACTCGGATTTTTTTTCAGTAAATACGTATTACTGTACTACATGATCTGCAGTTGGATGAATGCATGGATGAAGAACCACAGATATGGAAGACTGACTATAAAGCTACACTGGAATTTTCAGCTGTGTAGAGGGCAGGCACCCCTAACCCTTGCATTGTTTAAAAGTAAACTCTATATACATCTAATAATTCCATTTAATTCAGTAGATTATGTTTTTAAGCCCCTACTAAGAACTAAGCCCTGTTCTCTTCAAACTTTCCACTAAATTTGCCATCCTCTGACATGTCCTTATTCTTCCTTCTGTCTTTACTTCCTGGGAAATAGTTGGTCTTTCCTCTCCTCTATTTTACATTCTAGAGGTCTATAAGAAAACATCTGCTTGATTGATTCTATTTCAAAATAGAGAAGGAAGGAGATTAGAGTTTATCCATGTTTTGCGAGCGTTGTCTCATGTGAATCTTTACCATCACACTTTGGGGTAAGTATTTTACCCCTATTTTGCAAAGGGAAAAACTCAGGGTAACTGACTCAAGGTTATACAATTTGTAAAAGTGATGAAGCCAGGTTGTCTTAACCTGTTTAATTGCAAAAGTCATACTCTTTATACCTCATTCTTTCCCACCTACTCTCACTTCCACGTAAATTGGTTCCTTTGGGCTTATGCTGTTTGAACAATCTAAACAACCCACACACGCACCTCCATTTCTCTATCTGTACTTGTATAATTTACAGTCAACACTTGGTTATCAACATCTGTGGGGAGAGAGCAGTTACACAGACATCCCAAACATAACTCATGTTTGTCTCAGAAACCCACAAGGTAATTTGTTTTTAGAGCAGATTTTCCTTCTAATCATGTTTTCTTCAAGCTAACAAAAGATAAATTTGAACTTTCTAAATACCCAGTGATGGCAGAGTAAAAAAGCTCAAGCTGAGAAAGGCAACCACCTGGTAGGATTAGAAATGACAGTAGACTGAAAAGCAATGCCCATGTTAAAAGTTGGCCACACAACCATGTCTTCCAGTGCTGTATTAGTCTACTAGGGCTGCCATAACAAAACTCCACAGATGGAGTGGCTTAAACACTCAGTTTATTTTTTCACAGTTTTGGAGGCTAGATGTGTAAAACCCAGGTGTCATCAGAGTTGGTTTCTGGTGAGGCCTCTCTTCCTGACTTGCAGACAGCCACCTTCTTGCCGTGCCCTCACATGGCCTCTACTGTGTCTGCACGTGCACAGAGAGAGAAGCAGAGAGAGAGAGATTTGGTGTCTCTTCCTCTTCCTATAAAAACACCATTCCTATCGGATTAGGGCCCTACCCTTATGATTTATTTTAACCTTATCTCCCTAACAACACTATCTCCAAATACAGTCACATCGAGGGTTAAGGCTTCAATATATGATTTGGGGGTGGGGGGGGGGCACACAATTCAGTCCGTACAGACCCTGAACTTGGAAATTAACACAAGTCAAAAGAAGGTGGAGAAGATAACAAAGGAAATGAGGGAGAAGAAGAGGAAGCAACAAGTAGCAGCTACATTTGACTGAGCATCTGCTATGTGCCCTAGGAGGTGCTTTCATAAGTAACATGTCATTTAATTCTCAGAGCAAGCATGGAAGTCAGATACCATTACCCTTCCATCTCATTTTTTTTTATTTTTATGGTAAAATATACGTAACATAAAATTTACCATTGCAATAATGTTTAAGTGTACAATTCAGTGGCATTAAGTACATTCAGAATGTTGTACAACCATCACCACTGTCCATTTCCAGAACTTTTTCATCATCCCAAGGAGAAACTCTGTATTTATGAAATGATAACTCCCATTCCCTCCTTTTCCAAGCCCATGGTAACTTCTGTTCTACTTTCCACATCTATAAATTTGCCTATTCTAGGTACCTCACATAAGTGGGATTATATAATATTTGTCCTTTTGTTTCTAGCTTATTTCACTTAAGGTAAAACTTTCAAGGTTCATTTACATTGTAGTGTGTATCAGAATTTCACCCTTTTTTCTGGCTGAATAATATTCTACTCTATGTATAGGCTGCATTTTGCTTACTCATTCATCTATTGGTGGACTTTTGAGTTGTTTCCACCTTTTACTTATTGTGAATAAGACTGCTAGGAACATTGGTATATAAGTATCTACTTGAGTCTCTGTGTTATGGAATGAACTATGTCCCCCTCAAAATTCATGTTGAAATTCTAACCTCCAGTATTTGAGACTATTACTCTATCTTGAGATAGGGTCTTTAAGGGGGTAATTAAGGTAAAATAGATTGTGTGGGTGGGCCCTAATCCAATATGGCTGATGTCCTTATAAGAAGAGGAGATTAATATACAGAAACACACAGAGGAAAGAACATGAGGACACAGAGAGAAGGCAGTCATCTACAAGCCAAGGAGAGACCTCAGAAGAAACCAACCCAAACCACACCTCGCTCTTGGATTCCAAGCCTCCAGAATCTGCTGGTTAAGCAACACAGGCTGTAGTATTGTTATGGCAGCCCTAGCAAATAAACACACTCTACTTTCAAATCTTTAAGGTATATAGCTAGACATGGAATTACCACATGATCTGATTAATCATATGGTAATTCTATGTTTAACTTTTTGAGGAACCACCATACTGTTTTCCACAGCTGCTGCACCATTTTACATCCCCACCAGCAATGCACCAGGGTTCCAAGTTCTCTACATCCTCACCAACACTTGTTATTTTCTGGGGTCTTTTTGTTTGTTTGTTTGTTTTTAATATTTATTTATTTATTTGGCTGCACCCGGTCTTAGCTGCGGCATGCAGGATCTTCCTTGCAGCATGTGAACTCTTTGTTGCAGGGTGTGGGATCTAGTTCCCTGACCAGGGATCAAACCCGAGCCCCCTGAATTGGGAGCATGGAGTCTTAACCACTAGACCACCAGAGAAGTCTTCTGGGGTCTTTTTTTTTTATTAATTTATTTATTTTTGGCTACATTGGGTCTTCGTTGCTATGCACAGCCTTTTCATTGTGGTGGCTTCTCTTGTTGTGGAGCACAGGCTCTAGGCGCATGGGCTTTAGTAGTTGCAGCACATGGGCTCAGTAGTTGTGGCTTGCAGGCTCTAGAGCGCAGGCTCCGTAGTTGTGGCACACGGGCTTAGTTGCTCCGCGGTATGTGGGATCTTCTCAGACCAGGGATCGAACCCGTGTCCCCTGCACTGGCAGGTGGATTCTTAACCACTGCACCACCAGGGAAGTCCCTAGAAAAACTCTTTGATGTGTGTTTCTTTTATATATGTATGAGTCACAGTTTGTTTTGTTGTGGTTTTTGTTTGTTTTTGTTTTGTTTTTGTTTGTTTTGACCACTCCGAGCAGCTTGCAGGATCTTAGTTCCCTGACCAGGGATTGAACCTGGGCCACAGCAGTGAAAGCACCAAGTCCTAATCACGGGACCACCAGGGAATTTCCCACAGTTTTTTGGTTTTTTTTTTTAATTATGCTTTCATAGACTAAAAGATACAAGCCAAATTTATGATAATGGTTGTCTCTAAGAAGGGAGGGGCTTGGGACTGGGGTAGAACACATGGGGATTTCAATGACCATTAATAATGTTATTTCTCTGATTAAAAAAAGATCTGAAGTATATATAGCAAAAACATTTACAGTTATTAACTCAAAGTGGTAGACATATGGTATTACATTTGTCTCTATTTTCAACTAAAAAAACTTTTTTCCCAAAAAGTAGAGCAGTAAAGTACCAAACCATCTTTTTGGGGCAAGATAGAAAGTTCTATGCACTCATGAATCCCAAATTATTGACCATACACCATTTAAGAGGATGAAAGCCTTGTCTAAAGATTTGTACACTGGGACCCAGGAGACATGAGTTGAAGTTTTGAGTCCAAAACTAATTAGGTGCATGACCCTGGGTAGGAAATTTCCTTTCTTTGACTATCACTTTGGTTTCCTCCAAGATAAATACTGAAAAATTATGGTGCATACCACTCTACTTATGAATTTTGAACTATAAACTAAGTGAAAAGAATTGCAAGAAAGTTTGATTTTTCTGTGATGCTTCAGTGTTTTTTAAAACACTCTCATGTTTATTGCAGCATCATTCACAATAACCAAGGTATAGAAACAACCTGAATGCCCATCACCAGATGAATGCATAAAGAAGATATGGTGTGTGTGTGTGTAGTATATACCATATATATATGGTATATGGTAAATATAATGGAATCTTCTTCAGCCATGAGAAAGAAGGACATCCTTCCATTTGCAACAATATGGATGAACCTTGAAGACATTATGAAAATGAGATAAGTCAGACAGAGAGAGACAAATACCATGTGACATCACTTATATGTGGAACCTAAAAAAGTCAAATTCATAAAAACAGTAAAATGGTGGTTATGGGGGGCTGGAGAATGGGAGGATAGGAGAGGTGTTAAGGGTACAAACTTGCATGAAATAGTAACTAAGTCCTAGAGATCTACTAATTCACAGTGTAGTGAATACAGACAACAGTACTGTATTATAACCATCAACCTTGCTAAGAGACTAGATCTTAATTATTCCAACCACTAAAAAGAAATGATAATTACATGACATGATAGAGTGCTAATTATCACTACAATGGCAATCGTATTACAATACATAAATGTATCAAATTAACGTCGTACACCTTAAATTTACAAAATGTTATATGTCAAATATATTTCAATTTAAAAAATAAAAATATTCTTAAAAGGTTCAAACATGTACAAAGCAGAGAGTATGATAAATTAATACCCATTTACCTATCATTCAACTTCAACAATTAACAGTTCATAGCATCTCTAACATCACTACTCCTCCCACCCAGATTTTCTTACCTTTTATTAATATAATTTAAGTTATTTTATATTTATAATGTATTTTAATATAATTTTTAAAGTTGCAAGAATAATACAGGAACTCTATGTGGCTTTTATAGTCACCAATTGTTTATATTTTGCCCAATTATATGTATATGTACATAATAAATATATAAAATATTCATATAACAATATATATAAAATTTTTCCAAACCATTTATCACTAAATAGTGAAGAGTTCCTAAGAATAGGTCACTCTCCTACATAGCCAGTAAAGTTATCAGAACGGGGACATTTTAGAGTTATATAGTACTATTATTTAATGAACCTTCATGTTCACATCTTGTCAATACTCTCCAAAATATCCTTTATATTTTTCCCCATGCACTCACCCAGATGATTTTTTTTTTTTAAATCCCAATGTCCTACTATTTCCTGGTACTCTTTTTAAATGCCCAAATATGTCCCTTTTTTTCTTTTTTCATTTATTTATTTATTTTTGGCTGCGTTGGGTCTTCATTGCTGTGCATGGGCTTTCTCTAGTTGCGGTGAATGGGGGCTACTCTTTGTTGCGGTGCATGGGCTTCTCATTTCGGTGGCTTCTCTTGTTGCAGAGCATGGGCTCTAGGCACACGGGCTTCAGTAGTTGTGGCTCACAGGCTCTAGAGCACAGGCTCAGTAGCTGTGGTACACAGGCTTAGGTGCTCCTCAGCATGTGGGATCTTCCCGGACCAGGGATCAAACCCGTGTCCCCTGCATTGGCAGGTGGATTCTTAACCACTGCACCACCAGGGAAGTCCCTATGTCCCCTTTTTTAATGTTAATGCCTAGACTTTGCTGGTGCCCTAAGCATGTTCTTGCTCTTTCCATTGGGTAATCTCATCCTGACTCAGAGCACCGCTGTAACATCACATCTCAGCTGAGAGCGCACTGGGCTAGATGCTCTGTAATTCTCTTCACGATTCCAGAACCACAACCACCCCCGTTCCAGTAGCCTCAGCTGAGCCCAGCAAGGGACAGTCTCAAGGGAACAGTGTCAGCTGACCAATGGTTAGGGAGGAAGCCGTGTCCCCACCCCCAAAGCACAGTCAGAGAGGGAAAAAGGAGGGAAAAAGCCAAAACTGGGAGATGATCAATGTGTGTTTTTGCTCCTGGTTAACAATTCCCTTGGCTCCTCCTTTTGCCCATTGGTGTTTCCTATGCTTAGAAGTTAGCTTCATTTCTGAAAATATAATTCCTTTAATTGCTAATGTAAATAAACTACCCATTCCATTAACAAGGCCAGCAGCACCTCCTCAGACGATTCCCTGGTGGCTGAAGCCAGGAGAGCTTCCTAGAGAGGGTCAGGCCCCAGAATGCCTGCCCCTGTGCCCCCAACTCCCCTCTGTGCTCCACCACGGCTGGGACACAGAGACAACAAGAAAAGGAACTTAGCCCCAGTCTGATCTAGCCCTAGACTCCCACCCCATGGAGCTCATGTCACCAACTTTTTCAACCAGTATAAGAGCCCAGAATAGGTCCTCAGCATCCAGCAAAGGCCCCCTGGGTCCTTTAGTCAGAATAGCTGGGTAAACTGTCCTCCAGGTTCCTGCAAGCTCCCAACGGGGCAAGAAGACTTCTTTTCATCCAGACTTCAGAATCCAGGGAGGAAACAGAAGGGCTCTTACCTGCTCCTGCTGAGTCTTCCTGCTGGCAAGATGGAACCATAAGCTCCAACTCCTCAAGGAGACCCTAAGCTCCCTCTGCCTCAAGACCAAAGTGAGTGACCAAAATCTGCAGGACATAATCTCTTCTTCCCTGAGGCCTGAAGCTTCCAGGACCCCAGGAGAGGATATGGACCTGGGTGTGTTTCAAGGACCTTCCCAGAGCTCTGAGCCTCTGCACCTGGGATCATGAGGGCACAGAACTAGTCTTATAAACTCTGGCAGGACCGGGATGCATCCACAGCTTCAGTCCTGAGTGTCATTGTCTCGTTTGCCTGAGCTGTGTGCCTTGTCATTGGATCTGGATGTGTGGCCACCTCAGAAACAGCTCTAGGAGGAGAACCTGAAAGACACAGGCTGGAACGAAAGTGACTCTCAGAATCACGCCACGTGCCTGGTGGGGATCTTGAGTCCCCAGTGGAGGTTCACCATTAAAGTTGATAATTGTCTATCAGAAATCCTACTGAGTTCCATCCAGCAGAGTTGATTCAGAGAGCTGAGTTTGCCTGTTCTCCTCTCCTTCCTGCCCCCCCAAATCTGCACCCACCCCATCCGCTACTCTGTCAGCCTTTCAGCATTTCCTGAGACCCCACTGCATTCAGGGGTCCCAGGCAATCTCTTCCAGCTCCCCACCCACTATGTGTTCATAATCTAACTTGTGGTGGGAAGAAAGTTAATGTGCATCAAGTGTCTACCCTGTTTCCAGAAGTGTGCTAAGTACACTGACACACGTTGTCTTCCAGTCCTCACAGAAACTGAGGAAACTGAAGCTCAAAGGGGTTGAGTAACTCTACCAGGTCTCCTGACTCTTTCCAATGCAATTTTGCCCAGTAAATGTTTACCAAGGAGATTAAGTCCCACTTCCAGGCTGTTGTGCGTCTCCTCCATTGAGCCCCACCTTCCTCATTTTTCAATGTCCAGCCCCGTCCCTCCTCTTTCTGAAGCCCTCACAGGTCACTCGAATGGTTCCCACTGCAGAGTGGGCACCACGCAACTTCACTCCTGTGTCACGGGAGCGAGTTTGTCTCAACAACATTTCAAGATCCTAAACAGCCAAGGCTATGCTTTATGCTATTTTGAACAGAAGTCGTTTAAATACTGTTGAACAACCTCAACTGTCAAATACTTTTGGGTAACAGTAATTGTTCAAATATTTGCTATTCACTTGATACAAAACTTAGAACAGGGACTTACCTAGTGGTCCAGTGGTTAAGACTCCAGGCTCCCAATGCAGAGGGCACGGGTTTGATTTCTGGTCGGGGAGCTAAGATCCCACATGCCACATGGCGTGGCCAAAAAAAAAAAAAAAAAAAAAACTTAGAACAGCCTCTGCTTCCAGAAGTTACAGTGTGATAGGGAAACAAAAAAACCCAGTCAGGGAAAGAAAGACTTGGAAACATGGACAAAACCCTGCTAAAGAATTCTAAATATATCTGTGTGGGTCAAATTCAACTGCCAGGTTACAACAGTGCACAGAAAGAGAATTCAGTTGGGTAAGGGAAGGCAGGCTAGCAGTGCTGAGGGATGGCTTTGCAGGCTTATGAAGGAAATCTGGAGGTACTTCACTAGCTGAGAACCTCAGGATACATCTGCAAGGCTGTTGGTCAAGGTCACCACAGTTGAGAGTTATTGATAGATGTCCCTCTGAAGGAATAAAATGGCCCTCTAGGAGTTGGGATAAGAGTAGTATGTTAGGTGGGAACACAGTCTGTCTGGACCAAGGGAAGAAGGGAGAAAGGGAAAGTTGGGGAGGAGGGCAAGAAACCTCATTTACTGGAAAGCAGGATCAAGAAGCTCAGCCTAAACCCAATGCTGAATATGACCTTGTGTGTGTGTGTGTGTGTGTGTGTGTGTGTGTGTGTGTGTGTGTGTGTGTATGTCTAGGGAAAGGGGCTGTCATCCTTCTGATGTAAATGTAAAACCTCTGAATGTCTGGAACACAGTAAAGAATCAATGAATGTGAGGTTACTTCCCCATTCTCTTGTGCCTGTATCTATAAATATAGGCCAAAATATGCAACACTGAAAGTCAGGGTCCTGCTGGTGTGGCAGAATCCTATCACATGATTCAGCCTTGAAGTTTAACCTGCAAGGTCAACTTTCTGACCTGTATTCCAGTTTCTCCACCCAGGTGACCCATGTATTTTTCGTATTCACTCTTCCTTTTCTAACTTTCTTGGTTTAGGGGTTTAATTTTGCCCAACTGCAAATGTCCATGAGTCTCTGGTCCACAATGAATATTAATGTTTTCCTTTTTCTATCATAGGATGACAGTTTCCTCATACAACTGTTTCCTAGCCAGAAGTAATGTACATGACTCATAATTCTCAAGAGGTGTGTGTGTGTGTGTGTGTGTGTGTGTGTGTGTATGTGTGTGTGTGTGTGTTATTTAGGCAGCTACAGCCTTATATAAGATGCTGTGCTTTAGGAGACTCATTCAAAAAAAATTTGGCTTGGACATCTTTAAATATACATGTAATATGATGTATTTGTGTTTTAGAGAATCACACAAAGCTGAACATGACCTAATTCAAGGTTGAATGCTGGGCTTGGACGGCATGCTCTTAAACTAAGGCAAAGTCTTAACCTGGCCTGCATCGGCCTCACTCTGAGATTTTTGGATTATTAAAAAGGCTTTTCTCAGATCTATCTCAAGGATGTTATTGTAAATGTAGAAAATCTTACTATACAAACAGGCTTATCACTGCATCATTTTTGAAAACAAAAAGTTAGAAGAAACCTAAATGTTCAAGAAGGAAAAGGATTAAAAATCCACCCCCTAAATGGATTATGATGTAACCACTAAATGTAATGCTTATGAAGACTACATAATAACATGGAAAACAGCAGGTCAGAACATCTAGAGTGTGATTGTAACAATGTGATAAAAACAAGTGGCAAGAAACCTGGGAAGAACACACAAAAATGTAAATGATGGTTATATTACAGTGGTAGCACAGTGGGAAAATGTTTTTCTATTTTTCTCAAAAATTTTACTAAACTTTTTTGTTTTTGTCTTGAAAATCAGTATGTATTCTTTTTTTTTTTTTTACTAAACTTTTGTAAAGAGCATGTGCAATTTGATACTTTATTCTAAAAATGAATAATTTAAAAATCACTGTCCAGCAAGCTAAGCGTGAAAATTTCTTACTTTTGTCTCCTTTCAGAAAGTATATACTTACTAACTTCCTCCGATTCTCCACATTCCTTTAACTAATAAACCAAGCTTTTAGTACATGCCTGGAATTGAAGTCAGGACTGGAACATTATGGTGAAGAGACTTGGTAGAAATTAATCTAATTCACTCACCTGTAAAAATATATATGAGGCAATTAGGTACAGCACAGTGTGGTAGGCCCTACCTAGATTAATACTCAGAACATGTATTGGTCAGATAGCTTACACTACAAATAAACCCCACAATGTCAGTAAGTTAACACCACAAAGGCTTTTTACCTTTGCTAAACTTGAGACAGACCAGGTGACTCTCCAGGGCAACTTCATCCACCCATCAGTATTTGAACCCCTTTCATCTGACAATGCCACTATCTCAACCTTGGAGTGCCCTCCAAGACTTTAATGCTGGGGGAAGGTCATGTAGAGTGCTTTTTTTTTTTTTAATTTTGTAAACACTTATTTATTTATTCACTTATTTGTTTTTGGCTGCATTTGGTCTTCGTTGTGGTGCGCGGGCTTCTCACTGTGGTGGCTTTTCTTGTTGCGGAGCACGGGCTCTAGGCGCGTGGGTTTCAGTAGTTGTGTTACGTGGGCTCAGTAGTTGTGGCTAGGGGGCTCTAGAATGCAGGCTCAGTAGTTGTGGCACACGGGCTTAGTTGCTCCGCGGCATGTGGGATCTTCCCGGATCAGGGCTCGAACCCGTGTCTCCTTCATTGGCAGGTGGACTCTTAACCACTGCGCCACCAGGGAAGCCCCATATAGAGTGCTTTTAAGTACCTGGCCTGAGGTTGCCTCACATCCCTTCAACCCCCACAGCATTAGCCTGAAGCTACTCATCTGGCTTCAACATAACTGCAAAGGAGACTGGGAAAAATAGCCTCCTTTTTAATCCAGACATAGGAAAACTAAATGAGATTTCATAAACACATAGTTTTGCCTCTGTCACTGGCCAATTGGGCAGGTAATTACACCATCATCTGTATGAAGTTCGAAAACATCACCAGATTAAATCTGAAATAAGGTGCTGCTTAACTCGATTAAATCTGAAATAAGGTGCTGCTTAACTCACTTTTCTGCATAATTGAGGTGGACTGTTTCTTTGGGTGGAAATTTTTAAACATCCTTTGCCTGTGCTAAACTACCTCTGTTGAGTATTTTTTGAATCTCAGACTAAGTTCATGGTGCCACTACAAGCAGTAAAACTAACTCTGAGACCTGTTAGTTGACAGTTGCCTGAAGCTGGAGGTCATAGTTCCCTTGAATTCTAAAACTAAATAATGCACAACACAGTAGTATTTACTAAGAGTGATCTCATCTAAGCTTAAACCCTGTAATGTATCACCCAAGAGTTGGTATGCACAAACATCTACCTTCCTGAAGAGAGAATAAGTAACTACAAAAAGGAATGCATTTTGAAAACATGAAAGTCAGAAAACAAAATAATACAAGTTAAATGTGCATATGATGTGGCTCTACCGTACAATTTTAAATTGACTATCAGCTGCTATCCACCTCAACTATATAAATGTTGAACAAATATTTATACTTTCAATCTGAGGAGTGGCAAATTAGTGTCCTGTCCCATTCACTCTTGTATCCTCACTGTCTAGAACAATGCCTGACACATTATAGGCACTTGATAAATATGCTCAGTAAATGAATGCATGGGCATCTACATTCTTGTTTTCCTTGGACCAGTGGCATTGTCGTCACCTGAGAGCTTTTGAGAATTGTAGAATCTGGGACCCACCCCAGACCTACAAAATCAGAATCTGTGATGGCTCTGTGTAAACTGGACTGACCACTTTGAGAACAATTTGGCATCAAATTAAAAAGTTGAACGTGTATATACAGTATGATTCAGCAATTCTATGAGTAGGCATATAATCAAGAGAAATTCTTGAACATTTTCATTATAAAACATGCACCAGAAATGCTTATATCAGGACTGTTTCTCATAGCAAAAAAAGTGGAAGCAACACAAGCATCTGTCATCAGTAGGAACAGATGAATAAAATAGAGCATATTATACAATTCAGAAACTAAACAGTAGCAAAAATAAATGAACTACAGGTCTATGCATCCAGATGAACATGCCTCTAAAACATAAGGTTGAGTGAAATAAGGAAGCAACAGAAGAATGCACACAGAATTATTCCATTTGTATAAAGTTCAAAAAGAGGTAAGGTAATGATCAAGCAATTCCACTCTTGGGTGTATATCCAAAAGAAACAAAAACACTAATTCAAAAAGATACATGCATCCAATATTCATAGCAGCATTATTTACAATTGCCAAGGTATGGAAACAATTGTACCATCACAGATGAATGGATAAAGAAGAGGTGGTATGTATATACAATGGAATACTACTCAGCCATAAAAAAGGAAAGTTTGCACCTTGTAGCAACATGGATGGACTTGGAGGACTTTATGCTAGGTGAAAAAAGTCAGACAGAGAAAAACAAATACTGTATGATATCACTTATATGTGGAATCTAAAAACTACTACAAAATAGTGAATATTAAAAAAAGTAGCAGACTCACAGATATAGAGAACAAACTAGTGGCTCCCAGTTGGGGTAGGAGAGCAAGGGGTACTGTAAGGTGGGGGAGTCAGAGGTACAAACTATTGGGTGTAAAATAGGCTCAAAGATGTATTGTACAACACAAGGAATATAGCCAATATTTTGTAAAAACTGTAAATGGAAAGTAAATTTTAAAACTGCATTAAAAAATTTGTTTTAATTTTAAACAGCCCCTCTCAGGGGGTGAGCAAGGGCACCTGCTACTTGGTTTCGCTCCCTCATGATACAGTAAGAGTCCTAGTAAAGCCTTGCCTGAATTTCTCATCTGGCCTATCATCAATTTCTATCAATTACAGAGTCCAAGGACCTTGGTTGGTAACAAAAGCTGGCTGACGCTAGGATGTGTGAGGATCCTGGGTTAGAGGGACCCTGTCAGTAGCTTCTTGTTTCTGGAGCCACTGAACCCCAGTTGCAGGAGCCAGCTCACACTGAGGTGTTATAATACCTTACCTGGAATCCTTGCCTCTTATGAAGGTATTTTTGGGCTCAGATACTTGTTCAAATTGATGTTTCTGGGAGAGGACAAGTGCTAGAAATTGCTATACTTGTCATGTTGCTGACATCACTTCAACAATATATCTTGAAGCCGTGTGGCTGACAGGGTCTTGGTGCTCCGGCCGGGTGTCAGGCCTGTGCCTCTGAGGTGGGAGAGCTGAGTTCAAGACATTGGTCCACCAGAGACCTCCCAGCTCCATGTAATATCAAACAGCAAAAGCTCTCCCAGAGATCTCCATCTCAACATTAAGACCCAGCTCCACTCAACAACCAGCAAGCTCCAGTGCTGGACACCCTATGCCAAACAACTAGCAAGACAGGAACACAGCCCCAGCCATTAGCAGAGAGGCTGCCTAAAATCGTAATAAGGTTAGACATTCCAAAACACACCACTGGATGCGGTCCTGCCCACCACCAATACAAGATCCAACCTCATCCACCAGAACACAGGCACCAGTCCCCTCCACCAGGAAGCCTACACAACCCATTGAACCAACCATAGCCACTGGGGGCAGACACCAAAAACAATGGGAACTATGAACCTGCAGCCTGCAAAAAGGAGACCCCAAACACAGTAAGTTAAGCAAAATGAGAAGACAGAGAAACACACAGCAGATGAAGGAGCAAGGAAAAAACCCACCAGACCAAACAAATGGAGAGGAAATAGGCAGTCTACCCAAAAAAGAATTCAGAGTATAGATGATCCAAAATCTTGGAAATAAAATGGGGAAAATGCAAGAAACGTTTAACAAGGACCTAGAAGAAATAAAGAGCAAACAAACAATGATGAACAGCACAATAAATGAAATTAAAAATTCTCTAGAAGGGGGCTTCCCTGGTGGCACAGTGGTTAAGATCCGCCTGCCAATGCATGGGACATGGGTTTGAGCCCTGGTCCAGGAAGATCCCACATGCCGTGGAGAAACTAAGCCTGTGAGCTACAACTACTGAGCCTGCACTCTAGAGCCCATGCACCACAACTACTAAAGCCACGTGCCACAACTACTGAAGGCTGCACACCTAGAGCCCATGCTCTGCAACAAGAGAAGCAACCGCAATGAGAAGCCTGGGCACCACAACGAAGAGTAGTCCCTGCTCGCTGCAACTAGAGAAAGCCCGCACACAACAACGAAGACCCAATGCAACCAAAAATAAAAATAAACAAAATAAATAAATTTATTTAAAAAAAATTCTCTAGAGGAATCAACAGCAGAATAACTGTGGCAGAAGAACAGGTAAGTCACCTGGAAGATAAAATGTGGAAATAACTACCACAGAGCAGAATAAAGAAAAAAGAATGAAAAGAATTGAGGATCGTCTCAGAGACCTCTGGGACAACATTAAAGCACCAACATTCTAATTATAGGGGTCCCAGAACACGAAGACAAAAAGAAAGGGACTGAGAAAATATTTGAAGAGATTATAGTTGAAAACTTCCCTAATATGGGAAAGGAAATAGTCAATCAAGTCCAGGAAGAGCAGAGAGTCCCATACAGGGTAAATCCAAGAAGAAACATACCAAGACACATATTCATCAAACTATCAAAAATTAAAAGCATCAAGGGAAAAGCAACAAATAACATACAAGGGAATCCTCATAAGGTTAACAGCTGATTTTTCAGCAGAAACTCTGCAAGCCAGAAGGAAGTGACAGGATATATTTAAAGTGATGAAAGGTAAAAGCCTACAACCAAGATTACTATATCCAGCAAGGATCTCCTTCAGATTTGACGGAGAAATTAAAAACTTTACAGACAAGCAAAAGCTAAGAGAATTCAGCACCACCAAACCACCTTTAAAACAAATGCTAAAGGAACTTCTCTAGGCAGGAAACACAACAGAAGGAAAAGACCTACAAAAACAAAACCCAAAACAATTAAGAAAATAGTAGTAGGAACATACATATCAATAATAACCTTAAATGTAAATGGATTAAATGCTCCAATCAAAAGACATAGACAGGCTGAATGGATACAAAAACAAGACCCATCTATATGCTGTCTACAAGAGACCCACTTCAGACCTTGGGACACATACAGACTGAAAGTGAGGGGATGGAAAAAGATATTCCATGCAAAAGGAAATCAAAAGAAAGCTGGAGTAGCAATTCTCATATCAGACAAAATACACTTTAAAATAAAGACTATTACAAGAGACAAAGAAGGACACTACATAATGCAAGGGATCAATCCAAGAAAAAGATATAACAATTGTAAATATTTATGCACCCAACATAGGAGCACCTCAATACATAAGGCAAATGCTAACAGCCATAAAACGGGAAGTCAACAGTAACACAATCATAGTAGGGGACTTTAACACCCCACTTTCACCAATGAACAGATCATCCAAAATGAAAATAAATAAGGAAACACAAGCTTTAAATGATACATTAAACAAGATGGACTTAATTGATATTTATAGGACATTCCATCCAAAAACAACAGAATACACTTTCTTCTCAAGTGCTCATGGAATATTCTCCAGGATAGATCATATCTTGGGTCAAAAAACAAGCCTTGGTAAATTTAAGAAAATGGAAATCATATCAAGTATCTTTTCTGACCACAATGCTATGAGACTAGATATCAATTACAGGAAGAAATTTGTAAAAAATACAAACACATAGAGGCTAAACAATACACTACTTAATAACCAAGAGATCACTGAAGAAATCAAAGAGGAATCAAAAAATACCTAGAAATAAATGACCATGAAAACACAATGACCCAAAACCTATGGGGTGCAGCAAAAACAGTTCTAAGAGGGAAGTTTATAGCAATACAATTCTACCTCAAGAAACAAGAAACATCTCAAATAAACAACTTAATCTTACACCTAAAGCAATTAGAGAAAGAAGAACAAAAAAACCCCAAAGTTAACAGAAGCAAAGAAATCATAAAGATCAGATCAGAAATAAATGAAAAAGAAATGCAGGAAACAAGAGCAAAGATCAATAAAACTAAAAGCTGGTTCTTTGAGAAGATAAACAAAATTGATAAACCATTAGCCAGACTCATCAAGAAAAAAAGGGAGAAGACTCAAATCAATAGAATTAGAAATGAAAAAGGAAAAGTAACAACTGACACTGCAGAAATACAAAGGATCATGAGAGATTACTACAAGCAGCTATATGCCAATAAAATGGACAACCTGGAAGAAATGGACAAATTCTTTTTTTTTTTTTAAACATGCTTTCTTTTTATTTATTTTTTTTTTTTTTAACTTTGGGTTTATTTATCTATTTATTTATTTTTGGCTGTGTTGGGTCTTCGTTTCTGTGTGAGGGCTTTCTCTAGTTGCGGCAAGTGGGGGCCACTCTTCATCACGGTGCGCAGGCCTCTCATTATCGCGGCCTCTCTTTTTGTGGAGCACAGGCTCCAGACGCGTAGGCTCAGTAATTGTGGCTCACGGGCCTAGTTGCTCCACGGCATGTGGGATCATCCCAGACCAGGGCTCGAACCCGTGTCCCCTGCATTGGCAGGCAGATTCTCAACCACTGTGCCACCAGGGAAGCCCCTGGACAAATTCTTAGAAAGCACAACCTTCCAAGACTGAACCAGAAAGAAATAGAAAATATAAACAGACCAATCACAAGCACTGAAATTGAAACTCTGATTAAAAATCTTCCAACAAACAAAAGTCCAGGACCAGATGGCTTCACAGGTGAATTCTATCAAACATTTAGAGAAGAGTTAACACCTATTCTTCTCAAACTCTCCCAAAATATAGCAGAGGAAGGAACACAACCAAACTCATTCTATAAGACCACCATCACCCTGATACCAAAACCAGACAAAGATGTCACAAGGAAAGAAAACTACAGGTCAATATGACTGATGAACATAGATGCAAAAATCCTCAACAAAATACTAGCCAACAGAATCCAACAGCACATTTAAAGGATCATACACCATGATCAAGTGGGGTTTATCCCAGGAATGCAAGGATTCTTCAATATACACAAACCAATCAATGTGATAAACTATATTAACAAACTGAAGGAGAAAAACCATATAATCATCTCAATAGATGCAGAAGAAGCTTTCGACAAAGTTCAACACCCATTTATGATAAAAACCCGCCAGAAAGTAGGCATAGAGGGAACTTACCTCAACATAATAAAGGCCATATATGACAAACCCACAGCCAACATCGTTCTCAAAGGTGAAAAACTGAAAGCATTTCTTCTAAGATCAGGAACAAGACAAGGCTGTCCACTCTCACCACCATTATTCAACATAGTTTTGGCAGTTTTAGCCACAGCAATCTGAGAAGAAAAAGAAATAAAAGGAATCCAAACTGGAAAAGAAGAGGTGAATCTGTCACTGTTTGCAGATGACATGATACTATACATAGAGAATCCTAAAGATGCTACCAGAAAACTACTAGAGCTAATCTATGAATTTGGTGAAGTAGTAGGATACAAAATTAATGCACAGAGATCTCTTGCATTCCTATACACTAATGATGAAAAATCTGAAAGAGAAATTAAGGAAACACTCTCATTTACCTTTGCAACAAAAAGAATAAAATACCTAGGAATAAACCTACCTAAGTAGACAAAACACCTGCATGCAGAAAACTATAAGACACTGATGAAAGAAATTAAAGATGACTGGACAGCTACATGTAAAAGAATGAAATCAGAACACTTCCTAACACCATACACAAAAATAAACTCAAAATGGATTGAACACCTAAATGTAAGGCCAGACACTATAAAACTCTTAGAGGAAAACATAGCAGAACACTCTATGACATAAATCATAGCAAGATGCTTTTTGACCCAACTCCTAGAGAAATGGAAATAAAAACAAAAATAAACAAATGGGACCTAATGAAACTTAAAAGCTTTTGCACAGCAAGGGAAACTACAAACAAGATGAAAAGACAACCGTCAGAATGGGAGAAAATATTTGCAAATGAAGCAACTGACAAAGGATTAATCTCTAAAATATACAAGCAGCTCATGCAGCACAATATCAAAACCACAAACAACCCAATCCAAAAATGGGCAGAAGACCTAAATAGACATTTCTGCAAAGAAGATATACAGATTGCCAACAAACACATGAAAGGATGCTCAACATCACTAATCATTAGAGAAATGCAAATAAAAAGTACAATGAGGTATCACCTTACACCAGTCAGAATGGCCATCATCAGAAAATCTACAAACAATAAATGCTGGAGAGGGTGTGGAGAAAAGGGAACCCTTTTGCACTGTTGGTGGGAATGTAAATTGATACAGCCACTATGGAGAACAGTATGGAGGTTCCTTAAAAAAATAAAAATAGAACTACCATATGACCCAGCAATCTGGGCATATACCCCGAGAAAACCATTATTCAAAAAGAGTCATGTACTACAATGTTCATTGCAGCACTATTTACAATAGCCAGGACATGGAAGCAACCTAAGTGTCCATCAACAGATGAATGGACAAAGAAGATGTGGCACATATATACAATGGCATATTACTCAGCCATAAAAAGAAACGAAATTGAGTTATTTGTAGTGAGGTGGATGGACCTAGATAGAGTCTGTCATACAGAGTGAAGTAAGTCAGAAAGAGAAAAACAAATACCGTATGCTAACACATATATATGGAATCTAAAAAAAAGAAAAAATGGTTATGAAGAACCTAGGGGCAGGACAGGAATAAAGACACAGATGTAGAGAATGGACTTGAGGACATGGGGAGGGGGAGGGGTAAGCTGAGACGAAGTGAGAGAGTGGCATGGACTTATATATACAGCCAAATATAAAATAGGTAGCTAGTGGGAAGCAGCTGCGGAGCACAGGGAGATCAGTTCAGTGCTTTGTGACCACCTAGAGGAGTGGGATATGGAGGGTGGGAGGGAGAGGCAAGAGGGAGGAGATATGGGGATATATGTATATGTATAGCTGATTCACTTTGTTATAAAGCAGAAACTAACACACCATTGTAAAGCAATTATACTCCGATTAAGATGTTAAAAAAATAAAAACTTAATAGATGCCTGTGGAATACATAATTAATGAAACTTTAAAAACACCATTACGTGTCAAAAAATGGTCCACTTAGACCAGTATTCTGTCTCGGAGAAGAGCATTTTTTTTTCCTTTTATGATGGTAGTCTCAAAAGCCAAGGGAGGTACCACTTCATCTACAATTCCCAAGATTTCCCTATAATGACCCTCTTAACAGAATGTGCATATAAATTTGGTTATTGACTGGATCATACATAATTTTCCAAATATAATTGGAAGACAGTTTTTTTTAAAGCTGTCATAGAGGGGTTTGATTTGTGGTAAAATAATTTAGCTATCTTGGGGATGTTCACCTTCTAGGCAAGCTTCTTAGTTGTACTCATATTGATTTGGAGACCTTTTGCTTGAAGGCAGTACTTATATCCTACTGTGTGAACTGAAGGAGATATGTCTCCTTTCTCTTTTCATACCAGTAAAATCAGATGGTAAAGCTAAGACACAGGCCTGGCCAACAGGTATTATCTTGTAGGACTTTGAATCTTGAGCAAGTGATAGCACAATACGACTGTTAACGTTGTGTGACCTTCCCTGGTTATCTTCTGCGTAGCCCTCCAGAACTCACTTGGTACCTGTCAAGTTTTCAAGCCTGTTCCTCCAATCTTCTAATATCATTCCAATATATTCTCTTTCTGCTTCAGATTATTATGTAATTTTCTATTGTTTGTAACCACATGCAACAGATGATATAGTGTTGTTAAAGATGTAAGAAAACATGTTACTCTTTATCCTCATTCAAAACTGATTGTTTTAAAGAAGTACAAATATTAATATAAAGTGGAATTTTGACCCAAAGGAAAAAAAAAAAAAACTACCATACGACCCAGCAATCCCACTCCTGGGCATATACCCTGAGAAAACCATAACTCAAAAACAGTCATGCACCACAATGTTCATTGCAGCTCTATTTACAATAGCCAGGACATTGAACCAACCTAAGTGTCCATTGACAGATGAATGGATAAAGAAGATGTGGCACATATATGCAATGGAATATTACTCAGCCATAAAAAGAAACAAAATTGAGTTATTTGTAGAGACATGGATGGGTCTAGAGACTGTCATACAGAGTGACGTAAGCCAGAAAGAGAAAAACAAATATCGTATATTAACGCATATATGTGGAACCTAGAAAAATGTTACAGATGAACCAGTTTGCAGGGCAGAAATAGAGACACAGATGTAGAGAACAAACGTATGGACACCAAGGGGGAAAAGTGGTGGGGGTGGGGTGGGGGGGTGGTGGGATGAATTGGGAGATTGGGATTGACATGTATACACTGATGTGTATAAAATGGATAAAAAATAAGAACCTGCTGTATAAAAAAATAAATAAAATTCAAAAATTCAATAAAAAAAAAGGGAGGAGAGGGCTTCCCTGCCGGCACAGTGGTTAAGAATCTGCCTGCCAATGCAAGGGACACAGGTTCGAGCCCTGGCCTGGGAAGATCCCACATGCCGCAGAGCAACTAAGCCCGTGCGCCACAACTACTGAGGCTGAGCTCTAGAGCCCGCAAGCCACAACTACTGAGCCCACGTGCCACAACTACTGAAGCCTGCGGGCCTAGAGCCCGTGCTCTGCAACAAGAGAAGCCACGACAACGAAAAGCCCGCGCACCACAACGAAGAGTAGCCCCAGCTCACCGCAACTAGAGAAAGCCAGTGCGCAGCAACAAAGACCCAACGCAGCCAAAAATTAATTAATTAATTAATTTTAAAAAAAAAAAAGAGAGAGGAGATATGGGGACATATGTATATGTATAGCTGATTCACTTTGTTATAAAGCAGAAACTAGCACACCATTGTAAAGCAATTATACTCCAATAAAGATGTTAAAAAAATTTTTTTTAAACAGGCAAAATTAAACAATTATAATATTTAGAAATGCATTTATAGATGGTAAAGCTATTTAATTTAAACCATTGGGTGATTGACACAAAATTTGGGATAGCGCTTACCTCTCGTTGGGGAGAAAAAAGGGGGTGAAATTAGGGAGAGGCACACAGGAGCCTTCTTAGGTCATGCTATTCAAGATGTAATTTGTGGACCACCACCTTCTGCGTCACCTGGGAGCTGGTTAGAAACGCAGAATCTCAGGCTCTTCCCCAAACCTACTGAATCAGAATCTGCATTTTAACATGATCCCCAGGTGATTCATAAGCACATTAAAGATACTTGTAAAGTTCTATTTTTAAGGCAGATAGTGCATACCTAGGTGTTTATTTTAGCAATATTCTTTAAATGCTGTAGATTTTATACACTTTTGCGTGTGTATTTTGTAATTAATAACATTTTTAAATATATAGTTTGAATAAAGTTTTAAAATATTTTTAAGTATACATACAGAAACAAAGACAAAAAGGAAGACCACAAAGATGGCAAAGAACTGAAACCAAACCCAGATATTTAGACTCAAAATCCAATGCTATTTCCACTCTTCCATGCCTTTGCCCCAAGGCAATAAATGAACTGACTCCAAGGAATTGATCCATTTCCAATTCATGCTGCAACTGGATGAGCCAAAGGCCATGATAAAAATAGAAAACTCTTGGAAACTTTGGTGACTCGATCATTTTTATTTAGATATTCTGGGATGGGATAGGAAAGTTATTTTTGTATTCAGATAATCCCTGCCTCTCCTGGAAATACTTTCCTGAAAAATGTTTTGGAGAGTGGAACGCCTGAAATTTGAACCTTGTACTTATATGCTTTATATGTCTGGAAGGAAAGGAAGGAGAGAAGGGATACAATTCAGAGTTAATAAAATTATGAAGTCTCAAATATGATATAAACGCTTAATTTGATTTCGTACCTGAATGTTATACACTGTATACATGAATATTTAAATTATTAACAATAGATTATACTTTAAATACTAACAATCAAATTTAATTTTTCTTCTTTTTTTTTTTTTTGGCCGGGCTGAGGCTTGCAGGATCTTAGTTCCCCAACCAGGGATCGAAGCCAGACCCCTGTCAGTTAAAGCGCCAGGTTGTAACCACTGGGCCACCAGGGGACTCCCTCAAATTTTATTTTCTGCTGTAACTTTGCAATTCAAAAATCCTTATTCATTTGGTTTATTTGAAAGGAGATTTAATTTCATTGTTGAATACAAAGATCTGCTAATAGTAATTATGCAAATGATGGAGTTAGAAATCGTGTAACTATGAAAATGACTTATCAATGCTCTTTTAAATTTTGTAAAGAGAAGGGACTTCCCTGGTGGCACAGTGATTAAGAATCCGCCTGCTAATGCAGGGGTCACGGGTTCGATCCCTAGTCCAGGAAGATCCCACATGCCGTAGAGCAACTAAACCCATGCACTACAACTACTGAGCCTGTGCTCTAGAGCCCACGAGCCACAACTACTGAGCCCATGTGCCACAACTACTGAAGCCCATGCTCCATAGCAAGAGAAGCCACCACAGTGAGAAGCCTGTGCAACAAAGAGTAGCCCCCACTCGCCACAACTAGAGAAAGCCCGTGTGCAGCAATGAAGACCCAAAGCAGCCATAAAATTAATTTTAAAAAATTAAATTAAATTAAAATTAAAGAAAAAATGTGTAAAGAGAAAATGTGACACTGATCGTCTTTCTCCCTTCATAAAGAAGACTGCAACAAACTAAATCATGGTCCACAGCTTTGTGGACTGTGAACTTCCCTCTGTGAAGTGTTAGCTGATGCTGATTCTCAGTTCCTCTAGAATAGGTGCTTATCCAATGCTCCAAACTCACCTGTACGAAATGTATGACTTTATTTTTTTCTTGGCAAGGTCTTTTGAGTTCCTCTTCTGCCAGATGGCAAAAACATTCTCTCTGTCAATTCTGGGCAATCACAGTCAGTTTAACAAGACCCCCCTGACCTTTGCCCAACACCCACCCATACACACACTCCTTCCCTTTCCCAGGGCTGAGAGTACCAAGGAGTAAGGATGGGATAGATAGAGATATTGCCTGGTCCTCTGTCATTGTCTCTCCATGCTGGTATTTACTGTGACATCCTATTCCCACCTGGTTTCCAATTGCCAGACCATGAAGTCATGGTCATAACTCTATGTCCAAAAGGAAAGCCACTCTAGACTCTCCACTACTCCTTGTACCCTCTCAGAGGGGATCGGATGCATTCACCCTCTCCCACACCACGCCGGGTCTCTGGCCGGCCTGCCATACAGGCATTTCTTTCCATTGCTCCTACACCTCAAGAGGTACGGAAGCTCTGGAGACTGGCTCACAGGATTCCTTCTGGATTCACCAGCCTCTAAGCTCACTACTGCTCTTTCTTCACCTTACAAGTCTAGGGAATTTTTATTTGGTCTTGGAGAAAAAGAAAGGCACTGGAAAAAGCTGGCTCTGACTGAGCACCTATTCTTATATGCCTGTGGTTTAAGGCATGAGTTTATGCCCTGGGTTATTGATGACTCTAGCTTTTGGAGTTCAAAACCTTTTAATCACAAAAGTTTTATCTCTGCCTTGAGTTTCCAAAACAGATTTTAAGCCTCAAAGGCCAGGGATTGACTTTTTTGGTATCTGCACTATGTTGCACCAACACTACACCAAGATGTGTCTGCCAAGAGGTCTAGTGTGAAGGGGGAAGGATCAGCGATTTTTTTTTAATTATTTTTTAAAAATCACGTGTATCAAAATAAGATTCCACTACATCTAATTGTAAAGATCCACACATTTGCTCCACCACTACAACTTACCTTTTAGCAACAAACTTTGCAAATGTATGTACAGCCTTTTGTACATGTGTTTTAAATTTTGTTGTTCTCCTTATTGAAACAGTCGTCAGACTTGCTTAAATTCAATAAGCTTGAAATTTACTGTTTTTGGCGTACCAAATGATATCTTCCTTTGTCTCAATTGTTAAATCATTAACATCATCATTTTATTTTTCCATTTTCCACTCTACTTTTATAAAGAAGGGCAAATACGCAATAAAATGTTCAAGTAGTTATACAAACATTGCCATATTTAGATGACAACACTGCTAAAATGAAACTATTAGCTGGCAGACAGCAGTACTCTGAGGTAACATAAAATGGTTATTTGTCTACTGAAATAGAAAAGTCAAATTTGGTAGAAGAAGGTTGTTTAGAGGTGTGGCTATATAACATATGAAAGGGCCACTTGTTCAAAAGTTAATGATTACCTGAATTTTGATTCATTAAATTTTTGCTCACCCTTACCTATCTTCACATCTCTAAGTGGAAACAATGAAAACAATTTTACTTATAACGACTTTATCAAGATATAATTCCCATACCCTACAATTCATCCAAGTAAGAAAAAACCCACACCTCTCATATTCCTTTGCCTCTCCTTTACCCTCACACTACCACCACACTCACAAAACTTCTGATACCAGATGTTTGGGGTTTTCCCCCCACACCAAGCAATTCTCTGTGATACCAGCAAGGTGTTCTACAATTCAGTTCAATCTGACAGTAACCAAAGTTAGCACAGACCCCACAGGTAAGGGTTCAGTCCCACAAGACTGCTCCCCACTTCAGACACCAAACCAAGCAGTAGGTCCCTAGGTTATCACAACTGCAGTCTGACTTGGCTGCAAATTGGAGGTTCCATGACCACCATCACCTCACTATTGGATTCAGTTATTTGCTAGAACAGCTCATAGAACTCAGGGAAACACTTACCAACATTTATCAGTTTATCATAAAATGAAAGGTATGATAAAGGTTACAGATGAACAGCCAAAGGAAGAGATACATAAGGCAAAATCCAGCAGGGTGCCAAGTACAGGAGCGTCAATCCCCGTAGAGTTGGGGTATACTACCCTCCCAGGATGTAGATATGTTTACCAACCCAGAAGCTCTGCAAACCCCATATTATTGAAATTTTTATGGCGGCTTCATCATGTAGGCATGATCAATTATTCATTCAATTTCCAGCCCGTCTCCCCTCTTGGAGTATTGGGCAGTGGAGTATGGGCATTCCTTTTCATGGCTGAATAATATTCCATTGGATCTACAACATTTTATTTATCCATTCATCAGTTAATAGACATTTGGATTGTTTCCACCTTTTAACTATTATGAATAATGCTGCTAGGAACATTCACGTACAAGTTTTGTATGAACACATATTTGCAATTCTCTAGGAATAGAATTGCTGGGTTATACAGAAGCTCTATGTTTAATCTTTTGAGGAACTACCAGAATGTTTTCCAAAGTGTCTGCATCATTTTACGTTCCCACCAGCAGTATATGAGGATTCCAGTTTCCTCCTGTCCTCACTAATACTTGTTAATATCCATCTTTTATCATTAAAAACATCTTAGTGAATGTGAAGTGGTATATCTCACTGCAGTTTTGATTTGCATTTTCCTGATGACCAAAAATGTCAAACATCTTTTCATGTGCTTATTGACCACTTGTATATCTTTTTTGGAGAAAATGTGTATTTAGACTGAGTGCCCATTATTAACTGGGTTATTTTTGTTTTTATTATTGAGTTTATGTGTTCTTTATATATTCTAGATACAAGTCCTTTAGCAGATAATATGATTTGTAAGCATTTCTTCCATTCAATAAGTTGTCTTTTCCTTCTTTTGATGCATCAAAAGACACTTTTTTTAATTTTTATGAAGTCTAATTTATCTATTGATATGGACTGATTTTTTTGTCACCCCTACCGCCTCTCAGAAAATTTATATATTGAAGCCCTAACCCTTAATATGATAGTATTAGGAGATGGGGTCTGTAGGAGATAATTAGATCTAGGTGAGGTCATGAGAGAAGGGCCCTCATGGTGAGATTAATGTGCTTGTAAGAAGAAACACCAGAGAGTTTTCTTCCTTCCTTCCTTCCTTCCCTCCTCCTTCCCTCCTCTCTCTCTCTCTTTCTTTCTTTCTTTCTTTCTTTCTTTCTTTCTTTCTTTCACTGTGCTGGCACTGTGATCTCAGACTTCCAGCCTCCAGAACTGTGAGAAATAAATTTCTATTGTTGAAACCACCCAGTCCATGGTATTTTGTTATGGCAGCCTGAGCTAAGAAATTTATTTTTTCTTTTGTTGTGCATACTTGTGGTGTCTTATCTAAGAATCCATGACCAAATCCAAGGTCATGAAGTTTTACCTCTGTGTTTTAATCTAACAGTTTTTAGGTTTTAGCTCTTACATTTGGATCTTTGATCCATTTTTGGTCCATTTTGTATATGGCGTGAGGTAGGGATCGAACTTCATTCTTTTGGATGTGGATATCCATTTGTCTCAGCACCATTTGTTGAAGAGACTGTTCTCTCTCTATTAAATGCTCTTGGTACTCTTGTCAAAAATCAGTTGGTCAGGGGCTTCCTTGGTGGTGCAGTGGTTAAGAATCTGCCACAAATGCAGGGGACACGGGTTCAAGCCCTGGTCCAGGAAGATCCCACATGCCACAGAGCAACTAAGCCCATGTGCCACACTACTGAGCCTGTGCTCTAGAGCCCACGAGCCACAACTACCGAAGCCCGCATGCCTAGAGCCCATGCTCTGCAACAAGAGAAGCCACCGCAATGAGAAGCCTGTGCGCAGCATTGAAGAGTAGCCCCAGCTCGCCACAACTAGAGAAAGCCCGTGTACAGCAACAAAGACCCAACACAGCCAAAAATAAATTAAATAAAATAAATTAATTTTTTTTAAAAAAAGCTCTTTTAAAAGTTGTGAGAGCAGACATACTTTTCTCTTTCCTTATTCTAGGGGAAAATCATTTAGTCTTTCACCATTAAGTATTGTGTTAACCATGAGTTTTTCTTAGATACCCTTTATCAGATTGAGGAAATTTCCTTCTATTCCTAATTTGTTGAATGTTTTTATAAAGAAAGTGTGTTGGATTTTTCTCACATGTTTCTTTCTGCATCTATTTATTTATGTCAGTAATAATGTCCCCTCTCTTATTCTTGATTATAGTAATATGAGTCTTCTCTCTTTTTTTCTTGGTCAGTCTAGCTAACAGTTTTGTCAATTTTGTTGATCTTTTCAAGGAGCCAACTTTTGGTTTGTTTATTTTCCTCTGTAGTTTTTCTATTCTGAGTTTAATTTCCACTTTAATCTTTATTATTTCCTTTCTTTTGCTTGCTTTAGTTTTGGTTTGCTCTTCTTTTTCCTCAAATATCATAAGGTGGAAGGTTAAGTTATTGATTTGAGATCATTCTTCTTTTACAATACAGGTGCTGATAGCTATAAATTTCCCTCAGATTACTGTTTTAGCTGTCGCCCATAAATTTTGTTATATTGTGTCTTCAATTTTTCTCTTTTCTCTTGTGATTTCTTCTTTGACTCACTGATTATTGAGTGTGTTAATTCCACCTATCTGTTAATTTCCAAAATTTCTTTCAGTTATTGATTTCTAATTTCATTTCATTGCAGCTGAAGAACACTGAATAATTTCAATCCTTCCAAATCTATTGAATAAACAGTTTTCCATATATTTATTAATTCTATAACCTTTCTAATGGTTAATTTGCTCAAGTCTTCTGACCATATATTGTATGAACTTTTTGTATAAGAAACACATTAACCATTTGTCATCTTTGCTGTATTTTTCACATTTTGCGTGTATCTCATTTTATCTTGGTTACTTATGTAGAGAAATTTTAAATGTCTGTGTAGTCGAATATGTGTTTTCCTTTTTTAATTTATTCTATTACTTAAAAGTTTGTAAGTTAAAAAAAGATTAAGACAGGCCACAGACTGAAAGGAAATATTTGCAAGACACTTATCTGAAGAAAGATTATTATCCAAACTATATGAAGAAATCTTAAACCTCAACAATAAGAAAACAAACAGCCCAATTTAACAATGGGCGAAAAATCTGATCAGACACCTTACAAAGAAGTTATACAAGTGGCAGATAAGGATATGAAAAGATAAGCATTTAAGGAATTACAACTTAAAACAACAATGAGATACCACTACACAGCTGTTAGAATGAGTAAAATCCAAAAGACTGATAACACCAAATGGTGGTGAGGATGTGGAACAACAGGAACTCTCTCACTCATTGTGATGGTAATGCAAAATGGTACAGAGACTTTGGAAGGCAGTTTGGCAGTTTTTTACAAAACTAAACATACTCTTACCATACGTTTCAATAAACACACTCTTTGGTATTTACCCAAATGACTTGAAAACTTATGTCTACATAAAACTTGCATGAACGTTTATAGCAGCTTTATTCGGAATTGTTAAAACTTGAAAGCAACTAGAACAAATAATTCTAAAATTTGTATGGAAACATAAAAGACCCCGAATAGCCAAAGCAATCTTGAGAAAGAAGAACAAACCTGGAGGTATCATGTGTTCTGATTTCAACTGTACAACAAAACCATAGTAATCTAAACAGTATTGTACTGGCACAAAAGCAGACACATAGATCAATGGATCAGAATAGAGAGCCCAGAAATAAACCATATACAAAAGTAAACTCAAAATGGATTAAAGACTTAAATGTAAGACCCGAAATCATAAAACTCCTAGAAGAATACATAGTCAGTACACTCTTTGACAATGGTCTTAGCAATTTGGGGTGGGGGGTGGGGGTTGGTTCTGTCTCCTCAGGAAGGGAAACAAAAGTGAAAATAAATAAATGGAACTACATCAAACTAAAAAGTTTTTCACAGCAAAGAAAACTATCAAAACAAAAAGGCAGCCTACTGAATGGGAGAAGATATTTGCAAATTATATATCCAATAAGAGGTTAATATCCAAAATATACAAAGAACTCATAAAACTCAACATCAGGGAATTCCCTGGTGGTCCAATGGTTAGGACTCTGTGCTTTCACTTCTGAGGGCCCGGGTTTGATCCCTGGTCAGGGAACTAAGATCCCACAAGCTGCAAGGTGTGGCCAGAAAAACAAAAAATCAAAAAAAACCTCAACATCAAAAAAAAACTGATTTTAAAATGGGCAGGGGTCCTGAATAGACATTTCTCCAAAGAAGACATACAGATGGCCAAAGACACATGAAAAGATGCTCAACATGACTAATCATCAGGGGAATGAAAATCAAAACGACGTGAGATAACACCTCACACTTGTCAGAATGGCTATCATCAAAAGGACAACAACTAGTGAGTGTTGGTGAGCACGTAGAGAAGAGGGAACCCGCATGCACTGTTGGTGGGATTGTAAATTGGTACAGCCAGTATGGAAAACAGTTTGAAGATTCCTCAAAAAATTAAAAAGAGCCGCCATTTGATCCAGCAATTTCACTCCTGGATATTTTCCCAAGAAAAGAAAAAACTAATTTGAAAAGTTATATACACACCAATATTCATTGCAGCATTATTTACAGTAGCCAAGATATGGAAGCAACTTAAGTGTCCATGGATAGATGAATGGAAAAAGAAGATGTGAAATATTACTCAGCCACCAAAAAAAAAAAAAAAAAAAAAAAACTTGCCATTTTCAACAACATGGATGGATCTAGAGGGCATTATGCTAAGTGAAATAAGTCAGAGAAAGAAAAATACTGCATGATGTCACTTGTATGTGGAATCTAAAAAACAAAACAAACAAAAGAAAATAAAAACAGATGCATAGATACAAAGAACAAATGGGTAGTTGCCAGAGGGGAAGGGGATGGGGTGGGGCAAAATAGGTGAAGGGGACTGAGAGGTATGAACCTCCAGTTGTACAATAAATGAGCCACAGTGTTGTAATATACAGCATAAGGCATATGGGCAATAATATTTTACTAACTTTGCATGGGAACACATGGCTACTAGACTTACCACACTGACCATTTCATAATGTATGCAAAAGTCAAATCACTATGTAGTACACTGGAAACTAACATAATATTGTATGTCAACCATATTTCAATTTTTTAAAAAGGCTTATAATCTATCTGTACTTTTTAAATGTGTAAAATTATTAGAGACTAATGTGAAAGTACAGTTGACCCTTAAACAACATGGGTTTGAACTGAGCCAGTCCACTTTTTTTTTTCACTTCTTAATCTATATTTTACTTATTTATTTTTTGGCTGCACCGTAAGGCTTGTGGGATTTTAGATCCCTGACCAGGGATCTAACTCAGGCCCAAGACAGTGAGAGCACCGAGTCCTAACCACTGGACTGCCAGGGAATTCCCAGCTGGTCCACTTCTAAGCAATTTTTTTCTGACAAAGCACAGGTGAGATTGTTTCAAGATGGCAGAGTAGAAGGACGTGTTCTCACTTCCTCTTGTGAGAGCACTGGAATCACAAGTAACTGCTCAACAATCATCAACAGGAAGACACTGGAACTCACCAAAAAAGATACCTCACATCCAAAGACAAAGGAGAAGCCACAATGAGACAGTAGGAGGGGTGCAATCACAACAAAATCAAATCCCATAACTGCTGGGTGGGTGACTCACAAACTGGAGAACACTTATACCACAGAAGTCCACCCACTGGAGTGAAGGTTCTGAGCCCCATGTCAGGCTTCCCAACCTGGGTGTCTGGCAACGGGAGGAGGAATTCCTAGAGAATCAGAATTTGAAGGCTAGCGGGATTTGACTGCAGGACTTCTACAAGACTGGGAGAAACGAGACTCCAATCTTCGAGGGCACACACAAAGTAGTGTGCGCATCAGGACCCAGGGGAAGGAGCAGTGACCCCATAGGAGACTGAACCAGACCTACCTGCCAGTGTTGGAGGGTCTCCTGCAGAGGCGGGAGGTGGCTGTGTCTCACCGTGAGGACAGGACACTGACCGCAGAAGTTCTGGGAAGTACTCCTTGGCGTGAGCCTTCCCAGAGTCCGCCATTAGACCCACCAAAGAGCCTGGGTAGGCTCCAGTGTTGCGTTGCCTCAGGCCACATAACCAACAGGGAGGGAACCCACCCCACCCATCAGCAGACAAGCAGATTAAAGTTTTACTGAGCTCTGCCACCAGAGCAACAGTCAGCTCTACCCACCACCAGTCCCTCCCATCAGGAAACTTGCACAAGCTTCTTAGATAGCCTCATCCACCAGAGGGCAGACAGCAGAAGCAAGAAGAACTACAGTCCTGCAGCCTGTGGAACAAAAACCACATTCACAGAAAGATAGACAAGATGAAAAGGCAGAGGGCTATGTACCAGATGAAGGAACAAGAAAAAACCCCAGAAAAACAACTAAATGAAGTGGAGATAGGCAACCTTCCAGAAAAAGAATTCAGAATAATGATAGTGAAGATGATCCAGGACCTCGGAAAAAGAATGGAGGCAAAGATAGAGAAGATGCAAGAAATGTTTAACAAAGACCTAGAAGAACTAAACAACAAACAAACAGAGATGAACAATACAATAACTGAAATGAAAACTACACTAGAAGGAATCAATAACAGAATAACTGAGGCAGAAGAATGGATAAGTGACCTGGAAGACAGAATGGTGGAATTCACAGCTGCGGAACAGAATAAAGAAAAAAGAATGAAAAGAAATGAAGACAGCCTAAGAGACCTCTGTGACAACATTAAACGCACTAACATTCACATTATAGGGGTCCCAGAAGGAGAAGAGAGAGAGAAAGGACCCAAGAAAATATTTGAAGAGATTATAGTTAAAAACTTCCCTAACATGGGAAAGGAATAGCCACCCAAGTCCAGGAAGTGCAGAGAGTCCCATACAGGATAAACCCAAGGAGAAAAATGCCGAGACACATAATAATCAAATTGGCAAAAATTAAAGACAAAGAAAAATTATTGAAAGCAGCAAGGGAAAAACGACAAATAACATACAAGGGAACTCTCATAAGGTTAACAGCTGATTTCTCAGCAGAAACTCTACAAGCCAGAAGGGAGTGGCATGACATATTTCAAGTGATGAAAGGGAAGAACCTACAACTAAGATTACTCTACCCGGCAAG
Source organism: Balaenoptera borealis (assembly GCF_965194805.1). Classification (NCBI taxonomy): domain Eukaryota; kingdom Metazoa; phylum Chordata; class Mammalia; order Artiodactyla; family Balaenopteridae; genus Balaenoptera; species Balaenoptera borealis. Next base: position 12,227,561 of record NC_138868.1, read on the forward strand.
GAGCTCATTCAGATTCGATGGAGAACTCAAAAGCTTTACAGACAAGCAAAAGCTAAGAGAATTCAGCACCACCAAACCAGCTCTACAACAAATGCTAAAGGAACTTCTCTAAGTGGGAAACACAAGAGAAGAAAAGGACCTACAAAAACAAACCCAAAACAATTAAGAAAATGGTCATAGGAACATACATATCGACAATTACCTTAAACGTGAATGGATTAAATGCTCCAACCAAAAGACACAGACTTGCTGAATGGATACAAAAACAAGACCCATCTATATGCTGTCTACAAGAGACCCACTTCAGACCTAGGGAAACATACAGACTGAAAGTGAGGGGATGGAAAAAGATATTCCACGCAAATGGAAATCAAAAGAAAGCTGGAGTAGCAATACTCATATCAGATAAAATAGACTTTAAAATAAAGAATGTTACAAGAGACAAGGAAGGACACTACATAATGATCAAGGGATCAATCCAAGAAGAAGATATAACAATTATAAATATATATTCACCCAACATAGGAGCACCTCAAAACATAAGGCACCTGCTAACAGCTATGAAAGAGGAAGTCGACAGTAACACAATAATACTGGGGGACTTTAACACCTCACTTACATCAATGGACAGATCATCCAGACAGAAAATTAATAAGGAAACACAAGCTTTAAATGACACAAGAGACCAGAAAGATTTAATTGATATTTCTAGGACAGTCCATCCAAAAACAGCAGATTATATTTTCTTCTCAAGTGCACACAGAACATTCTCCAGGATAGATCACATCTTGGGGCAGAAATCAAGCCTCAGTAAATTTAAGAAAATTGAAATCATATCAAGCATCTGTTCTGACCACAGCACTGTGATATTAGAAATCAATTACAGGGGAAAAAATGTAAAAAACACAAACAAATGGAGGCTAAACAATACGTTACTAAATAACCAAGAAATCACTGAAGAAATCAAAGAGGAAATCAGAAAATACCTAGAGACAAATGACAATGAAAACATGACGATCCAAAACCTGTGGGATGCAGGAAAAATAGTTCAAAGAGGGAAGCTTATAGCAATACAAGCCTACCTCAAGAAACAAGAAAAATCTCAAATAAACAATCCAACCTTACACCTAAAGGAACTAGAGAAAGAAGAACAAACAAAACCCAAAGTTAGCGGAAGGAAAGAAATCATAAAGATCAGAGCAGAAATAAATGAAAATAGAAACAAAGAAAACAGTAGCAAATATCAATAAAACTAAAAGCTGGTTCTTTGAGAAAATAAACAAAATTGATAAACCATTAGCCAGATTCATCAAGAAAATGAGGGAGAGGACTCAAATCAATAAAATTAGAAGTGAAAAAGGAGAAGTTACAACAGACACTGCAGAAATACAAAGCATCCTAAGAGACTACTACAAGCAACTCTATGTCAATAAAATGGACAACCTGGAAGAAATGGACACATTCTTAGAAAGGTATAACCTTCCAAGACTGAACCAGGAAGAAATAGATAATATAAACAGACCAATCGCAAGTAATGAAATTGAAACTGTGATTAAAAATCTTCCAACAAACAAAAGTCCAGGACCAGATGGCTTCACAGGTGAATTCTATCAAACGTTTAGAAAAGAGCTAACACCCATCCTTCTCAAACTCTTCCAAAAACTTGCAGAGGAAGGCACACTCCCAAACTCATTCTATGAGGCCACCATCACCCTGATACCAAAACCAGACAAAGATACTACAAAAAAATAAAATTACAGACCAATATCACTGATGAATATAGATGCAAAAATCCTCAACAAAATACTAGCAAACAGAATCCAGCAACACATTAAAAGGATCATACACCGTGATCAAGTGGGATTTATCCCAGGGATGCAAGGATTCTTCAATATACGCAAATCAATCAATGTGATACACCGTATTAACAAATTGAAGAATAAAAGCCATATGATCATCTCAATAGATGCAGAAAAAGCTTTTGACAAAATTCAACACCGATTTATGATAAAAACTCTCCAGAAAGTGGGCATAGAGGGAACCTACCTCAACTTAATAAAGACCATATACAACAAAGCCACAGCAAACATCATTCTCAATGGTGAAAAATTGAAAGCATTTCCTCTAAGATCAGGAACAAGACAAGGATGTCCACCCTCACGACTATTATTCAACATAGTTTTGGAAGTCTTAGCCATGGCAATCAGAGAAGAAAAAGAAATAAAAGGAATACAAATTGGAAAAGAAGAAGTAAAACTGTCACTGTTTGCAGATGACATGATACTATACATAGAGAATCCTAAAGATGCCACCAGAAAACTACTAGAGCTAATCAATGAATTTGGTAAAGTTTCAGGATACAAAATTAATGCACAGAAATCTCTTGCATTCCTATACACTAATGATGAAAAATCTGAAAGAGAAATTAAGGAAACACTCCCATTTACCATTGCAACAAAAAGAATAAAATACCTAGGAATAAACCTACCTAGCGAGAAAAAAGACCTGTATGCAGAAAACTATAAGACACTGATGAAAGAAATTAAAGATGATACAAACAGATGGAGAGGTATACCATGTTCTTGGATTGGAAGAATCAACACTGTGAAAATGACTATACTACCCAAAGCAATCTACAGATTCAATGCAATCCTTATCAAATTACCAATGGCATTTTTTACAGAACTAGAAGAAAAAATCTAAAATTTGCATGGAGACACAAAAGACCCCGAATAACCAAAGTAGTCTTGAGGGAAAAAAATGGAGCTGGAGGAATCAGACTCCCTGACTTCAGACTATACTACAAAGCTACAGTAATCAAGACAATATGGTACTGGCACAAAAACAGAAACATAGATAAATGGAACAAGATAGAAAGCCCAGAGATAAACCCACGCACCTATGGTCAACTAATCTATGACAAACGAGGCAAGGATACACAATGGAGAAAAGACAGTCTCTTCAATAAGTGGTGCTGTGAAAACTAGACAGCTAAATGTAAAAGAATGAAATTAGAACACTCCCTAACACCATACACAAAAATAAACTCAAAAGGGATTAGAGACCCAAATGTAAGACCAGACATTATAAAACTCTTAGAGGAAAACATAGGAAGAACACTTTTTGACATAAATCACAGCAAGATCTTTTTTGATCCACCTCCTAGAGTAATGGAAATAAAAGCAAAAATAAACAAATGGGACCTAATGAAACTTAAAATCTTTTGCACAGCAAAGGAAACTATAAACAAGATGAAAAGACAACCCTGAGAATGGAAGAAAATATTTGCAAACGAATCAATGGACAAAGGATTAATCTCCAAAATATATAAACAGCTCGTGCAGCTCAATATTAAAAAAAAACAAACAACCCAATCCAAAAATGGCCAGAAGACCTAAATAGACATTTATCCAAAGAAGACATACAGATGGCCAAGAAGCACATGAAAATCTGCTCAACATCACTAATTATTAGAGAAATGCAAATCAAAACTACAATGAGGTATCACCTCACACCAGTTAGAATGGGCTTCATCAGAAAATCTACAAACAACAAATGCTGGAGAGGGTGTGGAGAAAAGCAACCCTCTTACACTGTTGGTGGGAATGTAAACTGATACAGCCACTATGGAGAACAGTATGGAGGTTCCTTAAAAAACTAAAAATAGAATTACCATATGATCCAGCAATCCCACTACTGGGCATATACCAGAGAAAACCATAATTCAAAAAGACACATGCACCCCAATGTTCATTGCAGCACTATTTACAATAGCCAGGTCATGGAAGCAACCTAAATGCCCATCGACAGACAAATGGATAAAGAAGATGTGGTACATATATACAATGGAATATTACTCAGCCATAAAAAGGAATGAAATTCGGTCATTTGTTGAGATGTTGATGGATCTAGAGACTGTCATACAGAGTGAAGTAAGTCAGAAAGAGAAAAACAAATATCGTATATTAATGCATATGTGTGGAACCTAGAAAAATGGTGCAGATGAACTGGTTTTCAGGGTGGAAGTTGAGACACAGATGTAGAGAACAAACGTATGGACACCAAGGGAGGAAAGCGGCGGAGGGGTGGGGGTGGTGTTGTGATGAATTGGGCGATTGGGATTGACATGGATGTGTATAAAATTGATGACTAATAAGAACCTGTTGTATAAAAAAATAAATAAAATTAAATTAAAAACAAAACAAAACAAAAAAAATAAAATCTTATTCAGTAATATTTTTAAAAAAGCTATCAAGCCATTAAAAGACATGAAGGAACCTTAAATGCATATTGCTAAGCGAAATAAGACAATCTGAAAAAGTTACATTAATGTATGATTCCAACTATAAACATTCTGAAAGAGGCAAAATTATGGAGACATTAAAAACAAAACAAAACAAAACAAAACAAAACAGGGGTTAGGAAGGAGGAAGGGATTAATTAGAGGAAGACAGAAGATTTTTAAAGTAGTGAAACCATTCTGTATGACACTGTAATGGTGGAAACATTACACATTTTTCAAAACCCACAGAAAGAGAAACTCACACAAAGAGTGATCCCTAATGTAAACTATGGACGTCAATTAATAACAATGTATCAACCAATGTTGGCTCACAAATACACCATGTCAATAACAGGGGAACTGGTTCGGGGGTGGTTAGGGAGACACTAAGTAAGGGGATATATGGAAACTCTCTGTACTTTCCACTCAATTTTTTTGTAACTGCACCAAAAAAATATAACTTTTTTCAAAGAGTTTGCAAGCTCTTCTCCCTAAAATCTAATATTCACTTGTTTTTCTCCCCCTTTTAAATATAACTTTTAAAATCTAAATAAATGTAGTATGTGGTACGGGAGGAAAAAAATCTTAGATTTTTCTTTTCCTAGTTGTTAACTCCATCATCCCAACACCATCTACTGACTTTTCTTCCCTCTTTGATTTGTGATGCTTTATCATAGTCTTATGTAGAAGGACCTATTTCTGTGCTAACCCATATAACATTTTGAATTACAAATGATCTACTCATCACCCAATAAGTTTATCTTTATTCTTAGCTTTCTATGTCTCTTGTTTCTGCAGTGAACTTTAAAAAAAACAACTCTATTTCCTTTCAGATCGTAGACTATCAGAGTTGACAGAAACCTAAATATGACAATACCCAAATGACTCATTTTATAGATGAGGAAATTGGGGCCCAGAGAGTACATAGACTACCCTGTGGTCATGCAACTGGTTAAAGGAAGAAATAGGACTAGTACCCAAGTGTTTTTCACCTATGTCAGAAGATAATCTAAATCTAATCTTCCCATTTTTCAAATGGTTTAACGTTAGAAAATTTCAGAGATGTGTTCATTTATTAACTGGGGAAGGGGGACCCAGTGTGCAAGTGAACCTCAGGAAATCTAGGATAAGACAGAACACTGGAGCTCTATTTGCATGAGATGCTTCCCCAGCCCAGTCTCTGGGGAACATGTTTCAAGTTCTTGAATGGAGGGAACTATAAGAAATTGGAAGAGTGGGTAAAGCCACTCTTGAGCAGGGGTGGGAGGGTGGCGGGTGGTCACTAGAGCTGAGGATCCAGAGCTGGCCCACAAGGACTTCTACTTATCAAAGGAAGAAAGTTTTGTTCCAATTTCAAGGCAGGAACAGCACAGGAAAAAGACAGCAGTAGTCTTAGCAGAGGCGCCAAAGGGGAAATAACAGTAGCCACAGCAGAAAGAACAAGAACAAAGGAGGCAAATCTCCTGAGAGTTTAGAATACCAATGGCAAACTGGGTTGGGGTTCATAGTCCAAAACACTGTCATAATATTTACTCAAGCCTGAAGTCTCTGAGAGGATGTGGTACAGGATTTTGCTCTAGTATTAACAAAACAGACCTCCTCCTCCTCAGGGGAGAAAAGGAGTCGCTTCCATTGACCCTCTCCTCTCAATCCTATTTACCCACACTTCATTGTAATATCTTGCTTGTGTGCAAACCCTTTGAAGTACTTTTGTTATGTAGTGCAACTTCTACATGTGGTAAGACATTCCCATTGAGCTAACCTTTCTTGAAAATAGTTCGGTACAGTATATCAAGAGCCTCAAAAATGTTCTTAAAAAAAAATGTTCTTAATTTTTGACCTCTTCTGAGGAAATAATTCAGATGACAAAGATTTATGCACAAAGATGTTTATTACAGCATATTTATAATACCATACATAAGTAGTATACCTAAGTATCCAACAACTGAGCAAAAGTTAAATAAATAATGTTATATCCATTTGATTAAATATCATGCAGCCATGAAAAAAAAATTATGGTCTTGAAGAATTAACTGGGAAATGTTATAAACCAATGTTAGAAAAGAGAAGCAGGTAACTATGTTGTTTGTATTGTATAAGCTCTATTATGTTTTTTTTTTAATAGGAAAATACTAGATGGAAGGATGCCAAAATGTTACTAGTAGTTGCCTCTGGATGACAGGACCCAGGATTATAATTGACTTATCTTCTGCTTTAAAAAAAACAAACAAAAAAACTGTACTTCTGTACTTGCTAAGTTGTTTTCAGTTATTACATTAAAAAAAATGCTTATAGCCAGTAAAAAGAATCAATTAAAAGGAAGTTACTCAGTGACCTTCTCTACTCTGCCATCAGTTTGGAACCTCAAGGATGTACCTGGACCTGTTAGCATTTAGATTTAACCCCACAAACCTGTTTACTGTATCCTTCTATCCCAATTACAAGGCCCTCTAACTCTGAACCACTGGCTATCCACAGGACTAATACACATGAGATGAGGCAAACACGCAGAAGCACAAGACATCTTGCTTTGGGTGGGAATCTGTGTCTCCAGTAGAAGGGAGTTTCCACTCTGGATTGGGGAAAGTGAATACATAAAGAATGGATGCAGGATGGATCAAAGGAAGGGGGGAAATGTGGCTCTCTTAGACATGACTTGGCTCTCTAAATTTAGAACTATGCCTGGAAATGAAAGAGACCTAACCCCATTGTCAGACTCTAGAGTTTCTCCAACAGGGGGCTTCACTATAGCCCTAGAGGACCAGGACTCCGGAGTTTGAACCATAGTTAAGTGGCTGGGAGGGGAAGATGAGATAGACTGCGAAGATAAACTGAGTCTTTATAGCACACTTTCTTAAATTTTAGTGTACTTATAAATCAACCAGGGAGATTGTTTACATTGTTGATTCCGAGGCTCTACTGCCAGAAATTCTGATTTAATAGGTCTGGGGTAGAGCCAAAGAACATTGCGCTTTTATCAAGCAATCCCACCATCACCACCAAAAGGCTTCCTGATGCATTGAGCACAGCTTTAAAAATCTAGAGACTTTGAAATTATAGGCAAAATACTGTGTGTGTGTGCTTTTCTGGAGAAAGTCCATTACTATCATCAGATTCTCAAGGAGTTCCATAATTCAAGACGGCTAAGAACGGTCTTGATGAGCACAAAGAGAACTAGAGAAGCTTCACTCAAGCAACGAGTCAGGGGGGCAGGGGCAAGGTTTTCAAAGAACAAAAACCTACAACTTCTGAGAAACCAAGCAGAACCAAGGCAGAGTGAAGTGAAAGCCAGTAAGGTGGAGAACCCTGAGGAGGTACCTAAATCATTTTCACCTATAAGTCTGGAATGTTAATAGCTTATTTTTATTAGCCACAGGAACTTGGTGGATGGATGCGTGGCTTAAAGGCACAGGGGTCAGGGAGACATCAGCTCCAGGGGACAGTAATAGGAGCGAAGGTCAGTGGATTTTCCTAGGCAGATAGACTCCAAGGTTGTGGAGGTAAGGGAAGAAATGGTGGTTAACTGTTGGGTTTTACAATCTGGAGTTCAGCTGCTAGAAGAATCTAGAGTACTGTCAGGTAGATGTGGTGGGGCATACCTGAGGCAGCTGTAGTTGAGATGGGGCAGTGATGATAGAAGTGGTCACCATTCCCTACCTCCCTATACGATCAGTCATGGTGCACAGGAGGACAAGAATAGAGACTGTGATCAAAGATGCTGAGACTGCAGCAAGGAGGACGAGTTCTCCTGGTGTTCTGCTAAGAATGGGGTAGGAGACGGAGCTGGCTTCCAGCCCGTACTCTAGTAAGTGCTCAGAGAGACTGACTTTGTTAGAAGAGTGAGCATATTTCCACACCCTCTTTGTTGTCCTTTGTGGACTGGGAAACAACTATTACAAATATTATCATAGGGACTTCCCTTGTGGCACAGTGTTTAAGAATCCGCCTGCCAATGCAGGGGACACAGATTGGAGCCCTGGTCCGGGAAGATCCCACATGCTGCGGAGCAACTAAGCCCGTGCGCCACAACTACTGAGCCTGCGCTCTAGAGGCCGTGAGCCACAACTACTGAGCCCACGTGCCACAACTACTGAAGCCCGTGCACCCTACAGCCCATGCTCTGCAACAAGAGAAGCCACCGCATTGAGAAGCCCGCACACCACAACGAAGAGTAGCCCCCGCTCGCTGCAACTAGAGAAAGCCCGCGCACAGCAACGAAGACACAACGCAGCCAAAAAAAAAAAAAAAAACCAAACATTTTCATAAAAGGTTTACCTCCTAGACCAAATGTTCATTAGCTACATTCTCCTCAAAACAAACTTCTCATTCGTTTGTGATATCACAACAGTCTCTTAGCTGATTTCCCTGCCTCCAATCTTCTGGACAACAGCTCAAGGGATAGTCTTTAAAATATTCAGTTGTTCCCCTAATAGTTAGTGAAAATTTTTAAAGCTTCAGAATCCTGTTTTTAAATGAAATATCACTGAGAAGTCCAGTTTAATAAAAGTTAGAAGCCAAGCTGTTCTTATTAAAATGTGTAGGCGAGCTACACAGTAGCAGTCCCCTCTGTTCAGCACCCCTCTCCCATCCTTGTGGCTGCTCTGGAGGCAACACCACGGAGCTCTAGGTGTCCTTGGTGGTTTGAATCCCACTGGCCTGCTTACGGCAGTAAAAGTACTTATAACCCAAGCATTAGAGTTGCTGCCACCACCCCCCTTCCTAGTCCCATACCTGGAACAATTAGCTCCCAAATTGTTTTTCACCATTTTTCAAAACTTTTGACTATGGGGAATTCCAAATATACATAAAAATCAAATCAAATATAATAATAAACCTCCATATACCCATAACCCAGCTTTAATGATTACTAGCTCACAGCCAATCTTGTTTCATTTATACCTCTCTAACCTCTCTTACCCCACACTACTTAGAAGCAAATTTCCTTATAACATTCCATCCACTAGAATTTCATCACATTGCTCAGTCTGACATGGAATTAATTATAACCAACAATACCAGTGTCACATCTAAAATATAATAATCCCTTAGTAAAATCAAGTATCCAGTGTTCAAATTTCCAATTTTCTCATAAAATGTTATGTTTATATCAGGAACCAAATAAGACTCATGCATTGTGATTGGTTGATGTCTTTTAATCTGTAGAGATTGACTGATATCTTTCAGTCTATAAGTATCCTTCCATCTTTTTTCTTCTTGAAATTAATTTATTTTAAAAATTAGGTCATTTGTTTTGTAATTCTTGTCCTATTTTGCTAACTGCATCCCCATAGTGTACTTTAACATTTTCCACATTCTCTGTATTTCCTATAAAATAGTAATTGGATATAGAGGTTTGATCAGACTCAGGTTTGATTTTTTTTTTTTTTTGAAAAACCACTTTGTAGGTGGCATCTGATTGTCTCCTTTTGTGATGTTAGCAGCTGTTAATGCTCAGTGCCTAAGATCTATTTATTAAGGATGGCAAAATGGTGATATTTCAATCACTCCATTTATTAGATGAAATGTTTTTATAAAATAAACTTCCCCTCACCTATGAGGATACCCACACCTCAATATTTTTCACATTATGCCATCTGTCCTGCATGACACATCTTCTGCAATTGATGAAATGCTAGCTATCCTTTCAAACCAACCAAAATATTACCTCTCAGTGAAGTCTTGCCCTCACTCCAAGCAGACTTCACCCTTCTTCTAATGCTAGAAACATATCATTATAATAACGCTTATCTCATTGACTCATAAATTTAATGCCTCTATCCCTGGGGCTCAAAAACAGAAATGGCCTTTGGTCCTAGCACCTGTATAAAGTATTTATTGAACAAATATGTGTAGGATTTCACTTTAGAAAAGTCAGTATCACTTAAGTGACATTATGTAAAATACAAGTTACAAAGCAACTCGCAATGAGGTAACCATCACTAGAAGAAGAGTTACCAGAATTCAAGACACTTTACAAGGTGGAGTAGAGCTGAGTTACCAAGTGTCCACCATCAGACTTTAACCAGACTGAGAAGAGAGCCTGGGGCCTGACTTTTCAAAAATACAGAGAAGACATGGTGAGAATCAGGTTGAACCCGGGTCCTTCATAGGAATTCCATGAGTAAAAAGTCAGAAGCAGGCTAGAGTTGAACCCTGGTGGTACATCAGTATTTAAGAAGGGAAAGGAGGTCCTGAAAAAGAGTACTAAAAGGAGGAGAGAATTTTTTTCCTAGAATGTTGGTGATGTCCCTAGGGGCATGAAACTAGAGAACTCTCTGGCTTGGGAGCAGTTTTTGTTTGTTTGTTTGTTTTGTTTTTAAGAAGCTGCATGGGGCTTCCCTGGTGGTGCAGTGGTTAAGAATCCGCCTGCCAAGGCAGGGCACATGGGTTCGAGCCCTGGTCCGGGAAGATCCCACATGCTGCGGAGCAACGAAGCCCGTGCACCACAACTACTGAGCCTGCGCTCTAGAGCCTGCGAGCCACAACTACTGCGCCCGCGTGCCACAACTACTGAAGCCCACGCACCTAGAGCCCACACTCCACAAGAGAAGCCACCGCATGAGAAGCCCACGCACCGCAACGAAGAGTAGCCCTCGCTCGCTGCAGCCAGAGGAAAGCCCGCGTGCAGCAACAAAGACCCAACACAGCCAAAAATAAAATAAATAAAAAATTAAAAAAAAAAAAAAGGTGCATGGTTTCCTAGTGCAAAGAGAAGTAACTAGCAGCAAAGAGAGTAGGGTTTGCTTTGATGTTTCATGTTTGGATTTTTTTCTCATCTTCCTATAGTGTTTATTTGGATCTTGGTCTGGGGTCTGGGGTCTGGAAACATAGAGGGCATGGATTCAATTTTCATTTAACTCTTCTTCCTCTGATATAAAACTAAGGTTCCATATCTTGAAGGACTCCAGGAGTCAGCAATTCAGTGGGCAAGATATGAAAATATTCTGTCCTAACCTCCTATCTTTAAGTCAGGCTGACCAATTCACACACAACCCAGCAAATAATTTTTATTTAAATTTTAACTTTGCTTTAATGGAAACTATCTTGGACCTGTTCTCTCTGCCCCCTCCTACACTTCACTCACTGTTCTTTTTCTGCACACACTATGTCCCAGTACTGTGATATACAGGTAGGCTCCTCACCACTTCCTATAACTGGTACCCTGGGAGCTTAGATTGTTCTGTCAGAGGTAGTACCAGATCTGATCCCCCCCATCCTCCTCTTGCCTTCTTCCCTCTCTACTTGTTTGAAGGTGATATGCTCTGTTCTCTAGTGGTTATTCTAGCTAATAGGTACAGTTTCACAAAAGTCTTAAGCTAATCAATACATTCATTTTCCTCCTGAATATAAGAACATGAAAATTAGTGTTCTAGTCACCCCAAGTTACATGCTATTGTTGTCCAGTATTTTAATTCTAGCTCATATTTCCCTCCCACAAATTACAGTTTTTACACTTAATGCTTACCTACTCTTACCAACATTATTTACCAGTATCTTTGTTCAGTGTTCCTTCTTGCATCAGATTTTCCATTTAAGACCATTTTCCTTCTGCCTCAGGAATCCTGACTTACCTGTGGCAAACTCTGCTTTTGGCTGAAAATGTTTCTAATTAGCCCTCTTTCTTAAAAAAGCTTTACCAAGTGTCAATTTCCATGATAACTTCTTTTGTTAACGGGATGCAGCGAAAGAATTCCACTGTTTTCTGGCTTTCATTGTTGATGCTGACAGGTCATCCATCTAGGCTGTTTTCTAATGTTTGTCTGCATTTTATCTCTAGCTGCTCAAGATAGAGAGCATTTTACCTCAGTGTCTCTAGATATGAGTTGCTTTTTATCTTGCTTGGCGAACTCATTGGGATTCCTAAATCTGAGGTTTAGTGCCTTTCATCAAATCTGAAAACTTATCGGTGGTTACCTCCTTGGATAATGTCTCTTCCTATTGTCTCCTCCTGGAGTTCCAGATAACTTAGTACATTAGATCTTCTCATTCTCTTGTCCTCTATTGTCTGCTTCTCAACATCTTTGCCATTTTCCATTCTTCCTTTCATTCTCTTTGGACTGCATTCTGTATAATTTCTTGAGATCTTCCAATTCACTAGAACCCCTTCAATTTCTCCAATCAATTTAATCTGAGTTTTTATTTCAAATTTGTATTTTTCATTTCTAATTCAGAAAGGCTTTTTTTTCCCAAAAAAATCTGCTGGGTTGTTTTTTGTCACCTCTTAGCTTCAAACCTGTATTAGCTCATTAATCAAAAAGTTATTTCATTAGTCTGTGTGACAATGCTATCATCTGAAGTATTTAAGGATCAGCTTCTGTGACTTTTTGGCCCCTTTTCCATTTGTGGCATCTTATTTCTTTGTGCATCTTAGCATTTTTAAGCAGGATTTGCTTTGGGAGTTTATATATAGGAATTGAGGCCTTCAAAGGATTGCATTTGCTTCTGGAAATCACCTGAAGGCATGACCAACTGTAAGCAGATAGAGTTAGGGGGCCCAGACAAGAACCAGATATAGCTTTCTGACATAAGAGAAGCCGTTTTAGGCCTAAGCCATTTTATGATCTAAGCCTGGCCACAATGCCTGCCCTTGAACAGGTCTCAGTAATAATGATCTTAAGGGAACAAAAGAACAAATTGTTACTGGGCAAGAGAAGTAACAATAGCAAGGCTAATAAATGAGTTGTAGAGACTCCCAGTTCTGTTTTAACGGTAAAGATTAGTCTGAAGCACCTTCTTGAGCTGTTTTTCAGAATTTAAACACCCCCTTGGGCACTCAACCACCAGATCAACTGGAACCTAATGATGATGTTGACCTTTTCTGGCTTCAATCAACTACAGCTTGGACTCTGTCAACCTTAGCCCCAATTCTATGGTGAATTCTCCTCAGCCCAAGCTCCTTCATGAATATGCACGTAGCCTTAGCTTAAAACTTCCCCCATTTTGCTGATCTGGAGAGACACTGCTTTGGCAAAGATCCCTGGTGTTCTCCTTACTTGTTGCAAGTAATAAATCTTTCTTTCTCCTGATCTTTGGCTTGGCTGTGTCTTTGGCTTGACACCCACCAAGAGGTGAGCCCAGTTTTTGGGTAATATCAAGGTTGAGACAAAAAATTCCTTGCTGCCCTCTTCCATAGAGTTTATTTCTTGTTCACCTTTACACTGAGGGTATCCTGGCTTTACTTGGAGTCACCTTCATTTTGTTTCCCATAGCCTGCACAGTCACTAAAATAGATGCTGAAAGTCTGCTGAGTTTGGCAAAAGCTGAGTAAAAGCTAGCTCTAGCAGTTGCTTACTTCCTACAATTCCAGTTTTCACTTCATTTTTGAAGCTCTATGGATGCCTTACTTTTGTGCTTGTTCAGCAATATGTTTGTAACTATTTTTTAAATAAATACATTTTACCCAGCATCTTGTTTCTGCTGAAAGTACTTTTCAGAGTATCCAATCCACCACAATGCCAAAAAACAGAAGTCTGAATTAGTTCCAACTATACACACTACACTCCCCCCACCCTTGATTCTAACAGACTGGGTTGTAAAAAGGCCCAGAGTGCAAAGTTTGCAAAAGCCCAATGCTAACTTTGCCTTAAGGATGGAGCAAAAAAGAATTGAAGACAAGAGCAGTGTAAGTGCCTGGCACCTTACCGTGAATATCTCGTATTTTTTTCTTTTCCTCAGGCACAAATGCCTTATGGCATTCAGACTATTTGTCCATTAGCACTACAAATACCTGGGCAAAGACAGCAAGATAGTAATCCCTTCTGTATCCTAAATAAAAGTGGAAGAACCTGTCCTTTTCAACAATAAAGATAGAAATGTATACAGTGAGAAGCACAGCACTTTCTCCTCAGCTAAAAATAAAACAAAATAGCTAGTTGCCACATGCTTACAATAATATTTATGGCTCCTACAATTACACTAACAGGTATAATGCTCTTGACTCAATCCATCCATGGCCACATTTCATACTACATAAAAAGCGAAAAAATATTGTCAGGATATAATACAGACAGACCAAAATGACTATTTTCACTTATGCTTTCCCTACCTCATTTCCTCCAGCTTCCTCTCCATCCACGTCTGCCCCTAAATTCTGGGTGGATCAGCTGAAGAACTAACGCTTTAAGTGATATAGACAACAGCAAAGTCAAGAGGTCATAGGTTGGGACTTCCCTGGCGGTCCAGTGGTTAAGACTCCGAGCTTTCACTGCAGAGTGCGAGGGTTCGCTCCCTGGTCAGGGAGTTAAGATCCCACATGCTGCGCACCAAGGTCAAAAAAAAAAAAAAAAAGTCATAAATTTACATGAAAAAGAAATTTGCGGAGTTCCCTGGTGGCCTAGTGGTTAGGATTCCGGGCTTTCACTGCCATGGCCCAGCTTCAATCCCTGGGTGGGGAACTGAGATCCCACAATAAAAATAAATAAATTAGCTCCTACAATGTCGTGTGTGTGGGCACGCGCAGGCTGCGCGTGCTTTCTTGGTATAGGCTGTCCCTCAGGAGTGATTTAAATTTCGACACACCTCCTTGGCTTTGGCCAATGGGGCCACTTGCCTCCCAGCTGAGGTACCCTTTGTAGCCAGAAGTGACACTTTAGTTAGAGCAATCGGCTCAAGGGAATTCTCTATTGCCCTAGAGGGCCCCATATCAAGGGCTAAGTTCACGTCTCATCAGCTTGGGCATTATATAGATGACATGATTTACAAAAGAAGTTTCTCCAACCTACATGCTACATATCAGCCTGTCACTATCATCTCAGATTCTACAGTAATCATTCATTCCTTTGAGATAAACAGTTTCCTATATGAACACTCCTTTATTGTGGTTATCACCACACCCACCATGAAACTAGTATCACTGCCAGCGGAGTTGAAGCCAGTCATCCTGGATTCTAGTTTGAGGCTGAATTCTTAAGCAAGTCTTTAGTGTCTCAAGTTGCAATTAACTCACCACAGGCATTTGAATAACCTAGGTTACGTAAGATTTCAAATTCCTGAGTCCCACGTATTTAAGCAATTTTTGGAAACTTAGCACGGAAATCTGCATTTTTAACAAGCTTCCCAGGTAATTCCTGTGTACTTGCTCAGATCTATAAGGCTGCGTGTAGTTGGTCTGTAACTCTATCTATGAAAATACCAAGATAAACCTTCACTATCCTGTACTTCAGATATAAAGATAGACAAAATGAAAAATAACGATCTAGAATAACTGGTCCTTAGTTCTTCCTGGGTGAGATACTTCTACTCTGTAACAAAGTGCATTAGTTCAGCAAGAAAGAACAAGTGGCCAAGTGAGGTCATAGCTCTGAGCTGTCAGAAAGTATGTCACAGCAAGACTCATTGCAGCTATTGCACAAACATGTTCACAAAAAAGGCTCACTGAGGCAGAAGAGTGGTTGAGCATAATCTATAACCGCCTCCAGGAAAAAAAAACCCAAAAAACTCAGGCTCTAAAGGATCAGGGAACAAATGGGCAAATCTTGACAAAATACACAGGATTCCTAAAGTTGGTATTAAGAGATACCAAGAGCCTTCAAAAGCATTACTAAATCAGTGTCAAGAAACGAGATACAGGGACTTTACAGATCATTCTTTTTAACACCTTGTTTTAGTTAAGGGCAGAAAAATGTTTTTAAAAGACCACAGATCTCAGCTGCATAGAATTCTCATGGATTGCATATGAGAAAGGGTCCATCTGTTTCATTCTCTAATCTAAACCTAACATACACAACAATGCCTGGCATATGGAAGATGCTGGGGAAATATTTATTGAATGAGATAAAACAAATGGACCCATCCAGAGAGAAGAGTAAGGTTTCTATGAAGCTCAATGCCCGTGCATAATAAAGAATATGACAGAAATAAACAGAAATAAAGGCTATTCACCAGTAGCCAGGTTTTTCTACATTAAAAAAAAAAAGTCTCAAGCAGGTCTACCAAACCTCTTTGTAAAGCAAACTCTAACAGCTTTTTGGCTCTGTGCTTCATCCTTCTAAAACTACAACTGTCAGACACAGATCAAGCTCTAAAAGGTTATCAGCTACAATGCTTAGATTTCTTGGTCTTACAAGCCCAAGAAAGTTTTCATACCCAAGACCTAGTTCAACAAAATTGAGACATGAGCATCACCAGAAGCAGCTATATATTTTTAATCTAAAGATTGGGCATACAGAAAGCATTTTACATAAACTCTCGAGTCTTAATAATGTAACAGGAAATATGGGCCCCAGAGAAATAAGCCCCTTTCTGTAGGTCTTAATCCTTGGCCTCTACAGTAAAGACAACCCCTGGTAATCCAATGAGTATTTGCTACCCACCCACATATTACTTGGGAGGACACAGAGGAAGCTAGCTATAGGCCTGCCCCTTAACATCTTACTAAAAGATTGCAGATAGCCTGAGAAGCAACATTATGGCCTAGTGAGCCTTATAATTCTACATTTTCATACTTATTAGGATGATAGCTGGAGCTGGTAGTTTCTAATCTTCTACCCATAAACGTTCAAGAGGGTCATGTATTGCAATGAGCTTTATTCAACGTTAGTTTTGTCAAATGTCGCAAAAGAATCCCAGTGACTTATTCTTTATACTTCAGTTTCCTATCTCTAAGTTAGCAATAAGCTTCCCGTGCTCTACTTAGCCACATTTAATTTTTAAGAATCTTCAGAGGAAAAATGTTTCATATATAATTAAAAAGAATGTTCCTTGTTAAGAGTTGGGATTGAGCTCAAAATAAATCAGTCCTGGTACAATCCCCTTCTAGTTGCTCTGCAGAGAAAAAGGACACTGATACATAAGGAAGTAACCAAGATGAAAAGGAGAGAAGAGATACAGCTTAAAGTGAAGAAATGACACAGACCCCCCACATACACACTTTAAAAACTTTATTTATATAAAAAAACTCATTTGTTTTTAAAAGCATTAACAAGAGAGAAAGAAAAACAGAAAAGGTATGGAGCAGAAGACATGCCCCTTAGTAGTGTTCGGTGGGAAGGTGGGATTTTTGGTTCTCTGAAATTGAACGTTTAGTGTTTTTATAAATGAAAAGGAAAAAACAAACAGTTAAAGGTCCCCAAAAGCCCATGGCTGTTCTATTACCCACACCCCACCGACAAAAAGAGCACCAGGAAAAGAGCAGAAGAAGACAAGAGAAACCAAGAGTGGAGCCACATCTGGATGGGGGCGATTTCCCCTGTGCAGTATGCTTTTAGGGTCACAGAGAGGAAAAGGCTCCTTTTTGCCAGAAAAGGAGTGGGACGAAATGTGAAGGGGAAAAGGGGTAAGTAAGGAATTTTAATGCAGAGGGGAAGGGGGGTGGTGGGTTGTGCACTTTTCTCCTACCCCAAAGCCTCAATATATAAAGGAAGGGGGAGAGAGGAGGATAAAGATTTCCAGTTGCATTAAACAGAGCTTTTAGATTAAGGGGAGGAGTAAAAGGCAAGTAAGGGAAAGGGTTAAAAAAAAAAAAAAAAATCAACCGCATAGCAGCTGATTCCTCTAGCCCAACCTGCTAATATACACTAAACTGAAAGGAGGAGGTATGGGGGTGGTGGGGGGTCGGGGAGGGGGATATGGACACGACTTCCCTATAACCCCTTCAGAGACGACAATCATTCTGGGCAACTAAGGAGTAAGAGCCACACCACTCACTCCTCCCACCAATCTCATTTGGAGGTTCATCAGAACAGGATTTTTGCAAAATCCCAACATACACAGTTGAGAAAAACCTTCTATGGCTAATACTAGAGGCTATTCCAATTCCCAGTGGAGAGACTGAGGTTCTCTAGGTCACCTCTCCTCTTCTTTCTGCTATTTAGGGCCAAGAAGTAGGTAAGAAAGCAACAAAATATAATTTGCAAAATCATGAGAAATGAGACTGCAGAGGCAAAGAAAGGCACATGGAAGGGAAGGAGGAGATGCACCCCAGGCCAAAGGCACAAAGAAGAGGCAAAGCCAAGGGCGAACCCCACCTTTTTAAGGGTAAAGGGGGCAGGAGTATGTACATCAAGTCCTTTAGTCAGCCAACCAATCCAGGGAGGAAGCAGGGGAGGATGGGGCTATAAGGGTGAGAAAAAGGAGAAATAAGGGCAGGGGGAAGCCAGCTTTGTAGCTTCCTGCCAGTTTCAGACTAAATGATTCATGTACATTCCTACTAGCTCCTCCTAGAGGCTCTTCTCCTCCCCGGAAGACATCTTTCTGCTCCTTCTCACCCAAAAAGTCTTCCTTGACGTATTCTCCTCCTTCTATAGCCTCTTGCAAATGGCCAGGCCAAGTCAGCAGACATTATCACAGGATGGGAGAGGAGGGTTAAGGACAGCCTCAGTAAGGGGCAGCAGCTGCAGCCCAGGGCTGGCATGAGGCGTGGAGAAGAGATGGAGTCTGTAGGTCCTTGATGGTCCCTGCCCTGGAGATGAGGAGGGCAAGGTTTCTTAATCTCAGCTCTAGGAAACCTTCACTTTCTCAAGGGCCCTAGCCAAGTGGTATGTGCCAATGTTGCCGGCCTTCTTTGCTTCAAAAATAGTCATTAGGAATAAAGGAAGAGCTCACGCCCTCCATTCTCCAAAAATGTAAAGGTCCCTTCCCCACCAAGAGAAAAAAAATCTTGCTTAAGAATCATCGGTTTATCAGATTGCTGGACACTGCATATATAGCATATAACTTCCAATTCTTCCCATGGCTTCCAGTGAGGATTCCCACTCTCTCCCTCCCTCCACACAAGGTCAAGAGTTCCAGGGAGAGCTGGCAAAAAGAGCTAATCTGCAGCAGTTTCTCAAGATATGCATATAACCGAGTCAGGCTTCTTGGGAGTAATTGCAGGGGATCTGGAGGGGGTAGGAGGGACAATTAAGCTTCACTGGAAGAAGTTAGGGAGTTGATGGAAAGAAGGCAGCCACTTAGGGCTACGAGGGCAGGAGGCAGTGTGGCAGTGGGCACAACAGTCCAGCGAAGAAAGGGAAAAATCATCAGTCCATTTCACCACCAAAAAATAAAAGTACATATATTATAAGCCCAGATGTAGCGGAGAGAGTGGTGCTAAATCTTCTGCTGTAGGGAAAAAAGAGAAAGAGATGTTAATAGGGTTGGGAATAAGGAGAACCAAAAGAGAGTTGAGCAAATCTGAAGGGAAGAAAGTAGCACATAATGGAGAATCAGATCACCAGTGGCATGTCCCAGCCTCTTAAGAGGTAACAATCACAGAAGCAGCACCCCCACGCCCCGTGTGGCTGAGACGGATCAGATCAGCATGATTGGCAAACTGCTAGCACACAGAGAACTCCTTCCTCAAGGATGATCTTGGGGGTGGCTGAAGGACATACCATGGGGGCGGTAAGACATTTGGTCCCCCTCATCATCCAAAACCAACACATCCACCTCTTCCTCCAGAGATTCCTGCCCCTCGTCCTGCTGTGAACACATGCAATGTGTTAGTATGAGTAAGAAAATAGGAACCTCATGAATGCATGCCAGATCTAGGGAAAATCCCCAAATTTGTAAACTCAAACAAAACAAGGTAATAGTAAGTGAAGGGCAAGATATTCAAAAAAAGGCAGGAACAGAAAGAGAGCAATGTGAGAATAGATCAGTTGGTGTTAGTCACATAAGCAACACATTTATAGCCTTCTTTCTCCCATCTCAACCATCACAGATTAATGGCACAAGAAATGCCAACATGAATCAAAACTCCTACTTTTTCCCTGAAAACCCCTACAAGAAAAGGTGCTGTCTTTCAGTACGTACTTTTTTCCTATTTCACAGAACATGCAGGCTTCAAAACAGAACTAGCCTTAGAAGGACAATAGTATATAAAGAGAATTTACCATCAGGGGCGTTCCCTTCAATGGCTCCATTTCGCCTAGATCCCCAGATCGATCCAGTGTTCTATTGTGGTCTCCTCTCTCATTCAGTGTGGAATAGTTGTTATCTAGTTTAAAACAAAAAAAAAAGAAGTACAGAGACATGATGTTCCCCTCTAGTGTAAAATATGTATTAAGCAGATAAATGTGATTTAGGCACCTCTTCGGTGAAGCATTTGAGCTTTACCAAAGGCATTAAGGTCAGGTGGTCCTTGACATAAAAAAACTTACATCTAACTGGGAAGGCAATATATATCATATATGATAATAAAGCTAAACTGAAGAGATCTATGAAGGGTACTGGAATTAGGAGAAGATAGTGAGGTGAGCTGCCATAGTTAGGAAGGACCTAACAAAGTAGACAGGACTTCAGCCAAGCCTTTGGGGATGAAGACCATTTACAAAGCAATTGGGAAGGACATTCCAATAGGAGGTATTACAAGAGCAAAATAAAAAAGTATAGACTGAAGAGAGGATAGCAAGTAGACTAGGTGGGCTCAAACAGAGGATATGGAGAGTAAGACAGAGCGAACCTGGCGTCAGACTGTGAAAGGCTGTGGGCAACAGTTTAGGGACACACACTTGACTCTGTATTAACGGGGGAGGCATATGAAGATTTTTTTTTTAACCTCTGAGCATTTGGGAATGTGGGAAAAGGTAGATAGATCAGGTTTTACTACATTTCCTTGAATCCTTCCAAATGGGATGTCCAGCCAGTGTTCTTCCAGGAG
Source organism: Balaenoptera borealis (assembly GCF_965194805.1). Classification (NCBI taxonomy): domain Eukaryota; kingdom Metazoa; phylum Chordata; class Mammalia; order Artiodactyla; family Balaenopteridae; genus Balaenoptera; species Balaenoptera borealis. The sequence continues at coordinate 12,248,422 of NC_138868.1, forward strand.
GTAAATGGTGCGGGTGCTGGAAAGAGCTGCAGAGCCAGATGGTTCTCCTCATCCCACATAATAATACGGATTACTCCATATCCTTAGGCAGGAATTCATCACCTACCTAATGATTTTGTGTTTGAGCCCATACTGCTCATCTGAATTTCTTCCCGATCAGGTTTCTTATCTACAGGGAGTCAGAAAGTTATCCAGGTCAAAAACCAACTCTTCAAAATCTAAACTCATAAAAATTGTTTTCTAGTCTGTCCTCCCTTCCCCCTCCCTCCCATCAAATTTTTACTAAGCACCCACCACAAGTGCTAGGCTCTAGACAAAGCCCTCATGGGACTCAAAGAGATCCCTTTCCTACAGACTCTAACATAAGAAACGATTCACTCTAAGCCAGCAGGTTTCAAATTATTTGGTCTCAGGGCCCCTTTATATTCTTAGAAGTTATGAGGATCCAAAGAATGTTCACTGGTGTAGATTACATGTATTAATAGCTACAGTGCTTTTAAATATTTATTTCATTTAAAATTTATATTAAATATTTATTTCATTAAAAAAAACAATAAACTTATTCCGTTAACATAAATAATACTTTTAATTTTTTTAAAAAAAGCATTGTTTTACATTTTTGCACATCTTTAAAGTTTGGTTTAAGAGAAGATAGCTAGATTCCCATATCTGCCTCTGTATTCAATCTGTTGTGATGTTATTTTGGATGAACATAAATGACTCACTTTGCTGTACAGCAGAAACTGACACAGCATTGTAAATCAACTATACTCCAATAAAAAAAAAAAGGATAAAAATGATTAAAAATGTTTTTTTCTCACCAGAAAAAAAAAAAAAAAGGAATCAAACTGATTCTTATTTAGTAGCATCACAGTGGATAGTGTACCAAATTGTTCAAGATGGCTTTATAAAACGTACACACTTATTAAAAAAATAAAAAGCATTGTTTTACATTTTTGCACATCTTTAAAGAGAAGATAGCTAGATTCCCATATCTGCCTCTGTATTCAATCTGTTGTGATGTTATTTTGGATGAATTATATAAAGAAAATCCAGCATCACACAGATAAGAAGTTGGAAAAGGGAGATCTTTATTAGTCTTTTCAGATAATTGTGGATATTCTTTGATAGTATACTAATACTCGACAAGTAGAGTTTCTTTAAGGTTAGCGCAATAAGGAATCTGAATCCAAACTAATGCTCTCTTCACAGTCTGTTAAATTAATATCTATTGGTCTGTCTTACACTTTGAATGGATCAGTTACTCATGCATGATTTTGAAAATCATGCACTGGTCACTTGGAAAATACTGGTTCACAGAGTTACGCCGATTTTCTAAATGTTAACACATTTCATGATATAATATCAAAAAAAATCACATTCATTAACATCGCCACTGATTTCATTTAAAAGTATATTAACGGGGCTTCCTTGGTGGCGCAGTGGTTGAGAATCTGCCTGCTAATGCAGGGGACACGGGTTCGAGCCCTGGTCTGGGAAGATCCCACATGCCGCAGAGCAGCTGGGCCCGTGAGCCACAATTACTGAGCCTGCGTGTCTGGAGCCTGTGCTCCGCAACAAGAGAGGCCGCGATAGTGAGAGGCCCGCGCACCGCGATTAAGAGTGGCCCCCACTTGCCACAACTAGAGGAAGCCCTCGCACAGAAACGAAGACCCAACACAGCCATAAATAAATAAATTAATTAAAAAAAAAAAAAGTATATTAACTATTGGGATGTTACCAGGCTCACAGTGACAGATACAAGTCTTCCAAAATTAAAATTTTCACTTGAAAATTCAGGCAAGTACTGTCAGTTATTTTTCCTCAAACTGACAAGCTCACTGCGTTCATTTTCAAGAAAATGTCTGCTGTTTTTTTAAGTAAAAATAGTGCTCCAAAAAAAAAAAAGTGGTTAGTGTACCTAGTAACTCCAACAATAGCACAAGTGCATTTCCTCAAGATAACCATCATGCTTTGGTATGCTACAGGGTGCTTTATGAGTACTCCCTATATCACCAACACAGGATATTAAAAAGCTGTGTACTCAAGAGCAGAAACAATAAAATTAATATTGTTACAGTTCCATCAAGTACATTCTTAAGTGAAACTGGCTCCTTCTCTTCCCCCTACCCTCCCGAAACTGGCCCTTCTTATAACTGCAAGTACATGGCAATGAAGACTACAACAACTAGTTTGGCTTGGCGTCATCGCCCTGGTTTACACTCAGCCCCCAGCAATAAAGCACCACCGCTGCTTTGCACCATCAGCACACGTGTCAACAGATATGGCGATCCTCAGACTACACTTTAAGGACCCGGACTGAGGCAAAACCCAAGTGTCATTAAGATAATAAGGGTTATAATGAGCACTTAATATATGATTTGTCTTTTGAAGAAAAATGTGTTTGCTCACATGGCAGTGTTTAAAAGATACAGGATAGCAGTGGTTATCTCTGGGTAACAGAAATAAGTGACTTTTTTTGTTGTCATTTTTCTGGTTTGTCTGTATTTTCTAATTTTTCAACAGTAAACACATACTACTTGGTATTATATGAAAATTTAAAAGGGAAAAATAATCATTTTGCAATATACAGATCTTCCTCGGACTTACAATGGGGTTACATCCTGATAAATCTATCATAAGTTGAAAATATAAGTTGAAAATGCATTTTAATACACCTAACCCACCAATCATAGCTTAGCCCAGCCTACCTTAAACGTGCTCACAATACTTATTACATCAGCCTACAGCTGGACAAAATCATCTAACACAACGCCTACTTTATAATAAAGTGTTGAATATCTCATAATATAATTTATTGAATACTGTACTAAAAGCGAAAAACAGAACGGTTGTAAGTGTATCGGCTGTCCACCCTCATGACTGCACGGCTAACTGGGAGCTGCAGCCGATGCCGCTGCTGCCCAGCGTGAGACACTGTCCCACCATGTATCGCTAGCCAGGGAAAAAAGCAAAACTCAGAATGTGAAATACAGTTTCTACTGAATGCATATCACTTTTGCACTACCACAAAGTCGAAAAATCATAAGCCAAACCATCTTAAGTCAGGCACTATCTATATACATATGTCAAATCATTATGTTGTACATCTTAAATTTATACAATGTTATGTGCCAACTATATCTTAAATAGAGAAAACAGAGTAGGGTTCACTCCCTGGTCATTTTAAGTCCACCAGCAAAGATGGGGGAATCACACGCAGGCTAACTGCCTGTCTTATTTTCTAATGCTCAGGTCTACCAGCTTCTGGGTTATAATCCTGAGGTGAAGTATTACTCTTCCTCCACCAAAAGACAAGCTCATTCAGAAATAAATATATATCCTATTTCATTAGATGGTAAGCCATCTAACGAAAGAATAGCAGAAGAATAGCAGAAGTGGAATAAAAGCAGAGGGGTATGTCCCCCAGTTACTGTACCTGATTTCTGGTTCCGGTCAATGAGAGGGAGAGTGCTATCATCATATGAATGAGTGCTCTGGCTTCGAGAAGCATTGTTTAGATTCACCTGGAGGCAAACATAAAACACAATAATGTCACAGAGTAATGAATTCACCCTTATCTTATTCCTTAATGGGCTCAGACTTTTAGGTCCTTATTCTCAAATACAATTCTTACCAAAAGGTAACTCGTAAGGGTTAAATAAACACCTATATAGTGAAACAAAACTAGGATATTAGGCTTCTATTTGTGTTCTGAACAGATTACAAAGGTATCAAACACTCACGCTATCAAGGAGATACAGTCTCAGAAAATGACAGTCTCAGAAAATGGCAAACTCCTTCAAAGGGCTAAGGCAGATTTGGAGAAAAGTCAAAAAGGCCATCATCCTTCATTACCACTGGTATTTATTTACACTATGCTATGACACAGAGGAAGACCAGAGCTATTTCAGCAGCAAATGAACTACAGGCACCATTTTGGGGGAAAAGTTAATAAATGATTTCTTTACACACAGAGACTTGGGGCAAAAGTAGACTCAGGGGAAGTTCTCTGGTGGCCTAGTGGTTAGGATTCAGCGCTTTCACTGCAGAGGCCCAGGTTCAATCCCTGGTTGGGGAACCATCCCACATGCCGCCGAAAGAAAAAAAAGAAAAAAGTAGACTCAGTGTGACAGTGAAATAGAAGAAACAAAGACAAAAGCATTACCTGAGACCAAGGGGAAAAAAAGGTGAAAGTCGTGGTCCCAAGAGTTATTCTACCTGAAAGTCTGACTTCTTCCATCCTTCTTTTTCCAGTGGCTTCCGCAGTTCCTTATATCCCCAGATTGTCTGTAATACAAGCGCTGCTGCTCGAACTTCTTTTTCTGAGCGGTTCCTTTTGAGAAAGTAACACCAGATGGAATTTGGATGTAGGACGAGGGAAGAAGCTGAGAACTTGTACTCTCTAATGTAATGCAACGTAAGAATATAAATCCCCAAACGGGCAAGATCAAGTATTCACCAAGTCCCATATTTTAACTCAAACGGTGACACAAAAAAATGTTTGATGTAAGAGTCTTATCAATTTATGGATCAACATTAAGACAGAAAAAAGAGCAATACCTCTTCATACTTTCCATGTAAATAAGGGAAAATAACCTTAAAGAGCAAAAGGGGAAAGCCCCTTCCCAGCAACCCCTCTCTCATATTCAAATTTTTCCAGTTGTAATTTTAAGTGTTAATCTCACCCTGATTTGTTGATCAAAACCAGCTTCTCAATACCCTGTGTCTCTCGAAGCTTTTTGGCAGCCTCCAAGTTCTCAGCAATAACTTCATTGATGGTATTCAAAACAGAGACCACAGTGTCCTCAGAGAAATTCTGGGAAGAGCTCTGTTGCCCTCCTGGCAGATTCTTTACCAAGTTAGGAATAGCATGTTTACCTATAGCGGTAAGACAGGAGCAATGTGTGCAGGGAGAACAAGCTGAGTCAGGTTCTGAGGAGCGTAACACTACACTTAAGTCACGCTGATCACATCAAGTATAGATACTATCCGTATGAATCAACTTCATTCTCCTGTAGGATTATCATTTCAAAAGAGCAAAGGACCTGGAATAGCCATGGATGTATTGTCCTTCCTATTCTTTTATTTATTCTTTCAGTCACATTAAAACAATCTGAATACTTTATATCAAATATGCTACACAGTCCATTCAGATAGTCTAATGAAAATAGTACACTGAATACTATACTACTGAATATTATACTACTATTATAGCTTAATAGAACAGTCATTGTGAATTTAAAAAAAACAAAAACTGGGCTCTGTCACTTATGAGCTATATTAACTCTGGACAAATTACTTAACTTCCCTGACCCTCAGTTTACTTATTCTAATAAAAAATTTTTTTTTAATTTTAAAAAAAGGACCCTTGTAAAGTGGTGACATTTAAATGAGAATATACAGACATGCTTAACAATCCCTAGTAACAAAGTACATGCTCAATAAATAGATATTATTATTCTATTTTTGAAGAGTCAGCACCTCTTGTCTTTCCAAGAACCATTAAACTATAACCTTCTCCAACCCCCAGATTCACAAACTATGGAGGACTAGGATTCTTCCTCAGCCCTTTCAACAAATGAATTATTTAGCACCTGCTGGATTAAAGGTGCTGTACTAGATGCTAAGGTAACGGCTAACATCCAGCTCCTCACCAATTAATTCTTTGTTGCGAGCATCCACAGCCAGATTTCTCAGTGCTCCAGAGGCAGCTTTCACGACCCGCTCATGTTCATTGGTCAGGAGGTCAGCAATGGCAGAAAGAGCCTTCTCTTGACGCAGAGCTGAGCGGATATATCGACCATACTACAAGTAGCACATGGAAAGAAGTAAACAGGTTACAAATGGTAGCAAACTAGTGAGGTAAGTCCTCCCATCTCCAAATCCATTTTGTAAAAGGTACTCACCGTCCAGCGCCCAGCACACAAGTTCTGGATGGCCCCAGCTGAGGCTTCTAGGATGGCAGGATTCTTGCTCTCCTTGAGGAGTGAGATGTATATCCGAACCACCTCTGGCTGAAATAAAAGTTCATAGCCTGCACGAGAAAGGACAAGAAAGCAGAGAATGCTTATCAGTACCTACAAACCAGGCTCTGGCTGGCTGAAGTCCAGTGTCAGTACTCTGGATTAATGGGTTTATGCTCCTATACCAGTAGACTCTCTAAACCCTCCCACCCACCCAACAGCAAACTCAAGAGATCTGACTACTACATCTGATGCAGTCAGATGTAGCCTTAAGAATGTAGCCTTAAGAATAAATCAACCATGGCAAGAACAAAACAGATATCAACTCATGTGCAACTCCTGTCTCTCCCTCCTCCTAGCCTCTTCTCTCCCCCAGTTTACTTTGACCTTGCTTGGCACTCAAGGGATTCATTTACTCATCAATAGCACTCAGAGTTAAAGATTCCTCATCTCAAATGAATTATTTCTAACTTAACTGAGTCATTCTGTCCACCTGAACTATGATTAAGTGAAAGGGGCTCTCACAGATTTAATAACATCTGAATTTTTATATCCACGGAGAGCTGTGAATTTTGGACTCACCATATTGATGAATATAAAGATCCAAACTGTGATAAAGAGACTTCTTATAACAAGTAAAGTTTGAGTCCCAAGAACTAGTGGCTACTTAGGGTACTTAAGTTTCTGGTCTAGACTACCATCAGGTCCTTATCCTCAAGTAATCTGAATAGTTGCCATAACAAGAAGTCCTTTGAAAGTTACTGTTATTAGTTTCCAAATACTTTTGTCATCACTTCAAATCCTTAAGTCAGAGAAGACAGAACAGTGAACGTACTGTATCGCCTGTTAGGCTGCCAAACACCTATCTGTGGACTATGGAGCCTGAGAAGAAAAAGATAACTTACCTCGAGCAGGACTAGTTCTTTTAGGGAAATCCACTGTATCATTTGTTGGATCCTCTGTGGGTTTTTTCCCTTTGGAAATTAAAAAAAGGGGGAAGGGGTAAAAAGTTTAAGAAAGGGAAGAGTCCACCCAGTATATTTTTTTATTCTTCAGTCAAAATCTTTGGATCAGAGATGCATCAAGAGGGGCGTAAAACAAGAAAACAGACAAACAAACAAAAAACCAGGATCCCCAGCTTGTCCCAGATACAAGAACAGAAAACAGGCAGCACATGAGTAAGATAAGGATAACCACTACTGTTGCTGCTGTCCTGAGTTCTGATAACTGGGACTGCTGTCCAGAAATAGCATGCCATGAGCCATTAGCTCAGAAGAGCTAAACTTGTTTCAGTGGCCATCCTCAACTGAATTTTCCTACATGCATCCACAGGGAAGGGTTAGGCAAAGAAATACCAGGGAAGCTAAAACCAAAACATGCAAATTAGAAGTAGGTAAGCGCCTTAAAAGATTCCACTCACCTCTGGAGAACCACTCATCTTCCAGTGCATCACCCAAGGTGGAAAGTACAGGAGAGAAATGAAGGAAGAAAAATGCGGCAGAGAGATGTCAACAGGATCATGGGAAAATAAGCAGGAAAGCGGAGAGGAAAAGAAAAACACAGGAAACACAAAGGAGGAATGGGGGAGAAGGCCCCAGATTAGTTGAGTTCTCGGCCTTCACTGCCCAATTACTGATAATAATACCACCACCACCACCACCACCACCACCACCGTCACCACCATGAAGCACACGACACAGGGGAAGCAGCAGCAGAGCAAAAAGACATCCCTGACTAGGCTGATTCCTATACTGCTCAGCAAATATTTTGTACCTAAAGCTAAAAGTGTTCCTTCCTCTCCCCATCCTACATTAAAGAGCAAGGAACAAGGAACCAAGACTCACCTTTGCCCTTCTTGGCCCCAAAGCAACTGGCAGCATGTGGCCCAGTATTGTTGGCAACATTGGGAGGTGCCTCTTGGTAACGTTCTGCTTGTGGGATTTCTCGGTGAACTTGATAGGACAAGTTCCGAAGGAGGCAAACACAGTTCTCCACAAGCTTGGGATCACAAAATACAAGGTTCAATGAGAGAAGAGAATGACTATAGTGATTTTCTAGCAAGTACAGGCTTCCATGATTCACGTATTAAAATACTGATCCTCAAAAGCACAGCCCAATTCATCATCTCTCACAATACCTCAAGTGCCCACGCTTCTCAAAATTCTTGTAGCCTCAGGCTAACAGAAGGTTTCTGCTACCTTTTGGTGTGTTAACACAAAACTCAGGCTCACTCTTTTTTCCTAATTAGAAAAAAATGCAAGTATGGCTAAACAGCTTTAAAATATATAGGTGAAGGAAATTCTAAAGAAAACAGTTTTCGTCTATGGTGAACACCCACTTTAAGGAGTAGGGGCTGGTATAGGTATCTAATGTTATTTGAAAGCCTGAGATGATAGGTCTGCACTATGGGTACCTCATGGTTGTTGTGAATGGAATTCTCACCCATTAACCTACCTTGCTGTCTGAATCTTTCTGTCCAATCTCAGCCTGAACAATGAAAATGAGAGCATCCACCAAACCATCACATTCCCGAAGTTTCCGGCGAGCTTCACTCCTCTCCGAGCTGACATTCCTGAGGGAAAAAGGAGAGGCTTCAAGGTGACTAAAATCCAGAAACCCTCTCTTATTATCCTTAACATCTACAAGCCTCCTTAATATCTTTTCTTTTCACTGTAGCAAATAACGAGTACCTGTTATAAGGAAGGCACTGGAGTTGAGAGAAAGTTGAATAAAACAGTTCCTGCTTTCAGGACATTTATAACCAGGCCAGGGAGGGGGGTGTATAAATAAAGTATACCAACAACAATAATTTAAGACAGAATAGATTCTTCTTGTATGGAAGTACAAATGAAGAATAGGGGCAGAGCACATAGGGGTATATTCCAAAGAGAGAAAGAATATATTGCACATTTACAGGGTATTAGAAAAAGAAATCAGGAAAACTTACATGAAATAAAAGCACTTGAGTTTAGCTTCAAAAGATAAATAAGCAGAGAAAGGCATTGCAGACAGAGGAAGAGCTCTTCCTCACTCTATCCTTCTAGTAGTTTGTACTCCATTTGTTGCATTTATCGCAGCCTGACTTGAAATACAAATAATTGAAGGCAAGAACACAGGTACACACAAGCCTAGGACTAGACGACTGCCTTACGTGCAGTAGGTATTGAACAAATGTTTACCAAATTATATGAACAAAGTCAAAGAGGCACAGAAGTGAGGAAGATATGCGGTTTACTTGCCGTTCCCCACACAAGGCATATATGGTATGCAAGGGAGCAGTGACAAAGGTAGAAAAACAGGTTGAAGTCATAGTATGCAATTCAAATAGGAATGGAGGCTGAATGACAGGCTAAGGAATTTAAACTTTTTTTAAAAGCAATTTAAGTTAGTCTTCAAAAATTCAATCTTCATACTCTCAGAACCCTTATGTTACCTAAGGCAGCCAGCTGTGTTGGTGAGCACAGACTCCCACTCAATATGGCGCGGCTTACAATCTTCATTAGGTTCCCGCTCCCAACCAGAGTGCGGAATGATCACTTCATCTGTCAAGGCGTGCAGTGCATGGTCCACAATCTCCATTTTGATTGAGTCATGGGATGAGAGATTCCACAGGGTTCCTGGCAGAGACAACTCATCAGACAGCTCTCCAGCACCCAAGACAGTATGCTCGAAGAATGCCAAAGAGAATCCCCTATTCCAACATTTCTCAGTCTTCCCCAATGACCAAATACCTTGTAATGATATTCAAGCTTTAGTCTGTGACCCACAATAAGAAATATATTGTACATTATGGCTCAGTACAAACATACATAGCATGAAGTAAGATTTCATAAAACAATACTTATTATAAGCCATACCCTCTAGGCTATCTACACCCACTTCTCAATCCCAGCACCACTGACATTTTGGGCCAGATAATTCTTTGTTGTGGGGAGCTGTCCTGCCCAACGTTAAATGTTTAGTGTATGTCCAGCGTTTACTCATTTGATGCTAATAGCACTCCCTCCCAACCTCCCCAAGTTATGACAACCAGAAACACCGCCAGACATTGCAAATGTCCTCTGGGGGGCAAGATCACCCCCAATTGAGAACTCATGATCTATGCTACTTCTTTTTTTTCTTTCTTTCTCTTGGAACGCTGATTGTGATCCACAAAGTTGTGTTCAATACACACTAATGGAGTATGACCCACAATCTGAAAAACCACTCTTCTAAAGCAAGGACCACAAGCATAAACGCCTATACATGCCAGGCAGGTGAGTCAGGACAAGCAGATATTTAAAAGAAATTACAAGAATATGGGTTAAGTGCCAGCTGACACTCAGCTTCAATTTTGGGGAGACAACTTCCTAGGTGCTGGCAGTTGGTCTGAGATAACATGTTGGAAATTACTGCGAACTGGAGAGCACATGCCTCAGTCAGCTCAGACCAACTACTGCCAGGTAGCAAAATAGATCCATTGTTACCAGTTCCCGCACGTTTAAAATAGAAGGCAAGAATCTGGAATTCTAAATGAAATCTTCTGCATTTAAAACATTAGCAAACAATGCTTTAAAATCTGGAAAACCTTGCAAGATCCAAATCTGCGATATGGATTTGCCCCAAAGGCCACAGCCTTTAATCAAAAGTCAAAGGACTAGGGCTTCCCTGGTGGCGCAGCGGTTGAGAATCTGCCTGCCAATGCAGGGCACACGGGTTCGAGCCCTGGTCTGGGAAGATCCCCACATGCCACAGAGCAACTAGGCCCGTGAGCCACAGCTACTGAGCCTGAGCGTCTGGAGCCTGTGCTCCGCAACAAGAGAGGCTGCAATAGTGAGAGGCTCGCGCACCGCAATGAAGAGTGGCCCCCGCTCGCCGCAAGAAACGAAGACCCAACACAGCCAAAAATAAATTAATTAATTAATTAATTTAAAAAAAAAAATAATAAAAATAAAGTGGAAAAGAACAACCTTCTTAAAAAAAAAAAAAAAAAAAGTCAAAGGACTAGAAATCCTTCTAGCTCTCAATATGTCTAAGGGGTAACAGTGACCCTAACCTAGCAGTTTCCCTTAGAACTTACCAGTAATCACTTCGGTGAGGTCCATATCACGAGCCTTTCGGAGTAATCGCACAAGAGCAGGAACACCATCACAGTTTTTTATAGCAATCTTGTTATCCTGGTCGCGCCCAAAAGAGAGATTCTTGAGAGCGCCACAGGCTCCAAGGTGCACTTCCTTTTTGGGGTGGTCTAACAACCCCACCAGTGCTGGGATACCCTTGAGCTTCCGAACGTCAGTCTTCACCTTGTCATTGCGGTAGCACAAGTGTTGCAGGTATGCCGCTGCATTGGACTTGACAGCATCCAAACGGAATCCTAGCATGGCTATCACCTCTGGCAGCTCTGGCTGTCTCCAATTCGGGGGCGGAGGCCCTCCCTTGCGCAGGCTATCCAAGCTTGCTAAACTTCCCCGTTCGTGTTGGGCCAAAGGAGCCCAATAGTACTGGTCTGATGGCACCTCCTCACCAATCATGTCTTCATAGCTCCTGCAGTGTTGGAAGAACCAAAAAGAAAAAAGGAATACATTAAGTTGTTAAGCCTGGTTTCTTGGAGGGCTCCCATTACCCCTCATCTTCAAGGAATGAGTAACCCCAGCTCTAGTACACTAGATCTTATCTCTCCTTTGCATAAAAAATATACTGATCAATTTTTCTTAATGAGATAAGACAATAATCTTAAAGGCATCTGCAATTAGATTAAAACTGCCATTTTTTTCTGTGAAGTTTACTAGCTTGGAGGAGCAACAAGCATTCCGATAGTTAATCACAAAAAAGAACCAAATCCTGACTGCTTAGCGTTTGAATGATACCTGACACCTATTAAACTTCTCCGAACAGAGATTGAAATAAACCTTCAGACAGCAGAGTTAATGAAACCAACTGACTTGGTACCACAGAAATTAGCGAACAATATCTGAGAACAGCCCTCATAAGGCCTTAGGCTAAAGGGAAAATAAGGCATTTACACACAGGAAAGAGCTGGTGGAATAAGACCCTTAAACACATTTCACATTTAAGTCTCTCCTTACCCTATTTTGGAAATTATTAAAAAAGAGATGATAGAGTAAAAGCAGTAAAGGATGTCTCAATACCTCATGTGAGGACTTGGCTTTGGTATTGATGAGGTATAAGCTTGAACATTAGTTTGCACTAGTTCATCCCAAGGTCATCTCTGCTACTCAACAAATGTGTTTGAGACATAATTTCTAGTCTCCAATTTCTAAAGACAATACTTCCAATTCTGTCAAAATAGACACTACTGACCACCATCACATTTGGGATACCCAGTCACTATGAAAAGGAATAGACAGAGCAATTGAAGGTAAAGAAAAACATCTAACCAGAGATATTGCTTCCTATTTCAGTACTACCAACAACCACTAGAGGGTGAGTCTGTCACACTGTTATTTATTCATAACCACCAGGAAGGAAGAGACCCATTATCTGTGAGCTCATCTCACTCTGTGGCTCCCACAGGAGAGAGGAGAATCCATTGTGTGGAACTCTCCAAATAAGCCAGTCGTTTGTTCCGCAAAACCACTCCCACTGTCACCAAACCCTCAAGGTTAGCCTGAGCAGAGGGCCTGCCTCATAGCTGTCGACATCAACCACTCAAAAATGACTTAAATGGACAAAACAGTTAGTAAAAAATCACTATTTTTTAATATCAGTGAAACAAAATAAACAGGTTATATAGCTGAGTTTTAAAAGTAGGCAACTAAACAGCATATTAAGTAAGATTCCATTTCAGAAGGGAAAAAAATAAAGTCAGACTGTGTTTACATGTATAAGAAAAAGAACTCAAAGGAAAAGCATCAAAATGTTAACAGTAGTTCTTTATCAATGGATGGTGTGCTTATCTAGTTTTGTAGTGATGATGTTTTTACTTTTATTATTATTTTAATACAAGCAATTACAAAACAATTACCATAACAGAAGATTTTGGTCACTCAAGATATTTTTACAAGTGGATCATGACATTCTTTCCTTTGTCTTACAAATAACAAAGCTGTGCCCAGAAAGATTAAATGACTTGCTTAAGGCTACGTAGCTAGTGGCAAAGGCACAACTAGAACCAAGGTCTTCTGGTTCAGTGCTTTTTCTACAAATCATTCTGCCTTACTGTTTTCGTTTGACCTTGTATTACTCTCCTAGCCCCAGAACAGGAAGCAGCAAATGTTCTTGCTAGTCAAGCAGGTTTCCAAGTCCAGTATCACCCTGGAATAAACCCAAGAAGCAAGCCCAAACCCTCTTTCTTTATGTCAATTGCCACAGCCAGGGACAACAGAGAATGACCTGGCCACCAGCACCCACCTAGATCCAATCCCTCTAGTAATGAGGAAATCAGAAAAAGCAGACTTGTCAACAAAGAGAAGAAGCCAACACCCTAGGCAGACTCCTTTGGTGATTGCTGTTATCTACCACTGCTCCAAGTTGCACCAACTAAGGCCTGGTGTGCCCCCTCACCTCCACCCCAGGAATAAAAGGTGAGTCACATGGGAGTTGGATTTGCTGTCCAAAAGATACCTGAAAGGTGAGTGACTCAGGCTTAGATAATGAGGCCTCTACCCCTGGGCCCAGCCCAGTCTACTGTTCACCAAAGCTACCTAATATGAGTAAAATGAGCACCAAGGCATTTGTTTTAGAAAGTCATGACCTCATACAGAAATTCAGCAACAGCTGTTAGGATATCCTTACCATTAAGACATCCATAAATCTTCTCCCTTGATTCTTATCATTTCTCTTTGCCTGGAAAACACTGTCTCTGATTTATTCTAAAGCAGGATTGGCAGCCCATGGGCCAAACCTGTTTTTTGTACAGTCCCAAAACTAAGAATGGTTTTTGTATTTTTAAAAGGTTGTAAAAAGAAGAACAACGACATACAACAAAAGATATACTGTTTGCAAAGTCTAAATTAGTTCTATTTGGTCCTTTACAGAAAAGGGTTGCCAACTCGCATTCTAAAGCATTTTTTCAAGGCAAACCATCTACCAGTCCAAACGTCAATTACTACCTTTTTCACATCACCAAAGAATCCCCAGGGATAAACAGTAAAGTCAGAAATAGTGACCTTTCAGAGTGTCAATAATGTACCACCCTCTAAGGAAGCCACCCCCATTTCACTTTACAATCAAATGTAAGAACCTAAGCACAAAGTGTCAGGGTTTTTGTGAGATCAAGGTTTGTTTTTACTCGAGATTAAAACCATCACAGCGAAGGTTCTTATATATACCCTTAACTATCTATTCTGGCCTAAAACCCTCAACCTTGTTCTTAACACCAAACCAGAAGCTGAAGAAATTCACAAGAACACATATTCCATAGCCTCAGACACCAGGCTCCAAAAGGGGGTCAAATCTTAGGCAGAAAATATAGAAACTCTTGGCACAGAAACAAAGGCCACTCTTCAGAACACAGACCAATAACCATCACAAGTTGTTTTCTATAATTAGAATATATGATTTCTACAACGAAAAAGAGACAAAAAAGCACATCAATACTTAGTAAAATCAGAAAAGGGAAGAAAAGAGTGGTCTTCCACAAAAACAGGCAGAGGAGGGGGCCACAACTACCTCTGATCCCAAAAAGCACTTAGACGGAGAAGGAAGAGCTACCCCTTTTTGCTGTCTTTGAAAGACCCTCTTCTTCCCTTTTTCTTGCCTACCTGAGGCGTCGCCGAGGGTCAGAGGGTGTCCCAGTCCGACGGCCAGTGCCATAATCAGACATCATGCCGTAATCCACGTCGTCGTAGCCCATGCTACGCTGGTCATCCTCAAGCCCATAAGGCTCTGGATGGAAACGATGCAGATCCACGCTGCTCCCACCTCCCCGAACCTGGGGCTGCGGCCCATAGACATCCTGTCTACTGGGTGCCCGGTAACCTTCCATGCTGGGCCTATACCGCTCCTCAATGCGGGTCACCCGGGACAGACTGCCATAGTTGTCACTGCTACTTGGATAACCATCTTCATAGTGGCGGCTATATCCATCCGGAGGGTAGTGGAAGTTCCTGGGAAGGGTAGCAGTGCCTGCTTGCCCCACATAGGGGCCAGGTCCCCCATTGCCATTCTTGCGGAAGTCACGACCCAGAGTCTGGATATAGCTGTTCGAAACTGATGAGGCATCTGCAGGCAGCCCATCTGGTCCCATAGAGACTGGCTGGACCGTCCGTGTTGTCACCGTCTTCACCACTTTCTTGACCTTCAAGTAAAGAGAGAGAAAAGAAAAATTAATGAAGTGAACAAATTAAGCTTAAATTCTAGACCACTCTAAGAAAAGAAACAAACCTCTACCCCCGGCTTGCTTTACCTAGAAATGCCATGCAATCTACCATCTACCTTTCTCTCCATCTTACAGGAATTCTCCAGGCAGGAAAATTGCGCTGGCAGTTAACTATGCCTCTAAGGGAAGCTACTGCAGACTCTCTTCCTCATTCCATTAGATTTTCCCATATCTCTTCTATCTTCTCTGTCTACCCAGAGATCACTTTCTTTATGCCTTTACCACAGATCAGTGGCTCCTCATCCACCCTAATTAAGTGCTTAGCCCCTCCCCTTAATAAAGACCATAGGAAGAACTCCTCCATCATCCCAGACCTTACACAAGTCTTAGCTTACTGTGGTCTCTGTGCGCCGAGTGGTTCCATCATCCGAGGTCTCCACAGAGACAACAGACATGGCTCCCTCAGGGTCCTCCTCCGTGTAGGTCTCCACAATCTGCCCTGGCTCCTGCATCCTGGGGATGGTGCTATACAAAAGGTGACTGTGATCCTACATGGAAAAGAGAAAAAAGAAAGAGCTATTATTAAGCCATATATACTAACAATCCATCCCAATCAGAGGCACTGTCTCCCTAAAGACACTGCATCTTCTATGGGCCCCAGGATTTTTAGTGGGGTGCCTGTCCCCACTTTTGAATTTGTACAAAAGGGCAGAAGACATAATTTCCCAGTTCTAGTCATTTAACAAACAGGAACTGAGTTAACTGTCGCTACATCAACACCCAAGTGACAGAGACAGCAGATATAACTTCCCAGTTCTAGTCATCTAAGTGAATATGAACTGTGTTAAACTGCAGCTACATCTACATCTGAGGGATCCTTCAAAAAAAAGTTCACCCAATAAGAACTTTTAAGATGAACCAGAAAATCCCAATAAGAGCTATCTTCTGAATAGCTCTATGCTATTCTTCAGATATGCCTAAGGCTCAAGATCAGCCAGATTTTAGGCATGGTTTTCTGCAAAGTAGAACCATGCCCATTCTAGAAAAGGGATGCAGTAATTGAGAGATCAAATACTGGATCAATGGTCATTACAATTAATTCCAAAATAAAACTACATTTATAGTGTATAAAATTGATGACTAATAAGAACCTGCAGTATAAAAAAACAAACAAAACAACTAATACTAAACTTTCATTGGGTTATTTGTATGGAAATATGTTAATATAAATGTTTCAGACATTACGTGAAATTTCTAAAAATCTTATATGTTCTGGTATAATGTTATAAGTCGTAATTCTAGTTATTACTTTAAAATGTATATCTCAGAAATAACTAAAAAAAAAAAAATAATTCCTAATGTTCAGCATTTTTCCACGCCTTTTTCTTTTCTGTTAAAAAAAAAAAAAAAAGAAAAATTATGTGAGTACAATTAAAAAAAAAAAACAACCTACATTTATACTTTGAAACTCCATTTTTTAATTTTCCTAAATGAAAGAAACTAACGGGAGCTTACAATGTGCCAGGCACTTTAGAAGACACCAATATGCTCTTAAGCTGAGGAAGTAAGAAAGATATGAATAAGCAACCCAGACCTTGAGCCAAAAGAATTACCTGGGGTCCGTTGAGTTTTAGATCTGAAAATTTCTGTCGCTCAAGGTCAACATCGCCCACAAACCGGCCGTTCTGAAACATAGCCCACAAGAAGACAATTCATTTTGTGGCCTTCTTTTGCTCTATCAAACACAAATGATTTTTTTTCCAAACAGGAAAAGGCCTTTCAAGAAGACATTTGTGGCCTGGAGTCCTTCTGTCAGTACAGATAAAAGAAGCACATCACTCCTTAGACTTAACACCTCAAAATTGGAACCGGGCCTAGAACTCTGGCAGACTGGGTCTCTGGAACATAGGAACGTAAGCTCTATGAGGGCAGAGGTTTATTGTGTGTTTTGTTTTTGGTCAGTTTTGTTCACTGTCTCCCTAGTGCCTTGATCAGTGCCTGGCACATAATAGGTATGCAAAACCTATTTTCTGAATAAATAGCAGAGACTCAGATAAGTTCCCCACGAAATCTTTTTGGAAAGCCATAAGAACATAAGGAAACTTGGAAAGCCTAGGTTGGGGGGTTTCCAAAAGCCTTCTTTATTGTTTCATGCATCTTCATGCTCTACAACCACTGGAAACTCCCATACCAGGAAACTTTTTAAAGAAAGAGGCAAGAAATATGAGTTTCTCTTTCCAAGTAGAAAGAAAACAAGTATCTCAACTCCCCTCAAGCAGATGTCTCAGTATCTTCATCACCAATTATTAGAGCCACAGAACACGTTAAAAAATGTCATTCGTAAGTTGCTCTGTCTTAAACAGCAGGAAATAATCTAATAACATTATACTACGTAAAAATACATTTGACTACTCTCCTTCAAAAAGAATACAGTGAGATTCAGCCACCTTGGGAGACTCTTCCCCCACCCTACTCCCATTACATAGGGAGTGTAGTGCTGTAGGGAAAGGAAGTTAAACATTACTTTCAGGAAGAAGGAAGGGTGTGGTTTCATTGCTGAGCAGAAGTTAAAAATAAAAGAGAAAGAGAGAGAGAGAGAATCCATGTACTAAGTCCTGGAATTCCCCACCACCGCCAAGGCTGAGCAGTCCTGCTCTCCTTTTCCATACATACCCCTCCCTCAACCCTAACCCTCTATTCTTGTTCCTATAAAAATCCTAGGAACACCGCAAACACACTGCTTCCAAATTCCTGATCATCCCCAATTGGAATTATATCCTCTCACTCAACATGCTCCTTAGCATGAGGGACCTTCTCCATCTTAAAAAATAAGTAAGTAATCAATGAAAGGACTTATTGGAGCATGAGCACTGTTCTTAGTTCCCATCAGAGATCTCTTAAAATGAAGGCTATCAGGCAATGCCTACTACACACACACACACACACACACACACAAACACACACACACACAAAACCTCAGACAGATTACATCACAGCGAAGTCAGACTACAGAAACCATAGGAAACACAAGATACTTCTCATTTCTAACACCAACTCTCCCAAGTCACATCAGAGTCAGCCAACCCAGAGACCACTGGCTCCTGTGGTTGGTTATCTGGGTTAGACAGCAGCACGATGCTCCCTCTCCAACTCTGACCAAAAGAATTAACAGTGACCCCTTCCTCCACGAAGTGATTTGCACAGCCAACAAAAAGAGTATGGAGCAGGAGTACACAACTGATGAACATTGCCACACCTTCTGAGCAAACTGTTCTCTGAGGGAGAATACAAGATGCCCAACTTCCCCAACCACTAAGCAGGCATTTAATTTCCTGAATTTCTGATATGGGCGGGTGGGGGACACACAAGAAAAAAAACAAGTAACCTGAGTACAGCTTCAAATTATATGATCTGCCATTACTAGAACTGCATCCCAACCCAGAAACCCCACTCCAGCAAACAAGAAGTCAGATGGATGCTTCTAGAGATAAGTCCACCCAACTCAGCACAGCAGCAATATTCCCTATCTCTTAATCAGTATTTATCACCCCTGTAAAGGTTATCATGAGGCATGGGCACTGGACAGCCCATAACCACGAGGAGAGTAGTTTCCCAAGAAGGATCATAGTCTCTCTATGACCATGCCAAAGTCCTACCTGCAGGTCTGATGGAGAGAGGGGTTACCTGATGCCGGCGGGTGAGGGTGCCGTTGGCCATGAGCGGGTTGGCATCTTGTGGTGAGACCCGGACGCGTTCCAGTTGCGCCGAGACGTGGCGCCGTTCCTCCTCCAGCGCCCGGGTCAGCTTCTCAAACTGGGCCTCTTGTTCCTTCACAGAGGCCAAGATGCTGGCGGTCGACTCCACCTCTGAGTCGTCCATGAAGGTAAGGGGCAGAGCCGCCGCAGGGCAGGGTAAAAAGGGAAGGTGGATCACAGGGGGAGGAGGAAGGAGGGAGAAGGCCCCCCTCACTTCACACTACCGGGAAAAGGTAAGAGAGAGGAGAGAAAAGGTCACAGGTCAGAGAAGACAGATGAATTATTAATCCCAGAGCCAAAGATGCCCTCTCGTGGTTTTACTGCAGCGCAGAAAGAGAGCCACCACCAAGCTTGGACCCACCACCAGTGTGTCTGTTCAAGCAGGATCCTTTGCCCATTACCCTCTTTAACACCCCACCAGAAATAACTATTGAAAGGAAAAGTGCAACTAGATCCAAGAGAGAATGTGCCTAAGGGCTGTAGTCATGACATGAGTTTAAAATTAGGTTATTCTCCCCTGGAAAAATTTGCTGGCATCAACTCAATGAAAGATGTAACTCCACAGTATAGACAAGCACACACTGTCCTGCAGGGGCAAGCCACCTCTGAGATAAGGGGGCAGTACAGATCTTACTTAACCTCTCCCAAATCTGAACACTGAAATTGCTGGAGTGGTGGCAAAATATACTAAATGAATATGCTAAATTAAAATGCCGATAAGAAATGGATGCAGTAAAAAGAATTCCCACCATCAAAGGCAGGAAAACTAAGGCCCTCAAATTGAATACATTTATAAAGGGACTTTTCTGCTTTTAAAAACTATACTACAATATTGAGGGCAGAATGTGTGCCTTGGCTAACAGAGGCAAGAAAGCAACAGAATAAAAAAGTCTATGTGCAAAAAGGCAATATTTTCAGTGACCTTCACATCTCTTTGTGGAGTAGGAAAAGGAGCATTATATTAAGTTACAAAGTTAACCCTTGAAGTAGTTCGTATTCTAACCTTCAATAAATAGCTGGAACTTCCTACATCTCTGTTAATCCTGCGGAAAGCTCTGAACAGGCTACATTTTTACCTCTTTACATATTCCAACTAAGGGTAAATATCCAAGAATCTACAGGGTTTACGTGTACCACTTCCACAATAAATGATATTCAGAAGCGAAGAGTTCCCCATACCCTATTACATAAACTGCAAGTTGGCTAGTAAGTGGAGGGGCATTGTAGTCATACTGTTGGACTTAGTAGGGTTTCTCTCTTATAACTTGGCTATAAGAGACTTTCTGGTCAGTCCAAGATATACCATGTTGAAAGGCAGGTTTTAGAATAAACCCTCTCCCCTATTCCCCACCCTCTCCTCAACCCCTCCAGAAAAAAGGCACTTAAATTTTTTTTTATTCTTAATAAACATATTTACATACACACCTGTTAAGAGAAGGTCGTAACTGATTGGTTTAACAGAGAACAGCCCAGTCTAGATTCAAAATATCATGGGAGAAGCATCCCAGCCACCACAGCAAGGAGGAAGCAGGAAGAAGAGAGCTGTAGAAATATTTGGAGGAAAAATAGGAATGAGAGGAAAATAAAATATACCTAATACATTTAAAAAAAAAAAGGAGCAGCAAGGGCAGGTGTTGGGAAAAAAACAATCTGGGAATGGAAGGGAGTAATTTAAAATATGACTTGGAATTGCTTAATGTGACAAATGCCCTTTGGACTTTGCTCTGTTTTCAAATACTTGGACCTTGGTTGTAGTTTTCATTAAAACCTGGATTCCACTGTCATATCAGAGTTCCTCTACATGTATTTCTGTAGAGAACCAGGAGCAGGTCATAATATGGATATAAATTCACTTACCCCCTGTTCCCAGCAACCAAATTGGGAAGGAAAAAAAAAATTGCTGTTGGAATGCCCTTCCCCCTCCTTCCCACCCCTAAGGCAGAAACCTCAAAGCCCAGTCCCAGCATGCCCATAAAGATATTGAGAAACCAATGCAATAGTCGTCGTGGGGAAGACATGTGGGGACTAGCCTAGGCTAAGCCTTTTGCTTCAGTTCCCTTTCCCACGCTCCCCAGAGCCCTACCAAGCACAATCGCTTGGGCCTGTTTGCTTTAGAGTATGTGCAGTATTCAGCAAGCAAGAGTACCCAGAGGAATTGATAAATAGGTGCCCAATAAACTCCTTAATTAATTCTCCATCACCAAGACTCCTTCCAGTGGATCTAAATCCAAGAATGTGGCAGTCTTTTTTCCAAAGTCCTCCTACCCAGGCTCTGGGCTCCTGCAGTCACTTATCAACTCCTGTTCTTCCTTTAGGTCCAAAGCCCATTGTCACTTTCTCAATTCCCACCCTACATTCCAACAGGCCACTCAAAGGTCTTTAATAAGTAGCCTTATTTTTTTTTTAATGTTGCTCCCTTTTCATCTCTATTACTTCATTTGCACTTGCCCTCATCTGCTATGTACAATGACCTAGGAACCTTCCACAGCAAGAGGACCCTGAGCTGGGGAGATTCTTCCAGTTCTGGGTTTCAACAGGGTCTGTCCGAACTGTAGTTAGCACTCTGGCAGTCTCCGCCCTGTAATCTTCTTTGTTAATAAAAGACCAAACTACCACTACTATCAGGCATACAGTGCCAACACTCCCTGTTGCACAGAGAAACTGTCACCCTTCCATAAAATTGCCACTTTCTGCCCCCACAGCTTTAGCTAATACAATACAGGGAGTTAGGAAGGGTAGCAGGGCCTCTACCTAGGGCTCTAGGTCGGGAAGCAATATCTGGAAAAACATCAGCTTCTCCCATCTTCGTGGCTTTAAAAGCTGACCACCTGGCTCTAATTTGGAGAAGGCGGCAGAAAAGTTAAGAAAAAGAAGATCAGATTCCTAGGCTTAACAGCATGGGGGCAATTTTCTGCCTTAAAGAGGGCAGAAGCAGAGCTCTGTAGGACAGAACTGGACTCAGAAGACAGGTCCCAGTCCTGGCTCTGCCACTAGCCAACAACGGCAGTAAGTCACCGCCACGTTCTCATCTGTAAGATGCCAATACCACCAGCCCCGTCTAACTCAGTTGCTGTGAGGATCGGCTGAGAATTCAATGCTATACAAATGTGAGGTATTAAGTTGTTTCAAGAGTTAGTTTCTATCTTCCAATTACATTACTTAATAGTAATGCCTCAGCCCAAAACTATTTTGTGAACTAGTAGACAAAATTAACTGGATCAAGTGCATAACTGGGTTCTAAGGAGTGGATGAGCTGGTTTCCCTACTCCAACACTATTTACTAGGAGGGAGGTCCCACCTAGACCAGTGTTCCTGGGACACAGGGTGCTTTTCTAAGTGCCTGGCATTTATCACAGAATTACACATCTGCTATAATGAGCTCTCGATTCCCTATTTGAGGCCTTAGCAGTTTATTACTAAGGAGAAAAGGAGGGTGAAAAGAACTAGCAATTACTGAATGTTTTACATTTATTATCCTGGCAATCCTTACAGCAACTCTATGGAAGTTTACTGCAAATGAGAAAACAGGCTATAGGTGTAGAAATTACCCAAGGTCTCAGTTAATGGCAAATTTTGAACTTAAGTCCAATATAAAATGGACAGTCCAGCACCTCTCTCTTACAACTCTTAAGAGCTTTCTACCCAAACATCACAGGAAAAAGGGAAAAGAAAAAGTTTCCATTTATCTTTAGGTTAAAGGGTTATCCATAATGTCTACAAATAAGAAATAAGTGGGAGAAAAGAAATAAATGGGAGGAAAAAGCAAGCATATGTGGGGGAAGAGAACGAAGCAGTTAGGCAAGATATATAGTACACCACCTCACAACTCAGAGACTTGAGTCTTCTCCATGCCAAACATACACATCATAAGAAAATCATACTATAGACCAGAATCTGCAAACTATTAACTGATTTTGGCAGTTAGAATCAGGAAAGCCTTAAGACTACAGGCCAACATCTTTACAGGTTGGCCACTTATTATTTTCAATGGATACACTTGTTCTCACTTAAAAAAAGTTCATTGGGAATTCCCTGGTGGTCCAGTGGTTAGGACTTGGGGCTTTCACTGTCATGGTCCCGGGTTCAATCCCTGGTCAGGGAACTAAGATCCCGCAAGCCGAGCTGCACAGCCAAAAAATAAAAAAAATTAAAAATGATGATCAAGGAATTGCCAAAGTGGGGGAGAGGAGCAAAGTGAACAAGTGAACCTTGCAATTCCCCTAACACTAGATTTTCTCAGAGTAACTGGTTTTACTCTTTTTTTATTAAAATAAATTTATTTTATTTATTTTTTATTTTTGGCTGCGTTTGGGTCTTCGTTGCTATGCGCAGGCTTTCTCTAGTTGCGATGAGCAGGGGCTACTCTTTGCTGCGGTGCGCAGGCTTCTCGTTGCGGTGGCTTCTCCTGTTGCAGAGCATGGGCTCTAGGCGCATGGGCTTCAGTAGTTGCGGCGTACAGGCTTCAGTAGTTGCGGCGTGCGGGCTTCAGTAGTTGTGGCACGAGGGCTCGGCAGCTGTGGCTCACAGGCTCTAGAGTGCAGGCTCAGTAGTTGTGGCACAGGGGCTTAGTTGCTCCACGGCATGTGGGATCTTCCCGGACCAGGGATCGAACCTGTGTCCCCTGCATTGGCAGGTGGATTCTTAACCACTGCGCCACCAGGGAAGCCCTGGTTTTACTCTTAACAAGCCATAGGTCCTACAGACCTACGAGTCTACAACAAAGCTCCCACATTCAAGCAATGACAACAGTAAATATTCAATCTCTTCTGTAAGAATTCTGAACCAGAAGAAGTTGAATTAAATCAAATACCCAGAAAGACCAAACAGCTTGACAATGCCAACCAGGTAAAAGGGGAAAAGAAGAAGGTCACTTGCCAATAGCACAATCCCCACAATGACTTGTTCTACTGTAAATTGGCCATAGAAATATAATTTGAAATTATAATTTTTAGAGGTTAAGAACATAAACTTTGGAATCACACTGACTGCGTTCAAATCCCAGCTCCATTGCTTCTTAGCTATATGACTTTGGGCAAATCTCTCTAATCCTCAGGTTTCTTTTCTGTAAAATGGGAAAAATAAAATACATAGGGTGGTTGTGAGGATTAAACGAGACAATCCATGGAAAGTACTTAGAAAATGTCTTGACGCACAGAAAGCTACTGCTACCAATACAATACTATTACAAATAGTTAACACAAGAGACTAGGGTTTTGGTCGTGTTGTTAGGGCTTTTGAATAAACCACACGTCTCCACATGTTCCCCTCTCCCACTTACTGTAGCTCTGTAAACTACAGGAATCCTTCACACTCTTAAAGGGAAAAAAAAAAAAAAATTAAACTCCAGGCCAGGGGTCAAAAGACCCGGAGTTCAAGTCCTGGCTCCGCCAAAAACAAATTGTGAGACCTTGGAGAAGTTATAAATAACCCCTGTAAGCTTTACTTTTTATTACTTTTCAGAGTTTAGCTTTAATGGGCTAATATATGTAAAACTATAGGCTGGGTAACTCTGAACCTCTCTCCCACCTCCATGCACTTCAGGTAAGTATATCCAAAGAGATGACCAGAATCAGGCATATAAACCTCTGTGGAAAGCAGAAAAATTATTTGTCTTCAGATGGAGAACTCTAAACCCCGTAAAACAGTCTTTGGGTTCTTAGGAAAGAACTGTTATCTTCTGTAGAGCCAGGTCCAAATGCAGCCCTCTTCCCTTCTTCCTATTTCTTCATTATGAAATCAAAACCAATGTCATAAAGTTATCCCTTCCCTCTAAATGCAATGATAAGCAAAATTCCTCTTCTACATCACCCTAGGGATTTCAAACTGCTTTTTTAAAAAGCACACTGAGTCTTCTATTGAAGAACACCAATCAATAAAATATAGCACCTGTAACACTACAGAACTGTATTACATAACATTCAAACCAAAAAAGGTAGGTCTTCCAAACACCTAAAAGGCATTTATTTGCCTTAACTGGCATTTGCCCCAAGTTCAAAGCAATTAATGCTGTTCAACCACAAACAGAGAAAATTGGCACCTTATTTTTAAATCAAAAGGAACATATTTTGTCAATAGTTTTTCTATGGCTTCTTATCACAGAGTGCTTATACCAAAGTCCAAAGTCTTAGTACTCCACCCACCACTTGATGTTCCACCATCCAAAGCTTAGAACAATTCAAAGCTCAGTCAGAACAATTCTCATATTTCTCCCTGCTGGAAAGACTCACTCCCACACTAACCCCAAGTCTCTGAAAGTGACTTGAAATAAGATGGAGAAAGGACTCTGCTCGCTTCACAATCTCATGTCAACTGGGCACTTCTCAGAATTACAAAACTGACATTCCAGAAATGGCATTGTCTTAGGTGTTTAGCAGTTTCTGTGCTTCCCTGGGGATCTGCTTTATGCTAGGCTCAGCTTCTCCACTTAAGAGCACTCAAAAGGCTGAATGAAGGAGTCTCAGTTTTACAAGTAAGGACTAGGTCTCACTGTGTCCAACACAAATCTGATGAATTAAGGGAGTCTCTGGCAAATCACCCTCCTCTTAGGAAAAAGTGATCATTCTATCTCACTGGAGTTTCAGGGAAAATAAATATATGAAAGGTTTGTGTTGGTTTTCTTTTTTTAAAGAAATACTCCTTGTTAAAAGGCAGCTGAGCTAGCAATCTCTACAGGTCACTAGGACACCTTAAACATTCTAGTTACCTGTCAGGATTTAAAGTTTTTACTGTGACTTTAAAAGGAAAAAAAAAAAAAAAAATCACCTCCACCATCTTGACCCTAAATTCAGAAACCAGATGGAACATTCTTCTTGCTCTCTTTTCCCCTCCCAAGTATTCTGGGAACCCCCCAAACCATAAGATACTAAAATGTCTAAATGTTAGACTGGCTTTGAAGCAAAGGAAGGGTGTGGCTCTCGGCTCGTGAGGGGGCCCAGGACTGAAAGGGTATGGAAAGAAACAAAACCTGCTTCTCTCTGGAGCGTGTATGACACACACACAGGACTGGTCTAACAAGTCCTTCTGATCTCTCAGGCCAGGCCACCTCCTTCTCCTCCCCCACCACCCACGTGCCTCTCCAAGGCCTTCCACTGGGACAGATAACACTGAATTTTCTCTCAATCCTGAGAGTCTGAGACACATCAAGTTACTTACCTGTATCCCTGTTGCAACCCTGCCAAAGGCACCTCACGCAGCCTTATAAGGAGAAAGCAGAGCTTTAGAGAGAGGCCAATAAGGAAACAAAGATAAGAAGGAGGGGCAAAAAAACAGAGGGAGGTGTCAGACTGGAGGAAGGGGAGAGGCCAAATGCCTTTCTCCATTCTACAAAACGAGGGGAAAAGAGAGGAGGTCAGGTATACAATGGGAAATTAGAAAAAGTCTAGTCAAAATGGAACAGTATTGTTTAACTCCTGTGTCATAAAAGAGAAATCCTAAAATTAACTAGGACACCTTACACTCTTCCCTACCCTAGGCTAGAGGAAAAAAAATTCATGGAAAAAAAGCTTAACCTTAAGGTTTACTAGAGGCCACCCCACTGTTTGAGCTCCCAGTTCTTTTTTAAAGTGACAGCTTCTCATCAAACCTCCTAACTTTCTATCTCTGGCATTCCCACCATCTCTCTGCCCATCATTTGAAGATGACTTGGAAAAGCTGAAAGCATGTAACTGAATCATATTTACAGTCCAGCTTCCTAAGAAAGCCCTGAGCCCTGAAAAGAGCAACAAGACACCCCTTCCATTAGGTTTAGAGTATGCCTCCCTTTTGAGACAAGCCAGAGAGAGAAGGTGTGAGTCGATGAAGAAATCATAGGAAATATGAAGGTCCTATTTCAGCTCAGGGCAGATAGCTGAAGGAAATGTTTCTCCCTATCTAAAAGAAGAAAATCTGACCTTACAGGGGGAGAAAAGTTGTGAGTCATTAATTACTGACCTCCCCCTATAAATTATCACAGATACTCTTCCCAACAACCTTTGAGGCAATGTTGGCCCCTTTTATAGATGAGTAAACTGTGCATCAGAAGTACTGGCTTCCCTGGTGGCGCAGTGGTTAAGAATCCACCTGCCAATGCAGGGGACACAGATTCAAGCCCTGGTCCGGGAAGATCCCACATGCCGCGGAGCAACGAAGCCCGTGCGCCACAACTATTGAGCCTGCGCTCTAGAGCCCACAAGCCACAACTACTGAGCCTGCGTGCCACAACTAATGAAGCCCCTGTGCCTAGAGCCAGTGCTCTGCAACAAGAGAAGCCACTGCAATGAGAAGCCCGCGTGCCGCAACTAGAGAAAGCCCGTGTGCAGCAACAAAGACCCAATGCAGCCAAAAATAAATTAATTAAATTAATTTTTTAAAAAAAGTATTCACTATCCTGCTCAAGGTCATCATATAACTAGTAAGGGCTAGAAACGCATCTCTTCTACTCCAAGTCTGTGTTTCTTCTCCTTGATAGAGTGAAATGAGTATGAACTTTCTATGCTTCCTGTGGTTAAAAGTTATTCTAACTCAAATAGAGAAGGTGACCAAAAGTAAACTTTGGGGGGATGAGGGGAGGGTAGTGAGAAAGGATGAGGTGGAAGCACCTAGACCTTTGGGTATTGCCTTCATTTTAAAGAGCAAGACCTCACTCAATTCTGGAGAAGAATGGCCAGAATTGAGAAATACCTTAGATTTCCCATTTTAAAAGGAAAAAGAACTCAGGAGAAAAGGTGAGAGGAGCAAAAGTAATAGTATTACTTGGTACACAATCACCTACTTTTCCACTGAAAGGCCCGCTATAGAAATCTGGCTACTTGCCACATTCTCTAATCACAGCTCAAGAAAGAAATCTAATCACAAATATCCCTACTCTCATTTTTAACGTGACATCTCACTAAACCAAAAGCAAAGATCAGATCAGAGGTGGGGTGGGAAACAGAAGGAACTAGAAGCAGGGAAGACTGTGCTAGCCAGCATCAGAACAGAGGGAAGGGATTGTTCTAGTGGTATGTTAGCAATCTGCCTCTAGGGCAGCTGTCCTCCTGGGTAATCAAAGGCCGGCTTGTGTGTGTGCTCAGGGACTAGCCAGCCTGGCAAGAAGCTGAGGACTCAGCCACCCAATCCACAAAGTGAGAAGAGATGCCTGTTTCACAGCTGGAATGGAGGGCAGGGAAAACACAAAACAAGAGGAAAAGGCGGCGGGAGGGGGTGGGGGGCGGGGACAGAGAGTGCTACAGGTGCTACTTCAGTCTAGACAGAGGGGGAAAAAAAAATCCTAGGAAACTACCAACCATTCCCTAGTTAAGCGCAAACAGAGAATTGCCAGTACCTCTCAATACTAAAATAAAAAATGGGTAGGTTTCTCCAGCTCTGTACATAGTAAGATGTCAACTGGAAGGATGAGACCTAAAATGTAGGGCCCCGGCATTGCCTGTTTCTCTCTATCCCTTTCAGACTCAACAAGGTATCTGCAATATACACAGTGAATAAACATAATATAAATAAACATCTATCTCCTTCTAAAATTCCTTTCTTAATTAAATCCTAGAGATATATAAATAATAGTAGCACACATAAAAGTCAGTGAGATCCCCAATACTAAGAGATCGAAGCCATTTATATAACTCAAGTGCTAAAACGCAAAAGGCCACAGTCAGAATTCACACTCCCTAATCCCTCGGAGCAGCTAGATGCTCTGAGACCCATTAGACACACAAAGGCTGCTCTCTTCTCAGTAGAGCCCGGTAGCAGGGCTGCTCTCCAGGGACAAAGAGATTTCACAGGAGAACCACAAAGACATCGCCCCTCTCCATTCCCCCACTCCCAGCTTTCTCACTTCCTGTCACAGTAGCACCAGACCACAGTCTCCCAGAAACAAACAAATACAAAGTGCTGGATTCTGGGCTTCAAGCCAACTGCATTCCAGGGCATCCTGTCTACCAATCACCAGCCAGAGCTCCCACTTTGCCCTGCTCAATTCCTTATCATGTTCAGGGAAAACAACCCTCCTCCCTGCCCCAAGCCAACACTACATAGGACAAAGCTCAGGCCTTTAAGAATCAGCAGAAAGATACTGTGTGAAGATCTAAGGGTTCAGAGGGGCTGAGGGGATTTTCAAGATTCCTACTTAGCTAGTTTCTTCACTTTGGAGGCTGTGGATCTTAAAACTGGTATTATACTCAGCTCAGCTACGTGTGATACATCTCATAGAAAGCTTCATCATGGCAATCTGGTAACCAACCTGAATTCAGTCAATGGAATATTCCCACCTGGAAAAACTACTTTAGGACACATCCTCTGTCAACTTCTCTATCACCCATTTCTACTGTTTTCAAAGTCTTTCAAACTCTTTTCCCCACAAACATAAAGCTGATTTTTTAAGAGGCCCCAAATAGAACAAACAAAGGCAGCAGACTCCACCCTACAAAGAGGCAGAATAGGTATCAGCAGATGCTAGGAGAAAAGTTCTCTACTTCCCTAGAGAATGAAAGGAGGCCCACTAGGAATTGCACAGTAGTGCTTGCAGCAAAAAAATCAACACAACAAAAACAGCTTTTCCTGCTCACTGCTCCCCCTGGAGTGGATCAGGGGCTGTAGATTTGGAACCTCATCAGAAGAGAAAGCCTCCCTTCCTGGTAAGGGTCCACAGCTGACACCAAGAATGGGATAAATGATACATTTTTCTGTTATCTTAAACAAGCCCACTGGATGTTAGCTCTAAACTTCAGAAGCAAAGATGCAGATAGATCAAGCTCTATTTAGCCAAAGATTCTTGAAATCCAAAACAACACCCTTTGCCCCCAGGGCTCAATTCTTGCATAAAGCGTAGTATAAGGCTCAGCACAGAGGTCTCAAACCAGAGGGACATTCCAGGCAACTAACTAGTAATACACTATCATTTCTCATCTTTTCTCCTCCCTTTCTCCTACACTCCTTTCCCCTTCTTCTTGGATCTGCTAGAAGTACTCTGTGCAGAAGCCTGATTCGGATAGTACATGCTGATGCAAAAGGAGATAAGTCTAAAACAGCACAATTAGAAGGAATTAGTCCATATCTGGCTATGATATAACCAGATGGAAGGAAATGGGGCAGGTATATACACAATAGTCAGCCATTCTAGGACTGGATAGAAAAAAGAATATTTAGCAACACTACGTTTTAGAACAGAACTTAACAGCAGGGCCTAGCCGCTGCAAACTCTATCACTGAAGTACACACACAAAAAAGTTACAGATCTCTTACCTAGCACTAAATCGGACTAACTCCCTTTTTCACTCAAGAATAATTTTAAAAATTAGTTACAATTGTTGGTATTCTTATCCAATTCTCCCTTATTCATAGCCCAGGCCAAATAAATCAGTCAATTAAGTACTACTGTGTGAGATGGTTATATAAAAAGCAGATAAAAATAGTAGAGTAGAAGAGTTTTCTGAGATACTTAAAAAAAAAAAAAGAGGGTTATAAAAGACACACCCCAGACAGAACTGGACACACCCGTATCAGTGCTGCTACTGCTACTCCAAAAGGATGCTTAGCAGGTTCTCTGCCTCAAATTGAGTAGGTGAGACAGAAACTGCACGCTGACTCAGAAATATAGAAACCCCACAATGGAAAGGAGGGAAGGAGACCAGTATAGCCAACTGATCGCAATTCAGCACAACTTCATCAAAAGCCCTGGTCTAGGGGCTTCCCTGGTGGCGCAGTGGTTGAGAATCTGCCTGCCAATGCAGGGGACACGGGTTCGAGTCCTGCTCCGGGAAGATCCCACATGCCGCGGAGCAACTAGGCCCGTGAGCCACAATTACTGAGCCTGCGCGTCTGGAGCCTGTGCTCCGCAACAAGAGAGGCCGCGATAGTGAGAGGCCCGCGCACCGCGATGAAGAGGGGCCCCCACTTGCCGCAATTAGAGAAAGCCCTCGCACAGAAACGAAGACCCAACACAGCCATAAATAAATAAATTAAATTAAATTAAAAAATTAAAAAAAAAAAGTCCTGGTCTACTTGTATCTCTGGCTGCTTGCAGACATTTAGAAAACCCAACCAAGGGAATAACAAATGGGTAAGGAGAAAGTCAATGGAAGGGCCCAAGACTTAAGCTGAATACTCAATGGTTGGAAAAGTATGAATCTGTTTTGCTATATAACTTCCCACATACCCCTTTCTCTCCAAGTCAGGGCCAAAGCTGAAAGAACTGGAGGGAGGGGAGGCAGAGAAAAGAATGTGATTGGGAAAAGGTTTTGCTACATTCCAACTAGCCGACATCCCACATAGCATTAAGAGTGCCCAAGAATCCAATCCCACTACTGAGAGTTGCTAGGACTCCGCTAACACACATCCAATTCCTCTACCACCCTCCCCCTAAACACCCTGAAAAGCAGCATAATTGAGATAGCTTGATGAAGGCACCAGCTGTTTCCACCACCCTCCCTCCCCCCAACCCCAGAGACCACAGTTCAAACTCACATCAAACACGTAATACAACTGGCCAGTAGGAAGGAGAAGCCAGAACTAAAATAGCAGGAAGAGTGCCAACTGGCCCCACTTAGAAGGAATGCTTTCTTGGCTCAATTTAAAATAAGAAACTTTTGTCATACACTCCCCTCTGCCCAATTATGTTCTCCCTTCCACAACCCACCCCTCAGTGTCAAATGGATTTCAGTTTCTTCCCTACAACTCCTTGATCTATTTTCAAATGTCAGGGAATACAGGGGAGGTATAAGGTTGAATGTAAAATAACGTCTGGGAGATTGGAAGCCTTCCTGGACTGCAACAGCCAAACCTAGCACAGGGCTATCACATAAGGGCAAGTAGACAGGAGCCCACACAGCACCCATCACCATGTTTCAAGCAAGGAAAGAAGGGAGCAAATGCTTCTGCTACGGAACATTGATGATAACCCTATTTCCCATGGAACGGACAGCCAGCTGAAGTAGTAACGCGATCAGCCCCTCCCCCACCCATATTCTAAGTTGACCAGCATTAGCCAAGGAGGAAGGGAAGGAAGCCAGCACTTCCTTTTCAGACAGGAAGTAACATTGGCCCTTCCTGTCGAGTTTTAAACAAATTGTCCAGCTGAGTTTCAATGTTAACATCCTCTCCTGAATTTGTTCCACAATTTCAAAATGGAGAGGGGAAATGGAGATATGGTCTAAAAGTTTCCCTTCCCCCTAAGAGGCAAGTCCTCAATTCCATACTAAGTGCTGGCAGAATCCCCAAATCAGGCGTTGACATCTGTAATTCCAAAACAATACGGGATACAGAGGTAGAAAACTTCAAATTAGCAACCTTCTTACCATGTCTACTACCATGAACTATTCTTCTCTACTTCTTATACTGAGTAAATAACCACCCATCTGAGAAATCATATAGATATGTAGCTTAACTCAAATGTTCAGATTTTGTGGTCCTCAAGCCTAAGTGATCAGAATCACCTGGGAAGCTTTTTTAAAAATACAGTCTCCCAAATCTACCTCCCCATCCCTCATACCTCAATTTCTAGAGGGAATGCCTCAGAATTCATGTTTGCAAAAAGCCCTCGAAGTGATTCTGAGAGTCAGCTATTGGGAACCACCGTACCAACCTATCCCAGGCAACCTTCTGACCACCACATTCCTCTCCCAAAAAGGGCATTAGTTATAAAATACATTTTTTTGGACCTGCTTTACTATTCAGCAGACAGCTCATTATTCAGTCTGGATTTGAAAGCATGGATTTAAATATATAAATGGCCAGAATGACACAATCCTAAATGCTATATTCTAGACTCAGAACCTAAAAGAAAGAACTGTCTCACTTTGGAATCCTGAGTTGCTACAGTGGTGGACATCCCTATTTACACTGCAGATTGGACAACCCAACTTTTTTTTTTTTTTTAATTTAACATACAAAGCTGGAATTTTTATTTAAAAATATGAAAATCCAGTCAAATCTTATTAAATATTTTTATAAAAATGAAACTATACACAATTCTAGGATTCAATGTTCATCTAGTTGCCAATATAAGAAATAATTTCATACTGCATGCATGTTGTGTCACGTATGTACATATTTAAGAGTAATACGAGTTATTAATAATCTAAAATGTTCTGTGCCACCATGTAACCTGCAACTGTTGTGAAGACAATGTGAGTACCAACTTGTAAACTCAGTTATTTTCTAAATGACTCAGTTTAACTTTCCTCCAAGGAACAAAGAGTTGTGCCACATTTTCAAAGACTGTTCCACATTCCATCCCCGAAGAAGTCCGAAGTCCTAAATCTAGCATTCAAGACCCTAGATAATTTTAGCCCAGCTGACAATAGAAGTAACCAGAAACTCTGGATTCAAGTGTTACCTCTGACACTTATCCAAGTCACTTTAAACTTCTGGTTTGAGTAAGGGCAAGTGAGTAGCAAGATGTTTTTAGAAGAGGCATAAAGAGAAATATTTCCACAAAGAAGCATGTCACTGAAGACTTAGGAAAGAAGCATGGCATTGAAAGACATACTTTCAAGACAACTGCAAACATCTACAAATGCTGAAGTAATACACCTCAAGCAGTTATTTAAAGCAACTTCAAAATTTGGGGGAACCTGACTGCCTAGAGTATTTCCTGCAAGATGATATACAGTTACCTGACCAAAGGAGAAGAGGATGGAAGGGGGAAAAATGTTTCCTGATTGAGGTCATCGCCCAAGGATGATATTAAGTAACAGAATGACAACTAGATAGTTATAATTAAAGAGAAGAATAGAGGGTAACCAGGTCAAGTTCTAGGGCTACACTCCAAACAGAGAGAGACAGAGAAATTCTTTCACTGAAGGACAGGCTAGCTAAACCAGAAATCTTGAGAGGGAAAGTAAGAATGGGTGATTCAAGACACAGCTACTCTGGTAATCAAATATCCTTTTACTTTCCATTATGGGGTTGCCACAGAACATCAATCACTAAACAGTTGGTGCTCCTTCTTCAATCCCACCAAAGCCAACCAGGCCAAGTGGTTCAGCAGTATGCTTTAACAACCATTACTGCTTAAACACACATATAGAAAGGAAAAAGAGACATACAGTTAGTTATCAGGATTGATCATGTCCCCTGATGTGCAAGACAGAAATATGGATATGGTGACCTATAAAATGGTACCTGAAGCCATTTAATCCCAATGATTAGGGCTGCGGGGAAGCAGGAGCTTTTTAGTCTAATGAGCAAAACGAAAAGCAGCAGATAAGCGGGGTAGGCATAATATTTGGTCATAAACCAAATCAACAAATGTACTCAAAAGGAAACTCAATCTACTCAAAAAGAAGGCTGTCACTTCTACTATTCATAGAAATTTGAATCTGTAGATAAGAAGGTGGAGGAGAAAAAAAAAAAAAGAAGGTGGAGAAATAGATTTCTCTAGGGAAGAAAATTTTGATCTCACGTCCCAAATACATACAAGCTCATTCTAAGTAGTTGCCTTACTTTTATCATTCTCCAAGACAAGGGTCATCAACCTATGCAAATTCTGCTACTTTGCAAATTATGTGCTGACTATACTCACATGCAACTTCTGCAATGGGACAAAGATGGAGGCTGGGCCAGGTGTTCCCTCAACTCCTTACAAAGCCTACACAAAAAACTGTTAACAGCTGTTGTCTCTGGGGTCTGAGGTGAGGAGACTTTTCTTTGTACCGTATAGTGCAGGAGGAGGTCCTATACTGTGTCTCCCCTTATCTCCAACACACACCCATTGGACCTCTCTGAACACGTCTACTGCCCCCATCTCTCTTGCTTGCTGGTAACAACCAGCCTCAGGGCCTTTGCACTTTGTACCCATATCTATGTGACTTCACTCTCTAATTTCTTTTAAGTCTCTTTGAGAAACATACCTTGTAAGTGAGGCCCTCCCTGACCACTCTGTATTAAACAACCTCACTCCCACCCTCGCACTTCTTATTCACCACCCTACATATTCTGATTTATTTTTTCCTCAATAGCGTTATCACACTCTGACTTACTATATATTTACTTGCTTACTTAATATCTATCTCTTCCAACTAGAATGTAAGCTCTGTGAGGTCTATTTGGTGTACAGCAGGCTCTCAAATTTCTTTTGAATGAATGAATGAAGATGTTTTACTTTTGTAATGAAAACAAAAAGTTAAATTTTAGAAAAATAAATCAGTATTATTTCATTTTTCTTTCTATACATTTTTTCTAATTGTGACCTTAGGCCCATCAGTTGGGGTCTCCAGTAGCCTTACCTGCAGATTTGGCTGACCTTCAGCGGGGCAGACATTCAAATGGCCAATTCTGCCCTGGTTTACAAAGTAGTCAACAGAGAAGAGAACAACAGAGAGGTTACAGAACTTCCCCCATTCCAACAAAGAAACAGTGGAAAGAAATCAGATTGGCACCAATTTCTCCTTTAAAATAGACCACTCTGTTTTTAAAAGTGTACTGAATATACACCAGCTACTTTATTTCAATGAGATTTACTTCACTTGCAATGAAATGGGAACTGTAGGTGCCTTGATAAAAGTACTGAGAAGTTGACTTAGTTTCTATAACAATGTCTTATATCCTCAACCACCGGAATATATTTTGGTTTTTCAAATATAAGCTCCCTAAAACAAAAATCTTTTCACTCCACAAAGAGACCTCTCAATATGAGACCGCATTCCAATATAGAACATGGGAAGCACACACAAAATTGACAATTTACTTTGGGAAAAGTAAGTATCTTTTGCTCTACTGTCAACTGAACCAAAATGAGTAATTAACTAGTAAATGTGGATGAGATTTGAAAATCGAAAAAATAAAACCTAATCTTAATTACTAGAAGAAATCAATCTTCTTGAATCATAACAATTAATCCTAATCTAGACCTAACTGAAATAAACCAAAAGCAGTATCCTAATACTTGTACCTTCACCACATGAAGTACAATTTATTCTATTTTAAGAACTAGAAATTTCTTCCAGGACTTCCCTGGTGGCACAGTGGTTAAGAATCCGCCTGCCAATGCAGGAGACACGGGTTCGAGCCCTGGTCCGGGAAGATCCCACATGCCGCAGAGCAACTAAGCCCGTGCGCCACAACTACTGAGCCTGCGCTCTAGAGCCCACGAGCCACAACTACTCAGCCCACGTGCCACAACTACTGAAGCCCACACGCCTAGAGCCCGTGCTCCGCAACAAGAGAAGCCACCGCAATGAGAAGCCCGTGCACCGCAACGAAGAGTAGCCCCCACTCGCCACAACTTGAGAGAGCCTGCGCGCAGCAACGAAGACCCAACGCAGCCAAAAATAAATAAATGAATAAATAAATCTAAAAAAAAAAAGAAATTTCTTCCATATTACGTGTTAGTGAGGCAAAGTGATGCCCATGAAGACCACCAATCTAAGGGGAAAAAAAGACAGGGGAGGCAAAAAGACAAAGGGAGACACCAAATAGAAAGGGGAAAGCAAACGAAAAGAAGAAAATGTAGGAGAATCAGTAGAGGGAAATGGGGGTTTAAAAAAATTATGGAGAGCTGGGTGAAGGAGTTATGATAGGAAGCTACGGAGTGCCAATAGAAATTAAGTTTAAATACTATTCAGAACACTAGTTTCATGGGTTATTTAGTATGAGGGAAGGAAAAAAAGAAGGAAAATCTTAGGCTGGAAGAAACCAAGTTTCCAGGCAAGGCTGCATCTAACACACGTGTATTTCCCACGGGCCACAGTTCAGCTTTTCCACATAGAAGAGCAGACCTTCTTCTCAGAGGCACACTTCTCACAGGAAGCACTGATGAACTCAAAATTTCTACAAGTCTCAGTTTAAATAAAGGTTGAAAATAGAAAATGATGTTTCCTGAACATAAAAAAGGGAGGTTTATTTCAAGAAAAGACATAGTAAAAAAAAAACTGCCTTCATTGCTATGTAACTGTTTCCTGTACATTCAAAACTAACGTTATCCTACAAAATCCTGGTTGGACAAGTGAGACGGCAAGGAAAAGAATCTGGTTCAAAGTCAAGAATAATAAACCCAAACAGAGCTTTTTCAACCCACTCTCTGCCAAAATTAAAGGAAGTTTATCCTTGGGTGCTAGAGTTCTGTCTCTTGTAGATACAAAAAGGTGGGAGAAACTTGTATTGCTGTTTTTTCCCCTGAAGTATCCAAGTCTCCTAAGAAATTACTGCAAGAGATTCAAGCTTTGCCACCAGCTTCTCTTCCCTCACTCACACCTTACTTTACTTTATTAAGGGTTACCCATTCCCCTAGCACCCATATTTTGGACAACCCTACCCATGTAACTCC
Organism: Balaenoptera borealis; assembly: GCF_965194805.1. Classification (NCBI taxonomy): domain Eukaryota; kingdom Metazoa; phylum Chordata; class Mammalia; order Artiodactyla; family Balaenopteridae; genus Balaenoptera; species Balaenoptera borealis. The sequence goes on from NC_138868.1 coordinate 12,285,637, forward strand.
CCAAACCTGCCTATTGCTAAAGGCACTTTTTTCCCCATTAAAGAAAAAAAGTTAGCCTATCCATCCAGGATGCCCATTTATTCTGTAATATAAGCATCTATATCCACCATAGAGTCTCAGGTTTTAAGACACCTTAGAGGGAACTTAGTCCAACAGACAAATGATGTTTGAGTTCACTTAAAGTATCCATTCTAATAGCAAACACAAGGTGTTCCCATGAGCTGGGCAACATCCTATGAATTTTGCACGTATTAAGTCACTTCATCATCACAACAATCCTATGAGATGGTTAATATTATTGTCCTTATTTTACAAACAAGGAGATCAAGGCATAGAGCAATTAAACAATTTTCCCAATTTTGGCTAGTTAAGTGGTAGAAGATTTGAACCCAGGCAGTCTGGCTCTGGCATCCATGCTCTTAACCATGCAAAGCTGCCTTGCCTCTCTAAATTTATGTAACACTGAGATTGGAAATTCCCTGTTTGGTCAGCATATTGATCAAAAAATACAGAATAATTAAGCATTTGTGGCAAAATTTTAACAACTGGTGTCAAGGTGAATGAAGGGTATGTATGTAGGAGTTATTGTGCTACTCTTCCAACTTTTCTGTAAGCTTGAAATGTTTTCAAAATAAAAAGTTAAAGTTTCTTTTATCATCACACAATGGCACTAGTTTTGTGAAAGTGATGCCCAAATTATCTGTTAGCCATCAAAGAAGGCTTTAAGAAAACTCTGGATCCTTATAATGTTCCCACTACATGCCTGATTTAAATTGCCCACACCGGGACTTCCCTGGTGGTGCAGTGGTTGTGGTGCAGTGGTTTAAGAATCCGCCTGCCAATGCAGGGGACACGGGTTCGAGCCCTTGTCCAGGAAGATTCCACATGCCACGGAGCAACTAAGCCCATGCGCCACAACTACTGAGCCTGTGCTCTAGAGCCCGCGAACGACAACTACTGAGCCCACGTGCCACAACTACTGAAGCCCGCGCGCCTAGAGCCCATGCTCCGTAACAAGAGAAGCCACCGCAATGAGAAGCCCACGCACTGCAATAAAGAGTAGACCCCGCTCGCCTCAACTAGAGAAAGCCTGCGCACAGCAACGAAGACCCAACGCAGCCAAAATTAAATAAATAAATTTTTAAAAAATAAAATAAATTGCCCACACCACTCCAGAAAGGCTTAAGGACTCACTGGAGAGGAAATGGCCTTAAAAATGGGGAACACTGTCCCTGAACCAGAATAGTAAATGTGGGCCCTGTTCTCAATACTTAATATTTAATAATCAATAACATGCAATTCCAAGTAGACTTAGTGGGAAAAAATTACTTCCAAAAATACATTATACAATATAACTAAATACAAATTAATCCATACCCTTATATCCCACTTGTTAGTTCTAACCAGAACAGTTTTTCTTCCCCGCCTTCACAATCTCCCTGCCAGGCTATATCAATGCCCTCTATTGCAAACCTTGGAGGCAGCTGCATTTAGGCAGAGCAATCCCTATTTCAGCTTCTCAAAGCATTTAACCCCTTTTGCAAGGGAAGAGAACATGAAATCGCATACTGATAACCTATGGCTTGTTCCTTTAGGCAAATTTCTTGTTACTATTATTCCAAATTTCCTAGGAAAATTAATTTGGGTTCTTAAACTCATAAACTTCCCACTTTGTGAACAAAATCTCCTGAAGTTTCACAGTGAAAGCGGTGAAAAAAGTACAATGATGCCCCAACATACTTTCTTTGAAGCACTAATGTTCAAAACTATGTTCCCAAGCTTTTTGTTTTTATTAACAAGTATAAAAACCATTCACTTCCAACATGGCTGAAAGCAATATTTCCCTGCTGCGGCCCTAATATGTTCTGGGTAACGAGTTCCTCTGCCCAAGAAAATGGCTGCATTTAAGGTTTCAGTGGTTGAAGTTAACAGCTGCCTATAGTATGAAATGAACTGACTAGGACCCTTACTTTTTTCTTTTTTTTTTAATTTATTTATTGATTTATTTTTGGCTGAGTTAGGTCTTCGTTGCTGCACGCGGGCTTTCTCTAGTTGCGGCGAGCAGGGGCTACTCTGTTGGGGTGCTTGGGCTTCTCACTGCGGTGGCTTCTCTTGTTGTGGAGCACAGGCTCTAGGCGCGCGGGCTTCAGTAGTTGTGACACACGGGCTCAGTAGTTGTGATTTGCGGGCTCTAGAGCACAGGCTCAGTAGTTGTGGCGCACGGGCTTAGTTGCTCCGCGGCATGTGGGATCATCCTGGATGAGGGCTCGAACCCGTGTCCCCTGCATTGGCAGGCGGATTCTTAACCACTGTGCCACCAGGGAAGTCCAGGACCCTTACTTTTTACATGAAAGGTGGGAGATGTGTAAAAGGTTGAAACTACAGACTAAAGTTTCAAAATTACATTGCAATTTTATTAATCTTTGTTGAATTGCTTCCTATTTCAACTTCCTTTCAGCCTTCCCCACAAAAGTCCCTCACTGATTCCCATAGTGCCTATTTAACCAAAGCTTACTGAGCACCTCAATATATCCCAGACACTAAGATAGGTGCTAAGAGGATACAGAGGTAAGACAGTACCTACACTCAAGCAGGTCAGTACAGAGGCAAAGACAAAAATAAATAGATAATTTAATAGAGACACAGATGTAGAGAACAAATGTATGGACACCAAAGGAGGAAAGTGGGGGGAGGGGGGTGGCATGAACTGGGAGATTGAGATTGACAATATACACACTAATACGTATAAAATAGATAACTAATAAGAACATGCTGTATAAAAAATAAATTAAATAAAATTCAAAAATTCAAAAAATAAATAGACCATTTTAATACAGTGTGATAAACATTATTTGAACTACCTGCTACAAACCTCTCCCTGCAAGTTGGCAGTATCATTCCAAACCACATGCCAGAAAATTCTCTGGAAGAAGAAATTTCACTGACAATCAAATGAAGTTTGAGACATTTCCAGTAAGTTTAAGAAATTAGAGGAGGGAAATGGTGTGCATATGGAAAGACTCCTGTTCTAAAGATTGAAATAATATCCATTCTAACATATCTAGCTCCCCACCTCCCCACAGGCTTTATGGAAAATGGATTTTTTTACGTACATTACTCTAACACGGAGGGGGTTGGAAATCTAAATGAGCACTGACCTTCAGGCAAGATGAAACACTCCTGCCTCTAGCAAGGGTTCATTTTAGTTCTGGCTCGTTTCTATTCTCTGTGGAGAATTGCAGTGTTTTAGTGGTTAAGTCCACTAACTTTGTAGTTAGTCAGACCAGGGTTTAATCCTGGCCTTGGTCACTTACAAGCCCTGAAATTTTCAGCAAACCTCAGCTTCTCTGAGGCTCAAATTCCTTAAAAAACAAAAAATAAACCAAAAAACAAACAAACAAAAAGTTGTTGTAGGAAATTAAGTAAATACAATAGTTTATGCAAAATGCTTAGCACTCAGTAAAAAAACAAGGAGGGGGGTGGGGGAGGGAGGGTGGGCAGTTAGTAACAGGGGACCACCAGGTGCCAAAATAGAAAGCAATAAATTATTACAGAGCTAATCATTTTGCTATTCCAATTGAAGAGTGATCTATGCTTAATTTATTTGCATCCATCCTCTCTCACTCATCCTTAGAGAGCAACTACCTCATAAACCCAAGGCTGAATTGCAATTACTTGGAGCTTTTTTTTTTTTTTAAGATTTCCAATACTCCCCATTTTTATCCTAGCTGAAAGAACATGTTCTAATCCCTCTAACTCTCCATAACTGGAACCCTAAGAAAGGCACTAGGACTCTAAGCACCCAAAGGAGGCCCCCACCTGGAACATAGCATACCTTAGTCATATAACAAAGAAACCAACAGCATACAGGAGTCAGACAAGGAAAGAAAAATCTGCACAACTCTTACTTACTTGTCTTTTTTTACCCCCAAACCAAAATGGGGAGCAAAACAAAAAATAAAAGATTTACTTATTCACACCCCTTATTATATTTCCTGGAAGAACTAGGAGAGGTGAGGTAAAAGACAAATCTTCCATCTTATCATCCAAAAGGCTCTAATAGTACACACCAGTCAAAACAATGCCTCAGTTCGTGAAATAGTCCTGGACGCTAGTTAACTAGGACGTTCACTGCAGCTACACAAAGCCCAGCATTTAAAGCTGGACCCAAACCACCACCACTCAGTCATCCAGAACCTATTTTCAAACTGCCTTTGTACTCCTTCTTCAGATTCCCTCATCCCTCCCCCTAAAGGTTGAGTGGGAAACTGACACTCTGGTAGCAACATGACCAATCCTCCAAAGATCCACCAAGAAACCCCTAGGCTGGGGTCAAGGCAGAAAGAGCATTTGAAAATTTGTTAATGAAATAAGAACTACAGCCCAACAAACTGTACACATTGTCCTTTTTCTTTCTTTTTAACTGCACTTGCTATAATTAGGAGATCCAGACATTAAAATCTTACTGTAGCCCTTGCATAAATTATATTAAAAGAAGGAACAAAGTTCCATTTCCTCTGAAGCCACAACGTCACAAGAATGAAATCAGCTTTCAAGAAATACTCATGTCTGGAAAAGAAATTCAAGGAAGTGTTCTAGTCTAAAAAGAATTAAGGGGTGGGGGGTACAAAATCAGAGGATTATTATAGATACATACCAGTTTAAAGCTAATGAGCAGCTTATATATTAAGGCCCATCTTGTTACAATTAGGGCAGTATCTATTGCAGTTATAATTTTCAAATGATTCACATTTTCAAAGGGAGAAGGAAGAGAACATCCAGTTTTCAGCCACTGATGAGTTGGTTATATGGTTATCTAGCATCAGTATTTTTACAAGAATTTGTTTGCAAAACAAAAACAAATCTTGAAATTAAATATAAGATATGAAAGCACAGTCATGGGCCTTCAGATCTTAAAGGCTTCTGATTTCACGGCAAATTAACCAAATAAAAACCTCACCTCCAAAAAATAACTTTGTTTGGTTTAAAAATAAGAATTCCCCTTGTGCTTTCTCAAATGCATCCTAAACACTAAAGTTTGTGTAAGTGTTTTACCCTTAGCCTAACCTTATTTTAATCCAAGGCCCTTTCAGAGAGCACAAAGCTGAAAATATTTTCACATGTGCCACTTTACTCAGGTGAACTAAAAAAGCATGATTAGAATTTCCTTATTCCTTTAAGCACATAAACCAAACGTTATCGTATATGCAGACTGAACATACAATACCTCCACAAATCTTTGCTAGCAAAGGTAGTTTTAGAAGGAAAGGGATGGCAATTCAGTTACCATGGATCCATTTATTTTCTTTTATAAGGCAAAGCAGGGAGGCTAAGTCTAGAAGGAGAATGAGGCTCCTACCCACCACACCTGGAAAAGTAAAAGAAGGATCCACCCAGCAACAGCAGGGCTGAAACCGATCTGGGCCGTTCAAACTCTCTATGGGAAAAAATATCACCATTTAAGCTGCAAAGTTCCCTGCAACTTTCCACTTCCACAAATCTAATGATAAAAAGGAGAAAGAAAAGTTTTGAAACATATGAAGAACCATCTGTATAACTAGCTTCCGACCCGGACAAATTCCTTTCCCAACCCACACGCAACATGCCAAAAAAACCAACTTTTGGTTTGGGCTCTGAAAACAGAAGTTTGTTAGCCTAACCTAGAAAAAAATACATAAAATCAAAGAACACACCAAAATGTACATTTATGGATGCTCTCACCCTCCTGAATCTATTCATCTCCCTATATTAGAGAGACCAGAAGTTTGTTTCTGGGTCTTGAACATTTTACTTTGCTTTAAATATGATAAAATACCAAAATTCCCCGAAATAAGTAGAAAGAAAAATTAACTGCTTAAAAGTTACCCGTCAGCATAACAGACTCTCTCGTTTTTAAATTCCCTCGGTTACCGTAAGACAAAAATTCAACTTGGCTTATCCTCCTTTACCCGTCTATACACATATTTTTTAAAAAGGCACACACCTCAAATGTGGACTTCTAAAAACCAGTCCTTTAAGAAAGAAAACCAAGGCTTCGTCAATGTTCTGAGAAAGACAAATCCAGCAAGGTAGTTGATTTTTCGCCACCTCTTCCTCCTTTCAGGATCTTTCCTGCTCTTCTTTCTCTCTCTCCCTCTTTTTTTTTTCTCTCAGATCCAACACCTAAAATGGAAGTTGCACCCAGCCAAAGGCTAGGGAGCCTGGGTGGTGACAAACTGATCTGGCAGCCCTACCCCCTCGCTTTCCTAAGTGATGTCAGCCCCTGAGAACTTCCAATAGGAGCCGGGCATAAATCAGGGAGCTGATTTTATCCAATAGGAAACTTTATTATAGGAAATTAAAAAAAAAAAAAAAGGGTGGGGGAAGAGCAAGAGGAGGAGAAAAAGAGACAGGGGGAAGTTTTATATATATATTTATATTTAAAGTGGAGACCTATATAATCTCTGAGGAATTACTGCAGAGCTGGGAGGGGTCGGGGAAGGGGGCTGAAGGAATAAGGGGTTTTTAGAATGGCATGCCTAAGAACCTCGGTTCTCTTTGATGGTGGGGTTCTTGCTCCCTCCTTCCTTTCCGGGTGGGGAAGCAAAAAAGAGCTGATTTTATTTGCCTGCTGCTATTTGGTTTGTTGCTTTCTACCCCAAAGCATTTCCCCAAAGGAAGACAGGAAGGGAAGGAGCGTGAAATGCTAGAAACAGGACTACAATGTGTTGATTGGGACGGTAGGGGATATCTGAGGTAAACTCTCAATTTTATTGTTTTGGTTTAAATGCATTAGAGTTAATTAGAAAACCTAATGCTTGGACTTGTTAACAATTTTCAGTGTCTATACTTTCAACTAGAAGGAAGCTGAATCCACTAGGCTGTTGAGGAAAATCACTGTCTTCCCATTTGTCCCCAAATCAAAGTAATGTGGGTTTCAGGGGGAGAGTAAATGATATCCAATAAATAATATATTTGGAGGAGACGAGAGCATGTGTAAGGAAAAGAAAATCTCATACCTAGAAAATTCAATTTATTTGTTAACTTTGAGCTTAAGACTGTCTAGTTCATACATTGTTTATGCTTGACCTAAATAAAGGATTATAGCAAGTATTCTTTTTCTGAATTAAGAGTTATCTTTAATATGTTCTTAGACTATTAGGCCATGAAGGACAGAGATTGAAATTTTTTTTTTACATGCTTGACAAAGACTAGTATTTTATGGTCATTCGGGGATTAGCTATGTGAAAATCATACTGATAAATTGAAAATTTTCTTTCTTACTGAAAAATCTATCCTGTAAACTGCTACCAAATGAATCTTCATAAAGTTTTCATAATCTAAAATAGTTAAGAGCATAGGTTCTGCAGTCAGACTGACTGGCTTCAAACCTTTCTCTGCTGTAAGTATACTTAATCAAGTAAATGTACTACATACTTTGTGACCTTGTAAAAGTTATATAATCTCTCTGTGACTCAGTTTCTTAACTATAAAATGGAGATAATAGCTATATCTCACAGGACTGTTGTGAGAATTAAAATACACATAAGGTTCTTAAAATAATGCATGGCATATAGTACAAACTCAATGAGTTATTATTACCAATATCTACCCTACCAAAAAACTTTCAGTAATTCACCATTGCCCAATAATAGCAACCAATAAACGAAGCATCTATCACATGAGGGCACTTTGCATTCACTGTCCCTAACTTCTAAAACACCACCGTGGAGATAGTATCACCACCGTTTAGAGACGAGAAAATCAAGGCTCAGCAAGGTTAAGAAACTAACCTGAGCTCATCTGGCTAAGGAGTAAGCCCCTCATCAGTCTGACTCCAAGGCCCATGCTCTTTCCATTACCTTACACTGTCTGTCCTCGTCTGTTTTCAAGATGCCATATTTACTCATCCAATACATTAAAGTAACACTTATTAAGCATAATCTGACCTTTCCTTATCTTTCTAAACTGGAATTCTGCTCCTCCTCAGGATGAAAGTGCCCTTCTAATCAGGTTTATCTGATCGTTACCCACCCCCTCGTATTTGGTCTATGGTCTCATATACCCTCATATTTGGTCTAATGTGGCCAAAAAGGACTTCTCTCAGAAGTGCTGGAAGAGGTAATAGACATCACAGCACTTGTCTGATGGGGTTTAAACAAACTATAATAGAATAGGAAATGAATACATTTGACAGAGAAACAAACAGCCTTTAAGTCTCATTATCTAAGAATCTTTTCCTGTTACCTTATCACATCTTCTACCTCTACTTTCCATCTATTCCTAGTCTTATATAGCAAGTTTAAAAGCCAAAGATGAAAAAAAAAGCCAAAGATGATTGTCAAAGGAAAACAATCAACACATATGTTTGTTGATTCACTGGTTCCTAGGTCAGAGCCATTATCTAGAATATGCTATGATTTTCTAGAGATGGACTAGTCTTGTGTCCTTCACACCACCACTAACTTGCAAGTATTTTGCCTTCCTTTTTTCGTGTGTATGTATGTGTGTGTGTGTTTTCCTGTCTCCCCCACCAGAAGATAAGCTCCATGAAGGCATAAAAAATGTCTTTCTAGTTTATGGTGTAGCCCCAGAGCTCAGCCTTGTATCTCATATTTAGCAACAGATGAATAAATGAATGAAGTCTGTTGGCTTACTAGTTATATAATCCTGGACAAGCCATTAAACATTAATGAATTTGTAGATAACATTCAAAATAAAATTATATACAAGTCAAAAAAGTTAACTCAGTGGTGAAAAAGTTGTTAAATTTTAAAGTTATCTCAAACAGCCATCTCCAAATAAAGAATCACAAGGATTAATACTCACTGAGGGAAAAACTGTTTATACTCAGTGAACAGAAAAAAGACTAGTTCCTTCTGGGTTATTTTGAGCACCATCCCACTCTTCCAGACGTCAAGGATAATGAAATAGACAAGTTTCCTGCTCTCAAGTTTACATTCTAGTTGAGGGGGGGGGGGATGCCGTTGCAGAGGATTAACAGATAAGATGTCAGATGGAACATTATGCAGAGATCTAAACAGACTGATGAGAATGACTTGGGGCTTGTTCTAGACTGGATGTCAGGGACAGTCTCTCTGGACAGGTGACATTTAAGTTGAAATCTGAATGGTAAGAAGCAGCCAACCATGAGAAAATATAAGCAATGGCAACTACTAATGCCAAAGCCCTAAAGTGTGGGGCTGAAACATACTGGATCCAGCAGAGCATGTTGGAAATGAGGAGGGAGGGATAGGTGGGAATCAGAATGTGAAGGGTTCTATAGGTTAGAGAAAGGAGTTTTGATTTTATTCTTAGGTGGAAGAAAGCCTGTGGGGATTTTAAACAGCAGAGTGACGTAATCCAGTCCACATTTTGAAAAGATCTGGCTGCTTATGTGCCAAATGGATTAAAGTAGGGGCAAGAGGACTTCGCTGGTGGTGCAGTGGTTAAGAGTCCGCCTGCCAATGCAGGGGACACGGGTTCAAGCCCTGGTCCGGGAAGATCCCACATGCCGCGGAGCAACTAAGCCCGTGCGCCACAACTACTGAGCCTGCGCTCTAGCGCCCGTGAGCCACAACTACTGAGCCCATGAGCCACAACTACTGAAGCCCACGCACCAAGAGCCAGTGCTCCGCAACAAGAGGAGCTACCGCAATGAGAAGCCCGTGCGCAGCAACGAAGACCCGACACAGCCAAAAATAAATAAAAATTTTAAAAAATAATAATAATTTTAAAAAGTAGGGGCAGGAGCGAAAGCAAGGAAATTAGTTTGAAGATCAAGTTGCAGTGATATGGAGTTGACTACAGTGATAGCAGTAAAAATGGAGAGAAGTCAATGGATTGAGGATGTGTTCAGAGATACAGGGTTGTTTTTGTTTGGGGCTTTTTTTTCTTTCCTTTTTTGCTTTTTGGTTTTGTTTTGTTTTTTATGCATGGAAGACTACAGTCAGTGCTCACTCTTACAACTCTCAAAGTTTAACTGCTCCACCAACAACCATCACCACGTACACACAAAGAAAAGATACCATAAAATGGTGAAAGATTAGGGAAGAGCCGTGAAATAAAATTATACTTAAAAAAGAAGTGTTAAAAAAAAAAAAAAAAAAGAAGTGTTAAAATTATTATGTAGGGCAGGGCACTGTGCTGTGATGGCTCTACTTCTAAAACAGACTAAAACTATAAATGCCAAAGAGAAGAAATTTTTAAAAATCCAACTCCAAAAAAAAAAACTGGCTATCCATACAAAGGAAAACAAAACATTTTTACTCCTTTCTACCTTCTGATGACAACACATTACCATCCAAAGTCTGTCATTTTTGAAGTCCTGCATAGGATGGCCATTTATCATTCCCTTTAGAAAATCTACTAACACAAGATTTAACTAAAATTGGATTAAAAAAAAAAAAAACCGAACATAAAACCAAGAAGTGAGTCCTCGCTACCTCTTGAAAATTAATCTAATCCTGATAACAATATATTCATGAGGGGATGTAATACTTATATTTTCTTTACAACCCCGAAGAATCACCTATAGTGGTATTGCACCTGCATAATCTAGTCTTGATTCCACAGTAACAGAGGCGCGAACAAGTATTGTCCTGCCTTTTTTTCCTTGCTTGCTCGCTTTGTGTGTGTGTGTGTGTGTGTGTGTGTGTGTGTGTGTGTGTGCGTGCTGACAACATCTAAAACCTGTCCTTCTGCTAAGTTTTATGTCCTTTCACGAACTGCTACCTCTTCAAAATATGACGGCAACCAAAAATGTCTTCTGTTCCTTGTTTCTTTCTTCGTCTTAAAAGCAGGAGCCTCAAACTAGGGAAAATATTACCTGACTTGGAAATCCACCCCCACCCCCCATATTTCAATCAACCACCTCAAATCCTTTTTGAAAAGGTGCAAAATATCAGTAAAGATACACTTGAGCGCCCTGTACTACTCACCCCTCTACGTTTTGTCCGTGGGCAGGTTCCCCTTCTCTTAGACATCGTCCTTCCTGCCTCCAGTTGGCCTCCGCGGGGGTTGCTCCGGGCGAATTCACCACACTTTGTCCCCAGTGGTGTTGGATTCAGCCGGCGCCGTCCAGCGCTGGACATCACCTGGCAGCGACCCGAAGCCAGGACCCGCGTCCTAACGCGCACAGGGCAGAGAGAAGCTGTCCAGATTTCTAAAGTGGCTTGGCATTCTCTCTAAATGTTTAATCTCGAGATCTTTTAATTTTTGGTATCATCCCTGAGAACAGCTGTTTCCAGTCGGGAAGTGTGCGAAGGAAATCAACACCGCTGACCCCCCCTCCAGACGGAAAGTTCTGCCACCCCCTGGGTCACGAGGTCTCCGAGATGTGGGGCTGGAGTGGAATCTGTGAAAAACTTGAATTCAGAAACTAGCCCGAGGACCTTGTTCCAGAACATTCCTGGCCTCAGGAGACATCTAGTGAGAGACATGGGGGACAAGGTGCGACTGGAGCCATCCAGAGGCCTTCTCGTCCATTACGGCTGGGGCGCTCTTAGTGGGGCCGAGGCCATTCGCAGCCTCCTCAAAGGGAAGCCGCAGGTGCCCTTCTACCACCTTGGAGCCTGCCCCGTTGGGAGTCCTGAGCCTCTTTTCCGTGTGTTTTCATCGGGTACAGAGGACGAGGCCGGCTTCCAGAAGAATTCCTTCCGAGCGGGCCCTTCCCCCTTCCTCTCGCAGCCCTGCCGCCTTCCCGCAGCCTCCAAGTCCCTCGAGACTTAGCCTCCCGCCCAAAGCGCTCCTCGTCCTGTGATTGGCTCTTTGAGGAGCCTCTGCCAATGGGGATAACGTATTCGGGCAGACGTAAGCCCACGAGCTGGGGGAGGAGGAAGGACGTCGGGGCCGCGACGTGCGGTGAGCGGAAACGTGGCGCGAGGTGTGTGGCACCGGCCGCGTGGCCTCAGGCCCTCGCTGTCACCACTTCTCAGTGCATAAGGATCCCCAGGCCTGCGGCAGGACGAGGGCACCAGGGAGTGGCTGCAAAGCCCGTGCGGCCGGAGGTGACGGTGTTGGGTGAGCCTTGAATTAGGGCCTCCGCGATCCCCACGCTCCATTCCCAGAAACCTTTGCGCCGAGAGCTCTGTCTTCAAAGGAGTTGGGCCGAGGCGCCCAGCTTTGCAGGGCCTTCCCTGAAGCCCTGCTTTCCCCCGCCAACCCCGATTCCCTTGGTTCTGGACGGGGAGAACCCTCAGGACGTTGTGCAGCTTTGCTAAACCCCACCCCCACCCCCAGCCCCGTCCCGCGCCAGCCTGGACCTTGGGAGGAAGCAAGGCAGGCTGGACCAAGGACCCAAGCACGGAGAGGACAGCAGGAGCACCTCCTGCCGCAGAGCTCTTCCAGGTTGGGTCTGGGGACAAGGCCCAGGGCTGGTGGATTGGGAAGCTTCCCCCGGGCCTACCTCTGGGCCCTTGCAACAGCTGCCATCCTCCATCCCCATCTCTCTGGCTGGGATGGAATTGAGCCTACAGTTTCTTAATTTACCTTTCCACTCTTTTCTTTCCTGATAGTTTGACGTGAACTGTTCGGAGCTTCAGTGCCACCTGACAGAAAACTGCGTGCCAGGGAAGGAGCACCGGCTGTGCAGTGAGTGTGGGGATCTCAGTGCAAAAAAGCTGGAAACGTAGTGAGCCTGAAGTCAGAATACCCAGCTTGTGTTGGGAGGGGTAGAACGCTTAATTATCCTTGCTCTATTGTTAGCCAGAGAACTGACCAGACTGACAAACCGAAAGGCCAGATTCTTTGCCAATTTCCAGGTGGAATCAGGCTCACTTCGGTCAAGAACATCTGAACCCACGGTGGCAATATTCTTACTGCTGTGAGAGACCTTGCCACCAAGTCCAGCAGCTTCTTTTCTTTACTGTGCACCCTCTGCTGGTTAGTGTGATAGAGTGAGCTCAGGGAAAAGAAGGTGTGTACGACTTCCTAGAGGTCATTTAATACTCCGTGGTGTTCTGTTAAAATGTGTTAAATTGGGGAAGTATACCCATGAAACGGTGCTCAGGAAGAATATGAGTAGTGAGCAGTATAGGAGTTGGGTTTCTGGCAAATGTGAACGAGGAAGGTTTAAGGATAAGAACAACTCCATTTTTGGAGTGCTAGTTTCGTGCCGGACACTCACAGTAGTAAGCAATTTGGTAAAATTGACTCATTAAATCTCTAAAACAGCCTTACGAGGTAAGTACAGTACTGTTATAATTCCCATTTCCTAGATGAGAAAAGTAAGACTCAGAGAAGTTAGGTCATTTGCCTGAAATTATACATCTAAGCTAATAAATAACAGAGCTGAGATTCAAATCTAGGCTGTTTCTGAGCTCCCACCTGTAACCACTAGGATATTCTTTCTTAAGATACCCTTGGCACAGTTCCTGGACTTATGGTTCCTCAACTCATGCTTTTGTCTCCCACTTTCAAAATTTCCCTGTCATTTCAAAGACAAAAAAAAAAAAATAGGTATAATCGTGCTTCTGAAAGGTATTATTTCACCCACAGGAATCTGATCCATGAAAACCTAGGTTTGTTAAGAGACCAACATGTGCTCTTCTGCCAGTCCCAAAATCCTATACAGGAATCCCCGGTTCCTCCGGCTAGCTTTTCTGCAGCTTCATCACCAGCAACAGAGTGGTGTGTTCTGTGATGTCCTTCTGCAGGCAGAAGGTAAGAGACCAGTAGGGACTCAATTGAAAACTCACCATAGACTAAGATAAAATGACTTCAGGGCCAAGCAGTGCAGGAAAAAACCAGGAAAGTGTGTAATTATCGCCTTTGAGTACTGTAAGCTATTTGGTAAAGAGCTTGGCTCTTTCTAGGACAGGTACATTTTTCAAGAGTGAAAGTGAGATTATGCTCCTTCGCTTAAAAAATGAAACTAATTACAAAGTTTTGTAAGCATAGAAATTCGGTAAAACATGGATACACCGTAGTGGGATGGTTGTGAACATTGAGTTAACATACGTAAAGCACTTAGAACAGTACTTTTAATGTACTAGGCACAATGTAACTATTAGATGATACTATTACATATTTTCCTTTTTTCTTGTCTTCAAATTGATGGCTTTTATTGTTTTGTTGTTAAACCTAAAAACATATAGCTTATTTCCACCCCTTCCCTTTACACTTGAAATGTTAAATCAGCTTGGGGTAGAGCCTGGTATAGTGTAAAAGGCCTAAGACTAGGAGTCCGAGTTTAAGTCCTAGTTTTGTTACTAACAGTAACAAATGAGCAAGTAACTTCACCTCTTTCCAGTTCACTTTCTTCATTTATCAAAAGGGATTATGACAGCCAACATTGTGTAACACTCTACAGTTTGCAGAGTACATATAGCACAGTTTAGTGTCTCATTTGATTCTTATAACAGCCTTGTGAGATGCGGAACGTTACATGGTTCCAGCTCTACAGATGAGCGAATTGAGGCCTAGAGAGTTAAGTGACTTGTCTCTTGGTTCTCTTAGGAAGTGCAGAGTTGGGATGCATTCCTTAATTCAAAATAAACATAAAAAGTATCAACTGCCTGGTGTATGCTAGTATACTTTACTAGCATGGCATGTAGTATATATGAAGATAAGTCCATCCTCGTAAGGAAACCGTGTAAAGGGGAGACGTTCCAATAACCAGTGCATCCAGGTAACTGGGCAGTATAATAAATAACATTGGGGTAAGTATAAGCTGATACAGGAGCACAAAAGAGGAGCATCCTTCACAGACTTGAGTAGGTTGGGGGATGGGTGTTAGGGAGAATTTCTTGGAGGAAATAACCCCATAGGGGACTTCCCCGGTGGCGCAGTGGTTAAGAATCTGCCTGCCAATGTCAGGGACACGGGTTCAAGCCCTGGTCCGGGAAGATCCCACATGCTGTGGAGCAACTAAGCCCGTGCGCGACAACTACTGAGCCTGTGCTCTAGAGCCCGCACGCCACAACTACTGAGGCAGGCGCGCCTAGAGCCCGCACTCCACAACAAGAGAAGCCACCGCAATGGGAAGCCCGCGCACCGCAATGAAGAGTAGCCCCCGCTCGCCACAACTAGAGAAAAGCCCCCGCGCAGCAACGAAGACCCAATGCAGCCAAAAAATAAATTTAAAAAAAAATCAACTGTTAAAAATAAATAAATAACCCCATAGGTGAGTTGTGAAGGACAAATAGAAGTAGGAGGAAATGGGGTAAGATTTTCCCAGGCAGAGAAAACAGCATGTACAGAGATGTACACGTGACCAGGGATTTGCGAGTGGTTCATTATGGCTAGAGCACAGACTATAGGTGTATTGATCAGAGGTGTGGCTAGAGAGGTCAGCAGGTCTGAAGTGTTACACCAAGGAAGTTGGTCTTATCCTAAGAACGCTGGGAAATGTATTTAAAGGTTTCAAGAAGGTCCTAACTGCTTTGGAAACAGCACTCGGGCTGCAATGAGAAGAATTATTAGATTGTTACTGAGCCCAGATAGGAGGCTATTTTGGAATCCAGGAGAGAGGGAATGGTGGCCTGAACTAAGGCACTGAGAATAGAAAGAAATATATAGTTTATGAGCTATTCAAGAGAATTTACAAAACTTGCTGCAGTTAAGAGCATAGACTGTAGCCCTGGGTTCAAATCTTGTCCCTGCTCCTTAACTGTAATTGTGGGCATGTTACTTCACTATGCCACAGTTTACTCATCTGTAATGACAGCTACCCCACAAGGTTGCAGCGAAGATTAAATGAATTAATGCTGCTAAAATCCGTAGATGCCTGGCACATAATAAGGACTCAAAAAGTATTAGCTTTTTTAAAAAACTTATTGTTTGACTAGATGCAGTGGGTAAGAGAAAAGAATCAAATATGACTTCTGGTTTTCAGGCCTGGGCAATTGGATGAATGTGCTATCTTATTTTGAAGTAAAAACTGGGACGTTTTGGAGTGTGGGGAATGGTGAGTTCACTTTCTAGAAAGGTTGCATTGGAGGTACTTGTGGGACCTCCATGTAGTCATGCAGGCTACGGCATGCTTAATATCTCAGAAAAGATACCTGGGCAGATGTAGAATCTGGGAAGCCTCAGCAAGCCTTTGCTAACTGAAGCCATTGGTGAGACGGAAATTGCCCATGAAGTGCCCATAAAATGAGAAGGTTGTTCAGGACACTGGATACCAGGCAGTGGAGAGAGCCCAGGAGAGAACTGAGCCCTGATTATCCATATCCAGAGCTCATGATCTTTCTGTTAGACCACAAGCAGCTTCTATACAAAGTTTTAAACTCTTGTGTGAGTCAAAAACATTTACTCAGCAAGTATTTGATCCCCTACTTTGTGTCAAGCACTGGCTATACTTCAGTGAGCAAGACAGACACGGTCTCTGTCCTCACAGAGCTTACAGTTTAGTGAAGGAGATGGACAATTACAGCGCAGATGGCTGAATGCTATGATAGCTACAGAGCACCTAACCCAGACAGGGGGTAGGGTGGGGGAAGGCCTTCTGAAAGCCTAAAATAGATAAAAACTGAGTTAGCTAGGTAATGGCAGAATGTTCCAGGCAGGCAGAAGAAATAAATTTATCCTTCTACTTGAACTTCTGTGGAGGGAAATTGAGAGAAGAGGCAGCACATTTAGGTAGTCATGTCTGTGCTTAACCCATGAACATGCCAGTCGGCATGAGACAGATAACAAAGTGTTTGGGTTTCCATCCAGGCGAGGCAGTCCCAGCCCATTGCTGCATCCTTTCGGCCTGCAGCCCCTTCTTCACAGAGCGCCTGGAGCGGGAGAGGCCAGCTCAGGGTCGGAAGGTGGTGCTCGAGCTGGGGGGCCTGAAGATCAGGACACTTAGGAAGCTGGTGGACTTCCTGTATACCTCAGAGATGGAAGTATCTCGAGAAGAAGCCCAGGATGTGCTTTCTGCTGCCCGTCAGCTCCGTGTATCTGAGCTAGAATCCCTTCAGCTAGAGGGTGGGAAGTTGGTGAAGGCCCCTCAGGGTCGAAGACTGAACAGGGAGTGCCTACAACCTCCAAGTGCTGCTGCCATCTCTGCCAGGGTGGTGGCATCCATCCGCCGCCCTCGAACTCCACTGCCTGTTACCCAGACTCCCTGTCCTCTTGGGGCAGTGAGACTGAAGTCCTCGGGGAAGGAGGAGGGGGCCCAGGAGAAGAACAACCGACAGAACACAGAGAACTTGTCTGGCACTCTTCTGCTCAAGAGGAAGGCCAGAGCCTGCCCAACTCCACAGGAGAAAAGCTCTTCACCGTCAAGCCACAGTCAGGGACCTAAAGAGAACAAAAGTTACCCTGCCCTTGGTGCTACAGCACTTTCCCCACCCAGCTTGTACCCCTCTGTGGACGAGCGACTATTGCCCAGAAAGATCAGGCTGAGCCGCGCAAAGCTGTCTCCTGATGTCTGTACATCCGAGCCTGCCAGCCTTTTAAGTGGACCCAGCTTAGTACCCCCAGCCCCTGGCCGGCGTCTTTGGCGGCAGAAGAGTATAAATAAAGCACCAGAAGACGAGCAGAAAACAGGGCGAACTAGTCCTCTACATAGTACCCCGAGCCAATCTGGTCTTGGAAAGTCGGGCGGGAACAAGAAGCGGAGCCCTGAAGTCAGGGCGTCTAACTCCGACTCTGCAGAGGAGGGGCAGGTTGGCAGAGTGAAACTTCGCAAGATTGTCAACGGGACCTGCTGGGAGGTAGTTCAAGAGCCTCCCCTCAAAAGCTCTCAAGACAGCTCTCAGATCCCAGAACCTGAAGACTCAGAAGAGCCTCCAGGGACTCAGCCGTCCTCAGGTAACGAGCAGGAAGTGTCATCTGCTAGCACAGACCTGTGTGAGGACTTCCCCACGTGCTCTAGGCTACAAGGCATTCTCCTCTCTGCTGGCCACTCCCCATACAACCCAGTGGTGAAGTCCGAGTTCGGGTCCAGTCCAGAGCTGATAGGGGAGGCACCGGGATTGGATATTGACTGCAGAGAGCCCTATGCATCTGACACAGCCCTGCTCGGGCAGCCGTGTGAGGCTGAGGAGTACCGAATCACGAGTGCTGCTGCCGCCAGTGAGCTGGAGGAAATCCTGGACTTCATGCTCTGTGGCTCAGACATCGAGCCACCCATAAGGTCTCTGGAGAGTCCCCGGGCTGAGGGCTGCAGGACCCCTAGTTATCACCTGACAGAAACAGGAAAGAACTGGATTGAAGGGGAAGAATGGTGTTTGCCAGATGTGGACCTCTGGCCCAGGGAAATCACAGGATTGGAAAAGGAACCTGCTGGTGAGAACAAAGGGCCAATTGAGCCTTTTAGCCCCCTTGTCATGCCCTCTGAGAACAGAGAGCCAATTGAACCCCGCAGCCCCCTTGTCATGCCCTCTGAGGTGAGTGAAGGGGAGGTGCTTTCAGTGGGAGGCTCCTGGACTGCAGACCTGGAAATTCCCAGCTCCCAGCCACTGGATGGTCAGAGAGACAAACTTCTCCACCTCAACTCCCTTAACCCTCCCCAAAGGTCCTATGGGGACCTCTCACCTCCCTGTTCAAGCTGGGTGGAGACTGGGCTGGAAGTGTCCCTAACTACGGATGAAGTATTATACCCTGCTCCAGAGGCAAGCAAGGAGGGATTTGGCAACTCTGAGTTGTTGGATCCACTTCCTGCTAGCCCTGAAGAGGAAGAGATTGATGTGGTGGACTCGATGTCAGAGGGGATTGTGCCCATGAGTATTCCCTCCGTGTGGCCCGACCCTTCCTCAGAGTCAGAAACAGAGGTGGACATACTAACGTAGTGGAGTGGGGAGGGCAGGTTAGAGGGAGTGGGCGGGTGGGAAATGTTGGCTAACAGAAGGTACGCGGGTGGGCTAGCACATGCCCTGTCCTCTTAGCACAAGAGGCAGATATACCCCCAGCTCTCCTTCCCTCCCCAGGCTTTTGGAGGCAGGCAAAAATCGTTCCATGAGTAGAAAATTATGAACTTGAACCACCTTACCTCTTTATAATCTATTTTGCAGTTAGTGACAAGTGAAACAATAAACTGTGTGTCACAACTCTAGTGGGTCATAGGTAACAGCCAAAGCCAGGTCTCCCAGGTCAAGAGGCATCTAATAACTGATTGAGGAAGAGCTGAGAAAGACCAGCCTCTGTGGTGGGGGTTCTGTGGGAGAGAAAATGTTCCAGGAGGAGGTGTGAAGCAATGCTGGGCTGGAACACTAAGTGGGTGGGAGTGACAGGGTATTGTCTAGTACCTGATGTGCGTGGCTTAGTCACTGCCAGTATGGTTAATCTAGCCAGAACCTCCACAGGGGCCAGGAAGATGTACTTCCATCATCACTTCGGAGAATTGAGTTGAAAAAGATACAGTTGCTTTTTAAAAAAGAAATTATTTTGTTTTTCCCCATAGTTTTTACAAGTATTTCACATGCTCTAACAGGGACCATAGGAGTTCCAGGTTAATTGGTGACCTTAGGCTATGAAAAACACAAGGGGGACCAATCCCATAAGGCTGGTTTAGGGCATCCCTTACCTTAAGATTAAGTTTTACTTCATCACTCATAGTTTATATCAAACCCAAATACTTTAATTTTTATTAAACCAATCCAAGAACTTTTCAGTGCCTTACTAGAGGATTGCCTCACAACTGAACCACCGTTTCTGGAGAAGAAGAAACCACAGCTTCAGGCACATGACTGAAGTTTGGCCATGTCCCGTCATAAATGCTCCAACATCACCAGGGACAGAGGCTGTGAAAATGAGAGTGGGAAAAAAGTTAGAGAAGGGCTCCAGGCAATCATATAGCCAGCCCTCCTCCCTTGAACCCACAAACCCAGGAGAGCTCAAGGACTGCATCCTCCCCCCACATCTCACTCAACATATCAAGTGCCTGACAACATGCCAAAGCACTCTATGAAGCACTAGGGATAAAGACAAGGTCAAATCCTGTGACCAGGAGTGAGTACTACAATGCAGGGTTATTACACGGGGTGGTAACAGAAACAACATACCAGTAACAAAAAACACAGGAGGACAGGAGTAGGCATACCTGAAGTTACACAAAGATTTGATCAGGAAAGGGGAGAATCATAACTTACCAATAAATAAGGGAACCGGTGGGATTTACAGGAAAATGAGTTTTTTTAAACAAATATATAAAACTGGTCTACACCCCAAGGGCAACAATTAACTGCATCCTCTAAGGACACAATTTGCATTTTTATAATCATTTACATTACCATCGGTATTCCACGACTTAGCTCAAAGACAATGAAATGAAACATGGAGTTAGCAAAGGGCACACTGGATAGAAATCATTTTTTGCGGACTTCAGTTTTTCCCACCAGTAAGGGGAAGAGGTATTCCCACTAGAGGAAATCCTGAGAGCAGAAGAGTTATGAAAATGTAGGTCTTGTGTGAAATAAGGGGTTTAACAGTAAGGGCTGCTTCGCCAAAAGCCACACCAAGATCAGTCCACTCTCCCCCATTTCCCATTTCAAACCTCAGCGTGAGGACTTCTGCCCAAACCTCCCTACGAAAGGTACTTCTTCAGCTCGTTCACCACCTCTTGAGGCTCAGGGAACTTGAGTTTGCGTGGGGGCCCCTTCTTAATCCCAGTCCAGAGCTCCGCACCTGGGAAAAGTCCACGAAATCATCAGGTGGCGGCGGTTTGAGACCCGCGCTTCCTCGCCTCGGATCCATGCCCCCCAACGCCCCGCCCCGGGCCCTCACTCACTGCTGCCGTCGGGTCGCAGCAGTGTCACCTCGAAGCTGCCCCTCCGGGGCTTGGTAGGGTTCACCTTCACTGGAAGCTCCGGGGCCTCCAGGCGCAGCGCC
Source organism: Balaenoptera borealis (assembly GCF_965194805.1). Lineage (NCBI taxonomy): Eukaryota > Metazoa > Chordata > Mammalia > Artiodactyla > Balaenopteridae > Balaenoptera > Balaenoptera borealis. The sequence continues at coordinate 12,306,376 of NC_138868.1, forward strand.
TGGCTCAGGGCCGCGGCGTTGCGCCCGTAGACGCGTCAGCTCATGCTAAGGAGAGATGGGGAAGGTCAAAGACTGGGACCCTTGGTCTGCGGCGCCCTTGCCCGCCCCCCATTACTCCCCAGACCCCCTCACCAATGCTCGATAACGACGCTCGCCTCCTCCACTCCCTTCTGGCTGCTAGCCGGCTTCTCCCGCTTCTCGGCCGCTGCGGCCAGCGCCGTCTCGGCCTTCCGCTTCCTCCCGCGGGAAGCCATGGCGCCTGGAGCCCGGCTGGGAACCCAGCCGACCTAGGGCGGGAATAGGGTGGAGATTCGGCCACCGAGGAGGCCAGCCAAGCTCCGAGATCCAAACCGCAACCCACTCAGCTCTCCAAACAAAACCTCTCTTAAACTGCAGAAAGCGTGGCGCTGGGCGCACACGTGGCCTGGGGGCGGGGCCTTCGGGCAGAGCCACTCTGCACGCAGAGACGGGGGAGGTAGGCTCCAGACCGAACCACCAGTGCTTGGGGGGGCGGGCAGCTCTGACAACGAGCCCGGCTTCACACAGGCTTTTCTGTAAACGCGAGACCAGCTAAATGGTGTGCATCACGATCCCTACCCAAAACCGCCTTCCGGGGACCCGCGGACCAATCCCAAACCAAGACAAATTAACTCTAGGGTTAGGGAATCTAAACCTTCTCCAGCTCTCCGCAATCGTGGGGACCGGTGTACAGCATTTCGTCAAACTGATCAGTATGCCCTTTGCAATTAAGATGGACAATTCCTCTGCAGTTGCCTCGCTTTTCTAATACGTGAATAACACACAAAGGCGCAATCAAAAGTAAATCCCAGTCTCTTTATTATGGAAAACCATCAACTGGGTGTGGGGAGGATGTAGGAGGGTAAGTGAGACCCTGCCCAGGGGCTTTCTCCTCCAGGGCCCACCACACAAAGGCAGTCTCAAACTTCTAGTCCCCTTCCTCCGAATTTCCATAAAATAGGGAGCTTATTCAATACTATCTTCAATGAGAAAACTCTGTGGTTAAAGATTTCTCCTTGGGACCAGTGACAGGCTTATACTTTTTAAATATAGGCCACAGACCAAGCCAAAATGGCTTAAAGCAGCAAGCGTCTTGAGGGAAAAATCTTAGCACTAACTCTGCATCTTGGCCTGTTATGTTAGGGTTTAATCGAATCTAAGCAGGCTGTGTAGATCCATTATGAGGAATAATGAAACCAGAGTGTGATGGAGATGTGTGGGCAGCACACAGCAGTCGACACACTGGCCGAAGGTTGGAAGGAAAGCATTTCCCCCTCCGCCATATAAGATCTTTCCCTCCTTCCAGTGAAATAGCAGACCACAGCAGTAGAGGCCTTCCTGGAGGATACCTGTCATTTCCCTGGATGCCTCTTAAAAATCAGAAGCAATCTCCTGCCCCTCCTAGGCAGAGCCACACAGGGAAAACATAAAAAAACGGCCAAGGCCTCAGGCAACGCTTGTGGCTACAGAAAGGGTAGGGCCTCACAGGTGCCTGGGATTGACAGGAGAGGAAGTACTGAAGGCAAGGATCCTATTTGTCCTTCTTGCTCTCCTCATCTGGCACTGCAGTGGGCACTGGGGCCACAGGGTGCTCCTCGGGGATATTATCTCCAGCCTTTGATAGCTTCTTGGCCCGTTGATATAGCTCATTCAAGTTGAATTCTCGGATCACATTCTCCTGCGCAAAAGAGGTGCACACATCAGGGTTCAGGTTGGAAGGGGGTGTTATGTCTGGGAAGTTAAGTACACTTGACTCTTTTAAACAAAGGTGTGGGGTTAGGGGCGCCAACCCTTCTTGCAGTCAAATATCCACCTATAACTTATAGTCAGCCTTCCGTATCCACAGTTCCTCTGAATCCGTGGTTCCACACGTGCGGCGGATTCAACCAACCTCATGGATCGTGTAGTGCTGTAGTTACTATTGAAAAATGCCCACATAAGCGGACCGACACAGTTCTAACCCATTTGTTCAAGGGTCAATTGTATTTAGACACAGTCTAGGAAAGGAGGAAGCAAAGGACAGGAATCTACTCTAACCCAGCTGTCCTTTTTTGGGTACCTGGAAAAGTCAACTAATATTTACGTATTATGTGCCGGTCGCTGTGCCAAGAATTATGGTTACGTTATTTAATGTAACCTGCAAAACAAAACCTGTGAGCCAAGTGCTACCGTCTCCAATGTACTGCCAAGGAAAAAAGACTATAGGTACAAGAGCCATTGAGACTAAATCTTAACTAATAATTGTTGCCCAGTACTAGCATGTCTGGCACATGGTAGAAACAGTATAAATCTGCTAAGTGAATTCATGAATGAAGTCTAATAACTAGTCCACACTCTCAAAGCTTATGGGCAAGTAGCAGAACTAGGAAATTAAACCCAGGTTGGGCTCTAAAACCTACCTACTGTTCCACACCCTCCTCCAAAACTTGCCCACTCTTTCATATACCTCAGAGAAAGTCCAAGAGACAGCTCGTCCTTTTTTGTCGATCTGTGGCCGCCGCATGACCTCCTTTCCACCTTGGAATAGGATCAGCGTAGGGAGCTGCTTGGTGAGGGGTGACATGCTCACTTTGTACCTACAGGGCCCAGAAGGTACTCTGTAAATGCATCTGTGTATATATCACTCTGAATGATCCCCTGCCCAGGCCCTTACATACCGTGTACTAACATCAGTGTAGCGTCCAACGTCCACCTTCCCAAAATTTAGCCCTGTACAGTTGTACCTGAGAAGAATACATTATTTAACGTGGTGAAAGAAGATAGAATGAATCAATGAAGTAGAAGTACAGATATTTGGGGGTGGGGGTGGGAGTGCCTTTGGTTGCAATATGCAAAAATCAAGGCCAAAAACAATGAGAGGGAAGGTATAATTTCTGTCATCCCTCCCGTTGTCCTACTCACTTGAGGGAGAGATCAGCGTAGATAGGAGCAAATGACTGGCAGTCATTAGACCAATTGGCAAAGAACTCCACGATCCAAGTGACCCTCTTGTCCTGCTCCAGCTCTTCCTGTCACACACAGAACAAACAGTGAACCGGCTTACACAGGCTCCTGGAAAGATTCAGACCTTAGCACCTAATTCCTCATCCTGGCTTCCCTACACCTCTCCTCTAGATCCCACAGTGAACGAGTGCCCTTGACTTGCATTCTGAAGCACTGCTGTTCCTCCTAGTGAGGGGAGAGCACAACTACAAAATCACCCACAAGGGACCCAAGAAACAGAGGGAGAAAGAGTACTCACATCAATGGTTTTATCATTGAAGTACTTGATGTACTCAGGGCCCATATACAATGGGGGTTTGCATGTCATCAGGAACACTAAACACAGAAAAAAGTTGTCACAGGAAACATATAAGGCCTTGGGCAGGGGATTTACTTTCAAAGCAACTCAAAAGATTTCAAGCACCAAAGAGTGCATTTTGTGGACATACATAGACACATTCCCTTCCTCTTAAAATCTCTGTAGATTCTCATCATCTGAGGCTCACACATAATTTATTAGGTATGAGATATGGCAGAAGGGTATGGAGAACCTGGTTTGGGGATGGAATTTGGTTCCCACAACCAAGTCTTGCAGTCTCCTTACCTATGCAGAGTGTGAGATAAAGCAGGCCCATGCGAATATCCAGGCGGAAGAAAAGAATTGCATTGGCCACTTTACTAAACATGAAGATGTTGCCTATATGTTGCTCCACGGTGACTGAAACACAGAGATGTCACAGGTCAGGCTGGGCTGCATGCTCCTATGACCTATTATTTGCCCCTCTTCCTGGAGTACTTTGAAATGGGAGAGGGGGAAGAGGATAAAAGTCCAAGATCAAATTCAGCCTTGGCACGGAATGAGGGACAAGTTCACCAAATAACGCCCCTCTCATAACATGGATGAAAGCACCTCAGAGGTCACTAGTCCTAATCTTGAGAGACAGAGAAGCAGGCTACACTTACTGGATCTGCGGTTCTTCATCATTACAATGGCACTAAGGAACATCAGGATCTCTACTTCTCTCTGGAACAGAATCAGAGTGACAGGAATGCCATGAACAGAAATGATTTGGGTGAGCAAGGGAGCCAAGTATGTAATAAAAACCAACAGAGATCCAAACTGGGAATGGTAACAATAGAGAAATAACTGGAGTCAGCGAAGGTGTAGTGGGGAAAACACCAGTCAGAAGGTCTAGATTCCAGCTCTATCCCTGCCACAAACTGGCTGGTGCCCTTCAGCAAAGCACTTAACCTCTGAGCTTTGGTTTCTTTGACTGAATATTTCAAAATGGTGTTGTGAGGATTAAATGAGTATGAAAGAGTTATATGAAGTATATAGTATAAAACTGTAGATATTACAATCAACTCAGTGTGACCCTGGTAAAATAAAACTTTTCCAGGTAAACTTTCTCAGTAATATTCCATTAATACAACATATGGTTATTCCATTTGTTTGTTTTCATGTAAGTTAAATCATTCCTCTCCAACTAATATTCATAGTGATAATCCATGCACCTTTAATATAATTTGAGAGCTGAAGGCGGCCTTTCAAAGCTCTCGAAGATCCTTTTCAGTACCCTTGGCTTACTGTTCTTTCTCACCTTCTAGAATGTAAGCTCCGTGTGAATGAGTGAGACAGACACTAAACATGACATAATTTCAAAGAGTAAAGACTGCAATGAAGAATAACAAGGACTTTGTGAGAGAAAGTATAGGGGGAGGGTCTGAGGCTTTCCATACCTTTCTGTTTATAATACAGGGATCCAAATCTTTACTTCAGACAGAACCAATTAACTGCGATTTACAGCTAGCAATCAGGGACTTAGGTTTTTTAGCCTCAATCTCCAACAAAAAGCAACTGACTGGATTTAGAAATGGACATGTGAAGTGGGGGGTAGGGAATGTGACAGACCTTACTAAATACTACATCCGAGTAGAAATTAGGAAGAGTTTTCAAGAACGAAGCTGGATTAGAATTGGCACTTATAATTATGGAAAGATGAATTTAAAAAGGGAAGTATGGCCAATCAGGAGACCAGAGATAGGACCAGAAGGAATGTACTCTAAAGACAGAGAACGGGTCTGTGGTAAAGCCTGGCCATGTACACCCCAAACCTTATTTCCTTTTTCTCCTCGGCATTCTGCAGGTAGACGCTCTCCTTGCATCTAGGGAGAACTGTGTGACTAGTACTTCTAAATGGAATGTGAATGGAAGTGATGTGCCACTTCTGTGCCCAGGTGGTTAAGAAAGGGTATGTATGCCCTTGCAGTCCACCTTTCTTTCTTCATCTGCTGGCTTGATGATGCTGGGATGATCTTAAGGCCATCAGTTGAAGACAGCATGAGACAGGGTTCCAGAATAACTATATAAACCTGAGCCCCCTTGGTTGTTCACTTGTTTATTCATTGTTTTCAAACTTTTTATTAAGGACATTTTCAAACATACACAAAAGCAGAGAGGATACTGAGGGTAGCAAAATATGCTACCCCAAAATATGCCACTTTGGCATAAGGATTATTTTGAGTCTAAAGGCAATTCAGAAGTAGAATAAAGAAAGGCTCAGTGCCCTCTACCTATTTGTCAAAAGGTAGGACATAAATTCTCAAAGGTGTCCCTCCAACCTCTACCAAGAACAAAACTAATCAGGGGAGATAACTTTAGACCCTATCAGCCTGGAGACAGCACCAGGGGAATCTACATAACAAACTAGCCTTTATCTACCATTAGTTTACCTTTCCACAGTTTTCTGCTCTTGCAAGCCTAAAACTCCTTCCTTCATCCCGTCATTTCTCCACAAACTTATGGTTCTTTGTTGAAGATGCCATATAAGCTGGAAGCCACCTCCTTGAGTTACTGATTTTTCCCTGGGTATCTCCCGTGTATACAAGTTATACATGCTAATAAACTTCTGTTTGTATTTTAATTGTCTTTAATCTGTCTTTTATTAGAGGGGTCTCAGGCAAGACCTCAGAAGGGTAAAGGGAAAATTCTTTTCTGACCCCTACAATACCTTAATAAACCCCTATTACTCAGCTTCAATAGTAATATTTTGCCAATATGGTTCAATTTCATCTATGCTACCCATTTCTTTTGCTGGAGAAACTTAAAGCAAATTCCAACTATATCATTTCACCTGTAAATACTTCAGTATGTACTGCTTGCAGATAAGAACTTTTTTTTTTTTAATTTTTATTCATTTATTTATTTATTTTTGGCTGCATTGGGTCTTCGCTGCTGCACACGCGCTTCCTCTAGTTGCAGCAAGTGGGGGCCACTCTTCGTTGCGGTGCGTGGGCTTCTCATTGCGGTGGCTTCTCTTGTTGTGGAGCACAGGCTCTAGGCGCGCGGGCTTCAGTAGTTGTGGCATGCGGGCTTCAGCAGTTGTGGCGTGTGGGCTCAGTAGTTGTGGTGCACGGGCTTAGCTGCTCCGTGGCATGTGGGATCTTCCCGGACCAGGGATTGAACCCGTGTCCCCTGCATTGGCTCGTGGATTCTTAACCACTGCGCCACCAGGTGAGTCCCAAGAACTTCTTTTTTAAAACAAACCAAAATACCATTATCATACCTAACAAAATTAACAATAATTACTTATTGTTATCTAATACCTGGCCCTTATTCAAATTCAAAGAACAAAGTATTAGATTTTGTACAACTTTGTACAGTTGTTTGTTCAAGTCAGGAACAAGCAAGCAAGAACCGCAAATTGCATTTGGCCAATGTGTTTCTTTGGTCTTTAATTTCTAAAGGATACCTGCTCTTCCTTTTTACCCCAGGCTATTTATCTGTTGAAGACCTTGAGTCATTTGCACTGTCAACCTTCTGACTTTCTTGGATTTGGCTGCTTGCATACTCATGGTATGTGTTCTGACGATGATGATCCTCTATTTCCCATATTTCTTGTAAAATGGTAATGAAATCTAGAGATGTGAATACAATGAAATCCAAATCTTTTGCCAAAAATACATCATAGGAGGTACTAGGTACTCCCTACTGAATCACTTCAGAGGACATAGCAACCTTTCATCTGATGGCTTTAGATGATCATTGCCTAGATTTATTATTTCATTAGAGAATGCTACATGACTTTTAAATGCTATCACTCCTTCTGTAAGCTCAAATTTTTCTATATCAATTATTTGGTTACTCTGACAGTATGTAAAGGAAAAGCAAAATACTTGATTCTTTCTTTTTATTTAATAAAATAGAAATAAACTTTTATTCTGTTAAGCCACTGAAATTTTGAAGTTTACCTGTTATTGCTAACATTATTTACCTTATATTCTAACTTCCAAATCACCAGGGTAAATCAGCAAAACACAGATTTTCCAGGAAAACAAACACTGGCTATAAACCCTACATAGTTTAAAAACAAAAAACATAACAGAGTAATATGAAAATATAAAACCTCACAGTATTTTGCACGTAATTAAGACAAGAGTATACAGAGAAATTAATTGTATAAAAGGTCTCTCCTTTTATTAAAATCTTTATTACTATCCACTTATATGTTTGAATCTCATTTTGGTTAAAGTGGTATAGATAAAAATACGATCTTTTGAAGTAGCAGGCTACATTTGAGCTAACTAATAACAATGGGAAAGGACAGAGGAAGTATGAAAAAGTAAACAAGGGATGGAGAATAAAAGTAAGGAAGTGGGTTCTGTTAAAGGTCAAGACTCATTTTGGGGCCTTGAAAAAAGGACAAAAACTCAGGTGATCCTCCTTTCTCAGAACACAGATGTGGCTATACAGCAGAGGTCAGAGAGGTTCAACTTATTTTTCTGAGTGGTCCCTCCACTCCAGCTCAGGGAATACTGCAAGAGGCTTGAGATAGATTTCTTTGCAATGTATTTTTTACAATTCCATTTTAATAGCCCTAACAATTTTATTCATTTTTACATCCCCAGGATGCAGCACAATGCCTAGCGTTAACAGTCCTCACTCAGTAATTGTTAACTGAATTAAGCAATGGCTGACAGAGCGTGCTGGTACCATGGCCGAAGAGTGGTTTCAAGTCCTAGTCACTCACTAGTTGTGTGACCTTGGACAAGTCGCCTAACCACACCTAGATCAACTTCTTCATCAATAAAACGAGAATACTACTTGCCTTGTTTAACTCACTGGTTCCTCAAAAGGCTTTACATAATGAGCAGCACTGGAAAACAATGTACTTGCCTAGTTTGGGTAGGTCTGTTGCCGAGTATGAATTTTGAGATGGAAAGGAGCTTGGACTCAAAAGGCAGAAGACTTAGGCTGTTGTGCAGGCTAACCGGATGTTTTCCCATCCCAAACAAGAGGCTTAGGCTCGATGACGATCCACGCCCTACACTCCTAATAGTCTGTTAAGTCCGCTAGAGGCTCGGAACCTCAGATGTTCTCAAAAAGGTAAACCTCGGGGCTCCCGGATGCAATCACAGGGGCAGGGGCAGGGGCAGGGACAGTCAAGGTCGCGGGGTCCTAAGGCGGGGGTCGCTCACCCAGTCAAAGTCACACGGGTTACCGTCTTCGCGTTGCGTAGGGAGACTGTGGCAGACAGGGGGCAGCTTCCTCACGAGTAGAAAGGCAGCAGAGAGCAGGGCTGACAGAAGGTAGTAAGGTCGGGCCAGCCATCGTGAAAGTCGCGGCACTGAATACACTAGAGCAATTAAAGGTGCCAGGACCGCCATCTTTCCGGCCCTAAGGGCGCCGACCGCTCTTCGGCGTCCGTAGGTCTGGTCCCGCCTCTCCCACCATTGAGGCTGCCATTGGGCCCAGTGTCGGATGCACCGCCTCTGGACCCGGAATTAGATCTCTGATTGGCCTCTACGGCAGGTAAAAACTGAGAGAGGGATTTGATACTTTATTGGCTAACCTAGCTGTCGCTTTTTCTACGTGTCATATTATTGAATATACGACTGTGGCGAACGGAGGTATCGGAGAAGAATTTAATAAAGGTAGGTAATACTTCCGGAACGTTCTCAGAAGGCGCCGGAAGTAGTTACCGGAAGAGGGTAGGCAGGGCCCGAGGCAATCCAATGGTAAGAGGCTCCTGAAGGAAGGGGGCGGTAGCCCGGGAAAAGATTGACCAATGAAAATCATTAACGCCAGACACCGGGACAGCGCCGGGGCAGAGGGGACGATGGAGAATTTCACGGCGCTGTTCGGGGCTCAGGCTGACCCACCGCCGCCCCCAACCGCCCTCGGCTTCGGAGCTGGAAAACCTCCACCCCCACCGCCTCCTCCTCCGGGTGGAGGGCCTGGCCCGGCCGCGCCCCCAACCGCGGCCTCGGCCTCTTCCGGCGCTGACAAGTCAGCGGCAGGTTGTGGCCCCTTCTACCTAATGCGGGAACTGCCAGGTGAGTACGAGGCCTGGCCAAAGCCAGCCAGTCAGATCATAGCGAGGAGGGGATGGGCGTGGCTCTCAGCCGGCTGGCGGAGGTTAGGGGTAAAGTAGGTAACGTGTGCGGGGATTCCAGAGCTGTATATCGGAGAGGACTCTGAGACTCTGAGGATTCACAAGCAAAGGGATTGCATGAATTCTTGGGATGGATTGGGAATGAGAAGAGTAGATATCCGTGACCACCTTTCACGCTCTATCGTGCCCCTGTCCCTGACAAGTGGTTTATGGCTCCCTAAAAATTATCCAGAGTTTGAGTTTGCAGCTTGAGAGTTCTGATTTAATATCCTTGCGAACTTAGTTTCAAATCTGCCTCAAACTTCCTGTTGGTTTGGAGCGTGTTGCCTTCCTTCCTTCTCTGGGCCTCGGCGTTTCCTCATCTGTTGGAAGTGATTAGAATTTTTTTTAAATAAATTTATTTATTTAATTTATTTATTTTACTTATTTATTTTTGGCTGCGTTGGGTCTTCGTTGCTGCGCGCGGGCTTTCTCTAGTTGCGGCGAGCGAGGGCTACTCTTCATTGAGGTGCGCGGGCTTCTCATTGCGGTGGTTTCTCTTGTTGCGGAGCACGGGCTCTAGGCGCGCGGGCTTCAGTAGTTGTGGCACGCGGGCTCAGTAGTTGTAGCTCGCGGGCTTTAGAGCTCAGGCTCAGTAGTTGTGGCGCACGGGCTTAGTTGCTCCGCGGCATGTGGGATCTTCCCAGACCAGGGATCGAACCCGTGTCCCCTGCATTGGCAGGCGGATTCTTAACCACTGCGCCACCAGGGAGGTCCTCAAGAGTCATTCTGGACATGTGTTAAGTCTCCAGGATGCCTTTCAGTTCATCCCAAGTCCTACTGCTACATCAAGAGCTGAGGGAAATAATAATATTGTTACAGACTTTAAGGTTCACAGTGCAGTTATTTATATTATAGTATTGAATACTTAAATAGTCCCTTGAGATAGGCATTGTTATCTGCATTTTATAGTTGAAAAAAACTGAAGCAAGGACTTACCTGCTGGTCCAGTGGTTAAGAATCCGCCTTCCAATGCAGGGGACGCAGGTTCCATCCCTGGTCGGGAACTAAGATCCCGCCTGCCGCAACTAAGACCCGACACAGCCAAATAAATAAATAAATAAATATTTTATAAATCTTAAAAAAAAAAAAACACTGAAGCATAGCGAGGTTGACTTGATTTTAGTTAATTAGTGGTTGATATCTACCAGCAGTTTCTATAACCTTAACCTGTTCTGATTGTACCTATATACATCAATCACTTGATAGATATTGACTATCCGTTCTGGGCAAACACTGGGTGCGTAAAAAGGGAACATGTGATGAAAAGGGGAGAGAGATCAGTAAGCCTGGTCCTTGCTTTTTTTTTTGGCTGCGTTGGGTCTTCGTTTCTGTGCGAGGGCTTCCTCTAGTTGCCGCAAGCGGGGGCCACTCTTCATCGCGGCTCGCGGGCCTCTCACTATCGCGGCTTCTTGTTGCGGAGCACAGGCTCCAGACGCGCAGGCTCAGCAATTGTGGCTCACGGGCCCAGCTGCTCCGCGGCATGTGGGATCTTCCCGGACCAGGACTCGAACCCGTGTCCCCTGCATTGGCAGGCAGATTCTCAACCACTGCGCCACCAGGGAAGCCCCCTGGTCCTTGCTTTTAAGCAGCTAATTTTACTTAAGAATGAAAAGTATGTCGTTTAAAGATAAAGTAGTGATTGTTATTTCTTGTCAGGATCAATGTCATTATTTTCTGGTCATGCCTCACATACAACTACTAAGAACTGCGTAATGGTTTTCAAAATGTGTTTCTTGTCGTTCAACATGACAGCAAGAATAAGTTGTCACTTTAGCTGGACTTTGAAGAATTCATACTGGTGAGGAAAATTAGGAAAAATTTTCCTATAATTAGGTCAGTTTTTCTAAAAGGAAACAATATGAGGGGTATTTTTTTCAGGAGATGATGGATACCTGTTTGGATGGATCAGAAATTTTACATAGGGGAGTAGCAGTTGGTCAGGCCCTGAAGCTAAGTTACAGTAAGATGTGTTTAACCGTGAGTGACAGTCAAAGGAATTTGAGCTTTTTCCTGAGGGAATAGGAAACCATTGAGATTTTTGAACTGAGTACTGCTTCTAAAGATATCTGGAGAATGTGGGTGCCATGTACTCGAATAAAGGAACCATGAGTGAGGTGGGGAAGATTTGGAGTTAAAAAAAATTAAATCTGCAGTGAATTAACTAAGACAATGTTGGAAATGGAAGATTAGTTTTCAGGAGAGGAAACTGAAGAAGAGAGATTTATAAGTCATCTTCATAGAACTGATGGGCAAAACAAAGTTGGATGGACTCTTAAGTTAAAGAATTTACAAAAAAGCACAGAGTGCCTTTTCACCTGAGCCTTGAGAATAATCATCTGGAAGGAGAGCTGACAGAGAGGAAAAAAATCAGGATACTCTTAATGGCAGGAAGCAGTGCTGAGTTATGAGAAGTACCGGGGCACTGAGTCTCCTGCCATTACCGTGGACCACTCTTCTGAGATATTTGGCTTGAGAAGACAAAGGAAAAGAATAACGTAAGGCCTGAAGGTGGGGAGGAAAAATACATTGTTCATTTAATGTGTGCTGAGCACCAGTGGTACATGAATGAACAAGGCATTTTCTCTGCCCTCAGTGGGCTCATAGCTCAGAACCTGAGTTTTATCAAGTGAATGATTATAAACAAGTCACTTTTGTCATTTGTACCCTGAGTGTTCATCATAACTATACATGAAATTGTAGGCTAGATATTTCTGCCCTCGCCACTGGACCCTAGTTAAATTACTCATAAGTTTGTATTCTTTCAAAAAAGCCAGCCGTGAAATGTTTATACTAATAATGCCTTCCATTTATATAATACTTTATACTTTTCAATATGTTTTCATTTGAACCTTAAAAAAAATTGTGTAATTAAGGTAGCTTTTACCCCATTCCATAGATAAGCGGAAACTGAGGCATAGAGGACGGCTAGGATTAGAAGTCTAGTTGCCCAGCTTCTAATCAAACATTTCTTTCTTCTAGGCAAAGCTATCATATTTGGTATTATTAGGAAGACTAAAGATGGTGGTAACAAAAGTTATGCAGCAGTAGCTAGAAAAATCTCCCGTTTTTCTCTGTAAAGGTGATTAGTGTTTCTTGCTATTTAAAAAAAAAAAAAAAAAAAGGAAGCAAGACACTCAAGCCACACTGGGTCATATTTGACCCTAAGTTTGGCTGTAGCTGAGCTGTGAGGTTATATTATTCTGGTCATGGCCAAAAGTATAATTTCTCATTAGTACATTTATGAAACACAGAGCAGTGCACAGTGCTTAGCACAGAGTGTAAGCATCATGTAAGTTATTACTCTGGTTAGTCCGAGTGTATCCTTTATTGGCTTAAAGCAGTTTCCACTGCTGCCTTATTTGGATTTTTGCCTATTTTTTCTCCTTCTCATTCCAACCTACCATTCTATAGTATTATATTTTTAGTGTTTATTGTATGTTATTTACTTTTGCTGTTTCTTTTTAAATAAAGTTATTTATTTATTTATTTATTTTTGGCTGCGTTGGGTCTTCGTTGCTGCATGTGGGCTTTTCTCTACTTGTGGTGAGCGGGGCTACTCTTCGTTGCGGTGCGCGGGCTTCTCATTGCAGTGGCTTGTCGCGGAGCACAAGCTCTAGGCGCGTGGGCTTCAGTAGTTGTGGCATGCAGGCTCAGTAGTTGTGGCGCACGGGCTTAGTTGCTCCACAGCATGTGGGATCTTCCTGGACCAGGGATCGAACCCGTGTCCCCCCCCTGCTCATTGGCAGGCGGATTCTTAACCACTGCGCCACCAGGGAAGCCCTACTTTTGCTATTTCTTACTTTAAAAATAACTTTTTTTTATTATTATTTTTTTTTTTTGGTAATTCTCACTTAAAAGATTCATTTACTTTCCCTTCTGGGTCAATGACGTAAAAAAAAAATTCTCTCCTCTTGGGACTAATTTTTCTTATTATTATTCTCCCTGTATCTTCTAGGCAGCACAGAGCTGACAGGCAGCACTAATCTGATCACACACTACAACCTGGAACATGCCTATAATAAATTCTGTGGGAAGAAAGTGAAGGAGAAGCTAAGTAACTTCCTGCCTGACCTGCCAGGGATGATTGATCTGCCTGGTTCCCATGACAACAGCAGCCTCCGCTCCCTCATTGAGAAGCCCCCTATTCTTGGTGGCTCTTTTAATCCTATCACAGGGACCATGCTGGCTGGCTTCCGCCTCCACACAGGCCCGGTGAGTCCCCTCATGGGGAGGCCTGAAAGGCACGGAGGTGGTTTTTCTGTCTACCTCTGTTCCTTCATAACTTACTGAGCAGAACAGATGATGGGAGCAGGGGATTTCCTCCCTCTACTCACCTGGACCTTCCTTTGGTTCCTTCAGTTGCCAGAGCAGTGTCGTCTGATGCACATTCAGCCTCCCAAGAAGAAGAATAAGCAGAAGCACAAACAGAGCCGTACCCAGGATCCGGTCCCCCCAGGTAAGAAGTGGTTCTCTTCAAAGCCAGAAAATCGGACATTCTGAATCTGTTTTGACCTTCCTCAGTTAAAAACCCAGTCAAATTCCTTATGAGCCCTGGACTCCCAGATTCTCCTTAAAGAAGAAACTGACATAATGTGGGTCTCCTGGGCAAGTAGGAACTTGAAACAGGAGCTTAAGCTCCAAATCCTTTCTGGTCATTTGAAGAAAAGCAGTTGCCCTCGACTAGGGGTTTTCCTCTAGTCTTCAGACTTACGGCAGTGGAGAATTTTGAGCTCGACAGGTAATAGGCTCCTCATCTCTCCTACAGAAACACCATCTGATTCAGATCACAAGAAGAAGAAAAAGAAAAAAGAAGAGGATCCTGAACGGAAACGGAAGAAGAAAGAGAAGAAGAAAAAGAAGGTATGGGAGCGGCCGGTGTCTGCAGCCCGGTGAGTTTTCCCGTCTCACTCGTCCTGGGTGGAGTCTGGCTCTCTTACTCTTGCTCGCTTTTCTTCCCCAGAACCGACACAGCCCCGACCACCCAGGCGTGGGCAGCTCTCAGGCCAGCAGCAGCAGCAGCCTCCGCTAGCAGGACCAGGGGACTCTGCCAGGAGGACCTTTCTGCTGTATGGAACCCGCTGACAAAAGCTGCCTTCCAGGCTCTTGGTCACTGCCTTGGGAGCATCCCCTGCAGCTGGGACAGAAGCCAGCTCCTGCTGTGCTCAGTTAAGATGAACCCATTGGAAGAGAGAAGGGCTATGCTTTTGTAAGCCTCAGCCCAGTTTGCTTTCTCATGGACATCTCTTCCTCTCCCAGGAAGCTTTCATCTCTTTTGTGCCATTTGTCTGATTTAGGACTTTATCTGATTTTTTAGGATTTTTAATTTTCTTAAAATTGCATTTATCAAACTGGCTGAAGTTTGGCTGCCTGTTAAGAGGTAAGTGCCTTTCTAGGAGAGTCAGGGTTTAAGCCAAGGCATGCTAAGATCTGAGGGGATTTGGGTCTTGTATTACATTATCTCATCAGCAGGCAGGGAAACAACCAAAATGAGATCGGGGAACATGGTCCAAAGGCGAGGCAGAGCTTGCTAATACCTTTCCACAGCAGGCACATAACACTCTGCCTGTAACGCTGAGAACCAGTAACCTGGATGATCTTCAGGCTCTGTCTCAAGGAGCGGATTCAGCTGTGTTCTGGGTCAATTTTGTGTTGAAACAGAGTAGCCAACGGAAAAAGCACCCACAGTCACCAACATAATTCAGCAAGGTTGCTTCTTGGTCAAGCCTATCATTTTTTGAAATAAACCTCTGGCAAGCAAAGGTAAATGCTTCTCTTTATAATAAGAACTTTTGACCTGCCTCATTCCTTAAGACAATGAAATTATTTGGCCGATGTGAAAACATTTCTAAGCTTCTAAGACAGCAAACAAAAAAGATAGCCTAAACTAGCAAAATGTAAAATAAATCCCTTCAGTCTTTGCAGCAGGCCAGATAACCAGAAACATCCGTAAGAAAACAAGCTAATGTAATCTGACTTTAAGCTCAGTTTGACACAGAACAGTTAAAATCTGTTGCAGTGAGCCAAGATTGTTCACCTAGATCAGCAGGTGGAAAACCACTCATTCAGCTCGTTTTAACTAGGATTTCAGAGCAAGAGTTTATATACTTAAGTTATGGACAGTGAAAATAAAGGGTTCTGGCCAGTTTTCTGAGATTTAGTATCTGAGGGTGCCTTTTTAAAATTAGGGCACAGCCTTTTGCTTTTGACAAACGGAAGAGACATATGAGATGTCAGACTGCCACCCATATATCCCTCTAGTCTGTCTGCCTTTAACAGGCCTTCATACTGTGATCATCCACCGGCTCACCTTTGACTACATCCAAAATGAGCTTTATTTTCCAGAGACAAAATTCTGTATTAAGGAACAACTGTGGCAAAAGTCAAGAGCTCTCTAAGCTTTGAAATGACAAGTTTTGGTGGTTACAAAAGACCTTTTTCTGAAACATTTAAATCACTGAAATAAAAACAGGACCTCTTGTTTTAAGTGGTTATTTTCACTATAGTCCTGCTTAAAGATGGACCAGGACCAGAGACGCTTATGAGGTTTTCCTTGTAACTGACTTCCCTTCAGAGATCATTCACCCTGCCTTAACCACACAAAATAACGCAAGTCAGGGGGAGCTGGTTAGATCAGGATTTCTTTTTATTCCTTGTTGGTTTAAAATGGCTAATCAGAATAAAAAATAAAAGGGCTTCTGTTTAGAGGCTGGGGTCTCCCCTATTTAAAGGTTAGAACCCAGGTATCCCCTCTACCCAGCACCATACTGAGGTGGGCTGAGGGGTCATCCCCAGGGGACAACTGGAGGGGCCGAGGCCTGCCACTCCTTCTCTCTATCCCGTTTTTGGCATGTGATGAGAAATATTGCTTTTTGGATTCTTCTCTCCCGGCCTTGAATTTAAAAATAATGTCAACCGTGTGAGTTGGGGGAAGGCTTTGAGGGGCCAGTTGAAGAAGCCCACAATAATCCCTCTCCCCCAAGAAGGGGGGATTATCCAATATTGTTTCTGGAGCTCAGCCAAGCTCTTTTCCTGATCTCCCCACCACCACCACCAAAGTCATGGGGCTTTGACCCCTTCCCTGGGGAAACTAAGTGCCAGTGAGCCTAGAAAACTAACTCTCCTCTCCAGGTCCTTCCCTCCTCCGACCAAAACCCCACCCAGACGCGCCTCTCCCTGGGTTTCTTTCCTGGTCACTTAGCACCAACAACAGGGGGTGCTATTTCCTTAGATGGTAAGTGGGACAAAGAGAGGGAACCATGGGGAAAAGGAAGACTTCAATCGATGTCTCCCCTCTTTTCCTGCTGGTCTGAGGAACAGGAAGAGTAAAATCCCCCTCCTTATACATATCCCTCCCTCATTTTCCCATCCCAGGATAGATATATAATTTCTTTGATATTTATTTTATATATATATATATATATATATATATATATATATATGTATATATATATATATATATATGTATATGTATATGTACACACACACCTGGTAACGCAGAAGAGGAAAAAAATAGAATCCGTAACAATAATAAAAAAAATTATTTCTGGTTTAAAAATGATCTGGTTCCCTCCAGGGCGAGCAATTGCACAAATGTCCACTGAGTCTGGTCCAGGGGTTAAGGAAGGGAAAGGTCTTAAAAGGTGAAGGGGGTTGCTACCCCAGTCTCAGGGCCCCAACTCTCCAACTCCCCAACCCCACTGCATTTTATAAAATGTCCTCATCCTCTTGGAATCGGTTGTTTAAAAAATGTCCATGCAGGGGAGGGGAGCCCCTTGAGGAAAGGAAGGTGGCCACCTGGGGCCCTTTGGTGTAGGCGCAGAGGTGTGGGGGAGGGGAGCTGCCCAAGGCTCACACCGAAATCTCATAGGTGGTGCCACCCACCCCTGACACCTTCTTGACCCCTCCCCTTGTGGGGCTACTGAGAGGTGGCTGGCCTGGGCCAGGGGAGGCTGAGCCTATATTCTTGGGCTGCCCGTTGGTTTTGCTGTAGGCGGTCTTGAGCTGTACTTCGTCTCTGGGAAGAAAAGAAGAGAGAGGTGTCAGAAGTGGGACACACAACACCGAAAAGGGAGGTAGTTTAAAAAGTTAAGAGAAAAAAATGTGCTTTCTACATATATACTTTCTTATACAAAGATTCCCTTTTATTTTACTGCCCTGCTTACAAGCATCCTGATTCCCTCTCTCCTCTACTTATTCCTTTCACTCTCAGGCAAATAAATTACATTTTAGGAAGACAGAACTAAGAAAAAAGTATTAATCCTCAGTCTCTTAACAGGAATAGCCCATGAAGGCAGCTGGAGTTAAAAATGAAAATGAAGGGCTATCTTACAAGCAGGATAACCCTGGGTCCACTTGCACTAAAATGTACAAGTGAAGCCCTGATACCTTCTGCAGGGCAGTACGCTACTTTTAAGTCCATTGGGGGCCAGGATGGACTAATACTTACTTGGGTGTCAGTAATGGCTGCAAGGCCACTTCCTCTGTCTCAGAGACACCAGATGGGGCTTTTTGGCTGCTGTAAGACATAGATCGGCCCACGTAGGGGGCAGTTGGGCCTGGTTCAGGGGACCCTAGTCCCCGGCCCCTTAGCCCATCTGGCTTGCCAAAACGGGGGGCAGCTGGGCGTCCCAGTGGAGTCTTGCCCAAGGGTGATCTCTTCGAATCATCTGAGGAGGAACTAGTACGAGGGGCATGGCCTGAGCCTGGTGTTGACTGGATGCCTGAGTCCCCCAAGCCTGGTTCTTCCTCGCGGCTTGGGAGTGGGGGTGACTGGCGTAGCAGCTTCTCTCGTTCCTGGAGGGAGGCCACAATATGGCGCGACAGATTGTCGTACCGGACTGGTGAGGGCTCTCGGTGCGTTGGGCCGGTTGGCACCAAACGTGGGTGCCTCTCGGCTTCCCGTTGCTGGGCCAGCCGGGCTGACAGGAAGGGAGAGGTGTAGCCTAAAGGTGGGTCTGGCTCAGGCCCTGCCTGCACGGACTCAAAATCAGGGCTGTCTGAAGGAGTGAGCAGACTGTCGTAAGATAGGCTTCCATTACGTGTCTGGTTGGCCAAGCTCTTATAGGAGGTGGAGGTTGTGCCCTCTGAACGGATGGACTGCAGCTGGCCCAGCTCAAAGCCTGTGCCCTGGGCTGACTTGAGGCTGGAGGAGCGAGAGCCACTGGACAGTGGATCAAAGTGAAAGCTTTTGCCAAAGGTGGGAGAACGGAAGCTCTCTGGCTCCAGGCTCGGCTCTGAACGGTAGCTGGGATGACGGCTGCTCTCCGCAATTGAGGTTGGCTCCTTCAGGCTGTCCCCACGACTCAACTGAGGGGGAAAAGCAAAGCAGGTTCTTAGTGCTCCTCCTCTTGTCCCCTCTTGGGACACTAGGCCCCAGAGCCCAAGGAGGCAGTCAAAAACAGTATTTGTTATGTGCCAGCAATATGCTTAGAATTTTCACATGCATTATCCTGTTTAACCCCTAAAGTAAATCTGTAAGTAGGAACAAATAGTATCTCATTTTAAGATGCAGGAAATGGGGCTTAGAGAGGTTAAGGAACTTCTCTGTGATGGCACAACTGGGTTTTGAACTCAGATCTGACGCTGTAATCAATGCTTTTATCTATTATGTTACCGTGACCTCTCTTGGATGAAGGACAAACTGTCAACGCTATTACTAAGCCAACAATTAGTAAAGTGCCTTTGGTTTTCTTCTCTTCCCTCTGCTTCTTCCTTCCCTTCTCCCAATCTTCTTTTTCCCAGAACAGCTGGCATACATGACAACCCTACTTCTTAGAGAGCACTCAGTACCTTGGCGCTGGAAGAATGAGGCATGGCGGCTGATGTACTGCTGCTACTGTAGCCCGGCCGGTACTTGTACATGGTAGGGGTGGGGGGGCTGTCCTTGCCCAAGAGGCTGCTCTCTGCAGGAAAAAAGGCCCAGGGGGCACCACTTTACAAGCTGTTCTCTTAACCTGGCTAGAGTTCGTTAAAGTACAGGGGGAGAACAAGGTAGGAAAAGATATACCAAGCAAAGGAACATAATGATTTTGCTGAAATCAAGACTACAGACTCATACCAACCCAGAACACAGAGTGAGTGACTGTACCAAACAGATCCCAGAATGTTCTCTGGTCTGTCCGGATGCTGACAGTACACACAGACACACAGAGATGTCCAACTCACTGCCAATAGCTAACTGTCATCCCCTTTCTCCCGCTGTCCAAAGAAGTGGTTCAAGTACCACTTGCTGGGTTTTCTCAGTCACAACATAAGCATCATCTCCCAGCCCTTGCCTGTGTCATCTCCACAGCTAACAAATAACATTCTCACTCCTGCTTCTGCCCTTACCCTCATTAGTAGCCAGGCTGAGGTGTGTCCGTAGCCCCGCGTAACGGCTCAGGTCCGGCTTAGGAGGGGGTGGAGGTTCAGCATCTGCAGACTGGCTTTCTGTTATCTCCAAGCTTCCTTTAGACTGGATAAATGAGGGAAAATCAGATTTGGAGAACTGAGCGTTAGGGCAAAACTCAAAGTATGAAACTGGTGTAAGAGGGGCACTGGGGAGTCACCACAGACTTCTGAACTGGAATTGGAAGACAGGACACAGACCAGTTTGGGGACGGTTTTGGAGAAAGAAAAGCTTTCAACAAGGGTTTCATTCTGTCACTTACTTCTTTCCACCAACAACTACTTGTTGAGATCCTACCATCTATAAGCTGCTATGTTAAGTCCTATGAAGACATGCAAATGAATGGACTAAATTTCTACTGTCAATGAACTTACAATCTAATGGGAAAAAGAAGATATGTGGGGCTTCCCTGGTGGCGCAGTGGTTGAGAATCTGCCTGCCAATGCAGGGGACACGGGTTCGAGCCCTGGTCTGGGAAGATCCCACATGCCACGGAGCAACTAGGCCCGTGAGCCACAATTACTGAGCCTGCGCGTCTGGAGCCTGTGCTCCGCAACAAGAGAGGCCGCGATAATGAGAGGCCCGCGCACCGCGATGAAGAGTGGCCCCCGCTCGCCGCAACTGGAGAAAGCCCTCGCGCAGAAACGAAGACCCAACACAGCCAAAAATAAATAGATAAATACATAAATGAATAAAATTTAAAAAAAAAAAAGAAAAAAAAAAAAAAGAAGATATGTGTTTAAGTAACTTTAACACAAATCAGAAAGTGATAAATACTATAAGAGAGATGTAAACAAAGCAAGTTTCCATCTCTTTGCCGTGGTGAGATTCCCCAAGTTACCTAGCTTTACTTCCCTAAATTCCTCACCTTAGTTCTCCTCAGCTCTCCCTGGATGCCATTGTCCATGATCTTCACAGTTATCTGCCCATCTGACACTTCTGGCCGAAGGAAGGGTGGTCTGATTACAACTGTCTTCTCTTTCTTTGGTCTCCCCAAATACCTGAGTGTCAAGAGTGAGAGGGCTTTCATTCATTCATTCATTCATTCGTTCGTTCCAAAATATCTAATGGTTGCCTACCTTGTGTAGAGCAGTTTTACAAATACAAGAAACAGTCCTACCAGGCCAGGGAAAAGATCAGCATTGAACTGATTTCTTTGATTCTATGAAGAACAAGAACAACAGCAAGACCAGGCCTATGGGCAGATACACCTAGCTCAAGGTACTCTGGAGTAAATCTCATCCTCAGTTCTCCAAAGAGAGTAACATAATATCTAAAGAATACAACTGAACTCACAGGGTCCATTAAAGTGCCTCTCCCTTGTAGGCACTTCCCATTCTAAGAGAACCCTCCCTAAAAGGCAGCCAGAATAAACCCAAAGAAGACAAAAGTTTTAACCAAAGGTGAACACTAGAGCAAAGGGGTAGGTGTACCTGGGTGCTGGGGAACTGCAGAGTACACGGCTGACATTGTTACAGCAGCCATTAGTGAAGGGGTTCACACCTCCCCGGAATTTACCCGTAACCTAGAGGGAGGGAAAAAGGACCAGGTCAGTCAAAAAATGGGACCTTGACCTCCAAAAGCCAAAACACAAATCAATGACAAATTATTGTGCACCCACTATCTGGGAGGTATAAAAATGAGTAAAATACAGTCCTACCATAAGGAAGCTTATACTTGTGACGACTAAGAATGGGAACTCCAGAGTCAGGGTCATCAGTTCAAATTCTGGGTCCACTTCATGGTAGCTATCTGACCCTAAACATCAGTTTCCTTATGTAAAATGGGGATAAATAGCTCTCTAAATATTGAAAACTAAGATAACATACGTAAGAATAAGCAAGTAAGGTTAGCTATTGTTATGGGCACAAAAATAATTGTTTTCCTTTAAGCAGGACTGTAAGCTTCTTGAGGGCTGGCCCAGGTCTTTCACTGTTTCTATTAGCTCAGAGCCTAAATCGACCAGTATACAGCAGACATTCTATAAATGTTTGTTAACTAAGAAGTGGCCCGTCCTCATGCTTACGTGAGGAACTTGGACACCTCATCATAAAAAGCATACACTAACTAGAGGGCCAAGAGACACATGCCCTGCTCTCCAGGGATCTCCCGTCACTTCTCCCCATACCTGTTCATTGGTTGTGCGTCCCCTAGCCACCAGCACCACGTGAAATCCCGTGAGGCCAGCTACTGGGATGAAGAATAAGCCAGCCACACACATCACTGCCATTCTGAAGCCAGACAATCAAGGAGAGCAGAGCAACGTGGTCTCGCCTTCCCCAGCCCATGCTGTAGCCGCCTTCCCTCTGACCCTCACTGCCACCGGACTCAACTTTCTCCATTCTTCCCCCTCCCAGTCCCGCAACCCACAGGCCTTGAAGGATACGTGACAGCCGTGCGGACCCCTGAGAGTTCCTCCATGTGGTAGAGGACATAAAGGAGGCCAAAGCCAAACACACCCATAATGTGGGCTGTCAGGGAAAGGAGGAAGAGGAAGAAATAACGGTAGTTCCGGCGACCAATACAGTTGTTCACCCAGGGGCAGTGATGATCAAATTCCTAGGAGCAAAATGAGACAGACTGAGCGGCATCCTTGGACCATGGCACTAGATCGTTTCTGTCAAGCAGAACAAACAGCAGAACTTAAGTGTTTCTTTTAATAATCTGTCATCATGTTCACCATTTAGTTACAAAATTTAAAAACAGTTCATGCAGTTTATCTTGCTCTATCAATCTATAAGGAAGACGTTCCAGAGGCTGATCGAAGGCCAAGGCCACCTCTCAAAGTTTATCCTATGTGACCAAGGAACTCTGAGAGGTACAAATGTCAGAGGCTTTGCAGAAACATTAAGATTCATGAAAAAAGAGGCTTGGAAGAAAAATCTGGCAGGCAACTGCTTACAGTTAAGTAAAAATGCACTGAAAAAAGGGTTAAAAATAAAAGACAAGGAATGCAGAAGAAAGCAATGTAATTGTAAAATTTGAATGCAACAGCATGATGAAGTGGAAGGAGTGGAGAACACTAAGCAGGTCAAATAACCGAAAAGATGAGCCAAGGGATGGAAGGCTGGAGCTATGACTAATGGTGCTGGGAAAGCCTATGCCTACCCACTTGGGCTCCCTCCTGTAACAGAGTATTTATGCTCTACCTCTCATGTGTACCTCGTTGCTAACACTTTGTGCCAGAGCTAGAACACAGCCCAGGTAGTCAGGGCTATATTTTCATCCATAGCCAAGAATCCACTGGATTCAATTCTTATTCTGTGGGTAGGAAGAAGGTAACTTAGGTTCAGCTTACCCCACCCAGAGTTCTTACCTCCACACAGTTGTCACAGACGCTGCAGTGGGAACATCGAGGAGGACGGTAGAAGCGGCAGGTGGCACACCATTTCATGCGCACCTGGATGCCCTTGATCTCCACTGTTTTGTAAAGGGGAGCTCTGAAGTCATCTTCCTTGTCTTCATCCTCTTCAGCTGTAGAGAGTAAAAGTTAATGAAAAAATGACTATGCTAGAACTGTACTAGGCACTAGGGATGCAGTGATATTTAAAATATGGCCTCTGCCTTCGAGGAATTCACAGTCTAATGGTGAGAGAGACTAGGAACTAGTAACTCTAATACGGTGAGATCAGCTCTATATACAACACTATGGAAACGCAGATGAGGAAGCAATTTATTCTACACTGGGAAATGAGGTTTAAGAATATGACTCAGAGGTGGCTCTGATATGGATATGCTGATATTCTTGGTTTACGTATTATATTTCAAAAGAAATAGACACTTTATATATCAAAGTACATCTATAATGAGTTTGCATAATAGTTCAGTATCTACAAGTACACGACTGAACTACAACAATCCGAAAGAGGAAGTAACGAACTAACATCAACCTTTTTTCCACACACAGACACCCTTGCCCAAAAGATCTTCCCCTAGTTCCCTATATACATTACAGTACTGTTTCTTGGCTGCAGACATTCTCTTTACCTGAATGCCCTTTCAATTTTCAGCTATCAGAAACTCACCACCCCACTTCAAAACTTAAAGGACATAATTTGCCTTCTCATCTATATAGTGTGCAATTTTCATTTTTTATTATTAATCTAAAAAAAATACCCATGAGAAGGAAAAATTAAGTGATGGTATAGGAATTAAAAGTTTTCAAATGTACTGACTTAGGGAAATGCTAACAATGTAAGTGAAAAAGTACAAGGTAAAGAACTGTACAAACAAAAAGATCCCATTTTGAAAACAGAAATAGAAACAGACACACATATATGTGCTACAGATTTATGGTATATATAAATAATATTGTATGTATAAATCTTCACAATATTGATTGGAAGGAAATATACCACAATATAACAGTAGTCATCTCTGGGCTGGGAAATTATAGGTGATATTTACCTTTTTTATACTTTCTATATAATGAATATTCACTACTTATTAAAATCTTTTTTTAAAAAAGTTTTTTAAAGGAAAAAAATTCAAATGCTACTTATATTGAAATATCTGATTCTTCCACACTATCATGTATCAGAAGTGAGCTCTTTCTCTTCTTAAAGTACTACAGTTCTTTGATTACTCTTTAAAGTTACCACAGTGTATTTATGTAAATGTCTTCTCTATCTTCCCTTCAAGACCGAGCTATTTGACCATCATAATAATCATCCCAAATGACCATATCATAATAATCAATAAATATTTGATAAATGAACATTAAACGCTCATTAAAATAGCATCTTCCTTGGCTTTAGGGACTCAAAGCGCCTTTTGTTAATCTAAGCTTTGAAACAAAAGTCACCACGCACAGTGACACAGGCTTTGTGAGCACAATGAATTTCAGAAAAACCTCATCTCACTGAAGTTGCTATCCCAATCCCACCTGCCTCACTCTTACAAGGTAACTTCACATTTGAGAGAAAAATGAGATGTCATCAGTAACAACCATCATCAATTCTCTATCTCTTATCCCAGTAATGCTGGTTGGTCCTCACTCTCACCTCCTATTCCAGAAACAGCCTACTTCTGTAAGCATAACCCTTCCAGCACGCAGAGGAAAGCATCTCCTTCTTCCAGATGGTCACTCTTCAATTACTCTTTCATCACCTTCTGCTTGTCTCTTTTCTGGTTCCACCTCCTCATGCTATCAACATGCTAAAGTCTTCTGTACCATTAAACAAACAAACAAAACTCCTCCCTCTGCCCTAAGATATTCCATCTTCTTCCTTCTCTGCTTAACTTCCTGAAAGAATAATCTTAATACTCATTGACTCTGCTTGCTCATTTCCTATTCACTGCCTTCCAAACCGTTATAGTTTTGGTAATTTAACTGTCTCTCTCCCACATACATACATAAACACACTATTAAAACCATTCTTGTTGGGAATTCCCTGGCAGTCCACTGGTTAGGACTCAGTGCTTTCACTGCTGGGGCCTGGGTTCAATCCCTGGTCGGGGACTAAGATCCTGCAAGCCACGTGGCCAAAAAAAACAATGAAAACAAAAACAAAAAACAACTAGTCTTGTGTGTGTGTTTTTTTGTTTTGTTTTGTTTTTTTGGCCGCACCACGCAGCACGTGGGATCTTATTAGTTCTCAACCAGGGACGAACCCGTGCCCCCTGCAGTGGAAGCGCAGAGTGTTAACCACTGGAACACCAGGGATGTTGCAAACTATTCTTGTTAAGATCACTAATTTCTTAGTCACTAAAACAATGGGCAACTTTGAATTTCCATACTATTGGACCTAATTTCTGATATTGCCAACCATCAGCTACTTCATGAACTTTCCTTCGTTCCCACTTTGTCCGGTTTATCCTCCTACTAACTTTTCTTGCTCAATCCCTCTTCAGTGGCTCCTCCTTCTCCTCATTATTAAAATGTCAATACTGGTCAGGCTGACTTTCGTTCTTTCCTAATCTCATTCTACTTTCTCTAGAAAATCTTAACGCCTGTTGCTTCAAATACTACATGGCTGAGGACTCTGCCATGAGTCTGACTACTCAACTGCCCACGGGTAACTACCTGAATGATCCATTAAGTATCTCAAATTCAACGTGTCTAAGATGCTCTGTCTTCCCTCCAAACCCACTCAACAGTCCTATAACTTGGGTCTTGGTTTATAAAGAACCTATCTTTCAGGTGAGGAACCTTGGAACTACCCTAGACAATTCCTTCACCCTCTCACTCTCCCCTAGTAAGCAATTAGTAATGAAAAATTCTGCTGGGTCTACTAATGAAAAATCTGTAAATCCAGCTCTGAATTCAAGTTCTCATCTGGTCTGCATTATTGCAATAGCCTCCCAAAAGGTATCTGTACATTCTTATAAGAATTATTATTGTAAAAGGAAATGTGATCCTGTGATTCCCCCAATTAAAGACGTCTTGCTGTCCGAAGGAAGAATTATAATCTATCTAATTTAGCACATAAAGTCTTTTACACTTGGTTCTGGTTTATCTCTTGCCCCTTCTGGCCCCACCATGCATTCTAACTTCCACCCACTGAATTCTGCATTTCACAGCTACAATTCTGTATATGCTGCTTCCTCTTCCTAGAATGCCTTTCCCTTCCATCCTCTACTCGATAAAGTCCTTCCTACCTATCTTCAGCAGCATTTCCCCAATTTATCTGGGCAGATATAAGTGCCCCTTTTTCTAAGGTCTCAGAGAACCTTTTTCATGCTTCCATTACAGTTTGTTATCACACTGTCACTCTCTAATTCATCTTAGATAGTATCAAAACTAGCAACAATGCCCAACCCACGTGCTCGAAATAAATTTCTGCTGAATGAGTAACTGAAAATCAAAGAGTTGGGCCAAAGTGGATCAGATGCCTAGAAGTTACGACATATATTCCTAAGATCCTGACTTGCTTTTCATCATTAGACTATAAAAGTATCCCCAAACCCAAGACTCCTAAGGCGCCAGACCAAATGTATAAATGTCCAAAAATCATTCTTTTTCAAAGGCAGTAAGATATTTCCAAGAGAGAGGAGGGAGATCTTACCTCGAGGGAAAATCCCTGGGTCCATGAAGGTGGCCATGCTGAAGTTGGCCAGCACAAAGAGAAAAACAATCGCATTGTAGATGGGCACTGCAGGTGACACGTAGAGGCTTAGTCCTGGACAGCTGCACAGATAATAAAGAAAATGAGGGGCTGCCTCTAACACTTTGGACACCAACCATATAAAAAAAGCTATAAAGATTCAGGGACTTCCCTGGTGGTGCAGTGGTTAAGACTCCATGCTCCCAATGCAGGGGGCCCGGGTTCAATCCCTGGTCAGGAAACTAGATCCCACATGCATGCCGCAATTGAGAGTTCGCATGCCACAACTAGGGAGCCAGCGAGCTGCAACTAAAGACCCAGTGCAACCAAATAAATAAATATTAAAAAAAAAAAAAAAAGATTCAGTCCCCATACCTATATATAAATCTTGTGTGGTTCACCTTTGAAGTCTCAAATTATCTTTATCCTTCCCAACAAGTGGGTCTAGTTTCCCACAGAAATACTCATTTTAGGACTTCCCTGGTGGTCCAGTGGTTAAAAATCCGCCTGCCAATGCAGGGGACACACAGGTTCGATCCCTCGTTCAGGAAGGTCCCATATGCCGTGGAGCCACTAAGCCCGTGCGCCACAACTACTGAAGCCCGCGTGCCTAGAGCCTGTGCTCCGCAACTAGAGAAGCCACCGCAATGAGAAGCCCGTGCACCACAATGAAGAGTAGACCCCGCTCGCCGCAACTAGAGGAAGCCCGCATGCAGCTACAAAGACCCAGCGCAGCCCAAAATAAATAAATAAATACTCATTTTTGATCAAGGTACAAGACTCATAACCCTTTGCACTAAAGTCTGTGTTCCTCAAATTCATTCTTACCTCGTGGATCTTTCCACATGTTTTGGACTCTGTCCTTACCTCCTTTTAACCAGGCACAAGAGCTAGGGACTAAGTATGTAACTGACACCAGCTGCATTCCCTTCTCTGAAACAGCCTGAGGCTTCTGGACCCCAGCCATGCCCCACTGACCTGCACATTCACCCAAAGCATGGGACACCACCTGCCTCTCTGGCTTCTCTTCCCTCCTCCCAGCTGGCTCTGAACTACTCTCAACTGCCTAAAGTCTCTCCAGATACATTATACATCAGATACTCCTGAGAATTTTATTCAACTAGAGGCTAGTTCTCAAGGTAAAGAAAAGGAAACCACTCACAGGTAAGGAAGGATACCAAGACACAGGACTAGACCCCAAGATGAATAAATGAAGCAGAAGAGTGGAGGAGGAAAAAAAAGGGAAGATATCAGACCAAAGCAGCCCCAAATCCTGCAGGAAGAAGAAACTGGCCACACATATCCAATATTCCACAGGGTTCAAATCAAGAGATATGCTTTAGGTAACTTTTCCTTGACAAAATAGTGACCTAGTCCAGGATTAAGCTCAGTTTCTGTCAGGATATATGTCTCAGGAATGCTGCAAGAGCTCTCCCTTTCTCTGAAGATGGTTCCTGGGAGCTGGAAGTGTCAAAAGAACATCTGATGTGCTGCTTGCTTGGTCAGTGGTATCAAACACCCTCTCTCCTGTCTCAGCTCAGGAAGAACTTCCCATAACAAGACAGTGGCTAAATACCCTAATCTGCTTTGTGGCTGAGAACTTAATCTCCAGAATTAGGCCAGCATCTGTCCTTGTTCCCTTTATCTAGACCAGCGGAAGGAAAGGAAGAGTTCCCTGAAGGAAAGGAAGAAGGGGCCAGGAGAACAAGACAGCAAATGACTCCGGAGAATTAATCCACAGCAGTCCTGGATTCTGTTGAGAGGTGATCTGTCTCCATCAAAATAAAAAGCACAGGGCTTCCCTGGTGGCGCAGTGCTTAAGAATCCACCTGCCAATTCAGGAGACACGCACGGGTTTGAGCCCTGGTCCGGGAAGATCCCACGTGCCGCGGAGCAACTAAGCCCGTGCGCCACAACTACTGAGCCTGTGCTCTAGAGCCCACGCGCCCAGAGCCTGTGCTCCGTAGCGGGAGAGGCCACCACAATGAGAAGCCCGCGCACTGCAGCGAAGAGTAGCCCCCGCTCGCCGCAACTAGAAAAAGCCCACACGCAGCCACGAAGACACAGTGCAGCCAAAAATAAATAAATTTTAAAAAATAAAAAGCACAGCCCTGAATAGTGATTCAGGACAATTCAAAAGAACTGAGCTCCTCAATGAAAAATAAACTAATGATAAAAGGTAAAACTGATTGTCACAAAGGATCTCACAAGTCTTTACCAGCACCATCTATTTATTCAAATTCCATTTAGCCGTTCATTAAAAAAAAAAAATTTAAGTAAATATTTATGGTGTGCCAGGCTTTTTAGATAGTAATTATCAATTAACTCTGCTTCTCTTTATGGGTCAGTACATAATTGGGAGACAAAATAATGAAGCTAGAGCGCAGGGAGTGATTTCAAGGAAAAAAACAGACCTTCAGTCACAGCTCTAGTTTTATTCTACCAAAGTCTCCTATGGAAGCCTCTTCCTCTGGGGGTTCTTTCATTCAAAAAAGATGTCCCCGTACCTTGGCAGGGTTTGGGGTGGAATACAAGCAAGAAGGCAAGAGCCTTTACACAGCCCCACCCAAAGCCTCCTTGCGAGGGAGGGAGAGAAACTGAAACCCAGTCATCCAGGTCAGAGCGCCTCCCTAGTACTTAGCTGTCACTTCAATTTCCACCCAGGGACGAGGAGAAAGGGTGACTCACTTGACTCCTACAGCCTGGGAAGATAATTAGAAGGGAAAAAGAAATGAAATCCTTACAACACTGAGGTGTCCGTGATTTAAATGTCTCATTCCTAGAATTGGCTACGTGGCCTCTTGAGCTTCTGAAAAAATAAGGTTGCCTCCATCTCTGAGGGAAACTAAGGTGAATGAGAATGAGACATCAGCCCCCTTGCAGGCCCAGATGTCAATGTTTCTGACCCCATTCTTTCTCCAGTTTCTGCATTTCCAAACAAAGCAAATCACTCCATTTCTTGGACAACCTGCCAATGACCTGCCCCTGGATAATGAACTTTACCCCTACAACCTTCTTGATATCAACCCATCCCAGCTGAAGTGTGTAACTCTAGAATCAAGTTCCAGTATCTGTTGCCAAAATAAAGCCTACCCTCACAGTGGCAGTATCTGGAAATACTGCAAATAACTCAACTTCACAGGCAACAGCCGCTCCTAGATTCAAGTCAAAGACCATTGCTTCCAACCTGAGCACTCTGAGGGAACATCCCACCAAGGAGAGGCCTGTGAGATCAAAGCCTGCTCCCGCCGTATCCCACATTCTGCTTGGCTTCAGGAGAGGCTTGCCGTTGCTACAGTACTTTGCCAGATTCCTAAGTGACCACCCCAAATGGCCCATCTGAATCTGTGGCCTTTGATGGACGGAGACGCGGGCGGAGCTGAGGAGCTGCTGGGGCTCGTCCTTAGCCTATGGGAATAATCACAGAGCTCCAAAGCAGAGGGCGTGGCTGTAGCCCAGAAGGCTGGCTGACTCACCAACGAGACTCCCAAACCTACACCATCCCAGGGAGAACAGGTTCTTCTGCCCGTCCCTTTAGCACTCCTGTTTTCAAGGCCAAATAAAATTGGGAGAGTGGGTTTCAATACCCACACTCCTGCACATCTGTTTCCTAGCCCTCTCTAACTCTGCCCATTATAAAAAAATGGATAAGTTCCTGGTAAGAAAAATAAAGTAGGAGTCAAGAAGCTTTGGATTTTAACCCTGTCTTGATCAATGCTTTGCTACTGTAGCCTTAGGTAATTCACAGGAAACTCTCCAAGCTTGTTAGGTCAGCTACCTAATACAGGTACGAGAATGGAGGAGACAATGTCTGAAATGAGCCTAGAATTCTTTTTAAACCAGCTGGTTTAATACTGAGCATTCATGGAATAGAAGAAACAAAAAAAACCACATTATTAACTATCTCCATCATCAATTATCATTCCAGCTCCACCTTCATCGCTAACTCCACTTCCTCTCCTCTGAACTACTAGATTCAAGAATATTTAACAACAGAGGCACTTCGCTCCTAAAGAACACGTCTATGCATTCCTCCCATGCCTAGCACATACTTTGACTATGTGTATGAACATGTGTGACTAGTGTTCTTTGGTGATGAGGCAAGGCTAGAATGAATATCCCACTTCTTGCCCCTGGGGATCCTCAAGATTCCACAGGAAAACAACCTCTCCCCTTCTAGTGGATAAATTTCTCGTAAAAGACTTGATTTGTCCTGTCTTACCAGACTTTCAAGCAGCTGAGTACAAGATATAGGACTTGGGCACTTATTCCTGGGTGAGAATACAACGTGGGAAAGAAAAGAACAAACACTGCTCAATTAATGCCCCAAATCATGAGGCTGCTCCCACTCAAATCAGGTGCTAGCACCTCTGCAGTCATGAAAAAAAAGGGCCAGAAGGGAGAGTCACTGAGGTTGCCCAACTCTTGTGGATGAAATGCTTGAGAGGTGATAGAGGCAGAAACTGTAAAGGAGAAAGCTCTTTCATGGATGGGACACTGGAAAGACCATCATGGATTTCTGGACAACCCTGACTTATCCTTCCCACAGAGGATCACTTGCAGCGGAGACTTCACCCCCATGTCCTCCCCATCAATTTTATTTTAAGATTTTTTTTTTTCGATGTGGACCATTTTTAAAGTCTTTATTGAATTTGTTACAATATTGCTTCTGTTTTATGTTTTAGTTTTTTGGTCGCGAGGCATGTGGGATCTTAGCTCCCCAACCAGGGATCGAACCCGCACCCCCTGCATTGGAAGGCAAAGTCTTAACCACTGGACCGCCAGGGAAGTCCCCACCTCATCAGTTTTAGAAACAGATATATGGGAAGCTAGCTGACTTAACTCACAGCTCAAGGAGATTTTAGGGGATACAATTCTGCGATTTATTTCAAATGGTATTGCCAGGAGCCCTAAGAAGGTCTCAGGGGTCCCCAGGAAGGCAAAGAGGAGATACCCAGTGTCTGGGCCTCTATGCACCAGCCTCACTTGAACCAGAGCAGCCCTACTCTGACATTTTAAATACTGGGGTTCCCCAGAAGATCTCATTTGGAAAAAAAAAAAAAAGGTCATATTGCTTAAATCAACTGCTCTAGGTCAACTTCCTCATTACACACAGAAGAAAGAGGTCCACAAAGGTTAACAGACTTTACCAAAATCAGCTTGCCCCAAACTGCTTATTCCTCTCACCTGGCACTGCACCCCCTGCCAATCACAAAAGGAGACTAAACTAAGCCAGATGAGGGTCCAGGCCCATTATCTTAAATGCAGTGTCTGTTACCTAATGGGGACCAGGAGAGTTACTTTAGCAGACACTCTCCTTCCCAAATAGTGAAAAGAGAGAAGAATTAACACAGGTTCCCCAATAACTCCTGCCTAGTTTTAGTACTGGACAAATCCTATAAATGAGAGGGACGGGGTCAGAGGGGGAGACCTCAACTGTTCTATTCGAGTTTCTCTGGGGCAGAGGAGGATCACCATTTTTTTGATGACGAAACCCAACTGATAATTTCTGCTGGTAGCCTTCCCTACTTGACAAAGAAACACGGAGGGTAAATTGTTTCTAATTAGTGGAAGCCCACATGCCTCCACTAATTATGTCTGCCAACTGAAAGGGCTCCTCCTCTTACTCCTAGCCCTATAGGTCCCAAAGTAATTCTCACCTGGGGTTTATACTGATGTAAGAACAGACAGTTGTAGCCTAGTGAAGAGAACAGGAGGATGACAAAGTAGCTACAGATTTAAGGCCCCAAATAGGAGCTGGTTCAAAAAGAGCCTTCCTCTTGTCTCTATTTGAAACCAGTCATTCTTTTTTAGGTGGTGTATGGTTTTAAACAGAGAACTGAACATCAAAAGGGACAGAACAGCTCTGGAGAACTGTGGTACCTCAGCCCAGGTGTATACTTGCAGAGGAACTGATACGGTCAGATGGCGAGGAAGAGATGAGAATTTCAGAGGTACCAAGAGCTAGGTAAGATAAACAGAGTATTTATGTCTCCCCAGAGTGGACAGGGGAAAGCCCAGGGAGGAAAAGACAGCCCAGAAACGTGTCCTGAGGAAACTGCCAGGGAGAACTCTAGCTAAGACTTAAGGCTCTTCTACCTTTGGGTTAGAGGCAGTAATTCCAAGTAAGAGTCAATACTGTCCTCCAAAATTCTTTGTCCTAGGGCTGAGAGACCATGGAATAAGGAGGGCCCCATACTCTTCTAGCATCAGGCAATGGGGAAGTAGGTTAAATAGCTTCAACTATCAGTTGAGAAAATGTCTATGTCAGGACAACTCTTTGTGGCAAAACTGGTATAACCAGCCAAACACTTCAGTGGTTCCAGATTAGCAAATTAAGAACAAGGTTTCTGCTTGTCCAAACTCAAGAACAGATGGGTTGAAAGAAAAACCACTTAGCCAGTTCCCCAAATTTCCTAACTTCCCGAAGGCTTTGCCTCTTAAAGGAAAACAGACCCTCCCCAATTAAGCAGGTCTAAGGGTGTCAAATTGGTGTTGTACTTATCCCTCCTGACACAGCACCACAACAGCTACAAAGATACTAAGATCCCATGTAAATGTCCCTTGGTTAAAATGCTGATTCCACTTAGTGGTCATAAGAGCAGAAACCAAAACAAGTCTGACACTGAAGACTCACTCCTCCTTAAGGGTAGGAGTGGAATCCTTGAGGGTTTCAACAGGTATGCTCAGGCTGAAGAGCTGGGGGCCAAAGGATCTATGACTTCTACTCTTTAGAGGAAGAGGTGGGAAGCAGGATGATGCCCATACCTTAGATAATAGATTCATTCTTGCCTTGTTTAAAAACTAAATAGGAAAACATCATATTTACTTTACTTTTGCGTTATTACTCTTTTGGCCAAACGACCCATAGTTTTTAGAATTCCTTCTGGCATCAGAAGCTCTGTTTGGGTGGAGGTGGCGGGTGCCCCTTCCCTCCTATCTCAGAGTTAATTTCTGCCTGTACCACAGCAACTCCTGCTCATTCATCCTTCAGTGACTCCAAACTGCTTCTATTCCCTACCACGTCAATTCATTCTCTTCCTCTTGCCGGCAACCTCACACTGGCTCTAAACAGCACCCACCATTAGGTCTGAGCCTGAATCACAGCAAAGTGAACTCCCCAGAAAATCTAGCCTGCTCTGATTGTTCCAAGAGCTACAACTGGAACACTAACTCAATGACTCAACAGTTTAAGGCTCAGAAGCCTGGTACTTGTTACTTTATAAACAGGTAACGGCAAAGACGCTTGCCAGATAGTCGACAGCTGAAATACCAGGGAAAAGGAAAAAGATGTAAATCACTCACGTCTCCTCCAGTAACAAGCAGATGAACAAAGGCTGAATATCCTAAGTGGGAAATCTTTCGACACCAACTGTTTTTCCTAATAGGACCAGGGAATGGGAGAAATGACTGTCATTCCCTTCAGCAGGAACTAACGTAAAGGAAGCCTTCTAGAACTCTCTTCCTAAATAAAACTTGCCCTTTCCCAGTGGCCTTCACTTCTCCAGCCTTCGGCTCTTAAGAATACAGAGAAAACCATCTGAGTAACACTAAGAGCCAAAACCATCTCATTGGTATACCTTGGAAATCAATTCTGAAATTCTCTAGTACTCCCAGTTCCCACAGTCTCAAATCTAAGCTTCAGATATCCTGGGGAAAAGCCACTACTTTTTGAAAAACCTTTCATCTAGTCCACTTCTCTCACAGAACTGACTGCTTAGGCTGCTTCAAGACTCTCTGGTGATTCCCTCCCATTTCCTTCCTAGTGCAGAATCATCTAACGATGAAACTGGGTAGGAAAATATGAAGACATCTGTGATTTCAAAGGAAGGGAGGCAGGGGAAAGTAGAGGAGTCAGCAGAGTAAAATTCCTAACAAGGTCGAGAGGGTAGGCCTGTTCTTACGCTTCTTGCCACATCTCTGGGATCTGGATTTACCTGTATCAGACCTCAAACTCTCCCAGTCCCTTGCCTTTGCAAGTAAGTAGCCAAACTCAAGAGGAAAAATACCCCCTCGCCTCCCATGGAGCTCCCCCACCCCCGCCCATAGCACCACTGGGAGAAAACTCACGTAAAGGCAAAGAAGAGGGTCGTAGCTCCCACTAAGAAGATGGCGGCTGCCGAGACTGGAACATACTTGCTGGGTTTGAATCTCTTTCCAGACTCCGCGGGCATGTTGGAGCTCTGATGGAAGATCTGCCCTGCCGCATAGCCCAGGCCCACACAGCGGCAGAACAGACAAGAAAATGGGATGAGGGTGACAACGGCCAGAAGAGTACAGAAGGAAACCAGGGAAGCAGAAAATTTAGAATTATCACCCTTCCCCCTCCCAAATAAAACCAAAGGTCAAAAGATCGCAAATGAAGGAAAGCACATGGGAGGGGGAAAGGTGATTCCAAATGATGAATAACCACCTCCCCAGAACAAGGCAGAAGGAGAGATTAAGAAACACAACTTGTACAGTTTAAAAACTGGAGACAAACAGTAGGCTGTACACATGAAAATGGCTGCAGGTAGAGAACATGGGCAGTCAGACAGATCAAAGAACAGCTCATGGAGGGAGGAGAGTCTTCAAAAGGAAAGAAGGGGAGGTTATCAGGGTAGGACGGAACACTCCAAGCAAGGAAAAATTCTTCGGAGGAGATACTACAGAACCTCCACGACTACCACACTTCCACAAAATGTGAGCGGCACCTAAAGGAGGTGTTTCTATTTCAATCCAAGAAGGAAACTGGTGCCCCTTCCAGCTTTAAGGAGAAGCCGTTTTTACTGCAGTCTTTGTCCCTGTCAGGCAGTTTTCTCAATGCCACCACTCCCACACCTTGACTTCAGGGCTTGTAGTCTGGCAATGGTGGTTTAATTTTATTTACTTTCTCTTGATGGTTAAAGCTGGGCAGCAGCTGTTACAAGGTTGAGTTGTAAATCCTTTTCTTTGAAGCGGGAGGGAAAACAGAGAGAGAGAGAGAGCACACGCAAGCTTGCCTGTCTTCAGTCTCTTGTTATTCCCAAACCCTTTAAGGGCTCCTTTTCCTATGGAGTTCATGCAAAACTAAAGGGAAACATAAAATCCCTGAAGCCATGTTCTTCCCAATAAGCAAAATAAGATGAAGAAATCAATTCCACTCGATGATACTTTTAAAAGCCACTGCGGATGAAAGCAAAGTTCCAAAGAGGTCCCTGTTTCCAGGTCAGTCAATGTCTCTGATCTTTCTTCTTCAATCTTGGGCTTTCTGGATGCAGAGTTCAGCTGTGTTACAGTGCCTCACCTGGAGAAAAACAAATATCTTTATCAGAGAAATTTTTTCATGGCATTTCTTAAGACCAGCAAGGCTAAAACCCCACAAGCTACTCTGTTAAAAAGTGCCTTTTGAAAGAAAGATGGTTTTCTACTTCACTATGTGTATGTGGGAAAGGACTGTGAATTGGGAGGACAATGGGTTCAGAATTCTTCACTCTTCTAAGTCCTCTTCATATTGAAAAGAGAAAAACATGGCTTCAGCTGGCCTAAGGTCATCAAAGAACTAGCTCTTGACACAGATGGGGCCCATCTCACCTGACACATATAGGCAGTAACAAATACCAAGAATATCAAAATCTAAAAACAAACAAAGGCACAGCAGTGAAGGGCAGTCCCAGAAAAGAGACTTGTCTTTGAACAAAGAGAATATTTATTGCTACAATGAAAAAAGAAAAAAGTAGGACAAAATTAGGACAGTCTCATTTCCTTTCTGTGTATGTCTCTCTCACTCTTACCCTTCTATACTTTTTAGTTATAACCTTAAAGAGGCAAAAGCTGAATTTTTGGTCTTCTGAAATAACTGATGAAAGGACCTGGATGAGAAATGTCCCTGCACTGAAAGGTGAGATGCCCTCTATGAGAAACTGAGTCAACAAGGGGAGGGCTGGTCTTTTTCTTCCCAATTCAACAGTTCTCTATTCCTACATTGGCCTATTAGGAAGTCAACTGAGCCCCACCTTCCCTGATATGATTAAAAATAACAATTATTTCTGTTGATGGTAGTAGCAAAATAACATTAGCACTTTGGATTTTATAGGATGCTTTTCATCCAGTGATCGCAAAGCATTTAACTCATTATCTGGTGACACAGTTCCTTATCCTACTCGGTAAAATTGAAGGCTAGAGAACGCCTGAGGCCATTCCACTGAATGACTTGAGCAGTCAGGTTCAGAACCCAAGAGTTCACAGGCCCCTTTGCCGACACAAACCCTTTCTACCTCTTTCTCATCC
Source organism: Balaenoptera borealis (assembly GCF_965194805.1). Classification (NCBI taxonomy): domain Eukaryota; kingdom Metazoa; phylum Chordata; class Mammalia; order Artiodactyla; family Balaenopteridae; genus Balaenoptera; species Balaenoptera borealis. The sequence goes on from NC_138868.1 coordinate 12,343,494, forward strand.
ACTACACTACCTGCTCAGTGATGACAGCTTGGAATCTGCAGACCAAAAATTTTACTTAAGGTTTTTTTCCACCTAAGAGGAGTAATAGCTTCCTTAATTCCAAAGGCTGAAATTAAAATACCAGAAGTTTTGAATAGTGAAATATGAATGTACCCTGGAATTTAGCACTTCCTCTTTTCTGTGGCATGAAAGGCTAAGGTGCCTTCCCTTCAAGATTCATTCATTCTCTCTCTCTCAAAAAAAAAAAAAAAAAAAAAAGAGTTTTAGAGAGCCAAACAGCATTATTAGAATAGATTGATTCCTACAGGAATCAAAGCCCAACTTTCTGAATTTAGGCTTAAGTAACTTTGTTAACAATGCGAAGCAAATTCTTGCTTTACAGACAACACTATTAAAGTAAACTTGCCCCTCAAAACCCCAAAGATTAGAGAAGATGGAAAATTGCACTGCTTATATTTTATCTAGGGTAGGATATCATTTAAACACCATATATGATTTCAGATTATATTTTCTGACAGGAGAAAAGTCACATGGGCTAATACTGCCAAAGTAATTCAGAGTCATAAAAGGCCACGGCATCTAGGGAGTACAATACTGGGAAACAAAAGATATCAGTGTCTCAGATGTTTAGGGGATATGCATTAGAAGTGACAAGACAGGGGCTTCCCTGGTGGCGCAGTGGTTGAGAATCTGCCTGCTAATGCAGGGGACACGGGTTCGAGCCCTGGTCTGGGAAGATCCCACATGCCACGGAGCAGCTGGGCCCGTGAGCCACAACTACTGAGCCTGCGCGTCTGGAGCCTGTGCCCCGCGACGGGAGGGGCCGCGATAGTGAAAGGCCCGCGCACCGCGATGAAGAGCGGTCCCCGCACCGCGGTGAAGAGTGGCCCCCACTTGCCTCAACTAGAGAAAGCCCTCGCATGAACCGAAGACCCAACACAGCCAAAAATAAAATAAATAAATAAATAAATAAATAAAGTAGCTATAAAAAAGAAAAGTGCTTAAAAAAAAAAAAAAAAAAAAAAGAAGTGACAAGACAAAACCTAAGAATGTATTGGGTATAATAAAGATGCACCAAGGCTTAGCAGAAGGATGTACTGTGGGTAGTAGGGATGAGACTGCAGGGTGAGTGGGGTTCATCAGAGCCAGCAGTCGGGATTCGTACCAGTAGAAGAAAGGTGTACAAGGATGTGTATGACACATTTCAGGCTTAATCTATGGAACAGGAATATGTATATATAAAACAAACTACAGAATATGTGGTTTCAAGCTTTAACAAAGGTTCAATACAAGTACCTCCTTAAAGGGATAAATGGACATGGCAGCAAGACTGAGAGCAAAAGTATTGTTTGTTGAAATAAAGTGGTATAATAGTACAATACAGTAAATCTGAACACAGTTATCAACGTTTCATGGAATAACCCACATGTCAAGGTACTGGCTGAAGAGTCAAACAGAAGCTTAATATGGGTATTATCATCTTATACCAAGGTACCGAAGCACATGGCAATATAAATCTTGTAAGTATTTAAAGAACGGGAGATAATGAATACTCTGAAGAGATTTAATATAGTACAAAGGGATACTGGGATAAAAGGATAAAGATGCGAATATAAGGTCAACCTAGACAAGATGGCATTAACCAGTAAATGAAAAATCCAAGGCAGAAAAATGGTCTAGGGTATAACGTATAAGTGATCCTACACCTTTCATTACGTTGTCACTTTCTTACTTCTCATTTCAATGTTTTCATGCGGCCAAGTGGGTAAAACACTTTCTGCCCTGTCCCATAACAGATTCCTATAGGTAAAAAAATGGCAAATATATTCGAGTTCCCACTTGTAAAAAGTACGAAGTACTAAAAGCGTGGAGCTCCCGGCTGGTGGGGGTAGGGGAGGAAGAGGACGGATGCGAAAGAACAGGTAACAGCATGAGGCTTGAGCCAAAATAAGTATCAGAAGAATGGGGCGAGGGGACCTGAAACGCAGGGAGGGAACAGCACCCAGTCCCCAGCCCGGAGCCGGGGCACTGAGAAACACCGTATGGGGCAGGGCTGGCCGAGACAGAGAAGACGGAATCCGCGGCAGCAGGGCCCACTGGGGCTGCGGGAGCAGGCTGCGGGAGGCGGCAGAGCCTCGGGGTGCAGGGCCGGGGGCGGAAGGGGCGGCGGCTGGGCGCCGGGAGCGGAGGGACCGGGGTCCCGAGCTAGGATCCGGCGGCCCGACACTAACCCGTTCTGAGCCCCGGCAGCCGTGGATCCCCGGCCTCTACTCGTCGTCCGTTTCCGGGGCCCAAGGGTCCCGCCGCAGTTGGATGACCCGGCCCGGGGTAGGAATGGGGCCTCAAGCCACCTCCCCCTCCTTGGTCCCCCTTCCCTAGAGGTCACTCTCCCCTCCCACCTTCCTGGCCCGGCACTTCCGGTTCCGCAAGGACCCGTGTCCCCGGCACTCACCCCCGGCACGGTTCCCGTTACCGCTGCCGTCGTAGTCGCCGCCGCCTCTCAGCAGCGCCGTCCGGCCTCTGAGAGGCAGCGCGCGGCCCCCGCACGCTCCACGCCCGCCCCGCTCCGCGCGCTCCCGCCCGGCGTCGCTCGTCTTCGAGCCGGCGCGCGGCCGCTGCCCTCAGTGCCGGGTCTCGAGCCCTCCCAGCGTTCTCATTGGCTCCCTGTCCCGGGCGCGCGCGACATCTCGCGCGGGGCACGTTTCTCTCATTCATGCGGCTCGCGCCGCCGCGCCCGCCCCCGCTCACTCTCCCATTCACCCATAGCCCCCACCCCAACGCCGCTCTAGGGCGTGCGCGCGCACCCCGGCGACCGCGGCGACCTCGCGGCCTGATTGGCTGCAGGAGCACAGCGCCGTACCACGCAAGAAAACGAGAACGCGCGCGCAGGGCCGCCTGGCTCCGCAGGCAACCGGGAGAAGAGGGTGGGCGTACTGCGCAGGAGTTGGAACTGGGGAAATGGCCGAGCGAATATTCCTTTTTCCTGCCTCCTGCTTTCTACCCCTCCTGAATCGATGCAGAAATCCTCAGAAGTAAAAAATAATTATATGTGTTTACTGAAAGTACTCAAGAACAAGCAGCTACCCTTCCGAATTCGCCAACCCCCCCTCCAATAAGTATGGTACAGTCTAGACAGGCTTCTGGCGTAACCAATTATCCACTGGCCCCGGCGTCTTCCTGCTTCAGCCCCTTCATGCATTGGCCAACGGTTTGGCCACTAAATAGCCCTCCCCCAATCCCTCCCCCCTTTTTGGATGGCGAAAACTTTATTTAAAACCATCTTTAGGAAGCAGTTCTCAGTCCGACGAGTTCCCTGGTACCAGCAGAATCCCAGGATAATGGAAATGTCTGGGCTGTGGCTTCCGCAGGGAGGGGCCGCAGGGACTGGAAGAGTCAGTTGGGGGCCGAAGCTCCTGCCTAAGGCACGGGAGGAATGGGAAGGAGAGCGGCCGCGAGCCTTGGAGCCGTAGTGCCAACCGTGGAAGGAGGCACAGGGAATGCGCGCTGAGGCGGTGGCAGCCCCCTGGAGTGAGAGCCGGCTGTTGGCTCCGCTTAATTCCCTTAGTGTTTCACCGCAACACAAAGGCTGGACGCCCCCAAGCCTAACCTCTCCCAATCCGGGAATACAGACAGGAAGGAAAAGTTTCTCTAGAAGCTCCAGTCCCTGGCGAGCTGCTGGCCAGGTCTACGTAGATCACAGCGCCACATTTTGCCCTAATTAGCCCAACATAGCTGCGAACCCAAGAGCAAGGCCCAGTGTTCTTTCATTTCGCTCAAGGCCATTTCTCTTTTGAAAGCTGCTCTGGCTATTACATAATAGTCTTTCAAAAAAGTGTTCCACCAGCCACTTCTCTGAAGCCAAGGTGTCTCACTTGTAAAGTGTGATTCTAAATCCTGTGGTCTGTCCTCGGCTTTGGTGTCAAATGTTGATGGTTTAACTGTGCCCTGATAAGTTAGCGCTAAGCAGGAAGGGAAAGGAGAAAGTCTACCTTCTGTTTTCTGAGGTCTAGTCTAGTTCCTTCTCTGACATGGCATATATAACAGGTTCTAGTTCATTCTTGCTAAGGGCTTCAATCTGCCATTTATTGCATCACACTGGAGAGTTCTCTTTTAATGACAGTGTTCATTTAAAAAATGAAAAATTTAAAAACTTTAGACCTTATAGAAGGTAAAGGTAAGGTATTGGAGATACAATATTTGTTTTATTTATAGAGGATTTTCTATTTGTAAATCAGGTTGTTTCCTTAGGAAGAAATCAAATGTCATTTTCCTATTGTATATTTTTCTTGGATTTTAAGACTTCATTTCCCCAACTTCACAGATTAGGGATCTTTCTCTTCCCGCTTTCAACAGTCTAAGAACCTGTAAATTGTTTTGTCTCTTGGCTAGACAGTGCTAAATAGGAACGAGTATCCTACATTCCGCCAACCAACCACATATACCAAACTCCGCTAGGACACTGGATTACTGTATGCCACGCTTAATCACTTATCCCAAGGTTTAGAGAGAGATTCCATTTTCTTATCCAGTTTTCCTTAGGATCGTGCAAGATATTTCCTGGAAAGGATGTTTAATAGAACATAAGGTTTAAACTGACAGCCACTTCTGAAAAGTACTGCACGGTAAAAACCAGACCAGGGGTCCCCAACCCCGTTAGGAACCGGGCCGCACAGCAGGAGGGGAGAGCGGCAGGCAAGCGAGCAAAGCTTCATCTGCCGCTCGTCATCGCTAGCATCACCGCCTAAATAGCCCGCCCCCACCCCACCCCCTCCCTCCGTTCTGTGGAAAAATTGTCTTCCACGGAACCCGTCCCTGGTGCCAAAAAGGTTGGGGACCGCTGATCTAGATTAAAACAATGAGATATCCAGACCACCGAACTTCAAATAAATTACTTTCCTATAAATGTCAAGTAATACCTTATAGTTGTTTTTTTTTTTTCTAGTGTAGTTTATCTATACTTCTTCAAATCCTCTCCACTTGCATTTCCTCATGTCTATAGGTGGCAAACTACAGGGTCATTTTTTTTTTTTTTTTTTTTAGTTCAACTCACTGTATTTACAGGCAGACAAGAACAAAATGCTACGCTTGGATTTAGGTGCAAAGAAGAATGCCCATTCAGAACCAAAACCACCAAAGACCTTTTTATTTAAACATAAATACTGCTGCCTTCCCTCCTGTCCTTCTGAAATGTCTTTGCTTGTGTTAAGGCACAGTTTCCCCTCTTGTGCTCTGGATCCCACACCCTTCATTTTCTTCTGAATTTTTTGACATTTTATTTGAAAAATGAAAAACACACCCATGTAAAGAACACACCCATACCCATCATTAAATTCTCTCCCTCTAGAATCTGTTGATATGCTGAGGCATCCTATCTAAAAACCTAACAACAAACCCTCCCTTGACTCCATAACCCCACCCCCACTTCCTTTCTAAGCAAAGCTTCTTGAGAGTTCTCTATAGCTGTCATCTTCACTTCTGTTTATCTATCTCAATATGTTTCAACAGGATTTCATCCCCACCATTCCAAGACAACACCCTTCAAGGTCAACACCGACATCCATGCTTCCAGATCAATAGCCAAGTCTCCTTTGCTAGCTCCCATTATAATTTACCTGTTATGTTTGGAATGCCCTGAAAGTCCATTATTCTGCCTCCTTCTGATTTCCATTTACACAGTCCCTAAGTGACTTCATCCAATGCCATTGCTTTAAATGCCCTCTGTAGGCCAAAAGCTCCCACGAACCTTCAATCCTAACTCTCCCCAACCCTCCAGACTCATGTTTCCAACTGTCTATGTGGCATCCCCTATGGATGACTAGTAGTTCAAACTTAACGCTGCCGAAGTAGAACTCCTGCTGTTTCCTTATCCCCTCTCCCAGAGTTTCCCCAATCCCAGATCGGATCTAGTTGCTCAAGTAAAAAATGTAGGAATCAGGGACTTCCCTGGTGGCACAGTGGTTAAGAATCCGCCTGCCAATGCAGGGGACATGGGTTCAGTCCCTGGTCCAGGAAGATCCCACATGCCACGGAGCAACTAAGCCCGTGCGCCACAACAACTGAGCCTGCGCTCTCGAGCCCGTGAGCCACAACTACTGAAGCCCGCACGCCTAGAGCCCGTGCTCCACAACAAGAGAAGCCACCCCAGTGAGAAGCCCACGCACCGCAACGAAGAGTAGCCCCCCACTCACCGCTTCTAGAGAAAGCCCAGGCGCAGAAATGAAGACCCAACAGAGCCAAAAATAAATAAATAATAAATAAATAAATTCATAAAAAAAAAAATGTAGGAATCATCTTTGATTCCACTTGCTTTTCCTCACCTCTCCCATCAGCAAGTCCTATCAATTTTACCTCCAAAATATCCCAAGGCAATCTACTCACCAACTCTACCTCTGCTGCCCTCTTCTAATCCATTCTCACATTGAAGCTACCACAAGTCTCCTAACTCGTGTCCTTGCTTCTTCTCTCGCCTCTATAACCCATTTTCCACACAGCAGCGATCTTTTCAATGTAAATTATTGATAAATCATGTCATTCGTCTGTTTAACCACCTGCTATGGTCTGAATTTTTGTGCCCCCCATCCTAATTCTTATGCTGAAATCCCCAAAGATGATGGTATTAGCTGATGGAATCTTTGAAAGATGCTTGTCATGAATGTAGAGCCTTCGTGAATGGGATTAGTGCCTTTATAAAAGAGGCTCCAGAGAGCTTCCTGCCCCTTTCACTATGTGAGGACACAGTTGAGACAGGCAATCTGCAACTTGGAAGACAGCCCTTAGCAGAACGTGAGCATGCTTGGTGCCTTGATTTTGGCCATTCCAGCCGTCAAAAATGTGAAAAATTTCTGACGTTTATAAGCTACCCAGTTTGTGGTATTTTTTTACAGCGGCCCGAAGGGACTAAGACATTACCCCTCTCCCATCATTTCCCACTACTCTTGGATTATAAAAGCCCTACATTATCTGGTCTTTGCTGCCTCCCTCCCCCCAACCCCAGCCTCAACATTTACCGCTCTCCCCCTGATTCACTACACTCCAACCACATTGGCCTTTCCCTTCATCCAAAACATTAAGTTTTTTTTTTTTCCTTTCTTAGGGTTTTGCACTGTTTCCTCCACCAGGAAGATTTTGCCCCGATTTCACACAGCCATTCAGGTCCTAACTCAAAATGTGTGCTCAGAAGAGGCCTTTCCTGACCACCCAATCTAAAAAGCCTCCCAGCCACTCTCTCCTATCACCCAATCTTAAGTCTCTGCACAGCACTTACCTTTTTATGTTTAGTGTAAGCTCTGTAAGACTTTGTCTATCTTGTTCCCCGCCCCCATCTAGAATGGTACCTGTCACATAGTAGGTGCACGATGAAAATGTGTGGAAAGAATGAATGGACGAAAGGCATCACGATGCTTATTCAATAATGCAAGTCCAAACCAGGTATGACAATCATTTGCAAGAGATCAAAGAGAATGGGCTCTCCCAGCTTACCACCTGAAAGCTCAATTTACATTTTGACTTACGGTCTGGTTCCAATTAAACAACAGATTTAGCATCTATTTACCTAAGTGCAAAGGAAAGGGGACCCATCATAAAAGTTCACCTGCTTAGCTCACAGGTGGGCTCTTGGCTTTCCTCTCCTCTAGGCATTCAGCAATAAATCATTCCAATAATGTTTCTATAATCCTTAGGGGAAAAACAAAAATTTTAAAAATTACACCAACTTCTGTGATATGGCAAAAATGTTTATTAAAATAGTTTTGTTTTTTTTTTCCCAAGTATGAACTTTATTGGAAGGAGTCCTTTGAATTCGCTCTCTCATCCTGGACAAACAAGATAACAAGTACTATATACAGAATATAAAAAGCAGTAATAAATTAGTCCACATAGTAGCAGAGTGAAAAAAATGGGACTTCTCTGGAACTCAGATCATTCAAAGTGGCAACTCAGCTGATCTAAGAAACCAATTATATTCTCATGGTTTTCCTTCTGGTTCAAGATCAGAAGAGTTAGGTTACCACCACCTGTTTTAAGAGGTAGAATATATGCTTCCGAGTAGTCCACCATATACTGGTCAGCCTGGCCTCAAGAGATCCTCATACCTCAGCCCATGTGCCTTAGGTGATGGCCAGAAGATCTCTACGCCCCAGGCAGCAAGGCTTCCTGCTCATCTCTACTTAAGATCCATGAACCGGATATCCATGATGAGAAGGAAGTTCTTAGGCAGTGGGCGGGGGGCTGGAGAGAGAACAGTGAACACCTGATGCTCTAGGTCCACACTGGTCACCACGATGAAGCCAGCCACACTTGTCTCAGAAAGGTTCTCCTCTGTGCCCTCAGCGGTGCTGACACTCAGGAGATGGTGCACCATATCTCGGCCAGGGGTGACGGGGACTAGCTTGAGCTGATTGTCCTCCTGAGACATGCCCAAAGGCAGACAGGAGTCTGGGATGGTGGGTGCCCCAACTTTGTAGATTTTCACATCTGAAAATTTGACATTGAAGGCATGGGGATAGAAACAGCCCCGGAATCCATAGAAATACTCACGGATACGCTCATCCCTACATTCCCGCCGGAAGTCCTTGGAGCGCTCAACCACACCCCCGGATTTAGGGAGCAGCACAGTGCGTACAAAGTGAGGTAGGTCCCGTTTCAGTTCATTGTACAGTCGTTCTTGATCCAGAACCACAACTACATCCACCTCGAAGGCTGAGGCTGCATGCACCAGTGCCTGGTAACCAGAGCCCTTGACCCAGCCACAGGTGTTAATGACACAGCCACTCACAGAGGCCCTTCGGTTCACTTCACACCTTTGGTTGAACACATCTGCTAAACGAGATGTAATCTGCAGAAGAAAGGATCGAGGTGAGGGGAAAAAAAACCCAGAAAAACAAACCAATCTACAGCTCTTTTACCCTTCTTTAGAATAAGTGGAATCAGATATAAAAAAACGGACACTCTTAATGGCTGTGGTTGTGACCCCATAACGTGGATTTAATTTTTATTTTATGTTGCTTCTTCTGCCTCTTGTGTTTCATGTCCTGAGTAGAAATTTAATAAATCACTTAAGAATAGGTCCATAGAAACGTTTAACAATCTGAGGTTGACTTATTTTTGAAACTGTCTTTTCCAAAATCATGTGGCAATAATACCAGCTGAGAGGGAGCAAAGAATTTTAACTGGCAAACTTCTGCACAGCTTCCAACCCTGACAGCACCCCTTCCCTCCACCCCACCTTGGCCCTGGCTCTGACCTTATTATAAAGCTTGATATTGGTGCCAGGAGTGGTGGAGCCAAAATGATACACCAGAGGGGCCTGGATAGAGAATCCCTCTTCAACATCTGCTGGCCGCTCAATGTAGAGGGCCCCCATGGTACCAGGGATGGACACAGAGCCCTGGCCCACATCCAACTCCACGTAAGTGGGCCGGCGGCCCAAACGCACTGCGTAGTTGAGCAGGAGACGGCACACTGTGGACTTGCCCACATCAGTGGGGCCCACTACCATCACCCGGGGCCCTCGCTCTTCTTCCTTCTCCGCCTGCCTCCGCATCTGCTCCAAGGCTGTATGAGTGTTGAGATAAAGCAACATAGGGGTGTCCTTGGAGACATACGCCACCTCGGTGCGGCCACTGAGCTGTAGAGCACAGCCATGCCAAGTGAAAACAGCCACCTTGGCACCAGCATCAAAGGTGAATTTCTTGTTTCGGGTCAGCTCTGTGCCAAAGATTTCTGCCATGCCAGCGAGCAGCTCCAACTGAACTGACTGAGAGGCCTCCACCTCAAAGCGAAGTTCTGTTTCTCGCTCTAGTTCAAATTTAGTAGTTGGCTTCTTGTCATCATTGGCCTCCTCTCCCATCTTTTCTGTGTGGCTGCTGTGCCTAGAACACAAATATCAGATATAAACAGAAGCCAGGACTCACTTCAAAATCCTCCAGTGGACGTTTCTCCTTACCTTGCTTCATACTTCTTCTTACCTCTGATCACCATCTGTCTCACTATATATTTGTTTATTGTCTGTCTACCCTCACTAGAACGTAAGGGGGGGGTATTTTTGTTTGCTGCTGTAACTCTAGTACCTAGAATACAGCTTGACAACCCAAAGGCACCTCTATAAAAACACCCAGTGAATACACGACTCGGAGTAAGAAAAAAACGGTATCTACAGATTGAACGAAGACTTGATTACATCACCTTCATCGCCGTACTGGGATATAACAGACCTAAAAAGGCAATAGAGGGCTTCCCTCGTGGCGCAGTGGTTGAGAGTCCGCCTGCCAGTGCGGGGGACACGGGTTCGAGCCCTGGTCTGGGAAGATCCCACATGCCGCGGAGCAACTAAGCCCGTGTGCCACAACTACTGAGCCTGCGCGTCTGGAGCCTGTGCTCCGCAACGGGAGAGGCCGCGACAGTGAGAGGCCCGCGCACCGCGATGAAGAGTGGCCCCCACTCGCCACAACTGGAGAAAGCCCTCGCACAGAAACGAAGACCCAACACAGCCAAAAATAAATAATAAATAAATAAATAAATTTATTAAAAAAAAAAAAAAAGGCAATAGATGCCCAATCCCTAACCCTCTTAGTCAACAAGAAAGGGAGCCAGCAATCCGGATGCAAAGCAGAGAATACCGGGTTCGGACTCAAAACAGCAATAAGAAAACAGCTCAGCAACCACTAGTAGTGTCTTTAGACAAATAAATCACTTAACTTCTCTGTACCTTTTCCTCAGTTGTCAACTGGAGGAACTTACACTTCCTCACACAAAGTGTTGTTCTGGGGATTAACAGCGATTGCTAGAGGGGGGGAAAAAATCACTACATAAACTAGAAAACGCCGAGGAACAGCGAAGAATTATCTCCGATCCCGGGATCGCAGCTCTAGGTCCAGCATCTGTCCCAGCCTCCCCAGGCACCGAAATCTGCCCAGGCTCCAAGGAAGCGACGGTTGCGTTCCTGAGCTTATTACCTTACCTGTACAGCCACGAGCCCAAACTTGTAAACCAAAAAGCCCTCACTAACTAGGACCTAAGCCCAACGGCTAGCCACGCTCGCCTAGACCCACGCCGGAAATTCAGGCGTTTCCGCACTTGCGCAGTGGAGAAGCCGCGGCCGCGCGATGCCCCCTGGGATATGTAGTGGTGCCAGAACAGCCGCGAGCGATCGCGTTCACGCAGCCGCTCGGCTTTCTGGGACTTGTAGTTAAAGGATTGTTTTTGATTGTGACATCAAAGGTGGGCGGGGCGGCGGCCGTCATTGTTCGCAAAGCCCGTGGGCGGGCGGAGTAGGAGGAGTGGCGGTTACGCCCCCGCGCGGGGCGGGGACCAGCAGAGGGGGCCAACGGTCGCTGAGACGCGGCGGCTGGGGCCTCTCGCCACAGTACTCCCGCTCACCTGCCGTCCGGGAAGGGGTAGGGCGGCGGGAAGGGAAGGGGACTCACTAGTCTAGGTCCCACGATCGCCTGGAAACGGGGAAATTAGCAGAACACCATTTGGATACGAAGAAACCAAGGGGTAGGGAAAGTGGAGGAAAACAGCTTATCAGAGACTAACCTGGACGGTCATCCCCGACCCGACACAATGTTTGCCCCCTAGAGAGCATTAAAAAAAAATTTTTTTAAATAAACGAATAGAAGTCCAAGAATTTTTTCCAGTTACTCTGCAAGTCAGTCGTTACCCAGCAACCTCTCTCCTATTGAGCGGGGAGTTTTGTTGGGGACTCTGTTTCCCGCCCTATATCCCTGACAGTTATACAAGGTCAGTCATTTAACCCCACAGGCAACAGGTTGGGCCACGTCTATACGCTTCTGATGCGCTTGGACTTTGGAATCTTGTATTCTTTGCTATGTATGCCACTTGCTTGCTGTGTGACTTTGGGCAAATCACAGACTTAAACTCTCTGAGACCCAGTTTTTTGACCGTGAACTAGCGATAACAGTACCCAACCTCTACAAGCTGTTTTGAAGATTGCATAGGATGATGTATGTAAAGTACTAAGCCCAATGCCTGTAACATAGAAAGCATCTGATGTTAGCTCTTAAGTTATTGTAAGTTGAGGAGGGGAAGCTATAACGATGCCATCTATTTGTAGTTTACATTTTTCAAAGCCCTTTCAGGTATCCTCTTTCACAGCCACCTGTAAAGTCAGCTTTATCATCTTCAGTTTCACGTGAGGTAGGAGACTAAGGTAGGTGAAGCGACTTGCCCAAGCTAGTACTCAAACCCAAGATTTTGGAGTTTGAGTGTCGTTATAATAATAGCAAATGCATAGTGCCAAATGCCACACAGTGTTCCATGGGCATTACAGGTATAAATCCATTTAATCCTCACAAGAATCCTGTGAAGTACACACTGTAATTGTCATCCCTGCTTTAGAGATGAGTACTTTTTTCAGTCCAGCTCACAGGGTTAATCTGGGTAGAAAAGCCTGGGAAGATTTTCTGGGTTGCCTTTTTCCGGCTGGCCCCATTTTACCATTCACTTCCTAAGAGTGCCTTCCTCACTTCTCACTTCTATTTATTTAATTACTTTGGCTGCACCGGGTCTCAGTTGCAGCACGCGGGATCTTCGTTGCGACATGCGGGCTCTTAGCTGGGGCATGCGTGCAGGATCTAGTTCCCCGACCACGGACCAAACCAGGGCCCCCTGCACTTGGGAGCACAGAGCCCTACCCACTGGACCACCAGGGAAGTCTCTCACTTCTCACTTCTCACAGTACTTTCTTTGGTGATTTGCTTTAATTATTTAATTCATTCACCACGCCTCTATTAGTTCTCCAGGGAACTACCAGCTATCCCCTAATCTTTCACCATTCTTCCAAAATTCAGTTCTAGTCTTCCATTTGCAAAATTCTCTCCCTTAGTGAGCTCATCCCCTCCTGTTTCCATGCAGTCTGTCTCCCAGATTTGTTTCTTTGCCTCTCCCCTAAGGCAATTTCTCCCAGTTATCTGAAGGTCATCTTAATTTGGGTATTGTATAGCCATCTCAAGCTGACTTTAGGGAGAAGAAACCCCTCCCCCTCCTTTGGACTGCTCTCCATTTTGCTTCTTAAACACAGAAAGAGTCAGGGCAGAACACTGAAAGCATCTGTGCTTCCCTACACTCTCTTTCCTCACTTTCAGTCTTTCACCAAGCATTCCTGTCATCTCCACCCCACCCCCAAATAATACTGTCCTCACGTGTCTTGTTCATTCTCCTCTCCAGCGAAATCCTTGATAATTTTCTTCCTGAGTTCATTTAAATTAACTGGCATCCTTTTTTGCTTCCACACTTTCAAACCTTGCCCTAAAAAACTACTCACCTTCCTTTTCCCACTTCCCACTGTTTTCCTCAACAAATGCCTCCTCCACTTACATTTCCCTTCTCATCTGTTGCCCAGGCAAGAATATGTCCCTCTTTCTTTACTGAGTTCTACCTCTCAATTCCAAACCTCTGGTAACATCACTCAAGATACCCACACTGTGTTTTCAGAATTTACCTTAAACCCCAGAATCTTCCCTGATTAAATATTCAGAATTCCTTTCACTTTTTCATACCCAGCTAGCACTGCCTCCCATTAAGCTTATTTCCCTACCTTAACTTTTCCCCCTCCTTGCTTGTGAAAAGTACTTCGTTTTCTGGATGTTAGCCTTGGTTAGAAATCGGAGTTTTTATCTTAGAGGGTTATGTTCTGTGATCACCTACTTTAGCAGCTTGCACAGGGCAACACTCCATGAGAAATATTCTGGGTCAACTGAAGTATAACTGGAAACCGATACAAAAATAGCAAGAAAGATGTTAAATTCTTCATCAGACATAAATTTGGCATGTGTCTCTCGAGCTAGCAGAATTTAATAGTAAATCTGCTCTGGGTTTAGGGGTGTTAAGTTGAGAATACTGTTTTGAAACGACAGTAACTACGGGTTTACTAAGTGCCTATCACGTGCCAGGCATTTTTTAGGTGTTTACATGTTGTCTCACCTTACTTCACATCTCCATGGGGTAAACATTATTAGCTTCATTTAGCAGAAGAGCAAAACAGGGGCACGACGTTTACTGGTAACTCACCCAGTGGTGTCTGGTAAGTGTATTGGCAGAGCCGGGATTCCAACTCAGGTCTCTCTGAGACCAAAGCCAGACACTTGGACAACATCTGAAGATGCAACTCAATGGCTGTTTTGTGAGCATCTTCTGTATGCAAAGTTCTGCGCTAGGCATCGCAGTCCTGGGATGCAGAGAGGAGTTTCCCAGAGGACCTGCCTCAGAAAGTTTATAGCCCAGTAGAGAATCTTACGTAACGTGGGTGTCTCCGTTCACGAAGCACAAGTAATTTGGAGGTAGGTGATAAGAGGTTCCTGCACGTGAGATGTCATATTTGGTCTATGACTCCTTCGGGGGTATTCAGCTGGAGGCTTTGAGGCTTGGAAGTGCCTGGTACAAGCTTGGGGGCACTCTATGCCATATGTGACAATTACTATGTCTTTCTTTTCCCTGCGTCAAGGCTGGTACCAGAGCTGAGATGGGAAATGCATCATCTTGAATGTGTGTGCACACTCCTGACTCTGCATCCATCTCTCACTGTCGCCCGCCTAGCCACCTCCTTTCCTCCAGTCCTGCCACCCGTACTGTACTCCATCCTTGCCCAGCCCTGTCCTTCCCCCAGGTTCTTGCCGTCTCCTTGGCCACACTGCCTTCCTCCTCAGCAACCAGCCTCTCCTCTTGCACCCGCCCCTCCCGTCCCGCCCCTCTGCTCCCATCCCTCTGCATCACTCCCCCAGCCCCATCCCTCAATGCCTGCCCGCTCCCTTCCTCCCAACCCTCCTCCTGTGTCTCCCAGCCCTGCTCTGACGTGGGAGGTGAGGGGGGTGGGGGGATGGATGACTCACAGTGTTATGATGCAGTTCCACAACATACAGCTACATTCACCCACAGCCCGAGGTACAGACGAGAGACAACCTCTGGCCCCCTAGCAGCTGGCCAGCTTTGCAGCCCCAGTCTTGAGCCCCTAACTACCCTCCCCCCGCCCCCACCCCCTTGCCAATTGAAGGAGCGGAAGGAGAAGAGAGAAGAGTGAGCAGAGAGATTGAGAGAGAGAGAGAGAGAGAGAGATAGACGGAGATCTCTGGAGCCGACCTCAAGGTGAGGGGGCAGCCCTTCTCCAAATGAATCTTTTTCCCTTTGCAAATTTCTTCCTCCTGCTGCGTGTTGCTTTCTCCCCTTTGCAAAAGCATTATTCATCCACCCTTTGTCCTCCCTTCCCCCTCCCCGCTGCCTCCGCTCCTCTCTCAGCTCCTTCATCCCTCTCCAAGCTCTGACGGTTCCCGCACTTATTTCCCGGCAACTCTGGCTGCAGCATCAGGCATCGCTGTTTATTGTTTTGCGGCTGGTGCAGACCCCCAAAGCCCGCCCTGGGAGCCGGCTGCGCTGCTAATTATTTGGACCTTACCCTACTAAGGAATGCCAGCCCGGAGGGGGCCGAAGCCTCAGAGCAGATGAGAAAATCCTCTGTGAGCAGGTGTCCCCCCTCCCTTTTTTTTCCCCCCCTAAGAGGCACGGGATTCGCACCTGTTTCCTGGAGCCTCCGCCTCGGCGCCTCTGCCGTCAGCGCTGGTTGCTCAGCACCCCCCTCCCCCCAGCCCTCCCCCACCTCCCACGGTCCAGCCCCATTTCACCTGGGGGAGCGTCCTCTCCCCAGCACTCAGCTTGCCTTTGTTTTTTCCCCAGTCATTTGCTCAACTTGCTTCTCCCGGTAATCTGAGATGGGGAAAGAAGTGACCCCTCCTCCCCTCCTCCCCCTCCCGTGAGTGACTCTCCGGCCTTCCTTGCAGCCTCTCCTGGGCTGGATGGGGAAGCAGCGGGAGAGAGAGGGAGGGAGGCGTGCTGGAGGCTGGGGAAGGAGTCTGAGAGCTAGGACCCGGCCCCCTCCCCAGGCCCCTCGAAGGTGTGTTAGATGGAGCGCGTCAGAGGGGAACCTGCAGGCAAAGTTGAAGGCAGACCTGTGAAGTGGAGGCTGAAGAGTGCTCTGCTGGTGAGGAGGGCCTGTTGCCTGCAGCCAGAGCCCAACGTCACCCTCAACACAGCCCAAGGTGTCTTCCTGCGCCCCAGCGGGGGGAGAAGACCTGAATCTGAAGATGGTCTCTGCCAGGGGGGTTTGTAGAGAGAGTGCCTGGCGGCTCCAGGAAACACTGGAACAGCTGGGGTGCTGGGGGCCACCGCAGAGGACAGGATGAGAGCCTGTCGCCCTGGCAGCCCAGAGTCACAACACCTCTGCTCTGACTAGTGGCCTAGCATTGCCAGAGTACCCAACGGGCATCTCGGAGCCAGACTTGGGCTAAACCGTCCACAACGGGCCTGAAGGCCCCGTGAAGGAGGGAGAAGACAGCAGCTCGCTTATCAGAGCCAACAGGGTACACCTCCCTCCTTATCCAGCACCCTCAGCCACTCTGGGGCTGGAGTCTGGGCCTCTTCCTCAAAATTCTTAATCAGGACCCAGCAATTATTTTATCTCATGTCACCCACAGAGTCACTGCTGTTTGTCCTGCCCTTGGGAGAAGGTGAAGAGAAACATCCTCTGCCTTGGGCCCCAAAGCACAGGTTTTGAAAATAAGAGCCTCCACTTTTGCTGCCCATCTTAGACGCTGCTCCCACCCTACAGACACAGCCCAGGAGCGCTGGCCTCCCCGACACAGTCCCCATTTCCCACTGGTTCCAGCTGTCAGATGCGCCCGAAGGAAAGAGAGTTTCTCTCCTAGGCTGGGTGCCCAAGTCCTTAAGCGAGGGCTAAGGCAGCAATTCCAGAGGGCAGGAAAGAGAGACCGAGGGCCTCAGAGGCTGAGGAGACAAGCCCAGAGTTGCTTCCGGGCCAGAACGCGTGGACCAAGGGGCAAGACTGCAGCAGCCACGTCGGAGGTCCTTGGTACCGGCTGAGACATCCATCAAGTTCTAGTTCCCAGAATGCAGGACTCCAGCCCCAGAAGAGGGCTGGAGCAGAGTGTGTGCACCTGCCTGCCGGCCCGCCTTCCCTTTCTCATCACGCCCCTCCCTCCCCCACGAAACGTGTGATGGACCAATTATCTTGCAAACGGAGGCCATGAGAAAGAAGAACTGCCAGACTCCCCCAACTTTGTAAAGGCTTTGAGCTCCAGAGACGCAGAGTCTACCAGAGCACGTGGGACGCAGATCCTCACAAAAGAACTGAAAATCAAGGAAAGAGCACTTGCAAATGACGTTGCTCCCATGGCAGCGCTGGTGCCAGCGGGCTGCTCTCAGTGGAAAATGGTGGAGGCAGCTCCCGCCCCAGGAGGGAGAGACACCACCTCCTGGGCTGGAGGCCTGGATCCGCTGCCAGGCTTGCCAGAGCAGACTGTCATCCAGGGGACAGGGAGACACAGCGCGACTGGACGCTGAGAAGGGTTGCTGGTGATGGGGGGGGGGGGGAGTAGGGGTGGAGGTGAGCGGAGCCCCATCTTCTCCATGCCCGCAGGAGGGGCTCCTCACGCGGTCTCGGCTCTCCTGATGCACCTTCCCCTCTTCCCAGGTGACTTCCATTTCTATCTGGTCCACGTCTGGGGGGGCCCTGGCCGGGCAGCCCCCCCACATCTCTCCTGCCCTGAAACACGGCTCTAGCCAACCTGCTCCGCTGCTTCACCTGCGACCGTCTGTGTGGGAGCTGCACGGCACCAGCCCCTCCCGCCCGCCAGGGCATCGTCCTCCAGCCCGTCATGCCCAGCTGCGACCCTGGCCCGGCCCCTGCCTGCCTCCCCACCAAGACTTTCCGCAGCTACCTGCCCCGCTGCCACCGCACCTACAGCTGCGTCCACTGCCGTGCACACCTGGCCAAACACGATGAGCTTATTTCCAAGGTGCGCCAGCCAGTGGGGGCCTGCCACTCCCCTCCCCCCCCCCAGGGTAGTCCAAACATCCCCTAGGGGTGAGGCAACGAAGCCTAGCCTCCCACCTCCGCGTCCCGGGGGGGGGGAACTCAGGGCAAGGGTAACCCTGGGGTCAAGGGCTACTCAGTAGTCACTGTCGGTCCTATGTCTCCACAGTCCTTCCAAGGGAGCCACGGCCGAGCCTACCTGTTTAACTCCGTGTGAGTCTACCTCTCTCCTTGTGCATGTGTGCTTGTGTTGTGAATAATTTCCCCCTGGGAGAAACAGGGGGAGCCATCTGAAGGTGGTTTTGCAGCTGCTGCCTTTGCCTCTCCTTTTGCAAAGCGGTTCAGAAATTCAGTCTACAGTTCTTCTGCGGGGAGTCTGGGCAGAACTGCTATCCCAGCACCGGAAGAAAAAGGGCCAGGCACTGGACAGAAAAGGGTGGATTGCTGAAGGCAGGGGCTTCCATTTGGAGGATTAAGCTCTCTCCAGATGGAAGGTCCTTTGGGCTGTTTGTTTGGGGTCTAGACTGACAGAGCGACGCCACTGGGTCCTGGGTCCCTCCTGTTTCCTGAAACAGGGTCAACGTGGGCTGTGGGCCCGCTGAACAGCGTCTCCTGCTCACGGGGCTCCACTCGGTAGCTGATATTTTCTGCGAGAGCTGCAAAACCACCCTCGGCTGGAAATATGTGAGTACCGGGGCGGGGGGAGAGGGCCACCCTCTCTAGTGGAGTCTCCATGGCCCTCCAAGCCCCAGTGCCCACATGTTAGGTCTTTGCATGATCCAGAGGGGAGAGGGAGCTAGTAGTGGGTTGGACTGGGTCAGGGGTAGACGGGTTGGGGTCAGGGGTAACACAGGTGGCGGCAGGAGTGCCTGGAAGGGAACTGCTCTGTCCTGCGTTCACTGCTTCCCCTCCATCAGGAACAAGCTTTTGAGACGAGCCAGAAGTACAAGGAAGGGAAGTACATCATTGAAATGTCACACATGGTGAAGGACAACGGCTGGGACTGAGGGGCTCCGGCAGGCTGTGCCCTTCCTCCGCATGCCCCACCCTCCCTACCCCTGTCCCCGGGCCTTGCCAAGCGTCCATACCAGCATGAGTACTGCCCCACCCCTGGGGGAATCCCGGCTCCCACCAACCCCTCCCCCGCCTCCACCTCATCACTCCCAGGCCCCTTTGGAACGGGGGTCTGGGGTACCCCAGGGGTGCTGAAGGCTCAGGAGTGGGCAGCAGCCAGGGAGACAGACTGGGGGAAAGGGCTGGCTGTGGGGCCTTCTAGCCCCAAGGTCCTGAAAATTGAGGGGACGGCGGGGCGTAGACTCAGGCAGAGAGGACCACGGGAAGAATCAGTGTTTGCTCCACCTCTGTGAATGAACAGAGGACCAACTCTGAGTCATGGGACTGGTAGATCCTAGGCCACAGAATAGCGGATGGGAAAAGGCTCGAGATGGAGTGAAATTTTGGCCTCAGACACCGGGACATACCAGAGTCTCTAAGGGTGAAGTTTCCCACCCCTGTTTGTAGAAGCAAGGATTCGTTGGGGGTGGAAATCCCAAATCCCAGGCCCTGGGTACTAATAAAAGAATCACAGGGGTTTCCATTTCACTCCACTTGTTTATCTTGGCACTAAAGAGGCACTTTCGAGCATCTGACCTTTGGGCGCGGTAGAGAGAGTTGCCCTGGAACAGCCTCACCCCCAGCTGGCACATTCCAGAGCAAGCAGTCTTTGTGGGCGCTCTCCGAGGCCCAGCCACTGCTCCCTGGGACCCAGTCCCTTGGGGGGAAGGCAGGAAATCAGTGCTACGGGGCCAGGCTTCCTCGTGGCTGCCACCAGCGGACGAAACTTTTGTATGATACATAAAGTGTTTGGGTCTATTTTTAATAAAAAGGGGAAAGCAACTGTGAGGCACTCGGTCCTCTGACTTTTCTTCCTCATGCAAGTACCATACCAGTCACATACACCCCCATCCCAGGCCTGTCCCTTCACACCACTAGGGGGCAGCAGTTGCTTCATCAATGGCAAGATACCAGGGGGTGGAGATTCAGGTGAGGTTTTGCTTGTTAAGAGATGGCTTTTGTGAGTGGTCTTCCAGCTGGAGCATCCAAAACAGCTCCTGTCTTTTGGAGCCCTTGACAGTGAATCTGCTTTTGCCTGGTTTGGGCACCTGAAAGAGGTTTATTCCAGAACAAGGGTTTTCTTGGGTCCCATTGCCTTTCAGCCTGGTTCTGGAATGTTTTGGTCAGCTCATGGCCACACTTAAAGCTAAAAGGAAAATCGATCAACCAAGGTGCTGCCTTGGCAGCTGATACAAAGTGGAACAAAATAGCTCAGAACTGCAGCATCAATGCAACCACGTGACGCAAGTGCAATTTTTGGCAGTGATGTGAAATCTTATTTTTGTGAGGTCACCGACATCTGCAGGGAGGGTTGGACGCATCATAAAAATCATTGTTTTTGTAAGCTAGCTTGTTATTTACAGATTCATTTATTGATACTGCAGCTATTTGTAAGAGCACCTCCTACTTGCCAGGCCTTGTTCAGCACTGGGAATGCAGTGGAGAACAAGGCAGCCACGGCCTGACTTCATGGACCTTTCGGTCTAGCGCGAGGACAAACAAGAACGAGGCAATTCCAGTAGGTGACAACGGCTCTGAGCGGGGCTGGGGGAGTAAGCTCGGGAGCTTGTAGGAGAGGCTTAGCCTAGACTTAAGGAGTCAAGGAAGGCTTTGCAGAAGTGATGACTATGACGGCACTTGAAGGATGAGAAGTTGGGTGGGCAGGGCTTCCCTGGTGGCGCAGTGGTTAAGAATCCGCCTGCCAAGGCAGGGGACACGGGTTCAAGCCCTGGTGCAGGAAGATCCCACACACGACGGAGCAGCTAAGCCCGTGCGCCACAGCTACTGAGCCCACATGCCACAACCACTGAAGCCCGTGCACCTAGAGCCCGTGCTCCACAATGAGAAGCCCGCGCACTGCAGCGAAGAGTAGCCCCTGCTCTCCGCAACTGGAGACAGCCTGCGCACAGCCAGGAAGACCCAACGCAGCCAAAAATAAATAAATAAATAAATTTATAGTTTAAAAAAAAAAAAAAAGTTAGGTGGGCAGAGAGGAAGATTGGGGGGAGGGGGATATTTCAGGCCGAGAGAACTGTGTGTTAAGTGGCTCAAGTTTAGATGAAATAAAAGTGTCCAAAGCTGGAGCACAGATGCAAGTGGGTGAGATGAGATAGCACAGGAAAGATAGGCAGAGGCCATAACACACTTAGGAATTTCACATCTCAAGGGCGTTGAGGAAACACTGAAATTTTCTTGTTTCTTAATAAGTGCAGTCGCATCAACAAATGGCTGTTTTGTGCCCAGAGAAGAGGCTCAAATCGAAATATTAAGAATGCAAAAAAAGGAACATGAAGCTAACTGTACCGTCTCAAATACTGTTGTCAACGTCAGGATGGAGAGGCTGTCTGGGCAGAAGGGCGGAAGAGACCTGGAAGACACAGGTGCTAGAAGAAGGCAAATCAAGCCATGAAGGAATGACGCCGAGCACCCCCATCTGAGAGGCCTGATGGGGGTCTGTCCCATCATTCAGTTCCCACATGCCTGGTGATGCCTAAAGCCTTCTCTCAGGTTCCAGCAAGCGACCCGGAAACCCTGTCCCTCTCAGTCCCACTTCCTGCACCAAAGTTCAGGGAGGCTTGTCCTTGAAAATCTCTGACTTTGAATATCAGGCACAAACTAGCCACCTTCTTAAAGCTCCCCAAATCTGCCTCTCTCTCAATTTACTTATTAAGCCAACTAGACACTGTGGGAAACAGGGAAGTAACTGGCAGTCATTGCCCTCAAGTTCTTTGTAGTCTCTCCTGGAAGAATCATTCTGCGAGTTGGGTTCAAGGGATCCTATTTAATCTTCAAGATCAGGCCATGGGCAGTGCTGTCCGAATCTTGGATGCCCAGACAGGTGTGCCCTGGAGAAGCACCACTGTCAAATACCCTGTGACTAAGAGGGGTCATGCTGGGAACTGCAGGTGGAGATGAGGTCTCCTTTTTCTGCCCAAGAGCCGGGGAAGGAGCTGCAGGTGTGGAACGCCAGGGGCACACCAGTCCCTGTCCCCAGGGAGCAGTCCTTTCAGGTTAGCCCTTTTTCCTTTCCTGGGCATCGCCTTTTTCTCATGGAGGTCTATTCTGGTCCTAACAGTGACTCTCCCAATCTTATCCACCCACCCTCCAACCCCAAACTGAGTCTGGGAACTCCTCCTTCTAAGCCAACAAGCCACTACTTGTATCCTTAAAGGCTTGAACCTTTGGAAGATACTCTCATACAACCAGCAGGTGGCATCAAAACCCTCTACCCCTCAGGTCCGGCAATCTCTCAGTTGAGAATCTACTCAACCCTCTCCAAAGAGACTGGTGAGCTGTCAGACTTAGGACAGGATTAGATCTAGGCTCTGCAACTTAAGAGCTGTTAAAACTTTGGCAGCTCTGCTTAAACCTTTCTGACTCTCAGTTTTTTCATCTGTAAAATGGGGGTGTTACTTGCCAAAGTCATTAGAGGTCCACCATAATGTATTTAGTGTCTAGCACGTGGAAGCACTTCCATAAATGTGAGCTCTTCGTAGGACTGCTCATAGGGAGGATTCTGGGTGAGGAAGTCTCAACGCTGAGGAGGCAGCTGGCGCTGGGTAGCACTACGCGGCCAATGCCCTTTTAACATTGCACTGCTAGTGATAGGCGCAGACAGTAGCACAATGTGAAAAGAGCTCCGGCCCGCAGCAGAGGCATGCCGGCCCTGCCTCCTCGCCCCTTCTCCCAGTCCCCGGGCCACTCAGCTCTCCTGGCCTCCCTCTGCCCCCTTCTCATCTTCAGTACAGCTTTCCTCCCTTCTCTTCCGTCCTCAGCGTAGATCCTCTATTTTCCCTCCACTCGTCCTTTGGCCTTCTTCCTCACACCCTTCCGAGCATCGAGACCACCCTTTCCCTGAGGTTTCGGGGCTGGGGGAACAGGGTCCAAGGAGGCAGCTTGGCACTCAATCTTCACAGGAAATGACCGGGAGAAACCCCCCAAATTTGGGGGTGACATGAAGCTGTGTTTATCTGGATTTGTATCTCCGGCAGCTTCCCTCCAGAGAGGAGCTGGCAGACCAGGACCAGAGAACCCTCTCTTCCTCCCTACGCCAAAGCTCGCTCTCCTTTTTAGTTTAGATAAAGGGAAGTTCTAGGCCTTAAGGGGACAGCCTCAGATGAACCTTCAGGACCAGAGGGATGGTGGAGAAAAGGCACAGGGTCCCCAGGCTGCACAGGAGGGGAGGTGCTTCTGGAAGTGGAAGCTGCGGGCAAAGTCCCACCTCTGCATCTCCTCTTGGAGGTCATTAAATCCACTTTATGGGTTCAGCATTAAACGAAACGGTGCGGTTGATTCCCTCACCATTAGAGATAGGCTTTCATTGGCAGTGGGATCCGAATCCGAGTTGTTTCTCATTTATCCAGGGACTCCAGTTAGGGAGCCCTCAGCTCACCCAGAACTTCCCCATCCTGCCTGGTCTAACGGGCTTAAACCCTGGATAAACAATCCTGACACCAGCCAAAGGTTCAGAGCCAGGCAGAGCTCTAGGGTGGCACATTCCTGGCTAGAGCTGTGGCCCCGGAAGCTCAGCTCCAGTTCGGACCCGGTGAACTGTGTGCAGCCCAGAGGGTCAGGGGCTGCGGGGTAACTCCCCGGTGCAGCGATCAGGGAAGGCCTCCAGGAGATAACCTCCGCCTTCCACAGCCGGCCGGAGGAATGGCGGACAGACTCCCAGTTGGGAGCTCTTCCTCTGGGCTTCCCCTCCGGCCCCCTCCCACCCCCTCAGGAAGCAGGAGAGCCTCTCTCCCGCCTTCCCAGGCAGAGTTTGTTCCTGTGATCTGCAAAACGTTCTAACGGACGGGGACCCAGGCCCCACTAGGGCCAGTCGCCAGGCCTCTGCTCTTGGGTTGGGCGAAGCGGTCCCAGCAGGGAACTGGATCATGCCAACAGGGGGCAGAGGGGCAAAGGCAGAACTGCCCAGCAAGTTCCTGGAGGTGAGGGGACGATTCCTCACCAAGGGGTTCCCAGGTCTCTCCCGGGGGGACAGAAGGGAGAGGGGGCTGGGACCAAGGTCCCCTCGGCTCTCACACCCAACTCACTGCAGAGCGGGCCCTGCGATTCACCAGCCAGCAGGGCCCGTCCCCCAGCGTGGGCCCAGGAGCCATCCCCCAGCTCCTTCCAGAGGCGGGTGTGGAGACCGAGGAGGAAATGGGGGAGGGGAGGCCCCGGCTCAAGTTCTCTCCACTCCCCCTCCTCATTGGCCACCATCTTCCGGCCCCTGCTCCCCAGAGCCGCAGGGGATGGGGCCCAGCCTGCGGAAGGGAGAGAAAGGGCAGGTGGAGGGTTAGCTGGAGCAGCGGGGGCAGGGGCTGGCCTCAACTGTCTCCTCCCACCCCCGCCCCGCAGCCATGGCGACTGGAGGAGGAGGGGACCAGGAGGGTCCTGAAAGCCCCGTTCCGTGAATGGGCTGAAAGGGGCACGGGGAGGTGGGGGGATGGGGGTGCGCTCGCCCTCAACGCCCAACGGTGCCCCCCCCCCACCTCCGTCCCCCAGGACACACACACCTAGAGGCTGGACCACACACGCGCGCACACGCAAACTCCCAGCCACACTCGCTGCACAACTCAGCCCTTACTACACACTTACCCAAACAGCAAGCCCCGGAGTGTGAGCCCACGGCTGCTCCACAGAACACACCCCTTAAAACCCCACAACTCTCAGCCCAAGAACGGGCCTCACACGCACACACAGCCCCTTGGCTCGTGCACAACTTCTCAAGATGCACAACTCCCCGCCCGGCTCCAGCCCTTCAGCCACGGCGCTCCCCTCTGAGCACAGCCGCCAAGTCCCCGGCACGCCCGGCCCCAGACGGCCCGGCCCCAGCCCGGCAGCAGCCGCCCTCCCCTGCGCACCACCTCCCGCTGGAGAAGGACCGGGAAGCCGCCCCAGCACGGCGTGCCCGCTGCTCGCCAGCTACAGGCGCTGCGAAAGGAAAAAACGGAAGAGATGCCCACGAGGGGAGGAGGATGGAGAGGGGGAAAGAAGACGAGGGGACGAGCCCAGACCACCCCCCGCCCCTCGCCGAGAGAATAAAACCGAAAACCGGGGGCGTTACCCCTCAGGGCGCTCAGATACCTACACATCGCGCTTCCTTACGTTCCTCTGCCTGCCACCTCCTTCTTCCCGGGCTCTTTCTCTGCCCTTCCCTCCCTCTTGGCTTCCCTCCCTGGCCTCGCTCCCCCTCTCTCACGCCCTCTCGCACCCCGCCGGCTCCTCTCCCGGGCCGGGCTCGGATCCCCGGCGGCCGCCCCTCCGCCCGCCGGCCGGGACCAAGGTAGGTCCGGGGACCAACCGGCCGCCGCGCCCTGTCCTCTGCCGATCTCGCTCTTCCCCCCTCGCCCCCTTTCTCCTTCCACACTCCCTGCCGTCCATCTTGAATACTTGGGATTCTTGAATGGAGTGAGGAGGATCCGCTCCCCCAGGCTCCCATTGGCTGTGGGTTAACCCTTTTGAAACGAGATCCTCCCTCTCATTGGCTGCCAGGCTCCCCTCTTCTCCCCCAACCCCCATCCCCTCCGCCTCCCAGCAGCCGGCGAGGTCAGGGCGCTCCCGGGCGCCCCCTCCCCTGGCCTCTCGGCCCCCCACACCTCCACCCCCGGACGCCGGTCTCCCTGCTCTTAACGTCACACCCGCCACAGGGCTGCAGGTGAGGACAGATCCGGTTCCCGCCAAATGCGGCCCCAAGGTTGGACCGGCAGAAACCCTGTTCCCAGATGCCCCTTGTGCTGGACCTGGAGACCTTAGAAGATGCAAGAGGTGCAATTTCCTGCCTGTCTCCGAACCCTCCTTGAGCAGAAGTACCTCTCCAACGGGGAATCCACGCAGCCTTTCAGCTTCACCCAAGGCGATCCGAGAGCGCTCCCGAACCAACCGGCCCCCTGGGCCGGGCAGGAAGAGGGCAGCTCCGGAAAGAATATCTGAGGCTCTTCTGAGAGGCTAATTCCCTGATTGCCGCAGGGCAGGTCTGACCCTACCAGGAATGTGCAGCATCTGGAGCTCTGCTCAGTCACAAACATCCCCTGGGACCAACCAACCCAGCCGCCTGGTCCTGTGCTGGACCCACGAGGGGCTCTGAGCTGGGAGCCCAGAGGGGCATAGAGGAAGGACGCAGCAGGGAGTAGGGCAATGAGTCCGGCCTGGGAATGGGGTACTTTTGTTCTAGGCCCAGATCTGCCATAACATGCTTCGCCAGGTCATGTCTCCTCTCTGGGCCTCAGTTTCCTGATTTACAGAAGTTTGATCCAGAACTTCCTATAGAAGTTTCTGTGTGAAGATGGAAATGCTCTATACTGCATCATCCAATATGGTAGCCACTAGCCACAAGTGGCTACTGAGCATTTGAAATGTGGCTACTATGACTGAGGAAATGGCTTTCTAATTTTATTTAATTTTAATCACTTTTAAATAGCCACATGTAGCCAGTGGCTACCATATTGGACAGTGCAGGTCCAGAATGCCAGTGGTCCTGCTGGTGAACAACATTCTAGGAATCTTGCTGAGAAAAAAAAAAAAAAATCCTTTCTCTTTGTCTTCAGATGCAAAATCTCCCAGATCCAAATTGCAAATCACCAAGGGCATCAATGCCTAGGAAATGAGGTTCGAATCCCTGTCACCTTTGTCAGGAACCCTTTTCTTACGATTGTCGATCTGCTCTGCAGGAGCTGAGATACACACACCCACGACACATGGAAGATTAGGGCTAGCAGGATTTGCAAGTTTGCCCAACCTTCTTGTTTTTTCAAAGATAGAAGGCAAGATATTGACAGGAGTTAGGGTGGGGGATGTCACTTGCCCAAGGGCACACAGCAATTTAACACAATAAACTTAGTGCATCTCTTTGGGGCTCTTATACGCCCACCACGCATACACCATTAAGTTAATTCACTAAATGCACTTCTCTGGCCCAGGTCAAAAGTGAACTGGGGTTGAAATCAGCCAATATGGCTGATAGCAAGGGATAGCCAGCTCCATGGGAGAGGCAGATAGGCTGTCCAACCAGCACGTGAATACCCAGAGCTCCTGGGTTGTAAGAACATAGGTAGCTCAGAGCCTGTTTCCTAAATCAATGTGTGTAAGAGATCCCATTGTGGCATCCCCCACCATGAGGAGAGAAAGCCAGCTGAGAGACAGAAGAGTGAACCTGAGTTTATCCTTAGGTTAAGCAGGAAGCAGAATTAGCAAGCAGCTGGGGCTTCTGTAGGAGGAGGGGTGCAGGGCGTCCAGGATTCTGGTAGTTACAGGCTTGGTGCGTACAGGGCCCTAGCCCAGCAGACAGAACAGCCCCAGGAGCTGGTGAAAGGGACTGTAGCACCTTGTACAGATCCTTGTCCAGTCCCCACTTGTGGAGGGCGTCTGCCTGGGTAATGTGCTGTGGGTAAGGGGAAGACACAGAGCTGCCTGGAGAATGGCTTCTGTCCTCAGCACTTCTTTATTACAGGTGAAAATTGCTAAATGACTTCTCTGGTGACAGACAGATAACGAGTTCGGAGGAGGGAAGGATTGCTCCCAGTTGGGAATGGAATCTAAGAAAGCTTCCTGGAGGAAGTAGCATCTAAGATTTGAAGACCAGAAAGGATTTAAAGACAAGAAGATGGGAGGAAGGAAGACCAGGAAATGGCAAGGAGAGGAAACAACACAAAGGCTGGAAGGTGGGGAAATGGTGGGATGTGCTTAGAATGGGTAGTAAATTCAGTAGGAACCTAGGATATAGGAAGGAGAATAGCAAGGATGGAAAGTCAGGCTGAGAAAGGCTGTGGAGGTCTTGAACACTTCCCTCTAGCCTCGACTCAGCTCCAATGACATCATTTTTCTTGAAGATGCCCTTACCCTTTTCCCCTGCCAGGAGATGCCTCCTACCTATTCATCAAGCTACCCCAGTGCCTCCACCCTCAGCTTTCTGCAGCTTCTACCTTAGTCTGAAGGTCCCCATTTGTGTTCCACAAACACCCTTCCGAAGGCAGAGTGGACTCCGATTCCCCACGAGGGGATGGACTCTCTTTGGTCCCTCTCAGCTCAGTCTCCAGTCTCTGGATTCCCTGTGCCCAGGTGTGAGCTGCGTAAAGAAGGCTTCCTTTTTCACTTACCACCTTTTAAACCCCTGTACAGCCCCATCCCATCTCAGGAGTTTAAAATGGAGACCAGGGGACTTCCCTGGTGGTCCAGTGGTTAAGACTCTGCGCTTCCAGAGCAGGGTGCACAGGTTCGATCCCTGGTCAGGGAACTAAGATGATGCGCAGTGTGGCCAAAAAAAAAAAAAAAGTACCCAGGAGCTATTTGGCTCCAGCCCCTCTTACACTCTTCTCTCCCCCTTCCCCCCTCGGGACTTCCAGAATGCTCCTGGGCTTTGCAGTACCCTTTCTTCCTCGCCATCCCACAGTATGTCCAGGATCATTCTGGAGGTGGCCCTTTGCCTTCCTCCCTAATCTCCAGAGTCCTCCCCAGATTCCAGTATACCACTTGTGAGACAGCAAGACCTTCTACCCCAGTCCTCTGCCTCTTGGAAGGACTCAATCTGAAACATTAGAGACATGTTACCTCTCTGCTTAAACATCAGTGGAGGGAACTCGGCTTCATGGCTGCTAACTCACTGAGGAGACACAGGCCTGTCCATATGTGTCTCTCTCCTTTCCCCTTCTTCCACAATAAGGCGCCTTTGTGTCTCCTCTCAACTGCTTATGTGTCTGAGGGCTTCCTGTGTGGAAGCCTCTGGAATCATTGCTGGGAAACATTCCTAGCCCCAAGGTGCTCATAGTTGAGGGTTACAAGGCAGACACATAAAGAGGAAGTCAGAGAGCAACAGGTGTCCAAATAGACACAAGAACCTTCTTTCTGAGGCAAACCCATTTCCCTGAGGTCTTGATGCTATCCTTGCTTCAGCAGTTGCCCCATTTATTGCATCTCCAATCCCCTTCCATGAGCCTAGAGCAAAGGTCAGCAAACTACAGCCCACAGACGAAATCCTGCCTTTTGCCTGTTGGGGTTTTTTTGTTTGTTTTTGGTGTGTGTGGCTTTTCTTTTTTTTTTTTTGGTAAATAAGGTCCATTGGAACACAGCCCTGCTCGCTTGGTTACACATTGCCTATGGCTGCTTTCACACTACAATGGCAGAATTGAGTGGTCACCACAGAGACCCTACGGCTGGCAAAGCTTCGTATATTTACTAGCTGGCTCTTTACAGAAAAGGTTTGTGGACAGTTTTGGACCCTGTCATCTCAGAAAGCTGTAACAGAACTCAAGGAAGTCAACTGAAATTACCCTGAGATGGGAGTGGAAAGGCGCAGCCCAAACTTTCCCCCTCAGCCTACACATATGCTCAAATCTTCCCATAAGCCACCGTGAAACTTCTCACAACGCTGGTCAGTTTGCCACGTCTACCCTTCATGTCCCACCCACTCTTAAACCTATGCAGTCTGGCTTTGGCCCCTACTTTCCCCTGGAATGTTTCCCACTAGGACCACCACGAACCTCCGCATCCCTGGCCCATCACTCTTTTCTCAGTTCTCATCACACACAATCTCTCTTTAGCTTCTGCCTCTCTTGACTTTATCAGTCTTGAAATGCTCATGGTTTCTGGGAGGCTAGACCAGTCTTGAATTGCCTCTTATGTCTCCAACTATTCCTTCTCAGGTCCCTTCCCATGGGTCTTCTTCCCTCCCCTGCTGCTTAAATACACATTCTGCAAGGATTTGTCCATGACCTCTTCTCCCCTCAAGCCTTCTCACTGGACAAAATCGTCCACATACCTGATTTTAACACTCTCATTTATGTGGATGACTTCCCAATGTACAATTTCTGAACTGAAAGCCCAGATTTCTAACAGAATACTGCAGCTCCTCAGATGCTTGTCTTACTGACCAGACAAGCTGAATTTGTTCAATATCAAGCACATCATCCTATACCTCTGCCCCTCACCTACTCACCTTTGCCTCTTCTTCCATCCACCCCTTAATTGTTGCTCTTCCTAAGAGATCTGCCCTTGGCCCTTCTCTCTTTGAGGGCAATTTCATCCATTTTTACAGTTTCAACAATCACCTGTGCATGAATCACTGCCAAGTCTATTGGGGTTGGCTAGAAAGTTTGTTCGGGTTTTCCCATAACATGAAAAAACCCAAACAAACTTTTTGGCCAACCCAATATATCTCCAGGTATGCTTGCAGCTGCTTCCTTACATTCCCAAGTAGATATATGAGGTAGGTATCAGGTGCTTTTGCCTGCCTGAATTCCATCCTGCTTCTAGTAACTACACCTTAGCTTTCCTTTGGGGAGACAGCTGTTCTCTACTTTCATTCCGCATGGTTCACATGAGGCTGACCTCACCTGCCCCTTCAGGGGCAGTCCCACAACCCACGTGTATTAGGTCTATGGCTGTATAACAAATTAGTCCAAAATTTAGTGGCTTAAGACAACACACATTTATTTTCTCACAGTTTCTGTGGGTCAGGTATCTGGGCAGAGTTTGGTTGGGTCTTCTGACCATGGTCTCTCATGAGGCTGCAGTCAAAGTATCACCCAGGGCTGGGGTCTCATCTGAAGGCTCAAAGGGGAAGGAGTTGCTTCCACGTTAACTTTCAGAGTTGTTGGCAGGATTCAGTTCCTCAAGGGCTGTTGGACTGAGGGTCTCTGTTCCTTGGTGGCTGTTGGCCACCCTCAGTTCCTTGTAATGTGGGTGTCTCCAACATGGCAGCTTGCATCAACAAAGCCAGAAAGAGAGAGTCAGCTAGCAAGATGGAAGTCAAAGTCTTTTGTAACCTAATCACAGAAGTGACAACCCCTCAACATTGCCATATTCTGTTGGTTAGAAGTAAGTTACTCAAGAGGAGAAGATAAAACAAGGGTATGAATCTAGGAAGCAGGATCACTGGGGGACATAATTGAGGCTGTCAACCACAGAAGATTTAGCCAATTAAACAACAATAATTGATTCAAGGATGGGTATCTAATCAAAGTCAATCAGAATTAGACCGGAGGGGCTTCCCTGGTGGCTCAGTGGTTAAGAATCTGCCTGCCAATGCAGGGGACACAGGTTCGAGCCCTGGTCCGGGAAGAGCCCACATGCCACAGAGCAACTAAGCTCGTGCACCACAACTACTGAGCCTGCTCTCTAGAGCCCGCGAGCCACAACTACTGAGCCCACATGTGACAACTACTGAAGCCCGCGCGCCTAGAGCCCATGCTCTGCAACAAGAGAAGCCACCGCAATGAGAAGCCCGCGCACCACAATGAAGAGTAGCCCCCGCTCGCTGCAACTAGAGAAAACCTGTGTGCAGCAACACGAAGACCCAACATAGCCAAATTAATTAATTAATTAAAAAAAAAAAACCCAACATGCATGCCTTAAAAAAAAAAAAAAAAGAATTAGACCTGAGATGTTTGCCAGAACTTTGGAGAGAGTGGAATTGCTGGCATTGTTTTGCTGGCAGAAGAGGGTAAGCTTGAAACTGCTGTTGGTCATAACCACTGCCTTGTGGAGGAGAATCTGCCTAAACGGGAAACATAATAAGGAACAAGAAGGCAAGAGACAGGGAGAGACAGATGCCTGATAACATCATTTGAGAACCTGATACAGCCATGCCTACAGCAGAACCTCTCGAGTTTTCAGTTATGTAAGCCCAGACATTCCTTCTACTTACATTGGTTTCAGATGGATTCTGCCACCCACAACCAAAAGGTTCCTAATGGATAAAATGTCTCAGAAATACCTCGGATTCAGTTTGCCCAAACCCAATTTAATTATCTTACCTTCATCTTCCCCACAAAACTGCTTCTCTTCCTTGATTCTATTTTGCAGTTAAAAGCATAACACAATTGCTTAGGGTGAAAACCTTGAAGTCATTTTTGCCCTTCCTTACTTGCTGTGGAGGTTGGAATAACCCATGCAACATGGGCTCTATAGAACCGTAGGAGATGCCTTTTTCCTTCGCAAAGATGGGGGAGGCTCTAAGGTGACCCAGTGAAATACAGTCTTAACCATACAGCTAAACAAGTAACTAGGTTTTCCTCCAAGTCATTAGAATCTTACAGAATTTCTGGATGTGAATCACATGATTTAGAGGATGAGAATACTGTATCTGACTCTCATATCAAAACATACCATAGACAAAGTGAAATTCTGGCAAACTGCCTGGTGACCTTGTCCTTTGGAAGGTACCCCGGACTGGTTTTGTGAAAATATTCCTTGTCTCTAAGGCAGACTAAAAGAAATTGTGTCATTTGGAAGTCAGTCATAATTTCTTTGACATCTTTCTCCTTAGAATTCCAATCAGAATTCTAATCTTTACCTTCCTTTCCCTATGCCACCTTCATCCAGAATTGCCCTAAATCCTGTACATTCTACCTCTCAGACATGTCCTGTTTTCTCCATTACCCTGTCAACTTAATATCCACCTTGGGGTTTTGGATCATCTTCTGAAAAACTTTCTTTCCAATCTCCACTCCATCAGAGTGTGAGTCTACAACACAGACTTCAGATCACCTGCCCCAAACTGTGATGTCTCCCTAGTGCCTAGACAATGCTTTCTAACCTTTATTGGGTTATGGACCCTTTTTTTATTTTTTTTTATTAAAAAAATTTTTTTGGCCTCATTGTGCAGAATTGCAGGATCCTAGTTCCCCGACCAGGGATCAAACCTGTGCCCCTTGCAGGGGAAACACAGAGTCTTAACTACTGAACCGCCAGGGAAGTCTCTGGACGCTTTTTTAAAAAGCTGATGAAATCTATGGGCAAGGTAACTCTTTCTGGAAAAATCTGTATTTTGTGTTTTGGTGTACATTTCAAGAGGATCGTGTGAACCCTCTGGAGTCTGTTTCCTAAATATGGTGACGACATAGCCTCTCATCAACTCAGGTGAGACCTTCATACAAAGACTACATTCCAAACTTCTTCGCACGGCATTCAATGCCTTCCAAACTTAACCCTACCTGCCTTTCTAGCTGCACCTTCTGTCTCGTGCAGTTATGGTTAGTTTATGTCTGATTCCCCACCAGGTCAAGAGCCTCCCTTAGAGCAGAGATTGTGCTTTTTTATTTTTCCTTGTTATATCTCCCCAGATGGAACGAACGTTTCTCAGGAGCAACAATCAGAATGCCTAGATTAGTGCAGGATCAATTGTTAGTTCACTGTTAGTTTGGTTTTTTTTTTTTAATTTATCTTATTTTGGTGAGAATACTTAACAAACACTTAACATGAGATCTACCCTCTTAACAGATTTTTAAGGGTACAATACAGTATTATTGACAATAGGTACAATGGTGTACAGCAGATCTTTAGGATTTATTCATCTTGCTAATTGAAACTTTATGCTGGTTGATTAGGAATTTTCCATTTCTCTCTCCCTCCAGCCCTTGGCAATCACCGTTCCATTCTTTGATTCTAAGAGTTTGACTATTTTGGAAACCTCATGTAAGTGGAATCCTGCAGTACTTGTCTTTCTGTGATGGGCTTATTTCATTTAGCATAATATCTTCAAGGTTCACCCATGTTTTCACATATTGCAGAATATTCTTCTCTTTTAAGGCTGAATAATATTCCATGTACGCCTTTACCACATTTTCTTTATCCATTCATTGTCGATGGACAGTTAAGTTGTTTCCACATCTTGACTATTGTGAATAGTGTTGCAAACTATTAATTTAAGAATTATTAATTCCTAGCAGCAAAAGGATTTTAGGGTGATGGGCCTAGCTAGTATGATACAATGCCATAGGCTCCAAATCTATATTTGGGGAAAGTTCTGATTTCAAAAGTTTTCAGTTTTAGTGGACCCCACAGGGATGGGAACTTCTCAGATCTTGTGCCATGATTTTGGTTTAGAAAACCACCCCACTGGTGAACTTCTTACCACATTTGCCAGTACTAATGCCAGGAATCATTTTTGCTAGCTGGAGCCCTTTGGGACCCTGGAGAGACTTTTTTTTTTTTTTTTTTTTTTTTTTTTTTTTTTAATTTTTTGGCTGCATCGGGTCTTTGTTGCTGTGCGCGGGCTTTCTCTAGTTGCGGCGAGCGGGGACCACTCTTTGTTGTGGTGCGCGGGCTTCTCATTGCGGTGGCTTCTCTTGTTGCGGAGCACGGGCTCTAGGTGCGCGGGCTTCAGTAGTTGTGGCACGCAGGCTCAGTAGTTGTGGCGCACGGGCTTAGTTGCTCCGTGGCATGTGGGATCTTCCCGGACCAGGGCTCGAACCCGTGTCCCCTGCATTGGCAGGCGGATTCTTAACCACTGCGCCACCAGGGAGTCCCGACCCTGGAGAACCTTAAAGAACTGGTTCGGGTGGTGGATTCTTAGGTGAGTTTATTGATCTCATATTGTAGCTCTGACTCAATCCCCACCCTCAGCACAAGCCAGAACAAGACATAGGAATGTCTCCTCTGTGGCTCCAAAGTGGACTTTCTCAGGAAATCTGGGGTGAGAGAAAATTGCTCCCCTTCGGCCACATTTCAAAATTCCTCCCGCGTTCCAGTCACGCCGCCCCCACCTCCCACATACATGGGACATTTCATACCACACGGTGAGAAGTAGAAGGAAGATATTATCAGTCCATAAAAGTGCAGGATCTCGGGGGGCAAGGACTCTGTCGGTCTTGTTTGACACTATATTTCCAGGGCTACAACAGTGCCTAGCACATAGTGAGCACTCAAATTATACTTGTTGAATGACTGAATGAATGGAAAAATGGGAGAAGTCAATGATCTCGGCTTCTAACTTACAAATGTTTGTCTTCAGAACCTCTATAATTTCTTTGTGGGCACATGGATCTTGTGATTTCATCCAACCATAAGCACTGAAGGATCTAGGTCCTACGAGACCTGTCAGGATCAATGGGATGACTTCAGATTTCTCTCATATGTAACATATGCAGCATCAATAAATCAGATGCCCTCATTGTGTGCAAGGGCCTCACACGATGGTATCAACGTGCTATGGTTTTTACCTCATGACCCATTATGGCCACTCAAGCTCCAGCCATCATGTTTTATTCCAGCCAATAGAGGGCAGGAAGAAGGACTGAAGAAGGGTGTGTCCCTCTTTTTTTTTTTTTACATTAAATTATTAAGAATATTTATTTTTGGACCATTATCATTTTTTTGCCTACATTTTATAAATTTCCTACAGTGAATGTGTGGGTGTGCCCCTCTTTTAAAGAGACTCTCCAGGGACTTCCCTGGTGGCCCATCCAGTGGTTAAAATGCCAAGCTTCCACTGCAGGGGTCACGGGTTCAATCCCTGGTCAGGGAACTAAGATCTCATATGCCACACGGCATGGACAAAAATAAATTTAAAATCATAATAATAATAATAATAATAATAATAATAAATAAAGAGACTTTCCAGAAGTTACCTATGATTCTTCTCCTTACATCCCATTAGCCAGAACTTAGTCACATGGCCACAGCTAATTTCAGGGGAGGAAGTCTTTATTTCACATGACCAGGTAACCAGCTAAAACTCAGGCGTTCTATTACAAAGGAAGAAGTGGGGAACCTATTGAGGGAGACTGTTAACACGGTGGGGGAGGTGGTTTGACCTGGAAAGTCTTACAAAACCAGAGAAACCTCTCTCTACTCACAACCCCACTCACGGCTCTCATCTGTGGCGCGGTGGTCACCAGCCCAGTCCCACGTGAGAGTGGAGGGGTCTGTGCAGTGTTTAGAAAGCATGGCTGCTGGAGTCAGATGGCCACAGGTTCAAGTATGTCTCTGGACCTCTCCTTTCTTCCCTTTCTGAAGCGAAGAAAACAATGCCCATTGTGTAAAGTTATGGTGGGATTTCCTGGGAAATCCCTGGGACAGACTTGTTGCCCATGAATGGTGCTTTTTAAAAAAATTGTGGTAAAAAAACCTGTACAATTTACCCTTTTAACCATTTGTAGTGTACAGCACAGTAGTGTTAACTATATGCACATTGTCGTGCAACAGATTTCTAAGACCTTTTCATCCTGCAAAACTGAACCACTGCACCTGTTGAACAGCAAGGCCCCTGCTCCCTCTCCCGCCAGCCCTTGGCAACCACCGTTCTACTCTCTAAGAGTTCCACTACTTTAGATGCCTCACATCAGTAGACTTGTACATCATTTGTCTTTTGGGACTGGCTTATTTCACTTAGCATAATGTCCTCAAGGTTCATCCATGTTGTAGCATATGGCAGGATTTCCTTCCTTTTTTTTAAACTGAATCATATTCCGTTGTATGGATATGCCATATTTTCTTTATCCACATATTCTTTTTTTTTTTTTTTTTGGCCACGTTTGGGTCTTCATTGTTGCGCACGGGCTTTCTCTAGTTGTGGTGAGCGGGGGCTACTCTTCGTTGTGGTGCACGGGCTTCTCATTGCGGTGGCTTCTCTCGTTGCAGAGCACGGGCTCTAGGCGCATGGGCTCAGTAGTTGTGGCTCGCGGGATCTAGAGCACAGGCTCAGTAGTTGTGGTGCATGGGCTTAGTTGTTCGACGGCATGTGGGATCTTCCCGGACCAGGGCTCGAACCCATGTCCCCTGAATTGGCAGGCGGATTCTTATCCACTGCACCACCAGGGAAGTCCGATCCACATATTCTTTATCCAGTGGATGTTTAGGTTGCTTCCATCTCTGAGCTATTGTGGCTAATGCTGCAAGAATTGTGCTTCTTATTAGAAACTAGTTAGTATCAGAGACTAGTTCTCTCCTTTCTTTCATTACCCTTTGGTGGGGAGCTTCATGGTTGGTTTTTTTCTTTTGCTGTGTGTAAATAATTGTTAGGTTAAACGTCTTAGGTGGAAACAAGGTGGATGAATCTGGGAGTTTTATAGATACTGCATATCAATTAGAGGGAAAGGGAAAAGGTGCCCCAGGACATTTACAGAGTACAGATTCTCTTTAGACAGCCCATTTGCATAGATAAGAGGAGCTGCAGGGCTGTCACATTGTTGAATCCTAGAGCCACTAAAATTCTAGACTCCAGATGTTTACTTACAGGAAAGGTGCAGAACCATTGTCCAGTTCTGACGGAAGCCATCCACCCATGAATCCTAAATCTTGACCCCAAGGATCAAAGGCCTCGAGCAGCAGTAAGGAAGAAAGACCACCTAACACAAATGTGTGGTTCTCTCATTGAGAAGTAACTTATCAGGCAAAACCCTAGCTGATAGTAACTATGAGAAGCTGTGCCTTGGTATTCCTTCCTCCAGTGGTTTCCTTAGGAGACACAGAAAATAAGAATAACATCAATGTCATCGTTATAAAAGAAAATCTTTACCCAAATATGGATGTTGCACACTTTGAATCAAAAGCATTTGTTATGCATCTATAGGTATAGAGGGTATCAGAGAAGCATGGACTGAATCAGCTTCCCAAGGAGCTTCCGAGTAGCTGGAGTGAGAAGGCAAACACTCATGAACATGGTGACATTGGCTGGGAAAAGCAGAGAACACTACTGGGGGGAGGGGAGGATGTGGTCTGCGCGGGACTTAGAAGAATGACAGCATTTAAATAAGTGGACAGGATTCAGAAAGGCATTTTTTTTCTTTTGTTTTGATTTAGCCAATATGCACTGAGTGCCAACTCGGTAGGTGCCAGGCTCCGTGCTTGAAGCTGAGGATAATGACGAAAAGACATAGTCACTGCCTTCCAGGAGGTTTTCAAAACTATTTCATCAGGGGAGCAGATTTTTCTAATGAGGCCCACACTGCCCTGGCCTCACCCTCTGAAGGGGGCCCAGAGGCACCTCCAGGACACCCCGTTCCCACGAAGCACAGCTCGATGAGTAGGGGTTGGGGATACAGAGCTGACCGTCTGGCTGTGGCAGCAGAAGGGGAGTTGGCTCTGACGCTGTACCCTGGAGCTGGCCACCGGTCAGGTACCTTGCGTCCACAGTGAGCCCATCCTCCAGAACCTTGCTCTCCCATCTCACCCACCTGGCTATTGCCATGCATTTTCTGCTCAGCCCCTGACCCTTGGCCCCGTGGGACTGGTATTTGGTCTCCCACTGTGGGACTCCTTCAGACTCTGGCTCTTTAGTTGATTTAGGACAGAAGACGAGGAAGAAGTGCTAGTGTGGTTTCCAAGAGGAAACGCTCAGCAATAAGCAGGCTCTTCAAACCTGAGACGGTGAACTGGGAAGTCACCCACATGGAGGTGGGGTGGGGTAGGAGATGCATTGGGATCCTGTGCAAATAGCAGAATCTGGTTTGAATAGCATTGCTAGCCTTCCCAGCTGGGTGACCCTGAGCAAATCATTTCTGAGAGGCTGCTTTCCTTCATTTGCAAATCTGGCAAAACAATACCAAGTCACAGGATTATTGCTAAGTTTCAATGAAATACTGAAAATGAAGCCCAGGGTGGGGCACACGATAAAAGCCCGAGTGAAAGGGGCTTAAGCGAGGGAGAGGAGTGGGGAACTTCACAAGAGCCCTTGGAGTGTGGAGAGGGAAGAACAGAAGGCCAACAGCTGAGCCAGAGTGTGCCCTTAACTCTGTAGAGCCAGTCTCCCCGGTCACTCAAGGAGAAATGGAATGGAATGGGGGAGGGGGCTGGGCGGCCAGACTGTCACTCGGGGATGATGGATGAGCGAGCGTATTCCATGGCTTGTAAATAGTGCCGACTGGCTCTGAGATTCTTCCCTTGGGGGAGTGTTCCCTGCTCCTCCTGCTTGGGAGGCCCTCCTCAGGGCTCGGGGCTGGGGCTGGGTGTAAACTTTGCCCTGAAACTCTGGCACAGACTTCCAGCGGCTGGTGTGCGTGTGCTTTTCTACGTGGGTGTGAATGCAAGTATATGTGTGTATTTGTGACTCTGGTATCAGTGTATGCATGCATGTGCACATATGTATGTTTGTGTGTACTTACACATACCCATATGAGTGTGCAGGTGTGCTAAGTTGCTAGTCAAGACATGGTTAAATATGCAATGGGAGGAATACATAAAATGCTAGATTTTTGTTGGGGTCACTTGAAGGGGACTTTCAGTTTGAAGAAGTCACTTGACTGGTAGGCAGCCCACGTCCTGAGGGAGGAAATAACAGATATGACCATGCCCCTTCCTGAGGCCCCTGGTAGCCAAAGCAGGTCAGGATGGAAGAGGTGTCCTAATTTGCTTAAGGGTTTTTCTGGGGTAAGCGGAATTCACATTTCCCCAACATTTCTTCTTAAGAGTCAAGATTGTGGAGAGATTTGGGGAATGAGTGAGTATAATTTCAACCAAGGCTTAGGACAGAGAATAACAGTAAGGTCTCTAAAGTAAAATTTCCTTGAGAAAAATGGAATCTAGGTTGCTAAGCACTAGGGTCTACTCCCAACTCCACTATTCATCAGCTATG
Source organism: Balaenoptera borealis (assembly GCF_965194805.1). NCBI lineage: Eukaryota > Metazoa > Chordata > Mammalia > Artiodactyla > Balaenopteridae > Balaenoptera > Balaenoptera borealis. The sequence goes on from NC_138868.1 coordinate 12,382,721, forward strand.
AGACCTTGAAGGAGTAGATTAATTGCTCTCTAAGGCTTCATTGTCCATTGACAAAAAGGGGATAATACTGGCATGGTGCTATCATATATTATGTAAATTTGAATTATGCAAATTTGAAAAACTGCAAATCCCTCTAAATTAAAAAAAAAGTCATCAAGTTTGCATGATTTCAAAATTGGTGTGTCAAGTGGTTTGTAGGCTGTTTACAACTATTACCCCATGACAGCATCACTTGGGCTGGCGAAAGTAAATAACCACTATCAGAATTTCTATCGTGAATCAAACTGTTTACGTGCGTCATAACTTCTGATAGTGACCTTAATGACTAATGTGCTATTATTCTAATATTCAACATTATCATTTAAAATATTTTCTGTATCCTAGAATGATGTTATCTTAGAGTTCATTAAGTGGTGGCATTAGTGCCAAAAAACACTCTCCAAAATCAATAACTTTGTAATGGAATTTAGATATGATAAAACATTATGAAAAAGCCCAGTAACTGTCATAACACGCCAAGAAGTTAGTTTAGGAGTGCCTACTCTATGAAACGTGAGACTTTTGGGGTTTAGTAAATAAAAAATAGCACAAAGGCAAAAATATTCTACAGTAGTTGAAGATTCCTTTCCCTACTTTTTACAATTATTCTTCTGGGAAATATAGTGTCAAATTATGTGAGTCTTGAATTATCCAGCATCTTCGGTAACATATCTTTTTCATAAGGTGTGATCTCCTCTTAAATGAAATTATGTAACCCATGAAAATTTCTCAGCTTGGTAAATGCGTATGCATATTAGGTAGTTTTTACTGTTATTCTTAATCCCAGCCCTAAGGGTTTTTAGGGACCAGGTGGATTCTGACGCAGCATGTGGCTCAGGTCGGGAAGTCTTCTGGAATCCAGGTAGAACCTAAAGCTATTGAACTTTTGAAAACAGTGGCTGAATGAGTGTAAACTGTTAACTCTGGAATCAAAGTTTAAATCCCCGCAGTAGCTGTTTAAGAATCTGGAACAGATTATGTGTCCAAGAGGCTACACAGGACAAAGTTTCAACAGTGACACCATGTGGCAGCAAGGACTAACTGCAATGCAACCCTAATCACACTTCAAGATTCTTTCTCTGAACACCCTCAACTAAATCCACCAGTGGAGGATTGTGTCATTGGGGATGGGAAGCAGATGACTGGAACTTTGCCTGTCCCAGAGTGGGACTGCAGGGCAGGACGAGGAGGTGGGCGTCTTAGATGTGTGTGTTTATGAGTGTATGGCCCTCTGTCTTCCTCATAAGTGACACCTGTGGGTGGAGGAGCTGGGGGTTGTTAAGTATGCCAGTCACAGAGACAGCAGAAAAGGAAGGGTAAAATTACATGCAGGCAACATGACATTTCATGTAATAAGTTGTTTCTAATATTATAATGATACAGACAAAAAGTTCTTGATTCTTTAAGGAAAATCTCAGAGTAGCAAGCTGTTGGGGAAAGTTGCTGACTTTCTCTACATATACATAAGACCACTATGGTAGATTAGAAAAATGGGCACAGTTATTCATGCTACCTTATAGGCATGCCTTTTGCAAAATGACTCTGCAGGTCTTTTCTTTAAAAGTGGACACGTTTCTGGAATTCCCTGGCGGTCCAATGGTTAGGACTCTGTGCTTTCACTGCTGAGGGCCTGGGTTCAATCCCTGGTCAGGGAACTAAAATCCTGCAAGCTGCGCGGTACAGCCAAAAAAAAAAAAAAAAAAAAAAAAGTGGACACATTTCCCTGACGCTTTGAATCTAAGCTGGCCTGATGATTTGTTTTGGTCAATAGAATGAGGCAGAAGTGATGTTATATTACTTCCTAGCTTCAGACTCAAGAGGCCTTGTGTGTTTCTGCCCACTTTCTTAGACCCCTGCAACCTCCATTTGAATAAGACCAGACTAGCCTCCTGGAAAATGAGAGACCAAATGGAGCAGAGCCGGTGAGCTGATTCATTTCAGCCAAGGTCCCAGCCATATGGAAGAGCCTGTACAAACCCAAAGCCAAACCTCATCAGACCTTCCAGCTAACCCCCCAGCTGACTGCAGCAGACACATAATCAAGGCCACCCTAAACCTGCCAGGCCCTCACAGACTCAGTGACTCATGAGCTAAATAAATGTTTATCGTTTTAAACAAACTAACCCCCTAAAAGGGACACGTGCCCTCTTACAAGAGAAGCCTCAGAACAGAAAATATTTAAATTCCCTTCACTCTCAGACTTTCTACTCTTTCCAGATGTAAAGGAATCTCCTCTTTCCCCCTACCTGGATGTGGTGATTCATTCATTCAATCATTCATTCACTCAATAGATTTTTTTTTTTTTTTTTTTAATGTAAGGCACTTTGATAGGCGTGGTGGGGCACATGGTGCAGGGCATAAAAAACACAGATCTGATGTATTATTATCATTTTAAATTTTATTTATTTTTGGCTGCATTGGGTCTTCGTTGCTGCATGCGGGCTTTCTCTAGTTGTGGTGAGCGGGGGCTACTCTTGGTTGCGGTGCACGGGCTTCTCATTGCGGCGGCTTCTCTTGTTGAAGAGCATGGGCTCTAGGCGCGGGCTCAGTAGTTGCGGAATGCAGGCTCTAGGACGCGTGGGCTTCAGTAGTTGTGGCGCACGGGCTTAGTTGCTCCATGGCATGTGGGATCTTCCCGGACCAGGGATCAAACCAGTGTCTTGTGCATTGGCAGGCGATTCTTTTTTTTCTTTTTTTTTAAAATTTATTTATTTTACTTATTTATTTTTGGCCGCATTGGGTCTTCGTTGCTGCACGCGGGCTTTCTCTAGTTACAGCGAGCAGGGGCTACTCTTTGTTGCGGTGCGTGGGCTTCTCATTGAGGTGGCTTCTCTTGTTGGGGAGCACGGGCTCTAGGCACGTGGGCTTCAGTAGTTGTGGCATGCGGGCTTAGTAGTTGTGGCTCACGGGCTCTAGCGCGCAGGCTCAGTAGTTGTGGCGCATGGGCTTAGTTGCTCCGCGGCATGTGGGATCTTCCAGGACCAGGGCTCAAACCCGTGTCTCCTGTGTTGGCAGGCGGATTCTTAACCACTGTACCACCAGGGAAGTCCCAGATCTGATTTATAGTCTAGTTTGAGTAGAAAGGAGATAAACCTGGCCCAATAAGCCACCTCGTACATTCGAATTCAGACAATGTGGGATCAATTTATAGATGCGTGATATCGGATAGTTACTTAACCTTTCTGAGTTTCCGCTTCCTTATCTCACAAACAGGAATAATACCTGGCTCTCAGCATGGTCGGGAGGGTTAAAAAATTTGTAAAGCTCTATGCCCATGGGTCAGGATCACATTCTCCTTCAAATTTGGGGTTGGCACTGAGCACCATCTTTATCACATCAGGATCTCCCCCAAGGAGGGGGGAATCTTCCTAAATTTGAGAGGTGACTGCTTTCAACAGTTCCTCACATAGGGCTCAGTGTAAGTCCAGCCCCCCAGACAGGAATTTGGCATCTCTCCAGCAGCCTGAGAAATTGACTGAGAAGGGAAGGACATACAGAGATCACTCTGCAAATCAAGCCTGATGTGAGCAGTCTCTCCATGTCCACCAAGCTACAAATCAAGTTTGGGTGATTCTTATTTGGCTCTCAGCCTTGGCTGGGAGACTGAGCTGCAGGGAAGGCCTCTGGCTGGGGACCTGCCATTCTAAGGTTTTGCCCCAGAAACAGTCCACACGGGGAGCCAGGTCCTGAAGCACAGTCTGAAGATCGGGAAGCAAGCAGGAGTAGATGAACGACAGGGCAGGGGATAAGCCATGAACCCCCTCCATGTCTTCTTTCTTCCCCTCTCAGAAACCCCTGACCTCAACCAGAACATGCATAAACTAGAAAGAGCACACAGGAAGCTTGGGTCTTGACTTCCCTGGCTGTCCAGTGGTTAAGGCTCTGCGCTTCCAACGCAGGGGCACAGGTTCAATCCCCAGTCGGGGAACTAAGATCCCACATGCTGTGCGGCATGGCCAAAAAAAAAAAATGGAAGCTTGGTCACCACTGATCCTGCACTTCAGCCCTGATCTTGGCACCCCTCCCAGGCCATAGAGAAGGAAACCAGCCCAAAGGGCAGAGAGCTGCAAGTGTGGCTGCAGTATCCAGCTAGGTCAGTTACTGCACTGCCCTCCCATGCCTGCTTCTCCTTATCACCAGGGTATGTGAGAGGGGTACAGAGAAGCCAGATTCTATAGAAGTCCCTATGGTGAGAGCTGCAGTGATGTAAGCATATATCCTAATGGCTCTGATGGCCTTAAGGAAGACACTCCCCGCATAGAAACATTTCAGGCAGGGCTACTTTGACCTAAATTGAGACACTATTAGAAAATTAAATCAGATACCTGATAAATGTCTGTGGACTGACGGCTGAATCCCCATGTGTCGTCCTGGGAAAGTAGTCATACCTCTGGGCTGTTTGTGCTTGGGAACCTGAATGTCTGAGTGTGTGAGAGAGCTGGGAGGTGAGGGGGCAAGCGGGGGGTAAGGGGCAGGGGGCAAGGACAACCAGACCTGCAGCTGAAGGGCTAAAGCCAGAAATCAGTCAGCATGTTTGGGTTGACAACATTATAACAAGGAGAGGGGAAGGATGGGAGAGGAGAGAGACGTAGTGGCCGGGGCGATGGGGGGGAAATGGAGGCAAAGAAAGGAATAGAGATTGAGACAAAAAGGATGAGAAGGAAAAAGACGGGAAAGAGGGAAATAGAAGGGCTAAGAGCTGGAGCATCAGTGAGTCTCAGAGTAGAAGCTGGAAATGAGGAAAACTTTTCTTTTTTTTTGGCCACACTGTGTGGCACGCGGGATCTTAGTTCCCTGACCAGGGATCGAACCCGCATCCCCTGCAGTGGAAGCGCGGAGTCTTAACCACCGGACCACCGGGGAAGTCCCCCAGGAAAACTTATTAAGAAATAACTTCAGAGACTAAAAAAAATGCTCTGTGTTAAAAATCTATCTTCCTATCCGTCTCCCCCATCAAGCTATAGGTTTTGGTTTATTTTATTTTTTAAAATTTATTTATTTTGCCTGTGTCAGGTGTTAGTTGCAGCACATGGGATCTTCGTTGCAGCACGTGGGCTCTTTAGTTGCAGCATGCGGGCTCTTTAGTTGCAGCATGTGGGCTCTTAGTTGCGGCATGCATGTGGGATCTAGTTCCCCGGCCAGGGATCGAACCTGGGCCCCCTGCATTGGGAGCATGGAGTCTTACCCACTGGACCACCAAGGAAGTACCAAGCAATAGGTTTTAAAGGCAGGCATTAGGTTTAAGCCATCTTTATATCCTCTGTGCTTAGCATAATGCCAGACACATGCTAGGTACTCAGTCAGTTGGTTGAACAAATGAAATATGAAGAAAAGGCAGGACTTGAAGGCAGAAGGGCAGAGACATAGAAGAGAGTGAGTATGAGCTTAGACTTCAGAGTCATAAGGATGTGCTTTCAAATCCCCGTTCTGCCATCTAACTGCAGGACTTTGAGCAAGACAGCCTTTCCGAGTTTAGAGTTTACCATATAAAGTTGTTGTGAGGATTAAATGTCTGCAAAGCTCTTAGCAGACAGCCTGTGTAAGTGCCCAACAATGTTAGCTACTGTTATTACTGTTGTCACAGTTGTTGCAAACAAATAAGCGAGATAGGGGCTGTGATAAATGGATTGTGTGAAAAGCCCCCAGTTAATGACTCTGCCCTGCCACTTTGCAGTGCCTTTCCACTCTAACTCTCGGTCTGGCCATGTGGCTTGCTTTGGCTGATGGGACAATGGTAAACGTGATGCAAGCAGAGGTGCAGGGTGTGAAAAAGACTGCCTATCTTTGACTCCTCACTCGGAACTCTGCCACTGCAGGCTAGCACTGCTGGAAGGATGCCGGAGACATGCAGGGGACAGCCAAGGTGTTCCAGCTGAGGCCATCGTAGATCAGTCGTCCCCAACCAACCCACCAACTATTACAGATGTATGAGCGAGCCCAGGGAAGGTCGGCCAGGTCCATCCCAGATCAGCAAGACCACTCAGCCCTTAACCCCCAGACTTATGTGAAATAATAAATGGTTGCTATTTTAAGCCACTAAGTTTGGAGTGACTTGTTACAGCAATAGCTAGCCGATATAGGGGCCTCGGAAGCCCTAGTCCTCTAAAATTGAAAGGCAAATGAGAGAGGAAGTCATGGACTGCCAGGTTTTATTTGTAGAGTCTGCTATATCTGTACCAGAGAAAGCTGCGAAAAGTGCTTTGGAGAGTCACAGGGAAGGGATGATAGAAGCAGGTGCCCTCACCAGACCCCACGGGAGCCCTTCAGGTGGAGGGCAGACCTGAGGTGGGAGGCAGCCGGGGACAAGTCTAGGCAGGCAGCAGCAGGGCTGCAACTAGAAGAGCTGAGGCCAGAGGGGTCGGGCTTGCCCTGGTCGGCCTCCTGCAGGTCTCAGGTGCTGGGGTCATATATCCGCCCCATGAAGACCGGGAACTTGTGCTGCTGGTCCCAGAGCACAAAGAGGAAGGGCTGCTGCACTTCAAAGACCAGCAAACTGCGGGCCACAGAGACAGCCGAGGCTGCAGCCGCCTCCACCCCGCTCTCCGTCAGCTCCAGTATGGACTGGTGCTGCATCGCAGAAAGCTGCAGATCCGGGTCCTCTGTCAGCCCGCACAGGTTGATGTCGTAGGTAAAGTCAAAGAATTCTAGGGCATAAGCAGAGAAAAACAATGAGTCAGAGACCAGCACGATTGTACAACACGGGGAATATAGCCAATGTTTCGTAGTGACTGTAAATGGAAAGTAACCTTTAAAAATTGTATAAAAGGGACTTCCTTGGTGGCGCAGTGGTTAAGAATCCACCTGCCAATGCAGGGGACATGGGTTTGAGCCCTGGTCTGGGAAGATCCCACATGCCGCAGAGCAACTAAGCCCGTGCGCCACAACTACTGAGACCACACGCCACAACTACTGAAGCCCGCGCATTCTAGGGCCCACGTGCTGCAACTACTGAGTCCGCGCGTCGAGAGCCCATGCTCCGCAACAAGAGGAGCCACTGCAATGAGAAGCCCGCACGCCGCAATGAAGAGTAGCCCCCTACTCGCTGCAACCAAAGAAAGCCCGCGTGCAGCAATGAAGACGCAATGCAGCCAAAAAATAAAAAATAAAATTGTATAAAAATTTTAAAAGTTAAATTAAAAAATAATAATTTAAAATATTTTTTTAAATACTGCATTAAAAAAACAACCCAGCACAAAACCTTCAGCTGTTGGAGACGTTTGTCCTGAATTTTCTGGGTTTGTCCCAAGTTCCAATACCCTCTTTCTCCTCCTCCTCCTTGTTTATCAAATTATAATCACATTATAATGTGCCTTCCGGTCCAGTTCATGGGATCCTCTGACAGTGGGCCCATCTTCACTCCAACCACCACTTTCTCTCAAGTGGTGAGAAGCCTTGCCCCCAACCCCCCAAAACCCTGAAAAGTGATGCCATTGCTTCCTTATCAACAAGGACCTTGGAAGTGAGGTAATGTATCGGAAAGAGGACATATGTTCTCAAATGAGGTCACATACAAGGGTGTGATGTCATATACTAGGAAACAAGATCATCTATTAGGAAGTCAAGTTCTATAACAGAAAATGAAGTGATATATTTGGACATGACATCAAAGATCAGGAAGTGAGGTCTAAGGTTAGGAAACGGAGTATCTGTTGACCTCCCTAAACTCAGAAGCCTCCAGACCCTTTAGTAGAGAGCTTCTTGCATATGCCGTGGGGTGGCTGAGTTTTATGACATGTCTCTGAGGGAGAAGCATCCACTCCCACCTCAGTGACCTGTTCCCAGTGTCTATGTCACAAGGGACCGCAGTGGAAACAGTTGGGAGGGCTGTCGACCTATATTGGGGTTCCGGCTCACTTCTAACCAGCTTAAGGGACCTTGAGTAAGTCATGCAAACTTTCTGAGTCTCAGCTTCCTCCACGATCCAGTGGGATAATCAGAGGATTGAGGGGCAACCTGAGATTACAGATGAGAGGGTTAATGGAATTTCAAGGCCCGCCCTCCACCCCCAGCCCACCATCACAACCTCTTCTCCTCTGATGGCCTAAGATCAGTCCTGCCAGCGCTCACCCAGCATGTCCTGGTTGCTCTTTACTTTGATGCGAGGCATCATCAGGTGCGTAGGATGGAACTTGGCCGACTCCAGCTTCCTCATGACGGCCTTGAAGACAGGGGGGCTGAGAGCCTGCTCCAAGTCTTCGAGACGGTGTTTCAAGGTCTGAGGCACCAGGATCACAAAGCTCAGGTTGTGGGACAGCTGCAGACGGGCCACCTGGAGAGTAAGACATGCACATTGTCAGTCTTCCTACCCCAGCTCTCTCCCGGCTCCTACCCTCTGTGTCCCAAGGCTGGTCTTCAGTCCGCTGCTACGGTCTGTACTATTTCAACAAGCAGCAGCCAGAGCTAGGCTCCCAGGCTTTGCCATGAGATGAGGATGCCAGCTGGGTGAACAGTGCTGGTCTAACCCTGTGCTGGTGAGAGGCAGAGGAATGAGCACGAGTTCTGATCACACAGGCTGAGGATCACGTCCTGACTCTACTGCTGATTAACTGTGCACTACAGGCAAGCAATCTGATCTCTCTGAGCCCAGCTCCTTTCAAGCATGTTGTGCAGAAAGTATATAACGTACATAATGCACCACCACAGTCATCAGGTTCGTCCTTTTAAAGACTTCTGATGGCTTTTCACTGCCTACGAGATTAAGTATAAACTCTTGGTCTGGCATTCAAGATTGTGTACAAGCTGATCCTAGCCTACCTTTTCAGCTAGTTTGTCACTAGAAGGACTTACAACTGGTGGCCAGATAAAAGTATGAGAGAAATGCAGGACCCACAAGTCCAATACAGGGGTGTTCTCAACTCAGGGCAAATTTGCCCCCAGTGGACATCTGGCAATGTTTGGAGCTGGCAGAAACAGGAGCTCACAGTGCTACTGGCATCTAGTGAGTAGAAGCCAGGGACGCTGCTAAATCCTACAGTGTCAGGGACAGCATCTTATAATGAAGAATCATCGAACCCAAAATGTCAATAGTGCCAGGACTGAGAAACTAATAGGAGATAAGAGACTATTACTGAAATGGCATTATGGTTGAGGTTGAGAGATGGACAAGAATAATCTAGAATGCAGAATTCAATTGGGCAATGAAGAAATTAACTGAAAACAATCAATTGTTGGACTTGAAAAAATGGTCCAGAAGAAGCAGGTTGTACACTGATTTATCACCTGAAGAGCATGGACATGGGGATCCCTGTTGACAGAGGCTCTAGATAGGGTACACTCATCTGGCAGTACACACCCTTCATGTCCCGTGTACAGACCTTGCCTCTGTGACCAAAAAATTACCACACTGTGGTCTTGAATTTTCAAGCCAACAACCTGAGCATACCTGAGTTGGTAAACCTAACCCCCTTCATTGGGTAAGTACTCTTTAAATCCCAGGAAAATTTAGAATGAAGTATGGGAATAACAAAATAAGCCAACTCTGTAGTATTAACACCAGGTGATAAGTTCAGAGCAATCTGTGTTTGTTATTTAAAATGGCGTTTATAATTTTTAAGAGAATCAGACATGCTAGTTTTATGCTTTTGAACAAAAAGGTGTGGGATAATTTCATTTGGTTTGAGACTGATGTTGAGATGTTGACTGAAAGTTGATTTACTCTTCAGATTGAATTTTCAATTCACAAGTGGGCTTTAGTGCTAGCAAGATGTGGCCAAGCAGGGCTGTAATTCTGTTCTGTCAGGTATCTGACATGCTAAAAAAGAAAATCAAGTATATCAAATGTATGAAGTATTTATAAAGTATATACATAAGCTCAAAATGCTTAGGGGAATATTAATTAACCATATTTGTAAATGAAACAAATGGTTTAAAGGAGTTTAATCTGTTCAAAATGGCTTAATTAAAGAACAAATGAAAGTTAGTGTTTTATATAAATATATGATTAATAATGTAGCAAATTCAGCTAAAAATTTAAAGGCTTAAGTAAAACTTTGATTTTGAATTTATAACATGAATATATTAAATCAAGTATTTGTTTAAAACCCACGAAACTGTAAAGACTGGGGTTTTTTTTGCATAAAATTCCTTCTTTGCCATTAAAAAACCCTCACATTGGGGCTTCCCTGGTGGCGCAGTGGTTGAGAATCTGCCTGCCAATGCAGGGGACACGGGTTCGAGCCCTGGTCTGGGAGGATCCCACATGCCGCGGAGCGACTGGGCCCGTGAGCCACAACTACTGAGCCTGCGCATCTGGAGCCTGTGCTCCACAACAAGAGAGGCCGCGATAGTGAGAGGCCCGCGCACCGCGATGAAGGGTGGCCCCCGCTTGCCGCAACTGGAGAAAGCGCTCGCACAGAAATGAAGACCCAACACAGCCAAAAATAAATAAATAAATTAATTAATTTAAAAACAAAACAAAACAAAACCCTCACATTGATATTCTCCCCCATATACTCTGAGTTAGAGGGATGCCCTGAATCGGCCATATATAGTCACTCTTCTCTGCCTTATGCATGTATTCTGGTTCTGTTAAATAGTTGGGAATGTTCAAAGCCATTGGATAGGGACGGATGGACGGAAGGGTAGAAAAGTGCATGAATGGTTAAGAGTGGTCAAAAGTAACCACCTCTGTGACGTCTTCCTAGCCATTCATACTAAGGGAGTTGCTCCGTTTAGCATCTTCCATTGAATTCATTCATTTATTCAGCAAACATAATGAGCACTTATTATAGGTGGTATTGTTCTAGGCCCTCAGATATAGTAGGAAAAAAAAGAGATAAGGTCTCTGATCCCAAGGAAAGAGACGGTATCTCAGGGAGATAGATAATACTGCAATCAAATAAGTAAACAACATAATTCAGATAGTGATAAGTATCATGGATATAATAAAACAGGATGATGTTACAGGGTGAGGAGGAGGCTACTTTAAGGAGGGGGAAGGTCTCTCCACCAAGGTGGCCTTTTAGCTGATACCAGATGAGCAGAAGCAACAAGTTATGTGAAAATCTGAGTGAAGAGGGTCCAGGCAGAGGGAAAAGCTGGGGAAAGCTCCCCAGGTGGAAACAAGCCTGGCATGTTCCAGAACAGATCCTATATTTCTCAGCCTGGTACCAAGTCACTGGGTATCTCCCATTGTTTTCTGCCTCATAGTTCTGTGTCTTGCTGCCCTAACAAGGCAGGAGTCATTGGGCACGAGAGAGTTTACTAACTAGAATCTTCTGGGCTCCATGTTCTCTCTTCCCTCCCTCCTCATCCACTGAAATCATACTGTTCAATTTCTGCTAAGGAACTTAAGCCATTTAACACATGCACACACATGCACTTACCACATACATGAACGCATGGATATACCTAGACATGTGTACACATACAGATGCATGCTGTGCACAGGTACACACCCAGAGGACTTACTAAGCCAGCAGGGCCTACTGGTGGGTTGACTGGAAAGAGAAACAGAGGCACAGAATAGGAACACGACTCACTTTTTGCATTCAATGCAGTAGAGATGCATGAAGAAATTTTAGAATCCTGCTTTCCAACCTCAAATATATAATGCCTGCCTCGGCCAAGGCTGGAGAGGGGGAGAAGGAGAAAAGATAGGGTGGAAATAGAGTCAGAAGCAGTAGAAATGATGAATTAAGGGTAAGGCTATGCCCCACACCGATGGAGCCACAGCAGGAAAGAAGTCAGGATATGCAAGAGGCTCTGAAACAGGAGTGCGAAGGGCCAAGAACTTACCTTGGCCTTCAAAGTCGGGTCTGTGAAATGGGCCACAGGGTACTTCTTGCTATTCATCATGGGCACTTTTATCACAGAGGATCCGCTGTAAAAGGCCTTCATATTTGTTCTGCTGTGGTTAAATGTTGTCTTCCACTTGGCTAGAGGGAAGAGTGGGGGAAGGGTTACTCTAATGCAGGTGGGGAGAGGATGAAGTGGAGTTAAAAGGTTCTGTTAGCAAGGGGTGGGGCAGGTACCATGGGATCCAGTCTTGGAACTTGGGGTTGAGTGGGTTTTAAGCCAGGAGGAGAAGGAGGAACTCAGGACGGGAAGACATCCTGGTCCAGGGCCCCCTTACCACTCAGGTAGATAGCGTTGAGGAGGACAAGGCGGGAGTCGCTGGGCAGGCTGTCTAGCAGTTGTCTGATCTTGTGGTTGGTCTTCTTGGCTACCCAGGCATTGATGAACTCCAAGTTGCCTTTACCGTCATTTGCCAGGGCTTTGGGGCTGTTGCCATACAGGCTCTGAGAGGCATTCGCAAAGGTGTCCCTTATAGCCAGGTCTGGCAGCAGAAGCAGGTTGAGAGAGGGAGGCATGAGATCCTGGAACACTCTCTCCCCTTCCAAGAGCAGGCTTGGAGAGGGAGCTTGTTTCCCATCACTCTTCCTGCTCCAGTGAACATAGTATGTCGGAGCAGGGGTCCAGCGCGCCCCTCTTACAGATGTGCTCAGTGAGACCCAGAGAAGGCAAATCCTGAGCTAAGAGCAGAACTCATCCGAGGCTATAACTGCCTCTATTTGCCATGGGACCATGGCTTGGCAAGGTAACTCTTTGAGATCTTAACTTCCATTTGCCTGTATTTTCCCTCTTTTCTTCCCTTAATTCAACAGGGAACAGACTCTGCTTTTCAGCCTCCCTGGAAGGTGTGTGACAAGACTTCCTGGGTTTTGCTCTCCAAAGCCCAGGTCCACTAAAGAAAAAAAGTGTTTGAAAGAGAAATTTTTCCTGGACTAAATAGATAATATTGAATGCAGCTGTATTTTCCACCAACCTAGCAAGACAGAGGATAAATCTGATTTATAGCAAATAAGTAAATGCAACATTTCTTGAATCCCTCTAAGCCATATTTTTCCCATCTCTAAAAAGAGGGTTTTTGGTTTTTTTTTTAGATAATGGTGTGATAGGTGAGTTTTCTTTCTATCTTTCTTTTTTCTTTCCTATATGTTCTCAGTTTTTTGTTTTGTTTTTTGTTTTTTCTGGCCATGCCGAGTGGCATGCAGGATCTTAGTTCCCCGACCAGGGATCGAACCCATGCCCCCTGCAGTGGAAGCACAGAGTCCTAACCACTGGACCACCAGGGAATGCCAATATTTTCTCAGTTTTCTACAATGAATGAGTATTGCTTTTATAGTAAAAAAATAAAAGACAGGGAAATTTTTTTCCTTATTCAAAGAGGAAAATCACACTAAATCTGTAATTTTTAAGCTCAGCAGAACTGAGGTTTCAAATATAGTCATGTCTGAAGCCCTCAATACAAAAGGGCTCTGGTTGAGGCTGGTGGGAGTTCAAAGCCCACCTGGCTTCATCTCCCTCTCACAGGAAGTGACACCTCACTTCCCACTCAGCCTCCCTAACTCCCCACTCCCACCAGGACTCCTGCAGCAGCTCTGCAGAACCTTAGGGCTCTGGGGAGCAAAATTTGAAAGAACTGCGTTAGGTCATTTTAGAAGCGCATTGCTCTGATTACCTACCTAATAATGTAATATACATAAATGACAACAAAGTCACATAACACGAAAGTACAAAGAATAGGAGTCCCAAGACCCCCTGACCCAGATTAACAAACTTTTCTTTCCAGCCTTGCAGCTTGCAGGATCTTAGTTCCCCAACCAGGGATTGAACCCAGGCCCACAGCAGTGAAAGACCAGAGTCTTAACCACTGGACCACCAGGGAACCTCCAGATTGACAGGCATTTTTTGTCTATTTTATGTCTAAAGCTCTCCAGCCCTCTCTATTACTGAATGCAGAAGGCTATTCTTACTTTAGATGGAGTTGATGAATGCAGATGACTTGCCCAAGGTCTCACCAGGGGACCTATCCAGCTCCCAGGAGCCACCTGATATTTCTGAGGCCCCAACCTGCTCTGCATTCCATCCCCCTGTTCTAGTTCTAACATTCCCTCTGTCCTCTCTTTCCCCAGTGCCGGGTCTCCATCAAAATCCTGAGGACCCAGCTCAGCACCTGCCATCCTTCCCCGGGGAACTCACCTGGGCTGTGGAAGATTTGAGAGACTGTGGTAAAGCCTTTGGACGTGGAGGCCTTCAGGGCCTGGTGGACACAGGTAAAGTCTTTGGGGTAAGAGAGGAGTCGCTCCAGGCTTTCCTTGGTTTCTCCTCTAGCCCCTACAACAAACAGCAGAGATGAGGGGCAACTGCAGGAGGAGTGGGAAACCACCGTTGGGGACCAGGGTTGAGGCACCAGGCTGCAACGGGGGGAATCCCATATCATCAGAGCCAGAAGTGTTTTGGAAGATAATACATGTCAGAAAGAGAAGGGTGGGGGAATTATGAATAATCACAGGATTTTCTAGGGTTTTGAATACTTTCTTCCTCTGTTTTCCTACCTAATTTTAATACCACTCATCATCCAAAGCCTGGTCCAATCACTGCCTATTCCACATGACCTATTATTTAGTTGGTTCAGGTTTACAAAGGTTCGCCCTATAGGCAGGGACACTAGATCATGGTTAAGAAGAGACATCAGGAAATCATAAAAGAGGATGCATGTTCAGTGCCCTTTCCGTTTTTCATTACTGAATACTTATTGTACACATCTTCTGTGCAGTAATAGATAAAATGTATCGAGCACTTACTTCATTCCAGGCATCATAAGTGCTTCTCCCATATTATCTCACTGAATCTTCACCATAACCCTTTTACATAAGGACAGTTACTATCCCCGTTACACAGATGAGGAAACTGAGGTTTAAGAGAGTAAGTAGTCTACTCATTTTAAGATCACAGAGTTAATAATTGGAAGATGGAGAAAAGATTCAAGCCATATCTTTTGGGCAATAAAAAAATTAACTGAAACCAATCAGTTGAAATGTGCCTCCCAGGGGACATTTGGCCACATGTGGAGACATTTTGGTTGTCATAACTGGGGGGTGGGGTGCTACTGGCATCCAGTGGGTACAGGCTAGGGATGTTAGGATTCTGGGACTACAGAAGAAAGGTTCTTATGTGCTCACTGTATTGTCTCTAGTAGCCTTCCTGGAATTCCCCCTTGGAGTGACAGCTGTTTCCACTGCTGGAGCACTTTGTTGGTGCCATTCCTAGGGTAATTACCCCAGGGGACTTGATTGTGGTCTCTCAGGAAAGCAGAGGAATTAACATTTTTTGACCTCTTACCACATCAGGCACTGGGCTATCTGCTTAATTTTTTTTAGGTCACTACAACCATTTCCATTTTACACAGAAGGACTCAGGCTCAGAGGAGTTAAGTGATCTGCCCAAGGTCACACAGCTAAGAAGCAGCATTATCATGATTCTACTCTACATCTCTCTCTTATCGTTCATCTTCCTTATGGCCTTACCTTGAACCATGATTGGTGGCTAGGACCTTATTTTATATGTTCTTGTATAGTCCATAGGATTTTATAAGCAATAGTGCCTATTACATCATTGTAAAATGAAAGAATAAATGAAAGTTCCAGAATAAAAAGATTCCCCTCCCTCACCCCCAGTGTAGCCCATTTTTACAGCTTCCTTCCAGAGGCACAGATAGCTGTGTGTGTATCTGGATACGCTCCCCCCTCATGGGAACATCTAACACATAACCTGGAGAGAACTCAGTCAGGTTCTTACCGAGCAGGACTTGAGTGAGGAGACTGGCGATGCTGAACGGGGAAAAGACAATGTTGGTCTCCTCCTTCTTTATTACTGAGAAAGTGTGGTAGAGATTCAGGGAGAAATCTGTCAAAGCCTCCCCCAGCACGGCCTCTGCTGAATGACTCTCCAAGTCAGAGCAGGAGGTGACAGACGCTGGGCAGAAGGGCTTAGCAGTGGCCTGGGTAGTTGGCTGGATGGGTTGAGTGGTGGACTGGTTGAAGGGCTGGATGGTATTGACTGTTACGATGGTCAAGTTGGTTTTCAGCAGGGTGGAAGAGCCCTCCGTGTCTTGAATGGATACATTGTTGGGAATATCTCCTTTTGGGATATCTCCTTCACCTTCCCCTCCTTGTAAGCTCTCTGGATCCACGGGGCTGACACCAATCAGATTTGAGGAGGCTCTATCCTGTGGTTCAAGAGACTTTCTTTCTTTCTTTTATTATGAGGCACAGTCCCCTTCAAACACTCAAAGCAGGAAGAGAAGGTGGGCTACCAGAGAATTATTCCCGGGAAAGCCTGGTGGCAGAGGGGCCTGCCCTGGGGCCACCACCAGTAATTCCTTCAGAGAAAGCGTGTATTATCCCATTTCACTGATAAAAGAAACTGATGCTGAGACAAATTAAGTAACTAGCCCAGGGTCTCAAGGGAAGCAGAAGGAAAAACTAGGAGTCAAACTTGGGTCTCTGATTCCAGATCCTTGATCACTACCACATCATCTGATACATCTCAAAGGGCACTGCCAGTGTCAACTTCACACACATACATTGAATGCACACGCCAAAGTTAAGCACCCACCTTTGTCCTGGGCTCATCCCTTATCCCTGACCTCCCAGACCACGGGGGAGAGCCTAGGTCTCGCCAGCCCAACCTCCATCCCGCAACTCAGCTTTCCTCAACAACCCCTTGCTTTTAATATCGCAAAATGCTGCCCATCTCCTTGCCCTCTTTGATCCTTCTGCTTTATTCTCCACTTCGTAAATCAGGACAGGTAGCCTCGGAGAAGTGACTGGCTCAAGGCCACCGCAGCTGGTACCGTAGCGAGTCAGGATTAGACCCCGCGTGGGTCTGAATCCCTGCTCTTCCCATGCTCTGTACCAACTCCGGCGCTAGGATCACACTTGCTGAGCCCAAGAGGAGCTCTCCTCATTCTCCGGAGCCTGAAGGGTTAATCCTCAGCCGCCTCCACTCCCCCACCTCCCGAAGGGGTCACTCACCCCAGCCAGCAGCAGCAGCAGGAGGGTCAGCGGGGTCAGCCTGGAGGCCATCTGGGCGGCGACGTCAGCCCAGACCTGCAGAGCCAGCCACCGTCGTCGATGCCAGCTCCGAGCCTCGGGCCTAGGGGGCCTCCCCCCGCCGCCCCACCCCACCCCACCCCACCCCACCCCGGGGCCCGCCCCCATTCCATTCGCGGCCCTAACCCCTCTCTGCGAATTCCGCCCCCTCCCTCCTCCGTGCCGGGGCCACCTTCTCCCTGGCTCCTCCCCCTGTTTTGTTTTCCCCAAACCGCTTCCCTTTCCCGGCACCGGCTGGCCCTTCCTTTCCCCCCAGGCCCGGGTCTCCGTCCATCTGCTCCATCCAGAGGGTCCTGCTTTAGCTAAACAATGAGGCCAGGGGCCCTGGTAGGAGGGGAGGTCCAGAGGGGGCTGGGCACGACAGCCCTGGGGGAGGAGATGGAGGGGAAGGAGGGGGAGGCAGAGGTCTTAAGAGGAAGCGAGCAAACAGAGACTGCAGAGATAAAGGGGTGGGAGGGGCGGGGCACTGGGGAGGAAAAGAAGGAGACGAGGATGAGGAGACCTCCTTCTCCCAACACCCCCCTCCCCAGCACCAAACCTGCTCCAAACTCCTGGTCACTGGGCAGCTTCAGGGCAGACTAAGTGGGTAGTCCCACAGCGTCGGGGCGTGGGGGGGGGGGGGAGTGCGGGGCGGGGGGGCGGGTGTTCGGTCTTAGCTATTGGCTGGCCCAGGACATTGCCCAGTTACAAATTAAGGCTGATTGATCGCTGGTGTGATTTCCCGTAAATCAGGATGGGACGGATACTGATTCGTAAGCCAGGCCGGGAATTTAGCCCAAAGCCCCTTGGGAGCCGGGGGTGGGGCAGCTTGGGTGCAGCTCTCAGCTGTACACAACCAAGCCTCCTCCTGCATCTTTATGGGTCATGATAGAAGCAGCACAGACACAGAATGTGCTCCACAGTTCGCAAGCAACCAGCTTTCCCGGAATTGCTCATCTCAGTGGCCCCTCAGAGTAACCCTTTGGAAATAGGCCCGATTGTGCCCATTTGATAGTTAAGAGCCTTACAGCACTTAAATGGCTGGCTCACTTGGAGAGCCCTCACTTGAAAATAAGCCTGGACTGGACTTCCTGAGGTCCTAACCTCACCCCTGCTCTCCTCCATGGCTGTTCTGCTTCTCCTCTTGGAAACCCGGAGTTAGTTAGTGGTTCTTCCATTCTGTAACAGACAAGGAATCTGAAGCCCCCAGTCCAGCGAGCAGTCACCTTAAGTAAAAAACACAAAGCTGAGCTATATGTGTTGAGGGTGGGAGAGAGTGGCCTGGGAGCCAAGAGCCCTGGCTGTGAGACCTGGCTTGCTGTGTGACCCTGGCAAGTTGCTTTCCCTCTCAGCACCTAGCTCCCCTCTCATGGTTGCCAGATAAAATACAGGAAGCCCAGTTAAATTTTAATTTCAGATAAATGAAAAAAAGTTTATTTGGAAATGTGCCCCCCGCAATATGGGGGCCTACTTATACTAAAAAATGTAGT
The DNA here is from genome assembly GCF_965194805.1 of Balaenoptera borealis. NCBI lineage: Eukaryota > Metazoa > Chordata > Mammalia > Artiodactyla > Balaenopteridae > Balaenoptera > Balaenoptera borealis. The sequence continues at coordinate 12,401,127 of NC_138868.1, forward strand.
TTTTGGTCTTTTATCTGAAATTCAGATTTAACTAGACATTCTGTATCTTATTTGCTAAATCTGGCAACCCTACCTCTGCAAAACAAGGTGGTCTCTGATGACCTGATACAGCTCTGATGTTCTATGATCACCTCACTGCTGGGCCTGTCCTGTTTGGCACATTCTGGAAAGTTGGCTGCCAGCGCCAGAACTGCTACTCTAAGGGGTTGACCAAGGACAGAAACGAGAGAGAATATTTGTGTGGCTCCTTGCGGGGGGGGAGGGGTGTCTTTGGAAAAGACTCACAAAGACACCAGCTTTGCAGGTACTTCATTCCCTGCAACCACTGGGGAACCTCCAGAGTCATGGGGAAGTTCCTTCACATCAGTGCCATGGTTGAAACAGCTGCGCACACAATGCCACTTCTCCATCCCCAGGGCCCAAGTTGGGGCCTTCGAACTTGTGGGTCAGCCAAACAAAAAGAAGATGATGGCAATCAACCTCATTCATCCTTTCATTAATTCTCATGACACCAATGAAGTGGGTGCTAATATTAATCCCACCTGAAATCAAATTTTTAAAATATGAGACTCAGCAGAAATTATTTGATTCATCCAACATCACACAACTAGTAAGTGACAGAGCCAGGATGTGGACCACGTCTCTCTGAGCCCGAAATCCTGTATTAACCCCTATGAATTACTGGCACGTGCCAGGAGCTAGCCTAAAGCCAGCAGCAGAGTGAACACCCTGTGTCCAGCTGCAAGACTGTGGTGCTCTGTGGGCCAGAGTCTCAGGGTGCATGAGCACCAGTGGAGAGGTCTTCCCGATCTCCTTTAGACATCTCAGCTCTCTGGCCGCAGCCATCTCTTCTGGACATTTAGAGGGTGTCTCTGCTTTGTGGATACTGTCCTGCCTGATGAAACTGGAGCGAAGCGGAAGCCCTTCCCCAAAGTGAATGGCCTGAGGTTGACTTAATCAGGGTGTTCGCACAATTTCTCCTTAGTGTGGGCGATCCGATAGTCAATCAGGTTAGGGTTGTGAATTCAGTCCTTGCCCCACCAGTGGGGGCAGGTCCTGGGTTTCTCTGCCATTAGAACCTTCCCTTCCAATGGGTGAGGAGGGATTAGCCCACAGGAAGCTCTTTCTCCGTGTCATATGTGTACATGACTTTTCCCTGCTGCGGGGTTCCTGGTGGTGGATGAGTTCAAATTCTCACTAAAGCTCTTTCTGTACTCAGAGCGTTTTATCAGCTTTTTCCTCTTGGGTAAGTCCTCAGATACAGAAGGTACAAATTGCTGTGGGTGAACACTTTCTCAAAATCTGTACACCTGTAGTTTCTCCTCTGAAAAAAATTGCCCCAACCTTGGAAATCGGGCAGAAGAATTAGGGTCACCAGATTCTCGGAAGACAGAGAATCATTTGGGTGATTATTTCCTCATTTCTCTCACAGGTAGCACACAACTAGTACCACTATAGACGCAGAGAGAGGTTGAATGATTACGTACAAAGAATGTCTTGGGGCAATAGGGCTCAATCCTCTCTTCAGAACCCTGGCTGAGGAATACCATTCGAGGAGAATAAAATTTTCTTTGATTTCTTATTTACTATAGATCAGGGTCCAGAATCTGTAACGTCAGATGTTGACCTGCCAAAAAGGAAAACATGCAAATATTTTTTGTCTGGGAGAGATGAGAGTGAAGTGGAAACACCTCTTCTGTGTTAGCCCTGCCAGGTAGACCAGGTGCACAACTTTACCTAGGACGTGTGTGACATGAGCCAACCATTTCACACAGCAACACACCACCTACTCGACTCCACACACACACACACACACACACACACACACACACACACACACACACACATAACATAACATCAAAGATCGGAATGGTAGTTACTAGGGGTGGGTCGGGGATGGGGCTGGGGAATTATTGATCAATATACATAAAGCTTTGGTTAGGGACTTCCCTGGTGGCACAGTGGTTAAGACTCCATGCTCCCAATGCAGGGGGCCTGGGTTCGATCCCTGGCCAGGGGACTAGATCCCACATGCATGCCGCAACTAAGACCCGGTGCAACCAAATAAATAAATAAATAAATATTAAAAAAAAAAAAAAGCTTTGGTTAAGTAAGATGAACAAGCTCTAGAGACCTTCTGTACAACATTGTACCTATAGCCCACACCAATGTACACTTAAAATTTAAGAGGATAGACCTCATGTTAAGTGTTATCACAATAAAATAAAATAAAATAACCCTCGATTTTCATCTTCCTGTCAGTCTACTGGTAGGAGGTAGTGGGGAGTGAGAGACAAAGACCTGGATTAGATCCAAATAATTATTGAGAAACAAACACCCAAACCCCAGACTCACAACCTATTTGAAGGCCCTGTAAGACCAAAGAATACAAAGCTTTTCTGGGTAGAACAGAAACAGATGATGACTCCTAATGGGTGTTCTAAATGGGCTCCTTTCTTTCTTCCTTCCTTTCTTTTTAAAATATTTGTTTATTTATTTTAGCTGCGCCAGGTCTTAGTTGAGGCATGCAGGATCTTTAGTTGCGGCATGCGTGCGGGATTCTAGTTCTCCTACCAGGGACCGAACCCGGACCCCCTGCATTGGGAGCAAGGAGTCTTATTCACTGGATCACCAGGGAAGTTCCTCGTTTACTTCTTTCTAAGGAAATTTTATATCATGCTTTCAAAGTTATCACTACGATGTCACATGTGTACTTTGTAAAAATTTTCAAACAATCCAGACATTTATAAAATGAAGAGTTATTCCAGACACAGCTGCTGGTAACAGTTGCAAGTGTATTCTTCAAGACCCTCCTCTCTATTTATGAAGTTATATCCCCCTCTCCTGCACACGTAATTATTACTCTTCCATAATTTCTTTTCTCACTTGAGTGTCACGGACATGGTTCCATGTCGTTGCAGGCAGCTGTACCTCATTCGTCCTTACAGCTGCCTAGTATTCCACTGTGTGGATGTATCACAAACTATGTCTTTGATCTCACACTGAGAGGCATTTGGGTTGATTCCCAGGCCCCTAATTGCATTCTGGTTCCAGAAGCCTCCCTCTTTCCTGCCCACTTTTACTCTCTTACTCAGCAGCTTACCTGGCTTCTCTGCCACAATCCTGCCTGTAACTTTTGGCTCTAGCTCTCTGTTGCCACCTTTTTGGATAGAAAACCCAGGTTTGGACGATTTACTCAGCTGTGAATTTGGTTCCTTTCATATTATGATTTCTTTCTTTCTTTCTTTCTTTCTTCCTTTCTTTCTTTTCTTTCTTTCTTTCTTTTCTTCTTTTCTTCCCTTCTCTTTTGCAGCATGTGGGATTTTAGTTCCCTGACCAGGGATCCAACCTGCATCCTCTGCATTGGAAGTGCCGAGTCTTAACCACTGGACCGCCACCGCCAGGGACGTCCTCAGGTTATGATTTCTCGTTTTGACCTGCCGCTTCTGCTTCCCTGCACTGCTCCTGAGGATAAAAGTGCCTGCCCCGGTCCCAGGAAAGCCAGCTCGCCTGCCCCATCCCTCATTCATCCGTGCCTGACAAGGGGACAGGAAGCCAACATCCTAACACTGCCCTATTTGGACATGCAGCCCACATGGTCACCTACCCAACTGAGGGCTTTTCTATGCTCCACCCTCTAATATGTAATTACCCTTGCCCTACAAACCATGTAAGTATCTTTCATCATCCAACTATTTACCTGCCACAAATGATAGTTTTTTTCATCTGGAAGAAGGGCTGCACATTTCCCCCCCCACCCAGGGTCGTGTGTGATTAGATGCAGTGCAGAAAGGGGGAAGGACATATGCCTCTGAGTCACACTGACTTGGAGTCAAATCCTGTTTTTCTACTTATTAACTGTCGGGGGGGAACTTAATGTCTCTGAGGAGTCATAGTTTCAGAATCTAATATGGGGGTTGTGCTGTCTCCCCTACAGGGCCATTCTGAGGATTAAGTAACACAGGTGAAAAGTACATAAAATGTGCTTGAAAAGGTAGCAGTTTTTGAGTGGTGATGACTAATTTCTCATAAATTCCAGAAAAAGGAATCATTTTTGTTTCCCATTAGAGTGGTCATAAATTGCGCGTTCATGAATGGAATTTTACATCAAGGCGGGTGTTCGTTCTTGAGCAAATCATCCTTGTAGGCCCACCTAGACTTTTAATTTCATTTTCTGATGAGACACATAATGCACAAGGAATCTGCAAAGGCTGCCCAGTGTCTTTGTAACATTAAAAAAAAAAAACAACTATAAAGAGTAATTCATAAAGAAAATTACATAAAATAAATGTACAATTTAACAAAATATTATAAAGTTCACATCCATGTAACCACCACCCTGTTCAAAAAATAGATTTTTATTGTCAAGCCATAAGCATCCCCTGTTCACCTCTCAATCACAATTCCGTTTCCTTATAGGAAACCATGGTCTGAATGTTATAGTAATCACTTCCTTACCTTTCTTTATACATTTGCCACCTATGTCACCGTTCCTAAACAATATCATTAGTTTTGTCCATTTTGGAAGTTACATAAATGAAATCAGGCAGTGTGTATTCTTAAGCATCTGGCTCCTCTCACTCAACATTACGCTTTTACGATTTGTCCGTATCAGTGCATGCAGCTGTGGTTTGTTCATTTTCAGTATTCTATAGAATTCCTTTATGTTAATATACCACAATTTTATCTTTTCTAGTATTGATGGACACTTGTTTCCAGTTTCAGGCTCTTCTGTATAATGCATGTATGAATATACCTGTGCATGTGGCCTGTTTCTCTAGGGCTGACGTTGCTGAGTTAAAAGATGTGAGCGCCTTCAATTTTTCTACCACATCCAAAGTGATTTTACCAATTTAAACTTTCATAGCAGTTTATAAAACTGTTGTATTAGACCTTGTGATGGTTAATTTTATGTATCAAATTGGCTGGGCCATTGTGCCCAGGTATTTGGTCAAACATTATTTTGGATGTTTGGATGTTTCTGTTGAGGTTGTTTTTTTTTCAGAAAAGATTAACATTTAAGTCAGTGGACTTTGAGTAAAGCAGATCACCCCCATAATGTGGATGGGCCTCATCCCATCAGTTGAAGGTCTTAACTGACCATAGACTGACCACCCCTAAACAAGGAGAAATTCTTCCAGCAGACAGCCTGTGGGCTCTAACTGCGATTCTTCCCTGAGTCCAGCCCACCAGCCTAGCCCATCAGATTTGGGACTCACCAAGGCTCCACAATCATGTGAACCAATTTCTTAAAATAAATTTCTCTCTCTCTCTCTCCCTATCTATCTATCTAATCTATCAATCAACATCTAGAATACATACATATATAGAGAATATTATATATATATATATTTATATATATGGAGAGAGAGAGAGAGGAAGCCAGTCTTTGTTCTACTAAGGCCTACAACTGATTAGATGAGGTCCACCCACATTATAGAGGGCAATCTGCTTTACGCAAAGTCCACTGATTTATATATGTATATGTATGTAGTATACACATACACACACATCCTGTTGGTTCTGTTTCTCTGGATAACCCTGACTTATACAGACCTAAAATTAAGGCTTATTACGCACGGCATTGACAGCTGGCAAAACAGAGAGGGCCTTTAATGGCCTAATGGCAAGTCCGCCTCCTCACGCTGCTCCATTGGAAAAGGTCCCCTAGCCAAACAACCCTCCTTATCCAGGGGGCCAGGCACAGTTCCTGATTACCTCTGAGTACTGGGTTTCAGTTTCCTGTCAGCCTGTAGAATTATTCAAACAAATCAATCTTATCTTCCCATGGGAGCCAGAGGGCACTCCATCTTCCTGATACCGCAAAGCCTGCTTCCCACAGCCCCTGGTTGTTTGCTCTGTTCCTAAGTGCAGGCTCTGTGTGGCCCTGTATGGCACGGGATGTCCTCATCCCTCAAGATGTGAGTATATGTGACCAATAAGCTGCTGTTGATCTTATCTGTCCAAGTGTCAAGTGTTGTGTGTTTAGTGATCCCCCTAACTATAGAGCAGGAATCCCTCCCTCACTAGTGGAATGGGAGGCATTTAAAACAAAAAGCTAGGGCTTCTCTGGTGGCACAGTGGTTGGGAGTCTGCCTGCCAGTGCAGGGGACACGGGTTCGAGTCTTGGTCCGGGAGGATCCTACATGCCACGGAGCGACTAGGCCCGTGAGCCACAACTACTGAGCCTGTGCTCTAGAGCCCATGAGCCACAGCTACTGAGCCTGCGTGCCACAACTACTGAAGCCCACGCGCCTAGAGCCTGTGCTCTGCAACAAGAGAAGCCACCGCAATGAGAGAACCGCGCACCGCAGCGAGGAGTGGCTCCCGCTCGCCGCCAACTAGAAAAAAGCCCTCACGCAGCAATGAAGACCCAATGCAGACAAAAATAAATAAAATAAAATTAAATTAAATTAAATAAAAATTAAAAAAAATTAAAAATAAAAAGAATAAAATAAAACAAAAAGCTAGTATTCCATCATATTCTCACCAACACCTGGTATTGCCATAATTTAAACTTTTAGTCAATCTATTAATATCTCATTATAGTCTTAATTTTTTTCAATTTTTTTAATTGAAGTAAAGTTGATTTACAATGCTGTACAGCAAAGTGATTCAGTTATACATATATATACATTCTTTTTTTAATATTCTTTTCCATTATGGTTTATCATAGGATATTGAATATAGTTCTCTGTGTTATACAGTAGGACCTTGTTGTTTATCCATACTATATATAATAGCTTACATCTGCTGACCCCAACCTCCCACTCCATTCCATCCCCAAACCCCCTCCCCCTTGGCAACCACCAGTCTGTTCTCTATGTCCGTGATTCTGTTTGTTTCATTGATAGGTTCATTTGTGTCATATTTTAGATTTCACATATAAGTGGCAGCATATGGTATTTGTCTTTCTCTTTTTGACTTACTTCACTTAGTATGATAATCTCTAGTTGCATCCATGTTGCTGCAAATGGCATTATTTCATTCTTTTTTATGGCTGAGTAGTATTCCATTGTATATATATACCACATCTTCTTTGTCCATTCCTTTGTCAATGGACATTTAGGTTGCTTCCATGTCTTGGCTATTGTGAGTAGTGCTGCAATGAACATAGGGGTGCATGTATTTTTTTTTTTTAATTAATTAATTAATTAATTTATTTTTGTCTGTGTTGGGTCCCTGCCTCTGTGCGAGGGCTTCCCCCAGCCGCGGCAAGCGGGGGCCACTCCTCACCGCGGTGCGCGGGCCCCCCACCATCGCGGCCCCTCCCGCTGCGGAGCACAGGCCCCAGACGCGCAGGCTCAGCAACCGTGGCTCACGGGCCCAGCTGCTCCACAGCATGCGGGATCCTCCCAGACCAGGGCCTGAACCCACGTCCCCCGCACCGGCAGGCGGACCCCCAACCACTGCGCCACCAGGGAAGCCCTATTTTTTTGAATTATAGTTTTATCTGGATATATGCCCAGGAGTGGGATTGCTGGATCATATGGTAATTCTATTTTTAGTTTTCTGAGGAACCTCCATACTGTTTTCAACAGCGGCTGCACATTATGGTCTTAATTTTTATTTCCTTGATCACTAATGAGACCATGCACTTTTTTTTTTTTTTAATTAATTATTTATTTATTTATCCATCTATGGCTGTGTTGGGTCTTCATTTCTGTGCGAGGGCTTTCTCTAGTTGTGGCAAGCGGGGGCCACTCTTCATCGCGGTGCGCGGGCCTCTCACCATCGCGGCCTCTCTTGTTGCGGAGCACAGGCTCCAGACGCGCAGCCTCAGCAATTGTGGCTCACGGGCCTAGTTGCTCCGCAGCATATGGGATCTTCCCGGACCAGGCCTTGAACCCATGTCCCCTGCATCGGCAGGCAGACTCTCAACCACTGCGCCACCAGGGAAGCCCGAGACTATGCACTTTTTCATGATCATTGTCCATTTGTGTTTTTTTCTTTGGTGAAATGTCTTGTGGCAGAAACCGATTGGCTGTTCATAAAAGTTGTTTCCTTTTTCTCCTGGCTGTACTGCTCGACTGCATTTCGCTGCTTCCCTTGCAGCTATGTGAGCCAGGTGGCTAAGATCTAGCTAAGGAAATACTAGGGGAAGTGACATGAGCTATTTCTAGGCCTGGCCTTGAAAAATCTCCCACCCATGAAACTCTCCTTTCTCCCCCATCTACTGGCTAGATGTTGATGTCCAGGATGCCTTTGGAGGCCTCATGATAAAGACAGCTGAGTGTCTGTCAGTCTGGGTACCCAAGTGACTTTGTGGAGCAGAGCTTCCTGTGGTCAGGAACATCAATTTTGGACTTCACCTAAGCAAAAAATAAACTACAACTTCTATTGTATAAAGCACTGAGATTTGGGGGTTGGTCGTCATAGCTGTTAGTCTACCTTTACTGATACTTGCTGATTTATCTATTGAGACTTTTATTTTAATTTAGGAGTTCCTTTTGGATATAAGTCTTTTGTCAGTTATCTGTGTTGCAAATATATTCTCTTCTGTGGTTAGCCTTTTCCTTCTATTAATACTCTCTTTAGAAGAATAAAAATTACTCATTGTAATATGATCAAATTTATCACTCTTTCCCCTTATGATTAGCATGATTTTGCATTTGTTCATAAAATGTTTCCATCTGGGGTTAATAATGTATTCTCTTGTTTTGTCATCCAAACTTTTTTTTTTTTTTTTTTTGGTGGGGGAGCTTTCATATTTAAGTTTAGAATCACCTGGGACTGATTTTTTTGGTATGATGTGAAGTAGGGGTACAACTTGCTCGTTTTCCTGTGTGGATCTTAAACTGTGACAACATCACTTATAAATTTTGGTATCTGGTAGACCAAGTTCCCCCACTTCTTTCTCCTTCAAGAGTGTCATTGCAGGGCTTCCCTGGTGGCACAGTGGTTAAGAATCCGCCTGCCAATGCAGGGGACACGGGTTCAAGCCCTGGTCCGGGAAGATCCCACATGCTGCGGAGCAAAGAAGCCCGTGCGCCACAACTACTGAGCCTGCGCTCTAGAGCCCACGAGCCACAGCTACGGAAGCCCGCGTGCCTAGAGCCCATGCTCCGCAACAAGAAAAGCCACCGCACTGAGAAGGCTGCGCACCTCAACAAAGAGTAACCCCCGCTCACCACAACTAGAGAAAGCGTGCGTGCAGCAACGAAGACCCAATGCAGCCAAAAATAAATAAATAAGTTAAATAAAAAAAAAGAGTGTCATTGCTTTTCTTGATCCCTGCATTTCTATATGTATTTAGAATCAGTTCGTCATGTTCCACAAAAAAAAAACAAAAAATCTGTTGGGATTTTTGACTGATATTAATTTACATCTATAGATTATTTGGGAGGAGAACTGACAACTCTTCCAATTAGTGAATATATTATAGTTTTCCAGTTATTTGGGTCTTCTTTAATATCTCTCAGTATAGTTGTTTAGTTTTTTCTGTAGATATATCCTACCTATTTTTGTTCATTTTTTTCCTAGGTGCTTGATACATTTTATGTTATTAGACATAGTTTATATTTTAGTTAGATCAATATCACTAAAAATCTTTTTTGTGTCTAGTTTCCCCTTTCTTCTGTTTATGTAGCAAGGCCTAGTCTTATCACTGACTAGCAGTCTTAGATTTTGTGTCTACTTTACAGCTCCAGTTACATTGAATTTGGTTGGGTTTGGGTCTTCAATCTTAGATCCTAACCAAAAAGGACTTACTGTATAGCACAGGGAACTCTGCTCAATATTATGTAACAATCTAAATGTGAAAAGAATTTGAAAAAGAATAGATACATCTTTGCTGTATACCCGAAACTATCACAACATTGTTAATCAACTATACTCCAATATAAAATAAAAAGTTAAAAAAAAATCTTAGGGACTTCCCTGGTGGTCCAGTGGTTCAGACACTGTGCTCCCAATGCAGGGGGCCCAGGTTCGATCCCTGGTAAGGGAACTAGATCCCACACGCTGCAACTAAGACCTGGAGCAGCCAAATAAACAAATAAATATTAAAAAAAAAAAACTTAGATCCTAATTTGAACCCTCTACCTCCACGTCAGGTTCTGTGTGTGATGCTAGAAGGTGGTAGAAGACTGATTAACCTCTCACCAGAGGGTCTAGGGAAGATTGATCTTTCCTTATATCCAGCCCATTAAGCATGCCTTTCAGTAACATCTCCAGAATGTATCCTGCATCCACTCCTCTCCTTCTCTGAGGCATGACCCCCAGTCTAGCCACAGTCATACCTCACCTGGACCACTGAATAGCTTCCTAACTGGTTTCCATGCTTCCACTCTGCCTCTTCCGTGAATTCTCCATGCCACAGCCAGAACTGTAAAGAATATGAGTTGATTTTCCATGGGAGACCATTGTGATGGGAAGCCATTTAAAAAGCTTTCTCTCTACACTTCTAATAAAATCTAAATTCTCTAGCCTCTCTGGCCTATGAGACTGGTCCCAGCTTACCTCCATCTCCCTGTCCAATCTCTTCTTGTGTTACTCAACACCCCCCTTATTCCATCTGGCTCCCAGCCTTCTGACAGTTTCTAGAATATGCATACTCTTTCCTGCCTCTCTCCTTGTTCTCCCTGTGCCAGGACTTTTCTTTCACCAACTTTCTGCGTGGCTGGTTCATCCTTCAGGTGGGTTTGAGCCTTTAAATATTCCTTCTCAGAGCAGGCTTTCTGACCACCTTCACTGTTATTCTCTGCCATAGTGCCCTTTGGCTTTCCTCGTTACATTTATCACAAGAGGGCTATCATTTTGTTTGCTCATTGTTCCCTTGATTTGTTATTTGTCTTCCGCTCTAGACTGTGAACCACCTGAAGGCAGGGACCCCACCTGTCTTGTTCACCATTCCATTCCTGATACATCAAACTGCGCTCACCATCTAGAAGATATTCAAATGATTATCTAGAAGAATCTCAAATGATTGTGTGTAATGATCAGTGACAACCGTGTGTGTGACTGGGATAGGAGATGGGTGAACGAGTCTAGTATAAATGTTCTTCACCCAGTGAGACGGTGCTAACTAAAAATTGGTACTCGCCACCTGCCTGTTCAAGGATGAAGTCACTAGCCTCTGCAGCTGCTGACCTTCAACACACCCTGAAGGGAGTTCAGGGTGGAGATCAGGAACGAGGCACACTGCTCTGGGAACAACTGGCAGAGCAGGCTTTCAGCAAGTTAGATGTTTTCAGGAGAAGATTTTATGAGCCCAATTCTTGCATCTCCTCATGTCTAGAGAAGCACTGAGATCATTAAATGTGACACCTGCACCTCCTGACTAGCAGCCAGCCTCTGCCAACATGTGTCTTGACTGTACGTGCCCCCTTCACTAAAATCATATATAACACTGACCTTCCCTCTTTTTTTTTTTTTATAAATTTATTTATTTTATTTATTTATTTTTGGCTGCGTTGGGTCTTTGTTGCTGTGTGCAGGATTTCTCTAGTTGTGGCCAGCGGGGGCTACTCTGTTGCAGTGGCTTCTCTTGTTGCAGAGCACGGGCTCTAGGCGCGCGGGCTTCAGTAGTTGTGGCACGTGGGCTCAGTAGTTGTGGCTCGCGGGCTCTAGAGTGCAGGCTCAGTAGTTGTGGCACACGGCCTTAGTTGCTCCGTGGCATGTGGGATCTTCCCGGCCCAGGGCTCGAACCCATGTCCCCTGCATTGGAAGGTGGATTCTTAACCACTGGGCCACCAGGGAAGCCCGACCTTCCCTCTTTGAATAAAAAAAAAAATATTGCCTGCCATATCAGTAAACAAAGGATGTTGCAGCCATCAAGCTATCACATTACAGCCGCCCCCCCCCCCTCAATGTGAGCCCTGAGGGAACTCAGGATGGAAACAATGCCTGCTAATGCAGCCACCCCCTAACAGTACACCCTGAAGAGACTCAGGATGAGAAAACACAGGATACTGGCCCCAGATAGCCGAGGTGCACACCAAAGGAATGATTTCAATGAGCCCAAATTTTGCATCTTCCCTTACAAAGAAAAGCACTAAATTCCTTAACTTGAGATATCTGATTTTCTTTAATTAACAGTAATCTTTTGATGTTCTGACTACCTGGTCTTTGTTGCAAAAACTCCTACACATCCTTCCCTCGCTCCCTCGCCTCTTCAGAGCAGTGTCTCAGGGTGATCTGAGGGTCCTGTCTCCTGGGCTTGAAGTCCTCAGAATGTCCACCAAATAAAACATAACTCTCAGCTTTTAGGTTGTGCATTTTTTTCAGTCAACACCTTCTACCTCTTTGGAGCAGTTTCTCAGAGCTATCTGAAATGCTATCTCCCAGGCTATAGTCCTCATTTTTTTTTTTTTTCTTTTTGGCTGCACTGCGTGGCTTGTGGATCTTAGTTCCCCAACTAGGGATTGAACCAGATCGGGTTGGAAGCTCAGAATCCTAACCACTGGACTGCCAGGGAATTCCCTATAGCCCTCATTTTACCCCAAATAAAACTTAACTCACATTAAGCATTTTTTTTTCAATCATCAAGGGGATTCCACCTGTTGGTCCCTAACAATTCCATCTTTCTGATCCCTTTCCATCCTTCATCTCAGTGAGCTAAAGGATGAAAACTACCCACAAACAGGAAGAACGGGTATTAAAAGAAGCACACCAATGGCACACTGGTATCAACTGCTAGCTTCTGCTGTGGCTGGGGGCTAATGTGGCCCATCCTCATGGTTTGCAATCACAGCTCTTGCCTGCCTTGTGACAGGCTCAGATTCCATTTTTGGTCCATGCAACTTCCTTTCAGCCCGCCACCCGGCACACAGCAGAAACTCAACAGATATTTGTTGACTGATTGGATGACTCTTTTGACACGGGCCATCAAGGACACAGATGAGGGACTTCCTTGGTGGCGCAGTGGATAAGACTCTGCACTCCCAACGCAGGGGGCCCAGGCTCGATCCCCGGTGAGGGAACTAGATCCCACATGCATGCGCAACTAAGGAGCCCATGTGACACAACTAAGACCCGGTGCAACCAAATAAATAAATAAATATTTAAAAAAAAAAAGGCCACAGATGAAATTGTCTTACCATGCCTTCTAGCAGTTATTTCCTCCTGCACACCCACCCAAGTAGGCACCTTTGGCAGCTGCAACCAGGAGGCTGGTGATGCCCATTACCTCCTCTAAAGAAGTGATAAGGCTAAGAGAGGAGAGACACAAAGATATTACATGGAGGTGGGGGTGGAGCGGAGGAGAGCAAGCCCTCTCCCAAATTCCAGAGAAACAGCTGCACCAGGGGCACATTAACAATTCAAGGCTGCGGAGGCAACGCTCTTGATCCCACCCTCACCCCAATATATATCAGTCATGCTTTCCTTGTGACTGCTAGCCCCAAGTTACTCTCATTTTCATACCTTACTAAATACATAGAAATTTAAACATTAGCGTTAATTGCCTTCATTTACCTGTGTGCTACAATAAAATGATCTTTTGGTAAAATTTTCTTTAATATTACAAATAGGGCTAGATTGATGCTTTCCATCCATCCTAACCGTATTCTATCATTGCTTCACCTCATCCCAGGGTATTCGCTGGGGATCCAAACCCCACTGCCTTTTCATTTAGTCAGAACCTCCCTAGGGCCTTTCTGGGCCATGCTTCCGGCCACGGTGCAGCTCAGACAAGTGGCAAAAGCTCCCACCTCAAAGAACTCTTGTCCTGTCTGCATTTTCAAAGACTACCCTTTCATCCGCAACACGATTCTAATTTGCCATCCAGAGAGCTGACCCGGAAAGCTGGATCCATTGGTGGATTCTGGCTCTCCTGCTAGGTCTCTGGACTTTCCCCTCAGCCTCTTCTCCTTTAGGCTAAAATGGAAAAGGAAGAGGGAACAAAGCCCTGGGGGGATGGGGTAGCCAGGGCCCTTCTTTCCGCCTCAGGAAGTGTGCTCTGATCAGGAAGTGGCTACCTGGGTGACCAGAGTCGGGTTTCAGGCCTTTGAAGAGCCCCCTGGTCAGAATGCTGGTTTACTCTTCTTCAAAGCTCCTTCATTTCTTTTTTACTGTTTTTTTAACAAGGTGCCACCGCCTGGATTTAAAGGGACTTTGTCCTTTGTTGGCCTCTCTGAATGGTTTTTAAAGCAGTGTTCTGATGGAAACAAAACCTATTTCTTTTTTAAAAAAATACTTATTTATTTATTTATTTGGTTGCGCCGGGTCTTAGTTGCGGCAGGTGGGCTCCTTAGTTGTGGCATGCAACCTCTTAGTTGCGGCATGCACGTGCGACCTACTTCCCTGACCAGGGATCGAATCCAGGCCCCCTGCATTGGGAGCGCGGAGTCTTATCCACTGCGCCCCGAGGGAAGTCCCAACTGGACAGTGGACTCCCCAGGCCCCAGGGCTTGGCAAGAGCAGGCTGTGGGGTAAGTCCTGCATCCCTGTGCAGACCATCTAAGCCAGTGCGGAAGGGATCATCCTATACCTGGGAAGTGCCTTGTCACAAATTGTCCTGAAGGGTAGACAAGCCTTAGGAATTCCAGCCCTGGCTCCACAAGGCTTTATATTCCCAGACCTCAGTCTCCTCATCTGTAAAACAGTGGACTTTTTTTTTTTTTAATAAATTTACTTGTTTTATTATTTATTTTTATTTTTGGCTGCGTTGGGTCTTTGTTGCTGTGCACGAGCTTTCTCTGGTTACAATGAGCGGGGGCTACTCTTTGTTGCGGTGCGCGGGCTTCTCATTGCAGTGGCTTCTCTTGTTGGGAGCACGGGCTCTAGGCACGCGGGCTTCAGTAGTTGTGGCATGCGGTCTCAGTAGTTGTGGCTCGCAGGCTCTAGAGCATAGGCTCAGTAGTTGCGGCGCACGGGCTTAGTTACACTGCAGCATGTGGGATCTTCCCGGGCCAGGGGTCGAACCCATGTCCCTTGCATTGGAAGGCAGATTCTTAACCACTGCGCCGCCAGGGAAGCCCCTAAAACAGTGGACTTTTATTTTTGCCATATTCTCGCACCGCTGTACTAGTATGTACTTTCATATTTGCTGTGGACTGAATTGTGTCTCCCAGACCTCCTCCAAATTCCTATGTGGAAGCCCTAACCCCCAATGTGATTTTATCTGGAGATAGTCTTTAGGAGGTAATTAAAGTTCAGTGAGGTCATAAGGATGGAGTCCTAATCCAATAGGACGGTGGCCTTCTAAGAAGAGGAATAGACACACACATATGTTAGGGCAAACACTGACTGAAACTGCCTGCCCTGGTCAGGCAAGGTAGTAGCCACTTGCATGAGTTATCTTAAACAGGAGGTCCTGGTAAGGAATGCTGAACTAACAAGCTACCACCAACCAGAAGAATTCGGGAAAGGTCAAAAGGAGAGAGGAGACCGCAGTCTATGTGTCCTACCAACCTCCAGAAGGCTTCTCGCTGGAATCCATCTTGGCTGAACGATGCGTGCGCCACCAGGACGGACCCTGAGCCAGAGTCATAGGCCAGAGACAACCCGGAAACTAAGCCCATTCCCATAAAACCCGAGACTGTGAGCCACATGGCAGAGCAGCCCTCCTGGGTTCCCTTACCCTCCTGGACCCCACCCAGGTTGCCCTTCTCAATAAAGTCTCCTGCTTTGTCAGCACATGTGTCTCCTCGGACAATTCACTTTCGAGTGTTAGACAAGAACCCACTCTTGGGCCCTGGAAGGGGTCCCCCTTCCTGCAACACCTACACTTCCTCCATGTGAAGACACAGAGAAGAGGGACCTCCCTGAACATTCTTCTGTGCTGGCACCCTGATCTCGGACTTCCAGCCTCCAGAACTGTGAGAAAATGAAATTCTATTGTTTAAGCCACCTAGTCTAGGGTATTTTTATGGCAGCCTGAGCCGACTAATGGACTCATTTTGTTTACTTGAATACACTTATATAAAAAGGAAACTTGAATTCTCCTCTGTAAATGGAAAATCGGTAGCCCTCACCATAAATAGAATGAATCAGGGCCAACCAGACACAGGGCCTTGAGCCCAGAGTACTTTTAGGGGCCTATGAAAATGTTTTAATTTTAATTTATTTTAAAATCAGAAGAAAAAATAAATGCAATAACGAAACCAGTCTAGATTATATTCTTATTTATACCAATAAAGTCTTGAAATGTAATTTTTAATTTTTTTTTAATGCAGGAAGGGGCTCACCAAGGCAAAAGTGCCTAGGTTCCATGAAAGTCAGAATGCAGCCATGGAATGAATGTACCTATAAGAGAAATGCAATGAAAACAAATGACGTTCCTAAATTCTAGCAGATTCTGCCTGCTGAAGTCTCTGTACTTCCTTCCTTCTGTGCCTCCTCATTCCTTGTTAAAAAATGGAAATTAACATGTGTTAGGTATTAAACACTGATTAGCACCAAACTGATACTTTGTCCTGGAGAAATCAAGAAGGATCAAAAGAAGTTGAAAAGGGAAATGCTTTCTCAGCTTATGATTTATTGTTATTTAGTACCACCTAAAATTGCTTGACATCCCTTCAGTGGGTTCATCCTGTACATGCGAGACACTGGCTTTGATGATGATGGTGATGATGATGATGATGTCGACCATCATATTATTGTGGTCCAGGTTTGTTAGGAATGCTTACCATATGTCAGGTCCTTGCCTAAAAATTTTCATATTCAAATCTCACTTAATGTTCACAGACACATTGGGAACAAGGTATTATTACCTTTATTTTACAGATACACTAAAGCTTAGAGAGGTTAAGTAACTTGCCCAAAGTCACTGAGAAAATGTCAGAGCTTTAAATCCAGGTCCGATTGACCCTAAATCCCATATTCTTAATTCCTAGATTATACTTCCTATCTTTGTTTCCCTCTTTTCAATTGTCTTTTAAAAACACATCGTATTTGTTTATAGTTTTGAATGGATAGTTATTCACATAGTAGGAAATTTTAAAAATACAAAATAATTGAAATTAAGTCTCCCCACCCCACCCCAAGACACTCAGTTTCTCTCCACAGACTGATAAACCACACATCAGTTGCATCCTTCCAGGTTAGTCTGTAACTGCTTAAAGATAATTTCCAGAAAAAGGTAAAATCATGACTTTCATATAGATATAAAATGGACACATGTTAAAGATTTCATTCTACTCATTAATCAACAAGGGAAACAGGCAGATGTTAAACTCAAAGAGAATCTGAAAACAGACACATTTATAGATCAAGAGTATTGAAATGAACATGCAAATAAAGGCAAAACTGGTTTTTCCATGGGGTGGGAGGAAGAAAGTCAATTAAACCTCTATTGGACAGAAAAAATTCGCATGTCCCTAAGAATTATTTTGCATCAGTTACTACAAAGTACAGAATTTCAAAGACAATGAAAGGCAGGCAGTCTGAAAAGGGTATGCTGTTTGTAGATAAACTTTTTTTCCCTCCCAAACTGATAACTATTCTATCAAGTTCTTAAGTATCCTTTCAGGTGAGTCTCTGCAAACATAAAAGCAAACCTGCAAACATAATGTATACTTGCAAACATAAATGTATACACTGTAGTCTTTAAGCAAACAGCTAGGATGTCATACTGTCTATGGTGTCTGAAAAGGTTTGGTTTTTTTTTTTTTAATTTATTTATTTTTGGCTGTGTTGGGTCTTCGTTGCTGCGCTCGGGCTTTCTCTAGTTGCGGCGAGCAGGGGCTACTCTTCATTGCAGTGCGCGGGCTTCTCATTGTGGTGGCTTCTCTTGTTGCAGAGCATGGCTCTAGGCGTGCGGGCTTCAGTAGTTGTGGCACACAGGCTCAGTAGTTGTGGCTTGTGGACTCTAGAGAGCAGGCTCAGTAGTTGTGGCACACGGGCTTAGCTGCTCTGCGGCACGTGGGATCTTCCCGGACCAGGGATCGAACCTGTGTCCCCTGCATTGGCAGGCGGATTCTTAACCACTGCACCACCAGGGAAGTCCTGAAAAGGTTTTTTTGTTTTTGTTTTCGTTTTTTTTCATGTATTAATGTATTTCCTGACTCTTTTTTCAGATGGTCTCTGAGACTCCCTGTCAATGACAGAACTGTCAGAAAGGAAGGTCCTGGCTCTCCCAAGGGTGGAAGATGACAATTCTCCCCTAAGAAGTGCCTGGAGGGGTCCTGAGGAGGGACCAGGCACTGTCACACCTCCCAGACAGGTACACATCTATGTCTCTGACCCTGGGGAAGAAAGGAAAGGAGAGGGTCTGCAAAATAGGAAGGTAGCAAATTCAAAGAGACTCCAGAGCAGGGGTCTCCTACAGGGCTGGGCAGCTAAAAAAGCAAGTGAAACTGGCCCAGCCAGGAACAACGGGGAGTGGTGAGAACTGCGGTAAATGAGGGCAAGTTTTCCTGCTCTAAAGGGGCAGCCCCTACTCAGCTCCAGCCAACCATTGCCATGAGCAGGTGTGGGCCTACATATTGCCAACAGCCTCCTCTTCCAAGAGAAGTCAGAAATAAAAACTTTAATGTAAAAATATTTCCTTTTTAAAGAGAGAATATTTTTTATTTTTTTATTATTTTCTTAATTAGTATTTTTTTAATTGAAGAATAGTTGATTTACAATGTTGTGTTAATTTCTGCTGTACAGCAAAGTGATTCGGTTATATACATATATATATTCTTTTTTTAAATTATTCTTTTCCATTATGATTTATCATAGGGATATTGAATATAGTTCTCTGTGCTATACAGTAGGACCTTGTTTTTTATCCATTCTGTATATAATAGCTTATATCTGCTAATCCCAAACTCCCACTCCATCCCTCCCCAACTCCCTCCCCTTTGGCAACCACAAGTCTGATCTCTATGTCTGTGATTCTGTTTCTGTTTCATAGATAGGGTCATTTGTGTCATATTTTATGTTCCCCATATAAGTGATATCATATGGTATTTGTCTTTCTTTTTCTGGTTTACTTCACTTAGTATGATAATCTCTAGTTGCAACTATGTTGCTGCAAATAGCATTAGTTCATTCTTTTTTATGGCTGAGTAATATTCCATTGTATATATGTACCATATCTTCTTTGTCCATTCATCTTTTGATGGACATTTAGGTTGTTTCCATGTCTTGGCTATTGTGAATAGTGCTGCTATGAACATAGGGGTGCATGCATCTTTTTGAATTAGAGTTTTGTCTGGATATATGCCCAGGAGTGGGATTGCTGGATCATATGGTAATTCTATTTTTAGTTTTCTTTAAGGAATCTCCATACTGTTTTCCATAGTGGCTGCACCAGTTTACAGTCCCACTCACAATGTAGGAGGGTTCCCTTTCTTCCACACCCTCTTCAGCATTTGTTATTTGTAGACTTTTTGATGATGGCCATTCTGACCGGTGTGAGGTGGTACCTCATTGTAGTTTTGATTTGCATTTCTCTAAAAATTAGCAATTTTGAGCATCTTTTCATGTGTCTATTGGCCATCTGTATTTCTTCTTTGGAGCAATGTTTATTAAGGTCTTCTTCCCATTTTTCGATTGGGTTATTTGTTTTTTTGTTGTTGAGTTGTATGAGCTGTTTGTATATTTTGGAAATTAAGCCCTTGTTGGCTGCATCATTTGCAAATATTTTCTCCCATTCTGTAGGTTGTCTTTTCATTTTGTTTGTGGTTTCCTAAAGAGAGAATATTTTAAAATTTAAACGTTATTTATTTTTGGAGAGGTAGTTCATTCACATTGTTCAAAAATTTAAAAGGCAGTAGGGTTTATAATGAAAGGATTTCCTCCCCCTCCCATACCCAGTCACCTAGTTCCCTTCCCCAGAGAAAATCAGAATATCTTGTAACCTTCCAGAGATGTTGCAGGCATGCAGAGGCAAATATTATTTTTCCTTTACTTATACAGATCATAACATACTTTTCACTTTGTACTATATTTTGCTTTTTTCCTTAAAATTTATTTTTAAGAGTCTTCTCTATCAATACATAAGCAGCTTCCTCATTCTTTTTTTTTTTAAATTAATTAATTTATTTGTTTTTATTTTTGACTGTATTGGGTCTTTGTTGCTGTGCGTGGGTTTTCTCTAGTTGTGGTGAGCGGGGGCTACTCTTCGTTGTGGTGCGCGGGCTTCTCATTGTCGTGGCTTCTCTTGTTGCAGAGCACGGGCTCTAGGCACAAGGGCTTCAGTAGTTGTGGCTCGCGGGCTCTAGAGCACAGGATCAGGAGTTGTGACGCACAGGCTTAGTTGCTCCACGGCCTGTGGGATCTTCCCGGACCAGGGCTCGAACCCGTTTCCCCTGCATTGGCAGGCAGATTCTTAACCACTGCACTACTAGGGAAGCCCCTGCTTCCTCATTCTTGCTTACAGCCTAATATTTATTTGCATGTATGTACCATAATTAACTTAATCAGACCCCTCTTGATAATCATAGATTGTTTCCAAAGTTTTGCTCTCATAAGTAAACCTCTATTTATATTATTTCACACATTGATAAATATATCATCTATAGGCAAAAATCCTAGAAGTAGAACTGATTGATTAAAGAAATGTACATTTATGATTTTGATAGTTACTGACAATTTTCTCATCAGAGAGATGTACAAATTTACATTTCAACTAGCAATATATGAGAGTGCCTGTTTTTCCAGACTCTCCCAAAGATGTGTATTATCCATCTTTTTTATTTTTCATCAATCTGATAGGTGAAAAATGGTAACTTAGTATTGTACATATGTATTTCTCCTATTGTGAGCATAGTTGCTGGTCTTTCCACATGTTTAAGAATAATTTCTACATGATTTTCATTGAATTATCTTTTCATATCTTTCATCTGTTTTCTACTAGAGTTGTTTTTATTTTTCTTTATTTGTGGGTGCTCTTTATATATTAGGGGAATTAATACTTTGTTTGGAATACATTGCAAATAAGTTTCCTAGTTTGGTGCTTATATCTCTCATTTTTAAAATGTTGCATTATAGTTAAAAACTGGCACAAGCCAAACAAACAATACCTGCAAAATCGACCTTGTTTCTGAGCCACCAGTTGCCACTTCCATTTGCTAATCTTAAGAAAATGAATGGGAAAACCAAGGTATGGAGGCTATAAATTGCATTGACCAGAGTCATGTGGCCATGAGCATGGAACTCACCATATTCTGGTCTGGACCAGGGAATGCTTCCTAAATACCAGTTGTCCCTGATGGCAAACCAACAGTGAAGTGTGACCCCTTTGCTCCCATCAAAAGGTTCAATTCAGAAAAAGTCAGGGACTGAGGCTGAGGCTGAGACAATTAGAGGAAGGCTGCAAAGAACTCACTAGACCACGCATAGGGATATCTGGGTTCCGATCCATGACTTGGGTAAGCCATTTCCCCTGTCTGGGCCCCTGTTTTCTCATCCACACTGTGTGACGTTGCAGAGAGTGGCGTGGTTAGACAACCCTAGACAATCTCAAAACTCCCTTCCAGTTCTGGGTTTAAGGGGACCTGAGGCTAATTTGAAGGTCCTGGGGCAGCCACATTCTAGAGGCTGTTCCCTGTTAAGGAAGACAACTTACAAGTACACATCCCTTTCCAGGAATCAAATTCCTTTGAGTATAACCTAATGAAGCAGACAGGACAGAAATTTTCATCACCATCTTTAACATGAGAAACTGAGGCCCAGGTAGACATAGTGGTTAAGAAGCGAGAAGTCAGCAGTCTGTGTTTAAGTTCCAGCTTAGAGACTGGACAGATGTGTGACATTGGGCCAATGAGCTAGCCTCAGTTTTCTTACCTATAAAATGGAGACAATTGGGAATTCCCTGGTGGTCCAGTGGTTAGGACTCCATGCTTCCACTGCCAGGGGCCTGGGTTCGATCCCTCATTGGGGAAGTAAGATCCCATAAGGGGTGCAGTGCAGCCAAAAAAAAAAAAAAAAAAAAATGGAGACAATAAAAAAATCTTATTTTATACCGTTAGAGGGAAAATTAAGTGAGAATGATGGGACAGATCAATTATAATAACGCATACCAAGCACTTAGTACAATGCCTGTGTTATGGACTGAAGGTTTATGTTCCCCTAAAATTCATATGTTGGAGCCCTCACCCCACATGTGGCTGTATTTGGAGATGCAGCCTCTAAGGAAGTAATTAAGATTAAATGAGATCATAAGGGTGGGGCCCTGATTCAACAGGGTTAGTGTCTTTATAAGAAGAGACACAAAAGAGCTAATGTTCTGGGACTTCCCTGGTGGTGCATTGGTTAAGAATCTGCTCCCAATGCAGGGTACACGGGTTCGAGCCCTGGTCCGGGAAGATCCCAAGAGCCGAGGACCAACCAAACCCATGTGCTACAATGCCTGCACTCTAGAGCCCGTGAGTCACAACTATTGAGCCCACCTATCACAACTACTGAAGCCTGCGAGCCTAGAGCCCGTGTTCCACAACAAAGAGAAGCCACCGCAATGAGAAGCCTGCACACAACAATGAAGACCCAATACAGCCAATAAATAAATAAATAAATAAATAAATTTACAAAGAGCTAATGTTCTCTCACTCTCCTTGAGCACAAGAACCGAAGAAAGGCCATATGAGGACATAGCAAGAAGGTGGCCATCTGCAAGCCAGGAAGAGAGCTCTCACCGGACACCAAGTAGGCTGGGACCTTGATCTTGGGCTTCTAGTCTCCAAAACTGTGAGAAATAAATTTCTGTTGTTTAAATCATCCAGCCTGTGGTATTTTGTTATGGCAGCCCAAGCAGCCCAATACAGCCTGGCACATTCAATACACAGTAGTTATATTGCCACCATTGTTATTATTGTTACCTCTCTTGTCCAAAGTCTCCCAACTAGCGAAAACGAGCAAGACCCTGTGGGGCTTCTGGGCACGGAAGCCTTTCTGTCCCCTGTTTCTTGTTTGTAGGCAAGACTCCAGCCTCCATGACCTTCCCTGAGTTCCAAAGGGCAGATACTAACACCTGCTAATAGAGGGAGGAGAAGCCAAGAAACCACCTGAGGCAAGATTCAAGGGACCAGAGAAGCTCATCAAGATGAAGAGACTGACCACCTGAGCTGAGATGAAAGGAGTACAGGACCTGCCCACACCCTAGTCTAGTCAGCCACCCCACCCTGGCACTATTGCTATAAAGCTCCTCATTAAATCCTCCCAGGTGGAAACACACAATTCTGAGAGGCACAAGCCTGCTGGGTCCCCCTTTGCCTGGCAAAGCAATAAAGCCATTCTTTTCTACTTCACCCAAAACTCTGTCTCTGAGATTTGATTCAGCACCGGTGCACAGAGGCTGAGCTTTGGGCCTCACTAGCAAGTGCGTGAGTGGCTGAGCCGGGCCGAGGAAGCGGGTTCCTAGACTCAGCAGGCCATCTTCCTGCTCCTGGGGCAAGAACCACCCCCCCCCCCCCCAGCTCCTCTCCTGGGCCTCCTCGTCTCCATGGCTACCTCTGCTCCACGCCCTCCACCTCACCCACAAGGGCCGGGCTCGCCTTCACTCACGGGGGGTGCAGCCTATCAAGAGAGGTTTGCATGTGTGCGTGTCTGTGCGTGTGTGTGAGAGTTACCCAGGAGAAGGAGATGTGTGAGGGGGACCGGAAGAGGGAGTCCTTCCTCAGTCAAAAGAAGCAGGAAATTCCTTTCTGCCTTTGGTTCCTTGAGAACTTCTCTGGGCTGTATGGAGACAAGGAGACAAGGGAGGGCTAGGGTGATTCTGAGATTAACCCTCCCTGTCCCAGACAGAAACAAGCCCAGGGAGAAGGACTGGAGGACAAAATCTGCTCCTTTCTAACCCAATCTTCCCCTCAAAGATGCTCTGAAGGGTCCTGGCCCCTTCTGAACAACTTGAACCTTTGGCCCAGAACTCTGCATTATAAACAGGTAAAGTGCTTTGGTACCTACAAGGTGCCCCTCATGTATACAATCTCATTTTGTTCCTTTTTTTTTGTTTTTTTTTGGCCACACCTCTCGGCTTACAGGATCTTAGCTCCCCGGACAGGGATCGAACCCAGGCCCTCAGCAGTGAAAGTGCCAAGTCCTAACCACTGGCCCGCCAGGGAATTCCCTAATCTCATTTTATTCTTACAGTAAACAGACAATAAGTCAAACCTAGAGTTTTTGGGGGGTATATCTTCTTTATTAAAAAAAATTTTATTGAGCTATAATTGACATATTATATTAGTTTTAGCTGTACAACATAATGACTCACTGTTTGTATGTACTGGGAAATGATCACCACAATCAGTAAGGCAAGTTACCAATTATCTTTCTTGTGATGAGAACTTTTAAGATGTACTCTCTAAGCAATTTTCAAATATAAAATGCAGTATTATTAACTATAGTCACCATGCTGTACGTTATATCCCCAGGACTTATTTATAACTGGAAGTTGGTACCTTTTGATCCCCTTCACCTATTCCTCCCACGTCACCTCCCCTTGCCTCTGGCAAGCAATCTGTTCTCTGTATCTATGAGCTTGGTTGTTTGTTTGTTTGTTTAGATTCCATATATAAGTGACTTAGAGGCCTTTCTCCTCCAACTTTTGTTGTCTATACAGACATACGTCCCTTCTACTCGATGGTAAAGACAAAGGGCTGGCCTCACCCTTCCCTGTGTCCCGCAGAGAGCTCAACAGAGGGCCTTGAAGAAGCAGGCGCTTGAAAATTTTTGTGGAATAAATGAATAAATGCCGACTAGATCAGAGAGAAGTAAAGAGTTCTCCTACTCAGGAAGATAGTGTTGCCATTGCTCTAAGGGAACAAACTCAGGCATCTCTGTTCCTCCAACCCAGCACATTCACTCCTGGGCAGGCACCGGACATCATTTGAATACTGATTATTATTGTTATTACAATATTTTTACTGTTATAACTGTCACTTATTGTCCAAATATAAGCACATGACTCCTCACATCCACTATTACTAGCCCCATTTTACAGATGAGACATTGGAGACACAGAGAGGGGAAGTAATTTACCCAAGGTTATTCAGCCAACGATAGTGGAGCTGGGATTCCATCCTGATTATTTATATCTTGAGCTTGAAACTGAGTGGGGCCCAGTGGGGCTCCCAGGCACAGAGGTCTTTTTGTCCCCCATTTCTGGTAGGCAAGACTCCAGCCTCCATGACCTTCCCTGAGTTCCAAAGGGCAGATTCTAACACTTGCTAATTAAGGGAGGAGAAGCCAAGAAACCACCTGAGGCCAGATTAAAGGGAGCAGAGAAACTCATCAGGATTAGGAGACTGCCCACCTGAGCTGAGATTAAGGGAGTGCACACACCCCAACCTTGTCAGAGACCCCGCCCTTGAACTATTGCTATAAATCCCCGCATCAAATCCTCCCAGGTTGGGACACACAGTTTTTTTTTTTTTTTTTTTTTAAAGAAATTCACGTTCTTTTATTTATTTATTTATTTATTTTTGGTTGTGTTGGGTCTTCGTTTCTGTGCGAGGGCTTTCTCTAGTTGCGGCAAGTGGGGACCACTCTTCATCGCGGTGCGCGGGCCTCTCACCATCGCGGCCTCTCTTTTTGCGGAGCACAGGCTCCAGACGCGCAGGCTCAGTAATTGTGGCTCACGGGCCCAGTCGCTCCGTGGCATGTGGGATCCTCCCAGACCAGGGCTCGAACCCGTGTCCCCCGCATTGGCAGGCAGACTCTCAACCACTGCGCCACCAGGGAAGCCCCGGGACACACAGTTTTGACGGGCATGAGCCTGCTGTGTTCCCCTTTGCCTGGCAAAGCAATAAAGCTCTTCCTTTTAACTTCACCCAAAACTCTGTCTCTGAGATTCGATTCGGCACCGGTGTACAAAGACTGAGATTTCAGCATCAGACTTACAGTTTTCAAAGTTCCTCCGGTGCTGTGAGCTTAGCCTCACAGTGGTCCTGGGAAGCATGTGGAAGTTTCCACAGCCCACCAAAGGCCATGCTGCACTGGGGGACGGGTATGGAACTAGAATCCAGGTCTGATAGGGCTCATTCTGACACACAAAGGTCTCCCTTGCGTGAGAATGTGAAGGCCACACCTGTGGGCCTCCCAGCTGGGTGAGGGTTTGGGATCCACCCCAGGATGGGGAGGCTGGGCTAAGTCCATGATTCTGAATTCACTCTGGGGACTCAGAGCTTCTGTGAGAGAAAGGAAGGCGAACCACAGAGTGGAGAACAGACTTTGCTCCACATTTTGGAGCCACTTTGAGTTTCCATATTCACAGCCGGGCACCTTTGCTCATGCTGTTCCCTCTTCCGGGAACAGCCCTCATCCCACATTCTACTCTAGCTAACTCATCGTGCTTGCAATTCACTTGGATCTTTACCTCTTCTAGGAAACCTCTGCCCCTCTCTGAGGCTGGATCCAGTGACCCTCCTTCCTGCTCCCACAGCATCAGTTGATTGCCTACAGCTTAATGCTGACCACTTTGCATTAAAAATGTAGGGGCTGCATTCTTTCTCTCTGTCCCAATAGTCAGAGAGCTTCTCAAGCACAGGGACCCCACTTTCTCGTTGTGGTCAGTGCCTGGCACTCTGTAGTAAACACTTATTAACTAGATGAATGACCAGAGGTGGGTTCAAACGCCTCAGTTCCTTCATTGCTACCTATGTTAAGGGATTGTGGACAGTGTCCTATTCATTTCTGGCATATAGAAGATGCCCAGTTTGGGACTTGCCTGGTGGTCCAGTGGTTAGGACTTGGTGCTTTCACTGCTGTGGGCCCGGGGTTTGATCCCTGGTCGGGGAACTAAGATCCCACAAGCCGCCGTGGGCCCAAAAGAAGCAGAAGCAGCAGCAGCAGCAGCAGCCGAAGCCCAGTTAAAGTTTCCTGAATTGAATTAAACAGAATTAATCGTTCTGCAAATACAGTACATCCCACGTCTGAGCAGAGAAGTTGCTTGGTTCCAACACACTTAGATAAAAAGTAAGTGAGGGGACTTCCCTGGTGGCGCAGTGGTTAAGAAGCCGCCTGCCAATGTCGGGGACACGGGTTCGAGTCCTGGTCCGAGAAGATCCCACATGCCGCGGAGCAACTAAGCCCGTGCGCCACACTACTGAGCCCGCGTGCCTAGAGCCCGCGAGCCACAACTACTGAAGCCCGCGCGCCTAGAGCCCGTGCTCTGCAACAAGAGAAGCCACCGAAATGAGAAGCCCACGCACCACCACAGAGTAGCCCCCACTCGCCGCAACTAGAGAAAGCCCGTGCACAGCATCGAAGACCCAACGCAGCCCAAATAAATAAATTTATTTAAAAAAAAAAAAAAGTAAGCGAGGTAGTGAGCTCAGAACTCAAAATATGTACTCAAGATATTTTCTGATTTCCTTCCTCCTCTGGACTGGGGATGGGGGTGAGGAAGATGGGCTCAGTCCTCCCAAAGAGTCTCATCATTATTAGGAGATTCTTCCCCAGATGCTGCTCCATGCTCTGGGGCTGCTCCACAGTGGCCTCAGCTTCGTGCTGGGGGAAAGGCCCTCTGCTCTTGCACAGGGGTGGAGACTCCGGGCTGTGTTTGGGGGCACACAGTTACGCCTGCAGTTTGTAATGGATTGATGGTAAAATAAGGCAGGCCCCTTAAGTCCACCTTGGGGCCCCCAACACCCCAACTGTCTCCGAAATCTAACATATAGTAGGCACTTACTAAGTATTAAACCTAGCAAAGGAGTGAAGGGTCTACCAAACCCCAAAGCAAGAGAACGGATCCAACAGCGCCCCCTTGCGGTGCTCTGCATCAAGAAGTCACCTGGGAGAAACGTCTGCAGTTCCACCACCGAATGCTGGACAGCACAAAGGATCCCAAGCTGCCAGGGGAGGGGTCCTTGTCGGGGATATAGTCTACGCTGTCTCCCACCCATTTTTAGAGATGGGGCACATGGGCCCAGAGAGGGGAAATGATTTGCCCAGGGGGCTCTGGGAATTCGCTAGAGGGGCTTAGGGCGGCGGTCTGACGGCGGAGGCTCCCGAGCGACCTGTCGCGGAGCTGCGCGTGCATAGCGAGCACCCTGTATTTGCTTAGAGCGAGTGTGTGTTTGGGGCGGCGGCTGAGAGGGGCCTGACGGAGATGGTGCAGCCCCCGGCTGGGCCTCTAGCGGCGGAGCTGGAACTAGAACCCGGATGGGCGGACCCCGGCCCCGCGCCCCCTCGCGCTCGCTGCCTGGTGCAGGGCGCCCCCTAGCGGGACGCCGGGATCCGGCAACGCCGCGCTCTCCCAGGCCCGCCTGGTCTCACGACAAAAGAGCTCAAGTTCCGGGGATCCGAGCCCACCGCCCCGGGGACCGGGCGGGTCCTCCCCGCGGTGGCCTCGCAGTCTCAGCCGAGGCGGTGGGGAGCAGGTCAACCCGGTCACCGCGGGTGGAACGGAAAGTGGGCGGGGCTCCCGGAGGTGGTGTCCCCGGGGCGGGGCGCGCGTAGTTCGCAGTCCGGTGCGCACTCTGGCTGGAGCCCGTCGGAGTTTTACACTCGGTCCCGAGATGACGGCGAGCAAGCGGGTGGCGAAGGTAACGGCGAGTAGGATGACCCCTTTGTCACGGTTCCGGTGACTTTCTATTCCGTCCTCCCTCCATCCCTCCTCCAGCTCTCCGAGCGCATTTGTTTGTCTGGGTACCAGGGCTGGCTGAATCCCTGCATCCCTCCCCCCTCCCCAGTGGAAGAGTGGGTCTACGAGAGGGGCCAGAGCTGGAGTGTGGGGAAGTGAGGACGTGTCGAGCGGGGGTGTCGCTGGCTCCCTGAGCTGTGCTGGGGATGGGGATGAGCCACCGCCCCCCAAATTGGTTTCAGTTTCATTTCTGTGCCAGAAACTCGTGATAACAATTACGTGCGTCTTAGGTGCGGGAAGGGTTGGTTCCTTGGAGTCTTTTTTGGAGCCAGGCGTTCTGTTGGGGGTGGTGGCAGGTGCCTTTTGAACAGAGATAACCAGGACAAGGTCCTTGCCTTGGAATAGCCCATGGCCCGCCCCATATTTTGGTACCCACGTTAGAGTCCCGAGAAGTATGCGATGCTGAGTGGGAGTTGAAAGCAACGTTCTCAGGGTATTCTCGGGAGGAAAAGATGCCACGGAGAACCTAGAAGGAGTCCTGGAGTAGGTGGCGTGTATTCATTAGTTCTACAAATGTTGTTGAATGCCTCCTATATGCTGGCTCCAGTTCTAGGAGATACGGAGGCAGAGATAAACAAACCTATCCTTGCTGAGCTTTCATTCCGATCAGGGACACAATTTGAAGTGAGGTCGGGAAGGATGGGGAGGGGGCGATTTTCCCCAGGAGGTGGGAAAACCCAAGGTGTTTGGAGGACTGGGACGTGGCTGGGACTGGAGATAGATGGGGAAGGTAGAGCGATCCTGGGTCGGACACCCCTCAGGCTCTGAGGCTCTCAGAAGTGCCCCTCCTATGTGCAGGCTTGAGGGGGGTGAAGAGGGGGTGCTACCCTCAGCCTCTGAGAAGAAAATGATCTGAGATTGGGGCACCCAGAGCAGGCTCAGCCCAGAAGGACTGAAATCTGGAGGTTGGCAGCAAAATAGGGCAGAGAGTCTTTCCAGCCAAGTGGGAAAGAGCTAGGAGCCAGTATTTATAGCACTGGCACCACTAAATGCCAGGTAGTTTACATTAGTTATTTCATCTCATTCTCACAGCAACCCTGTGAGATAAGTCCTATACCCCCATTTTACAAATGAGGAAGTTGAGGCTCAGAGAGAATAACTTGATTGTCCTGGGTCACCCAGTAGGGAGTGATGGGGCTGGGATTAGAGCCCAGGTTGGCAGCCTCTTTCAGTGGCTTCCCTACTTTCATTTCCTGTTCCTCGGAGTCAGATGATTTCCTAACAGGCCTCAGGAACGAACTTTGTGTCCTAGCTTGGGTTTCAGCATCCCCAGGCTTTGGGAAAGTCTTGAGAGATCTCATATACAACCGGTAAAGTCCAAGTTCTTCCAGTTATAGTAAACTTGGGGAAAATGTCCATTCCAGAGCTTCTGTGTTCAACCTGGGGCTTCATTCTTGCTGAAGAGTCACAGATGATACTGGAACTAGGACTTGTAGTAGCAGATGCTTCTAGTTTGGGGTAAAAGATAAATGAGGGGTCATAGATTCTGGGCAGAAGGTGCAAGAAGCAGTTTGTTGGCATGAACAGAGTTGGAGTATGGAAAGATGAGAAACAGGAGATAAGGGTGTGTTTATATGTTGGGGGGCAGGGAAAGTTTAGATGGTGCACAGTGTGAAGGGACCTCTCCCCAGCTGTGGACTGGCTTTGGGGACCTTTCTCTCTGCCTTTGTTTATACCAGGGTTTCCCAACCTTGTCACTATTGACATCTTGGGCCGGATAATTTTCTGTAGCGTGTTTGCCAGCATCCCCGGCCTCTACCCACTAGATGTAGTAGCACTCCTCCGTTTGTGACAGCCAAAAATGGTCGTAGACATTGCCAAATGTCCCGGGGGCAAGTAGGTAAAGTAACCCCCCAGTTGAGAAGCACTGGTTTATACCATTTGGTGTTCCAGAAAAATATGACCTGCCCTTGAAAGTCTTTTTAAAAAAAATACTTTTATTTATTTATTATTTATTTTTATTTTTATTTTGGCTGCACCATGTGACTTACAGGATCTCTGTTCCCAACCAGGGATCGAACCCACGCCCTTGGCAGTGAAAGTGTGGAGTCCTAACCACCGGACTGCCCGGGAATTCCCTGAATGTCTTTTTATCTGTTGCTGTTGTTTTTTTTTTAAAGGTCTATTACAGTGGGGAGAGGCAGCATAGGGGTAGAGGGGTAAGAGGTACAAATCATTAGGTATAAAATAAGCCACAGGGATGTATTGTACAACATGAGGAATGTAGCCGATATTTTATAATAGCTATAAATGGATATAACCTTTAAAAATTGTGAATTACTATATTGTACACCTGTAACATAATATTGTACAGCAACTATACTTCAAATTTTAAAAATTTTTTTAAAAAGAAAAGGAAAAATATTTTTTAAAAAGTCTATTGTTCCACAAGATGGACCCCAAAATGGAGAGAGGGGTTCTTTGGTCTAATACGTTTGAGAAGTACTGCATGCTTGGGCTCATACCTTCGAGAATCACAACACACAGTAACGTATTAAAGCCTTTGGGAAGTCCTGTAGGAAAGAAGTCTGTTTAGCCTAGTGTTTCCCAGTGTACTTGACCTTGGAACCCTTTTCCCATAATAACTATGAATCTTGCATGGGACGCACCGTATACATTTGCTCTTACTGGGCCCTCTGCCTTGGTACCTCTCCAATTCTCTGCATGGTAGACTCTTATTCATCCCGCATGACCCAGCTCACAGTGTCACCCTGCGTGAAGCTTTCCTGCTCCCCTCTCCTCTCCGTCCCTATTATGTGTCCACATGTTATGCACATAATCACATCCGTGTTTCTTCCATTGCTCCAGTGAAGTTCTCGAGGGCTGGGCCATGTCTTAGTCAGGTGTCAATAGAGGGCGCTGTTGAGGAGAGGGCTGTTGGGGGAACTCAGTGACGTCCAGGTGACTGGGTCACCTTTCTGGGAAGGTGAGTCACTGCTTGTCCTCTTGTTTCTCTGCTTGGTGTGTAGAGTCCTCCTCTGCTATGGTCTGCCTGAGTCATTTCGCCTCCCCAGACCTGGTCTGGAGCATTTTGACAGGGGCAGGGTGCTGTCTTTGCTGCCCGTTCTGTCCTGAGCACTGTAAAGGCACGTCGTCATGCTGCGTGCTATGGAAGGGAGGGAGGACCTCGTGACTCTCTAGGAAGAGGACAAGAGGACAGACATTAAGTCCCTTGGTTTCAGGAGAAAAGGCTCCTAAGAGAGTTTACTCCCAAGTTGTAATGTCTGGAAGCAGTCATGTGCGTGTTCCCTCCACCCGGTACCTACAGAGCTGGGGTGAGGCTGAAACTGGGTGATTCACTCCAAGCCCTGAGCACCGTGCCTGACACATACCAAGTGCTCAGCAAATGGGGGCTATGACTCTGCCAGCTTCCGTCCCCTGGGCGGTCCTGTTTGGGACTTGGACAGTGTGCTGTGGGGCAGGGGGAGGGGGCTGAAGTAGGGGAGACTAGGCCAGCTGCCCATGCTCTGTCCCCCTGCAGGAGCTGGAGGACCTTCAGAAGGGGCTCCCCAGGTACCTGCGGAACCTGTTCAGCGACGATGCCGACGTGCTGGTGTGGCACGCTCTCCTCCTGCCTGTGAGTATCCGCAGGACGTGGCCTGGGACTGGGGCCACTTAGGCCAGGAGTCTGGGCAGGGAGGGTTAGGACTGGGCGAGAATCTTCCCTGCCTTCGAATCCTGTTTTTCACTGGAGGTTATCATTGGCAGAGGGGGTCTCTCTCTGGATTGATTGCTTCTGAGGTCCATGCCGACTGATGAAGAGGCTAAAAGCCTTTTGGATTTAGTAAGAGACCCCTTCTACCAAGCCCACCACGGAAGCTTCAGTAGACAAAGGGCATAAAAAAAAAAAAAAAGAAAAAGAAGAAAAGATCTGTTGGGTCTTTGTCAAAGGATAGGGATAAAGTTCCTGTTTCCCACAGTGGGTAGAATTTGCTGCCTCAGACCTAAGATGTGTTTTGTTCTCTTTTAAAAATCGTATTTCAGAAAATTATTGTTACATATGACAGCACAGATAACTCATCTCTACTATTCTGCTTTTTCTCTGTTTATTATTAAAGATCATCTCGATAGAATCTCCCTTTGAAAGTAATATTCCAAAGGACCTATCAGAGTGCAAGATGTCTATTGTATCATCTAATTATTAGTGACCACAGATATTTCCTTTGAGAAGTTCATCTATATACCTTTGGATACTTGGAAATAAAAATGAAAACAATTGAGCTTTTTATTAGCTCTTTGGAATTTAATGGGAACAATTCATTTGATTATTTAGGATTTGGACTTCTTCCTGACAAGGCAATGGCTTGGGTTGTGCCATATTCTTTTTCTTTATTTTTTTATTTTTTATTTTTTAAAATTTATTTATTTATTTATTTTGGCTGCACTGGGTCTTAGTTGCGGCACGTGGGATCTTCATTGCGGTATGCAGGCTTCTTAGTTGCGGCATGCATGCGGGATCTAGTTCCCTGACCAGGAATCGAACCCAGACCCCCTGCATTGGGAGCGCAGAGTCTTACCCATTGGACTACCAGGGAAGTCCCTATGCCATCTTCTCTTTCAACTGACCTGTAGCCCAGAACAATGGAGAAAGGCTTGAGTCAGGACAACCCTTGACCCTCTGTCACGTCCTGTGGGCTGCTGGGTTGAAACAGTCCACCACACCTGCTCTGGGCTGGAAGAATAACAAAATGCTTTATTTAACTCAGAACTTCGGAAGAAGTAGGGCTTTCTCAGCTGACCCTAAGGTGCAGTGTGAAGCCCTCTGTCTGGTCCAACTTCCTCATCTTTACAGATAAAGAAACTGAGCCCCAGAGCTGCTCAAAGCCACACAGCAAGCTCGAGGCGGAGCCAGGATGGGTTCCCAGGACCCAGGGCTCTCAGCTTCATGGCTCTGCCACCTCCTTCCTCTGATAAGACCCGGGCGGCCCAGCCTGCAACCCCTGCAGAAGGACACACAGACGCTCTCTCGTCCTTTTCTGAGGCCTCACCCATGGCTTTGTGTCTACTTCCCAGGTCCCAAGCCTCTTCTTATTATCGAGAGCACGAAAGCTAAGGCATTTTCTTTATCTGCACAGCATTTGCCCCAGCTCTTATCTCAGACACACCCAAGACCCCTACGGCTTCCTTTCTGCCTTCTGCTAAGGAAGAGGAGCTCTCTTAAAACCTTGACTCTGCGCTTGCATACCTATGTCATTCTGACTGTCTTTGTCCTGTCTTCTCTATCACGAAGGTTCTGAAAGGATTTGGAGCTTTGGAACCAGCCTGAAGGCCCCTGTGCTCTATGCTGGGGTCACCCAAGTCCCGAGGTTCCTCCCCACTAGGGTCGTAGAGCACTGCCCATGTGTGGAGAAGTCAAGTTGGCGGTGCTGAGTTCCCGTCCTAGCACTGCCACTGTGGCCCTGGGCAAGTTACTTATATACATTGAACTTGAGTTTCCTCATCTGGGAGTGGAGACGCTAATACTCGTGAGTTTTCCTAATACTCATCCTAATAGCTGACATGTACATAGTGCTTGCCGTGTGCCAGGCCCTCTTCTAAGC
This sequence comes from Balaenoptera borealis, assembly GCF_965194805.1. NCBI lineage: Eukaryota > Metazoa > Chordata > Mammalia > Artiodactyla > Balaenopteridae > Balaenoptera > Balaenoptera borealis. The sequence goes on from NC_138868.1 coordinate 12,435,120, forward strand.
TCTTAACATAAATTAGCTCATTTAATTCCTACATAAACCCTATGAAGAAGTCTGTTATTTGTTCCGTATGGAAAAGCACAGAGAGGTTAAGTTACTTGCCTGAGGTTACACAGCTAGGAAGTGGCAGAGCCAAGAGTCACACTCAGGCAGAGTGGCTCCAAAGTCCACATAACCCCTACACTGTGCTGTGTGGGCTAATGTGTGTGGAGCCCTTAGCATAGGGTGGCACAGAGTAGATGCCCGGGAAAGCCTTCTGGTTGCTGGAAGTCTAGAGGGTCTTCTACTGGCTCCTGGCAACTGGTCATTCCAGCTCTGAGTTCTTTTTTTTCTCTTTTAACATGGTAAAATACACATAACAATATGTACCATCCTCATCATTTTTTTTTTTTAATTTTATTTATTTATTTATTTTTGGCTGTGTTGGCTCTTCGTTTCTGTGCGTGGGCTTTCTCTAGCTGTGGCGAGCGGAGGCCACTCTTCATCGCGGTGCGCGGGCCTCTCACTGTCGCGGCCTCTCTTGTTGTGGAGCACAGGCTCCAGACGCGCAGGCTCAGTAGTTGTGGCTCACGGGCCCAGTTGCTCCACGGCATGTGGGATCTTCCCAGACCAGGGCTCGAACCCGTGTCTCCTGCATTGGCAGGCAGATTCTCCACCACTGCGCCACCAGGGAAGCCCCATCCTCATCATTTTTATGTTCTGAGTTCAATGACACTAAGTACACTCACATTATTGTGCAACGATCACCACCATCCATCTCTAGAACTTTTTCATCTTCCAGAACTGAAAGTGTGTGTCTATTAAACACTAACTCCCCATCCCTCCTTCCCTCCAGCATCTGGTAACCAATTTTCTATTTTATGTCTATGAATTTGACTATTCTAGGTACATCACGTAAGTGGAATCATACAATATTTGTTCTTTTTTTTTTTTTTTTTGGATCTAGCTTATTTCACTTAGCACAATGCCTTCAGAGTTTATTGGCGTTGCGGCCTGTCGCCGTTCACGATTCTTCCTAGGAGTGGAGCAGAGGATGCCTGGGACCCTGGGGTGGGGGCGGGGAGAGGGGGAAACCAGATCCAGGCCCTAGAAGGAAAATGAGCCGCCGTGCCTCGGCACAGAGCTTGATCCCTCTCTTGCACAGGAGAAACCGCCCTACAACCTCAAGGCCTTCAACCTGCGCATCAGCTTCCCTGAGGAGTATCCATTCAAGCCTCCGGCAGTGACGTTCACAACCAGGATCTACCATCCCAACGTGGACAGCAGCGGGCGGGTGTGCCTGCCCATCATCAGCAAGGAGAACTGGAAGCCTTTCACCAAGACCTGCCAAGGTGGGCCCGGGCCCTGCCTAGAGGGAGGGACCTGGACTGGATGGGGGTGGGAGTCATGGGACCGATGTTCAGTTAGAAAAGCCCAGAAGGAAGGAGATAAAAATTGTGAGTCTCAGCTGAGCCTGTCGTCAGATAGAAGGGATGCGTCCTGAGATCCTGGGCTGGCTGACCTGCTCCTGCCTCTGTTCTCATACCTGGGCAGGTGGGAAAGAGCAGCGTTGACTCTGGATCAGGGGAGAGAGAAGCAGCTGGGCTCTAGAGGGAAGGGCTTGGGATAAGAAGGCCGCGTGCTCTATCTGGGGACCTTGGTGAAGTCTGTTCCTTTCCAGGGCTCAGTGCCCTAAATGACAGCTGAGGGGACTGGCCTAACAATGATAACATACATCACTTAATTAGGCACTTTGGCACTGTGCTAAGAGCTTCACATGCCTTTTTTTGGGGGGAGGGGGCTGTGTTTTGCAGCTTGCGAGATCTTAGTTCCCCGACCGGGGATTGAACCTGGACCCCCAGCCCAGTGGAAGCTCAGAAGCTCGGAGTCCTAACCACTGGTCTGCCAGGGAATTCCCACATGCCATTTTTTAAAAGTTCACTTTTTTTCTTTTTTTAAAACAAATTTATTTATTTATTTATTTTTGTCTGCGTTGGGTCTTCGTTGCTGTGCGTGGGCTTTCTCTAGTTGCGGCGAGTGGGGGCTACTCTTTGTTGTGGTGCATGGACTTCTCATTGCAGTGGCTTGTCTTGTGGCAGAGCGCGGGCTCTAGGCACGTGGGCTTCAGTAGTTGTGGCACGTGGGCTCCAGTAGTTGTGGCTCGCAGGCTCTAGAGCACAGGCTCAGTAGTTGTGGCGCACAGGCTTAGTTGCTCCGCAGCATGTGGGATCTTCCCGGACCAGGGATGGAACCTGTGTCCCCTGCATTGGCAGGCGGATTCTTAATCACTGCGCCACCAGGGAAGCCCCACTTTTTTTCTTTTTAAGATTTATTTATTATTCATTTATTTAATTTATTTTTGTCTGCATCGGCTCTTAGTTGCGGCTCATGGGATCTTTGTTGCAGCATGCGGGATCTTTCCTTGCAGTACGCGGGCTCTTTGTTGTGGTGGGCGGGCTCCTCTCTAGTTATGGCGTGCGGGTTTTCTCTTCTCTAGTTGTGGCACGTGGGTTCCAGAGCGCGTGGGCTGTGTAGTTCGCGGACACAGGCTCTCTAGTTGAGGTGTGCAATCTCAGTAGTTGTGGCGCACAAGCTCAGTAGTTGTGGCACGCAGGCTTAGTTGCCCCGTGGCATGTGGGATCTTATTTCCCTGACCAGGGATCGAACTTGCATCCCCTGCATTGTAAGGCGGATTCTTTGCCACTGGACCGCCAGGGAAATCCCAGAAGTTCACTTCTTTATTTGAAGTATAGTTGATTTGCAATGTTGTGTTAGTTATACTTATGCACATGTGTTCAGTTATACTTATGAACTTATATTCTTTTTCATATTCTTTTCCATTATAGTTTATTACAAGATATTGAATATAGTTCCCTGTGCTATACAGTAGGACCTAGCTGTTTATCTGTTTTATATATAGTAATGTGTATATGTTAATCCCAAACTCCTAATTTATCCCTCCTCCCCCCCTTTTCCCCATGGTAACCATAAGATTGTTTTCTATGTCCCTAAGTCTGTCTCTGTTTTGTAAATAAGTTCATTTGTATCGTATTTTAGATTCCACATACAAGTGATATCATATATTTGTCTTTGTTTGACTTACATTACTTAGTACGATAATCTCCAGATCCATCCATGTTGCTGCAAATGGCATTATTTCATTCTTTTTTATGGCTGAGTAATATTTCACTGTGTATATGTACCACATCTTCTTTATCCATTCATATGTCGATGGACATTCAGACTGCTTCCATGACCTGACTATTGTAAATAGTGCTGCTTTGAACATTGGGGTGCATGTATCTTTTTGAATTAGAGTTTTCTCTGGATATATGCCCAGGAGTAGGGTTGCAGGATCATATGGTAACTCTACTTTTAGTTTCTTAAGGAACCTCCATACTGTTCTCCATAGTGGCTGCACCAATTTACATTCCCCGCCAACAGTGTAGGAGGGTTCCCTTTTCTCCACACCCCCTCCAGCATAAAAATTCACTTTTTTATTCCATATTATATTTTTGGTATCTATCCATTGATGACAAATTGAAATTATAATGGAGTAATCATAGTTCAGGCATACAAAAATGGAGTTGGGTGGCCACTGAGGACCTGGTCTGAGACATGTCTCTGCACCACTGAGAACTTGAACTTGAACTTTCTAACCCAAGGACACCAGCCATTTTTAACACACCAACTTCATTTAGTGCCCCCAGAAGCCCCCTGAAATAGTGCTCTCGTTAGCTCCATTTAATAGATGAGGACGCTGAGGCATATGAGAGGAGAAGCTCTTGCCTGAGCTGGCAGGTGGCAGAGCTGGGATTCGGAGCCTGCTTGGGTGACTCTGGAACAGCACCGTCCAGCAGAACTTTCTGCGGTGATGGAATCCTTCTGTAGCTGCCCTGTCCAATGCCATGGTCACTAGCCACGTGTAGCTTTCGAGCACTTGAAATGTGGCTGATGTGACTATGAGCTGCATTCCTAATTGTAGTGAATTTCCATTAATTTAAATTGAGGTAACTACGCATGGCTGGTGGCTACCATAGTGCGCACTATGGCTCCAGAGCCTATGGACGTAATCAGCGTGCGATCAATCCTGCCGCTGGACTAGCTCGGGAGTTCTTAACCCTGGAAACAAGAATCCTGGGGGTGGGGATGGGGAGGAGTGGTCCTTGGATGAGCTTCAGGAGGTCGGTGAAGCACTCTGAACCCAGAACCACACGTTTGTGTGTATGCATATGTTCACGTGCCTGGGGGGATGGGCCACTGCCTTCACCAGGTTTCCAAAGTCGCCCGTGAAAGATTTCCAGCCACGGGGCAGTAGTGGTTTCCAGTCTTGAGCCTCAGAATCTTTTTTCCCAAATAAAAGTTTTTTTGGAATCCTAATAACACAACAGAGAAAAGCAAAGTGTTTCTTCTTGAAAAGGGAATAGAACCCAGAAACCCTGTTTATCTCACCAGCCCCCATGATGGGTAGCTTCTGTGACACCGTGAAACATAGTTTGAAAAGCACTGATGTACCTGGTTATGGCTTTGGGCATCATCAGTGAATGTGGTAAGAGGCATTTCATTTGGTTGCAGAGTCATCCTAAGACATGGAACCTCCTGGGGGGATCTCCCAAGGAGTGAGTGTGACGTTTCGGGGGATCTGGGATCTGGGCAGCCATCGCTTCCTTCCATCCTGATGTCCTGATCTGACCTCTCTCCCCAGTTTTGGAGGCCCTCAACGTGCTGGTGAATAAACCAGAGCTGGGGCAGCCCCTTCGCTTGGAGCTTGCTGACCAGCTGACACAGGACCCGGAGCTGTTCAACAGGAGGGCCGAAGAGTTCACCCTCCAGTTTGGAGTGGACCGGCCCTCCTAACTCTGCCTCTGACCCATCTCTGCACTGGATGCTTTCTGTGTGATGGACGGACACATGTCATGGGCTAGGGGCCAGAGCCCCTTTGTGGTCCATTTCCTGCTCATTTCTTCCAAGCTTTCCTCCCTAGATTGTTAGTCATTTGTGTGTGTGTGTGCGTGTGTGTGTGTGGGGGGGGGGGCGCAGTTATGTGTGTGGTACGTGGACCCACTGGCCTCAGGTGTGCTTTCCCCACTTCCTTTCTCTGCCCCAGGGCCAGGGGCATTTAGGTTTGCAGAGTCGCAGGCCAGCTCTCCAGCGCTCTGTGATGTGGGAATCGCAGGCCGGCTCGCAGGAAATGAGCCCAGCAGTCAACCAGAATCCCCTGAGGGCCCAGGCATCGGGGGTGCGGGGAGGACAGAGGGGCAGGGGGGGAGTATGGGAGGGAGGCAGGGCACAGGGAGGAGGGACTCCTACTTACAGTTGAGTGTTTTGTTGATTTAGTGATTGGAAACAGCCAGACCGCTGATAGACATGTATAGATTTAGGTGCAAAACCTTTTCTCTTCCACTGATGAATCATAAAGTGAAGAAACTAATCTCCACCCCAGAAATCTGACTACATGGGGTTTTTTTGTTGTTTTTATTCTTTCAATTTTTTTTTTTTTTGGCCACACAACCAGGGATCGAACCCACACCCCCTGCCGTGGAAGCGCAAGGTCTTAACCACTGGACCGCTGGGGAGGTCCCCTGACTACACGGTGTTTAAACCACTTGCTATCCCATTAGGTTGCTGGTTCCTGGGGACCAGGCTTTAGGCGGGGAGGTGTTTCCCCTCCAGCTTTCAGTCCACGGGAGCCACGGAGACCATGTGTTTGCCCAGCTATTAAAGTCACAGATGGACTGTGGAGTCCAACTGAGTGTTCACTGAGGGGACGGGTGGTTCATCGGGAGAAGAGGAGGCTGGGGATTTCGCTGCAGTCTAGTAGAAGGTGTGACCCTGCTTTCCATCAGCTGAGGGCTCGCTGGGCATGGAGCCTTGTGTGACCCCAAGCATTGTGGGGAAAGCTGGCCGTGAGGGACTAGACCACCCTTGGCCTGAGCGGTCGTCGACACATCCACAAGGATGACCTCCCCGTTTTTATAGATGAGACAACCAAGGCCCAGAGCGCTTCAGTGGGTTGCCAGGTCCACTCTGCTGATGAGGGCAGAGGCCACACCTCCAGCTGCAGTGCCAAGCTGGCTGGGTTTTGTTTTTGTGTTTTTCATCAACTGTTCTCATCAGCGCACATGCTCCAGATGGCTGATGAAGCCAGACAAGATGGTTAGCGGGAAATTATACTCAGCTCCAGGGTTCATCTCTAGTGAGCAGCAGAAAAGCAAAAACAAGCCAAAACTCTAGCCAGGGTTGGAGGGATTAACTTAGCACAAAGGAGGAGCTTTCTGGGTGCAGTGGTTCTAAGCTCCTAGAAGACTGCTGGCTTTTAAGAGACAGAATATGGGGTACCTTTGAGTCAAGGGAATCACTCCAGGCCCCACTAGCCTAGTTGGGGTGAGATTTGTAGAGAATCTTCTACTCTAGTCCCTGCCCTGGAATTCCGTAATCTGGGAGAAGTGTGGAAAAAAGGAAGAGAATTGGGAAAGTGCCACCCATGGCCGGAAATGTAAGATGTGTTGTTACTTTGGGCCATCACTTAAAGAACACTTATGTGACAGGACCTGGGCAAGGCTGTTTGTCCTTTTCATGATGTCATTTAACGCTCACAGCACCTGCATGATTTTGAGCTCCTATCATCCCCATGCAGATGGTAAACTGAAGCTCAGAGAGGTTCACTCACTGGCCCAGGGACACACAGCTGGTTAGTGGTAGGACCCAGCCCACTCTCCTTTCCCAAATGCCTTTCATGGTTGTTGAGAAAATCATGTCAGATGAGGAACCCTGGTGGCCGGGGTTTATTATCCGAGTGAGAGATGTTGCTGGTGGGGTAGGGAGGGAGCACTAAGGGGCTAGACCGGATTTTACAAAAGAACTTTTCATGTAGTTAAGACTGGTGCCATCTGCCCTTGTCTGAGCCCCAGCACTGCTGCCACCATGAGCAGAAGTGAGCCTCTGGGCCACGGCTGGTCAGCTGGGCCCCCTGCCCGCCTCTGCCCACAGGGTTGGTCAGCCCCTCATTTCTTCCCTCATTTCTTCTTGGTCTTCACCAGTCCCTTCTGCACGAGGCTGCGGTACAGCTCCTGGATGTAGGTGTAGACGCACTTGGAGTCGGGCACTGCCAGCCGCACCATGTCATCCACCTCCAGCAGCTGGGCACAGTCGGCCAGTTCCCTGAGGGGCAGGATGGGGAGGGGTGAGGAGGGGTGGAGCAGAGAGCCAACGGTGAAGGATGCAGGGCCTCAGGGAACGGGTGGGGACAGCCCGGCAAGGATGAAGCCCACAGAACTGTGTGTGGCAGAGCTGGGAGGTCATCTAGGGCAACCATCCCATCGTACAGATGAGATAACTGAGGCCCAAGAGTCAAGACACAAACTCAGCGTGGTCTGATTCCTAAGCCCGTGTTTTCACTGCACTGTGTGCCTTCATGTAGGAGCGAGACCCTCTAGTTCTGCATTAGCCCACCCCTTCCACGTGCTCGTATACCTGTCCTCAGGGAGAGTTTAAAGGACAGACCCCCAACACTAGCCAGAGTGTTGGCTTGTAGCTGCAACATCTCCAGCTTCATCCAGTTTCCGTGTATTTATCAAGGGGTACTATGTGCTAGGTACTCTTCCAGGGAATTCAGCACTGAACAAAATAAAAATTCCCCACTCTCATGTCACTGACATTCTCACCACAGTAGACTAGACAGACAGTAATCAAACAGAAATCGATGGTACGTCAGATGATGAGAGGTGCTGTGGAGAAAAATAAGGCAGGGAAGGGGGACAGGGTACGTTTCTGTGTTGAAGGGGAATTTTTTTTTTAATATTATGTTAGTGATGGCTTAATTTTTTTGTTTTTCATCTATTTATTTATTTATTTTGTGCCAGCGCCTCGCGGCTTGTGGGGTTGTAGTTCCCCGACCAGGGATTGAACGGGCACTTGGCAGTGAAAACACGGAGTCCTAACCACTGGACCACCAGGGAATTCTCCAAGGAGAATTTTAATAAGGACCCCAGGAAAGTTCTCTTAAAGAGAGTAAATTGGGGACGTCCCTGGTGGTCCAGTGGTTAAGACTGCGCTTCCAGTGCAGGAGGCACAGGTTCAATCCCTGGTCGTGGAACTAAGATCCCACGTGCCGCAGAGCAACTAAGCCCGTGCACCACAACTACTGAAGCCCACGCGCCTAGAGCCTGTGCTCCGCATCAAGAGAAGCCACCGCAGTGAGAGGCCCGTGCACCGCAACAAAGAGTAACCCCCGCTCGCCACAACTAGACAAAGCCCACGCATAGCAACGAAGACCCAACACAGTCAAAAATAAAAAAGACAAATTTATAAAAAAAAATTTAAAAAGAGTAAATCAGGTACATATCTGCGGGAAGAGGATTCCAGGCAGAGGAAACAGCATGTGCAAAGGTCCTGAGGCAGGAGTGCTTAATGTGTTTGAGCAACTGCATGGAACTTAGCAGCAAGTCCTCTTTTTCTAACTTCCCAGCTACTCCTGGCTTTGCTAAAGCCGATCATCTGATCTAACCACTGTTGGGACCTTGCCACCATGGGCCAGGAGCTTTATCAAGTGCTTCCTCCCCCACCTTTTTTTTTTTTTTTTGGTTGCACCACACAGCTTACAGGATCTTAGTTCCCCAACCAGGGATTGAACCCAGGCCCTGGCAGTGAAAGCCTGGAATCCTAACCACTAGGCCACCAGGGGGCTCCCAAGTGCTTTCCCTTGAATGGTCTCATTTACTCCACTCCTCTGTGTTCAACCGGCAGAAGAGGAACTGGAGACTCAGAGCATTTTGGTGATTTGCCCAACGTCAAAGTGAGTGACACATCTGGGACTCCACCGCAGGCCTGCCTGATGCCTCTGGCATCCCTGCCCTGTAGCCGGGTCTCAGCAGTCCCAGCCTGCCAAACCGCCATGGGTGCTGGCAGTAGGAGAAACCAGGGTCCCAGTGGAAATCCTCTCTTAGAGCTGAGACAGCTGGGCCGAAACCCAAGCCAGGCTGGCCTGGGAGCGGGAGGGCGGAGCACAGACTGGAGGATTTCGAAGAATGGGACAAGCTCCCTGCTACCAGTGCAGTGCTCTTGGCTCCTGGGTGTGGGTCGGGGTGCTGTTCCCATGCAGGAGAGGCAAAAGCTTCATTCCCACTGGGCCTGGGGAATGGGGTCGGGCTCCCTGAGCAGCCGATCAAGCCACCTGGGGGCCCCAGCATTGACTGTTCCATGGGAATCAGAGGCAAGTTCTAGAAGGGAGCCAGCTGCGGCAGGGGCCCCCTTACTTTGCACACTTAATCTGCACACCAGGCCCTAAAAGAGGTTAAGTCAGCTGCCGAGGGTCAAAGAGCTAGGAAGGGGGACTTCCTTGGAGGTCCAGTGGTTGGGAATCTGAGCTTCCACTGCAGGGGGCACGGGTTTGAACTCTGGTCATCACTGGTCAGGAAACTAAGATCCCGCATGCCTCATGGCGTAGCCAAAAAAAAAAAAAAAAAAAGAGCTAGGAAGGAGGAGGCACCTCCACCTCTTTTTTTCTGCACCCTCCATCCCCACACATCCCCTGCACATCCTTCCCTTTTCACTGCTGCCTGATGCCTCCTCTCAGCCTGTCGCCATCACCTGATTATTCCTTCTGCCTTTCTGTGGCTCTGCAGGCTTGGAGCCAAGGCAAGGCAGCTGCAGGAGGACAATGACCCGGCCCCACAGGCCGGGGACACCTGGTCAGGGCCGAGCCACGTGCCCTTCTGATGTTCACCGAGAGCTCTCAGCCCCGACTAGGAGCTTCACTTTCCAATCCTGGTTCATCACCATTAAAGGTGCTTCTGAGCCCAGAGCAGGACTGGTGCTCCCGACGCCCTCAGCCCCCCACCCCAGGGCACTCCCCCCATCCCTTGGCAGGATGAACTGGAAGGGATCTTCTCTAGCATCAAGTCTGGTGGATTTCAAACAGCATCCTTGGTGCCCTAGGGCCCTATAGACATGCTTCAGGGACCATCTTGGGAAGCAGGGTTGGGCGCTGAGCTGGAGTGCCACAGGAACCCCTCCCAACCTAAAAAGGCCTCCCTAAAATCTGTTTAATATGTTGGGCATTCATTTAATATTTTGCTTGAGGAATGTGTCAGGGGGGAAACAAACATATGAAAAGCACAGATCAATATCAGCCATGTCGTTTTGCCGATGGGGACACGCAGGCCCAGAAAGGGGAAGATTGCTGCCCGGGCGTCCCTGCAGGCTGGTGGCCAGGCCTGGACTAGACCAGAGGGTTCAGCCTCCTGGACCAAGGTGCTGCCGACACCCCCAGTGACTTATTCCCCGCCTCCGGGCTTTAGAAACGCACTGGGCGGGAAATGCATTCCCGGGCCTCAGAGCTGTCTGCATGGACTACACCCTATGCATAGTCCTGTCTCTACCAGGCGGCTCAGAAGCGCCCCCCAGGTGGGAAAGGACGGGTGCTCCAGGCGTGAGCTCCTTGGGAGCCCCAAGGCCATCAGGTCATGTCTCTCCGGTGGGTGGAGATGGAGGCCTTTGGCTGAGTCTGGTGTCGGTGCTTTGGTGGTGGGAGTGCCTCCTCCTCCCCCGCCACCTGGCAGCCATGTCTTGGTCTCTTAGGTTCTTCCTTGGGCCACACTGCTCCTCACACCCCTCCTGCCTGTCTAGTTCACCCCTGTCTCCATCCCTCCACCACCCCGGCACCCAGCTGTGTGAACCCCAGCAATAAATCCCCTCCAGGTCCCACACTGAATAATAATTATCATAACAACTGTGATATCATTCGTTATAACACAGGAGCTAAGATTTTTTTTTTTGAAATGTTTGCCATGGATTAGGCACTGTTTATAGGGACTTTACTTAATTATTTACTTAATTCTCACCATAGCCCTGCCAAAGAGGAAATGTCATGCCCATTTTAAAGAACAGAATATGGAGGCTCAGAGAGGTGAAGGAGCCTGTCCAAGATCACACAGCTAACAAATGGCAGAGTCAGAATCTGGCCCTAAATCTCAGCAACCACCCTGTCTGCCCCTCCTCTACCCCTTACCCTGCCTGCATTTTCTTCACGGCACCTGTTCCCTCACATTATATTTCACACGTATGTGTGTTTATGATCTGTCTCTCCCTTTAGAATGTGAGTCATAGGCACGCAGGGATTTTGCAAGTATCACCCACTGCTATGTCCTAAAACAGTTCCCAACAATCAAAAAATATCTGTTGGGGACTTCCCTCGTGGTCCAGTGGTAAAGAGTCTGCCTTCCAATGCAGGGGACGGGGGTTCAATCCCTGGTCAGGGGACTAAGATCCCACAGGCCGCGGGGCAACTAAGTCCACGCACCACAACTCCTGAGCTCGCGCGCCTCAACTAGAGAGCCCACGTGCCACAACTAGAGAAGAGAAAACCTGCATGCACAACTAGAGAGAAGCCCACGCGCTGCAACAAAAGATCCCGCATACCTCAGTGAAGATCCCGCATGCCGCAGCTAAGACCCGATGCAGCCAAAAATAAATTAAATAAATAAATAAATAAAAAATAAATCTTAAAAAAATATCTGTTGAATTCATGAATGCGTGGTGACAGCCTCTACCTGACCACCGCACTATCCGACCCCTGTGAATCCGGCACTCGATTCTGTGTAGGTGCCCCGAGCTCCCACCCACCTCTGCTTCCCCTGGCATGGCTTACTCGGCTGTGGAGAAGGCCAGGGAGAAGTTGTGCCGGCGCTTGGCGGGGTCCAGCGCAGCATAGTCAAAGGCATCGGGGAAGAACTTGTGGATGAGGGCGCAGAAGGCCATGCCACTGCTCCAACTTGAGGAGAAGTTCTGGATGTCCACGTGCTGCGGGCAAGCGGGGCCCAGAGGCTTCGGTGAGCCTCAGCCAGAGGACCCGGACTTTGCCCACTCCGGACCTCCCACCCTCTGGGCTTTGCACCACACAGACCCTCCCAGCACTGCTGCCCTGGGGAAGGGTCCCTCGCCCCACCATGCACCTCGTAGCTCCTCGTCATGGCCCGGCACCACTCCAGGAGCATGTTCTTAACGCCGCCGACGGCTGCCCCCGCGGCCTTGGTGTTCCGGAACAGGGCCGTGGGGCCCGAGGCTGCCCTGTGCACGAGGGACAGAGAAGGTCAGGCCAGAGAGGTGGGAGGGTCCCACCAGGGAGGAGCCCCAGCCCCAGATGTCAGTCCTCCTGCCTGGGCTTGGCCTGTTCCTATTGCCCCTCAGGACTCCCCCGCCCCCGACCCTCCAACCAACCCAGGCCCACCAGCTCCTTGCCCGCATCTTACCCCCCAAACTTGTCTACGATGGCTTTGCGGTTCTGGGCACGGGGCCCCCGGGGCCGGGCAGGAGCTGACACCCTGCGTTCTGGTGCCTTCTCTTTCTTCTTCTCCTGGGAGGGAGGGGGCTCCGTGGGACTCTGGGACACATCGCTGGGTGAAGATTCACTGCATGGAAACGTTTGGAGAAGGGTGAGAGGGGCTGGGACCAGCCACTGTGGGGAGGAGGGAGGAGGCTGGCTGAGTGTGGTGCCTGCAGTCTCAGGAGGCATACGAAGTTGTGGTCCCCACTCTCGCACACGTTTCCTCTGGGCCCAGCACTGGCAAGAGCTGAGAAGGAATGCTGAGGCTCAGTGGTCTGGTGCATGTGTGGGCAGAACGAGGGCACATCTGAGGTCTGACCTGAGTTTGAATCCTGCCTTTGCCTCTTATTTGCTGTGTGATCTTGGGACTGTCATGTCACTCCTCTGAGCCTCAGCTTCCTCATCTGTAAAATGGGGCAAGAATAGCTACCTGACAGGGTGGTTCTAAGGCCTGCATGGGAGGGGGAATGTAGACCACGCTCCACGAACGTTCAACCGGGTACCTTTCCCTAAGAAGGTGACACGGAGGTGAATTTCAGCTCGAAATAAAGGAAGACTCTTCTAATGACGAAAGTTGTGCCCTGGCAAGAGTAAGGCTCTCATGTTATCCAGCACCAGCCAGGCACCAGGAGCTGGGCTGAGTGCTTTATACACAGATGTCGTTTGAGCCTCACAAAAATCCTATGAGGTAGGTACCATGGCTGTGCCCACTTCACAGGGGAGGAAAGGGGCAGTGATGGGGCCAAGGCCACACAGCTGGTAAGTGGCAGAGTCATTGTTCAAAACCAGGCTTTCTGCTCACTCGCTTACGGGTGAGGCCGACACCACGGAGGCTTCAGCAGCGAGTGAGAGACGGACCAGATATGCTCCACTGCCCCTTCGCTCCCGCACTCCGGCTCCTTTTGTCTCCTAGGCTCTGCCCTGGGCTAGGGGGCTGAAAACCATAATTCCTGGCATATCTTGAGACCAGCACTGGGGAGGCCCAGGCCCAGGGGATGGCAGTCTTTAAAGGAAGCAAGTGGCAGCAGGGGTTGGAGCTGGGGCTCCAGAGTTTGACATTACCTGGCTGAAGGACTGGTCTCTCCGGAAGCTGCGGTGTCTGGACCCAGCCCGTCTAGGGGAAAGGAACGGGAGGGAGGGAAGCTGGGGTGACCCATGGTGCACTGCCCGCATGCTCCCTCAGGGAGGCCCCTGCAGCGTCCGTGGGCTCCTGGGCTCTCGCTCACCTGGGCTGAGGCCGTTGCCCTCCTCCGTGGGGCTCTCGGGCCATTCCTCGGCGGAGCTGGGAAGCACTCCTGCCCCTTCCTCTGACTCTTCCTCCACACCCTGGTCCTGTTCTTCATCAGGACAGCCTGGCTCCTGGAATGGACATGAGCTGTGTGGGCTCGCACCTGCCTGAGGCTCTGGAGGGCTTCAGAAAGATCTGGAAGGCAGCCTGGGGCCACAGTGCTGCATCCCCCACCCCAGGCTCTTGATATCAGTGGGTGGAAGACTGGATTGTCCCAAAGGACTAAAGCAGGGGAGGGGCTTGCTTGGGGGCGGGGTGGGCAGGGGACTCTGGAACGTTGCGGGGCCTCCTCCCTCCTCTCCTCTTTCTCACTCACCACCTCCTCCTTCACCTCCTCCTTCACCACCTCCTCCTGTGGTTCAGGCTTGGCCTCATCTTCCACGGCAGTCTTCTTCTGAGAGTCTGACTTGGTCTCTGGAGCACTGGCTTTCTCCTGGGCTTCAGCCTTGGGCTCCTCTGTCTTGTCGCTCTCCTCCTGAGAGGCCACTGTGGCCTCCTCCTTCCCAGCAGCCTCAATGGCTCTAGCCTTGGCCTCCTGCTTCCCAGCAGCCTCCCTGCCTACAGCCATGGCCTCCTCCTTCCCTTTGGCCTCCCTGCTTCCAGCCTTGGCCTCCTCCTTCCCAGCAGCCTCCCTGCCTCCAGCCATGGCCTCCTCCTTCCCTTCGGCCTCCCTGCCTCCAGCCATGGCCTCCTCCTTCCCATCAGCCTCACTGCCTCCAGCCATGGCCTCCTCCTTCCCAGCAGCCTCCCTGCCTCCAGCCATGGCCTCCTCCTTCCCTTTGGCCTCCCTGCCTCCAGCCATGGCCTCCTCCTTCCCATTGGCCTCACTGCCTCCGGCCTTGGCCTCCTCCTTCCCAGCAGCCTCCCTGCCTCCAGCCATGGCCTCCTCCTTCCCTTCGGCCTCCCTGCCTCCAGCCTTGGCCTCCTCCTTCCCATCAGCCTCCCTGCCTCCAGCCTTGGCCTCCTCCTTCCCAGCAGCCTCCCTGCCTCCAGCCTTGGCCTCCTCCTTCCCAGCAGCCTCCCTGCCTCCAGCCTTGGCCTCCTCCTTCCCATCAGCCTCCTTGCCTCCAGCCTTGGCCTCCTCCTTCCCAGCAGCCTCCCTGCCTCCAGCCTTGGCCTCCTCCTTCCCAGCAGCCTCCCTGCCTCCAGCCTTGGCCTCCTCCTTCCCAGCAGCCTCCCTGCCTCCAGCCATGGCCTCCTCCTTCCCAGCAGCCTCCCTGCCTCCAGCCATGGCCTCCTCCTTCCCTTTGGCCTCCCTGCCTCCAGCCTTGGCCTCCTCCTTCCCAGCAGCCTCCCTGCCTCCAGCCTTGTCTTCCTGCTCCCCAGCAGCCTGTGCCTCATCACTCATGTTGGCTTTCTCCCTAGATCCAGGCTTGGCCTCTTTCTCATCAGCCTTCTGGTTCTCAGAGGCCAACGTGGTCTCCTCTTTTCCCTCAGCCTCCTTGGGTTCAGAGTTGGTCTCTTCCTTCCTCTCAGCCATCTCCTGAGGAGCCACGGTGGTCTCTTGCTTCCCACTGTCCTCCTTTTGAAGTTCAGCCTCCCCTTTGGATTCCCCCTGGAATTCCGCTGAAATGCTGTCCTCAGCTGGTGCCTTCTCCTGCTTTCCTGCCCCATCTGGAGGCCCCTCTGTGATGGTCCTCTCAGCTGGGCCTGTGGCCTCCTCCTCAGCAGAGGCTCTGCCTCCCACTGTCTCTGGGACCTCCGTGGCTGGGGACACAGGGGTCCCGTCCTCAGAGGGCTTCCCTTCCTTCTTCTCCATCTCTGAAAAGAGAAAACAAGCAGGCCTGGTCATGCCCCCTTTCTGCCGCTGAAGGCCCTGGAGTCTGGAGACCTGCAATTCAGTCCTGGGTCCCCCACTGCTCAGACATGTGACACAAGTATCCACTTTCCCTTTGGTTAAATGAAGGGGTAGAGCACCACATCCCCCAAATTGGGGTGTTGGGCCAGCCACGTTTACTTGATGTTGGATGATGTTCACCTAAAGGCCCCCTGCAGGTTGTGACTTGGGCTTTAAGGAACACTGGGTTCCATAATGCCTTTTCAATGATTTGACCTCCTTTTGAATAAGTCAGTGAGGTGGTTATAATCTGACACTAGCCTCCTAGACCCCCATGGAGCAGTTGCTATTCTCCCCTTTTGATGGAGATAGCTGCCCTCATGCTCAGAGCCCAAAGCAGACAGAAGTCTCTAGATAGAACTTAATAATACTGTTTTTTGTTTTGTTTTGAGTATTTATTTTATTTACTTATTTTGGCTGCGCCGGGTCTTCGTTGAGGCATGTGGGATCTTTAAGTTGCGGCATGCATGCGGGATCTAGTTCCCTGACCAAGGATTGAACCCAGGCCCCCTGCCTTGGAAGCTCGGAGTCTTACCCAATGGACCACCAGGGAAGTCCCTAATAATACTGTTTTGATTCCATTGTATTTATTTTTACAGTTACTTTCTGTTTCTGGTCAGTAATATCGAGTTTCCATTTCCAATAGTGATATAAAATTTCTTTTATAAATACATTTATTGAAGTAAAGTAAGTTAATTCAAAGGAAGACCTTCAGGAAAGCAGAATACAGGATACAAAATACCTAAATCATGGAGGTGGTGTTAAAATGCCTGAAATTTGGGAAACCCTGGGCCAGCTTGGTCTCTGGGTCTCTGCCAGCACTGCCAGCCTGTGTGTGTGGTTCTCTGAAGAGCTGGGCCTGGGCATGGAAGAGTTTCTTTTGGTGAAGAACAGAAAATACTCTCCCTAACTAACCTCTGCAGGGAAATCTGATCCTCCAACTTTATCATGAGGTTTCCTATTCAAGTACTGTATATACAGTCAGCCTTCTTTTTCTGTGGGTTCTGTGGATTCAACCAACCTTGGATGGAAAAAATTTGAAGAAAAAATTCCAGAAAATTCCAAAATGCAAACTTGAATTTGCTGCCACTTCAACTATTTACAGAGCATTTACATTGTTATTAACAACTGTTTACATAACATTTTCATTGTACTGGGTATTATAAGTAATCTAGAGATGATTTAAAGTATTAGAGAGGATTGTAAGGTTATATGCAAATACAACATTTCATATGAGGGACTGGAGCATCCGCAGATTTTCGTATCTGCAAGGGAAGCTGGGACTAATCCCCCACAGACATTAAGGGATGATTGTACCGTCCGATCTACAAAAACAGCTGGGGGTGGGGGTGGACAAGGCCAGCTCCTTCAGCTTCTGCCCTTCTTGGGGGGGGGGGGTCTGTTTACAGAGAAAATAATCCCCAAATAACGTTCAGGGCATGACTCAGGCAGTAAAAGAAGTAGACACTCCTTGTCACTGGCTAAAAATACCTCCTGCCCTCTGCAGGGCCATCGTTCTGGATACAGTACCCAGGGTACCTGAGTAATTGGGACAGAGGCAAGAAGACAGGCATATGAGGGACAGGGCTCTGTTTCTGCCACCCATTCAGGTCTTACTGCCCCCAGATCGAAGTCCTGGTGTCCCTGGATTTGGTCTCCCACCGTTTCCTAGGAAGTAGGCTGGGATTTTCAAAGATGCTCATGCTGCCCTCCAATTCCACCCCTGCCACCAGAGCCCCTTCATGGTTCAGCAGCTCCGGGAATCTATTAAAGTTAGAGGGAAACAAATGAGCCTGGGGGATGGAACGCACATCTGCAGGGAGCTGGGAGCATGCCTTGAACCCCATCTCCTGGTCTGAGACCTGAGCAAGTCTCTTTGCCTCTCTGGAGAGAGCCTCGGTTTCCAATACAATGACAGGATTGGTCTAGATCAGGTTTGCAAACTGTGTTCTGTGGAAAACTAGGGTCTCCTAAGACCGTATTAAGGGCTGCGGTGGTGGGGGAGGTGTTCTTTGGCTAAGGTTGTTCCAGAAACAGCTTACTCTTGACCCTTTTAGAGTCTTACAACTTCATTAGCACTTAAATAGATTCCAGATACCCCATGGTAAAGGAACCTTAATTTTGCTTAGCTCTATTTAACTTGCTTTTCTCCAAACCTATGTGGCCATGGATTTTTTTTTCTTGCTTCGTTTTCTTTTTGCTTTATTTTCCCTGAGGTGCATCTATTGCCCTCTTGAGCGATGCCACCTTTAGCAGAAGAAACTATGGCAAGTGCCGGTCTAAATGATCCACACAACCCGTCCCTGCCTTGCACTCTTGTTTGGAAGGTGGTAGGAAGCAGTGGTGAAAATCATTGATTCTGGAGCTTCCTATGATGGGATCCCAGCTCTCACTTCTTCTCCCACTGTGACCTTGAGCAAGCTACTTACCTTCCCTGTATTTTGATTTCTGGAGATAAAAATAGGTCTCACCTCATAGGGACAGTGGAGGGTTAAGGAAACCAATGCATAGAAAGTATTTTGGGGTGTGCCTGGCATGGAAGGAGCACTCAGTATACATCAGCTTGTATGGTGTAGGCTGGCCTCTGTCCAGCCCTGTGCCACATTAAGGTCCTGACTCAGCCATGAGGGCATTTAGTTGGTAAAAGACAAGGCAAAAAGAACTGAACACCAATGAGATGATAAGCCCTTTTTATTTGTTTATTAAAAAAATTTTTTTGGCTGCGCCGTGCAGCACGTGGGATCTTAGTTCCCCGACCCGGGATCGAACCCGTGCCCCCTGCATTGGGAGTGCGGAGTCTTAACCACTGGACCACCAGGGAAGTTCCGATAAGCCCTTTTTATACCTCAAAATGTGGGAGTAATTGGCTAAGACATAGCTGAGTGCTGCAGCCATCTTACCCTTCATCTACATGCTACACACTTAGCATAGTGGAGGGGAAGGGCAGGTGTATACACACACATACACACACATACACACCCCTCAGCCATCCTGTGTGTGCATCACCTCAGCTTTCCACCCTCCAGGCTTGTCATAAATAGCCAAGGAGTGAAGAAACTCAGAATACTGAGACGCCCGGATAATACCACCCACCCCAGCATTAATTCCATAGCAGTTTACAGCTTGCGCTGCGGTCCCCTGCTTTACCTTCCTAGTTCCTCACTCTAACCCTTCAGAATAAGTGTTACTGGCCCCATTTTACAGAGTAGGAATTTGAGGCTTGGGGAGTTGAAGCCCCTTGACTAAAGTCATAGGACAGTTAAATGGCCCAACTGTACCTAGAACCCAGGTCTCCTGACAACCAGTCCAGAGCATGTGCCAGAGACACTGCCCCCGCCAACTCCTCAGCCAGTGTCCCTTCAAAGGCTCCAGCCCAGGATGAGGGGCACCCCACTGGTGGGGAGGGCAGTCAGATATGGCGGAAGAGGTCAGCTCTCTCTTCCAAGTGCATGGCAGACCTTCCTCTCCACTTTCCTCCCTCGTTCCTTCCCCAGGAAGGAGGAAGGAAAGATTCATTCCACCCCTGTTTTGTGTCCACTGCAGACAGCTCCCCTCTCTCTCTTCCTGTTTTTCTCAGCAGACTGGAAGGAAAAGTACCCAGGAGCCCGAGTTCCAAGCCCCACATGGTACAGACAACGTTTGATGGTTCAGCTAACACCTCCACGACTCACTGCTCCCCAGTCTGTCTTCCAGTGGCCCCAAAGCTTTCACCATCCCTCACCTCAGCGGGGACATCCCTTGGAGATGCCACTCTCAACTGCTTAGAGACTCTGCCTCCCACCCCAACTGGACTGGTAAGTCTCCCAAGGCCCTCTCTACCCGTCAGGTCCATATGGATGGCCACCTGCAGGCTGCTCGGCGGGTGACCTCAAGTTGCCCAGCACCGCAGGGCTGAGCCCCCGAACTCTGGCATTGAAAAAGAGTGGACGTAGTGGTGGAGAGACTTAGGAAGGAGCCTGGATTTCTCCAACGGTGGGGCCCTGCTTGGAGGCTCCTCGGGCCCTTGGAAGATGGGAGAGGAGTTGGCAGATGGAGGGGGTGCCTAGAAAGGGGCCCAGGGCTTCTCCTACCTGTAGGGCCTCTCCCTGGGGGCTTGGAGCTGTCTCCTTCCTCCAGCTGAGCGACCGCACTCCCGGGCTGTCTTTAAGCCCCTGCGGTTTCTAGCCCCCAGCTCTTCAGTCCCCGTTCCCCCTCCCCCTCCCCCCCCCCCGCCCCCGCAAGATCCTGGGGCTGCAGACGAGCATTGTTTACTGTCCTGTTGGTACAACACTCTCCCCTGAACTGGGAGGCTCGGATTTCCCATGGGGATCTGACAGGTGGCACCTTTCAATCACAGCCAGTGCCTCCCGCCTGACGCCCGGGCAGCATCCGTCCTGCACTCGTCTCCCTTCCCGATGTATTCGCCTGGCCCTGGCGACCCCCCAAACCATCTGCAGGCCCGTTTGGAGCATGGTCACCAGCTGCCTGGTCTCCCCTGCCCATCCAGAGCCCAGGCTAGGCCTCCTCTGCGTCCCCCCCAACACGGTCCTTTAAATAGTCCCTTTTACCCTTCCTCAGACTAAAGCAGCTGCGGAAGGGTGGGCTAAGGAGGGGTGAACGGGACAGCTGCCGAGGTGGCGATGTCTCTCAGGGCTCCCACTGGACGGGGAGCGGTTGGGGAGAGAGAGAAGAGTGATGGCCCAAGCTGATGGATCGCTGCGCTGAGAGTCTAGGAAATACAAAGCCGAGTTCTATTTGGAGCTGAGGTGACGGGTACACAGGAGGCTCTGAACAGATTTTTGTGCTGAATCGAGATTTTGCTCAGAAAGACGAAACACCTTTACCTTCTGTAGGTGTCCTGTGATCTAAGAAAGGTACTACTTCTGGAGAATGTGTGAGGGGCTTGTGACTTGCAAGCTTGTGACCCCCCCCAACCCCTCCCCCTCCCCACCGCTTCAGCAACACTGGCTCCTTCGTATTCCTCCGATGAGTCGATTCCTTTCCATACTCAGGGCTGTAAACCGTTCTGCTTCTGCTGTTTGCAAGGCTGGTTCTTTCTCATTCTTCTGCTCTCAGCTCAAATTTCATTTCCGCAGAGAGTTCTCCCACGACCTTGAGTTCCTCTCCATCGCTTCTGCATATTTTATTTTCTTATGGAATATGGATTGGAATCCAAAGTTACCTTATTCATTTCCTTGTTACCTGACTTTCTCTCTAGACTCTAAGCTCCATGAGGGCAGGGACTTTGTCATGTTCATGGCTGTATGCCCAGAGCCTAGCAAATTGCCTGGGTCATATGAAGTGCTCAATAAATGGATAGTGAATAAATGATTTAATTAGTTAGTAGAAATATGGAACGGGAATTTTGGGGCCTGTTCCTGGGATGATCTGAAAGCCAAGTTTGGGTACCAATGGTTGAACAGTGCAATATTGTTGATTGCCAGCTGCATTTAGTGATAAGATGTCTGTAAGTTTAAGGGCATGAAAAGGGCATTGTGGGGGGCTTCCCTGGTGGCGCAGTGGTTGAGAATCCGCCTGCCAGTGCAGGGGACACGGGTTTGAGCCCTGGTCCGGGAAGATTCCACATGCTGCGGAGCAACTAAGCCCGTGCACCATGACTACTGAGCCCGCGTGCTGCAACTACTGAAGCCTGCGCTCCTAAAGCCCGTGCTCCACAATGAGAGAAGCCACCACAGTGAGAAGCCGGCACACTGCAACGAAGAGTAGCCCCCGCTCGCCGCAACTAGAGGAAGCCCGCGCGCAGCAAGGACCCAATGCAGCCAAAAAAAAAAAAAAAGAAAAGAAAAACAGAAAAAAATGTCATTGTGGAAAAAGGACTTCATCTGTTAGAGATACAATTAGATGAAGAAAATATGGCTAAATGTTGACAATTGTCAAATCTTGGTGATGGGTGATTAATATGTGAAAGTTCAATATATTGTGCTCTCCGCTTTTCTGTACTTTAAAAATTTTCCCTAATAAATAAAAATCTAAAAAAAAAAAGATTCATTTTTATTGAGCATCTGTCATGGACTAGGTGCTTTAAATACATCATCTTTTTTGTTTGTTCGTTTGTTTTGTAATGATTTTTAAAACTTTATTTTGAAATAATTATAGGTTTATAGGAAGTTGCATAAATAGTACAGAGAGGGTACAGAAGGTTAAATTTTACTTAAGATTTATCCACTGAAGGCTAAATCTTACATAACTATATGCAATATCAAAGCCAGGAAATTGGCATTGGTACAATGGCGTGTATACTTCTACGACAGCTTAGATTTGAATAAACACCTTCTCCCACAATCAGGGCACAGAACCAATTTCATCAGCACAAAGATCTCCCTTGTGCTGTCCCCTTAGGCACACCTCCTTCCCTCCCCCCACCAACTCTAACCCTAGGCAACCATTAATCTCTTCTCCCATCTCTATAATATTGTCATTTTGAGAATGTGATTTAAATGGAATCATACAGTATGTAACCTTTCATAAAACCTAATAAAAATCCCATCTAGGAAGCAGATTCCTCTCTTAAGAACCCATCTCCTTTTTCCATGCAATTTCTTAATACTCCATAATATGTTGACTATATTCTCAAAAGTAAAAACCAGGATAACATATATACAATAACATACGTAGCAGCATTATCATAATAGCCCCAAACTGGAAACAACCCAAAAGTCCATCAATAGGCTATCATAATAGCCCCAAACTGGAAACAACCCAAAAGTCCATCAATAGGAGAATAGATAAATGAACTGTGGCTTATTTATACAATCAAACACTAGACAGCCATCAAAAAGAATGAATAAGAGATACACACGACAGTATGGATGAAATCTTACGGATGCTACATTGAGCTAAAGAAGTGAGGCACAAAACAGAAAACAATGTATAATTTCATTTACATGAAGTTCAAGAGTAGGCAGAACTAACTGATGGTGACAGAAGTCAGAATAGTGGTTCACTGCAGAAGAGGGAGTATTGACTGGGAAGGAACATGAGATAACTTTTTAAGGTGCTGGAAATATTTTGTATCTTGATCTGGGTGATAGTTATAAAAATGAATATATATTTAAAAATTAAGCTTGCGTGTTTTACTACTTTACTATCTGAATGCTATACCTAAATTTTAAAGTATCAAGGCACAGGGTTTGACAAAGAGTTTGAGTCCTTAGAGCAGTAATGAGGGCAATATTTAAAATTGGGACTTCCTTAGGGAAGCATATGGTGACCAGCCATGTAAAGTGTCTAGCCCACCTTCTCGTATAGGCAGTGTACCACTGCATCATTAATTTGCATCTTCTAAATTTCGTTTACTGGGAAATCCCTTGAAAAATCCAGGGATTGAGGTGGGTTTTTCTTGGGGGGGGGGTGCGGGAGGGGGGCGTGCAGACCGAGAAATACGTTAAGTCTTGAAAGATGAAGAGTTCACAAGTACCCTCCGTCTTCCTCACCCAAACACACTAGGTTAGTTCTGGTGGCAGCCACAATGGTCCTATTCATCTCTTTAGGGCCCAGGGCGTCTAACAGAAGCTGACTAAAACATACTGTGTACTTGACTCATCTTTCTGCAAGCAGGAACCGTGCCTCGCTTGTCTCTGCAACCCCAGAGAAAGCTTAGTGACCTACACACAGCTGTATTCACACAAAGGGCCTCTGAGCATTGGTCCTCAAACTTGGCTGCACATGGGATTCACCTGGGGAGTTTTAAGATGTACTGATGCCTGGGTCCTACTCCCAGGGATTCTGATTTAATTGGTACGAAGTGAGTCCTGGGCTTCGGGATTATTTTAAGCGTCCCAGGTGACCTTAAGTACATCACAAACTGAGAGCTGCACTTTGGCGGCATTCTTCCTACTCCGCGCCTGATTTGCGCTCTGGCCTCAGCTCTCCGGAGGTGAGGGCGAGGTTCACTGAGTTCTGTGGTCCTGCCCCTCTTACAGAACCAATAAACTCAAATCTCTCCGTGACACCCCTAAGGACAAGAATTCTAACCAGTCTGCAGGCGCTCTGCGCCCCGCTCAAGCCTCTATGGTATTTTGGAGTCCTCTCTAGCATTTGGGAGACGCCTTAACCAGGGCCAGCAGCTCCCTCTCTATGGTAGCGGATTTTCCAGCGCCGCCTCGTTGGTACTTCATTCCGGAAGCGCGCACGGATCAGAGAGGAGGCGGGACTTCCCTCCCGGAAGTGACCCGGGTGCTTCCGCCCTATCCTACCTGAGCGCCCGGTGAGTTTCTAGTGTTTACCCGAAGTTGGGGACATAGGGGGCGTTGTGGCTGGCCCCAGGCCGTGGTGAGTGACGTCTGACCTCAAGGTGATCCTGATGATGGCGCCGCCGTTTCAGAGGTGTAGACCCTGGGCTGGGGCCCGGGAGCCTTAGTTCCGCGTATGATCGAATTCTTAGGGCTCCGCAGGTTCATGCTCCGTTCCGGTCTCCCCTTCTTCTGGATAGAGGTGACCTAGAGGGACTGGGAGTCAGGGCTCCGGGGCTCGATTTCCAGCCCCGCCATTGACATGTTCTGTGACCTTGGGCTAAGCAGTGTTCCCCTTCGGGGCCTCAGTTCCCACATCTGTGAAATGGGACTTTTGAGTTCACTGAGGTCAGTGGCCCCTGCTGGTCTGATGCCCTCTGATTCCTCCACATCCTCCAGCCCCTGCGATGGGAAGGTGAATGGGAGGGGTGGGTGCTGACCATGATGTCTGCCCCCAGGATTAGGAGGCCAGAGGGAGATCTCTTCCACGGTGCAGGGCTGAAATGGACCCGCTTAGGGCCCAGCAGCTGGCGGCAGAGCTGGAGGTAGAGATGATGGCTGATATGTACAACAGGTAAGGGCTGATTCTGCGCTGCCTTTTCTTAGAGAATGATCCCAGGTCACTCTTGCCAAGGCAGAGGTGGATAACTTCTGAAAGTTATTTTCCTCATTCTGGGGGAACCTGAGGCCCGGGCTTACCCTCCCGGCACCCGCAACTCCTGCCCCATGCTTAAGGGCTAATGCAGACGCAGTGTGGGGTCACTAGAAGGAATTGGGCATTTAGGTTGGGATGGAATTGGCGATGTAGGAGCTGAGCAGGAAGAGAAGGTCCGGTCCAGGCTCTAGTTGTGTTCCAGGAAGAGTAGAGCATTTGCCTTTTGACAAAGAGCACGTAGCCCACTTAGTAGTCAACATTTCTTAAACTCTTAATCCATCTCGGACACATGCTGAGCATTTTATATGCATTATCTTTTTTTAAAGGTGAGGAGATTGAGGTTTCTAGAGGTTAAATAACTCTCTCAGGGTCCACAGCTGGTCAGTAACAATGTCAGGACCAGTAGCTCAGTCTGACTCCTAACTAGTGCCCATAACCATCTGGCAAATTTGGGAACAAATCGTAGCCGCACCAACCACCACTACTATGGCCTTGGGCAAGTTACATGGACTGTTAGACCAGTGGTTTCCCCATCTGTAAAGTGGAGTTAATAATAGGACCTTACTCACAGAGGCATTATAAATATTAAATGTAAAAGTATATGACAAGCTCTTAGCATTAAGCCCAACACAAGTCAAATAAGCAGTCAACAAATATTTGCTATTTTTATTGGCTTAAGCTCTCTGGTATCCTCCCTAGATTCGTTGTTTTATCTTGGAGGCTATTAGAATAATTTTTAAATGTAGGCTGTAAAGTCAGTCTACCTGGGTTCATAGCCCAGCTTTATGTGATCCTGAGGTTCTCTGTGCCTTCATTTCCTTATCTGTAAAAAGGGGGATAATGATTGTGCCGACCTCATAGGGTTATCATAAGAACTGCATGACAGAATCCATGTCAAGCACTTAGCGTGATGTCTGGAACATAACTGGTACTCAGCTAATGGTTCCTGTTTAATTAGTCATAAACATGGGCCCCGACAAGGTTCCTGCTCTCAAGGATCTTCCAAGATAGTTGAGGTGCAAACTGAGGATTTACACTGCCTTCTTGGGAGGTGAAATCAGTATAGCAGGGCAGGAATGGCTGAGGGTTCCTGGTATGCCACAGGATGCTGCTGACCTGACCTTGCCCTTCCTTCTTTCTAGAATGACCAGTGCCTGCCACCGGAAGTGCGTGCCTCCCCACTACAAGGAAGCAGAACTGTCCAAGGGCGAGTCTGTGTGCCTGGACCGGTGTGTCTCCAAGTACCTGGACATCCATGAGCGGATGGGCAAAAAGTTGACAGAATTGTCTATGCAGGACGAAGAGTTGATGAAGAGGGTGCAGCAGAGTTCCGGGCCCGCGTGAGGTCCCAGGCAGTACACCTCAAGGTGCACCCTGTCCTTTCCCACTTGTCTAATAAAAGTGCCCCCATTGGGTGTCATCTGTGAAGACTGCCAGGTCTAGGCACTTTCTGGAGAGTCTCCAGGAGCCCAGGGTATGATGGAGCTCTTTCCCGGTTGAAGAAGGGGTATTTGTCACTCTGGCATGTGACTGTGTGTGTGTGTGTTTATTATATATTAAAACAAGTTTGTTGACACCTACAGTGTGCAAAGCAGTGTGCCTGGCACTTGGGAGTAAAGGCAGCAGACACAGCCTCTGCCAGCAGAGGGAGTCTAACGTAGTGTTGAAAAGCATAGACTGGTACCGCGGCTTAAGTTTACATTCCACAGCAGCCACTTGCTGTGTGACCCTGAACGTGTCATTTCACTGTGCCTAGCTTCCTCATCTGTAAAGTGGGGAGAATCAGGGCTGTTGTGAAGATTAAATGAGTTAATATGAATAAACTATTTAGAATAATGCCTGGGCCATAGAAAGTGCCCAGTATATATTATTTATGTCTGACAACTTAAAATCAAGTGCAGGCAGGCATTTTCCTCAATGATATAAAGGAACAATTTAGAGGAGAGGGTGGAAAGTAGATGGAACCTAAGAAGGAAGTAGCCACAACCTCTTGGTTCTAAACAGCAATATCGAAACATGTGAAGGGACCCAGCTTCACGTGTGATGTGTGTGATGCGGGGAGGGGACCGAGTGATAAGCACTGCCATTCAGTGTTCCCCTGAATCTGAATCAGGGACTGCGCTCCTCACTCTTCATGGGGTATCCAGTCTCATCCACTCAGCAGGCTAAAGGCCCTGTTAGGAAATGGGGGCTCAGAGAGGTGGTGGTTTGCTGGAGGTCACAGGAGAGGAGCAATGACGGAGGTCAGGGTTGACTGCTCGAGGAGGAGAGGCCGCACCCACTTCCTGTCCTGAGGGTGCCCTTGGAGAACTGCGCAGTTCTCAAAGTGTATGGTTCAGTGCAGAAGGAATTTTGGTTGACGCCAGTGCCACTGATAGCAGTGACTTCACAGCAGAGGGAGGTGTCTGGGGTGTAACCTCACCAGGCCGTTGGGCTCACAGGAAAGGAGACGGTAGAGGCAGTGAGTTTCAGGCTTAAAAGTACAGGTCCAGGGAATTCCCTGGCGGTCCAGTGGTTGGGACTTTGCGCTTTCACTGCTGAGGGCCTGGGTTCATTTCTTGGTCAGGAGCTAGGATCCTACAAGCTGCGCAGTGTGGCCAAAAAAAAAAAATCCAGGTTCAAGTCAGGCCACCTGGGATGAAATTTTCTGGCTGTGTGATCATGGGTGAGGCATTTGACCACTCTGTGCCTCAGTTACCCTATCTACAAAGCGATAAAAGTACCTACTTCATTGAGTGGTTGTGAAGATGAAATGTGTTAATAACTAAAGCACTTAGGAAAGTGCCTAATTCTCCCACGTTAAATACTCAATAATGTTAGCTCTTTTTTTTTTTTTTTTAATTGCTAACTTTGATGTAAGGAGTCTCGGAATAGACCCCCTGAAAACTTCAAAACTATTGTCCATTTACCTTAAGGGTGGGCAGAGAGCTAAGGCTCCTTTCTAGGTACTGGAGTGCCAACTTGGGTCAACAGGTGGCGCTGTCTGCTCACGGGACTCAGCACTGCTGTGGCCAGTTCTACAAATGTGTATTATTCGTGTATTCCTTGCGGCCGTTGTACTAGGAAGAGCAGGGTGGTGAGGAAAACAGATATTGTACCTGCCCTCAGGTTTAGCAACGAACGTCAGAAATTTTCAGAGCACATGGCTGGAACATCTAGAAGGGGTCATAGAGAATGGAGAGAAGAGGTTCCAGCTGGACAGAGAGCACTTGCAAAAGCTTTGAAGTGGCAGAAAGTGTGGAGCCGTCAAGAAACAAAGCTTTGGCCTGCTCGGAGTGCCAAGTGGGAAGGCAGGTAGTGATGAGGGATGAGACCTGCCCAAGGGCTAAGCAGGCGCAGCTCCAAAGAGCCTGATGAGCTGAGTTTTTTAAAAGAGTTTGGATTTTCTCCGAAGGGCATCAGCAAACTGTTGAAGGATGTAAAACCCTGACAGTGAAAATGACAGATGTGCATTTTATTTATTATTATTATTTTTTTTAAATTATCTTTTTCCTTTTTTTTTTTAAACTTTGGGTTTATTTATTTATTTATTTATTTATTTATGGCTGTGTTGGGTCTTCGTTTCTGTGCGAGGGCTTTCTCTAGTTGCGGCAAGTGGGGGCCACTCTTCATCGCGGCGCGTGGGCCTCTCACTATCGTGGCCTCTCTTGTTGCGGAGCACAGGCTCCAGACGCACAGGCTCAGTAATTGTGTCTCACGGGCCTAGTTGCTCCGCGGCATGTGGGATCTTCCCAGACCAGGGCTCAAACCCATGACCCCTGCATTGGCAGGCAGATTCTCAACCACTGCACCACCAGGGAAGCCCCAGATGTGCATTTTAAAGCTCCCTCTAGCTGTCAGCCAGGTGGATAGTGGTAGATGATGGCTTAATGGATTCAGGGGAGACATACCAGGGAGCTGGTGAGGAAACAGGGGGAATAGCTATCGAGTTGCTACATTGTGCTAATAAGTATATTATTTCAGTTAAAACTCATAACAACTCTGAGGCAGGTACCATTATTCTTATCTTATAGGTGAAGAAGTTGAGGCTCCGAAAAGTTAGTAACTTGCTGAAGGTCATACAACAAGCAAGTGCTAGAGCCAGGATTCCAGCTAATTCAGACACCAGAGCCCACTTTTACCCACCCCTCTAGGATTGGAGTGCGGGTGTGGGTAGGGAATGCTCCCTAATGTCAGCAATGTCATATTTTATTCAGCAATAGTTGTTGTTGGCTTGCTGCATGCAGAGAGCTGTAGAAAGTGTGCAAGTGAATTAACTAGGTCCCTGCCTTCAGTGAACAAGTGTGGCGGTTGGGAGGGTGGGCATAGGAGAGATGGAACAAACATATAGAGTAGTAGAATAGGTTAGGCCTTTTCTGCCATCGAGAAGAGTCAAAAAATGCTCACATGTGTGTTTGCTAGATTATCAGTTTCATTTATTTTCATAAATTTATGTATTTATTTATTTATTTTTGGCTTCATTGGGTCTTTGTTGCTGTGTGCGGGCTTTCTCTAGTTGCGGTGAGCGGGGGCTACTCTTCATTGCGGTGCGCGGGCTTCTCACTGCGGTGGCTTCTCTTGTTGCGGAGCACGGGCTCTAGGCGCGCGGGCTTCACTAGTTGTGGCACATGGGCTCCATAGTTGTGGCTCGCGGGCTCTAGAGCGCAGGCTCAGTAGTTGTGGCGCACGGGCTTAGTTGCTCCGCGGCGATTATCAGTTTTAAAAACCGGGAAGTGTCTCATAAACATCAGGACTTTGGCTTCTTTTGAAAAGTTAGAAGATCTGACAAGTCAGCCTACATTCCTGCTTGGCAGTGGTCTGCTGCTGGAGGATGGGTGGCGGCTCAGCTGTCCGCCAAACCTCCCACCTCTCATGTCTTCCCTCGTCACCATCTGCTTGACCTGTAGGCATTTGGTCTGCACCTTCTGCTCTTTGGGTTTTCAGATGAGCCGGACACTATATGAGAAAACATGTAACGGTCCTGGAGTGGGCAGCCTCTGAGATGGCTCCTAATGATCCTGCCCACTGCTGTTCATTCCTGTTCATTCCTAGTATAATCTCCTTCCCTTGAGCGCGCACTAGACCTAAACAGAGACTTGCTTCTAACAAACAGAACAGAGCAAAGGTGATGAAAGCCGCTTCCAAGGTTAAGACACAAAAGATGGTAATGGCCATCTTGTTATTCTCTCTCTCTCTCTCTCTCTTCCTCCCGTTCTCCTCCTCTCCTCTTCCTTGCAAAATCTGTTGAAGCAAGCTTCCATGTTGTGAGCTGCCCTACGAAGAGGCCCATGTGGTGGGGAACTCAGGGCAGCCTCCAGCCCACAGTCAGTGAGGAACTGAATCCTGCTGGCAACCACATGAGTGAGCTCAGAAGCAGATCTTTCCCCAGTCAGACTTTCAGATGACTAGAGCCCTGGCTGGCACTTTGCAGCCCTGTGAGAGACCCTGAAGCAGAGGACCCAACTAAGCTGCACCCTGACTCCCAGCCTAGAGAAACTGAGATGATAAATGTTGATTTAAGCCATTACATTTTGGGGTAATTTGTTACGCAGCAATAGTTAACCACTACACAGACAGTTCTCACAACTGTTACAGTCGTCAAAGACTATGTTTGGTCATTCTACACCCACACCTGCAAGGGACCAGGCACTGTTCCAGGCATTTGGGGTATACCAATGAACAAAATAAAGATTGTTGCCCACTTGGAACTTATATTCTAGGGCAACGGTTTTGCATAGAAGTCTGGGTTGGCAGTGCTATTTTGAAGGAAAGACAGACCCTTCAGCTCCTGGGAGAAGGTTCTTAACCTTTCACATCTTGGGCCCCTTTGAAACGCCAACAAAAGCCACAGACTGGTTCTTCAGAAAATTGTTCACGCACAGAATTTTGCATGCAATTTTAGGGATTTTCATTAGAATTCTTGTGGGCTAGACCTGGGGGGAGTCTTGTGACAAGCATTTTTTTAAATGCTGGGGCAAAGAGAAACAAGACAGAAAATCAAAGGGGGGAGACATATTAAAATCAGTCACTTTTACAGTTGTGGTAAGTGCTGTAAGAGATGCCCAGGGAAGTGTGGGGCTATGTAAAGGGATGATCCCTCAAGTCTGGGTGCCCAGGGAAGGCTGTCCCCCTGAAAGCGATGTAGGTGAGTGAGATTTGATGGATGGGTGGGTAGGAATTTGCCAGGTTGGGGGCAGTGGTGGGTGGTGGCTTCTTTGTTAAGTGGTGGGAGGATAGTGGTGGGGCAGGTGGGCTCAGATCCCTATCCTCTGGCCCATACAGTCTATCAGAGGAAACAGACAACGTTGTGATGAGTGTTATCAAAGGGTGACTCGAATGTTATACGAGTCATATAGCAAAGGGGTTTATTGCTGGAGTCAGGCAAGGAGGCTTCCTGTAGGAAGTGCCCGTTAAGTCAAAATCTGAAGGATTAGTTAGATAGGCCAGGGTGGGGGAATGTTCCAGGCCCAGGTGGGAGAACACAGGGTTTTAATGGATGAGAACAGGTCACAACAGTGAAAGCATAGAGAAGAGAGAGGCCAGAAGGGAGGTGGGCCCAGCAGGAGGGTCCGGATGGACTAGGGGGCATTGTTGGGAGTTTGTACGTTTGCCCAACAGTTGTGGAAACTTCCAAGGGGAGAGGCCTGGTTGAAGCCAAGATCATTCTGACCGGAAAGTGGACTCACTGGCACGAGTGGAATCGGGAAGGCCAGGCTGAAAGGGTCGCAGGAGTCCAGGCAGGAGTTGATGAGACCTAGGCTTGGGGGCCAGCAGAAGATGGAGAGGAGAAGTCTTTAAAGGCAGGAGCCACAAGCTCGCTGGTAGGTTGGACGTGGAAAGTAAGGCTGGGAGCCGAGTCTGGATAACTTCGCTTTGAGCTTAAGCAACTGTGTGCAAGGTGGTGCTTTTACCAACACAGGCAGCAACGGAGGTAGAGCGAGTTAGGGAGGAGGAGGGTTATTTTCTGTCATCACTGAGCACTTTTTTTTTTTTAATTTTTAAATTAAAAAAATGTTTTTGGCTGCGCTGCGCAGCATGTGGAATCTTAGTTCCCGAACCAGGGATGGAAGCCACACCCCCTGCATTGGAAGCGTCGAGTCTAAACCACTGGACCACCAGGGAAGTCCCACTGAGCACTTCTTATTATCTTAGAAGGTCCGGTACAATTGGCCTGTATCTACTTTTCCAGTTGCAGCTTCATGCCACAGCCCGCCTCATTCTATGTGTTCTTCCATTCAGGCCCTCCTTCAGTTCCCTGAATGTCTCAGGCAGCCTCCTGTTGTAGGGCCTCTGCATGCTGTGTCTTCCTCTTGGGGGTTGATAAATCCTACTGATTCAGACACGGGAAGTCTTATAGCTTCAGATTTTGGCACAAACAACACCTTTAAGGACTCCTCCCTGCCCTCCAGTCTAGATCAACGCCCCTCCCCAGTGATATGTTACTTCTCTTCCATGACGCTTCCTTTATTTTTTTTTATAAATTTATTTATTTTATTTATTTATTTTTGGCTGCGTTGGGTCTTTGTTGCTGTGCGTGGGCTTTCTCTGGTTGCGGCGAGCGGGGGTTACTCTTTGTTGCGTTGTGTGGGCTTCTCACTGCGGTGGCTTCTCTTGTTGCGGAGCATGGGCTCTAGGCGCGTGGGCTTCCGTAGTTGTGGCACGTGGGCTCAGTAGTTGTGGCACGCGGGTCCTAGAGCACAGGCTCAGTAGTTGTGGCGCGTGGGCTTAGTTGCTCCGCGGCATGTGGGATCTTCCTGGACCAGGGCTCGAACCTGTAACCCCTGCATTGGCAGGAGGATTCTTAGCCACTGCATGGCACTTCCTTTAGCTGCAATTACACTTACTATGTGTTAATTTGATTCATCTACTCCTCTCCCCCACTGGACTTTATGTTCTCTGAGGATGGAGTCTGTGTCTTATTCATCCTTCAATCCCTAGTGCCTGATGCATGTGAAAGTGTTTAAAAATTTTTTTTAAACTGATATAATTCACATATCATAAAATTCACCCTTTTAAAGTGTCCAATTAAGTGGATTTTAGTGCATTCACAGGGTTGTACCGTCATCACCACTATCTAACTGCGCAACATTTTCACCACCCACAAGAAGAAACCCCATACTCATTAGCAATCACTTCCCATCTCTCCCTCCTCCAGTTTTTGGCAACGACTAATCTGCTGTCTCAGTGTACCTGCCTATTCTGGGCATTTCATATGAGTGCACCCCTACAATATGTGATCTTTTGCATCTGGCTTTCACTTAGCATAATGTTTTCAAGGTTCATCCATGTTGTAGCATGTACCAGTACCTCCTTCCTTTTTATGACCAAATCATAATACATTCAGTGTTACTATACACATTTTTTATTTTTGGTCACACCTTGCGGCTTGTGGGATCTTAGTTCCCCAACCAGGGATTGAACCCGGGACTTCAGTAGGGAAAGCGCTGAGTCCTAACCACTGGACCACCAGGGAGTTCCCACTATACACATTGTGTTCATCCATTTGTTAACGGACAATTGGCTTGTTTGCACTTTTTGGCTATTATGAATAACAATGCTATGAACATTTGTGTCCAAGTCTTTGTGTCCACATATGTTCTCAGTTCTCTTGGGTATATACCTAGGAGAGGAATTGCTGGGTCATAGTGGTGACTCTATGTTTAACTATTTGAGTATCAGCCAAACCGTTTTTCCAAAGCGGCTGCACTATTTTATTTACATTCCTCACGCCAAGGTTTACCATAACTATTTGTTAGGCTGAATAAATAATTTCTTCATTGTGAACTGGATACTATTATTTCCAGCACATAATAGACTAGAAGAGTAAGGCTCGGGAGTGTGAGCGCCTTGGGCAAAACTGCGCAACGAATCAGCTGCGGAGCCAGGATTGGGACCCAGCCTGTGATTCACGAGCCAGTACTCCTGCTCACTCAGCTGTGAGGCCGGCTCTGGCCACCGGCGTGCAGGCGATCCACTGTGACAGCCCTGCTCTGCTCTAGCTATGGGTAGTGTCAAGGGAACAGGGTCTAGAAAGGGATTACTTTTGGGGACAGGAGGAGGGGTTGGTAAATCCTATTGATTCTGATATGGAAGTGTGTCTTAAGTCTCTTCTCTGGGACTTCCCTGGTGGTCCAGTGGTTAAGACTCTGCCCTTCCAATGCAGGGGGTGCAGGTTCGATCCCTGGTGGGGGAACTAAGATCCCACACGCCATGTGGTGTGGCCAAAAAAAAAGTCTCTGCTTTCCTCTATTTTTTTTTTTTTTTTTAATTATCTGAACTATTACCGTGGCCTCTTAACTGCTTTAAAGTCCCTCTCCTTTCCATTCATTAAACACACAAACCCGACCATATCTATCTCCTCCCTTAAAAACAAAGTAAACCAAAATAAAACAAGAAAACAAAATCCAGGAGTTCCCATCACCTATCTCACAACATGGGAAATCCTTGGTCTGGCAGAGGTCATTCCAAAATGACCACAGTTTCCAGCTCCCTTTCCCACTACCCTCTTCCACTTATTCCATAAATGTTTACCACGGGCTGTTACAGGCCAGGTCCTGGGATAGGTAGCAGACATACAAATCACCTACAATGTGGTTCCCATGGTGCCTGCCCTCCAGAGATTTATAGCTCTTGGGGAGGGAGCAGGCAACTAAACTGATGATTCTAGATCAGTGTGAGGGCTTCATTTCAGGATAGAATAGCGTTTGGGGGGAGTACATGGGCAGGACCCCTAACCCAGCCTAAGAGATCAGAGCTTCCAGAAAAGGTGAAATTGAGGTGAGTTGTGAAGGATGAGTGCATTAGAAATGAAGAAGGAGGGACTTCCCTGGTGGCGCACTGGTTAAGGATCCGTCTGCCAATGCAGGGGACACGGGTTCGATCCCTGGTCCGGGAAGATTCCCACATGCCATGGAACAACTAAGCCCGTGTGCCACAACTGCTGAGCCCACGTGCCACAACTACTGAAGCCCGCGCGCCTAGAGCCCGTGCTCCGCAACAAGAGAAGCCACCACAATGAGAAACCCGCGCATTGCAATGAAGAGTAGCCCCTGCTCACCAGAACTAGAGAAAGCCCATGCGCAGCAACGAAGACCCAACGCAGCCAAAAATAAATAAATAAATTTACAAAAAAAAAAAAAAAAGAAAGAAATAAAGAAGGAACAGCAGGTGCAAAGGCCAGGAGGTGTGAAACCAGCTGGCTTCACACTTCATTCCACAGGTATTTACTGAGTGCGTCTTAGGTGCCAGGTGCTGTTTTT
The DNA here is from genome assembly GCF_965194805.1 of Balaenoptera borealis. Taxonomy (NCBI): domain Eukaryota; kingdom Metazoa; phylum Chordata; class Mammalia; order Artiodactyla; family Balaenopteridae; genus Balaenoptera; species Balaenoptera borealis. The sequence continues at coordinate 12,469,667 of NC_138868.1, forward strand.
GGTGCTGGAGATACAGCAGTGACCACAGCAGACCAGACCGTTGCCCCCATGGAGCTGACAGTTCACAAGGGGAAAATATCAAAATGTCGGTTGGAGATAAGGAACAGCAAGCATTACAGCCACGGGGGCCCATGGACCCCTAGAGTCAGTGGAGGGGGTCCACAAAACCCTTGGAAATTGAATGTAAATATATGTGTGTGTTCACGTTCACACAGGCATTTTCATAGGGAATGGACTCATAAAATTTTACTGCATTCTCAAAGGGATCCATGCATGACCGCGTTGGGCCATGGGGTCCTTATTCCAGGGCCCCTTGTGCGAAACTAAGGAGTTTGACCTTGATGTGGACGTTCTGGGAGCCAGTAATTAATTTTGAGAAGTGAAAGCATCAGAGCCTGACACTGTGCTCCCGCCAGAGAGAACTCCTTGTGCCTTTTCTGCTGCTAAGCCTTTGCTCTTGCTGTTTCTTCCCGACCTGGAGGAATGGAAAGGGCCACACTTTCAAAGGCAGACAGACCTGACTTTGCATCCTGCTTCTACCCACCATTTTCCAGCTGCCAGCCTCCGGTCTTCTCTCTCTGTGAAAAGCTCTGAGGTTTAAATGAGCCTGTGATGTTTGGAGGATTTAATGATAATTTTTGTTTGGAAAGTGCCCAGCATATAGTAGCCGCTCGGCAAATGTAAGTCCCTCTAGTGGCTAGGTGGCTCAGCCGTTCAGAGAGCCCCTCCTGTCTGGGGTCTGGAACTTCCTGGGCAGTTGCTCACATGCCCACAGAGCTTTGTGAGTATCACGAATATCACTCTCAACACACTGTAATAAACTCACATCTGTATTTATTTGCCCTTGACCTCATCCCATTAATCCACACCACAGTTCACCCTCTATTTTACAGATGAGGAAACTGAGGTTCTGCGAGGTTGAGAGATTTACCAGGAATCAGTAGGTGGCTGGAAGCATCCCATCACCACATCTTCTAAAATAATAATAGTGACAGTAGTAACAACAACAGTGAACATTTATTATGCTTATTTGTGCCAAGCGCTGTGATGAGCACTTTACCTGCCTCATAACCCCCAATTCGAGCCCCCACCTCTCCGCAGTACTATTGTAGGTACTGCTGTAAGGTAGGTACTATTGTTATGAGAACGTACAGGAGGAAACCAAGGCTCAGAGAGGTTAAGCAACTTGCTGAAGATAACCCAGGCCAGTTTGCAAGTCCACTCTCAGACCTCGATCTAACTCCACAAAGAAACCCGTGTCATTCTGACTCTCGGAAAACTCTGCTCCCAAGTGCACAGTTCAAAACCCCACCCGAGGCTGCCCTGCATCGCGGTCAGTCTGCTCCGGCCGAGTTGTTCTTTGTTTTGACCAAGGATACAGAGGGCGCTGCCCCGATTCGTCTGGGGGGCCGAGGGGGAGGGGAGGGGGAGGGAGTAAGGGTGGACATTTTAGGTGCAGGGGCGTGTGCCGGGGAGAGTATCTGGGGACCAGAGGGCGAGTCACGTGCTCGTGAAACTCGACCTAGGGGGAGGGTTAGGGAAGGGAGCCCCCGCCCCTACCTCGGGGTGCAGCCCCGGCCGGTTTTAAGTACAACCGTTCACTCCGTCGATCCACTTCGTCCTAGCCTCATTTCGCGGATTGGTGGCGCCCGCCGGGTTCCCGTTCCCCGACTTCTTCCGATGGGACCGAGGCGGTGAGAACACCAGGCTGTCCGGCAGAATCTCCGAGGCCGCCCAGACCCGGCGCGCAGAGAAGTCCCGAGCGCCGGTGCGGTTCCGAGCTGGGCCCGCCGGACTCCGGACGCCGAAATTGTGCACGCGCCGCTCCCCGACCGGCCGGCGGCTACAGGAGGCGCGTTTGCCCCGGATCAGAGGTGAGCAGCGGGTGCGGCTGGGGTCCGGGTCCCGGGCTGCACGTTCTCTGAGAGTCACCCGGCTGGCTCCCACCGACACTTCCAGGCTCCCCAAGAAAAACCCGTTACCTGAGCCCGTGGGTCCCGCCTCTCCAAGCGCGTCCCTCCTTCCGCTTTGGTCTGGCCCCTCTGCGCCCTCTCTTGCTGCACTGCCTCCGTTTAGAGAAACACTCTTGTCGGAGTTCGAACGGACCTGCGGGAACTCCTAAATGCAAAGCCCCATTTCACAGATGAGAGTACTGAGGCCCTCCGGCGAAGGCATTCGTGCTTTCCTCCGCTCCCTCGCGCCCTTTCTCTCTTGCCCTTCCTGTCCCTCTCCTCTCTGCTCTTCTCGGTCTCACCGGCCGCTCTCCGCCCCCGCGCCGCCCGCGTCCCGTCTCCTCCCGCGGCGGCGGCCGTGGCCTAGGCGGAGGGGGTGGGGGTGGGTGCTCGGGCTCCTTCTCTCTCCGGTAAACCCACCCTCCCGCCAGCCCCTCCGCCGCCACTGCTCTTATAAAGTCAGCGGCCGCCGGACTTCCTGCGGGTGCCCGAGCCCCCTCCCCGGGCGAGAGAGGGCGGGCTGGTTCCCTGGCGCGCAGCTGGGTGCCCGTGTGAGTGGGTGGCGCCGGGGGCGCTGGAGGGCCTGCCTGGGTCTCCTTCCACGTGGCAGCTGTCGGCTTGGACCGAGAGACTGTAGGGACTTGGGTCGCCTAGTGCGGAAAGGGGGAGGGCTTGCTGAAGCCCGGCCCCAGAGAAGAGGAGTGGTCTTATAGGGGCAACAGGAAGAGGGGAGGGTGTCCTTGAGCTAACATCAGACTTCCCCTTCCTCCCCCTGCTTGCTTCTGGGGGTCCTTCCTGGAGCGGGAGGCCGGATACTGGCCAGCGGTTGCTTCAGAGCGCGCCCTGCCCCTTGCTGACCTTTGGGGACTTGGGGAAGTGCGGGATTGGTCCCCGGGAGCCGGGCTCTGCGTGCCTTGGCCTGAGTGGAAGAGCCCGGCAGCGCGCCAAGAAGCTGTTGCGCACAGACAGGACCTTCCTTGTCTCTGATAGTGACACGGCGGGAGCCCAGCGCCTCGTGCGCCCCTGGCGCTGCCAGTGCGCCCAGAGCCAGCTCGGCGGCACCCGCTGGGAAGCCCAGGGCTCTATGGGGCCCCCATGAAGGCCCCCTTGCGGGCTGGCTCGAGGGGTCTCGGGAGCCACCATGATACAGGATGCTCCTCTGGGTCCTCTGGGCCCTTCGCTCAGTGCTCTGCTCCTGGGCAGGCTCGCGACCAGTATGGCCCCCACGCTGGAGGAGGCGTACCGGAGGCGCTGGTGGATGGCGTGCACGGCCGTGCTGGAGAACCTCTTCTTTTCCGCGGTGCTCCTGGGCTGGAGCTCCCTGCTGATCATGCTCAAGAACGAGGGCTTCTATTCCAGCATGTGCTCAGGTATGCCCGAGAGGGGGCCAGTGGGGCTCGGGACGGGCAGCAGAGGGGGAAGGTGGACGCCGGCAAAGGACAGGCGGCCAAGGAGACAGAAAGCCGGGCTGCTCGAGACAGAAAGCCGGGCTCCTCAAGACAGAGCACTCCGCAGGGGACTGGGCAGCCCCACTTCTTGACCTCTTCAAACTTCCTCTAGAGAATGAGCCACTCTACCTCATTCACCGAATCCAGTTTTCACTGAACGCCAGGCGTCCTGCGGGCATCCAGGTCCTGGGACTGATCCCTTTGCAGCCTCAGGTCTAGAGCAAGGTGGAGACTCCCAGAAGTGCAGCAGCTACTAGCTGGGTGAGGGATTTCTTACTAGGGCTATCGTAAGGCTGAATGAGGCAAAGGAGAGCCTGCAAGCTGGATTTGATTGTAAAGGGAGGGGCAGGCAGTGTGCTTCTCCTTTTCCAGGCCATTTGAGCCCCCAGGTCTTCAAGTAACCATCTGTACAAAGTTAATCGCCTCATTTCCCCTAGGCCCCAACTTGTGGATGGTCCCTGTTTTCCACTTTGGTCACCTTGGCTTTGAATCAGGGGCCCTGGATGCAGGAGTGAGAATTCTAACAATCCTTGGGAGCAGTAACCACATCCCTGCTGTCTTCAGGTGCCTGGAGGCAAGGAGTCGCCCTTCCTGGTGTCTGGGACTTGAGGCTCTCGTGATCTGATAGGTATCTTTCTTTTCTGGGAAGGAGAGAGCTGTGCGGACAAGCTCAGCCTGAGGAGCTCGAGGGATGTGGAGTTTGGCCCTTCCCTCCCCTCCTTATCCTCTTCCTCCAACCTCCTTGCTGTGGAACAGGCTTTGGAAGAAGGCCAGCTTGGGTTAGACTCCCAGCTTCCACCACTTTTAGCAGCTGGGTGACATTGGCGAGTTCCCTAAAACATTGAGCTTCAGTCGCCCGGCCTGCAAAATGGGAAGAAGAGTAATATCTGTGCTGAGAGTTAACAGTGCTTGATCAATGTTAGGGTCATTCCTGGCTTCTGCTGGCTTCTCCCAGCTTCTCCCAACTCCTCAACTCCACTCCCTGCAGGCGTCTGCCTTGGCTGTGGGAGAAAACCGTTGCCTTGCGGGGTGGAGCTGGGGTGCTCTTGATCTCTGGGCAGCACCCACTCTGCTCTAACCCCCCGCCAGCCTTATCTGTAAGGAAGCAGCAGGTGGCACCGAGGATGCGCGTGCATCTCCTGGCCCCAATTACAGGGTGCTGGGGGGCCTGAGGAGGTGGAGATTAGAGTTGGCAGCTGGCCAGGGGAGGCAGGTTGGGTCAGGAGGAGCTGGCTTGGGATGAAATGCTGGGTGTTCCAGGGTGGCTGAGAGAACCAGACAGAGGGGTGGGGGATCCCTTTGCCAACAGAGGCCAGGAGTCCAGGTCCCCTCTGAGTTGCTTACCCTGGAGGCTGGAGAGACCTTCCCTTCGCTGCCTACTGGCCTTGATGCCTGCCGCTGCCCATCCGATGGCTTCTTCCTGCCTTCTCCACCTGTTTTTTTAATCAACTTTATTGAAGATTAATTTACATCACACATTTTGATGAGGTTTGACAAATTTACACACCTCAGGAACCGTCACCACAATCAATATTTAGAATATTTCCATCATCCCCAAAACTCCCTCCCTTTTGCTGCCCATCCTCCCACCTTTTTAAAAATATGGATAAGAGCTAGATTAAGATATAAGTCACATACGTTACAATGCACCCATTTAAAGTACACAAGTTAATGGTTTTTAGTTTATTCAGAGTTGTGCCACCATCAGCACAACAAATTTTAGGACATTTTCTCTACCCCCAAAAGTCACCCTGGACCCACTAGCAGTACCTCTCCCCCCACCTGTTCTTTTACCCTCAAGCACTAGGCAACCAATCATCTCCTTTCTGTTACAGGTTTGCCTATGACAAAAATAGATTTGCCTATTCTGAACATTTCATATAAATGGCATCTTATAATAGGTGATCTTTTGTAACTGGCTTTTTGTCACATAGCATGATGTTTTCAAGGTTCATTCATGTTGGCAAATGTATCAAGACTTGGTTCCTTTCCAAGTCCTTTGCTACCACATTTTATTTATCCACTCAACAGTTGATAGACATGTGGGTTGTTTCCACTTTTTGGCTATTATGAGTAATGCTCCTATGAACACTCATGTTCAAGTTCTGTGTGGACATATGCTTTCCTTCCATATGGAATTGCTGGGCCATAGGGTAAATCTATGTTTAACATTTTGAGGAACTGCTAGACTGTTTTCCAAAGTGGCTGGGCCATTTTACATTCCCACCAGCAGTGTAGGAGGGTTCCAGTTTCTTCACAGTCTAGACAACACTTGTTATTGTTTATCTTTCTTATTACGGCCCTTCTCGTGGACATAAAGTGTTATATTTTTGTGGCTTTGATTTGCATTTCCCTAGTGGCTAATGATGGTGAGCATCTTTTTCATGTATTTATTGGCCATTGGTATTTCTTCCTTGGAGAAATATCTATTCAGATCCTTTGCCCATTTTTAAATTGGGTTATTTTTATTATTGAGTTGTAAGAGTTCTTTGTATTGTAGATACAAGTCCCTTATCAGATATAGGATTTGCAAAATTTTTCTCCCACCGTGGGTTGTCTTTTCACATTCTTCATGGTGCCCTTTGGAGCACAAAAGTTTTCTTTTTTTTTTTGGATTATTTTTTAAAAATTGAAGTATAGCTGATTTACAATGTTGTGTTAGTTTCTGGTGTGCAGCAAAGTGATTCATATATATATATATATATACACACACATATATGTACATATTCTTTTTCCATTATGGTTTATTGCAGGATATTGACTATAGTTCCCTGGGCTATACAGTAGGTCCTTGTTGTTTATCTATTTTATCTATAGTAGTTTGTATCTGCTAATCTTAAACTCCTAATTTATCCCTCCCCTCCTTTCCCCTTTGGTAACCGTAAGTTTGTTTTCTAGGTCTGGAGCATAAAAGTTTTTAATATTGATGAAGTCCAAGCTATCTTTTCTTTTGCCGTTTGTGTTTTGGTGTCATGTTTAAGAAACCATTGCCTAATCTAAGGTCACAAAGATTTATGTCTATGTTTTCTTCTAAGAGTTTTAAGGTTTAAGCTCTTATATTTAAACCTTTGATCCATTTTGGAGTTAATTTTTGTATGACCAGGGTTGAACCTGTGCCCCCTACAATGGAAGCGTGGCATCTTAACCGCTGGACCACCAGGGAAGTCCCAAGTTCATTACTGAGGTGCTCATTAGTGTCGGCTTTGGGGTTCCCTGGCCACACCCTCTGTCTTCTCAGGTTTCTGCTTTCCCTCTTTTGAGGTACACCCTGGGGTAGATGGTTGACCCACCTATTGGGGCATCACAGCTAAAGAGGACTCTTACTCAGAAGTAGGCAGGGGCAATTCAGCTTATCACACACAACTGCATATCCAGCATAAGTGCCAAAATAATAAAACAGTAGCTAAAGTTCATCAAGCATTGACTATTTGCTAGTTAGATCTTTAGTCCTCACAACAACTCTTTTTATAGAAGGGAAAGCTGAAGCTCAGAGACGCTAAGTAATTTCCCCAAGGTCACACAGCTAATAAATAAGGAGCAGAGTGAGTATTCAGCCCCAGAACCTTTCTTCGAGGCCTTAGGATTAAGAGTTCCCCTGGGAGAGTCCCGTCACAGAGAAGACAAGTAGCCAGAGCCCAGTTCTGCGGGTGTTTTGGTGAATGTGGCTGTGTCAGCTGCAGGAAAATGAATGATGGGGCAAGGGTGGGGGATGGTGAGGAAGGGCTCAGAGACCTGGGATCATTTTGTGAGTATTGTGTGTGTGCAGCAGTCCTTAGAGCCCACCTTTTACATGGCTGCAGTCACTATCCCCATTTCACAGATGGGATAGCAGAACCTCTGAGTTTCAGCAGCACAGCTAGTGGAGCCAGAATTTGGACACGAAGAATGCTTAACCATGATCCTCTCTCCCATGTTTCCTAGACCTAGTCATTTGCAGTTCACCTTCATGATTTTACCATTTCTGTGTGCCATGGGTACTATTATTTACTTAATACTTTCTTTTAAATCAATCCACTTTTTAAAAAATAAAAAGCCTCATTTTAAAGTGTAATATTCTTGGGAATTCCCTGGTGGTCCAGTGGTTAGGACTCTGCACTTCCACTGCAGGGGGTGAGGGTTCATTCCCTGGTCTGGGAACTAAGATCCTGAAAGCTGTGCAGCATGGCCAAAAACTAATTAACTAATTAATTAAATTAAATAAAACTAAAGATCCTGTTTTAAAAAAAATGTGTAATATTCTTGGAACCTTGAGTTTGATGTTACTCAGACATACACACACACACATACATCATACGTATATATTTCTAATACCTACATATATGTATATGTGTGTTTGATACACATTCAAATAACTAATAACTATGAAACATCAAAAACCATTACCTGTACAGTTGACCCTTGAACACGGGTTTGAACTGCTTAGGATTTTTTTCCAACAGTAAATAGTACAGGACTACACGCTCCGTGGCTGGTTGAATCTGCAGCTGCAGAAACGCAGATATGGAGGGACCCCACAAAGGGGGGGGTGACTAAATTACAGGTGGATTTTCCAAAGCACGGGGGAAGGGTTGAGGCCCCTAACCCCCTGAGGTTCAAGGGTCAACTGTACCTCTAAACCCATCTTGAGTGCACACATGCTGTGCATACCACACTTTGGGAAACACTATTTTCTCTGGCTTCTAAGCCCACCTCTATCAGTAACTTACTGCCTATGTTTTCCCTGTTGCACCCCATGCTTCAGTTGTCTATAAAATGGGAGAGGTTAGATGTCAAAGACCTCTCCTGTTGTAACGGACATGGACAGAGGTCTTTGCATGCTGGCTTGGCTTCCCTCTTGGTTCAGAAGTCTGGCTTAATCTACAAAAAGGTACAAATGAACTTATTTACAACACAAAAATAGAGTCACAGATGTAGAAAACAAACTTATGGTTACCAAGGGGGAAAGGGAGGGGGAGGGATAAATCGGGAAATTTGGATTGACATATACACACTACTATATATAAAATAGATGACTAATAAGGACTAATGCGACATTGTAAATCAACTATACTCCAATAAAAAAAATTTTTTAAATGCAAAAAAAACCCCAGAAGTAGCAAGAGCTATTGATATTAACTGTTTCTTTCAATTTAGGGGGAGAAAAGGAAATAGACTCTAAAAAAATAAACAAGGGAACAAATATGAAAAAATAAATAAAATAAAAGTAATTAAAAACATTTGTAATAATTTCTCATAACATATTTAATCCAACATATCAAAACATTATTATTTCAACATAATATTAAAAACATGATTAATATTAAAAAATAAAATAGGTAACTAATAAGAACCTACTGTATAGCACAGAACTCTACTCAATACTCTGTAATGACCTATATGGGAAAAGAATCTAAAAAAGAGTGGATATATGTATATGTATAACTGATTCACTTTGCTGTACAGCAGAAACTAACACAACATTGTAAATCAACTATACTCCAATAAAAATTAATAAAAAATAAAAAGTACATTGCAAAAAAAAAGAAGTCTGGCTTTATCCAACTACTCAGAGTCATCAGGCCTTAGGAACTAGCTCTTACCAGTCAAACTCACAAGAGGCTGATCAATTTAAACCAGAGAAGTGAATGCATTAACTGACCTTGAGTTATTCGCCATACACTAGGCTGGAGTTCGCCACCAGTAAAAGAACACATTTCCTCGCCAGCACTAGCGCAGGCTTTGAAATCTTACTAAGCTGCCCTGTTCAGGACAGAGAGGCCCAGTGGGGTAACGGGGAAGTGTTGGCTTTGGAGAGGGTCTTGAGTTTGGATCTAGGCCTGCCTGTAAGCAGTTGTGTAACTGTGACTTACTTTGCTTCTCCGAGCCTCATGATCTATAAAACGGGGATCATTACACTCACTTTGTGAAGATTAAATGATATACTATATGGAAAAGCGTGGCACAAAGTAGGTATTAATTAGTTGAGAGCTAGTGAGGGAAAGTGTCACTTGATTGTGAAAGACTTAGGAGCAGGGACCGTGTCTAATTCAGGGCCTGCAAACTCAGATGCCAACAGGGGCCAAGCAGTTAATAACAATTGGCTGGTAATGTCCAACATGAGAATACAGTCAGTAATAGTACATCTGGTGACAGATGGTAACTAGACTTACTGTCGTGATCATTTTGTAATGTATACAAACATCAAATTACTGTGTTGTACACATGAAACTAATATATTGCGTGTCAAATATACTTCAATAGAAAACCTAATAATAATTGGGCCAATCAGGGCAAATATAAGATGGCGAATGTCTGAGAGCTCATGAAGAGGTGAGGACGTGGGTGACTTAGAGAGGGCAAGCCCTGGTGAAAAGGAGTGGTCTCTACTCAGCTCCAGCAATGGCCAGATCTTCTGACTTACTAAAGAGAAGCCAGACTTCTGGATTTTTAGGTGAGAACTCCTGATTTTAAACTGGCACCCAATTAAAATTTGCAAGCCAAGCAAAATATGGGTGGGGTTCATTGCTGGTCACCTGTTTGTAGCCTCTGGTCTAAATTAGGATTGCATTTCTTCCTGCTTTACCCACTGTCCCAACACAGTGCCTGTCGTGCAGTAGATGTCGCTTAAGTGTATGTAGATTGAATGAACAGGTGCAGACAAACCTGGTGGAGAAATGAACAGTGATGATGAAAATCACTAAATTTGGGGGGGGCTAGCCTGAACCCCAGAGGCTGTGTGCTCTAAACCCCTAACCCCTTCTTTCAGGTACCTGAGTACCCCATTGCCCAAGGGGCTCTCTCCTCTGGTTAGCCAGCACTCATGCTTTGAAAAGAATTCATTCTCTTCTTTCCTTACGTCAGCCTTCTGCCGCCTGAATGCCCTTTGGATACCTGAAGTCAGGGGTCACTGTCACCACAGAGGGCAGATACTTCCCCGTCCCAGCATTCAGCACTATCACATCTTCCTGTTTCGTTCTCTTCATAGCACCTGTGACTCTTTATATCAATGTCCATTTGTTTCCTTGTTTATTATCTAATACAAGCCCCATGAGAGCTGAGAGCTTCCTGTCTTATTCACCGTGAGACCCCCGGCACCTAGAGAAGAGGCTCACCACGTCGTGGCTGTCCCAGGGGGCCATCATCTACCCCTTCATCAGCTGTTTCAGGACACCCTCTCTGGGCCAGGACCCTGTGCAAAGCTCTTCGTTCCCCTTCTCCAACTGAATCTCCTAAGGAGCCTGGGTTAGGCGTTCTCTGCTCCTTTTTACAGGCAAGGGGCCTGAGCCTCAAAGAGAGGAAGTTATTTGTCCAAGGTTGCACAGCTAGTAGGGATGGTGGTGGGAATTCAGACCCTGGTCTGTCCACCTTCCAGGTGCACCCTGACTTTGCCCTTGGCAGTGATGCCTAAGTAACAAGTAGGAGGCAGGGGAGCCGCCACCTCGTGACTCACTGAGCATTGGGTGAAGTGAAACCCGCCTCCTTCCCACGCCACCAGCCTTTTTCATTAACTTGACACAACTCCAAGTTGGCCTTTTACCTGGAGGACACGTCTTCTCGGAGGTGGACTTCCAGAGGAGCACTGGAGGGCAGTGCCTTGGTCCTGATTCTGCGCCTCAGTTTCATTATCTGGAGAGTGGGGATACTTTATTATCTGACTCCTGGGGCTGTCGTGAGTTAATACAGTGACCGCTGAGAACATGCCTAGAACACAGTTAAATGCTCAACAAATATTAGCTATTATTTTATCAGAACGTCATTTACGGGGTAGCGTCCTCTAAGTTTTAAGGGAATTCCTGTTACATCCTTTGAGCATCACCCACTGATGTTGTCCCAGATTCGAGGGTGCTTCCTATTGGATCCTATTGGGTGGATCCTATGGGGGATCGTCAACCCCCTAAGCTTGGACACCGAGTGAATATTTCAATTCGGTAAATACTTTGATGTCCGTTATTCCATTTGAGCTAGTTGAGGCCTCAGATTGGGTATATGACCCTCCCTGGGTCCGATACTGATTGCTGCTGTTTATTGAGCCCCTTCCCCACCAGAGTAGGTATAATTCCAAAGTCACCAAGCAGGGGCGTGCGACGTGAGTGCGGGACCCCTGATCCCAGGCCTCTCTCCTGAGCCCAGCTGCTCCCGCGGCCACGTGCTGCCTTTCCCTCCCTCTCCTCAGCTGAGAACACCACCAACACCAGCCAGGATGTGCAGCCCCCGTGGCTGAGCTGTAACCAGCAGGAAGAGATGCTCAACCTGGGCTTCACCATCGGCTCCTTCGTGCTCAGTGCCACCACCCTGCCGCTGGGGATCCTCATGGACCGCTTCGGGCCCCGGCCCGTGCGGCTGATTGGCAGGTGAGGTGGCTGGGCTGTGGGGAACTGGAAGGGGCTTTGGGGGGAGCTGCAGGGCAGGACTGGTGCTGCAGGGGGAGGGGAGGCACGGAGTTCAGCCCCTCCCCCTTCCCTGCCTCCCCACAGCGCCTGCTTTGCCGCATCCTGCACCCTCATGGCCCTGGCCTCTTGGGACACCAAAGGTGAGATGTCTGGCCTCTCGTGCCCTCACAGGAAAAGAATGGGTGGGATGAAGGTGGATGTTACCCCAGCTCCTGCCTTTAGCCTCCCACAGCTCCCCAGTGCCTCATTCATCCCTCTCCCCTTCCCAGTTCTGTCTCCGTTGATATTCCTGGCGCTGTCCCTGAATGGTTTTGGTGGCATCTGCCTAACATTCTCTTCACTCACAGTGAGTATGACAGGTCCCGACTTGGCAGTAGGGCACCCAGGAGTTGAGTGAGGGTGAGGGTGGGAGAAGGGCCTGTGGACGCAGATCAAATGCACGTGTGTGTGTGTGTGTGTGTGTGTGTGTGTGTGTCTGTGTGTGTGTGTGTGTCCCAAGCCCATACATCTGTTGAACTCTGTCCTGGGGCCACAGCACAGAAAGAACTGACAACTGCTTCACCTTTCTGGAACTTACATTCAGGAGTTGGGGGAACAGACAACCCTAAAAACAAGTAAACTAATAAATGATATCCCTAGTCATAAGTGCTGGAAAGAATAAAACTGGGTAATGCGAAAGCAAGGGCGGTGGGCAGCTTGAGACTGTGGGCGTGTGTGTGTTTGCCACGTTGTGTATATGTGGTGCTGTCCATGGGTAGGTAGATGTATTTGTGAGTGTGTTGGATTGAACCATATGATACTGCCGACACTTGACTGTGCTTGACCTACAGAAAGGGCTTTTTCACCTGGCTTGATCTCTTGCATGTGTGTTTGACGTGTGTTACTCTAAGTGTATATAAGAGTGAGTGTGCAGAAGGGTTAAAGGCTTCAGCGTGTGTGGTGGGAGGAGGGGTTCCTGGCCGGGCCAGCCTCGGGCTGTTTATCTCAGAGGAGGGCCGCCTGACCGCCAAACTGGGTGTTTTTTGGCTGAATTTCACCTCGCCCAGCAACCGCCTTTAATTCCAGCCCAGGACATTTCACAACTTTCTAAGGAAGCGGACCCCTTCATCCCCGCCTCCCTCCGCAGCCCCTTCTCCACCTTTGCTCAAGGCCCTAAAGCCTTTCTCTCCCCTGCCCTCCGGGGCCTAACCTTGAATCCTGCCCTGGGGCCTAGGGGGCTCTCCGCCCGCAGCCCGCCCCCTGCTCCGCCACCGTAATCTCCAACCAATGACAGGACCGGGCTCCGGTCCCGCCCCCGGCTCCGGTGCCGCCCCCGGGCCTAGGTGCTCGCCGGCCAGGACAGATCCGAGCCAGCACGGCCAGCGCCCAGGCGGCTCAGCCAGGCCGGCCTAGGCCGTGCTGGGCGGAGACAGCGCTCTCGGACCCTGGCGGCGGGTAGTGAGGGGTGCCAAGGCCCCCGCCGCTCCCCCCGGCCCTAGCGCTTCTCCGTGGCGTCCTTGCAGCCTGCCTCGCACAGACAGGGTGCCAGGGGGTCAGGCCGACCCCAGCTGTTTTTCCTAGCCGCTTGGAGGTTGATGGGTCAGTTCTCCGTGTTTAGTCGCCTTCCTCTCCAGAGCTATTTGAGATCCCCTTCTGGACCCCAGTTCTTCCCTCTGTGGAGAGGGTTTTAGCTTTGTATGGCATCTAAGACGCTTCCAGCGGTGGGCTCTGTTGACTGGGGGGAGGAGGGAGAGGTGGGAGCACGCAAAGGGCTGTGTGACTTTGCTTTCCCCTCCCCTGAGGGTCTGGCTCAGGCCAGAGAGTAGAACACACAGTCAGTTCGCTACTGGTAGGAATTCTGGGCCTGCCCTGCGGGTCAGAGCCTCGTCTTCTGGACACCTGGCCTGGCCCTGTTTCCCCCCTACTCCCACCCTCGCCTCCCTAGTCGTCCTGTTACTCGTCCTGGCTCAGCAGAAACCATGGACTGGGGGCCTCTGGGGCCACCGAGAAGGTTAAGGGGCACCATCCTGCTACAGAGCCAGCCATGGTCACAGCCTTGGGTTCTGGGATAGGACTCGGACGGCCAGGACAGGGGAGAAAGTCAGTAACGTGCTCTGTGAGCTCCAGTACGTTCCTTTCCCGCTCCAGACCTCTGTGTTCTCATCTGTCAGAGTTGCTCTAGATCAGTGTTTCTTTCTTTCTTTTTTTTTTTTTTTAATTCAAACAGAAAGTCACAAAAATTATAATCATCCTCATCAGTTCACTCAGTCCCATGTAATTAATTTTTTTTTATCTTGATCTTTTGTTAGCACTTTTATGAGTTCATCAGTTTTTCATTAGAGTTCTGAAAATGCTTATTCATTCAGTTCAGCAGTACAGTCAATTACCAGAAACCTGTACTTGTCAGAGTCTTTTCCATGAATTCCTTGAAGATGAAACCCTTTTATAGGAACATCTTTGCAAAAGCATCAGAGTACACCCAGAACTGTCTGTAAATGACAAAAGACTTAAAAATGACCACGGTTAAAGACTTGATGAAAGTTCATAATAATGCAATTGACAAGGAAATTTAGTTATTTCTGAGATATACATTTTAAAGTAAGAGATCAGTGTTTCTTATACACCTAACCCATGGGTTATTAAGAGGCGAGTCATGATTAAAGGGTTCCATAAATAAGTAGCTTGGGAAACCATGGGGTTAAACAAAATTTCTCTTTGTGGGCACTTCTTCGTGTGGGAGGGGAGTATAGCCAGGTTTCCGACATTGATTTTGCCTTAGAACTTTTCTGTCGCGACTCTGGGGCTGGTGTTCCTGGAGCTCACGTTGAGGACTACTGGGCTAGAAGCTTCCAAGCTTGCTCGGGCGGAGAAAGGGGAGCCCTGGGCAGGTGTCAGGGTCTCCCTGCTCACTGGCACTTCTCTCCTCTCTCAGCTGCCCAACATGTTTGGGAACCTGCGCTCCACTTTCATGGCCCTCATGATCGGCTCCTATGCCTCTTCTGCCATCACGTACCCGGGAATCAAGGTACGGAGCTGCCTGGGGAGTGGGCAGGTGGTGGTCAGTGAGGTCGCTTGGCCTTTTTGCCTTGACACAAGAACTGGGTGGGGCTGGGTGCATAGTATATCTGGTGACCTACTTCCTGCCAGGCGGAGGTCAGTTCCCACCACGGCAGGGAAAAGCGCTGCAGCATCATGGGAAGAGCCCAGGTGCTGCTGTGGACCAGTGGGTCTGACTTCTCTGCTGCTCTGTCCAGGCCTTCATCCTCCCTCCTGGGCCAGTGCTTTCTCAGCTGATCTCCCTGCCTCCAAGCTTTTCCCTCTCTAAGCTGTCATTCACGTGACTTCCAGAATGACCTTAGATGGAGGACTAGCTCATCCACCCACTCTGCTTCGCCTACAGAATCAAGCCCAACCCCTTCACCTGCCTTCAAGGCCCTCGACTCTTTGGCCTCACCCCACCTTTCAGGCCACATCTCCTTCCCCAGCCCTGAAGAGGCTGGATGACTTGGGTCCAAGGTCACCAAGCTAGTCCAGGCCTGGCCAGCTCCTAGACAGCTCAGCCTGGTGGACCTAGAGCCGGAAGGCCTGAGTTCTAGCTCTGGGCAAGTTTGGGGCCTCTTTCCTCCCTCTGATATCGAAGTACCCTTTCAGCTGGGCCGCACCATGCTCCTCAGATTCTGCCTTGGGCAGTTAATTTATTGGTTTAGAAGGCACTTGCTCAGCATCCGTCGCCAGAGGAGGTGGAGAGCACACTGATGGGGGTGACCAACAATTGTTCAGGTAGGAGCAGGCCTGGAAGCTGGGGGTCTCCCTTCCCGTGACTAAGGCAGTGGGATTTGAGGAGCCAGATCTTTGCAGGTGTGGCCCTTTGAAGTTCTGTCCTGCTCCCGGGGAAGAAAGAGCCCCAAAGCCTGAGGCCCAGGAGGAGCAGTTTTCCCAGGCAGCACTGAAGCTTGGAGCCTGAGTGGAGGGCAGACAGCAGCCATCCCAGGCAGAGGGTGGCAGGCAGGACATTTCTGCATGCCTGGCTTCCTCACTAGAGCAGTTGCTACGTCGGCACAGAATCCCAATCAATACAGAACCTGCTTGTCCTGGGGTTGGGAGGCTGTGGGCAGAGTCCTTGCACACGCCCCTCCCCTGTCAGTTGTCACACCTGTGCAAGGTGAGATAAGGCTTCTCAGACTGGGTTTGTCTTTCCCCCAGGGAGGGTGCCCAGAAGGGGCAGGATAAACATGGTTAGGCGCTTTCATTGTCCTCTCTTGCATACAATGAAATGACTTTCATGTGAAAACAAACATGTGTATGGAGTCAAACATTGGTGTGTCTTTTTAAGATAATAATTGAGATTTCAAAGACATTTTGAGCTTGTGGTCAGCCCCTTCGGCACCGTGTGCGAACTATTTCACACCTCTTGAGGGGGGCTGGGGTGAGAAAGGAAGAGGATGGTGGGACTTCTAGATCCAACTCTTAACTTCTGGCCTTGGTTTCTTCATCTGCAAATTGGGTACAAGGAATGGGGTAGACGAGACCTTCTCTAAGGCCTGTGGGGCCTGGGTTCTACCTCCAGCTGGAGGACGCGGGCCTGGGGCTGGGCAGCCTCCTCCATGGCCCGCCCCCTCCCCCGACAGCTGATCTATGATGCCGGCGTGTCCTTCATGATCATCATGTTCACCTGGTCAAGCCTGGCCTGCCTCATCTTTCTGAACTGTGCCTTCAACTGGCCGAGTGAAGCCTTTCCCTCGCCAGAGGAAGTCAACTACAAGTGAGTGACCGGGGGGGTGTGGGGTGGGAGGGGGACTGCCCCGCTGCAGATCTGGAGGCCGGGGTGTGGTGGTGTGAGGGACAGAAGCAGCTGTGGACTCAGAGAAACCAAGATTTGCCGATCATCTGAGCTTTCCAAGTTCCGCTTTCTCATCTGAACTGTAGGCCTGATCCCACCCACCTGCAGGTGTTCTGAGTAGGTCAGGCATAAAGCAGGCAGCCAAAACGTGGGGACTGTCTTCTTCTGTCCAGGTTTGGAGGATGGGTTCAGAGTAGGAGGGACCGTTGCGATAGTGCCATGTGCTACGGGGACCCAGAAAGGGGGGATACAGAGGAATGAAATCCCACCCTTTGTGGGGCCACCTGAATGCCAACTTTACCTACCCCCCCCTTCAGTTCCCCAGGGGACTGGGGTGATGCTCCACAACCAGGCACCTAGGGTGCCAGTCAAATAACTGATGCTGATGGAGCACCTCCTGTGTGCCAGGCACTGTGCTCAGCCCTCATTCTCGATCAGCTCTGTGACGTGGGTTCTGTTACTAACTCCATTCATAACAAAGGCACGGGGAACAAAGTGACTTTCCTAAGGTCATACCACTGAAGGGGGGAGGGGTGAATCTAAGGCTGGAATCAGAACTCCAGAGTCTGAGTTCTTTTTTTTTTTTAATTTATTGAAGTATAGTTGATATATAATGCTGTGTTAGTTTCAGGTGTACAGCAAAGTGATTCATATATATATGTATATATTCTTTTTCTTATTATATTCTTATTATATGTATATTATAATATACATTATATTCTTTATATAATATACATTATATTCTTTATTCTTTATATAATATACATTATATTCTTTATTCTTTATATAATATACATTATATTCTTTATTCTTTATATAATATACATTATATTCTTTACTCTTTATATAATATACATTATATTCTTTATTCTTTATATAATATACATTATATTCTTTATTATTTATATAATATACATTATATTCTTTATTATTATATTATTATATTATAATTATACATTATATTCTTTATTATTTATTATTCATTATATTCTTTATATACATTATATTCTTATTATATGTATATATTCTTTTTCAGATTCTTTTCCCTTATAGGTTATTATAAATATTGAGTAGAGTTCCCCGTATTATACCGTAGGTCCTTGTTGGTTATCGATTTCATATATAGTAGTGTGTATATGTTAATCCTGACCTCCTAATTTATCCCTCCCACTGCCCCCCCCCCCACCCCAGAGTTTGGGTTCTTAATGCTGCCTCCATGGCTACAGCCCAAGTGGAAAATGGCTCATCCATCCCTCACTTAGTGTGTGCTGAGCTGGCCCCTGGGCCGGGCTCTGAGACACACAGACACAAGCCCTGCCCTTGGGAGCTTGTCAGTGGGCATGTCAGTGCTGGTTAAAGGGGGGGCTTGGCACCCCTGGGACGGCACCCCCTAGAGGCAGGCTGTTGGCCTGGCTACTGGCAGGGAGAAGATCAAGCTGTGGCCTGGCTACTGGCAGGGAGAAGATCAAGCTCAGAGGGCTGGCCCTGGATCACAAGGTGACAGGTGACCGCTTCTACACCTATGTGACCACCGTGGGCCAGCGGCTGAGCCAGAAGGCCCCCAGCCTGGAGGAGGGGACAGACAGCTTCATCTCGTCCCAGGACGTTCGTGACACCTCAGAAAAGTCTGCTGAGAGTGAGTGTCTGGTCGAGGTGCCAGCCTTGGGGGACGGAGAGGATGGGTCCTCGCGCGTTGCGAGCACTCGTGCCCAAGTGCTCATTCTCCCCTCTTCAGTTCTCACAACACCCCCTCACAGAGGTGGGCACACTTCCTGTGTCTAGAATGGGGCCAAATCAAAGCTCAGGGAACTCTGGGAAGGTCAGATTCAGGGGTACTCTGCGAGATTTCTGGGATGAGGGAGGGGCAGCTTGCAGAACGGGGCAGGGTGTCCAGGCCTGTGGGAGGGCTGGTTTCCTCAGGGCTCCCTGCAACCTCCAAGCCTCTTGCATCAGATACCGCAGGTGAGCCAGCCTTCAGTCTGGGTCCTCTGACACCTGGTTGGTTGGCGCCTCCTGCTGGCCACAGGAGGAGCTGCACCTGCCTTCTGCCTGGGCCACTTTGCAAGGTGACACCTCTGTGATTAGTGGAAGGACGCTGGGCCTGGGCGTCAGGAGGTGGGGGTTGGAGTCCTGCTTCCCAATTACAGGCCATGTGACTTGGGTAGATCACTTAACCCTGCTGTCACTTTCCCTGTCTCTTAAACTAGCACTAAGAACAGCCGCCTCACAGGGAAGTTAGTTGTGAGGACTGAATGAAGACAGGGACGCGGAAGCTCTTTGCAAACTGCAAATGCTGTGAAGTTATGAGTCTGATCCCCACTGCCGATCCTCCCATGGCAGAGTTGTTACAGGCATGAGCTGAGTCTATCCCACCTGCATCCCGCCTTCCAGCCCCATGAGCTCGGGCAAGTCACTGAGCGTTCTGAGCTGCGGTCTCCCCATCTGTAGAATGTGCTGAAGATAGGGTTGTTGTACAATTTGATTACATGGGATAACACCTGTCAAGTGTGCAGCACATAGCAAGTGCTTAATAAATAGTAGCTCGAGTTATTATTACCACGCCAAGCCTACGGTACACACCTGGAGGTCACCTGAAAAATGTTCTAGTGGGGGAATTCCCTGGTGGTCCAGTGGTTAGGACTCCACACTTTCACTGCTGAGGGCCCGGGTTCGATTCCTGGCTGGGGAACTAAGTTCCCACAAGCCATGCAGCGTGGCCAAAAAAGAAAAGAAAAGAAAATGCTCTAGTGAGATAGTTATAGAGCTGGGCAAGAACTTGGAGGCCAGTAAGGCTGAACCCTCGCTTTTGAAGAAACCGATCCCTCGCCGAAGTCACAGCGTCAGAGCCTCTGCTAGAACTGCATCAGCTGGGACATGCAGAGGCAGATGGAAGATCTAGGGCTCAGGGGCACCTCCTGCTGTCTCCCCAGAGTCTGTGCCCTTGCGCAAGAGCCTCTGCTCCCCCATTTTCCTGTGGAGCCTTCTCACCATGGGCATGACCCAGCTGCGGATCATCTTCTACATGGCCGCTATGAACAAGATGCTGGAGTACATCGTGTCTGGAGGCCAGGAGCATGGTGAGGTGCAGCCGAGCCCACTGGGGGCTGGAGGTGCAGGGGGTCACCCTGGCTGAGCTCCTCTCACCCTGGCTTTCCCCCTCCACCCCCAACAGAGACGGACGACCTGAAACAAAGGGTGACAGAGACAGGTAGGGGGACAAAAGCTCGGGTCCTTGCCCACACCCACCCCGCCACTGCCTGCAGTGGGGAGAGCCTGGACCCACCCTCGTCACCCTGGGCGTTTTGGGGATCTAAGAATTTGGGGGTCAAAGGAAGGTGATTTTGGCATTTTCTCTCCTCTGCTGGACGTGGGTGACAGTGCCCACTAGGCTGCTGGCATCTGTCATGTCAGCTCCTGACCCCACTTCTCTTCCTGCCCTGCCCAGTTGAGTTCTACTCGTCCGTCTTTGGGGCCATGCAGCTGTCGTGCCTTCTCACCTGCCCTCTCATTGGCTACGTCATGGACTGGAGAATCAAGGACTGCGTGGACACCCCCACCGCTAGGTGACCTGCCCGGGGGTGGTGACAGCCTTGTGCTTTCACATCCAGCATCTTACTTCATTCTCCCAGGAGCCCTGGGAGGGAAGGGGTACATCCCCATTTTACAGATGAGGAAACTGACACTAAGAGGGGGCTTGGCTGGCTTGATGATAAGTATAGCTGACATCAAATGCTGACTGTGCACTAGGCACTTGCATTGTCCTCTTTAGTCCTGCACCAGCTCCCTGAGGTAGGTACCTACATTATTATCCTCGTTTCACAGATGAGGAGCTGAGATACAGAAAGGTTAACTAACTTACCCAAGATCACACAGCATTTAGTAGTAGGTTCCAGAACCTTTGTTATAAAGAGTACACTCTAAAGCCTTCTTACGGTTAGAAAGAGATAGAGTTGGTGTATTAGACATCTATTGCTGTATAACAAATCACCCCCAAACTTGGCATCTTTAAACAACAAACATTTATCATCTCATAGTTGCTGAGAGTCGGGAGTCTGGGAATGACTTAGCTGGGTGGTTTTGTCTCAGAGTCTGTCTGAGTCTGTTCAGACTGGTATAACAAAATACCACAGACAGGGTAGCGTATAATCAATGGAAATTTATTTCTCACAGTTCTGGAGGCTGGAAGTCTGAGATCGGGGTGCCAGCATGGTCAGGAGAGGGTCCTCTTCTGGGTGGAAGACTTCTCATTGTGTCTTCACATAGTAGGACCTAGGGAGCTCTGTGGGGCCTCTTTATAAGGGCACAAGTCAATCCCAAAGGCCCTACCTCTACCTCTATTTTTTGTTGTTGTTGTTGTTTTCTTTTGGCCATGCCACGCGGCTTGTGGGATCTTAGTTCCCTGACCAGGGATCGAACCCGGGCCCCCTGCAGTGGAAGCTTGGAGTCTTAACCACTGGACCGCCAGGGAATTCCTGGCCCTACCTCTTAATACCATCACATGGGCATTAGGATTTCAACATAAGAATTTGTGGAGGACACAAACATTCAGACCATAACAGGGTCTCTCATAAGGTTGTGGTCAAGCTGTTGGCCAGGGCCGCAGTCATCTGAAGTACTAACTGGGGTTGGCCAGTCACTTCTAAGCTCACTCGTGTGCCCAATGGAGGAGGTTCGGTTCCTCCCCACCTGGGCCTCTCTATAGTCTGCTCATGACATGGCAGCTGGCTGGCCCCAGAGCAAGACAGCTAAGGGAGGGAGACCAGGACAGAAGCTACAAGGTCTTTCATGACGTCATCTCAGAAGTGACATACACGAGTGAGGTTGTCTTCACGAGTGAGGTTGTCTTCTATAGGCACACAGAGTAACTCTGGAACCTTGTGGAAGGGGACTGTACCAGGGTGTGAATGCAGGATGCGGGGATCATCGGGGCCGTCCTGTGGGCTGGAGACCACCAATGGGTCTTTTTCCGCCCCCCCACATTTTATTTAATTATTTATTTTTGGCTGCGTTGGGTCTTCGTTGCTGCGTGCGGGCTTTCTCTAGTTGCGGAGAGCGGGGCTACTCTTTGTCATGGTGCGCGGGCTTCTCATTGAGGTGGCTTCTCTTGTTGCGGAGCACGGGCTCTCGGCGCACGGGCTTCAGTAGTTGCAGCACGTGGGCTCAGTAGTTGTGGCTCGCGGGCTCTAGAGCGCAGGCTCAGTAGTTGTGGTGCACGGGCTTAGTTGCTCCACAGCATGTGGGATCCTCCCGGACCAGGGCTTAAACCCGTGTCCCCTGCATTGGAAGGCGGATTCTTAACCACTGCGCCACCAGGGAAGTCCCACACCACTGGGTCTTGCACGAAGGTCTTCTGACTGCTTGTGTTCTTTTTGTGTTGATCCAAACGGTCCTGTTTGTCCTGAGAGGATGGGAGAGGGAGACTAGGAGAGAAGTCATCTAAGGATGTGGCTTCCCTCCCCACCAGTGGTACCCTGGCCCTGGTGCCCAGTCTTCCTCCTCTACGCTCTGTTCTGACGGCCATGGTCCATCAGCAGGGCCCTTCTCTCGGACCAGTGGGCGGCCTGTCCTCATCTGTCTCAGCCTGCTGACCTCTCCTCTGGACCAGCCTCAGAGCCCTTGATTATGCTAGAGGGAGGGGCTTGCTGGACACTCAGGGGCCAAGCGGCTGTCCCTACAGTGTCATCTACTTTTGTCTAGGCTGGGGGGCAGGGACACTTTTGTGGGGGCTTCTGATGAGAGGTGGTGGGAGAGCTTCCCATTCTCCACCTTCCTTCCCATCCTCGATTCTTAGACTTCAGTGTGCTTATGAAATAGGAGATAGTTTTCCAAATGCAGATTCCAGGGCCCACCGCCCGAGATTCTGATGTTTGGGGCAAGGCCCTGGAACCTGCATTTTAAAGAAAAGCTCCAGATGATGCTGGGGGAGCCACGCTTTGAGAAACACAGGGCTGGAGGAATGACTTTCTCCCTTTTCTGCTACCCTGAAAGGGGAGGGACCAGGCTGAGAACCCAGGGGGTGGGGAGGGCTGCCGAGGAGGTCGGGGCAGCGGCCGGTGACGGCCTGTTCTCCTCAGGGACGGGGTGGCCACCAAGTCCGTCAGACCACGCTACCGCAAGATCCAAAAGCTCACCAATGCCATCAACGCCTTCACCCTGACCAACCTACTGCTCGTGGGTTTCGGCATCACCTGCCTCATCAACAACTTACACCTCCAGGTACCGACTTCCATCCTCCCCGCTCTCCCTGCCTCGCAGAGTGCCGCCCCAGGCACGGTTCACCCCGGGCAGGTGCCTTCCGGGAAGCAGGGCTCCCGTCCTCTGGGTCTGTTTTCTGGGTTCTCCAGGTAGTGTTTGTAGGAGGTTGGGTTGGCGAGGGGGCAGGCGTGTGCAGCCTCCGTTCCCCTCCTCACCGTGACCGCCCTTCCTCCTGTCTCCACGCTGCTCTTAAGCTCTCCCCGCTCTCTTTTTGGTTTCAGTTTTTGACCTTTGTCCTGCACACCATGGTCCGAGGCTTCTACCACTCGGCCTGCGGAGGCCTCTACGCAGCCGTGTGAGTCAGCTGGGCTCCTGGGCCCCCCTGAGCGCACCCTTCCGCGGCCTGGACTGCTGCTGCGTCAGGGCCGGCCAGGCTCTGGAGGCTGTCTGGCTCGCTGCCCTCCCCCCGGCCCCGCCCCCTAATAACAGGGAGCTCACTTCCTCCAAGGCAGCCCGCCCCACTGCGGGATGACCCCCCCTGTCAGAACGTGTTCCCTTAGGGGCAGCTGAAATCCTTGGTTGCATGACCCTTGGGTCCTATGTCTGCTCTCGGGAACGGGCCCTGGAGTGGCCTCTCTCCCCATGCCAGCCCTGTCGAAACTTCCAGACAGCAGTCTCGTTTGCCTCCTGACTTTCCTGCTTCATGTCGAGCAACCCCCTACCCTACCCCACCCCCCTGGCCCTGCTCCCTTTTCCCTTTTCCTTTTGGTTTCCACGGCTGAGCGTCTCTCCGGCGTTTGATGGAGTAACTGTCCCGGAGCGCTTATTACTCCATCGTGGGCGTGGCGGGAGATGCTGACCCCACGCCCGCATTCAGACCTCAGAGGGCAGCTCCAGCCAGACCTAGGAGTCGTCCTTGCTTCCACTCGCTCATTCCTCACAGTCCACACCCAGACCACCAGCAAGCCTGCCCACGCCACATGCCACAGACTCTAAACCCTGCCCTTCCGAGCATCTCCAGCGGTGCCACCGCCTGGCCTGGATTACTGCCGCTGCCTCCTGACCGTCCCTGCGTCCGCCCTTGCTTCCCTCTGTATTTTTAACACAGGAGCTGGAGACACCTGTTAGGACATAAGTCTCTTCACATCGCTCCGCGACTGCCCGTCTTATCTCACGTAGAGAAGAAGCCAAAGGCTTCATTATGGCTTAAAAGGCCCTACAGGGTCTGGCCACCACCCCCCCCAGGGACCTCTTCCTTCACCTCCCCACCTCGCTCACCCCCTTTTCCCACATGGCTGCCTCATGCCACAGAAACCCTATGTGTGTTCCCTCCTCAGGGCCCTTGGACTTGCTGTCCCCTCTTCCTGGCACGTGCTTCCTCCAGATAGCCACAAGGCTCCCAGCCATCTCACCTTCTCCAGGCCTTTCCCCAGCTGTCCTTGTCTCAGTGGCCTCTGCCGGCCGTCCTGTCTACAGTCGCAACGCCCTAGATACACTCACCCCCCTCCCTCTGCTGAACTTCTCTCCATAGCACTTACCACTTTCTAACACACTGTGCGTTTTTGTTTTTGTTTTGTTTTTTTGGCCACGCCCGGCATGCGGGATCTTAGTTCCCAGATCAGGGATTGAACCCGTGCCCCCTGCAGTTGAAGCACAGAGCCCTAACCACTGGACCGCCAGGGAAATCCCAATGGTGCATTTCTCTTGCTTGTTGTGTGACGACCACCTGCACGCCGCCCCCGAACCCCCCACCCATCGTCAGAATGCCACCTCCATGTCTGGTTCATTGCTGTATCTCCACCCACCCAGAACAGTACCTGGCACGTAATAGGGGCTCAATAAATATGTGTTAAAAGAATAAACAGCCCAGCGAGGTTAGTGCTATCCCTGTTTTTAGGGAAGGAAGTGAGGCTCAGAGAGGTTGAGGAACTTGCTGTTATCACACAGACAGTAGGTGTCAGAAACCAGCTCAGTAGACGTGAAGTCACAGCATACACCCTCGAGGCCAGGGCACGTGCAGAGAGCCTGAATTCTTAAGCTCTGCCCTGCCTGGCTAACAAAGAGTGATATCTAGGGAGGGACGGGACAAGGGGTGGGGCTGGAAGGACCACGCCCCTCATGGCTCGCCCTCCCTCTTCTCATTGACAGGTACCCGTCCAACCACTTTGGGACACTGACGGGCCTGCAGTCCCTCATCAGTGCTGTGTTCGCCCTGCTCCAGCAGCCGCTTTTCATGGCCATGGTGGGACCCTTGAAAGGAGAGCCCTTCTGGGTGAGAAGTCGGGGGGGGTGGCATGGGGACAACATGATCCCCCTTCCTGGGTGCACCCAAGGAGTTGAGGATGGGGGCTCTTGTATGTGATGGAATCCCTCGCTCTTATCTCAGCCAGGAGGCACCTTGGAGGTCTCTAATCAGGGGGTTCCCAAGCTGGCTGGCCATCAGACCCGCCCACAGATTCCCCAGCCTACTGAATCAGCATCTCTTGGCCTGGGCCCAGGAAGCTCCCAGGTGATTTGTACAGTGGCCCAGTCCTGATCCAGCCCAGTTCCACCCGATGCAGGGATCTTCTCTCCAGTGCCCCTAGAAAGGGGCTCCTCCAGACCCTCTTAGTCAAACGCCCGCAGCGATGGGGTGCCGGTCCTGTACAAGGAGGCAGCTGTTGGTCTTGTTGGAAAGGTTTTTCCTTACATCGAACTGACCTCACCTCCCTAAAGCTGATATCTGCCTCGAGGGCCCACCCACTCCCCAAGACCTTCCTGCCAGAATGATGACGAAATGACAGCTGCCATTTCCCAAGTGCTCACCAGGTGCTAAGCGCACCGTGTGTTTTGTACTGAACGTTGCCACAGTGGCCCAGAGAAGGAGGTGCGTCGAATTAGGATGACTTGCCCAGAGCCACACCGTGAGTAATGCAGGGTGGGATGTGCGCTGGGTCCGAGCCCACGGGAGGTGGGCTCGGACCCAGGCCTTCTATCCCAGGCTGCACCCCAGTGCTATTAACTGCCTGGGAGCTTCTTCTCACCACTCCCAATGGGATCCCACTGCCAACACCCTCAAAGGTTAAGGTTCCCAGCCCAGGCTACCCAGACGGCACCAGATCATTTGGGCACCAGCATTAGCTGGGGTTCAAACCAGGCTCTGACACTTTATAAGGCTGCCGAACATTCAGTGAGATGCTGGTGGAGAGTGATTGCACACAGCAAGTACTAGCTCTGTCTATCGTTTCTGGCCCAGGACCTGGACTAAAAATGGTGGCCTTCTCCTCCCTGTGGGAGGCTAAGGAGGATCCCTGAGGGTGATGAGGGTGAACAGGTACCCACTTGACTCTCTTTTCTCTCTCTCTCTCTCTCTTTGCCCTAAAGGTGAATCTGGGCCTCCTGCTGTTCTCACTCCTGGGATTCCTGCTACCTTGCTACCTCTTCTACTATCGCTCCCGGCTCCAGAGGGAGTACATCACCCACTGGGAGGGCCCCCTGAAGGTGCTTGGCGGCCCTGAGGTGACTACCTAGGCCTCTGAGGGGCCCGGGTGACAGGCAGTCAAGGCCTGAGCAGCCAAAGGGAGTGCCTCGTGGCTTTTCTACCTGTAACCTCCGCACCGAGCCAGGCGCCGGGGATTTATAAATACCAAGAGAAGTTCTATTTTTGTAGGGACTTGTTAAAAAAAAAAAAAAAAAAATCCCCAAAGCAGTGCTCCATTGACTGAAGATGTCCCCCGTGCTAGGATTGGACCTTCTTGCTCCTGGGATTGGAGGAGACCGGGGTCCAGCCCTGCCCTTTCTCTGGGCCTAGGGGTCTGCCTGCTGCTGCCTCCTGGGGGCTTGTGGGATCAGTGAACAGGCGACCCCCGAGATCTCAGCCGTGCAGTGTCCAGAGTGTGCAGGTGTGTGTGTGTGCATGTGGGTATGAAAGTCCCTGCCCCTCAGAGGAAAGGGGCCTGAGGTGCTGGCTGCGTCCTGAATACTGCCGCGTGGGCGGTAAGCCCCTTCCTGAGGCTGGAGGCTGGGTTCCCTCCCTGCTGCTGCTGCTGCTGCTTGCAGATCTTAGAGGAAATAAAAAGGGAAGTGAGAGACTGGCTGGTGTGTACCTGCCTGTGTCTTGGGGGAGGGGTGTGTCTTCCCACACCCCATCCCTCGTCCTCAGCCAGGCTCAGCTGGGCATTAAGTAGGACACCTGAAGTGCCAGCCTGCCCACCTGTGGCTGTCTGGCTCACCTCCCTGTTCTCAGCCATGCCCTGCCCTTAGTGTCTGGAGGGAGTCCACATCCTGCCCTCTGCTCCTGCCCGCCACTTCTCAGGGTTTGGGGTACATCCGGGAGGTTGGCCTTTCTCCCTACAGGGGATAAGGGGCAGGATGCTTTGGAAAGAATGCTAAGGAATGCCTCTCCAACTTTCCTATCCAGGGATCCCTGGAGGGAGGTCTGTTGCAAGTAACATTCTTTATAGTGTTTTATCTTAAAACTTCATGCAAATTTTGAGCTTCATTTTATGCTATGTTCATATTTACTTTTAGCAATAAAGTGAGGCTTTAAAATTACCTGCATCAAGGGAAGACACTGTCTTTGAGGGCAAGGGACCTTCCAGCAAGCTATACCTTATTTATCCCACTCCTACATCTCTTTCTGTCCTGGGACATAAACCTTAAAGTCACAGAATGGAGGGATGGGGCGGGGAGGGACCACTAACATTTGTTGAGGATCTGCCTGTCCTAGCTACACGGGTATCTCATTTCATCCTAACTGTAGAAGTCGGTGTCTTCGGGTTGTTTCGTAGATTGAGGAAAGCTCAGACAGGTTAAGGCACCAGACCCGAGGGCACACAGCTGGTAGGTGGTGAAGCTGAGCTCGGAACCTGGGCATTCTAACTGCTGAGTCCTAACCACAGGTCTGCCAAGGCAATCAGCGGCAGAAAGGAGGTTCCAAGATAATGAGCTCAACTTTCTGCTGCCCTCTCAGGGCTGAGAGTAACCACAAAACCCTTATCCACCCCCCCACCAAAAAAAAAAACCTTGGAGAACCCCCAAATTTTAGCCCTGGAAGACAGTATTACAGATAAGCCCTCCCTTTGTCTTAAACTGTCTTTAGGAGTTGATAAAACAGACTGACCCACCCATTTTATAGATGTCCAGAGGGGTCTGGAGACTTGACAAAGTCACACAGCAGATACCTGCCTGCTCTGAGCCCAGACTCCTGGCTTGCAGCACTGTGCCCTTTTCGCAAAATACAAAACCAGAACTGGACAGCACCCACCAACGGGTTGGACGGGTTCCCAGAGGCCTTGCCCTGGTCTCACTACCATCTCTGTCCCGGACCTTGACTTTCCGTACAGTCTGGTGGAAGTTGATCACAAGCGATGAACAGAAGCGGGGCGCGCAGAGGAAGCGAGGCGTGTGCGCCGGGTGCTCGGCGTGCCCAGCAGGCGGCGCTGCGTGGCTGCGGCTGGGACGGGGTGGGCGGGTGGGAGCCGGCGGCGAGCCAGGAAGGGAACCCCGACACCCCTCCACATACACCCCTTACCCACCAGTCTGCCCTTTCCCGGGTCTCGATCTCCAGGCCCCTACCCTGGCTTGCTCTGCCCTCCTTCGCCGAACATCCGTTCAAGCGTTATCCCCTGCCTCACTGACCCTCGAGGCTGAAGGAGGGGGTCTCGACGCTGCCCCTGCCCAGCTGGGGCGTGGGACCGGGTGGGAGACGCAGGCAGAGATCTCGGCCTCCTGGGGGAGGGGTGTCTCCTCACTCCCCGTTCCCGGGGTGGGGAGCTTGGGGAGGGGGCTGGGCAGGGGCGGAAGCGAGCTGGAGCCGTGTTTGCCGCGGCGCTGCCGAGTGGAACAGATGGCTGGGGAGGGGACAGGGTACGTGGCGGGGAGGAGGAGGGGTGCGGGGGCCGCAGGATGAGGAACGAGGAATTTCGACGCCCCGAGTCTCCCAGGAGAAGCCCCCCTCCCCATCTCTTCCCAGAAAGAGGGGCGGGCAAGCGCCTGCCTTTTCCCCCGGAGAGCCCCGGCCTCTGGCCTGCGGCAGACCCCGCCGTCCCCCCGGGTCGCCCCGCTCACCCCCTAGACTCCCGGCGCGGGCCAAGCCGGCGGGGTCCAGGCCGCAGGGAGCAGCCCGGGTCGCAAGGATTAATGGGGCCACACTCCGAGGGGCGAGGGGGCGGCGGGAAGCGGGCTCCCGAGCCGGGAGCGAGTTCAGGGATCGTAAATAGCTGAGGGAAAACGTGTTAATTGGAGCTTTATGCAGATGAGCTGGGACGCGGGCTGGGGAGGGCCGATGGAGGGAGAAGAAGGTCTGACGGACGCTGGACCCGAGGGGAGGGCAGGAGGGCTCCGGCCGGGGGAGTGATGGGTAGGTGTGTATCCGTTTATCGCTGCGTGGACCCTCCGGGGAGGGCCACTGGTCTCTGAAGATGAGGCCTCCTCCCTGACCCTACGCCCCAGACACAGGGGACTCTTCCAGAGTCTCCACATCGCGGGACCAGAAGTTCAGGGTCTCAGATCGCCACGAAGGTGGGGGCAACGTGCAAGTGGCTGTTTCCGCTTGTGGCTGCTTACATTGGGTGTCACATTCACTGCATCCCCCTCCCCCATCTGTCTCCATCCTTTTCCCCCATCCCTGGCATCACCCTCTCCTTGCAAGAGTATTGTCTGTAACTTCCACCAAGAGAGTGGGGGAGGGGAGGGAATCTAACTTTTCTTCCTTCGCTTTCTCCCGTCTGCCCCCCAAGGACCACCCCACCTTTGAGGAGCCGTTTCTCAGCCTTTAGAGAGCGTCATAACCCACCCCTACACGTTAAAATGCAGATTCCAGGGCTCCCTTAGAGATCTGGTTCAGGGGCTCAGGAATCTGCATCTTAGCAGTTTCCCACCTAAGTCAGATATAAAAGACCTTCAGTTTCAGAAACACTGTGCAGGGAACTGGTGGGCTGGGAAGACTGGACAAGTCTTCGTCAACAGCCCTCCACCGCTCCTCCATGCTCCTGACCTCACCTCCGCTCAGTATGGCCATCTCTGCTTCCGGTGTGAGAGTACCAGGGGATGGAGAAGGTGCCAGGAAGGAGGGAAGGAAGGGAGGAAGGGGGGGAGGAAGGAGAAGAAAGAAAGAGTGAGTCTCAGCTGGCTGTTCTCTCTCTGAGCAGGGTCTTACCCTTCCTCTCTCTGCTGCCTGCTTCCCTCCCGTCGGCCTCAGCTGCTCCATCCATCTTCCTCTCTCACTTCCCTTCCCCCACCTCATCTGAAGTTTCTAAGAAGGCCAAAGAATCTTGGGGTAGGCAGTTTGGATCTTAGGGAGTAAGGGCAGAGCCAAAGTGCCCACCTCCAAAAGAAAGAGGCAAAGCACCTACCTCTGGGGTTGGAAGAAAACAGGAGGAGGGAGGCAGGGCTTGAGGAAAGATAAGGGTGACAGCAAACATATAGGCCACCTTTCCACGGGCTCTTGCACTTAGTCCCCACAACAACTCAATTTAGGCAGGCGCTATTGCCCCCAGGTTATACATGCAAAACAAAACAAGGGATGTTCAGAGAGGTTAAGTGACTTGCTCAAGGTCACACAGTAAGTGGGAAAATAACTAGGTCATTCACCCTTCTATTTCCCCCAAATCATTTCTCAAGAGGCTGCTGGGTAGCTGACCCAGGCCTCCCTTCCCTGCCCTACCCTCCAGGGCAGTGGGGGTGGGGAAGGGCATCATGTACAGAGATGAAAGGAGATGCTCGGGTTTCGGAACATCTGACAAGTCTGGCTGGAAGCATTAAAAATTCATATAGAAACCTGACCCCAGCTGGACCTTGGGTCTGCCACCTGGACTGTCCCTGGCCTGGTGGCCTCTCAGAGCCTGGTGGGCAAATTTCCCTTCAGCAGTGTCCTGGGAGCCCCCGAGTCCGTATTTCACAGGAGCGGGGTTCTCTCATGGATTAGGGAGCTAAAGTCAGGAGCCAGCAGCTGAGAAAGCAGGGCTGAGAACCCTCCCCCCACTCTGAGTGTAAGAACCTTAGAGGTTTCAGGGCTTATAAACCTTGTCATCTGGCGTCCTTCTGTTCCTCTCTCCAGGCAGACAGAGATACTCGCTCTCAGTTTAGGGTAACTCAGCCTGGCTGTGATACCCGAGGTGGCCAGTGGAGGGCAGCTATCTCCTATGAGGGAGCCCTAGCCTGAGCCTCTACTGAAGCTTTGAAGGACAGGAAAAGAACCCCATGGATAAGGTCCCGGAGATGCAGTTTTGGCCTTGGGGAAGGGCTCTGGAGTCTGTCATCTGAGGACAGGGGGAGAGGGCTCCTAGTTTGGGGGAGATTGAGGAATTTTGGGGAGGGTTCAAAGTAGGTTTGTGGGTTTCAAGTACATGGTAACTGATGGCCAGCATGATACAATCTGTCTAGCTGGAGTGAAGATTTGGGAGGAGGCCAGGAGAGAAAAAGCTAGAAAGGCAGTTGGGACCAGACTCTGAAGGATCTTTGATGCTTCGCTAAGGTGTTTTATCTTTAACCTGTAGGCAATAGGGAGCCATTGTAAGTTCCCGAGTAACAGAATGACATAATGCAAATTTTGGTCAGATGAATGTGGCCAACAGGGGCCAGTTGAGTGGGAGGGAGAGAGAGAGTGAATGGAGGAAAACCAGACAGGAGGTTATGGCTATTTTCTTCTATATTCTAGGCATGAGGTAATGAGGAGATGAAGCAGGGAGGTAGCAGGAGGAACGGAAAGGAAGGGCTGGATGGGGGCTGCGAGGGGGACTGGGTGAGAGCGTAGAGACAGGACATTAAAGAAAGGGAGGAGTTAACTCCCACTGGTGTCAGGCAGACAGAGAGAACTCAGCATGTGGGTATACACTCAGGATGCAGGAGGTGAATGAGTTCTGTTCCTTTCAGGGCTGGGAAATCTTGGACACATCACTTCCCCTCTCTGGGCCTCCGTTGTCCCCTCGGAGCATCGGTGGGTGTTGGACTGCATGGCCTTGAAAGTCCCTCCTATTTCAGGGTGTGTGGCTCAGGGTTATAAGGCTGGGTTGTTTGGAGAGGCTGGGGTCTGTGTGTGTGACATCTCATGGGCGGGGACCCATGTGAGCAGCTGCACGCGCACGTCGGTGTTTGGGGGTGCATCCTCCTGTTTGTGGGACCCGTGGGTGTCGGCATGCCTGCACGTGCTCTCTAGCTCCGCTCTGTGTTAGTGTGTGTGAGAGAGCGTGTGAGTGTGGGTGTGCACGTGATGGGCGTCCGTGGGTCTGTCTGGGCGGGGGTGGGGAAAGTGGCATTGCTGTAGGCTTCTTCCTGAGGCTCACACACTCCTCTTGCTTTCACTGCTCTGAAATAGCATCTGGACCAAAGGCCCATGAATATTTCACAACGAAAATTCTGTGACCTGGACTGCCTGCTTCTGATTTACCATCATCTTCCTTCCCTCCTCCCCTGCCCAGGCCCCAGCCATCCCTCCTTCAGAGCTCTTGCCTGGCTGGCCCCCTAGTCCCCCTCATTAGCCTCCTCAAAGCCAGCCTGACACAGGCCCCCATGAGACCGCAGACTTGGGGGGCACTATCCCCCCACCCCAACCCCACATCTTTATCCAAAGTCCACCGGCTTCAGGCCTTAGATGTTCACTCTGTCCCGTTTCTGCCTCCTCTTCCCACTATCCTTCTGACTTGTCTGGCCAGGGCCACAGAATCTCAGCATCCTTGAGCCCTGGCACCCAGGTACCCTCTCTTTCCATCCCCAGATCCCAAGTTAGATTTGTTAACCCTAAATTTAAACCATCAAATGTCTCCCCAATTGCTTCTGTTGGATTAGACTCAACCAAGTCCTTCTTAGCCGGGGCTCTTCCCTTTCCCCAGCCTCTCCTCCACACCCTGGAAAGATGAAGCTTCTGATCACACCTCAAGCCAGCAAGACACCCCAGCTTGGGATTCGTGTCCCTCTGATCACCCTAGCCCCTTGACTTCTCCTCTAACCTGCTTGGAGAACTGCTTCTCTGACCTGATTCCTCCCTGATGACTTCTACCTTACAGGACCCAAGGGAAAGAGACCATTTGTCTACAAGGTTGCTGTGTACAGCTGTGCAGGCTGTACACTGCACAAGGGCAATCACCTGAGGGGGCAAGTGTGAGCTGAAATCCAGCCTTATGCTCTGTTTGCTAGTGTTTGCTGTGGTATGCAGCTGGGTTCCCCTGGGGAAGAGGTGCCTTTTTCAGATTTACCCAAAGTCATGTTTGGGCTGGCTGTGACCATGGCTGTCCATGTTACTCCTCCTTGCAGGGGAAAGAGGGAACTGCTCTCCCTCCCTGAAGGAACAGAGCCTCAGAGAGAGCCTTCCCCAGGCTTAGCTCCTCAGGCATAGACAACTCAGGGTCGTCTGTAGCTGCTTCTCCTGGACAAATGAGGTGAGGTGCCATTAGCGCCCACTCCTGGCTGTCAGATTTCACCTGTCCTGCCTGGGACTCCAGGGTCACAACCCTGTTCCTGAGGCTTCAGCTTCTTGTCATGGGAAAACAGCAAGAAGTACTTTGATAGCATGAAATGGTTCCCCTTTTTCTAACCCTCCTGGCCCTGAAAGCCTGATGGTTCTAAGCCCTCCTCCCACTTTTGAGGACCTGAGCCAACAAATCTTACAGAAGATAAAATAATAGAATTTTTTAATAAATTTTTTTTTTTTCCCAAACAACTTCTGTTGATCTTCACCACACAGGGGCCACGGTGGAGAGGAAAGTTCTCTCCAGGCACCCTAAAAAGTGTCCAAGGTAGACATAGGAGAAAAGTATTTCTCCAGCGTCGGGAGGTTGAGGGGTGCTAGGATAAGCAGGGGCCTAGGGTTGGCCTGGCCCCGACTGAAGCATCCCTCCAAAGGGCTCCTGGGCAGGGCTCCCTTCCCGGGAGCTTCCAAAGGCTCTGCTGGTGGAAGACGCTCTGCAGACAAAGCCCGTCCCGAGTCCACTGTGGGCACTGGGAGAAGGGGTCAGCGGCTGCCTGGGGTGCCCACCCCAGCCTTGGGATGGGAACGGGTTAATGGCCAGAGTTGGGGAGAACAGGGCTGAGCCACCAGATGTGTCCTCCTGGGGCTGCCATAAGCCAGCAGCCTGGGAGGCAGGGAGAGGTGGCCTGGTCCCAGAGGAAGAGAGGAGCTGGGAGGGGAAAGAAGGCAGCAAGGCCGCAGGGCCAGAGGGCGGGGACTGGGCCAGAGCCGCAGCTGGGGATGGGGGATGAGGGACGAGGGGGAGCGAGACACACCGGCCTCTTCAGTCTCAGCACCGCAGTCAGAGGTGGTGGGGGACCAGGAGCAAGAGGCAAAGCAGAGGGGTGCGGAGCCCGGCCGAGAGCGCGGGGCCGCGGGAGTCCGGGGTCGCCTGGCAGGCAGCGCCGGGGCACGTCTGCTCGCCCCGCTGGTCCTCGCCCCCGTAGCCCTCCCAGTAGTCGTCCTCGGTGGGTGCGTCCCCGCCCTGGCGCCCCCGCGGGTCTTCGGCTGGCAGGTCTCGGTAGAGGGTGGAGGGGTCGGCGGGGGGCGCCCCGGCCTCGGCCACCCCGTACAGGTGGTTGGACGAGCTGTTGCCGCGGGCGCGGCTGCCGGGCCGCGTGGGCACGGCGGGCGGGCAGGCCTGGAAGTCGGCCTCGCGGAGGGCGCGCAGGTCGCGGCCCTGGCGCTCCGGGGGGGTGGCGCAGGTCACGTCGGAGCTGGACACGCGCGCGCGCTGGAACCAGGCCCAGAGCGGCCGCGCGCGGCAGTCGCACGCCCAGGGGTTGGCGTTGAGCCGCAGGAACTCCAGCGCCGGCAGGTCGGCGAGCGCCTCGCCCGGCAGCGAGGCCAGGCTGTTGTTGAACAGGTAGAGGATGGTGAGGCGGCTGAGGCCGCGGAAGGCCGCGCGGTGCACGCCCTGCAGCCGGTTCCCGTGCAGCAGCAGCCGGTCCAGACTGCCCAGGCCGCGGAACACGTGCTCCGTGAGCAGCCGCAGGCGGTTCCCGTGGAGGAAGAGGTGGCTCAGGTTGGCCAGGTCCGCGAACAGGTCATCCTGGCGGGGTGGGGGTGGGGGCGCGGGGGGGAAAGGGGAGAGAAGAAGAGTGGTGAGTGGTTCTGAGACAGGTACCGAAGAAATCTGGGAAAGAAGGGGAGCATTGTGGTAGAAGAGAAGGGGATTGACCTTCTGACTCATAGAGTCCTGGGTTCTAATCCTGCCTCCTCTAACCTATTTAGAGGTTAATGTGAGAAACGCAATAGAGTTCTTAAAACTTTGGGGGTGCATCAGAATCCCCTGCAGATCCCTGAGCCCCGCCAGCAGGGTTTCTGATTCAGCAGGTCTTGGAGCGGGAGTGGGGGTGAGATTCTGCACGTCTTTACACGTTCCCAGGTGGTACTGATGCCGCTGGTGGGAGGACCGCACTTGGAGGATGAGAACCTCTGATTCGGCTAAGTATGCAGACTTCCAGACTCCCTGACTTTCAAATCCTGGCCTTATTAACTGACACTCGAGCAAGTCACTCAGTATCCTTATGACTCAGTTTCTTCATCTGTAACATGTGGAGATTAAATGAAACAACGTGTATTAATACATGTGGTGGGCATTCTATGAGTTAGCCATTATTGTGAACTTGGCCAAGCCAGCAATCTGTTTCCTCATCTTTAAAATGGAGGTGAGTGTACCTCCCCCTGGGTTTGTTTTGAGGATTTAAGAAGACAATCCCCATACCTATCAGATGGGTGAAGTGTCGGGCACAGGGCCTGGCACATTGGGATTCGGTCCAGTGATGAAGCCCACAGGCTCAGGGGTCAGCAGAGTCCCGGCTCAAATCCAGCTTGCCCTCTTCCCAGCTGCGTTACTTTGGGCAAGTTATTTAGCCTCAGTGTGTGTAACTCAGAGAACACCTCTTTCAGCAGGCTGAGGGAGGGTTAGATGAGGTCTTGTAAGGATGCCGTACCCGGTGGGCACACAGACCACCATCAATAGATGGTGATTATTATGACAATAAGTGTCTTAGTTAGAATTAGGTCCCATCCATTTTCCTCTAATAGAGGAGCTTCCTGGGACCCCAAAGTTCTGCTGCTGGGCTGGGACATTAAGGGGACCATATCAGCTCCACCCCACAGAGGCAGCAGGGGAGGGGAAGGAAGCCTGCTGTCCCATGCCCTGCTTCACTGTCCCCTTAGAGGGGCTGTCCCACCTGCCCAAGGCTGGGGAGTCTCTGAATCAGACCATATTAGTGCTGGAAGGACCTTGAACTGTGGTTCAGGGGAGTGGAGGAGTGGGTATGCTCCATGGAGGGGAGAGAGCAGGGGGCTGGCGCTGCATTTTAACCGGTTCACCAAGGTATTGGTGATGATCAACCAGATTTGGGAGTTAGCGCTTCTGGTTGCACCAGCCTAGCCTACTTTTTTGCAGAGGAGAGCACTGAGACCCAGAGAGATGAAGGGCTTGCCAGAGAGGGGACCAGAGCCCCAGTGCTGAGGTCCTCCCCTCTTGTGGAGGACATCATTGTGGTCAGCAGACCCAGGGGGTCTGGTTCTGGTGGACAGGGGTATCCTCTGTGCTCAAGCCAGCTCACCCTGGATTCCTGTTTCCTGGCGGTGCCTCTCCCACCCTTCCCTGCCTGGGGAGATGATCCCCCCACCTCACCCAGGAGCCTGGTCTCAGGCTCTCAGGTGGGGGGAGGGCGTTGACTCCCAGCCCACACTCACAGCCTCCGCCTTCCTGTGCTCCTGCATTTTCTCGCCCCCTCCCATCTGGCTTCCGCCCTCTCTGCTACAGGAACTGAGCCTGCCAAGAACCTTCCTCTTGGCCACATTGAGATCCGTCCCCCTCAACCTTCTCGGCTGCCTGTGACACCAGTTTTCTCCACCTCCTGCTGCCACGGCCCCATGCCCAGCTCAGGTCTCCAGCGGAGGGCTCCCTGCACGTCCGTGGCCTCAGCCTGGCCCAGCGAGGCCTGGGTCCTTGTCCTTTTCTTCTTGCCCCCCCCCCCCCCCAGGGAGTGGGCTGAATCCCTTCCACTCAAACACCTAATTAGGGTTTCTCTTTTTAATGGAGTGTCCGCAAGAGTAGGACACACCCAGAGATACCTGGTCAAAGGATAAATACGGGGTGGGGTGGGGTATAGAGGGAGCAGAGGTCATTGGCACTTTGGGGACTTCCAGAAGTCAGGAAGGGAAGACCAGAAGTTCAGAGATGCTAGGGAATTCAGGCACCTTTGACCTACAGCCCCAGTTTTTGGGCTACAGGATTCCTCGATTCCAATCTCCTTCTCCCTCCCCTGGCAGAAGTCCTGCCCCTCCTGCTCTGAGCCTCAGCCTGGGGGTCCATTCCCCCAACCCCCATCCAAGCTGTTGCCAGATCCTCTTGTCACTTCCTAGGCTGCAGCTCTCAGATCCGGTCCTTCCTCTAAAATGGTTCTCTGTGCATTAATAAGCTCTTGACCTTCACAGCCCTCCCCCTCCCCCACCACGCTCCCTATCACGCCCTCCCTCTGGGCAGAGAGTGTCTGTTAAAGTCATCCTCTTCCATTTTGAAAACCACATTTCCCTCACCTCCCCGTGGCCGGTTCACAGCTCTCTGAATCCATTTGGAACCTCAACGCAGCACCCCTGCCCCCTTCCCTGGACAGCATCCTGTTCTTAACCTTGCCTCCCTCCAACCTCCCAGCTCCAGTCTCTGGCACCGATCAAATCAGCTGCTGGGCTGTGTGACCTTGGGCAGCTCCGGGCACCTCTCTGAGCCTCAGGTTTTTTTTCCATCTGTGAAACAAGGGACTTGAGATCGTTGATCATTAAGATCCATCCTCATCTGATATTAATGAGCAAGTGAGTCCCGGAATGTACCTTGTTCATTCAAGAAAGCTGTATTGAGGAGTGTCTGCTCCGTGCCAGGCACCCCTACTCACAGTGCTCACTGATCTACGCTGGGTATCATCGCCATTGTTTGCGTCAGCAGCTGACTAACCGAGCGCTTACCGTGTGCCAGGCTCTGTGCTACACAGATCCCATGTAGTAACCGAATCATCAGAGCCCCATGAAGCAGATAATTTTTTTTTTTTTGGCTGCGCCATGTGGCATGTGGGATCTTAGTCCCTGACCAGGGATCGAACCCATGTCCCCTGCATTGGGAGCGTGGAGTCTTAACCACTGGACCGCCAGGGAAGTCCTGTGAAGCAGATAGTATTATTCTCCCCCTTTCAGAGATTAGGAGAGGGAGGCTCAGAGAAGGCAAGTGACTGGCCTAGAGTTCAAGAGCCAATATGTAGTGGAAGGCAGACGTGAACTCTGGAGACAGAGCTCTGAACAGTTGCGCTTCGGAGCCAGACAGACCTGGGCTAATTCTAGGCTGTGCCCTTTACAAGCTGGGTGACCTTGGATGGGTGACTTAACTTCTCCGAGCCTCAGGGTCCTCAGCCATTGAATGGGGGAAACGATGCTTACTCTGGACTGGACGCACTAAACCCCTTTCGAGTAGCATCTCCTTTAATCCTCACAACGAGCCCCTGAGTTACAGGTCATTTTCTCCATTTCACAGATGGGTCCACTGAGGCTCAGAGTGGTTAAGTAACTTGCCCAAAGCCACAGAGCAAATCAGATCTGCCTGAACGTAAAGACTGCTCTTTTACGCCATGCAGGCTGCTCTAACAGTTAAAAGAGAGACAGGTGCCTCTATCATCTGGTTCCACTCCAGTAGGAAATATGCTCCAGGAGAGCAGGGACACTGTTTTTGTTCACTTCTGAATCCCTGGCACCCAGAACACTGCCTGGCATATAGTAGATGCTCAGTAAGTATCTGTGATGAACGCACCTGGCACAGTGCCTGGCCTACAGCAGACAGTCTGTGAGAACCTCCACTCTACCCCATTCCCATTTCCACCTTCCTCATCCTGAAAAGCTGTGGTCCTCTTGCCTCCTCCAGATCTCCCCTCTCGGGGCAGGCCCGGTGCCATCTTGGGTCACACCTGCACTCTGCAGATCTCAGCCCAGCCTGCATGCTTCCTCGCCTGCCTGTGGCATCTCCCAGCCTAGTTTCTCCAGGCAGTTCACAGGCAGAGGCTGTCTGTTTCTTTCTCTTCTATATAGGGCCAGGTGTGAAGATGTTTCCTTCCCATGATGCCCCCTACCATTCATGCCAGGTGTGTGCAGAACACTTCCCATTTCAGAAGACCCCAGTGTCCACTCAAGGTCTCCCTTGCCCAGGTCTTCCCTGACCCCAGGCCCTGGCTGCCATTTGTGATGGAGGATCAGGTCATGACGACAAAATTTATTCAGCACTTAACTATGTGCTTTATATATATGAACTCATTTACTCTTTACAGCCATTCTTTATGGAAGGTATTATTTTTATTATTCCCATCTTAAAGATAAGAAAACTGAGGTTCAGAGGGGGCAGCAACTTGTCTAAAGTTAAATAAGTCAGAAAATAGCAGAGCAGGGATTCAAACTCAGGCCTGCTGACCCCAGATTCCTAATCTGCACAACTAATATATGTTGATAAGGAGGTCAGGATCTCAGTAGTAGCGGTTGTTGCACTACTAGTAATAATTAACAATAATGATAATGACAGCACCCATATATTGATGTGGCCCTGTGCGAAATTTTAATCCTTACAAAACTTCTTAGGTAAGTATTATTGTTAATTACTATCATGATTGCCATTTTACAGATGAGCAAATGGCAATGGAGAGAGTAATTTGTAATGAGTAATTTGTCCAACGTCGTATAGGAGCCAGGATTTGAACTTAGGTCTGGCAGACTCCAAAGCATGTGCTTTCAGGGACCTCCCTGGTGGTGCAGAGGTTAAGACTCCGAGCTCCACTGCAGGGGGCGTGTGTTTGATCCCCGGTCAGGGAACTAAGATCCCACATGCTGCGCAGTGCAGCCAAAACCAAAACAAAACAAAGCATGTGCTTTCAAAAATAAGCCTGCTCTGCTGTCCTTCTGAGTACCATTCCCCCTGCACCTGGTCAGCGCCCAGTGGAGAGTTCTGAATGATAAAAATGGCCTGAAGTGTCATCAGACTATGAA
The DNA here is from genome assembly GCF_965194805.1 of Balaenoptera borealis. NCBI lineage: Eukaryota > Metazoa > Chordata > Mammalia > Artiodactyla > Balaenopteridae > Balaenoptera > Balaenoptera borealis. The sequence goes on from NC_138868.1 coordinate 12,509,407, forward strand.
GGCTCAAGTGCCACCAGCTCTTCCTGGTTGTGTGGCCTCAGAAACTTCATTTTTTGTCCCTACTGCCCCTAACCGTCCCTACTGCCAGCCTGTTGTGAGGTTTGACGTGATACTGAGAACACGTTAAGCCCCCAGGCACATGGACAATGATTTAAGAGACTTTGGGACCCTTGGTCTCAGCTTCCTCATCTGTAAGGGAGTATAAACAGTCTCCCGACAGGGCTGTAGAAATGAGATGAGGTGACTGAGCGCACTTTGGAAACCATGAGGTGCAAAGTTAGGAAGAAGAAAAAGGAGGGAGTGTTCTGGGACCCACCCATGGTCTCAGTATAATCCTGGAAGTTGACCCATATCTTCCGGATAGGGTCCAAGATGGGCCATTTCACTGAGACCAGTGTTAAATGAGGCTTGTTTCTCTTTTTAAAATAGTATCTTAACAAGCATTTATAGCGTGCCCACTGTATGCCAAACGCTGTTCCAAGTGCTTTACAAATTATTCATGCACTTAACACTTATAAAATCCCTAGAAGATGGGTGCTATGGCTACTCCCATTTTACAGATGGAAAAACTGAGGCTCAGGGAGGTTAAAAAATGCCACACACCTGTAAATGGCAGAGTTGATACCCGTATAAAGTCCTTAGCACAGCGCCTGATGCACAGTGTGCCTGCTAAGTGCTAGTGGGCTATTATTATCATTACTTATGCAATAATAATAACACACAACATATTTTCCCAACATACTGTACATTTTACTTCTTGTCTCTCCCCGCCACTAGAATGCTCTCTGCGAAGGCAGGAGTTTCATCTGTTTTGTTCGCTGCCCTTTTCTCAGCACCAAGCACATTCTGGGTGCTCAATAAATGTTAAATTATTATTGCTATTGCTGTTGTTATAATTATCAGCATCAAATCCACCAGTTAGGCCTCAACCTGGGATGGGGAGGAGGAAGTGCCTTCCAGGTTGGTGTAGGGAGAGGGGAGAGTTTGGATATCCAGAGGTTGTGTAGCTGAGGGAGAATTTTCTCCCAGAGTGGCTTGGAGGGTGTGTTATTGCTTCCTGGGGAAATAGAATGGGAGGATTTGACTGTCAAACAGTCAGCATAACGACAACAATAAACAATATTTAGATCAATAATAATAACAATAAATAGCAATTACTGTTATTCCTTCCGTTTTCAGAGCATCCATTTTCCAGCTGCTTAACAGCTCGTTACGCTTTTTTTCCTTCACCGGTTGCACTGAGACAACAGATTTGGGGGATAGGTTTGGGGGACGGAATCTAGAAAGGGTAGGGTTCTCCCTTGTCCCACGATCCAGTGAGGTGGAACCTTCTATGGGATACCAGTTGCAGTGGCTCTGCCCTCTTGCCCACCTCCCCATATTGCGAGAGGGCATGGGGGTGGGTGAGAGAAGCCACCACGAAGCCCTCTGGGCTGGGGTGCCTGGGGAAAGGCAGAGTCCCCTGAAGGCAAACAAGGGGGAAAGGAGAGATCACAGAAAGAGACACACACATACACCCAGACAGACATGGGGGTGTGTGTGTGGAGTGGGCGTGTGAAGGGAGGCAGACAGAAGAGGCAGAGGGAGACAGATGGGGGAGGCAAGTTAGTGAGCGAGACAGAGAGGGACAGAAAGGGAGAGACAGAGGCAGACGCAGTCAGATGGGGGGTGGGGTGTTAGTGACAGAGAAAGATGGACGGAGGAGACAAAATAAAGAAAAGCCCCTGGAGGAAGTGGGAGGGACAGAAACCTAGAAAAGGGACAGAGAAATAGAGAGGTGCTGAGACAGAGTCGGGAAGGGTGAGCAGGGACAGAGGGGCCGAGAGGCCCCGGGGAGAGAGGGGAGCAGAAGAGGACTATGTGTGCGCGCGCGCGCGCGCGCCGGGCTGGGGCCGGCTCACCTGTAGGTGGAGCAGGCTGTTTTCCTGGAGGTAGAGGTACTGCAGGCTGACCAGGCCGCGGAAGATGTTGCCCGGCAGGGTGCTGAGCTGACAGCGGTACAGATGCAGCGACTGCAGCCGCTCCAGGCCCTGGAAGGTGTCGGGCTCCAGAGAGCGCAGGTGCCGGTTGTCGCCGAGGTCCAGCTCCTCGAGCGCCTGCAGGTGGCGGAAGGTGCCCGGATAGATGGCGGAGAGGTTGTTGGAGAAGAGCCACAGAGTGAGCAGGTTAGGCCCGAAGGTGCCGGGCCGCAGCGTGCGGATGAGGTTGTTCTGCAGGAAGAGGCGCTGCGTGCTGGGCGGCAGGGACAGCGGCACCGACGAGAAGTTGTTGGCCTGGCAGCTCACGGTGGGCGGGGACGAGTAGCAGGTACAGAGCATGGGGCAGCTGGGGGCGGCTGGGGGCAGGGCCAGGAGCATCAGCAGGAGGCAGGCCGGGGCGGGACCTGCGGGGAGGGCGCGGGGGAGAGCTCTCTGGGCGGGCTGCGAGCGTGGGAGTGCCAGCCAGGGGCCCGGCCCACCCACCCCCTAACGCGACCCTTGCAGAGAGCCTTGCGTTTCTAGCCTGGGTCGGGGGTTCTGGGTGCAGCCTCAGAGTCGCGAGAGGCCCTGGCCACTTCCGCTTTGGGAGGCTCCTGGTATATTAGAGAATAAAGAAATGCCAAGAGGACATTGTAGGAAGCACTGTGATAGGTTGAAAGTTGTTTGATGAGTGATCGTCTGCTTTCATTCCTGTTTTCACTCTGGTAGGTTTGACCATGACTTTGGTCTTGAGACTTGGGCTGGACAGTGCTTTGCTGGAGGCGGTCCTATACGACGATGTCCTGTACAGGGCGTTTGGCCTCACCCCTGTCCTCTACCCATTAGATGTGTAACACCCCTCCCCCTGCCGTTCTGATAACCGATGATAACCGAAATGTTTCCAGACGTCGCCACATACCACCTGGGGAGCAAAACTGACTCCATTTGAGAACAGGTGGAACTAAATTGAGACCCTCTGTGAAACTAAGGCCCATGTAAAATGGCCCTCTGGCTGCCTCTGGGGTCTGGTCTTGCTGGCCCACTGGTGACCACAGCCCTCCTCCCTCATCTCTCCACACTGGAAGGGATCTTAGGGACCAAGGGACAGGGGGTCTCCAGCCACCTGCAACAGAATCATCAGAGGGTCCTGGAAAGAATGCTGCTTCCTGGGCCCTGCCTGTGCAGAATCAGCATCCCTGGGGGAATAGCCCAGGAATCTGCATTTTACACCCCAGGCTCTTCTCATTCAAAGTCACTTAAAAATTCTTTTTCAGGACTTCCTTGGCGGTCCAGTGGTTAAGACTCTGCGCTTCCACTGCAGGGGGCACTGGTTCGATCCCTGGGGAACTTTGATCCCACTTGGTGCGGCCAAAAAATAACAATAATTTTTTTTCAAAGTAACTTTTGAAGGTTTGCTATGATCCAGCCTTCTTATGATACAGATGGAGAGGCAGGCCCAGGGAGACCCAAGGGCCTGGGGGCTAAAGAGTCGTGTCGATGCCTCCGTATCCCTGAGCTATAGCAGGGGCTCTGGGGCCCCTCATCCATCCCTGTCCCCTGGCCTTCTGACCCTCACGGCAGCTGATGCAAGTTCTGGGCTGGAACTGGCTTGACCTCTACCCTTTATCATGACTTCCGGATGAGTCTCGGGATTTTCATCTGGCAGGTTTTGCACTCCAAAAGCCAGGCAGTCATTCTCTGGGCACACATGGAATGAGTGCCCAGAGAATGACATGGTAGCTCCAAACAGTGTGCTACCGCCTGCGAAGGCAGAGGAAGACCTTTGCCCTTGGACCCAAGGACCTGAGATCCTAGGTCCTCAGGGTAGAGCCTGAGGGGTCCGTGCCTTTCACTGACGCCTGGCGTCAGAGGTTGCTGTGTGTGAATGCGCGTGGGAGCCGGGTGCCCTCTACGTGAAGTGCTGCGGAACCCGGGGTGGGCACATGACAACGACAGGCCCCGCGTGTGGCGCGGACATCACGGAAACTGGGCTGTGCCTCCTCCCGTGGAGGAGCGCAAAGGCGCAGGGTGGGGGACCCCGGCGCCACTGCCACCCGGCCCACGGCGAGCGTCCCGGCCCCTCCCCGCACCGCTGCGCGCAAGCGTGTGCCGGTGGTCCTCCGCGTGTGTGTGAGTGCCGGGCCCCGTGCGTGTGTAGGCTGGGTGTGATGTAATACTCGGTGACACAGCGGCTGCTGTTCCCTTCGTTCACACCACCTCCGCGTTTCTCGGCCCTTCTCACCCCTCCCCCGTGCGGCGTTTCACGATTACTTTCTCCTCCCGAGTTTTTCAGAGCCACATTGGGTGAAAGAGCATGTCTCTCACCCCTCAACCCAACCAGGCAGGGGTGGGGTGCGGGGGCCCGGTAGGGAGCCCTGGGTGGGTTTCAGGAGGGCTGAGGTTTGAGGCTTAGAACAGGAGATCTTGGAGGTGGAAAATCCTCCAGGTTCATCTGGTTCAAGCTCTGGTTCTACTGAGGTGATGGCTGGGCCTCAGAGAGGGAAAGTGACTTGCCCAAGGTCACACAGCAACGTGATTGGCAGGGCAAGGACTAGAAAGGAGCCTTCTGATGACCGGCCAGAGCACTTCCCTTCCTGGTGGAGTCACCCTCTGAGCTCGTTTCCCCAAGGACTTGACACCAGAGAAAGCCAAATCCCTCTCTGATCCCTTAATCCCACCCCTTATCCACAAGCTCACAGGGTGTTCATTCAGAAGGCCGCCAGCCCTCCAAGGATTATGGAGCTCTTTCCTCAGCCTCTAGGGCCAACTGTTAACCCAGGAGAGGGAGAGGGAAGGACACGTGATCCCAGAGTGCTCCAGAGTCCGGAGCCAGTCCCCTGGCACCAGGGTCTCTTCCAGCCTGGAGGCCGAGCTCAGCAGGGGCTGGCATTCCTCTAGCCCACAATTCCCTGGCCCCCTGCTTGCCCTCATTAGGGGGCTTCTCTCTTATTTCCCCACATCCCCTCCCTCTTGCCCCCATATCTCCCCCCATCATGGCCCACCTCCCCAAGGCCAAGATGGTGCTCCCTGCGGGCTCTTTGAGGGGGGGCCCTGAGCAGGGGGCCCCTCCGTGACAGCTGCTGCGTAACAGTGACTCTGTTGCCATTTCTGGTCCTCGTTGCTGCTGCCGTGCAAAGCAGCTGTAACCCAAGGAGCCTCATCCATAATTCAGGCTGCGGCTCTCACTGGAAGCGAGGAGGAGGGGCAGGTGGGGCTCTAGATTGCTCTGCCCCCAGGCCTGGCTGGAGTGCTCCTGGGCAGAGGCAGCAGGGCCTGGTGAGCTGTGCCTCTCTCTCCCTCCTCCGCCCTCAGCCCCTGCCCAGCGTGTGCCCTTTTCCTTCCCATCACCATCGCCTCCCCACCCCCTGCTTCTCCCGGCTCTTCACCATCACTCCTTCCCTCCAGGCCTGGGTCTTCCCTCTCTCCCCGAGGACCACAGTTCCACTCCCGGCCCCATTTTGTGAATCCCTGGCAAAGACGGGGGCAAGATGCACAGAGCGTCAGAGCAGGAAGGTGGGGGACACCTCATCGGCCATCAAGAGCAAACCCCTTATTTCACAGGCCACACCACTGAGGACGGGAGAGGGGAAGAGCTCACTTCTGAGGGAGCAGCCCAGGCCTGACCGAACCTCTGTCAATCCACCTTCGGTTATCTTTCTCGAAGGCTTCATTTTATGCCCCCACTACTATCTGGGCCTATTCTAACAGCCTCCCCACCCTCTCTGCTCATTCCATCCATCCTCTTTTTTTTTTTTTTTTCTCAAGTCAGCAGGTGATGGCTAGAGTTGCAGGGGAGCATAGAGCAAGGATGGGCAGAAACATCTGTTATGAAACACCTACTGTGTGCCAGCCACTGTATTTGTACACGTCTTTATGCACAGAATACAGCGTAACATAGGTGAGATCGATATTATGGCTCCCAATTTGCAGATGAGGGGAGGGAGGCTCACAGACAGGAAGTGAGTTGCCTCAGGGCATGCAGCTGGTACAAGGTGGAAGCCAGACTGGACAAGTCCATGTCAAGAGGGACTCTCTCTGACCTTTCTTTGGGAGACCCCACGTCGTCCACAGACACCACCCCTGAGTGTGAGAGTGACTGCGCTCGGGGTAAAGGGAGGACAGAAATTGCACCCAGGTGCACAGGGCTGGGCCAGCAATGACACCGGGTCTGTTTGGCTATTCAGGCTCAAGGCAAGGTAAAGGACCCAGGTTCTCTCCAACTTTCCCCTCCTGGGCTCCAGGCTGTGGTTGTTCTAGGGGACGGCCCACCTGGGAGTCAGGAAGAGATGACCAGTGTCCAGAAGATGTGGCCAGAACTGACCAGGGGAGGGAACGGAGAGAGGTCAGAACATGGTATTGATCCCAGAAGACTGAGGTGCCCAGAGCCAAAAAGTATCCATTCACTGAGGGCCCACTGTCAAGGACTCTGGGCTGTCATCCTGGAGCACCAAGGCTCACAAACAAAGTTCTCAGCCCGGGAGCCACCATTAAGTCCAGAGATCCCTGTGAAAGAAGAAACTTGAGAAGGAAGCAGATGGACCCAGTGTAGAGGCAGGAAACAGGGTGCCAACCCTCAGGGCAGAGTGGCCCCAGGACAAGTGCTCCCTGGAAAGGGAGGCAAGGCCTCTGGTTCTGAAGGAGGGGCACAGGGTCCCAGACAAGAAGCAACAGCTCCACACCCAAAAGGGCTGGGCCTGCCGGGCAGATGCTGAGGTGGCAGGGGCTTGAGGAGGTGGGAGCCGGGGAACAGAACGGAGGTGGTGATGATGCCAGTGACGCAGGGGCCTGGGGAGGCACTGACGCGGGTGATGGAGGTTTAGAGCTGCTGCAAACAGCTTCTCACTCTGCCAGAATGTAACACCCCAAAATAAGCAGCCACCGTGGCGGCGGCGGCAGGATCCCACGACGGGGCCCGGAGATATAAATGGCAGCACTGAGCCAGCCGGGGTGCCCACCCTCGGAGGCTGCCACTCCGCTTGAATGTCTTCCTCCTCTCCCCCTCACAGCCGCCCCCAAGGCCCTGAGCTCAGAGCCCAGGGTCTGGCCCACTGGCCACTCCCTGAGAGAAGGGAAGTGACAGGCAGGCGCTTTGGAAATGGAGGGCTTCCCACGTGGAAGTGGTTACCAGAAGTCTCTTTGTCTCATCCCTAGGCTGCCCCCCCTGGTCTCTCTCTCTCTCTCTCTCTCTCTCTCTCTCCCCCCTTTCTCTTCCTTCGTCCTTTCCTCCCTTTCCAGCCCCCATCCCCATCCTGATCAACCCCAGCCCCTCTCCTGTCTCTGGTTTCCCATCCCCAGCCCTAGAGCTCGTCCCAATCCTCTTCCCCTGTTCCTGACACCCCATCTCTGTCCACCATCCCCATCCTCCTCTGGTTTCTGGCTTTCTGATCTTCTCACTCCCCGTTCCTTCCCCATCCCTAGGGTCCCAGACCTCATTCTCTTTCCTATTTCTCCCACCTCCAGGTTCTGGGTCCCTGGCCCTAGTCTTCTCCCCATCCCTCCCCTAATCTGGTCTCCCCTCTCTTTCCCTCTTCCTCTGTCCTCACCAGGGTCTCACTTCCCTCCCAGCGTTTCCCGTCTAACCTTTATTCCTCCTCCTATCTCCCTCCCCTGACCACTCTCTCCATCTTTGGCCCCTTCCTATCCCCTTCCTTCTTACCCCTTCCCCACCCCACCCCCAATCTCTGGCCCACACCCTTGTCTGTCTGTCACTCAGTTCGTGGAACTATCCCTTTTCTAGCGCCCTCCATCTGTTCTACCGGGGAGGGCCATTTGGATCTCCCTCTGCTCCCCCATCCTCCCGGACAGCCCCCTACCCTCATCCCTCGTCCTCCCTGGTGACTGGAAAGTGCTGAGGCACGGGGCACGAGAAGTTGCTGAGTCGGCGCTTCCCCAGCCGGCCCGAGTCCTCAGCGTCCCCCAGAGCAGGTGGAGCCGGGACAGCAGAACCTGAGCCTCCCTCCCCACCCCCCGGGGCCGGTCCGCCTGCCCCCTGCGTCCTCCCTCGGTCACGAGCTCCCCGCACAGCCCAGCTGGCTCCGAGTCGGGTGCGCGGCTCCTGCCGGCAGCTCTGGGGGCGGGGGCGGGGCCCGGGGCTAAGCGTTTTTCCTCCCAGGCTACCCCCACCCCCACCGCTGCCCCACCCTCGCGCCCTGGCGGAGGGGGCGCCCCGCTTGCCTCCACAGGATGCTCTCTGCCCTCCCGCAGGCTGGGGTCCCTACCTTGCAGCAGGCTCCTGAGCCCGGGCAGCATCTTGTCTCGACGCTCGGGGGAGGGGGCGGCGGGGGGGAGGGCGCTCCCACTCGCTCCCTGAGCCGGCCAGACGGACGGCGGGGACTCCGCGGGGCTCCGGGAGGGCCCGGGAGTCCCCGGGCTGTGTGGCCGGGCCGCGGCGCTCTACCCTGCGCCCCCCGGGCTGCGAACCTCGGGAGGAGCCATCGGCCCCGACGGGACGGGGTGGGGCGCGGCGGGACGGGGCTCGAGCCGGCCGTCGATGCCCGGTGCCCGCGCCCCCCAGCAGCGCAGGCAGCGCGCGGTGTCCGTCAGTCCGTCGGTCCGTGCGCGCCGGCTGCTCGCCGAGGGAGAGTGGGGACAGCGAGGATGCTCTTCCCAGCCACCCCCCTCCTTCACGCACTCGCTGGCTCCTCCCTCGCTTCCTAGCTTGCCGACTTAACCCTTTCCTGGCCACTAGGAGGCGGTAGCGGCTTCCCAGCCCCCTCCAGCCAGGCCCCCTCTCTTTCTTGGGGGATCCGGAGGACTGTGTTCGATCGCCGTCACGGCGCCACGCTTCTAGAGAAATCCCTTCCTGGGGGGGGGGGGTGCGGTAGTGTAAGGGAACCCCGTGGACTTGCCCAGTTCCCCCCTCCCAACTTTCTGGGAGGAGCTGGGCTCCTGGGTCACATCCTCCTCCTTGCCGGGCCCCAGGCACCTTTGCCCAGGCCTCCAATGTTCCTGTCCTCTGGGAGAGCTCCAAGATTCCACTGTCCCTTCCGTTCCCAGACCCCAAGCCCTGAGTGTGTGCGACTATAAGAATAGTATATGCAAGAGTTTGTGGGCGCGAGATCGAGTGCATATGAGCGTGCACGCGCGCGCAAGGACGCTTGTGCAGGTGTGACTGAGTGCTTGCACGTTATCTTTTGTACGGGCCGGGGGAAGCAGGGGCTCGTGAGTGTGCGAATGGATGAGCCACTGAGTGTCAGCCAGCGCGCGTGTCTGCGCGGATGGGAAACGTGTGAGAGTTTGGCGCAAGCAAACTTGGGGATGGGTGGCCAGGGTATGTGTACCTTGGTGTGTGTATGTCCCTTAATGCATCTGCAAGCGGGTGCAAGTTTGGGTGCGCGTGTGTCTCATCGCCCGTGAGGGGGATAGAAGACTCAAAGGTGGGAGGAGAGCGTTGGCTTCATGGGAGCTTCTTCTGCTTCCTTTTAAAGAGGGGGGCATTCTGATCTCTTCGGGACCCCTTGCGCCCCTCGTGGCCTCGTTCAGGGCGATACCTGCAGGCCCGCGACCTAAGCGTCTCCTTATAAAGGGGGCGATGCGGATCACCCTGGCCTTGACCTGGTCCAGGGCGTCGGGCATCCGGACCTTGGGAGCCGCCCCGGCGCGGGACAGTCGCGGGGCCCTCGGGGTAGCCGCTTCGGGGACAGTGGCCAAGCGGCGCAGGCCGGGTTGGGGCTGCTGGAGCGGCGCCGACGGCCAGAGCCAGGGAAATCTGCGCGAAGCCGGCCCGAGGAAGCGCGGGAGTCCCGGCCGGCCGCTCCCGCGAGCAAAGGAAAACAACCCCTTCGCCCCTCCACCTGGCTCTCTGGCTCCTCCTCTCCCGTCTGTGCCAGAGCCCAACGCAGCGCCTGGCATACAGTCGGCGCTTTATAAATGCTGATCTCATTTTCCCATTCATTTTCTGTTCCATCCATAATCTCATTCTTCCCTCGTTCTCGTTCGATTTCTCTCATTTTCTCCTCCCGCTCTTATTCATATTTTATGGTCTCCGTCTCTCTGTTCCCTCCCTCCCTTCCTCCCCTCCTTACTCTCTCCCTGCCATTTCCTTCCTTTATGATTTGTCTCTTTGTGTCACTGTCTTCTCTGTCTCTCTCGCTTTCTGTCCGTGTCTCTGTCGCTTCCCTTCTGTCCTTGTGTCTCCTTGCCTCCCTGTCTCTCCATCTCTGGGTCGGAGGTCTGTCGCTTATCTCCCTTTCCACCGGGTTTCAGTAGCGGGCTCCCAGCCCTCTTGCACCTCGACCCTCGGGCGCCCCCTGCTGGTTCCATCCTCTGCCCTTCCCGGGCTCCCAGGCCCTCCCAGCAACTAAATTTCCTCTTCCGGCCCGTCTTATGTTCGGGTGAGGTGGGAGTGAAAAGGGGGCGTCTCTGGGGCTCCTGTCCCTCTCCCATCTCTAGAAAGCAGGGTCCCTGCGTTTGCCGGGACCCACCCTGCCGAGGGCCCGCGCCTGGGAGGAAGGCCTGGAGGGGGCGGCGGGGAGGGAGTGTTGGGGGTAGTAGGGTGGGATTTGGCGTCCTTCCCCGGAATGAGCCGCGGCACAATCTGTCGCTGGGTTTGTTTGCCGAGCTGCCTCCGGAGCGCAGTGGGGCTGGCTCCCGGCGAGCGAAATATCACAAGATGCGGAGACAGACGCTGAGGGGCGGGTGGGCGGCGGGCTGACTCAGGTGTGTGCTGTCATCCGTTCCCTGGGCTGGCGCTCTTCTGCGGGGGGGAGGGCTGGGACCCCGGCCCCCAACACAGGTGGGGACCCGAAGCTGGGAGGGGAGCCCCCATCCCGGGATGAGCTTCAGGAAAGGGGGCGTCCCCGCCAATGATCCTTGGCTCCAGTCCTGTCCTTCAGCCCTGGGAGCCCCAAGAGACACCCCGAACTTGGGTGTGCTCCAGACGGTCAAAAATTCCTCTGCTTATACCCCACTGTACAGGCGTCGGTTTCCTATAGTTATCTGCTGACTCACGACTTTCCCCTACTAGACTGACAGCTTTTTGAGGGCAGGAAATTCCTCTCATCCATCTTTGTGTCCCCAGCATGTGCTCAGTGAACACCGTTGGATGGATGAATGGCGCATGGGTGGATGGCCCAGGGTCTCAGTTTACAGGAAATACCACAATGCATTTGATATTCCCAGTAGAGCATTCTGACCCCTTGTTCCTCCTCTCCCTATCCACATTTGCAGTCCCCCCAACCCCCATCCCCTCCTTCAGACAGGCAGAGAGTTGGAAACAGCTCTCCCCGAAGACCAGAGTCCTCTAGGTGACCCGAAGGGAGTTACTTCCTTTCCCGTTTGCCTCAAGTTTCCTCATCTGTACAATGGAATATACCACTCACGCATAAGCTTCAGCTTACCCAGTAAATCGCCAGCCAGTCAAGGTATGAGAATGTGCTTCATAGAATGAGGTTCTAACCAGTGTCTGTAGTGGTAGCTGTTGTCATTACTGTTTTGGTGGTGATTCTTAAGATCTTTATCTCAGTAGAATCAGACACCACGTCTGATCGAACTGAACTTCTGCAGTTAGACTTTTTGAGATCTAAGGGAGTAAACTGATGTACCCGAGGCAAAGTGTAACCGAGGGCTGTGCCATAGGGCATCTAGGTCCATTCCTGGCCGCACACTTGGGGGAGGGGGCTGGTGGGCGGCTTACTGTGTCCTCAGGACTTGCCGCAGAGCTGGCCCACCCTCTGGTGGCTGTAGGGGGACCTGCAGTCCCAAGGGAAGCCAAGAATCTCAGGGAAATGGGCTGATGGACGGATTTTCCCTGAGAAGGAGGCTTCATTGTGTGGAGAACTGTGCGCTTTGGAAAGGAGGTCATGTAGAAGAAGCAGGACATTGACACAAACTAGATGAGTCTTGACTTCATCTACCAGCTCCCGCTTATTAATAGCACCCCTACTCTCAGTGTGACACCTGGGGCCCCTCTTCCTTCTTGGGGACCGCTTTAGTGAGTCCACAGAACTTCCCTGCTTCTTTTCCTCACCTATTTGGCAACTTGACTGTAGGACACTTGGCAGTTGGCATACAAGATGGGCTGGCTCAATCAATGGTCAAGAGCAGAGGCTTTGCTGGGTTCATGCCCTGCCTCTGCTGCTCTCATAGCTAGATGACCTCGGGCAAGGTGTTGAAGTTTTCTAAGCTTCAGTTTTCTCATCCAGAAAACGAGGCGGGGTGGGGGTGGGGCGGCAATAGTAGCTCCCAGCTCATCAGGTTGTTTAAGGATGAAATGAGATAAAGCATGAAAGAACCTGAAAGAGAGCCTGACCCTGTGCTCAATAAACGCTAATAATATTCATATTAATTTTCTTGTTTAGCCTAACAGCAACCTGAGGAAATAGATGTTGCAGTTTAGGGGCAGAAAGTAAAGTTATGACCTGAGGTCTCAGAAGTCCTGAGTGGCAGAGCTGGGTCTGGGAGTCAGTTCTTAGTTAGAACTCCCCACCCTGTGTGTGTGTGTCTGACCTCCACATCTCCACCTGCCCCTGCCACAGACCAGGGCTGTCTGCCCAGTGTGACGAAAGCAATCCAAACCTGAGAATTAGAAGTCTTGAGTTCTAGCCTGGACTCTGCCTCCGAGTGGCTGTGTAATGTGGGACCGACCTCTCTCCTCTCTGGGCTTCAGGCTCCCCATTATCAAAAGGTACATCTTGGACCCAAAACTCCTGAAGTCTCAAAAAGCCATGACTTGGTGACATCCTCCTTTCTCTGTGACTCTGGAATCAGAAGCTAAGGTGAAGCATCTCAGCCAGATCCCATGCTGTCCCCAACTTCCCAGCTCTGGGGTTGTGATGTGGGCCCCAGAGGAAGATCAGAATTTCTGGGGATTCCCCCAGACCCCACTCTGGGCCCCTCAGGACTCCCACTGGCCACCAGGCCTGCCCCTGAACCTGTCGGGGTGATCGTATACCCTGGAGGGAGGGGGAAAAAGCTGGGCCTGCACTTGCCTCCCAGAACCCTTGCCAGTGAGTTCCACATCCTATTCTGCCTGGCCCGATGGGGACAGGGCTCCTTTCCGGGTCCTCTCTATAACAGGGGAGAAAACCTAAACTAGATTTGTTTAAAGGGCAGGGGTGTCAGAATGTGCTTTCTCCTTCCCTGCTTGGTTTCTCGAGTTTCTGTCCCTCTACATTATTTATAATAATAACTGACCTTTGTTAACTAGTCACATCATGTCATGAATGTATGTGTGCTGGCTCATTTAACATTCAGAGCAGCTCTATGGGAGGGGAGGTCTACTAATATCCCCTTTTTACAGATGGAGATACAAACTCAGAGCGGTAGTACTACTTTTAGATCTGGGCAAGAAGGGTCTTGCCCTGGGTCCCATGATTTAGAGGGTTTTTTGCTCTGGTCCTCCTCCAGCCAGCATCCTTCCATGGAGGAAAAAGGCTTTGAGACCAAAGGGATGTGTCCTCTGAGAGCCTGAATTCCCCTTTTATTTTTGATTATTTATTTATTTATTTGGCTGTGCCGCGCCGCTCGCGGGATCTCAGTTCCCCGACCAGGGATTGAACCCGGGCCATGGCAGGGAAAGCCCCAAGTCCTAACCACTGGACCACCAGGGAGCTCCCCGCATTCCCCCTTTTAGAGCACGCTTTGGGCGTCCAGAACCCTGGCATCTCTTGCTCAAATGGCCCAAGTCTACTTCTAGCACCTGTGTAGGCATAACCTCCCCTCTACCTTTGTGCCAGTATGTGTGCCCCTCGGGTGGCTGAGGGGCATCTGTTTGGAGGAGGTGTGGGTGGAGCCTGGACATGTGGGTGTCATATTCCCATGCATGTCCATGAGGCCCCTGGTTTGGGGTGGAGTTGTGTTTGGGAAGAGAAGAGGAGATGGCTGGATTTCTGTACAGAACTCCGAGGAGTTGGATCATTTGAAATTTGAACCTAGCCTTCCAATGTTGGGTCCCTTTGAAGAACACAAAAGAGCAAAGTTCCTGTGCTGGAGGCTGGGGTACCTTGTGGGCATGGGTTGCCCGGCGTGGGCTGGTGGGGTGAGGAGGAACCTCTCAGCCTAGGGTCCCAGAGCCTCTGTTTGCATCCCGCCCTGGCCCTGCAAATATTAAGGGCAGCTGGACCGAGAAGTCACATGGCTTCATCAAAGGGGATAGGGCAAGGAAGCTGTGGAACCAGGTTCTGAATCCAGGTCTGTGTGCCCCCTTTCCTCCTTTCATGAAGCTCCATGCCAGTCCTGACCGTAAGTCAGAGTTTTGGCGCCCTGGAGGCCTCTTGGTTAGAAAGTTGGGTCCCGTTGTGTCTGCTGGAGTGCCCTTCCCGGTGCAGAGAGCCTCCCTTTCTCACGAGACCATGAGTTCACTGAGTGCAGGGTCCATATCTTTTTTGACTTTGTTTTATTTCGTGTACCTGGTACAGCCCGGTCCAGAGTAGGCACTCAGCACAAGTGTGGCTGACCTATTGGACCCACCGACTAGTAAGAAGATGCTAATCAGACAATCATGGTGCAAGGTGCCGCTGGTCAGGCTGGTATCCAGCAGTGTGTGAAAAGTCTGGGGTCGGGGGTGGGATGGATTGGGAGGCTGGGATTGACATACATACACTACTATGTATAAAATAGATAACTAATGAGAACAGACTATATAGCACAGAGAACTCTATCAGTGCTCTGTGGTAACCTAAATGGGAAGGAAATCCAAGGAAGAGGGGATATATGTATACATGTGGCTGATTCACTTTGCTGTACAGCAGAAACTAATACAACGTTGTAAAGCAACTATACTCCAAAAAAAAAAAAAAAACAACCTCAATAGCACATTTTAATAACACCAGACTTTGAATCTTGTGATACCATGGTGAACTCGCAGAGATAAACTAGTTGTGAAATGTAATAAAATAATCCAATGGAAAAAAAAAAAATCTGGGGTGGAGGTGGGTATGGGGAAGTATAGGGAAGCCCTGCCTGGGGTGGCTATGGGATGAGTTACCTTAGACTCCATTTGTCTGGGAACCCAAATAATAGGGCAAAAGACTCTGGTGATTCCCCCTTCCCTGTTGCACTAATGCTCCAACCCCTCCCCCACCCCCTTGGAGACACCAGATGAGGAAGGTGCTTAGGGCATCCCCTCGCTGTGTGGTCCTCCACACACGACATTTCTTATCTGCAGAGTGAATGAACAGGACACAACAATCCCTTTCCCCTCCAATTCTGTGGGCTGAAGCCACTGAACTTGCAAGGGAGCATGAGGGGCATTGCTGGAGGCAATGCAGAGAACCACAAGCTCCAGTATGGGGGCCGCGGACCCTCCTGCCCCTTTCCACTCCCACTGTGCTCTTCAGGCCCCCTCTGTGGGATCAAGCCTGGCAGCCTACCGACAGATTTCTCTGTCTCTCAGCCCACTTTCCTCAATCAACCTAAATATTAATCTTCCCAAGCTATAGTTTGATCATGCACTCACCTGCTCAGAAGCCTCCAATGGCCAAATCTGGCTGGCAAATGATTAATATTTATCGACTCTAAAATGCTCATTCAAATTGATAAGAAAGGCCTCAGGACTCCAACAGATAAACAGGTGAAGGTCGTGGACCACTACTTCACCCAAGAGGATAAGCAGAGAGTAAACAAATGCTTGGAAAATAGTTCAACTGGTTAGTGATCAAAGAGATGCAAATGAGAGCAGTATGGAGATAGCACTTCATACTTATTAAATTAGCAGAATTTACAAACACCATTACCCGGTGCTAGCCAGATTGGATGAAGTCTGTGCTCCTCCGTCTCTGGAAGCAGTGTGCAAAACTCTGGAAAACAGTCTAGTACAATGTAACAAGAGCCTTGAAAATATTATTACCTTTTGACTCATTAATCTCACTCCTGGGAATTGATCTTAAGACCATAATTCAACAGAAGAAAAAAGCTCCAGGCATGCCACTGGCATTATTCTCCTGTATTTTTCCAGGCAGTGAGATGGTTAAGAAAACCATGCCTAATCTAGTCAATACAATATTATGCTGCCACAAAAATGATAGTTATAAAGAATATGCAGAAGCATGGAAACTGTTTATAACATCATGTTTGTTGAGAAAAAGCAGGATACACAATTTGCATGAACACTGTGATTGCAACCACAAATAGTAAGTATTCATGTTGACAAAGTCTGGAGGAGAATATGCAAAAATGAAAATTATTTAAGGTTGGGGAATTGATGAGTGGTTTTCCTTTTTGTTTAAGAATCTTCTTTTTTGGGACTTCCCTGGTGGTGCAGTGGTTAAGAATCCTCCTGCCAGTGCTGGGGATACGGGTTTGAGCCCTGGTCCAGGAAGATTCCACATGCTGCAGAGCAACTAAGCCCGCGAGCCACAACTACTGAGCCCACGCACCGCAACTACTGAAGCCCGCAAGCCTAGAGCCCGTGCCCCACAACAAAGGCAAGCCACCACAATGAGAAGCCCGCACACCACAACGAAAAGTATCCTCCACTCGCCGCAACTAGAGAAAGCCCGCGCGCAGCAACGAAGACCCAATGCAGCCAAAAAAACAAACAAGCAAACAAACAAACAAAACACTTAGAAAAATAAAAATAAAATAAAATGCACGTGCTCATGGATCTCAAAATTCACTGTTTAGGAAATTATCCTGCAGTTATTCTTTTTTTTTTTTTCCTCCAAAGAGTGCATTTATTTATTTATTTATTTATTTATTTATTTATTAAAGTTAATTTTCCTCTACGAATTTATTTTATTTTTTATAAATTTATTATTTATTGTTTTTGGCTGCATTGGGTCTTCATTGCTGCGCACGGGCTTTCTCTAGTTGCGGTGAGCAGGGGCTACTCTTCGTTGTGGTGCACAGGCCTCACTGCAGTGGCTTCTCTTGTTGTGGAGCACGGCCTCTAGGCGCACGGGCTTCAGTAGTTGTGGTTCACAGGCTCTAGAGTGCAGGCTCAGTAGTTGTGGCGCACCGGCTTAGTTGCTCCGCGGCATGTGGGATCTTCCCGGACCAGGGCTCGAACCCGTGTCCCCTGCATTGGCAGACGGATTCTTAACCACTGCGCCACCAAGGAAGCCCTCCTCTACTTACTTACTTATTTACTCATTTATTTATTTATTTGTTTGTTTGTTTGTTTGTTTATTTATTTAGCAGCGCTGCATGGCATGTGGGATCTTAGTTCCCCAGCCAGGGATGGAACTTGTGTCCCCTGCATTGGGATCACAGAGTCTTAACCACTGGACCACGAGGGAAGTCCCTCCTGCAGTTACTCTTGAAATGTGCACGAAGATATGTGTAGCTCAATAGCCAATGTAGCCTTGATTGTGGTAGCACATGATGTAGGAAACAACCTAAGTATCATCAATAGGGGTTGGTTACATAAATTTTAGTGCGTCCATATACAGCCATCAAAAAGAATGAACGAAAAAATAAATTAAAAAAAAATAAAAAAGAATGAACGAGGTCTATATGTTTTTATATGGAACAATATCAAAGATACTAAGTTAACAAAGCAAAGTGCAGAAGAGTGTAATAATATTTATCATTTGTATCAAAACCCTGTGGGATAAAATATATATATATATATATATATATAATTATACACACATATACTGATACACGTATAGACAATCTCTGGAAGAGCATAAATAAAATAGGTAAGAGTAGCTGCCCAGAATTTTGTATTGGAAAGACTCTGGTTGAGAGGGAGGGAAGGGCAATGTTTGTCTAGCCAGCAGACTGTATTGAGTCTCAGGGTAATTTGAAGGGCTTGTGGATTCAAGTAATAGAGATCTCCCCACCTCCATGCCCACCACAGCCACCCCTAGGCACTGCCCCAGATCCTGGGAGACTTAGGTTTTATTATGTAACCTTTTGTGCTATTTGTTTTTTAAAACCCTGTACCTGTATTACCTCTTTAATAATTTAAAATTTAAAAAAAAAAGAGGAATTTCCTGCCTGAGGCAAGACCCACCTAAGAAATGGGGGCTCTCCAGGCTGCAGCTGGAGCCTCTCCACGGCACATGCAGGACCCAGGCACCCTCTCTTTTTTCAGCTGAAGATTTTATCCTTTCCCTTCTCTGACCAGCAGCTGGATGGCTTCAGAGATGGGTTTTTGGTCAAGACATATTTCAGTAGCTTCTCTGAGTCCAAGGGCTTTATTCTAAGATGGGGATGATATAAAAAACTAAAAAAAAAAAAAAATTTAGGTGAGAATAATGTATACTTCACAGGGCGGTTTGAGAGGACCGGAGCTGGTGCTGGGTGGTACCCAGAGATGGGGCAGACCGCTTTATCTGTGACCTTGGCAAAAAGGGTAACCATGAGGGGGTCAAACCAGCACACGGTGGGAGTGGAAGGGACGCCCCTCATCGGCCAGAGTGCTCTGGGAGGTTATAGAAAACCCAACCCAAACTGCCTTAATCTGGCCTCCTTGTCCTTCTTTGGGAGGAGAAATCAGGCCTTCCCCCATCACGGGACAAAAATCTTTCCCTTCTCTCTGGGTTATCTTAGGTCAAAACTCACTTGAGACAATGGTCACCTGGAGGGTATTACATACTGACTGACTTGGATTGGGGTTCCTGAATCAGTCCCTGGCAGGGAGTGTGATACTGCTATGATTATCTTGGATGCATCAGGGCAGTCTTGCAGACTAGATCAAACCCAGAGCCACATTATTGCCGAACAGCGGAGAGGGGGGAAGAGATGCTCAAAAGGGGGTCAACTACAAGGACCACCACAGCCCCCCAGGTCCAGGTAAGAGTGTCTTGGCTGGACATTGAGCTAGATAAAGACAATCCATCCATTCACCCACTCATTCATCTGTTTAATCATTTATTACATGACTACCGGGGGCCCACCATGGGACCAGGGGCTGGAAATTTAGCAGTGAACAGCCACCGTCTGCCAAGTCCTCGCTTTCTTCAAGGCTTTGCCCCTGCTTCCCTTTCTCAGTGAGGCGTCCCTGATCTCCCTGCTTAATCCTGCACCTCTGGCTCTCACCTGGCACACAGGTCTTCCCATACCCTGCTCTACTTTTTCTTTTTTTTCCATAACCTTCCAACAGAATGTAAGTTAGTTATTTACTGGGTTTATTGTTTATTGTCTGTTTACTGGGAGACTTAGGTTTTACTATGTAACCTTTTGTGCTGTTTGTTTTTACTGGATTTATTGTTTATTTACTGGGTTTATTGTTTATTGTCTGTCTCTTCCTACTAGAATGTAAGCTCCGGGAGTTCCCTGGCGGTCCAGTGGTTAGGACTCCGTGCTCTCACTGCCGGGAGTTCAATCCCTAGTTGGGGAACTAAGATCCCACAAGCCACACAGAACAGCCAAAAAAAAAAAAGTAAGCTCCATGAGAGCAGGGGTTTTTGTCTTTTTATCCAACTGATGTAACTGCAGCCCTTGGAGCCATCCTGGCATCAGCAGTCACTTAATAAATGGTCGTTGAATAAGTGACTAAAGGTCCTTGCCCCCACTGTGTACCCATGAGTGTTTACCTGTGCCTGTGATGGGGGAGAACTCAGAAATCAAATAATCCCGAACACAAATATGTTAATTATAAGCGGGGATAAAGTCCATGATGAGAGAGTATGGGCCACAGTGAGAGCACTTGTGCCAGTCCTGGTGCTGGGGGACAGTGTCCTTCAGGAAGTCATATTCGAGCTAGGCTCTGAAGGACGAGTAGGAGTTGGCTAGGGGGTGAGGAACAGAGTAGGAGGCCTTCTGCAAGAGCTGGGCTGGGCCTGGTGGATTCTCCCACAGAACCACGAGGAGAAGTGAGGCCCAGGAGGACTGCAGCCTGTCCCAGGTTTCAGATCACTTTAATAAAGGGAGGGCAGCAGCTCTTCCCAGGGCCATGGGAGCTCAGTACTGATGCACAGGTGCCATGAGGTGCTGGGCCCAGGTAGCCTGCCTCAGGGGTGACAAATGCCTCTTACCCCTGCCTTGGCTACTCCCTGGCCCTCTGTGTGCCCCAGGGTCTCAGCACCCAAGCTGCTCCCAGCCAGAGGCCCTCACTCAGCACCAGAGTTCTTTCTGTGGCCTGCATTCTACAATGCTAATGATGGAGAGGACACGGAGGACAGCACGCGTGGATTCAGAGCAAGGGTGTCCAAATCTCACACGATGCTCATGGAGTTCCCGGAGGGAGCCCAGTGCAACTGCATTCCTCTTTTCAGGTTGAAGAAGTGGCTCAGAGGAGAAGGGACTTATTCAAGGACACCCAGGGAGAGTGTTTCAGAGCTGGAGGGAGGCTGTGGACGGACCAGGGGTGCCCATCACAGGCTTGGACGAGGATCATAATGACCTTTGACTCCTAATCGTCAATTCTGTAGACTTGGGGGGGGGGGCGGTGAGGCCCTCCCAGACACACCCCTGCCTGAGTGTCCCATGCATCTTACAGCCATGCTTCCTCCTCTCCTGCTGCCCCTCACTGCCCCTTCCCTCCAGGGTGGGGCCTGCAGCCCCTCTCTCCCGTCCTGGCTGAGAGATGGAGGGTTCCTTTCTTACTGATGCTGAAGCTATTTATTTATTTATTATTTTTGGAAGGTTTTTAATTTTTTAAAAATATTTGTTTATTTATTTGGTTGCGCCAGGTGGGCTCCTTAGTTGCGGCATGTGAACTCTTAGTAGCAGCATGCATGTGGGCTCTAGTTCCCGGACCAGGGATCGAACCTGTACCCCCTGCACTGGGAGTGCAGAGTCTTATCCACTGCGCCACCAGGGAAGTCCCAATGCTGAAACTATTTAGTGAAAGTCCCAAGGCAGTTTGGTTCCTTCTGTTTTCTGGGAGTCTCCTGTTTTGAGGAGTCTGGACAAGTGACTTGGGGCCAAGTCAAAAACCAGCCCAGACTGCATCTTTCTCAAGGGCGTTTGTCAAGCCAGAGCTCCCAGGAGTGGCCCCAAGCCCTCCTAATCGTCACTCAGGGTCAGATTCCAGCCTCCCTGGGCACTCCCCTCAGGTGTGAGCAGGTTTAGTCCCGCCTCCTTTTCTTTTTTTCTTTTTTCTTTTTTTTTTAACCATGCTGCGCTGCTTGCAGGATCTTAGTTCCCCCGACTAGGGATCGAACCCAGACCCCCAGCAGTGGAAGTGCGGAGTCCTAACCATTGGACCGCCAGGGAATTCCTCCCCCCGCCCTGCCTCCCCCCAACTCCCACGCCTCCTTTTAGGTTGTCTTAACTCCTGAGTCCTATAGCCTGACCTGGATCCTTCACAGCTCTGAGCCCTCCCGGTCCCCAATCCCAGGGAACCGTAGACATCCAGGATCCTCCTTGGACCCAATCCATCAGCACCACCATGTATAGACCAAGCCCTTCACGGAGCTCAGTGGGGATCAGTTCACTCCCGTTGCCCTTTCTGGATAAATCTGCCGGGAGCCCTGTGTCAGCGTCCCTCCAATCCCATCACTTGCTTTGGACCTCTTTGTTTCCAGGTTTGACTTCAGGTGTCTCCTTTGCACCTTAACATAGCTTAGAGGCTGACCGTATGTGCGGGTGTGGGCTGGGCAGAAACTCTGATGAGCCCCGACGTTGAGTGCACAAGTTGTAGGATGAGGCAGGTGGGCTACAACCTGCCCAGACTTCAAGGTACAGAGGGCAGCGTGAGTTTGGTGATTGATTGAGGTGGAGAGGGCAGGAGGGCAACCTTCCTCCCTCAGTCCAGTCTCTCTGGCTGCCCTGACTGCTTGGCTTTGAGAGATGGAAGAGGGGTTCCCTCTTGGCTGACTCGTCACCTGGTGGCAGGGTAAGACTGCACAGAAAGTACACTTAGCCACGTCAGCTCTTCCAGAAGCCTCAAGGCTTCCGATTGCAAAATGGAATCTGGGTATCACCACTCTACCCCTGCCTCTCTCACCGGACTCAGGTGCTGGGTCAGAGCCTAATCACTTAATTTGTCAGTGGCACCTCTTGGTGTCACTTCCCCTGAGCCCAGATACCTATTAGGTGTGGGCTAATGAACAGCTGATAACATCTCTGCGTTACCTCTGGCAGGTATCTGCTTCTCACTGGGGACTCTGAAACCAAACCTGTCCGCAAACACTCTGCTGCATCCCTTCTGACTGGTGGGGCGGACGCTCAGGGGGAACCTGGGGAAGTGCTCTGTTTGACAAGTTGTAGAGAGCTGCTTCAATCCGAGTGGTTATTCTGTCTCGTCCCTGTTCTCCAGCGGGAAGCAGCATCCCATATTCAGCTCTGAAGAATGGAAACTCAGGCTTGAGGAGGGGATACGGGGAGGACCGGACAGGAACGTCAGTGCATGCTGGTGTATCTCCTCCACAGGCAGATCTGTGCTCTAAGTGGGGGGAAAGAGGATTAGGTTCATTTTATTATTTATTTTTGGCCGCACCACACAGCATGTGGGATTTTAGTTCCCCAACCAGGGATCAAACCCGCGCCCCCTGCAGTAGAAGCACGGAGTCTTAACCGCTGGACCGCCAGGGAAGTCCCGGATTATGCTTATTTTGAACTGTGTGGAAACTTGGGCCACTTGCATCCAGGACTCTGAGGACTTTCTAGAGCTTTCCCCAGGGAGGATGTCCCTCCCCTCAGGGAGTGAGACCTTCCGGTCTCTGAAAGACTCAGCCTCCAAAGATGGAGGCAGCTGTACTGGGTCTGTTCACACCAGGAGAGGGTGGCTGAGTTTGGGATGTGGGAAATTGTTATGAAAACAGAGAAGCTCCAATTCCTAGCAATTCCCAAAGGAATGGTCCGTGAAAGTGGGAAACTATTAAGCTGCTTGGCATCTTAAAACCAAGAGCGGTTCAACTTCAGATATTGTCAACACACCTTCCGAGGCCGTTACTAGGAAGCTTTGTGTGATTCAGTCCTATGCTCGGGGTGACTTTTTGAACAGAAATTTGCTTTTTCAAATCCCAGAGGCGTAGGATTAAAATTGGACGTATTCTCTCCTTAAAAAAGTTGGCTTTAGGATGAATTCGACAACTGACTATACAAAAAGGGGACCAGATTCAAGAAGAAATGAGGCACAGGGCAGAGTTTTCCCCAGAGTGGTCCTTAAACTGCATCAGACGTCTCTGAGGGAGGGGGACCCAGGAATCTGCATTTCATTTTAAATGACAGTATATCATACATAGGAAAAAGAGCACAAACCTTAAGTGTATAGCCCAGAGACATTTTACATATGAATAGAGCTATATAACTACCACCCAGATCAAGGCATCGAACCCTTCCAGGCACCCCCAAGGTTCCATCACACAACTTCCCACGAGAGGCAATTAACACACCTTTCCCCTTTTGGCTGTAATCAACCACCACTCTGAGTTTTATCACCATCAGTTCATTTCGCCTGTTCTTGAATGTCACACAAATAGAATTGTACATCATATACTCTTTTGTGTCTGGTTTCTTCTGCTCACATCATATCTGTGAAATTAATCTATGTCATGTGTACCCATGGTTTGTTCTCTCTATTGAAGAGCAGTATTCTACTGTCTGAATATAGGACAATTGCTTATCCACATTCTTCTCGATGGGCATTCGAGCTGTTTCTAGCTTTTGGCTATTATGAAGAAGGCTGCCAGGAGCATTCTTGTATGTGCCTTTTGTGAACATATGCACTCATTTCTATCGGACAAATATCTCGGGGTGGGTGTGATGGCTTTGTGATGTGCTGACTTGGCTAGGCTGAATTCCCTTTCTTGTATGTTTCTGGTTCAGGTGGGCCACGGGAGGGATTCTCAAGGGGGTTTGGGGGGTGTAAGGGAAGCAGCAGCCATTGTGTAGCTCACACCTTGTGGCTGCTTTGCTGACACACCTTGTTGGCAGGGAGCGGCAGCTGGTTCCTCTTTTGGCCTCTCCTCCTAAGCCAGGCATGTATGTGTTTAGCTCTGGTGGTGAGGGATGCTGGCTTCTGCAAAATACCCACATCATCAATGACAGAGGCAACAAAACTGACACGAGTTTCAGGGATTCAGTCTATCCTTGTGTGGTTCCCGTTAGGGCTTATGGGGTCCAGCCTACTTTTGATCTCCCCCACTTTACATCCACCTTCTGTTCCCAACTGCCTGACCCATGGAACTCAAACTCTAACATGAGATGCAACCACAACAGCCTTGCAAGACTGCTTAACCGGCTCCCACATTGAGAGAGGCCACATCCCTGTGACAAATCCATATATATCCATATATATAGTGCTTCTGCTTCTCTGGTTGAACCTGGCTGCTACTGTAGGTGTTTGTTTAATTCAATTAGAAACTGTCAAACACTCTTCCAAAGTGGCTCTTCCTATTCCCTACCTCCAGTTGTGCTGCATCCTCACCATTTTTTTTTTTTTTTTTTTGGCCGCACTGTGGCATGTGGGATCTTAGTTCCCCAACCAGGGATCGAACCCCTGCAATGGAAGCACAGAGTCTTAACCACTGGACCGCCAGAAAAGTTCCACCATTCTTTGATCTTTTCATCCTTTCAAATTTTACCCATTCTGGTGGATGGGTATCTGCATTTTTAAAAACAGGCTTTCCTTGGGATTCTCATGAAGGAGAAAGGATAAGAAACTGGTCTGGGGAAAGACCTTAGCACTTGAAGGAAGCCAGTTTGATTTGGAATTCTATCTCCACCATTTACTGGCTGTATGATATTAGTGACTTTTTATCTCTCTGGGCTTCAGTTTTTTCATCTATAAAATGAATTATTAATCATTGCTAACAAGTATTGAGTGCTTACCAGATGCCAGACACTGTTCAAAGCACTTTATGTGTATTAACTCATTGAATTCTCTCAACAAATGATGAGGTGGGTGTTATTATTATTTCCAACTTAGAGATGGGGAAACACTTTACCAGGATTCAAACCCAGGCAGTCTGGCTTCAGATTTTGTACCATTTGCCATCCCTCCATTGCAAGGCAGTGTGGAGATGAAATGATAACATGGATGTGAAGGTTCTTCAAAGGGCAGAACGGCTGGTATGTATTGCTAATTCTTCAGTGGGTCTCAATGGGAAATTGCCTTTCAGTTCTATCAAATACGCAGAATTCAATCTAAGCAAACAAGTGAACAAAAAAGCCAGCCACGATGATGATAAATGCATCCGGAAAGGTAAGATCTTCATAGAAGCCAGAAAAATCCAGCACTGTCCAGAGAAAAGGACACCCATATGGCTCCCTGCCTTGGATATTCTGGTCCCTTGGCAGGTAGGAGGCTTTACAGGAGTACGTTAGCCTTCACCTAAGTGTCAGTCCATCAATCCCCTTCAATCTGATTTTGTACTGAACAAAGAACCTTCTGGTATTGATTTCCTTTCCCAAAAGTCTGTCCTTCCTGAAAGAGATTGTGCTGACCAATCAACCTCAAGATTCCTGTCTCCTAGGTGGTTTCATTTCTCAGTGTAAATTAATAAATTGCACTTCAGGTTTAACAATCAGTCTCTTGTGAGTTTGTTTAGTGTAGGTCATCCTGCCCCGCCGCAACCCGCCTCATCCCCCCGCCGCCCCCCACCTAATCACAGCAGTTAAGTTCCCAGGGAGAGGCTGGAGGGGAAACACCATCAGGGTAGTATAAGAAAGATGTGCAAAGAATGGTATGAAAATGTACCCTGTGAGAATGTAGAGGATAGAGAGAGGGCTTCTCTGTGGGGGAAAGGAGCATCAAGGAAGGCTTCCTGGAGAAGGATGACGTTGGTACAGGAAGAGGGATATTATGCACAGAGGTCGAAATGCAGGCTCTGGAGTCTGCCTACCCGGGTTGGAAGTCTATCTCTATCCCCTTATTGGCTATGTGACTTAGCCAAGTTACTCGATCTCTCTAGGCCTCAGGTTCTTCATCTTTAAAGTGGGCATAAAAATAGTAGCCACATTATGGGGTGGCTGTAAAGATGAAATGATTATATATAATATATATAGCTCTTTGTACAGTGCTGGGCCCACAAGCAACACTCAGAATGGCTGTCATTACTGTTGCCATTGTTAATACCCAAAATGATATTTTCATTGAGGAGAATTCTAGGAGAAGGAGACACATTGAGGCTTGCTGTATCCCCAGAGGCAATTTTGTTTCAAAAGGAGGGAGAGTTGAGTCTGAGTTTGCTTTAAGACCCAGAGGGCAGATAGCTCTTTGCAGTATACGGCTCCTTCCTTGAGAGCGGTCACAGCCCGTCCTGTGGTTTTGCAGCCCCGAGGAGCGCTGCCTGTACAATCTATAAGAACCCATCAGCCTCGAGAACTTCCGTGGTTTCTGAGTCACCGTCAGGCCATCTCAGCTTCCAAGCAGAAACTCCCAGGGCAGACTCACCATCTAGGTGTTTTTCTGGCTTCCTCTGTGTAGGGAAGGGGAGGGCTGCGTCCAGGGTTGCCTGCTGCCCCCAACCGATCCCTGTTTACGTTCGGCCTCTGCACAGAGTCCCAGCCTCACAGAGAGTCAGGGCTGAGCGATGTTCAGCACTGGCTTCACAGCTTTCCCAAAGGAAAAGATGCCCCAGATCACCCAGCTAGGGTTCTCCAGGGCTGGACCCCGCACCCCAGGCCTCCTGCTTCTTTATCCAGTGTTTTGTCTACAGATCCTGGTGGGGCCTTCCCTAGTTTCACCACAAACTTGATTCTGGTTGATTCAGGGAAGAAGGGTAGAGAGGGACAGGTCAGCATGTTAGGGTTTCCATCATGTGCGTGCTCTCTGGGCAAGTGGAGATCACCCCTCCTCCCGGTTAATTCCTGATACCCCTACCCCCATCCCTCCGGCACCATGGAAACTGTTCTAGTTTCTTCCTGCTTCCCTTTGCCTTTCCACAAAACAAAAGTGTTTCATTGGCCCTAGCTCTTTCCTGTTCTTTTTATCCTGGGGGAGCTGGGCATCTGAAAAATCCTGTTATTTTCACTCAGGAATCCTGTCTTCTCCCCGGGCCCATTTCCCATTTTCGTGAGAGTGCATGGGGGTGGGTATGGGTGGCTGGGTAAGTAGGGCTGGGAGACACAGATCCGTGGCTGAATGGAGAGGCAACGCTTCTCTCTCTTTTTAATCAATGATGCCTTCTGAAAGGGGTACCCACCCCCATTCCTATTACTAATAATTGATACCTAGCAACCTAATTCCAGCTCTTGTTCTGTCCAGCACTTGTGGGAGGCCCCTCAGAGGGGATGGGTAGGGCACAGGTTAAGAACGTCTGCCGTAGTTAGCGCATCAGGGTGTACGGCCAAGCCCTGCCAGGTACTGTGTGATCTTGGGGGAGTTTCTTAATCCCTCTGGGCCTCAGTTGGCCCAGATAATGGATGCTAATAATGACACCTATCCCCACAGGATTGTCGTGAGATTCAGAGAGAGAATAAACTCAAAGCACTTAGAAGAATGCCTGACAGGTGGTCAGCGCTCAGTGAAGACTAGGTACTATTGACACTTGTTATTCTTTTTCTCAGGGGCAGGGATGTCTCAGTGTTGGCAGCGCCCCCCAGCCTGGTCCTTAGCTTTGGAGATTCAGAAATCAACAGTGCACCCAGGGCACTCTGTTCTAGCAGAGTCTACACGGCAGGTCAAGTTACCAATAAGCAGTTGCTTGATGAGCACCGAATTAGAGCTGGGTGGAGGGGGGTGGGCAGCAGGAGGCTCACCAGGCTAGTGTGGTGGGGTCTGTGACTCCCATTTCTGTCACTGACACTGGTCCCAAAGCTCCCTGTGGCTGGTAAGGGGCCCTGTTCTCTGCACCGCGCAGAAGGGAGGCTGATCTGGTTGCAACATCTGCCGACTCCAGCATCCACCAGGGCTGACCTGAGCGGCCAGAGCAGCCCCCTCTCCTCAATGCCTCTTTGGGGGTCCTTCTAGATTCACTCTAGGTTGAAACTAGGTTGAAAAGAAAGGTTTTCCCAGGGCAGGGGGCCTCATCTTTATTCAGGGCTCTGCAGCGGCTCCCCACCCTGTCAGACGGCTTTGAACACAGCAGGAGACAACGCTGAAGTGTCCAGCTCTAAGACTCTGTGCCCTTTCCTAACCATTCTGGTTCCTGAACAGACTTCCTTCCCCAGCTCACAGTACAATCAAACTGCACCCCTGCTTTGGACAAGTCCAGTCAATGATGTAAACCAGTCACCCTGGGTTACACAGATGTGTGTTTGGGAGCAACTAGAGATCATTTCTCGGGGGTGGAGTTTTTGGAACAGATGACAGAGCTCACCCATTATACAGTGATTATTTTCTCATTTCTGTTTTAGGTTAGGGACACTTTCCCATCCTCCTCAAATATGATTCCATGATTTCCTCTCCATTTTTCAGTAATTAATTTTTCTTAACAACAATAGCTGTTATTTATTAATTAGCTAGTGTGCTAATTGGGTAATTTTCTTACATCTTTGATCCATACAGCAACCTGATTCCAATTTTATAGGTGAGGCCGCTGAAGCCCAGAGGAGTCAGTAAGATCAGTAATTGGCCCAATAAGTCTTTTATTTATTTTTTTTTGGCATTGCCTCAAGATGATTAGTATTTTTCTCCCCAGTTGAAATGAAACAGAAAATATGTGCATTTACCTTTTGTCTTCCAAAACAGGGTCCTGAAACCTCATTCAAGACCATAGGTGGGAAAAACCAGACAGTTTGATTTGCAGCGAGCCCAGATTTTGAAGGAAATAAAAGTTTCTGTCTTGTTTTGTTTGTTTGCTTGGCATGTCAGAAATCAAAGCCCTTTATAGGAGTGGTTCACAATGTATCCACATATAAAAATTTGGAAGGGGATGAAGGGCAGGAAAGAGTATGTGGACCTTGCCCCGAGAGTGGCCCTTGGTTGGGGCGGGGCGGGGGTTCGGTCTTGCCTGAGGTTATTTGGAGGAGGTTTGAGGAGAGAGGTCAGTGCAGAGGCAGGGGCGGCATTGGAAGGGGGCCTTGCTGAGGACCAGCCACGGCTTGTGTGTGTGTGTGTCTGGGGGGGTGACTTAGTGCAGCTCATTCCTATTGCCCGGTTTGGCAAACCATTCTTCCCTGATCTAAATAAATATACCCACCTCCCCACCCCCTTGTCATAGGGTGGAGCCTGGGCGTCCAGACATGCTCATAATGGGAAGGAAAAGCCCCCCCAGCACCAGTACTTGGGTGGGAAGCAAGACACCCAGTGCTAAGTTCCCTCTTTTCCCCAGTGCAATAATGTCCCATGACTGGTATCCCCAGAGCCTGGACTGGCCTTCACTGGCTGGTTGACTGGCTCTCTGGCCTGGGAGGGGTTTTGAGCAGGTAAGTAGTGTCATTAAATGGGAACAATGGATGTCAACTCTTGCAGCAGAATGGTTTGGAAGCAGGTAATGTCCAGGTGAGAGAGGATGAGTGTCTGAACAGGGCAATGGCCAAGGGTGGAGAGGAGAGATATTAAGGGGTAGAATCAATAGGACCTGATTGACTGATACGGGCTGACATCCAAAGACCTTCACTTAGGCGGCCACTCCAGCCTCCAGTGTTGCCACGCCCCTCGCTCTAGCTGGTTCCTGAATGTTCTTGCTCTACTCAGGCTCCACGCCTCTTAACGGAGTGTGCCGGCTTCTGCCTGGAAGACCATCCCCTCCCTCCAGAAATCTTGGCTTCCTTTGTCTGTTTCCCCACTAGAGAATGAGCTCCTTGAGGGAAGGGGCTGAATCTCTTAGCTCTGAATCCCAGCACCTGGCACAAAGCCTAGAGCGCTGCGTATATTTGTTGAGCGAATCAATCAATTACAAAAGATGCAGGGTGGAGCGGAAAGAAGGAAGTGAAGAGGGAAGGAATGAAGACATCCCCAGGTGCACCGTCAGATCTTATTATAATTGCTCCTCTCTCTGATGTTACACACTAATCCTCATCGGAGTGAGGCTTGAGGGTGATCTAAATAGCATCTGCCTCTGCTAGATGCTGGAACTCGAACCAAATAAAACGGGAATGGTTCAAAGAATATTCTATTATTCCGTCCCAATGGTTTCAGTAAGACGGTCACATTACCAGAGGGAGTGCCTCCTGCAGACTTCGATGCGGGTGGCGGGGTGGGGGGCCACTGAGAGCCAGAGAAAGATAACAGGATAAGGTGGACAGAGCCCGGACAAGCTGTCCGGGTCCTGAGCTCCAGTCCTGGATGCACAGATAGCCCGGGAGCTGGGCCTTTCTGACGGTTCCTGCAGATTTACATTCTAAAATCTCTGTCTCTTTGCTTTGACTTTTTGTGTTCCTCCCTTGCTGCTTCCACACTCACTGATCCCCCCAGGTCCTCAGGAGACCAAAATGTAAGCCAGAGCAGGAGATAGGCCTTGAATTAATTTCAGTGTCTTTGTATCTCACAGTAAAATAGAAAATCTTGCATCTTAAGTCCTGTTTGTCCAGGGCTGCTATATTTTCTTTTTTTTTTTTCCCCCATCAATTAATTTTTTTTAAGAAAAGACTTATTTTCTCTAATGTCCCATTAGCCGATGTGAAGTCTGGGAGTGTTAAAGCACTCCCAGAGTGGCTTTGGGCAAGTTCCTCTGAAGACCCCTCCCAAGGCTGCTTCTCTGGCTCTGTTTGCATACCTGGACCCTGGAGAACCCAGTACTTACTATCCATACGCAGTCTGGCTACTGTCTACCATACCTTCATCAACCCATCTCATATTTCTTTTGTGACAATTCGTGTAATTAATCAGCCTTATCTTACAGGTGGGGCTTCCAAAGGGCTGGCTTGGGGCTATATAACTCGTGAGTACCAGATATAGGATCAGAGCCACCCCTATTCTATACAGCCCGTGCTTGGGTGGTTACACTTTATCCTTTGTGTTTTTGTAGCAATCTGGAAAATACTCCCTGGTTCTGGTTTTCCACTGTCCTAATCTCTTAATTCTTCTACATTAAAAAAGAAAGGTGGGTTTGGAATAGCTTGAGTCCCTGGGCCCCAGGAGGAATCCAGGAGGCTGGACTTGGGGAGCTGTAGACTGCATTGAATATACAAGCAGCTCTCCCCCAGATTCAGCTTTCTATACGGGGAAATGGCCACGGAAGCCATTAGTTCACTCGCTCTGGGCCAGAATGAGAGCAGCGCCGCTGGTTCAGCTGGCTAGTTCATGCTGATCACGAGCTCCGACGGGCAATTATATATGTCTTTGATTAATAAAAAATGGAGCAATGAATGAATATTTAATCAATAAAGTCTGGCAGGTTGACTCTTTCAGAACCTGGGCTGGGGGTGAGGCAGGGAGTAATCAAAGGGGTCCTTGGTGGCGAAAAGGCAGAGCACCACGCCAGGGGGTGGTTTCTGGAAAGCTGTTGTGGACTGGGAAAAAAAAAAAAAGCACAACCTAAAAGTTGTGAGCTATGTTTTATTCGGGGACCTTCCTGAGGACTATAGCCTGGGAGGCAGCCTCTCGGCTCTGAGAAACTGTTCCAAAGAGGTCAGGGAGGAGTCAGATATCTAAACGTTTTTGCTGGAGAAACAACAACAACAACAATAACAATAACAGCCCATGTAGTCAGACAGGAAAAGATTACTGCCAATCACAAAAACAGACATCTCGAGTTCATGATTTTAGCGTTTTTCTAAGTATGGGAAGAGGCAAGCATCTTGGCTTATTGAAGTTATTCCTGCATAAGATCTTAACTGGGACTTCCCTGGTGGCACAGTGGTTAAGAGTCCGCCTGCCCAGGCAGGGGACAAGGGTTGAAGCCCTGGTCAGGGAAGATCCCACGTGCCGCGGAGCAACTAAGCCCATGCGCCACAACTACTGAGCCCCTGCGCCACAACTACTGAAGCCCGCGCACCTAGAGCCCGTGCTCCGCAACAAGAGAGGCCACCGCAATGAGAAGCCCGCGCATCACAACGAAGAGTAGCCCCTGCTCGCTGCAACTATAGAAAAGCCCGGCGCAGCAACGAAGACCCAGAGCAGCCAAAAATTTAAAAAAAAAAAAAAAAGATCTTAACTATCTAGGGCCAGAATCCTGTTTTCTCCATCCTGAATTTCCCTCAGGGTGCACCGTCTGGTCGGCCGCAGGTAGTGGAATGGCAGGCAACACAGTCACTGAAAGGCCAGGCACCATTTTTTTTTTTTCCTGTCTGCACTGTCTAGTTCCGGCTCTTGGTTCTCTTACTCTGTGTTGGGATTTGCTGGCAGCGCTAGGAGCATGAGATCAGGAGAAAGGATTGAGCTCCTGGGCAAATGGGGAGAAACATATTCTGTGCCCACCCGCGTGGTCCCGGTAGAGCACAAGGAAGAAGGTGTGTGTGTGTGTGTATGTGTGTGTGTGTGTGTGTGTGTCTGCAGGTAAGCCGTCTGTGTGTGTGCTGCGACTGTGTGATCTTTTCCGTGGGGCTGCCTGTCTGTGCGCAACAGAACTAAAACTATCTCGGTCAGGGGAGGGAGGAGGGGCAAAGGAGCTGAGAGGCTGCAAGAGGATCAAGAGAGGGAAACAGATGCTGCTGGGGTTAGAGTGACAGGAGGGAAGGTCTCAGGGCGTGGTCAAAAAGAGCACGGGATTGTGAGAGCTGGAGAAGAAGGAAGTGATGGAGAGTGGGTCGCGGAGGACCTCTCTGGCCCCGCCCATCCCGGCCCTTCCGGGATCTCTGGGGGCGTGGAGGGTCTGGGAGGGGCGAGTGGAGGCGCGAATCTAAACCTCGCAAGGTACGCTGCGGCTAACCCCGAGAGCTCCGCGAGGAGGCCAGCGGGTAGGACGCGGCTCGGGGCCGGGGCCGGGGGTGCGGGCGGCGGGGCCGCGGGGACGAGGCGAGGGGCTCTGTGGCTGGGCAGACCTCGGGGCGCCCCTGCTGGGAGGGCCGCTGACCACGTGCTGGAGGGGGAGCGGGTGGGGGTGGGGAGCGCTTTCCTGGCAGATGGTGATGCGAGGAGGGGCGCTAGGAAGGGGGTTATTGGGAGTCCTAGCCGAGGGTCACGGAGGATCGTGTGGAGGTGGGGATATTTTTGCCCTTAGACTGGCCTGCGACGTGACTAACCGGACCATGTGACCTTGGGAAGTTGACAAAGTCCTCTGAGCTTTTGTCAGTGAACTGAAGATAAGAAAACACCCACTTTGCCAAGTTATTGTGAGGCTTTGTGAGGACCTGTGTAAAGTCCCTTATCCCCTGTTCCTGGCTCACAGTTGCTGTTGTTATTTTAGTGGCCCGTCTCCAGAACTGAGGCTCAGATCCAGCTTCCCGACCTGTTGCCAGCTGTGGGATGGAGAGGCATTTGCAGCTGTTTCTAACACCTGGCCTCTTTGTCTATCCCACAGAGAACCTTTGTCCACCGCTACCTTTCCCACAGCCCTGTGTACCAAGCAGCCTCTGCCTTATTTTACAGGATCCAGGGAATCGCCCACTGATGGTTTTCACCCAGGCCTGAAACAGCCAGCACCAGAGAGCCACCTGAACAGAAGCGCCTGCCGAAGGAATTTTCCAAGTGGCTCGAAAGCCGGGCTTTGCCGCTCCTGTGGTCAGCCCAGGAGGCCACCAGTGGGATTTGAGGATCGGCTCCACCTCGGACCATGCAGGGCCAGAGGCTGCCCCTTCGTGTGGCCACCCTGCTGACGGGGCTGCTGGAATGCCTCGGCTTTGCGGGCGTCCTCTTCGGCTGGGCATCCCTGGTGTTTGTCTTCAAAACAGAACATTACTTCGAGGAGCTGTGTGAACCGAGTGCCAGGCTGATGGGCAATGCCACGGGGCTGGATGGTAAGGGAGGAGGGCTTCTCTAGGAAGCTGAGTCTGGTTCCCCGGTGGCGGGAAGGGGTCGGAAGGACTCCACCCGCTGCCTCCTCTGCCAGCATGTCTATGGTGAGAGGAAGGGAGTGTCAGCTGCCCCTGCCCTCAACCTTGGTCTCGGAGGTCCCCGGGGAGGGAAGTACCGGCTCCCAAGAGGTAATTAGGGGCAGTCACGTCTCCACGTACCTAAGGGAGAACTTATTCTACCAGGCAAGCTGTCCGAGATGGAAGAGGCTGCCCTGGACGGGAGCCAGGCTGGGTGCCGGCCTGGCAGGAAGGCTGGGATGGATGGGAGGTTGGCCCGTCCACCCTGGGCTCTTGAGATCTGCCTTTCTCTCCTCCAGACTGCAAAGCCCAGGACGAGCGCTTCTCACTCATCTTCACCCTGGCATCCTTCATGAACAACTTCATGACGTTCCCCACTGGCTACATCTTTGACCGTTTCAAGACCACCGTGGCCCGCCTCATAGCCATGTAAGTCCCAAGGGGATCTGAACAGGGGTGGGCAAGAGGAATTCTGGCAGCAGCTTTGTTTGGAGGGAGACCCAGGCCAGGCAACTGGGTATCCCTGCCCCAGCAGCCCTGCTAGAAACTGCCCAGGGTGTGGACTCTGTCTCGACCTTCCCTCTTCCCCACACTCCTGCTTCCCTTTCTTCACCTCCTTCCTCTGTTGCACGTGACACTGCATGCTGTATGATATGCTGAATCGAGCAGGAGCCCAGGCCTGCTTCCTGTGAGCGCTGGCCCGGGACAGGGTTATGAAATTAGCAAAGCCTAGAATTGTCACTCTCGGGGCTTCCCTGGTGGCGGTCCAGGGGTTAAGACTCCGCGCTTCCAGTGCAAGGGGCACCAGTTTGATCCCTGTTGGGGAACTGAGATCCCACATGCCGTGCGGTGTGGCCAATAAAGAAATAAAAATAAAAATAGAATTACCACCCTCGCCTTCATGCCAGGGACCTTTGTCCTCATCATACCCGAGTGACTCATTGCCATCCTCCTTACCGCCACCATCACTCCCCAGAAGCTTAGGTAGTAAGGCGTCCTGGGTGTCTCCAGCGGTGGGATTTCAGTTTCCCTCTGACGGGAGGGGAGGCCGTGGGGGTCCATCCCATGCAGACGAGTCACGGAGGGTAAGGGACTTGCTGGCTCCACAGGGTGCCACCGCAGCTGGCCAGGTTCGGTGATAAGCAGCGGCCTGCGGGGGAGCTGATAGGACCCAGAGCCGGCGCCTCCCGGGAGGCACGTGAGAGGCTAGCTGTCAGAGGGACCAGAGGGTGGCTGGACCAGGAAACAGCCGGGCAGGAAAGCAAGTCCTTGGCTCTCTAAGCCTTTGGGTGCACGATGACTCTGTCAGTCGCTCTTGGAATTTGGTCACCTGTCTCCTCCTCTTGCCCGTCCTTCTCTGCCCACTCCCTCTTCTCCAGCCTTTAGTGTGTTAAGAAAAACCCAGTCTTCCCACCCGTGTTTCTCCTTTACTTTTACACAGAACTCTGCACTTCTGGTCACCAAATGTGTGGAAGCCTTTCCCACACCAGGCAATACTGTGGCACCAGCTGGGTGTCCTATCATTTAACTCAATTCTGACACTGTCTACCTGGAGATATAGCATCA
The DNA here is from genome assembly GCF_965194805.1 of Balaenoptera borealis. Taxonomy (NCBI): domain Eukaryota; kingdom Metazoa; phylum Chordata; class Mammalia; order Artiodactyla; family Balaenopteridae; genus Balaenoptera; species Balaenoptera borealis. Next base: position 12,544,506 of record NC_138868.1, read on the forward strand.
GATCCCACAGGTTAAGGGCTCAGTCCCACCAGACTGCCCTCCACCTCAGATGCCAATTGCAAGTGGTAGGTCCCCAGTTTACCCACAACTTCAGCTGCAAACCTGGGATTCCTGTGACCTCCTCCCCCTTGGATTCAGTTATTTGCTAAAGGGCTCGCAGAACTCAGGGAAACACATATACCAGTTTATTAAAGGATATGATGAAGGATACAGATGAACAGCCAGATGAAGAGACACATAGGGCGAGGTCAGGGAGGGTCCCGAGCCCAGCATCTCTTCTGTCCCTGTGGAGTTAGGGTGCCACACCCTCCTGGTCCATGGCTGTGTTCCCCAACCTGGGAGCTCCCCAAACTCCATACTCTTAGGATTTTATGGAGGCTTCCTCATGTAGGCATGATCAATTATTAACTCCATTTCCAGCCCCTCTCCCCTCTCTGGAGAAGTCGGGGGCAGGGCTGAAAATTCCAAGCGTCTAATTATGGCTGGTCTTCCTGGTAAGCAGCCCGCATCCAGGACCCATCCAGGGTCACCTCATTAGAATGAAAGATGCTCCTAGTTCTCTTATGTAGGAATTTATAAGGGTCTTAGGAGCCCCGTGTCAGGGACTGCGGACCTGGACCAAATATGTATTTCTTATTATAAATCAGAATGTCACACTTAAGCACTGCTTTTATTACCCCATGCTTCTAAGAGAGTCCCATAACCTTGGGATCGTGGTCCTTAAACAATAACATTGTAGAACTTTAAGCTTAGGGCCTAGATCAGTCAGTCCAATCATCTCTTTTTTTTAAATGGTTAGATTCTGTTTTTTTTTTTTAATTTTTTTAAATTGGGGTATAGTTGTTTTATAATGTTCTGTTAGTTTCTACTATACAGCAAAGTGGAGTTCCCTGTGCTCTACAGTAGTTTCTCATTAGGTATCTGTTTTATACATATTAGTGTATATATGTCAATCCCAATCTTACAGTTCATCCCACCACCGCCCCCCCCTTCCCCCGCTTGGTGTCCATACGTTTGTTCTCTACGTCTGTGTCTCTATTTCTGCCTTACAAACAGGTTCATCTGTACCATTTTTCTAGATTCCACATATATGCGTTCATAAGCGATATTTGTTTTTCTCTTTCTGACTTACTTCACTCTGTATGACAGTCTCTAGGTCCATCCACAAACATCTCTTCATAGAAGAGGCTGCTGAGGCCCAGAGAAGGGCAGTGCCTTGCCCAAGGTCACACAGCAAGAGGAATTAGAACTCAAGATTATGATTTGTAAACGAGGCACTAACCCCTTTCTTCAAGGGCTTGGCTGGTTGGGACTTCTAGGTGGGAGGACCTTGGCTCCACGCTCCCTGCCCCTCCAGCTTTCTCTCTTGTTGACCGCATTCTCCATCTGCCGTTCTGTGTTCCAGATTTCTCTACACCAGCGCCACGCTTACCATAGCCTTCACCTCTGCAGGTGAGTGCCGTCGGGAGGGACACAACCTCAGGGGCAGCTGGTGGATGGGCAGGTGCAGAAGGTAATGGGCAGTTATTCAGAGATCCACAAACTTTTCAGCTGGAAAGAGTCCTTGAGAGGGTTATTGCTGGTCTATAAAAACAGTTTAGTCTAGTGAGACGTGCAAAAAATAAGGACAGTGGAGGGGTTGCTTCAGAGAGAAGACTTTATTCAAAAGATTACATCCTTCCTTTTGTTATGTATTAAATGTCCTCTCTCTCTCTTTTTTTTTTTTTAATGAAATGATAATATGAATGGCAGTTTTTGAAAATATCCTGACTTAGCCGGGTACAAACTGATAACTCTAGTGTAGTCAGAAGTTTTCTTTTCAAATTTTACTGGTCTATAAGTGTCTAAAATTCCCAAAGTCTGGGAATTCCAGTCTGGTGTATTCCCCACTTCCTCCATTATGTAGAGGAGAAAACAGGTCAGAGAGAGACCCTTCGCAAAGACTAGCCAAAGGCCACAGAGCAAGTTAGTGGGAAGGGGTCCTGGGACCCTGGCTGTGCTCTTTGCTAGCATCTCAGTTATAGAGGCCAAGAGATGCTTTCCAGTATTCCTCCCCAGTGTCAGATCACGTGGCTCAGTTTTGGGGTTAGGAAGTAAAAGTACCTAACTCTCCTGTGTCTAGTACCTGTGCTGAAGCTGTTACTTCATTTGTGTTCAGTGAACGCAGGCTGACTGAGGGTCTCTCTCTGAGCAGATCTCATGAGGTAGCCTGGCACCTCAAGCCAGTTATTTTAAAACCACTCTGCTCATCAAACTGTCTTCTTACCTAAAAGCCTAAACATGATTTTCAAGTGGCTGAATGTGGAGGTGATGGCTGGGTATGTTTGACTCACATTTGTGAATCACTGGAGTCACAATATTCCCTTTCCCTCTAAAATAGGGCTTTTTGGTTTTGGAAAAATCATGCTATTGTGAAAGGAATCTCAACCAACCTTTAGTGCATTTGAAGACGTACCTTTTATAGAGACAGAAATTGAATGGTAAAGAGTGTGAATGCTCTAAAATGAGCAGGTTTACAGTGCTTCTCAAAGTATGGAACAAAAGTTACTAGGATAATAGTTACTTTGGAGAATATTCTTAGGAAGCACACATGTGCTGCATTAACATTGAATCACCTGGTGGGAGAGTTACTCCCTTTTTATTTCTCATTCAGCCCTCTGATTTCATGCACGAGAGTCTTGGTTTGGGGCTGGGATGATTTTAACACTATGACAAGAGCAAGTATCAGGCTTTGAACATTCTGAAGTTTAATAACAGTGTTTTCATTGTATTTATTTTTACAGTTACCTCCTATTCACAACAAGCAACACAAGTTGCTTTTCATTTATACTAGCGATATAAAGTTTTCTCTTTTTTTGGCCGTGCCACAGTGGCTTGTGGGATCTCAGTTCCCCGACCAAGGATTGAACCTGGGCCACGGCAGTGAAAGCCCAGAATCCTAACCACTAGGCCACCAGGGAACTCCCAATATAAAGTTTCGTTTAAAAATAATAGATTTCTTTTGGATAAAAGTGAGTCAACTTAAAAAAACATTTTTTTTAGCAAATAAGACAGGTGTGGGTTATGGCCCAAATCATGAAGGTGGGCAGAAAGAAGGCTGTGACTTGGGAAAGACTAATTTACGGAGGGCTCCCTAGTCCTGGGCACTTTAGTTGTTTTTAGTTCTGCTTTCTTACCCAACACTTGCCAGACCTGTTAGAATGATTTTTTTGCATGTCAGTCTTTCCAAGGGCAAGAAGTATTTATTCATCCTGCATTTCCAGTGCCAAGCACAATGCCTGGCACAAAGGAAATGCTCAAAGTTTAATGAACAAAAGAGAGACACTCAGATCTCACAGCGCCTGGTGAGGTGGGAAGAGCAGGGACTGTTATTCCCATTTATCAGATGAAATGACTGAGTCCCAGATTCAAAATCTAGCTCAAAGCAGTGAATTAGAGGCTGGACTCAGGGACTGAATCCAGGCTTCTCTCCCCCACAGTGTCAAGGATGAATAGAGGGGCTGCTTGTGGTTTAATGAGGGAAGGGGGCGGTGGGTTGAGTCGTGCCTCTCTCTGTAGACATCCACCCTGCCAGAGACCAAGGGTCATCTTTGATGAGGAAGAGGGTGTCTCAGGAGACCTCTGCAGGGTCCCTCCGCAGGGGCACGTGAAGGAGCCTTGACCAGGACCCTAAGATCCTTGGAGGATGCTGGGAGGCTGCCTAGAATTGGGGTCCTGAGCCCAGGATTGTAGGGAGCAGTTGGGGGCCAGAGTTCGGGGCTGCATGTTTGGGTTGCACTGTGACACCTCCCCATCTCTGTCTTGGATTGTTCCAGACTCAGCTGTGCTGCTCTTCCTGGCCATGCCCATGCTCACCGTGGGAGGAATCCTGTTTCTGATCACCAACCTGCAGGTGTGAGCCTGCCCTCATCACAGGCACCTGGCCGGAGGTTGGGGCGGGTGGAGGGAGGGAGAAGCACTTTGCTACATGGGCTGCCTCTGATGGGGTTGGCCCAAGCCAGGGTGGTAGCTCCTGGGGTGGAAGGGTAGGTCTGGGTATGAGGGCCTGACACTTGCCGGGTGCACAGGAAAGATTTCACGGATAAATAAGTGATTCAGGCTGATCGTGTGTTCTCCAGATCGGGAACCTATTTGGCAAACACCGCTCAACCATCATCACCATGTACAATGGAGCATTTGACTCTTCCTCGTCAGTCTTCCTTATCATTAAGGTAAAGGATAGCAATAGCCCATGTCTATCTCCCTGCTGCTGGGGAGCACCAGGCATCCATGACCAGCCTCCAGGGTGCAAGGCAAGAGCCTGGGCCAAGACTCATTCTTAGAAACAGGTTTCAGCCCCTCATTTTTTTAAAAAAATTAATTAATTAATTAATTAATTAATTAATTTTTGGCTGTGTTGGGTCTTCGTTTCTGTGCGAGGGCTTTCTCTAGTTGCGGCAAGTGGGGGCCCCTCTTCATCGCGGTGCGCGGGCCTCTCACCATCGCGGCCTCTCTTGTTGCGGAGCACAGGCTCCAGACGCGCAGGCTCAGTAAGTGTGGCTCACGGGCCCAGTTGCTCCGCGGCATGTGGGATCTTCCCAGACCGGGGCTCGAACTCGTGTCCCCTGCATTGGCAGGCAGATTCTCAACCACTGCGCCACCAGGGAAGCCCCAGCCCCTAATTCTTACACTGACTTTTTGTGTGATGAAATACACCCAGGGACTTCCCTGGTGGTCCAGTGGTTAAGACTCCACACTTCCAAAAAAAAAAAAGACTCTGCACTTCTACTGCAGGGGACGGAGGTTCGATCCCTGGTCAGGGAACTAGGATCCTGCTAGCTGCGCGGCAAAAAAACCCCACCTAACGTAAAGTTTTCCATGTTAACCATTTTTAAGTGTACAGTTCAATGGCATTAAGTTCATTCATGTTGTTTTACAACCATCACCGCCATCCATCTCTAGGACTCTTCTCCACCCTGTAAAACTGAAACTCTGTGCCCATTAAACAATAATCCCCATTGTGGGTACCCCCCCATCTCCCCCTTGCCCCTGGCAGCCACTGTCTTATTGTCTATTTCTGTGAATTTGACTACTGTAGGTACCTCATAAGTCATATAGTATTTGTCCTTCCGTGACTGGGTTTTTCCATTTAGCGTAATGTCTTCAAGGTTTATCAATGTTGTAGCAGGTGTCAGAATTTCCTTCCTTTTTAAGGCTGAATAATGTTCCATCGTATGTATGTGCCACATTTCCTTTATCCATTCATCCGCAGATGGATACTTGATTTGCTTCCACCTTTCGGATGTTGTGAATAATGCTGCTGTGAACGTGGCTGTTACACTGACCTTTCCTCTCCTTTTTCTGCAGCTCCTTTATGAACAGGGCATCAGTCTCAGGGCCTCCTTCATCTTCATCTCTGTCTGCAGTGCCTGGCATGTTGGGCGTACTTTCCTTCTGATGCCCCGGGGGCACATCCCCTACCCGCTGCCCCCCAACTACAGCTACGGGTAAGGACTATGAGCTGGTGATGGTGTGCCCAGAACCCCTCATCTCACCTGGAGTAGGAAGCAGGGATGGGACAGACATAGTAAGGCAGCGGAAACCTGTCCCAGGAGAGGAGGACTAGACCAGGGATGTATTAGTTAGCTACTGCTGCATAACAAACTACCCCAAAACTTAATGGCCTAAAACATTAAGCATTTATTATTTCCACAAGTCTATGGGTAGCTGGCTAGTTCTACTGATCAGGGAGCTACTTGGATGATCTTGACAAGGCTTCTCATGCCTCTGATCATCTGGTGGGCTAGCTGGGTGCTGGCTGGTCTAGGATGGCCTTACTCACATGGGGTTTGTCTGGCCATTTGGAGTGGCAGGGATTTCTGGGTCACATGGCTTTTATCCTTCCACAGGCTAGCTTGGGCTTCTTCACATGGTGGTCTCAGGGTTCCAAGATAAATGCCAAAATGCACAAGGTTTTTTCAGTTTTAAGCTTAGAATTGTCACAACATCACTTCTGCTGGGTTGTCTTGGCTGAGCAGCTCACAAAGCCAGCCCAGATGGAGGGGACAGGGAAATAGTCAGAGCTGTATTGCAAAGGGTGGAGAACAGAGGAGGGGAAGAAATGGGACCGTTTTTGCCGCCACTCATCAAAGCAGTAGAGAGAGGGCATTTGTTTGCTGTTTGGCAGCCCCATGTGCTCTGATTTCATCTCACAGTAGTCCTGAGATACGCATACTTATCTCCAGTTTCCAAATGGGAACAAGGAGGCTCAGAAGAGTTAGGTCTGAGCCATGTTGCACAGCCCCAGGAAGAGGCAGAGCTGGGGTTTGAACCCAGGCCTGTCCTATTCTTCCTGCACTTCGGTGGTTCCCAAACATTGCTACATATTAGAATTGCTGGGATTACTTGGAGATCTTTAAAAAATATGGGAGCCTGTCTCCCATGCCCAGACATTCTGATTTAATTGGTCTGGGCTGTGACTTGGGCATTGGGGTTGTGAAAAGGTGATTCCAATGTATAGCGAAATGTACTATCCCCAACCCACCAGCCTGAATCTGAGGCTCAGCTCACAATTTTTGGGTCAGGCTGATGGGGCTTCTGTTTCCACAGCCTGTGCTCTGGGGATGGCCCCGGAGAGGAAGAGAAGAAAACGGTTGAGTCCCAAAAGCTGGAGCTTTCAGAGGAGTTCATTTCACCAAAGAAAGGTGAGCCCTACTGGTTAACCCATTTCCACTCCAGAACGTGGCCTTTCCCCGCAGCCAACTTGGTTGCTCACCTCCAGAGCTTTCCCAGGGACTCAGAATCAGGAAAGGTCAGGTAGGGAAAAGACCTGCAGGATCTTCTCAACCCCCTCAGTTTATAGGCGGTCCAGAGAGGGGCAAAATTTTTGTCTCATCTCTCCTTTTTGTCCCCCTTTTCTTTCTCATCTCATCATACCCTTTCCCCTCGCAGCCAGTCTTCCATCATTTGCCTTCCCTTCCCCCCACTCCTAAGTCTGCCTTATTTGTCCCCATTTCTGCAGGTCCCCTGGGTCTGCCCTCTCTCATTGTCCCATCTCCATCACTGCCTCCTTTCTCTCCTCTGTCTGTTTTGGGTCTTTGGTTATAAACATCACAAACCACTGCTGGTTAAGGTAGAAACGAGAACAGGATTCTGGGAAGTTCACAAAAGCAAGGGCAAAGTGCACTTGCCAGGCTCCATCCAGGAAGAGTAGAACCAGGATGCCTCTGGGGGCCCCAGTCTAAAATCACAGCCAGTCTGCCTCTCGAGGAGAATGATCAAATGGGTCAGCCTTGGGTGAGGCATGGAACGCTTAATTCACAGTCCCATCTGGACCGTGAAGAATAGGGCAGGGGGAGATTTCCAGAGGAGACTCAGGATCCTGGTACTGAAAGAAAAGAAGGGGATATAGATCAGCTGAAATACTAGCTGTCCGCCGCGAACCCTCATCTCTAACTTTCTCCTCTCGTCTTTCTTTTCATCATCCTGGCTGAGAAAGATCAGGAAAGTGTTAGTGCAAGAAACGTCATTGAGTCCAAGCTGCGATAGATCAGATTTCGGCAGGCAGAGGACGTGGGAGGCTCATTCAAGGTGGTGGGGACAGGATGATGCGTCGAGGTGGCGTTGTGCCCAGGAAGGCAAGAAGAGCAGTTGAGCTCGGACCTCAGGCTGTCCCATCAAGACCCCTACACTCTTGCCCATCCCTGCCCCCCAACTTTAATTGTAACTCTTGCCCAAATCTTCCTCTCCCCACCAGAGATCCCAAGAGCAGGGCAGCAGCAGGAACCCCGCTCTTTCCGGAGCTACGCTTTCTCTCGGCGCTTTGCCTGGCACCTGGTGTGGCTGTCTGTGATACAGTTGTGGCACTACCTCTTCATCGGCACCCTCAACTCTCTGCTGAGCAACTTGGCCAGTGGGGACAGGGTACTAGGTATGTGACGAGGCTGGGAGGCAGCACATCTGAGCATCACAGCTGGGGACTTGGAACCTCGAGCCGCGGGGTGCTAAGCTCAGCAGGGCTCTGTGCTCCAGAGAAAGGTCTGAGCAGGGGTGTGGCGAGGAGGGTCAGGCAGGGCAAGGGCCGGGTGGGAGGGTCCTCTCCTGTAAGGCACTCCTGGAAAGTTCTTACCGCCCAACCCCTCTCTGCCCTCTGCAGTCAGCACCTACACAAATGCCTTTGCCATCACTCAGTTCTTTGGAGTGCTGTGTGCCCCCTGGAATGGCCTGCTCATGGATCGGCTTAAATACAAGTACCAGCAGGAAGCAAGAAAGACAGGTGAGACCTGGGCTCCAGGGGACCAGGGAACCAGGAGGGGAGAGATCTTTATTTTCCTCCATGCCCATCTTCTCTTTTCTTCTAAATCCTTTTCTACTTGCATCTGTCCATTCATCCATCCATCACTCATCCATCCATCCATCCATCCATCCATCCATCCATCCATCCCATATCTGTCCATTCATCACCCATCCATCCATCATCCAACCAGTAGTCACTGAGTGCCAATTATATGCCAGTCACAGTTCTAGATTCAGTAACGGACAGGACAGATATATCCTTGTTCTCAAGAAGCTGTTCTCAGTCTAGAGAGTGGAGAAATGCCAGTAATCAAGCTTTACAGTCCATGAAGTAAACCTGCAGGGAGCTATGAAACAGAAAGAAAGGCACATAACCTGTTCTGGGTGGGGATGGTATGGGTGTCAGGGAAGGAAGTCTTCCTGGAGGAAGTGGCATCTAAGCCAAGACCTAAAGGAAGAGTAAAGAAGTGAGAAGATGAAGAGGAGGGCCTTGGGAGAGTGGCCCAGGAGTGCAGAGGAGTCAAGGTGGTGAAGGGGAGAGTGAAACACTGAGGAATCTGAAGAATCCCAGAAAGTGATTCGGGCTGGCCAGGGCACAGAGGGGGTGGTAGGGAGGGGGCTGGAAAGACGGAGGTAAGAAGGGACAGGCAGTGTTATGCCAAGGAGCTTGGACATGATCCTTGGACAAGAATGGAGGAGCAGGCATGCTGAGGTCTCTCTCTTTTTTTTTTTTTTTGGCCTTGCACCTCATGGCTTGCGGGATCTTAGTTCCCCGACCAGGGATTGAACTTTGGCGTACGCAGTGAAAGCGCAGCATCCTAACCGCTGGACCGCCAGGGAATTCCCTTTACCCTTGTAGTTTCATCTCTCCCACTCCTCCCTTCCGTGAGCTGCTTCTCCTACCGCTGCTGGAGTATTTTAAAACAAATCTCAGACATCAGATCATTTCATCTGTAAATACATCAGTTTGTAGCTCCAGCAAATAAGGCCTCTTTTATTTAAATTAAACATCACCATAATATCATCATACGTAAAACAGCCCCTAGTCATTTCTTAGTATCATCTAATAAGGTAGTCCTGTTCAGATTTCCTTAATGGTCTCAACTATGCCTTTTTATAGTTGGTTTGTTCAGATTCGGATCCATACAGGGGCCACACAATGTACTGATGTGCCTTTTAGATGTTTTTAAGTCTCTGTGTCCCCCACCCCCTTTTTTCCCTTAGTTGTTCATTTATTGAAGGAACTAGGTTGTTTGTCCTGTCAAATTTCCCACATTTTGGATTTGGCATCCTTTTCATGTAAAAACGTTTCTTTGATTGGGTCTTTCCTGTAAACAGGCAGATTAATATTTTTATTAATATTATTATTTAATATTTTTTGGCAAGAATAATTCAGAGGTGGAGCCGTGGGCTACCTACACGCTCTCGTCAGCAGGCCCTTGGTACCCGTAGTTTTGTTCTTATGATGTTAAGATTGATCATTGGGTTCAGACATTGTCAGTCTGATCCGCCCATTATAAAAGTTTCCCATCAGCTGCAGGCCTAACGATTTTAACAGCTATTGATGATCGGTGCCTAGACCCATTATTTTATTAGGGTTGCAAAAAGGAGATTTTCTATTTCTATCTTTCCTTCTGCTTTTAATAGCTAGAATCCCTCTAGAAAGAAAAACTTTCCTTTATTAACTATTTCATTACCCTGAAATAAATGAATGGTTTTTCCTCTATTTACTAGTTTTAGAAAAATGAGTTGGTGCCTTAGAAACTTCCAGGGGTAACCATTCATAGTTTCTCTTTTAAAATCTCATTTTAAATATATTTGACATGTTTCAATCCATTTGTGTCACAATTCTTCTTGATGCTCAAATTGTCTCATCTTTGACTATTGGCAACTTTACCAATCCAGTATCTGTGTCCTTAACAAATAGTCCCATTAGTTTTAGAGAGTGTCTTTCCCTTCTGGCACAAGGAGATATTCAGGTCCATTTCATTGGGTATGTTTCCTGGCCCATACCTGAAACCAGCCATTTCTCCAAATAGCCCTGGGTCCCTTTAAATGAGAAACGGTATTTAAAGACTGCAGTTTGGATGCTAAGGTTTCTAATTCTCCTGGGTTGTCATTGCTTTTAGGCCTCTGAGGTAAGATATACATAATTTTTTGGATGAAAAAATACATCATGAGTATCCACTACTGATATATTTTTTTTTTCAGTACTGATATTTTAATTCAAATTTTACTTCCTTGATTTTTACATTTGTATCTCTTTTCCTCTGAAAATCATGGTTCCTAAAATACTATAATATATACTATATTAATATATATACTGTATATACATACACTGTATACTATATACACATACTATATATATATATATAGTATTTTAAAAATATATTTTATGCATAATTACTGGTTTAGCATCATCAATACTATTAATAATAGTATGATTGCTGCGTGCTGTTTCTCCCTTCCTCCCTCCTTTCTTTCCTTCTTTCCATTCTCATCCTGAGGATACATCCCATAAGAGCTGTCAGTCAAATTACAGTATTTTAAGAGTCACCAACTTGATATAAAGTTATGTTCATTGGTTTCACCTTGTTGGATTTTTTTTGGAATTGCTTTGCTTGTTTTCTTCCTATTATTTTAATTTTATTTTAAATACGTTTGCATATCAAACATTGACATTATTCCTAAGCCGAAACTATGAAACAAGATACAGTCAAAGAAGTTTAGTTTCCTTCTCTGTTCCCTGTCCTCCATTCCTTCCCTTGTTAGGTAATTGTTTTTGTTTTTGCTTTTCCTTAAAGACAGACTCTATGTATGTACAGTTTTTCTTTCTTAGATAAAAGGCAGCGTATCGCACACGCTGTCCTGCAGCTTTCTTTATATAACTCTCTGTCCTGGGTTTGTCCCACAGCCAGGCTCCCTCCTTCTGCCTTTAACCGCTGCCTAGTTCTGTTATGTGACTGCAGCATAGTTGGTGCTGCGTTCCCCTACTGCTGCTGATTTGGTTGGTTTCCAATCTTTTGCTATTACCCGTGGTGCTACCCAGAGTGTCTGTCTGTGGGTTGAGGGGCCTCCCTGTCAGGAGGTCATTGTGATAATCTATGAGTGAGTGATGCTGGCCTGTAATTAGGATGAGTCGCCGGGGTTGGAAACGAGTGGATACATTTGAACGATATTTAGGAAGTGAATTATCAGCATTTGTTGATGGCCTGGAGATGGGGCATGCGTGGAGAGAGGGTTCAGGATGACCCCCCTGCGGGCATCCACGCAGCCTCTGCTCTTCCCTTTGGCCCAGGTTCCTCGGCCTCGGCGGCAGCCCTGTGCTCAACAGTGCCTTCGCTGGTCCTGACGTCTCTGCTGTGCCTGGGCTTCGCCCTCTGCGCCTCCATCCCTGTCCTCCCCCTGCAGTACGCCACCTTCATCCTGCAAGTGATCAACCGCTCCTTCCTCTACGGGGGCAATGCTGCCTTCCTCACCCTCGCGTAAGTGGGCTTGGTATGCGTCACGTGACGGGGGCACCCTTGGGGCAAAGGGAGGTGTGCTGGGGGCAAAGAAATCAGGAGATGAGGACCAGAGGTGGCCAGAGGAGGCACACAGCGTCTGGGAGCAGGTATAGAGGAGGTGGAGGCTGGTGGGAGGGTTAGAGCCTTCATGTACATGAAAGCTCTTCATGTCTGCTCCCCTCTGCCTCTGTTGTCTACCCTGTGAACTCCTATTCACCCTCCAAAGCCCACTTCTGTTCCAGCTCTCCCAGGGAAGAGTAGAAAGAAAGTGTCTTTCTTTCCTTGTGCCTCTCTATTCTTGCTTCCTCTGATAGTGCATGCATCATCTAGCATATAGCGGAATTATTCATGTGTTTTTTCCTTGAGACCTCCCGGGTCACAGCCGGTGTCTGGGTCCATGCTGTTTCCCCGGGATCAAGCACGGTGCCATCTCTTTGCTCTGTCGTTTGAAAGCCTAAGCAAAGGTGAAGGAGGGGAGCTGTGTGGGTGCGGGTGGATGAAGGCAGGCTTAGGCTAGGGGAGTAGGGGGCTGACCAAGGCCCACCAAAGCCATGCCCCTACATGGAGAGAGGGTCCCCAGAGCTCACTGGAACCTCGTTTGTCTCTCTGCCCAGGTTCCCTTCAGAGCACTTTGGGAAGCTTTTTGGGCTAGTGATGGCCTTGTCGGCTGTTGTGTCTCTGCTCCAGTTCCCCATCTTCACCCTCATCAAAGGCCCCCTCCAGAATGACCCGTTCTATGTGAGTACTGTGGCGGGTTGGGGGACCCTGGCCTTAGACCAGCAAGGATGTCCAGATTGGGGCAACTGTGTTGGTCCCCAGCAGGGGGCGCCCCCAACCTGGCTGGGGTGGCCTGGGTGTGGTCCCTGCAGGAGCATTTCTTCACATGGGTACATCCTTGGTCTTGCTTCTCAAACTGGGGTCAGTGGGAGTACCCTGCCTTGTGCTGGGGGTGGGGGTGGGGTCCCTGAAGCCAAAGGGTTAACGTGGCACAGCTTCCCAGGTCACTGAATACTCTCTAGGCCTCTGTTTTTTCATCTGTGTGATGGGCATTGGGACTTCCCTAGCGGTCCAAGGGTTAAGACTCTGCTTCCACTGCAGGGGGCGAGGGTTTAATCCCTGGTCAGGGAACTAAGATCCCACATGCCACGGGGTGCGGCCAAAATAAAAGGCATAATATAATATTCCCCTACCCCCCACCCACCCTGCTGCATGGGGCAGAATGGAAAATAACCAAGAGTCCATCCCAGAGGGCACCACTGGGTCTGAGTGGAAAGTAGAGGATAAACCAGGCAGAATTCTGGTCCCTCCACTAGTGGTGGACTTGGCCTCACTGCTTTCTCTCCCTCCAGGTGAATGTGATGCTGGCGCTCGTCACTCTTCTGACGTTCGTCCACCCCTTCCTGGTGTACCGGGAGTGCTGGCAGAAAGAAAGCACCCCTGGGGTCGCCTAGTTCAGAAGCCCTCACTTTTCAGCCCTGAGGATGTGTCATCTTCCTTCACCTTTGAGCACCCCGTGTCCAGAAAGACTTTGCCCACCCAGGCTACTTGTATAAAGTAGCCATTATTTTTTCTTAAAACGAAAAGACATATTTAACTGTCTACCAAGCCTTCTTATCGGCAAGACAAGAAGCAAAGTCACGTGGAAGTTCTTAGTTTCAGGGTAGGAAGCGTGTGGCCCTGGCAGATGCTTGGCCCGAGGTGGGGTGATGTGATGGGAGGGTGTATCCCCTGCTTCTCCGGGCCTCTTTGTCTCTGAAGCCCATGTGTGCCTGGGCCCTGTGCTGCCGGGTAAGTTTCCAGGTGAAGAGTGAGGTTGTCGTGGCCTCAGCTTTGCCCCCCTGGCATTCAGAAGTGGCACCCAGCTCTCCGTCAGAGCCCCAGCCTTGTTAGGGAATGAGCCTGGGGAGAAAGAGGAAGCAGACCGGGTGGGGTGGGGGACCCCGGGCTGAGTCCCGGCTCTCCCGCTGATGCTGAGTGACCTTGAGCGGACCCTTCTCCCCGCCGAGCATCAGTTTTCCCACCTGTAGAAGGAGAGGGTCTTGGAGTTGGAGGTTCTTTCTGGAGTTCACGTTCTGGAAGGTTTTAAGAACAGTGACAAAGAGTTAGGCCACCCGAAGGGCCTTGGGAACCAGCTAGCCTGCTTGACCAAAGGATTTCTGATGAAGCCTTTTTGGGCATGTTTTCCTCTTCAAGAAGGGAGATGATTATTTACTTTGGGTATTATATAAAAATGTCCTCTGGGGAATCGTTTTATAATATATTGAATTATATATTAAATAGTTTTATTTAAAAAATAAAGCCTTTCTGCCTAAGGCAACAGCTGCTCCGCCTCTGCAGGCTTCGGGGCTCTTGCGATGTGCACGCCTGCGTGCCTGCGTGTTCCTGTCCCAGCCCCAGCCTTGGGGAGTGGGTGCAGGGCTGGAGTGGAGGAATCCTGGCGCGGCAGCTGGACCCAGAGGTGGGGCAGGAGCCCTCAGACTGCGATCTGGCCACCTGGTCCTGGGCCCTGGGCTTGAGGACCCCCAGCAGTCCCTTCCCTTGCCTCCTCTTTCTGTCCACCCCACCCCTCCCCCTACTGCAACGCTCCCCCCCCGCTCCCCGACCTCCCCGACCCCCCCGACCCCCCCACAAACTAGAAACGCTAGATGGAATCCGAAAGTCTGGTGTGAGTCTCAGTTCTGCCTTTCAGCGGCCGGGCAAGTCCCTTAGCCGCTCGCAATCACAGCGTCCTCACCTGCACCCCTGAGGGCGATTGTGAGAATTTAAGGTAATTTCTACTGCCTAGTACACAGTGAGAGCACCTGAGCATTTGTTCCTTTGTTTACTGATGACCAGAGAGGAGGTCGGTAGCAAAGGGGGATAAGGTGAGGGACCGGGTGGGCGAGACGGGAGCATCTGGAACACACCAGGTGTTTTATTTGTTTTATTCCTTTTAGCCAGGAGAGGACTGAGGGGGAGGGGCTGGCAGGCGGATTCATTCATTCATTCAATAAAGGTTTATTGAGCTGCTGCATCAGGCATAGGACAAAGCCTATAGTCCAGCCTGGCAATCCAGGCGGTCAGCAATGTGATACCAACCTCTCCCCTGCCCTCTTCACCTCCCACCTTCAGGGACACAGAACTCATCCCTGGGGACCCAGGTTTCCGGTTTAGGATCTGTGAGCACACCAGTTCCTCTGCACTGGGGGCTCACCCTGCCTCTGCCAGGGAAATCTGCCTGGTCCACTGGGGTCCTGCTCAAAATGTCATCTCCTGTAAAAACCTTTCCTTGGGCTCTCCAGCAGCTCTGAGTTCCTAGGCCTTGGTCACACCCTTCCTGGAGACTGGCCCCTGCCATGACCACCTCTCCTCCCTTCGACAGGGAACTCCAGGAAGCAGCATCTGGGTCTCACTAGGCTCAGGGACTAGTGCCTGATTGCCATGCACGTGGTGCCAGTTAGGGCTTGTTGGAAGAATGATCACTGAATGAGTGGAGTCTTTCTTGTTCTGGCTTCAGAACAAGAACTGGAAGGAGAGAGCATAGCACACGGGGTGGGGTGGGGCAGTATGAATTGGGAGCCAGGCCAACCCTTTTGGCATCCCAGCTCTGTCACTAGTGTGACCTTGGATGGACCACTTCTCCTCTACATCTCAGTTAATTTATCAGTGTGATTGGAGAAATAGACCTGCCTCCCTGGACTAGATTAGAAATTAGGTCAAGTGCCTAGCACATGGTAGGTACTTAACAGATCAAAGCTATCATTACAGTTAATATATTAAATTCAAAAGGATGCCTAATACCATGGATAAATAAAATGTGGTATGTCCATACAGTGGAATATTATTTGGCGATACAAAGGAATGAGGTATCGATACATGCTACCATATGCATGAACTTTGAAAACATTATGCTAAGTGAAAGAAGCCAGTCAGAAGAGACAGAATATAGTATGATTCCTTTCAGATAGAAAATAGGCAAATCTATAGAGGCAGAAAGTAGATTAGCTATTGCATAGGGCTGCGGGGAAGATTAGTGACTGCTAACGGTAAGGGGTTTCTTTCTAGGATGATAAAAATTTTCTAAACTTGATAATGGTGATGGTTGTACAACTCTGAATATACTAAAAACCATTGAGTTGTACACTTTAAATGGATGAATTGTGTGGTATATGGATTATATCTGAACAAAGCTGTTATTTAAAAAAAAAAAAATTACCTGGATTCCTCAGGAAGTGCAGAGAACAGCTGTATCCAGAGAGAGTCAAGGATGATTTCTGGGGAAGGTAAGTGCGTGAGAGAAGCAGCCCATGTGTACAGCCCTCATTTCTGTCCCAAGAGCCTCCCTCCTGTACCCTCTTCCTCAAATGGAATCAACTGCTCTTTCAAACAAGGAAGCAAGCAACCCAGGGGTTTCACAAGTTTTGATTTCACACAGCCACAGGCTCCCAGTGCAACCCTTCTCTCTGCTACCAGCCTCAGCAGAGAGGAACTCAGGCAAATCTGCCCCTGCTGCAGGCAGTGGCGGGCGGCGTCTTCCCTGGGGCAGGGGACAGTCCACCAGGAGGAGGAGGGCACCTGCTGTTCAAAGGACAGCGACAGTGTGAATCAGAAACTTTGTGTGACCACCTCCTTTAATCAGCCTCAATTTACAGATGAGCAAAGTTAGGCTCTGCGGGGCAAGTTACATCCAAGATCATCCAACTATTGCATTATGGAGCTGGTATTTAAACCCACGTCTGTCTGACTCCTAAGGTCACCTTCACATTCATTTTAGACATTACCTTTTCCCTTTTTTTTTGTTTTTGACTGCGCCGTGTGGACCCTTGGCAGTGAAAGCATGGAGTCCTAAACACTGGACCGCCAGGGAATTCCTGACGTTACCTTTTCTTTACATTCATTCTTATGTAAGAAATAAATGGTTGTTGTAAAGCAGATCAGAAGATAAAGAACTGCGTGGAAAAGAAATACCGCTGTTAATTGCAGCGCTCTGAGATACCATGGTGGCTAACAACAGTGGCATGTGTCCTCCCAGTGGTGCAGCTGTGTGTGTGGTGATGGAAACCATCTCATAGACTCTTCTTTACGTCATCAAATAGTTGTCAAAAACGTGACTGTGGGGCTTCCCTCGTGGCACAGTGGTTAAGAACCCGCCTGCCAATGCAGGAGACACGGGTTCAAGCCCTGGTCCGGGAAGATCCCACATGCCGCGGAGCAACAAACCCATGCGCCACAACTACTGAACCTGCGCTCTAGAGCCCGCGAGCCACAACTACTGAGCCTGCATGCCACAGCTACTGAAGCCTGCACGCCCAGAGCCTGTGCTCTGCAGCAAGAGAAGCCACCGCAACAAGAGAAGCCACCTCAATAAGAAGCCCGCGCACCGCAATGAAGAGTAACTCCTGCTTGCCGCAACTAGAGAAAGCCTGCGCGCAAGACCCAACACAGCCAAAAATAAATAAATAAATAAATTTTAAAAAAACAAAAAAAAAACGTGACTGTGAACGGCTGCTTACAACCCCATCTTATGGCTGTGTCACAACTTGATCCCCCACTCCATCCTGGGTCTCCCCTCACACACGTCTTGGGACATTGTGGTTCCCCCTCCCTTTCTGTCCCCCCTCCCTTTCTGTCCCCCCTCTGCTGCCTGAGCAGGGGGTCTCAGATGACAGTGAACCGTGAGAGCAGCCTAGGGCAGGTCGAGAGTGTAAATAATAATAGAGCCAGAAGCGCCACCTTGGGAGTTTCTAGGGAATGACATCACATCCATTAATCTTCCCTTAATCCGGTGCTCACTGTTCTCCAGCCTGAAGGTATTGACTGCCCGCTTCCCAGGGGCTGTTGATCCTCTTCCCCTAATTCAAAGCTTGAGGTCCTAGCAGTTATGCCCCGGAGCTCCTTTTTCTTCCAGCCCCTCGGGGGATAGATGCTTCCCAAATGCACTGGGTGTGGCTCTGGGGCACAGCAGTGAGCCCCTCCTTTAACGTTCTTTGGGAAGAACACTTGCATCCAGTCTCCAAGGCACAGGCTCTGGTCCAGACTCCGGTCCTTTGTTGGCGATGAGGAGTTCACAGATGGGCCATGTCTGACCGCTCCTGGGTCCACTGCTGCCCACAGCGGGGCTGACTCACTGGCAGGGTGATTAAACCCGGGACGATGCTCAGGTCCCTCTGCGTTCCGTTTGCTGAGTCCAGTGTTACCTCCCAGGCCTGAAGGTGGACTCAAGCGGTAGGTGTGTGGGGAAAGGCTCTGGGCTTCACAGACACTTACCAGCTGTGCGACCTCGAAGAATCCCTTAATCACACGGAGCCTCAGTTTCCTCACCTGTAACGAAGATAATAAGCAGTATGGGAGCTGGTTGGGAAGACTACAGAGGACTTTGGGGAATAAAAGGTAGCGGTACCTTGGGCTCGGCAGTTGGACTGTCCAAGACCAACTGCCAGCTCTTTACTATGCAAGCTCTGGGACTTAGGTTCGTGGTGCCTCAGTTTCTTCATCTGTAAAATGGGGATAACAATAGAACTACATCTTGGAGTTGTAAGGATTAAGCGAATTAATGAATTTAAAGCACTTCAAACATGACATCAACCGCCTGGGATGCGGCAGGCATGTGGTGCGTGCCTGCTGTTATCAGTAACATCTGTGATTCCCTGGGGGACGGGCAGAGCGAGGTGCTCCATACCTGATGGAGCCTGGAATGTCACTTCGTTTGTTCAGGGCAGAAACCACCCTGCAAGCATTTGCCCAAACTTGTTTCTGTCTAACAAAGCAGCACAGATTCTCTTGCATTGTTTCGAACGGGAAAACTTCAAGATGAAAAAATGGCTTTCTAATTATCCCAAATCTTAAGCCAAAGTCATTGAAAACTGTCAATCTTCATATTCAATTTTTGCACTTTTCTTTGTTTCTTCAGTAGTCAATGCAGAAAATCTGTGAGCAGAGAACTGTCCATCACCAGGGATAGGGCTGTGTATTCCTTCTGGAGCCAGGGCCCAGAGGTGGCTGGGACCCAGGGAGGAGCGTGGACAGACAGCCCTGTCTCATGTCCTCAGGCTGTGTGTCCTTGAACCGGTAGCAGCCTCTCCCTTCAGGTGAGGATAAATGAGGCTCCACATGAAAAGCGCTTGGCCCTGGCACACAGTAGGTCCTGTAGTAATTTCTATTATATACACAATATCATGTTAAAGGTCAAGTGCATATTTTAAAATGGTTTTATTCTCCTTGCTTGCGTTCCATCCAACCCGTCATCAACTCCTACAGTTCCTTCAGCTCTCAGCTCAGATCTCCCTTCTTTCCTTTCCGGCCTGTTACCGAGTACAGATTTTCATTGCACCAGGCACTTCTCTAGCATAGAGCTTGTCACAGTTGCAGTTTAACATACAGATTAAATAATAATAATAATAATAACGATGATGCAAGACTTCCATTAGGCTGGGAGCTCCATGTGGGCAGTAACTGTATCTTTTATTACCCCCTGTATCCTCAGGGCTTTGCACCCTACCTGGCACAGAATGGAGGTTCAAGAAATACTGGATGTAAGAGAGAGGCAGGGACTTCCCTGGTGGCACAGTGGTTAAAATCCACCTGCCAGTGCAGGGGACACGGATTTGATCCCTGGTCCGGGAAAATCCCACATGCTGTGGAGCAACTAAGCCCGTGCGCCACAACTACTGAGCCTGCGCTCTACAGCCCGCAGGCCACAACTACTGAGATCCCATGCTGCAACTACTGAAGCCCATGCGCCTAGAGCCCGTGCTCCGCAACAAAGAGTAGCCACCGCAATGAGAAGCCCGCGCACCGCAACGAAGAGTAGTCCCTGCTCGCCGCAACTAGAGAAAGCCCGCACGCAGCAACGAAGACCCAACACAGCCAAAAATTAAAAAAAAAGAAAAGAAAAGAGAGAGAGACAGAAAGAGATAGAGACAAATACGGAGAGATAGAAGGAAGGATGGAAAGATGGGAGGGAGGGAGGAAGAGGAAAGGAAAGGGAGAGAAGAGAAGAAGGGAAGGAAAGAGGGAAGGAATGAAAGAATGTTTGAAGGAAGGAAGGAGCCTCTTTAACCTTCCACCACCCTGAGATTTCCGTTCTCCACCCACAGGGACTTGCTTGTGGAAACTTCAGGGTGACTTGAGCCAGGAGGCTTTGGAGAAGTTTGGGGTATTTCTGGAAGTATCATGTTGGGGGAGGTGATGAAATAAAATTTATATTTTATGACAGGAAAGATTTAAACATAAAAATTTTCTCAGCCCATTTGGGCCTCCTCCCTCTCCGAATGAAGATGTGTGTTGTGCATCTGCATTAATCAGACCTCCTTAGGAGATAACATTCCTTCTTAATCTCACAAAGCGTCACAATTCCTTAGGAGATAACCTTCCTTCTTAATCTTGTAAGGGGTCACAATGACCCACGACCCACTACTCACTGTACGTGTAGATCTGGATTGTGTAAACTGTCAATAATACGTCATTTGACATATAACCCTTTGTCTCAAAAACTGATGTCATTGCTTTGATCCCTAACAGGTGGAACAGTCCTCAGAACTTTCTGAAAGACTGTCTCCTGGGTTATAACCCTCAGGTTGGCTCGAATAAAATTTTCCATTTCTGGGACTTCGCTGGTGTCCCGGTGGCTAAGACTCCACGCTCCCAATGCAGGGGGCCCCGGTTCGATCCCTGGTCAGGGAACTAGATCCCACATGCCACAACTAAGAGTTCGCATGCTGCAACTAAAAAAAAGATCCTGCATGCTGCAACTAAAAAGATCCCACATGCTGCAACTAAAAAGATCCTGTGTGCCATAACTAAGACCCAATGCAGTCAAATAAATAAATATAAAAAAATAAAAATTTCTATTTTTTTCTTAGATTGACTATTGATTAATTTCTTTGTCAACAAGGGGATGGAAGGATGCATCCATCCTTAGCATCAGAATGCTGTCCCTCCACAGCTGGTCAAGAGAGGAGGTCTATCTGGGGGGAAGACCCTGAGGTACGCAAACCCTCTCCCACCGCAGGACCCCTCAGTCATCTCCAGGAGTCTTTCTGGGGCCTGACAGAAGCTGCTTCAGGGTTGGTGTGTGTGTCCAGCCTGGTGCTAGACCAGCAAACGTGAAAGCCCATTACGCCAATCACCATGACCAACTGCCTTTTCCACTCATTACCAAATCAGCGAGTCAGCTTACATCCATAGGCCCTCACTGCACGGGCACAAACTCCCCTGCTGTGTCTGTGAGGCCCCAGTTCTGGGCTCTTCCCACCAACTGAACCTCCATCATGGCTCTGAGCTTCCAGCTGGGAGAGCAGAGCTATATTTCCAGGAGCTCAGGACCTGGCTCCTCTTGGTGGTGTCTGTGACTGGTCCCATGCAGTGTTGAGTACGTCGAAGATGTTCAGAAAATATCTGCTCATTAGAATTCTTTTTTTCAAGTTCCGTCATTTGCCAGTACATGAAATTTGGACCATCACTTAACCTTTCTGAGCCTTGCTTTCTCTATTTCTAAAATGGGGAGAATATTTAGGATTGTTTGTTCAGGACCTACCATGTGTCAGATCGGATTACTGTACAACCACCTTCTCAGTGAATCCTCCCCAAACCCTGTGAGGTTCTCATCCTTAACTCAACTTGCAGATGGGCGGACAGAGAATGGGAGATGAGGCACCTGCCAAGCTCACGTGGTGGGCCAGCTCACGAGTGACAGAGCCAGGAACGGCCCCAGGATCCTCTGAATCCCAAGGAGCACATTCTTCATATTTCTTATATCATCACCTGCTAACTTACAGGGTTGCTTGAGTGCCACTCACATTGCTTTGAGCTAATTACTCACCACTACGGGGAAGTGAGGTGTGGAGGATAAGAGCTCAGGCTCTCCATTCAAATCCTGGCTTTGATGCTTACCTGGTAGGCAACGTCACCATCCTGAGCCTCAGTCTTTTTGTCTATAATTTACAGACGACAGTGGTACTTGTCTGATACAGCTGTTTAGAAGAGTAAATGATATGGAACACTCAAAACACTTAGCACATAGAAAGCGCTTCCTGGGACTTCCCTGGCGGTCCAGTGGTTAAGACTCTGTGCTTCCACTGCAGGGGGGGCAGGTTCCATCCCTTGTCAGGGAACTAAGATCCCACATGCCACGCAGTGTGTCCAAAAATATTTAAAAAAGAAAAGAAAGAAAGTGCTTCTTAAATGTTGGATGCTGCTGTTGTTATTGTTATTAAAATTCCTGCTTAAGATCTCATTTCAGGGAGCACCTACTCAACTCATCTTAAACAAAAATTTCTTTTCATCATTCATTCGCTTATTCAGCAAACGTGAATTGAGCCTTTGGCATGTTTCCAGGACACTGCAGGTACCAGAGATACACAGATGAGAAAGGCAACGCTGCTAGTCTTCTGGGGAGACAGCAAGAAGACAGCTGCCGTGAGATGGGCTAGGGGCGGGGCTAGAGTTAAGCCCCATGAGGTTCCTTTCTACTTCTGTCTGGGAGAATCAGGGCAGGCTTCCTGGAAGAGTTGATCTTTGGCTGAGACTTAGTAGAAGAGGAGGGTTAGCACAGTGGTTAGAGAGGAAAGGGCATTCTGGGCAGATGAAATGGTATCTGAGAGCTCACAGAATATTAGGGAAATAGCAGGGTGTTCAGTATGATTGGAGCAGAGTGGAGTGTGTGTGTGTGTGTGTGTGTGTGTGTGTGTGTGTGTGTGTTGTGTGTGTGTGTGTGTGTGTTTGGAGAGTTGAGGTTGTAGACCAGTGGCTCTCAACTAGGGGGCAAGTCTGCCCCCAAGGGGACATTTGGTAATATCTGGAGACATTTTTGATTGTCACAACTTGGGGGGCAGGTACTACTGACATCTAGAGGGTGAGGACATTACTGCTAAACACCCAACACTGCACAGGACATCCCCCTGCAACAAAGAAGTATCCAGTTCCAAATGTCAATAGTGCTGAAGTTGAGGTAAGGAGGGGCCAGATCAGGAAGAAAGTATTTGCCCAAGAGCAAGAAGAAGTAACTGAAAAGTGTTTGTGTGATGAACTCAGGGTTTTAGGAGCTCATTTTGGCAGCAGACAGACAATGTATCAGAGATGTGAGGGTGAGGGGTGGACTTCCCTGGTGGTGCAGTGGTTAAGAACCCGCCTGCCAATACGGGGGACATGGGTTCGAGCCCTGGTCCTGGAAGATCCCTCATGCCGCGGAGCAACTAAGCCCATGCGCCACAACTACTGAGCCTGCGCTCTAGAGCCCGTGAGCCACAACTACTGAGCCCATGTGCCACAAGTACTGAAGCCTGCGTGCCTAGAGCCCATGCTCTGCAACAAGAGAAGCCACCGCAATGAGAAGCCTGCGCACCGCAACGAAGAGTAGTCCCCCCACTCGCTGCAACTAGAGAAAGCCCGTGCACAGCAACGAAGACCCAACGCAGCCAAAAAATAAAAAATAAAAAAAAATAGATAAATTAAAAAAAAAAGAGAGATGGGGGAGGTTATGGTAAGAGGAGGAAGGGAAAGTGATTTGAGAGCCACTGAAGTGATCCAGGTGAAACGTGGTCAGCAGTTGGTTAGGAGAGCAGCGAGGAAGGGAGGTTGGGTGGGTAGATGAGATGGGGAAGCAGGAGCACTGTGACTGAGAATGTGTGGGTGATGAGAAGATTGCAGAGGACGTGGCCCCAGAGTCCTGGCTTGGGGGTTTGGGTGCAAGGTGATGAGTTCTCCTGAGAAAGGGACCACGAGAAGAGGAGCAGTTCTGTGTAGGTGTGTGTGCACGCGTGTATGTGATGAGTCAGTCTGATGTGTTGAATTCATAATGCGCATGGGACATCCAAGTTGGGAAGCTTATTTGGTGGCTGTATATGTGAGTCTGCAGTTGTGGACCAGACCTGGTGAGGAGCAGGTCTGGGGCTGGAGATGAAGATTTGGGAGTGATCAGTATATATTTCATAGCTTGAGACGTGGGGGTGGATGAGATAACCCATGGAGCGTGTGTAGAGCTAGGAAAGAAGGGCACCAAGAAACCAGGTGATGGCCAATATTTAAAATTCCAGAAGAGGAAGAGGAGCCCACCAGCAGAAACTGGGAAGGAATGGCTAGAGAAGTTGTTAAGAAAAGAGGCTGTTTTTAAGAAGGAGGAAGTAAAGAGGTATCAGGCACTGCAGAGGTCAAGTAAGACAAGAACTGAAGAATGTCTGTTGGGTTTGGCAATTAGGTGGTCAGTGGGGACCTTGGCAAGAGTAGTTTCCATGGAGCAATGCGGGGTGGGCAGAAACCAGATTATTATGGTGTAAGGAGTCGAGGGGGTTGAAGATCTGGCCAGCCAGTCTACACTGCTCATTGGAGGAGCTTGGCTTTGGCGCCAAGAAGCAAAGCCACCTCGTTCTTTGACTTAACCTCCAGGAAACACCAATCATCCATATCCTGGCTCAGATTCCAGCAGGACAGGGCCATGGTTTGGCTCCTAGAAGTGCCCCCTACTTCTCTCCTGCCTCTCCCATCCTGTCTGTCAATCCTTCAGAGCCCAGTCCAAGGAACACCTTTACAAGGAAGCCTTCTCTGCCTGCCCTTGCCCTTAATGTGACTCTGGTAGCACAGAAAATTGGTATCTTCTAGCAGGTGAAAGTTTTATCCTTCTAAGTGTCCACTCAATACAGTGCCTTGTTTTACTAAGAGGTTCATTTTGTTTTTCTTGCTTTATCAGCTACATGAAGCCTCCCTGAGATTAGAGACCACCTCTGAGTATTTACTGCATGAATGAATGTATGACCCAGTGCACAGAGCCTGGCCCACGATTGTGTCCATGGCAGGTGGGGCTCAGAAAGACACCTGTAGTATTGAAATTAATGGACTTCGACTTTAACTCAGCTGAACTTTCTCCAGGAAGTACATTTCAAGTTGATTAATCAACTAATTGAAAAACTCTTTCTATGATCTGGGTAGAGTTCTAGGCAGTGAGCAAGAAAGACGAGGTCCCTGTTTTCTTAGAACTTACTTCCTACTGGGAGAGACAGACAATAAACAAGAATCCAGTGAAGGAGCAAGATCGTATCACTTTGGCAAATGTTCTGATGGAAGTAAATGAATGATGTGCACCAGAGTAACTAGATATGCGAATGGGCTGGGTGGGCTTTTTTTAAAAAATTTAATTAATTAATTAATTAATTAATTTTACTTTTGGCTGAGTTGGGTCTTCATTGCTGTGCGCGGGCTTTCTCTAGTTGCAGTGAGCAGGGGCTACTCTTCGTTGAGCTGCACGGGCTTCTCATCGTGGTGGCTTCTCTTGTTGTGGAGCACGGGGTCTAGGTGCACGGGCTTCAGTAGTTGTGGCTTGTGGGCTCTAGAGCACAGGCTCAGTAGTTGCAGCACAAGGGCTTAGTTGCTCTGTGGCATGTAAGATCTTCCCTGACCAGGGCTCGAACCCGTGTCCCCTGCACTGGCAGGTGAATTCTTAACCACTGCGCCACCAGAGAAGTCCCCGGGGTGGGTTTCTTTAGAAAGAGTTCTCAGAGAAGAATTCTCTGAGGGGGTGAACTTGGAGCTGAGACCCACTAGAGGAGAAGGAGCCAGTACCAAACTTTAGCTTGGCCAATGGAGCAGAAACCAGTATGACAAGGGTCACACACACCAGTGAGGTTGGACAAGTAGACAAGAGCCAGACCCTGGAGGCCCTTGAAGGCAATGATAATGAGTTTGGATGAATCGCTAGCACAGAGGGAAGACACTGAATGGCAAGCATGGGGATGATGGGCTCGGATGTACGTTATCAAACGTTGGCAGCTTGGGCTAGGGAGGTGGCAGCAGAGATGGAGAGAAGTAGATGGTCTGGGGAAGTATTGAAGGTGGAAGTTGGGGTAGGGGGATGGGCACTGACTGCAAAGACATATTCCTTCTAACCTTGTTGTGTGTACACAGTCCCTGGGAGAGGAGATGCCTGGAGGCCAAGGGGGGTTATCTCACCAAGGGAGCAGGAAGAGCACTGAACTGGGAATCAGGGCATCTGAGTCCTCCATATCTTAGGCATGGAGACTGGACTGGATCATCTCTAAAGGCCCTTCCCGCCCTAGCAGCCCAGCCCTTGGTCTATGTCAATTGTTGGGGCATCCAAATGGGGAAGTGTCAAAGGAGCTGTAAATCAAGGTTGATTTCACAGAGCAATGGCCCAGGTCTCTATCTTCTGGGCTGCTTACCCCTGGGATGATGTTAGTCCTTTCACCACCTCTTATCTGCCCCCAGGGAGATGTTGGCTAAGCCCAGGCAGCAGGCAGTTGATCAGCTCTGAAGTTCTGGCTCCTGCAGTTCGTTGCTTCTCTGAGGGCAGAACTTGGAGCTAGAAGAGGCTCACCAGCCCCTTATGGTCTGAGGGGAAGGGTGGTGGGACCTCTGGCTGGAATCAAACCTCTCTTTCTCCCTGTCCATATTTCCTGACCTTCTGCCCCTGGGTTCTTTAGAAGGTCCTCCAGCCCATTCCTTTGGGACACTCCCCTGTGCCAATCAATCCCCCACCATCAATTGCACCAACTGTAAATTTCATCCTGGGAAGGAAATGGGCCTCGAGGGTTGTATGTGTCTTCTATGCCACATAACAAATTGGCACAGATTTAGTGACTTCAAACAGCACACATTTATTAGCTCACAGTTCTGTAGGTCAGAAGTGTGGGCATGGCATGGCTGGATTTTCTGCTCAGGGTCTCTCAAGGCTAAAATCAAGGTGTCGGCTGAGCTGTGTTCTCATCTAGAGTTCAGGGTCCTCTTCCAAGCTCACATGGTTGTGGTAAAATTCTGTTCCTTCTGCTGTTCCTGGCTGGCTGTCACATGGGGGCTGCTCCACATTCCTTGCCCTCCGTCCTCAAAGCCAGCAATGGAGAACCTCCCTTGGGTTGAATCCTGCTCATGTTTGTAATCTCTGACTTCAGAAAGAGCCCAGTCACTTTAAAAGGCTTGCCTGATTAGATCAGACTCATCTGGGATAGTCTCCCTTTCATAAGGTCAACTGTGCCATATAATATAACACAACCATAGGAGTAAAATCTACCCTATGTACCTACGTACAGTCCCAGGGATTATGCACCATGTGTGCATGGGAGTGGGAGAAGGATCTTTGGCGACGTCTTAGAATTCTGCTGATTATGAGAGCCAAGGCGGACTTTTTTGGTGGAGAAGGTTGGAGGTCATTCCTGGCAATTTGAGAACAAATCATCCAGTAAAGTGAGAAGTCCCTTTCCTTTTGGGAGGACATAGAGCAATCTCATGGATGGTTTGAACACTCACCCTAGAAACATCACGCCATATGTTGTCTATGATTGCAGAGTTCAGGGCCCCTTGAATCCATTCATTGTTTCTAGGTTGATAAACCCTGGGGCAGGGTGTGGGGAGGGTGCAAGTGGAGATGAGGGCTGGGCAGTGTGAGTTGGGTATTTGGAGCTGCAGAGCTTTCTACCTTCAAGCTGCTCTGTGTTGGTCATGGGAAGGACATAGACCAGACTTCCTTGGTATTGGCCACCTTCGCCAAGGTGACCTCTGCTCAGTGCCCTGTTGACACGTGTGCACATTCGTGGCAGGGCAGATGTCTCAGGGCCAGGTCTGTCCCTGGACAGACTGTACCAGGGCTACAGCAAGCTGTCCCATGAGCCTAAAGTTGGGATGAGTCCCCTGAGAATGAGATCAGGAAAGATGAAATGCAGGGGTGGTCTGCTGGGATCCCCCATGGGAGTGCTGATATGGAAATGGATGACAGAGTCTGTTTAGGGTCACCCAAGCTCTGTAGTAACTTTGGGGGTAGAAAGGGCGATTCCTAAGACTCAGGATCTTGCAGTGGTTGTCCAACACTTCTTGGGGGAAGAAGGCAGACCTGAGACTCAAAGGCACTGGGCCCCAAGACCTCCAGCTCTCTGCTTCCATTCAAAATTCAGGTATACTGAGCACACTGTAGCTTGGGATGCAGGGAGAGAACATGCTGATCAGAGGGCCCTAAGTGGGTCCCTTGCGGATATAGGTCAACCTAAATTATATCATTGGTACCAGATGTAGACATCGGTCTCTTGAGAACTTGATTAATGTGGGTCAGCCCAAAGACCTCAGTCACTTACACAAGTAGCTGTCATTTGTTGAGCAATAACTGAATGCCAGTTTCTGTGCTAAATGCTGTATCTGTTAGGGCTTTTAGTGGCAGCCAAAAGAAACTCTCCCTGGCTGATCTGAGAGAAAAACGAATTTATTAAAAGGAAATGGGGGATGTCCCTGGTGGCACAGTGGTTAACAATCTACCTGTCAATTCAGGGGAAACAGGTTCGAGCCCTGGTCTGGGAAGATCCCACATGCTGCGGAGCAATTAAGCCCATGCGCCACAACTACTGAGCCTGCGCTCTAGAGCCCGTGCTCCGCAGCAAGAGAAGCCACCACAATGAGAAGCCCGCGCACTGAAACGAAGAGTAGCCCCCGCTCGCGGCAACTAGAGAAAGCCTGCGGGTAGCAACGAAGACCCAACGCAGCCAAAAAATAAAAATAAAAATAAAAATAAGGAAATGGGATTGGGACTTCCCTGGTGGTCCAGTGGTTAAGAATCTGCTTTCTAATGCAGGGGATGTGGGTTTGATACTAAGATTCCACATGGCCCGGGGCAACTAAGCCTGCGTGCTCTAGAGCCCGTGCGCCACAACTAGAGAGAAGCCCGTGTGCCGCAACGAAGAGCCCATGCACTGCAATGAAAGATCCCGCATGCCGCAACGAAGATCCTGTGTGCTGCAACTAAGACCTGATGCAGCCAAATAAATAAATAAATATTAAAAAAAAAAAAAAAAAGGAAAGGGGGTAGATCATAAATTTGCAGGAAGGGCTTAGAGGACCAGACGTGGGGTCAAAGCCAGGCCACAGATCAGGTCTGGGGAAGACCCCACTGCTGCTGCTGAGATTCAGACCCTGTGGCTGGCACCCAGGGTGCTGTAGGGCTTGCACTCTGGGTCCATCCTCTAGCCCTATGGCCACTGCAACCCCAGAAGCTCAATCTCTCTTTTTTTAAAAATATTTTGTTTATTTATTTATTTATTTTTGGCGGCGTTGGGTCTTAGTTGCAGCACTTAGGCTCTCTAGTTTTGGTGTGCGGGCTCAGTAGTTGCAGCGCGTGGGCTTTGTTGCCCCGTGGCATGTAGGATCTTAGTTTCCCGACCAGGGATTTAACCCACGTCCCCTACATTGGAAGGTGGATTATTATTATTATTATTATTATTTTAATAAAATTTATTTATTTATTTATTTCTTGGCTGCGTTGTGTCTTCATTGCTGTGTGCGGGCTTCCTCTAGTTGGGATGAGCGGGGGCTATTCTTTGTTGCGGTGCGCGGGCTTCTCATTATTGTGGCTTCTCTTGTTGTGGAGCATGGGCTCTAGGCGCATAGGCTTCAGTAGTTGTGCCACGTGGGCTCAGTAGTTGTGGCTCGCGGGCTCAGTAGTTGTGGCTCGCAGGCTCTAGAGCTCAGGCTTAGTAGTTGTGGTGCACGGGCTTAGTTGCTCCACGGCATGTGGGATCTTCCTGTACCAGGGCTCGAACCTGTGTCCCTTGAAATGGCAGGCAGATTCTTAACCACTGCGCCACCAGGGAAGCCCTGGAAGGTGCATTCTTAACCACTGGACCACCAGGGAGGTCCCCAGGAACTCAATCTCATCATTACTACCACCAGAGAGAGGTCTTCATGGCCCCCACTTTTTGGTCCCTAGCTCTATTTGAAGTCTTGAATGGATGCTTCTATTTGGTGGAGCCTAGTTGTATGCCTTAGTTATGAAGGAAGCTGGGAATCTATTTGTCACATTAGTCTTCATTAATAAGAAACCTGGCCCCCACCAAGATCCATAGGAAATGGAATCCCAGAAGCCAGAAGGCAAGGAAGAGGCTGTGCAGCTCACGGCGTGTCTGCTACAAATGCGCTCATGCGTTCCCAGCGAGGCAGATGTTGTTACCCCCACTTTACGAACAACGACAATGAGGTACAGAGAGGTTAAGAAGCTTGTCCAGTGTCATACAGCTATTAAGTGGTAGAGTCTCAATTCAAACTTGGATTGTCTGATTCCAGAACCGACGCTCTCAGCCACCGCTCTATACCTCCACTGGATGTCGAGGAAATGGAATTTCTGTGTTCACTAAGCTGTGGATTTCAGACTGTGGAT
Organism: Balaenoptera borealis; assembly: GCF_965194805.1. NCBI lineage: Eukaryota > Metazoa > Chordata > Mammalia > Artiodactyla > Balaenopteridae > Balaenoptera > Balaenoptera borealis. The sequence goes on from NC_138868.1 coordinate 12,574,401, forward strand.
TGTGTGACCTAAAGAAGAACTTCCCAGGACTTCCCTGGCGGTGCAGTGGTTAAGAATCTGCGCTTCCCCTGGCCTAGTGGGGGGAACTAAGATCCCGCAAGCCGCATGGTGCGGCCAAAACAAAGCCAGTGCCAAGCCACCAACTGGGCTCTAAGAGTCGGCTCCATCCCGTCCTTGTCTGCCTGTAATAGCTCTCTCCACGTACATGTAAAGTGGCCCTGCCGGGACGGCCTGGGATGGGGGTGAACAGAACGCAGCTCAGAGCTCCTGTCTTGGCTCTCCTTGAGTCATCCCCTTACTCCTGTGTCTGTCTCATTAAGTCAGTGGATACAGGAGAAGGATGTCTCCATCCTTGGCTCAAAGTGTGACATACTGGTTCCCTGTTTTTCCCACCCTCTTCCAAGGTGCACACTATTGACTTTAGTTATGAAAGGACCCTGTCCTGTGCACATGCCAATGTCACGCCACTTGCACACCTTGTTCATGCCCTTCTTTCTACCCGGACCACCTGTTTCCTTCCCTTCTATTCACCACAAATCCATCCAGATGAGACTCAGCTCCTTGTTTTCCTAGAGCCTTACCCACGCTCTTCCACTCTGGAATTTCTTCTGAATCAGCAGAGAGTGCCTCTTAGCTTGGGTCTTAACCCATCTCCTCTTGTTTTATCGGGATGTGTCTCCTCTTACCAGTTAGGTTGCGAGCAAATTGAGGGCAAGGATTGTAATTGACTGTGTTTTGTCTCCACCTAGACGGCCTAGTTTTTGACATACAACAGGCACATGGAAGGGAAGAGAAATTTGGTGCCAGAGAGAACTGGATTTGAATCCCAACTTATTTACCTGAGCAATTTGCTTAACTATTCATTCGTTTATTCATTCAACAATGTTTATTGAGGACCTACTATGTGCAGACACTGTACTAGGCACCAAGGCTACAAAGGTGAGTAAACGGACATGGTCTCTGCTATCCAGGAACTTGTAGTCTAGGGAGGGAGACAGATGTTGACCCATTAACCAGATAATCTCACAAAAAAGAGAGAATGACTAACTCCAGAAAGCACTCTGAAGGGCAAACACATGGAGTTTGATCCTACATGGGGACGGGGTGTGGGGAGTGGGTTAGGAGCCGCGTGGAGCCTTGGTTTTCTCACCTGGACCATGGAGATATCACCCACCTAGCACACCAGGCTGTTGTAAGTGAGGTAATAGATGCAGTGCACATCTTAAGATGTGCAGTAAATGTTACCATAATGAAGGCTGGTACACTGGCCAATTGAGTGGCTAAGTTTTGAAGGAAAGTGGGGTTAGGCAGATGTGAGCATTTCCTGTGCTCAGACATCCCCAGGACAGTGATTCTCAGATACATTTTCCATCAGAGTCAGCTGGGAAGCTTTGTAAAAAGGCATACGTCTGCCCTACACTCTAGATCTACTAGCCAATCAAAATTTCCCAAGGTGGGGTTTGTGTATTTTTAAAATTTTTATTTACTTATTTATTTAGTTAGTTGCAGCAGGTGGACTCCTTAGTTGTGGCATGTGAACTCTTTGTTGCAGCATGCATGTGTGATCTAATTCCCTGACCAGGCATCGAACCTGGGCCTCCTGCATTGGGAGCTCGGAATCTTAACCACTGCACCACCAGGAAAGTCCCTAGGGGTTTGTGTACTTTTAAAATCTTTAATAAGGTCTCTTGCAAAACTTCAGAGTGAATACACACATCATAACCATTGAAACATGCACAGCTATATAAAGAAGGAGAACAGCAATCTCCCTCCACTTTCTTCCCTCTCCTCCTTCTACTCTTGGAGGCCACCAAGGTAAGGAGGCTGGTGTGAATCCTGTTTAGCACACGAGCTCTACGGTCTGTGGTTATGTAAAGGAAACTCACAGATAGATACTCACATATGGTTTTTTTCTTTACAAAAGTATTCTCATACTAAATGTTTTTCTCTGTATTTTGCTTTGCTTTTTTCACTTCACAGTACAGCATACACATCTCTTCAGGTTTACAGATATAGGTCCATATCTTCTTTAAAGAGTCACATTATATTCTGGGGAATTCCCTGGAGGTCCAGTGCTTCCACTGCTGGGGCCTGGGTTCGATCCCTGGTCGGGGAACTAAGATCCCGCAAGCTGAGCAGCATGGCCAAAAAACAAACAAACAAACAAACAAGCAAACAAATGAGTCACATTATATTCTGTAGAATAGATGAGCCACATTTTATTCAATGCTCCACTGATGGATATGGGTTGTTTTGATTTCTGTAAATGGTAAAGCAATACCCAACTTTGTAAAAGTGTTTTTATTTGTGGGTACTTTTATTTCCAAAGGATAATGTCCAAAAACTCAAATGGATCAAATGATCTATGCACTTTTTTTTTTTTGGCTGCCCCCTGAGGCATGTGGGCTCTTAGTTCCCCGACCAGGGATCGAACACCCACCCCCTGCAGTGGAAGCCCAGAGTATTAACTACTGGACCGCCAGGGAAGTCCTGATCTGTACACTTTTAACTTTAATAGATATTGACAGATGTGTTTCCAAAATATCTGTGGCAGTCACATCCCCCTCAGTAAAGCAGGAGAGCTGTGTATTTTGGAAAACTGCCTAGGAGATTCTGAAGTGCAGCCCAGGATAAGAACCACTGGCCCAGAGCAAGCCCAGAATGTCCCCCAGGTTCCTGAAAGGGGTGTCAGGAGAGAATGAATGGGCTCCCCAGAGATGTGAAGAAATGGTTCTTATCAGCCCTCCCATCTCCCTCAGGCTGTGGGGCAAACCCTCCTGCCTCTGGAGAACTTCCTACAAAGCTCCTATATAAAACATCATTGTGAGATGGAGTGAAGAAGGATGGAGTTTGGGGTGTGCCTCAGGACCCAGGAAGACCTCTGGGCTAGTGAGTGCCTTGCCTGTTGCAGTGGAGCTGGTCCTAAGTAAATGTTCAATCTCCTGGGAGACGCCTGACTCAGGCTGAGAGGTTCCAGAGGGCTGGCTGGGACTGTGTGTGGCTCTCAGGTGTCAGCAGGGTCAGGACTTCTCAGCCTCAGCCTATCACGTTTCTTTTGAGGTCTGTGAAAGCTCTCCTTGGCTGGGGAAGGCAGAGCATGGAGGATGTGAGCATGTGTGTGGCTTTCTGAGCTTTGAAGAGGAGACATGCTTTCCAAGAGCTGCGAGTTCCTAAGAAGGCCAACGATCATCTTGTCTTGATCCTCTCTTTTTTCATAGACTCTGAGGAGAACATTAAGTACAAACAAAGAAAGGTAATACTCCCTTCTTCCCATCCAAGCCCACAGGAAAGTCAGCCTTGGCCGCCCCTCATGGTCTGCTTCACTCTATTCAGAAAGAGGTCTCAGTGCCCTAGAGCATCAGGGGCTGGGCATAGCACTAGCTTTTCCATCCCATCTTGACTTCTATTCATGCTTTCTCTTTCTCCACCTCCCTCTCAAGGTCCCCTAATGGTGTGGCTCTTGTGTATGTGTGTGTGTGTGTGTCCAACTGTGTTCTCCATTACAGGACAAAGCCAAAATGAAACTCCCCCTACTTCTGGCTCTTCTACTTGGGACAGTTTCAGCTTTTCATCTGAGTAAGTCTCCTTGGCCTTCAGCCTTTCTTTCTCTACTTGACTCCTTTCTATAGTTTATAGGGTCAGAGTCACATAGCCACCTTCCTCTGTGGCCATCCCCAATTTCAGGATCTCTGCACAGAAAGGAGCGGGGACTCTAGAGCTGGAGTTGAAGGGATTCCTCAGGGCATCTGCATGTCTGCAGTCTTGGTTCTACTGTGACGTTCTCAGTGTTGTCCTTTCTGCAAGATGCAAACGATGATCAAATGATCACTTCTTTGACTTTGAGTTCACCGAGTGTACTGTGCTAAGCGTTTTCTATGCATTATCTCCTTTAATCCTCATACCATCCCCATGAGGTATGTGGTGTGGTATACCCATATCACAAACGAAGACCTAAAGCTAGTAGATGATGGAACCAGAACAAAACCCCAAACTGCCTGACTCTAAGTTCATGCCCTTAACTGCCAGGACCTCATGTGGGAGGTTGGCTTCTCCTGGGGTGGGGTGGGCTCCATTCCAGGTTCCTCTCTATCCAAGGCTCAGCTTGCAAATGCCTGGGGCCAGGAGGGAGCTGTCCGTGGTTCTGGGGAGGAACAGGGGAAGATGTGAAGGAGGGACACTTGGCCTTTCTTCTTGCCAGGAACTGAAATGTCCAACATCGAGAGCCCCTTGTGGGATGACACCCTGCCTCAGGTTGGGGAGGTGCCAGAAAGTGAGGCAAAGGAGGTCCCTGTGGAGGAGTAGATGCTGCTAGAGGAAGAGGAAGATGGGGCTCTGGAAGTGAAGATGCCCGCAGGGAAGAGGGGGCTGTTGAGTCCATCTCAGCCTTGGATGATGTAGACAGGGACCTTCAGTGTCCTAAGGATGAGCACACAGTAAAACTGGAGGGCATCCCTGGATGCAAGACCTGCCGTTTCCTCCTGGTGAGGAGCCCCTGAATTTTATTCATGCTCAGGTGAGTGGCCAGTGGCTGAGGCTGAGGCCCAGGGTGGGGATGGGGAGCAGGTGTCTCCAGCCTCTGTGTCGCTGGTCATTCTCCGCCCTGAGGACCCTGGGGGTGTTAGCAGAGGCTGAGACCCGCAGAGGTGTTGGGGGTAAGAGGTGAGGGTCATGTGGAAACAGAAGTTGCATCTTAATCTCCAGCCTTCAAATGTCTGTGGGGCTGGCGGGTGGAGGGTGAGTTTTGGAGACTTAGACACCCAGGACTAAGGTGATGTGAATTCCTGTGGGACGGGCACTCCATTCTTCTTCTTTCATTCTGCCCTGCAGTTAACGTGCCAGAGGTGCTACTGGGGAAGACTCATCTCCATCCACAACTGCAGCCTTAATTACCAGATCCAGTGCTTAGTCAAACAGATCAACCAGGGCCAAGTCTGGATCGGAGGCCAGGTCACCGGCTGGGTAAGAGGGGTCCCAGCTCTCAGTGGGGAGCACCTCCTGACCCCAGCCCATGTTCAACTTGCTGCAGATTTGTCTGTGCTTCTCCTCTACAATCCCCTGAAGAACTGGGGATAGATGGACACCTGGGCGAGACAACAAGGGGGCTGCCTAGGCATCGGGAACAGTGAAGCATTTAGAATCAGGATGTTTAGATGCGAGTTCTGCTCAGTCTCTGACTGTCTATAGGACCTGGGCAAGACCGTGAGCCTTGTTCCTCATCTGTAGGATGGGGTTGGAACTCCTGCCCTACCTCTTGTTAGAGCCAGAAGGATGGGGGTGTCACTGGAATGCATAGAATGTGATGGTGACAATCACTGTGAATCTACATTTCGGTTGACCAGGACTGTGTCCATTGTGGTCCAGCAGTCCTTTAAGGGCCAATGCCTGGCGGGCAGCGGGAGGGTCAGGCAGGGATAGTCCCAGCTCTGCCTACCTGCTTTCCCTTTGCCCGTGTCCCAGCCCACCTCTTTCCCTCTTGCCTCCCCTAGGGTCGCTGCACACGCTCTCGCTGGCTTGACGGCACTCCCTGGAATTTTGCATACTGGGCTACTGGCCAGCCCCGGGGCAGTGCTGCTAGATGTGTGACCCCATGCACCAGAGGTGAGGTGGTGGGAGTGGGGATGAATAATGGCAAGGCCTGGGAGGGAGGAGGCTCCAGGAAGGGCCAGACCCTCCAAAGGAGAGGCCTCCTGGCTCTTCAGACTCATCTCCACTGAGGCGTGGGGTAGGGAGAGGGGAAGGCCCTACTGGGGCTGAGTCAGGGAGAACAAGAGGCTGAGACCCCTTCCTGTTGCGTCTTCACAGGAGGCCAGTGGCGTCGAGCTCACTGTGGCGTGGGTCTCCCGTTCATCTGTTCCTACTGAGCTGGATCTTCCTGGTTAGCCTCCTCCCATCCCCTCCCCTCCAGCCCCCAGCAAGAAAACTGTTTTCCTGAGACTGATTTCTTTTTCTTCCAATCATTGATCTACTCTGCTTAGCCCCACCCATGAGCTTTCTGCCATACGTGGACCACACCTCCCCACCCTACTGTCTTTCATAAAAAGGGACAGAAGTTATCACTCCCAAGGAGGATGGAGCATGGGGTGGGGTCTGTGTGGCCCTCTTGGAGACAGAGGAATGGGCTCAGGTGGCTCTTTTCATAGGACACCCAATTACTGGGCTCGTGCATTGCAGGTGCTGCCAGGACCCCACGCATCTCTCTCCAAACTTTCAAGGTGAACTCTCAGTGTACTGTGTTTGCATCTCCACGTCTGAGGGCCTTTTCTCCCTCTCCCACAAAAAACTGTGGTTGCCTTAATGTGCCAGGATATTAACATGTCCCTGGGAACAGCCCACAACTCTCAGGAGTGGGTGTATGTGTACCCCAGCCCTTTGCCCCCTCAAGTGGAATAATTCTGGGGCAGGTATCGGGCACTGCTTCCCAGGGTTTCGCAGTGGGATTAACTTCCAGTTATCCACTGAGGTAGCTGGCTTTATAACGCACATCTTATTGGCTGTCTTCTCTCCCCCATGTGAACTCTCCTCTTCCCTACTACTGCCCCAGTACGTCCCATATAAACTACTTGCACTCAAATCCTTGCCTCAGGGTCTGTTTCCGGGGAGTCTCAACATAGGACAAACTGCTATACGTCCAACTCTATGTAAGGTTTGGGAATATGACAAGACACAGCCCCCTGCCATTCGGGAAGGTACAGATGTTTGTAATACAAGCTCAACAGCATCTACTAATTGTTACCGCTTACCGTGCACCCACAAAGTACCCCCTGCTGTGGCAGGCATCTTACAAAGATGACCTTGTTTGATCAGTAATTATTATCCCATTGTACAGAACCAGGCTCAGAGAAGCTATGACCTGTTTTTTTACCCAAGGCTGAACATCTAAATGTGACCTGTGCTGTGATTCAAGTATCTCCAGAGCATGTTCTTTCAACCATTAGGATTTCATGTCTGGAAGTGTTGGCTGCTTCCAGGACATGATCATATAGGGACAGAGCACAGAGGGGAGGCACAAGAGACTCATCTACCCTTGGGTTCATCTTGGGGCATTGGATTCCAACCCAGCTGGAGATGAGGGAGTCCCAATCAGAGGTGAGGAAGGAAGGCATTCTGAACCCTCCCCCTGATGGGGAGGTGAGCAGAAAGTAAGGCATCAATGCTCCGAAGCCCTTTTCCTCCAGGACTCCACAAATTCTCAGAAGTACAGATGGCCCCAGGGATTCCATTCTATCTGGTGGCCCGGACAGAAGAGGCTACTTATTCAAGGTTGCACAGGAAGTTGAAAAAGACAGAAATCACACTGAGGTCCTTTGTAACTGCTGTTCTCTTGATTTCAGAGACGGTGGAAATCTGACACACTCTTACGAGTTCAGCCCTGTGCTGGGTGCCGTGGAGGATGCAGTAGGAGCAGAACTTTCCCTCCTTGCCCTCATGGACTCTGTATTCTGGTGTGGTGAGGCGTTGCTTCTCTTTATTCCAGTACTACTAATAAAGAGTAACAAAATCCCTCATTTCATTGTTTATTGATCTTTATTGGAGTATAGCTGCTTTACAACGGTGTGTGAGTTTCTGCTGTACAGCGAAGTGAATCGGTCATACGTATACACACATCCCCTCTTTTTTAAAACCCCTCATGTATTAAGCACTAAATAGGTGCCAGGGTCTGTACCAAGAGACTTTGTGCTCAGGTGGGACCTTGTTTTATGCCTCACAAATCTCTCCTGTTGGCGGTGGTTTGTGACCGAAGTGTGACTTCCGGTCCACAAAGGTCTCCTCTGGGGGATTAATGTCAAGAAGGGGGCATGAAGGAGGCATTTGGGCTCCTGGTAACATTCTGTATCTTGACCTGGCCTGGGTTACGTGGGTGCATTCCCTCCGTGACCACGCCTCAAGCAGTCCACGCTACAGTGAACATTACAGGATGCATGTTAAAGATGCATCCTCAAGAAAAGCTTTAAATGAAATAAGAGGACTGGCCTTATGTCCCCAAATAAGGGCTTGTGTGGTATTTTTCCTGTCCAAAATCGTGCTAACTAAGCTCTGGGAAACTCAGCTCGTGTCTTTACAATGGTATCCCTGGCGTTCCTTACAGCATCATGCGGTACCCAGAGCGGGAGCTCAACCAGCTCTCAGTGCTTGCTTGTTGATTAGGGTCACAGTTCAGTCTCAGTTTCCTGACAAGGGCTACCCGCAACTCCACGTGCCAGGTACTCTTCTGAGGGCTTTACTGGAGCTGATCTCATTCGAGGTAGGTCCTGTCATTAGCCTCAGTTTATGGATGGGAAAACTGAGACCCAGAGGGGCTGACTCTGGAATGGTGATTCCATTCTATCAATACGTCGCACTATGCTGCCCTCTGCATAATGTGGGGCTGGATGGAAATTTGAGACGAGAGGCAGAGTTTGAAACCCCTATGAATATAGATGCAAACAGTAAGCCAGAGAGTTGGCGTTTCATGGATGCTGAAAAGGTGGGCACCATTGGCTAGTCTGGGACTAACACATTTGGGTGAATCAAAGAAAGCAAGGATGTAGGAGTCAAACAGACTAGGGTCAGACATGCCACTTCTAACTAGTTGTGTGGGCTTGGGCAAGTTATTTCACCTCTCTGAGCTTTTGTGGTAGGTCTGCGGACTGGGATGGCAGTGTCTAATTGGCAGGATGATTGTAAAGATTAAGTAAGTAGGATAATGGATGTGAAAGCCTTAATGAAGCATAGTGTTTGGACTGTGGTGGACCTTCAAAAATGTCATTTCCAGACTTCCCTGGCGGCCCAGTGGTTAAGACTCCGCGCTTCCACTGCGAGGGGCGTGGGTTCAATCCCTGATCGGGGAACTAAAATCCTGCATGCTGCACGGAACAGCCAAAAAAAAAAAAAAAGTTATTTCCAGTTTTACATCAGACATCACTGTGGTGACTGAGGAGGGCCCTGAAGTCCCTGGGGTGTCTTTGCCCAAGGTCAACTCCGGGCAGGGGCAGGCCAGAGAGATGGGAGGCCAGTCAGAGGAAGTAGAGGGAAGGCAGGCGTGGGGTAGCTAAGGAGCCGAAAGGTCTTGGTTTAGGCCTGTCTCTGACTTGTTGTGTAATCTTGGGTAACTTATTTAAGATCTCTGAGATGCCGTTTCCTAATGTGCAATACAGGGACGTTTCAATGAAACAATGCTTGTAAAGCTTATCGTGGTGCTGGCTAACGGGGGGAGCTGACCTTATTGGTCATCCCAACCGCTGAGTGAAATGAGGCCCCTGGCCTGGGCCCCAGGACTGGGGAGAATAATGGGGAGGGCAGCTAGCTTTCCACCCCTCCCCAGCTAGGGAAGTCTCCTGCTTGAACTCTGGAGACCAGGTTTTTGGGCCCTGGAATTAGCCAATCAACCCCCAAGTCAGGTAGATGAGCTGAGGGTTGCGTCTGTTGGGCCAGGGAGATAACGGCCGATACCGTTATTCTGCCCGTTGGGCCAGGGAGATAATGGCTGATACTGTTATTCTGCATTCAGGCCCAGAAGTGACCTCTCAGATGCTTCTCCACTTGTAGGTCCCCTGAGAGAGCAGAGGAGTGGAAGGAATCCAGGCCTTTTCACCCTCTGGGTGACGTGTCCCTGATGCCCTGAGCACTGGAGGACTGGGCTGGAATCCGAGGAACAAACATGCACTGCCCAGCTAGGATATCACAGAGCAGAGTCACCCACCCTGACAGGGCCACGAGCTCTTGGCAGTGATGTCTGGCAAAATCAAGGCTCAGCACTTGCTGGCCTCTCCTTGGATTGCAGTGAATGTGACTGGAACTTGATTGATTAATATTTTGACGTTTTGTTCATCATGGTAGCTTGACATCGATTCTGATTTTTAAGAAAGATTGCATTAAATATTTGTTTACCTTGACTACTGAGTCCTTTAGTGTCCCCTTAAGTTTTGCAACTGAGGCAAGTGCCTTCTTCCCCTTAGTCCTGACCTTGGTCGTGACAGAGGGCTGGTGGGAGATGGGGAGTCGGGGTGGTGCGGGGAGGCTGGCCCACAGAGCATCTGAATGACTCTGCGTGAAGGTTTCCATTCCAGCTGCTGCCTCCCCGCCAGAAAGATATGCCTCAAGGTTGGACAAAATAGCATGTTCTAGATCAGTGATCCTCAACAGGGGTACTTTTTCTTTCCAGAGGACATTTGAAAAAGTGTGGAGACATTTCTGAGTGATATGATTTGGGGAGGCACGATTGACATCTAGTGGGTAGAGACCCAGAGATGCTGCTAAACTTTCTACAAGACACAGGACAGCCCCTCCCCCAACCTTCAACAAAGAATGATTTGACTCCAAATAGTAATAGTGCAAGGGTTGAGAAACTTGATCTAGAGCCACAGCATAAAGGAAAGAGCATAAGTTTTTCACATATTAAAGATAAGAAAGAGATGGAGAGGGAGAAGGAGAGTGAGAGAGAGGAAGAGAGTGAAGGAGGGAGGGTGGGAGAGAGAGAGAGAGAGAGAGAGAGAGAGAGATGGGGTGGGTAGAGAATGTTGGGAGCCCCAAAGACTTAGAAATACCAGTTCCCCCACTTCCTGCATAACCTTGGCAAGTCACTTTCCCTCTCTGTATCTCATTTTTCACATCTGTGCAGCAGGGCTAATCATACATTCTCATGGGACTGAGGTTAGGAAGGTGAGGATTCAAGGATGCAATGCACATAAAGTACTTGGTCTAGATAAGAGCTCAGGAGGGCTGAGGCTGCCCTTCATCTCCTATCTCCTCTCCTGTGGTCTCCCTGTCCCTGGGATTCTCCACTTCATTTGCTGGAATATTGACCGAAGGAAGGCTGCTCCTGGGGCTAAAGAGTATTGTTCAGACTGGGACCCTTTAGGGGTGCTGATAATCATGCCTGGACAGTAGTCATCTGGGGCTTTCTCGAGCATACTAGGGTGTTTGGGCACCTACATATGGCAGGAGGCAGGTCCCTGAAGTCCCAGCAGAGAGCAGGGCCCAAGGGTGGGAGGACTGAGCTAACCTCTTATCAGCTCCACTGTCCCGCCCCCCAGCCCAAGCCTGGGGCAATCGTCCTGGCTTTTTCCCACTTCCCCAGAAGCCCAGTATAAAGGTTGCCTCTGGGACCCAGCAGCCAGAGGCACTGAGAGTGGAGGCTCCAGACTCTGGGGAGGTAAGTGCTCCCTCGGCTGGCCGGGAAGGAGAGGTCCAGGGCTGGGGGAAGCAAGACCCTATACGGCAAACACCCTGGAGGCCTGTCCTTAGGACCATAATGGCCACTATCCTTCCCCTTTCACCCCCAGTGTCAGTGAAATTGGCCCTGAATGTGAGCAGACCTCTTCCCATGGCAGCTAGCATCTGAGCTAAGTGCTGTCCCAGGGAGCAATGATGGAGCTCTCAGGAAAAAGGGTCTTTCGTACTTGAGCTGACAACCCCCTGTTCTTTTCTTGATTCTCCAGCTCAGGGTCTGTTCACGGGGGGAGAAGGAAGCTCTCTAGTTTGCCCTTTAATCCACCAGTTAAGCAAACACTGTATCTCCACTGTGTGTCAGGGACCGTGCAGACACATGAGAAGTCCCCAAGGAGGGAAGGTGAAGCTGTGTCCCTGTCACAAGACTGAGAAGATATGAAATGCCCCATGCTCCTGCCCCTTCTCCTGCTGGGGACAGTTTCTTCTCTTTATCTGGGTAAGTCCTCCCCTTTCCCTCCTCGTCCATTTTTCTCTTTTCTCTTCTTTCCTGCATCTGTTTTTGCTCTTGTGGGCCAGGGCCACAGCCTCCCCTCTTCAGCTGACCCAGCCCACCTCTAGTTAGATTTCTCCTGGACTCAGAGCTGTGACCTGAACTTTCCGTCAGGGCTCCTTTGCAAGGAAAAACACCCACCTGTGAAGATGAGGGCTTCTCACAGGTGCTTCCTCCCACTCCCAAAATACCCCACATGTGGTGTCCGCCAGGTGCTCATGCATTTGGGTGTGTGATGCAGGAATTCTGGCTTGCCCAACCCCCAAGGGATCCGTCCAGTCTTGGTTCCAGATGGTGTCCCTAGGAAGGCTTGAGTGGGGCCATCAGAGCTGTCCGTGGTCCTGGAAGAAGAGAGAGCCCGGCCTGATGGCAGGTTACCTCTTCTTTCCAGAGAACGATGCCTCCCATCTGGGCAGCAGAGAGGCTGACCTGAGCCAGGATCTGGAAGGTTCGGGGGAACAGGAGGGACAGCTGGCCCTGAATTATGGAGTGCTTGAGTCAGAGGAAGAGGAGGCTGTGGCTTCCAGCTATCAAGATGCGTTTGAGGATGAGGAGGCCATGGAGTCAGACCCAGCTGCCCTAGACAAGGATTTGCAGTGCCCTAAGGAAGAGGACACAATTCAACTTCCAGGCAGTCCTGGGCGCAAGACCTGCAGAATCCTGTTGGTGCGGACCCCGAAGAACTTTAGGCAAGCTCAGGTAAATGGCAGGGAGGCTACTATGGGGGACCAGGTGGAGGAGACAAGAGTGGAGAAAAACCTTCTGTTCCCTATCATTTGGACTAATGGTTCTCCAAGCCTAGTATGCATCAGAGTCTCCTAGAAGTCTTGTTAAAACACAGATTTCTGGGCCCCATCTCCTCAGTTTCTGATTTAGCAAGTTTGGGGCTTAAGAGTTTGCATTTATAACAAATTCACAGGTGGTGATATTGTTGGCCGGGAGACCGCACTTTGAGAACCACCGGTTTAGATAAAAAGCTTTGGTATAAGATATGCCTGTGCTAAATCCTGGCTTTGCTTGTCACCAGCCATTTTATTTGGGCAAGTCACTTCACCTTTCAGGGCTCCTGTATCTTCATTTGTAAAATGGAGGTGTATGGTACCACCTCTTAGAGTTGTGGTGAGGATTTAAATAATATATGGAAAGTATTTAGAATAGTCCCTGGGTCATTGTAAACTCTCCATAAATGGTGGCTGTAGTTATTCTGAGTATTATTATTCTTTTCTGCAAGAAGTTCCTGACACCAAATAAAGGAACAAGAGACGGGATTCAGGGGGGCAATAGATCCCTGATTTCTGACTTGGAAAGGGATGAGGGGGTCTCTCCTGGAGACTCAGGGACTTGAGAGAAAACAGTGAATTTTCTACCCCACCTCTTCTCTCTGCAGAGTATATGCAGGAAGTGCTACCGAGGCAATCTCGTCTCCATCCACAACTACAGTTTCAACTATCGCATCCAGTGCTGGGTCAGTAGGATCAACCAAGCACAGGTCTGGATCGGAGGCTTCGTCAGGGGCAGGGTAAGCAAGGGGCCAACTCCCAGGTACACGAAGGTCTTTCTGATTGCCTCAAGGGACCACCTGCTGGCATCAAGCCTCGTCCCGGCAGCTGAAGCTGGCTCATACCGGCTTAGGAGAACTGATGATTGAGTGCTTCTCTTCCTAACTCCATGTTCAGTGGCCTCATGCTTGTAGCTTGAAATCTGCCATGGTGGCTGTATTTACACCAAGGAAATTGACAATTATTACAAATCAGGTTTCTTTCTTCCCTCTAGCCTCTCACCTTCCCCCAAAGCTGGTTGTTAAACGTTTACCAGCACACTCCTGGCGTCAGGAGATAGATTCTATATCTAATTTGGTCCCTTACTAGCTGAATGACTGCCTCCAAATTTCAGTTTCCTCATCTCTAAAGTGGGGTCCTTCTCTCAGAGTGGCTTTGGGACTGTGGACAAATAAGTGCCATTATATTTGCTACTCAAGTGTGGTCCACGGACCAGCAGTATCAACATCATTAGCTCATTAGACATGCACGATCTTGGGCCCCACCCCAGACCTCCTGAATCAGAATCTGCATTTTTCACTAGATCCCTAGGAGATCTGTGTGCCCAGTGAAGTTTGAGAAGCCTACTCTGTGTGATAGCTGGAAGTGATGTTTGCTCTTCCATTGTCATTGCCTGCGAACCCTCAGGGATGGGTCTCAATGGTATACTAGCCAGGTGGGCAGTGAGGAGATTATATATACAGTGTTCGGGAAGGGATACTCAGGGGGCTTTCTGGAGACCCAGAATCTGTCTGTCTCTCCGGACCTCCGCCCTCTGACCCAGCCTCTCTCTTCTCTAATTCCAGGGCAACAGATTTTTCTGGACGGATGGCAGTAGCTGGAATTTTGCATACTGGGCCCCAGGGCAACCTAGGAATGGGAGAGGCTGCTGTGTGGCTCTGGGCATCAGAGGTGAGGGGGGCCGGGCACCAGGACAAGGGGAAGGGGTGGCAAGGTGGACTCCCACACAGATCCCTCTGAGCTGCCTGAACACACCTCCCCAAACCCACACCCTCCCTCCAACCGGAAAACCAATGTCCCCGTCTGTGAGGAGGGCTGAGATGTAGGGATTCCTCAGAGCAAGCCCAGGTGATGAGGCTCCCGGTACAGGGGAGAGATGGGGACTCTCCATCCTCCCAGGCAAAGCTAGGCTCAGGGCCTGGGGACTCCTTTCCTTCCTCTGGTATGATGGCGACAAGGAGTGAGTATGGGACAGATGGGGGGAACAGATGTGAATGCAAGGTGTGGATGAGGGATGAGGTGAAGATGTGGGAATTAAGGATGGCTGACATAATTTGCCAGCTTTGAACAGCATGGCTGCCAGATGGGAGGGAACCTATTACAGTGGCTGGACCATACGGGTTGGAGTAAGATGGCCGGGATTCACATCCCAGCTGTGCCACTTGCCAGCTGAGACACAGGCAAGTTATCACTCCCACTAAGCCTCAGTTTCCTCATCTGTGAAACGGGAGTGATGATAGCACCGACCTCTTGGAGAGTCATTGTGAGGATTAAACGATAGTCCATATAAAGCACTTAGCACATTGCCTCTGCAAGGGAAGAGATCAATGGCTAGTCCGGATGTGTGGGAAACCTGTGGCCATCGGATCATGACGACGGCAGGCAAAGATGACATATGAGGTGCCTGAGGAGGGGAGGAGGGAGCACAGGCCACACTCAGGTGGGCAGCTGACATCACTGTGCTCTCTACCGCTAGGGGGTTACTGGCAACGAGCTCGATGCGGAAGCCGTCTGCCCTTCGTCTGCTCCTTCTAAGCCAGAGGCACGGAGATCCTCCCTTCACGCCCTCCTGGTGGCCTCTGTCCTACCCTTGGCACTTGTCCCCAGCCTCTCCGGATCATAAAGCCAGACTTCCCACAGCATCTCGTGACTCTTGTTTCTTCATTGAGCACTTTAGAGGAGTTGGACTCTGGGTTGGAAGATCCTGGAAGCATTCACTCCGGTTTCGTGGGGAGTGGGGTGGGAAAGTAAAAGATGTTGGAGTAGCGCGCCAGATGTGGGGGGCGGGGCGCCGGGGTGTGTCTGCAGCGCCACCTGGGGGCGGAGCGTGTACCAGGCGGCGGTCCTTCTCGTTCCGGCTCCGAGGATTCCACCCCGCGCGCCCCAGCTCCCTCAGGTTCTGGGAGGAAGAACTCCTTTGGTGAGGGGGTGGGGAACTGACCCTGTTGCTCTGTTTGGATTCAGTAAAGTGTGCGGAGCGGGGTGGGAGTGGCGGCTTTCCAAAATGGAGGCTCTGTCGCCGATTCAAGAATTGGATGGACCATTGAGGTCCCACCTCGGGTAACCACATAGCGGGGAAGAGAAAGTAGTCTCTCGGGGCAGCCGGCTTCTCTAGACCTGTGTCTTTTTCACTTAGGATAATGGCCCCTATTTTCCACTCTCCCAGCCGCCTGTGTGTGAGTTCGGAGGCCCCAACTTCTTCTGAGATGGTTCCCCACCCCGTTCCCAGGAGGGCGGCTGTCCTCACTGCGCCCCGAATCCTTCGTCCCCTCCCCGGTCCCCAGCCTACGTCCCCCTCCCTAGAGGGGCCACATTCTCAGGAGGGAGCTGCCTCTCATCCCAGGACCTTTTTTAAAAAATATTATTTAAAAAAATTTTCTATTTTTGGCTGAGTTGGGCCTTCATTGCTGCGCGAGGGCTTTCTCTGGTTGCAGCGAGCAGGGACTACTCTTCGCTGCGGTGCATGGGACTCTTATTGCAGTGGCTTCTTTTGTTGCAGAGCACAGGCTCTAGGCACGCGGGCTTCAGTAGTTGTGGCACACGAGCTCTAGAGCGCAGGCTCAGTAGTTGTGGCGCACGGGCTTAGTTGCTCTGCGGCACGTGGGATCTTCCCGGGCCAGGGCTCGAACCCGTGTCACCTGCATTGGCCGGCGGGTTCTTAACCACTGCACCACCAGGGAAGTCCCTCATCCCAGGGCCTTGGGGCCAAAGTCAGGGCATCTGTAGCTGTGTGGCTCCAATGCTGGTTCTACAGCCCCAGGTCTCCTCTGCTTCTCCCATTTGCTCAGATCCTGGGGACATTGAGAACATTGTTGCTGCTCTTAACTTTGTTCCAGGCTGGGCTCCAGGAAGGATCTGGGCTTGATGAAGCGAGAAACTCACACTGGAAACTGGGTATTCAGAGGACAGAGAGCCCCAGGTTGTGAGAGAGAGAGAGAGGGATAGAAAGAGAGACTTCTTGGGGGTGTAGTTCTACATGGGGCACAGGGAGAATGTACAAGTAGTTCTGGGGGCGCACACATACACGTGTGTATATGTATCTTGGTGTGTACAAGAGTCAGTCTTCGGATACCTGTGTATATGTGAATCTATATTTGTAAATATGCATAAATCTGTGTGTGAGTCAGCATGTATTGATGTGTTGTGCGTACGTTTTATACATCTCTATTTATGGATATGCCTGTATGTCTGTGTCCATCTTTGAGTGCGTGTATCTGTGTAGCTTTGTACCTTATACTCCTGAATCTGTATATGCATGCATATGTGTGTACCGCTGTGTCTTTGGCCAGTGTCTTTGGGAGTATGTGTGCATGTCAGTGTGTCTGAGCATACCTGTGTACAGGTCTACCTTTGTGCATGTATGTGTGTGTGTATCTGTACAGCTATCTGATGAAATGTGGAGTTTTTTTTTTTAATACATCTTTATTGGAGTATAATTGCTTCACAATACTGTGTTAGTTTCTGTTGTACAACAAAGTGAATCAGCCATATGCATACATATGTCCCCATATCCCCTCCCTCATGAGCCTCCCTCCCACCCTCCCTATCCCACCCCTCTAGGTCATCGTAAAGCACCGAGCTGATCTCCCTGTGCTATGCTGCTGCTTCCCACTAGCTAACTATTTTACATTCGGTAGTGTATATATGTCGATACTACTCTCACTTAGCCCCGGCTTCTCCCTCCCACCCCGTGTCCTCAAGTCCATTCTCTATGTCTACATCTTTTTTTTTTAGATTCCATATATATGCGTTAGAATACGGTATGTGTTTTTCTCTGACTTCACTCTGTATGACAGACTCTAGGTCCATCCACCTCACTACAAATAACTCAATTTCGTTTCTTTTTATGGCCGAGTAATATCCCATGGTATATATGTGCCACATCTTCTTTATCCATTCGTCTGTCGATGGACACTTAGGTTGCTTCCATGTCCTGGCTATTGTAAATAGAGCTGCAGTGAACATTGTGGTACATGACTCTTTTTGGATTATGGTTTCCTCAGGGTATATGCCCAGTAGTGGGATTGCTGGGTCGTATGGTAGTTCTATTTTTAGTTTTTTAAGGAACCTCCATACTGTTTTCCATAGTGGTTGTATCAATTTACATTCCCACCAGATGTGGAGTTTTTGGAACAGAAAATCCAGTTTTGCCAGATGTGCTTTGTTTCTAAAGATGCTGGAGTTGGACAGGATCGGAGAACCCCAGGGGAAGTGGCTGGTGACGAAGCGGCAGGGTTGAGTCCCTTGAACATGAGCAGGCCTCTGGCAACAGGATCGGGGCCTTGACATTGCTATGAACCTCACCAGTGCTGGGCTCCGGGGACTGCCTCTAGGTGAAGAGGCCTGTCCTCCGTAGAGGGGTCTGTCCATCTGCCTTGGGTGGAGATTGGGTCAGGAAGCTCCTAATCACAGCATGTCAGTCTCCCCAAGGGCATGGAAGGGGAGCTGCCTTGAGGTCAGGCCCCTACCCAAGTCCCTGCACTGTGTACTGCAACAAGCTAATAGTGATGCTGTACTTCTAAAAGAAGCAGAAGCAGTGGGGGGTGGGAAGGATGAGCTTTGCACAGGTAGCTCTGGGACTGGTATTTCTGGGACTTGCTGAATGGCAAGCCCCCTCTTATCAGCCTCCACTTATCTCCTTGGTGGGGAATGGGCTCTAGCTAATCCCAGTAACCAAATATACTGCCAGCCAAGATCAGAGGTAGAGGGAGGGAAGAGAAAGGGGTGAGGTGGGGTGGTGCTCAGACCCTTCCAGACTGAAGCTTGCTTGAGGCAGGCCAGGGAAGAAAAGATGTCCTTCAAATAGCCAGTACTGTTAGTGGGCCTCAGCTTCAACCATTATATATTCATTCCTTTGGCTGTTTAAGGCCTTTCAGACTTGAAGCCCTTGATTAAAAAGCAAATATTCTTAGGACAAGAAACTCCTGAGTGTGTTGCCTATTAATACCTCTGGAAGATTGATTGGTAACTTGCCGAGAACAAGGTTTTGTGAGAAGGAACACAGAAGGGAAAAATGTGTGTAACTGTTAGTGTGCATGGGTCGGGGGTTGTGGAGAAGAAAAGCTATTAAAAAGGAGATAATGAAGCAGAGAGTGCTGTGCTCACAGTTTTCTCTTCCTGGGGACCTAGGAAGACTATATTCCCCAGTATTCCTTGCAGTAAACCTGGGCTCTGCAACATGATACCGAGTCTGGCCAGTGCAATGTGGTTGGATGTGATATAAAGGCCACACCTGGCCTTTATATGATCCCCTATGATCATCCATGACCCTCCAGTTCTCACTTTCCTTGCCACAGTGATCTGGGGGTCCATGTATCTCAGATGGCATAGCTGCCAGGTGGAAGTGGCTGACTGACCTACTTTGTTGTATTAAATCCTGAGATTTCACAATTAACTTGTTACTGCACCAAAATCTGCTTTAGCCTAACACATATAGAAAAGAAGTTGCCAACAAATTTCATAGTTTTTCCCAGGCAGATATGGCACAGAAGTCAAGATCCCAGACTCTGGAGTCATAACGGTCTGGGTTCAAGTCCCAGCTCTACCACTTCAGTTTTAAAACCTTATTCAGCCTCAGTTTCTTCTATAAAATGCTGGTTGAATGAGACAATGCCTGTCACACATTTAACTCATTGCTTGGCGATGGTGAGTTATCACTAGATGTTAGCTTTGATGCTGAGCTGTTAGGAATGAGCGTGGGTTTCAGGTCAAATATCCACGTATTGCAAATTTCTTTTTCTATTTCTAGGATTAACGACAAACCATAGCAAGCTAACCAGGGTTGGTGTGAGGGGTCACGTGATTATGTTGGTGATTGTGCTGAGTACACGTGATGCAGCGGAGGTGAGTTAGTTACTGGTATTACTACTGAGATCAGCCCTAAGTCTTGCACAGGGAGCCATAACCTAGTTCAGCCGTGGGGAAGACAACATCAGGCCCACACACACAGGAGTTCAGGCTCAGGAGGGGCTGGCAACCTCAGGACGGGCTGATGCACCTGTAGGAGGACCACCCCAGTCTGGAGGAAAGGGAGGGGCTGGAGGAGAGGGTCCCTTCAGGACAGAGCTGCCTCTGTCTCCTCCTCAGAGAGCATCCCTGTGACCCCAGCCTCAGCCCATCGTCCTGAGAGCTGGATTCACCGGGGCTCCTGGTGGGAGAGCTCAGCACTGTCTTCACTGATGTCTCTGCTGGTCAGATCTCCAGATGCTGCCTGATTCCCTAGGCCACCCATGGGGAGGTGTTACCCCATCCTCTTGAGGATGGGGCTGGGGGTGAAGGCAGAGTGGGGAAAGGGGTGATGGGCCTCATGTGGCAGAATCTCACCCCTTCTCTCCCTGGGGTGGGGGATCAGAGGGCTTGGGCCTTCCCGAACTACCCCCCAAGCTGCCTGCACCTTCTGTAGAGGGGCCAGCCCACCATGTACAGTTAAGCTCATCTCTGCTAAGACCTCATGATCAGGCCTGCGAGCCAACCTTTCCCAGGGATTTACCATGAAGCTAGTGAAACTTACACTCCAGGGCCACTCACCTGCCTGAGCCTCTTCTAATCCTAAAAGGTGACCCACATTGCGTATGCTTCAGGCTTCATAAAACCTGGATCTGCTCCTGATCTCTGCCCTGGTGAGATTTCTGGGCCTCCACTGTGGAAGAGCCCAGAAGGGGAGGGGGCGTCGGGGCAAAGGAAGACGGGGTGGGCTTGGCGTGCTCGCAGCAGCCTTCCCAGCTGCCTGTTTCTTCCTCCTTCCCTGAGTGGCGGGACACCTGGTTCTCTTTGTGCCACTAACTGCGTGACACTGGACGAGTCATTTTCCCTCTCTGGCCTCAGTTTGCTCATCTGTACGCAAGCGAATCAGACAAGATGGTTCCTAAAGCCCCTTTAGTTTCTGACATTAGAGGACGGACCACCTCATTAGGGCCCCACGGGGACTGGCCTGTTGACAGGCTGCTTGCCGGGGGTTGGGTCTCACCGGACCTTTCCGTCAATGTGTTGGAGGAGACTTGCTGATCTCCTGGAACAGGGCACCAGCTTGGGGAATCCCGTCCCGCTCTGGGGGAGCCTAAATGGCCTCCCGGAGTGAGGGGCCTGGAATATGTATGAGCACGTGGAGGTCCCAGAGAAAATGAGAATGGCCTCTTCTCTCGCTTGGGGTGAGGGAAGGAAAAATTTACTGACAGTTACGCCTCCTATTTCCTTCTGAATTTGGGACCCCCCCAAGTCAGAGAGAGACCCCGCACCCCAGTCCTACTGATCTCCCCTAAAATGGGGCCTGCCTGCGTTCCTGGGGACAGCATGGGGCTTACTCTTGACTAAGCTGAAACTAATCGTGGTCAAGGTGGAGGAGGCTGAAGCAGCAGGGCAGACGCCCCCCGGGGGTTCATTCTCTCCTTGTGGGGTGTGGGCGATGGAGTTAGTCAGACGTGGGTTCAAATCACAGCTCTCTCGCTTCCTGGCTGTGTGGCCTGGGGCAAACGATTCAGTCTCTCTGAGCCTCAGTGTATCTTCAAAATAGGGAAGCTAATATCTACCTCGTAGGATTATTCTAAGGATTAAATGAGATAATGTGTGTGAAAGTGCCTGGCATTTGGTAGGCCCTTGTGGCCACTAGTTATTCCTATTATTAGCTCTACTCTTCGGAAGGGGATGACTCAGGTACCACTGCCCTGGGGGTTCTGGGAAGCACAGAGGGGTGAGGCGAGGGGTGAAGGTGAGACTGAGGTCTTAGTGGGAACAGGACCTGTCTGTAGAGCAGTGGGAAGGCCAGACACCCGGTCCCGGCTGTGGTCTCAAGGGGTGAGCAGCAAAAATGAGAGCCTCTCCCCTCTCCCATCTCCCCTTGCCCAGGTGGGACCCTCTGTTGGGAGGCCTGGAGCCCAAGGGTGAGAGGGGGGCCCACAAAAGAGGCCCTAGTGGCCAATGGAGTAGGCGCCTGAGTCCGTGGACTGCTTTTCCTCTGTGGTCTGGTCGCTGGCGTACACCGGGTTGGCCGAGGCCGTGACCTTCAGCGTGGTCTCGTTCACCTGCAGGCAGAAGGGCTGGCATGATCGTGCTCTGCCTGTGGGCAGGGTCCTCCTGTGGGCCCCCGTGGGACAGACTCAGCCTCTGGGGCTCACAGCCCGGTCATAGCGGAGCTAGAGCGAGTCTGTGACCCCAAGACTCTTCCCATGCACCTCAAGGGCAAACAGACCTGAGCCAACCAGTAGCAGGATTTGTCCCTCCCCGAAGCAAAGAGGGGACAATGAGTGGACGGAGACGTTGACAGCGATGAGCACAGAGCCCACTCTTGGCCAGACCCCCTCTTGTCGGGTCCCCAATACGCATTGAGGCCCAGTGAACTCCCCTTCAGAAGCCCCCAGAAGGTGGGCCCCTGAGAGTCCGGGGTCCAGCTCCCCTCCCTGCCCTGTTCCTCTGCCTCTCGTGGGCGCACCCCACCCTCCCCGACGCACCTCCTCAAACTTCTTGGCTTTGTACTGGTCGGCCCCCTTGAGGAAGTTGAGCAGGATGATGTCGCAGAGGACAGTCCCCTGGAGGAGGAGAGCAGGGCGGCTCAGAGGGGCTGCAGGGTGGGAGCAGGGTGGCGGGAAGCACGGGCCGTGGGCAGGACTGCCCTCGGGGTCAGGGTGAGTCCTCCAGAGACACCTGGCTGATGTTTCCTCTTAGGAAAACATCGAGGGGCTTTGCAGAATATCTCCAGAACCCACCTCCCCAGCTCCTGGGGTGAGCCCAGACCAGAGTGCAGAGGGAGGACTTGCTGGGAGAAGCAGAGGGACCGCGGGGGTACAAGTCCCTGGGGACGGGGCTCTGTCCCCACCTTGCCAGCTGGGCTCTGTTCCTCGACCGGGCTCTCAGGTCTGGGAACCCTGGAGTCTCCTCCCCACCCCTTCACAGTGGCGCACGGGGACTTTTGTAGCAGGTCGGGGGGCTGCCGTGGAGGGAGTGAGCTCTCCAGGACTGGAGATGTTCACGCAAGGGCTGGCCCAGCAGGGAGGTGAGGGCAAGAGGTTGGGCTCACGGTCTGGGAAGGAGAGGGTCACCGCTTGCCCAAACCCTGCCAGCTGGGGCCGCACCCTGAGTGGCCCCCGGACTGAACCCAGAGGGGCTGCACTCACCACTCCCACAGAGGTGAAGGCTGCCACGGAGCTGATGATGGTGGGAATGATGTCAAACTTGCCAGCCTGTGTGTGCAAAGACCCAGGTGAGTGGGCACCGCTCCAGCAGGGCCGGGCGAGGCCTGACATGGAGCTTGGACTCCCAGCCGGGGAGACCGTGGAGCCAGCAGGCCTCACCTGCTGTGGACATGTGACCAGCGAGGGTCTCAGAGCTGGTCAGTGGCAGGACCCTGCCCCCAGAGGAGCCTCTTTAGGGCCCAGGATGGGTCCGGGTTTCCTCCCCTATCCCCCGTGTCTGCCTGGCCCAAGGACTCACATTCCCATACACCAGCACATCGAAGCGGATGCCGAAAGCCTTCAGAAGCGTGCGGTACTCACTGCCGTTCTCCGTCTTGTAGTACTTGGCAAACCTGAAGGCCAGAGGGGAAGGTGGGTCCCGCTGTGGGCTCCTGTCTCTCTTGCCTGAAAATTCAGCGTCCTCTAGAGCCCTATGACCCTCACCTACCGAGCAACCCTTACTGATGGTTTGGTGGGACACCTGCCGTGGCCCTCCCTGTGTGGTGAGCTGAACCCCTGCACAGGCATCACCTTGGGGGTTTGTTCATAAGGCAGATTTCCAGGCCCCACCCTGAACCCATGGAATCAGCATCTCTGTGCGTGGAGCCCAGGACTCTGTCTTTTAAATAATTTCTTTAAGTGATTCTGATGTGTATGAAAGTTGGAGCCCAGCTGGACTCCAAGCTTCTTCAGTTCTCTTTGTTTGGGTATCCCAGGGCCCGGCAGGGGCTCCCCTCTCCACAGGCTTCTCAGCCTACTTGGGTTCAAAGCCTGGTTCTGCCACTTATCAGCTGTGCAACTCGGGCCAGTTACTTAACCTCTCTGACACTCGATTTCCTCATTTGTGAGTGGGAATAATACAGAAGTCCTGCTTCAAAGGGTTGCCGTGAAAACTGAATGAAACCGCATGTGTCAGGGGTTTAGAATAGTGTCTGGAACAAAGTAAGCACCCAGGAAATGCTCACTGGTGTTGATACTGCTGAAAAGATACGTTGATTTCTAGAGCAGTTTTAAAAAGTGCCTTTAGACACCTCATCTCACAACCCTGTGGGATAAGGATGTGAATAATCTGTTTTTCAAATGAGGCTCCAGGGGTTAAGTGACTGGTCCAGGGTTACCCAACTGGCTGAGACCTGGTGCTGGATTTGCCCCAGTTCAAGAATTTGTCCTCTGTACCTTCTCTGCCTGGGCTGCTGGCTGCCAGGAACCGTGCTGGAGACTGATAAGAATGATCGCATTTAATTCTCACCAAACAACACAGTGAAGTGGGTGTTCATACCCCCATTTGGAAGATGCCTGTGGGGTGAAGGGACCCGCCTTGCAGTCAGTAAGGATTCAAATTGCATTTGGCTTTTGGCTTCTAAAGCCAGTGTGTTTCCCCTTACGTGGCTCTGCCCACCACGGGCGAAACTCTAACATTAGCAAAGTGCAATCTCTTTGGGCTACTGTCCCAAAGCTGTAACACAGGCTCCTGATGCCAGCATCCCAGGAAAATGGTGAGGATTAAGGGAGAGGATGGTCGAGAACGAACTCAGAAACCTCTGTAACTGTGTGGCGTCGACATCGGTCTTATTCGGTGCCTCCCTCTCAGTGTTTCCACTCCCCAGAGGTTCCCAGGCCAGTCCCAGGCCTCTCCCAGCACAAAGAGGGCGCCTGAGAAACTCCTTCCCTGGAAGTGTTCCGTGATTGACGTGACGCCCCTCCCAGGGATGTTTGCCTTTGAAACTGTCCAGCAGGGAGAATGAAGTGCTGAGCCCAAGGGGATAAATAAGGGCGAGCTCACAGGCAGGGGAGGAAGGTCATTTGTGGTGGGGAAGAGCCTCCTTAAATTGTAAGTACCGGCCACTGTCTGCTCTGGTTGCCAGGGAACTTTGGGGTCAGGCAGAAATGAGTTTAAATCCTGGCTGCACCACGTGCTGGCGGTGTGGGGCCTTTTATGGGACTTAGCCCTCAGGGTTTGACTTCCCACGTCTATAAAATGGGGGTGCTCAGGCCCCCTTTGCAGGTCTGTTAGCGAGAAGGGTGACCCCTGAGACCAGCCCTTCGAGGCAGGTGCTCTCCTGATTCCCATGTTGGACATTTTGCCTGCCCCTCCACACCCAGTCTCTGCCCTTCTCTGCGGGGCCTGGCAGCCTGGTCTGCAAAGACTGCTTCCTCCCTGCCCTCTGGTTCCAGCTGGGTACAGCCAGTGGGAGGCACCCACAGGAAACCAGACGGTGGGAGGGAAGAAGGGGGAGGGCGTTTCGTCTCCCAGTTCCTCTGCTGGGCCTCTAACAAAGCTGACTTCCCTCCTGAGGCCCAGAGCCTGTAGGGCGCACCCCTCTCCAGTTCTGTGACTGCTCCCTCCCTTTGCCTTGCCAGCTTAGCTGGTAGCAGCTTTCCTGTGGTGGCCGCTCTGGTCCTTCCCCAGGCTCCTAGCTTCCTTCAAACTGCCTGCACCTTTGCACACAGTCGTCCCTTTTGAGACCACTGACTGTTTCCCGCCAGGACACTGACCCTTACCATCCCCATTTTACAGAGCGGGAAGCTCAGGCCTGGAGAGGTTTATGTGGGTCAGGAAGGAGTGCAGGAGGAGGGCGGCCCATCTTCTGTCTTGCCTGTGCCTGGGCAGGGCTGTAGCCGTGTGCCCAAGTAAAGCACCTGTTACCTGACTAAGGCCTTAAAAAGGCTGTAAACTATTCAGTGAGAAAGTAGTTTCTGGGGAGCCTGGGCTGGGAATGTATTTCCTGTGGGCTTAGCGGCTGGAGGGAGAGGCAGGGGAGGCAGGATGATCTTCCTGAAAGTGAGACCAGAGGAAAACCGAGAGCGGCCCTGGGAAGGATGCCGGAGGAAGGGCAACTGCTTAACCCTAAGAACAAAGTCTTGGTGGGGGACTTCCCTGGCGGTCCAGCGGTTAGGACTTGGGGCTTTCACTGCCGTGGCCCGGGTTCAATCCCTGGTCAGGGAACTAAGATCCCGCAAGGTGTGCGGCACGGCAAAAAAAAAAAAAAAAAAAAAAAAGAACAAAAGAGGACAAGGAAAGCGGGCAGCGGCTACACCATCCTTAAAAATATGGTAAGTATGGCCTGGGTGGCAGCGGCAGAGAGCTTCACAGACCAAGGCAAAATGCAATGAACTCAAGTTGCACCAGAAGGAGAAGAATAGGACAGACACCAGAAAGAAAATCGTTTCTGTAAAGATGAAGAGGCCCCAGAAGATAATTCTCCCAAAGAAGTTTGCAAAAGAAGTATCTGGGATGGGCAGAAGGCTTCAGGAAGTCCTTACTGTGGCTTTTTCAGGTTGGCCTGAGGCTAAGTATGAACCATTGCCATCTCCACACCCACTTTTACACAGCACCAGAAAAATATGCACGTCTCTTGAGCTAAGCCGCTCAGGTAATCTCATGAAGAAGGCACCATTGGCCCATTTTGTAGATGGGGAGACAGATAAGAAGGTCACTTGCCTGAATTGGAATTCTGATCCACCCTTAACAACTCCAAAATCTGTGCTCTTAACCCAGAACCGTCCTGCCTCTGAGCTCTAAGTGGTCGTTAAGGACACAGGCAGCCCTCGTGCTGGATCTCAAAGCCCTTCTGTAGTCTGTGTTCTGTCTCACATCATGGAAGAATTCAGGGCCCTTGTCTGAGACATGTGGCAACTAAGAGATGGGGACCAGGCAAGGATGAGAGGTGGATCACAGATGTTAAGGGCCGGGCAGAGCCTGGGACTGTGATCCTGAGGGCTACATCCCCGGCCTGAGGCTGCAGCCGTGGAAAATGCTCTGACACGGACTCGAACAAAAAGTCAGCATCCTGGGCACTGCCGTTCAAAGCAGGGCTGGCTAAATTTATCTTGGGAAGGAATGTGAAGGGAACAGGGAGAAAAACCAAAGCAGACTTGGTTTTCCTCCAGCACCTGCCTTCCAAGAGGCAATAAGCATGATAAGATCATATCTCACCACCCACACACCCTTGGAGGAGGTTTGGCAGGGACTGGTTCTCTACCCGGGAGGGCAGGAGGAGGGACAGCTCTTGGTGGGTGGGGGGAGGCCCCCCGCTGCAGACAGGGGAAGGACCCAGACATCCTGACTTCTGCACTCAGTGTGGCCAGTGGAGATCACAGAATCTGGCCCAACCCTGTGGCAGAGATGGGCTTGGCATTCACCAGGGTCTGGGTTATCTTCTGTCCTGGCACCCGGCTGGACCATATTTCCCAGCCGCCTCGCATCTAGCCTGGGCCCTGTGACTAGTTCTTGTCAATGGACTGGGAATGGAAGTGAGGTCTGTTACCTCTGGGCTGACGTGTGTTAGAGTTGTGTGCCTTCCTCATCCCCCCTTTCCTCATGGCCAGGTGCTCAAGAGCCAGGGGAGAACTCAGGCCCTAGAGGAGATTGATCCATAGGTGGCAGGAGCTCAGATCCCTGAATGACTGCACGGAGCTCCCCACCCACCCTGACTCACAGGGCACTGTGCCATGAGCAAGACACAAACCTTTGTGCTGAGCCACTGAGATGGGAGGGGCTGTTTGTTACAGCAGTTAGCAATATTTACGCTGACCATTACAAACTCTTGTAATGTTATCGCTGAGAAGACTGAGGCTCAGGGAGAAGAAGTATTTGCTAAAGGACAAAGAATGAGTTAAAATTGGGAGTAATTCAAGATTAGACAGAGAGAGGGTAAGGATACCACATCCCTAGGAATAAACCTTCTAAGAAAGTCCAGGAGATCTACGTGTGGTTCTATGGCTGTCTTTAACTAGCCTTTTGACCCCTGGCAAGTCACTCAACCTCTCTGATAAATGAGAGTAAAAAGAGCTACAGGAAGGATGAGATGAGATATAGTACGTGCCCAGATATAGTACGTGCTCAAGGCATGTCCCTTTCCTTTCTTATCCTGAGATCAAGGTGAAGTGAAATAATAGTATCTAGACTTGTCTGAACCATTACACTCTCTGACCTCCTGGAGATAATAACATTAGTAACAATAATGGCCAACGTACATTGAGTGCTTACTGTGTGCGAGGCACTGTGCTAAGTGCTCTACACCTACTAACTCATTAAATACACACAACCACCCCATGAAATCCAGTACTGCTGCAATTCCCATTTTACAGATGAAGAATCAGGATCAGAGACGTTATGCCACTTGTCTAAGGTCACACCACCAATAGTCAGTGAGTGGAGATGGGATTCAAAGCAGGGCAGTCCAGTTCTAGAGCCCACACTCTTAGCCAGTATCCTAGACTGTTTTTTTTTTGTTGTTGCCTGGTTTCTGTTAGGTCCTGGCTAATTTCTTTCAAGTTCTCCCCAGCTGGGAGCCCCTTTTGCATTTGCAAAATGACCCAGAGTCATCCGGTGGGAGTAGAACAGAAAGCATAGGAGAGCCATGAAGTGTACGAAGAAGGACCCCAGCCTCCTCATCTAAAAAGGGGAAGGGGCCTTCCTTGGCCTGGCTCACCTCTCTCTTGAGGTGTTCCCTCTGTTCTCTCCTTATCGTCAATAAACTCTCTTGCAACAGGGGGGAAAAAAAGGGGTGGGGGGGAAGGGCTTGGAATTCCCTGGTGGTCCAGTGGTTAAGACTCGGTGCTTTCACTGCCGTGGGCCTGGGTTCGATCCCTGGTTGGGGAACTAAGATCCCATAAGCCACACAGCGTGGCCAAATAAATAAATACATAAAAGGGCTGAGCTACCCCATGCCTGGGCCCTGATTTCTCCCAAATCCTCCGATTTCTACCTCTCTGGCTTTGGTCTTCTTGTCTGGGAAGTAGAGTTGGTGAGAATGATACCTCCATCCAACACCTTGGCCTGGAACACCGCCCTCCCCCCAGCCTGGCTGGGCCCAGCTTCCCAGCCTCATCGGCGGAACCCCTCTCACTGCACACACACCACCCTACCTGCTTCCCGTAGTCCCCGAACGCACTCAGACAGACTTCTGTGCCTTTGCCCATTCTGTTCCCCTCTCCTCCCCTCTTCCACCGTGCAAACTCCTATTCATCCATTAGGGCCCAGCTCCGTGGCCTCTCATTTTTTTCTACATTCAGCAGATCTTTCGAGCACCCCACCCTACGCCAGGCGTGGTGCTAGGCACTAGCTGACCCGTTGGCAAGCTCTGCTCTCATGCGAGGAAGAGAAATACGAATGAACCGTGCAATCCCATCAATAGGTAAAACTGGAAGTAACCCATAAATAGGTAAAATCGGACATAAGGGCTAGGAAGGAGAAGGGCGCCATTCTAGAGCACAGGTAGTCAAGACACTGGATGGAGGCTGGCGGGTCAAGGAAGGCTTTGGTGGAAGTGACGTGAAAGCTGAGACTTGAAGGATGGAGAGCGGAAAGGTAAGAAGGACAGAGCGGGGGCAGCTTTCCTGGCTGAGGGATCTGCAAGCCCTGTCAAGGGAAAGGACGTGGTGTTCTGAAGAAGCTCAGAGAGAGCCCTGGTGGGTGGAGGACAGAGCCAGATGGCAGTGGCCGTGGCTGGTACACCTGGCCCTGGCTGCCACAGCCAGTGTGTGTCTCTCTTCCCACTTCCACGTTCAGGGACTTCATGCTTTAGCTTGAAATTGATCATGGTGGAGTATTTCCACTACGGAAATCGGCAAGCACTACAAATCAGCGCTGTTTTCTTTTTCTCCGGAGAGCCGGCTTACCAGTGTAGCACTGAGGCTGTAAAATCCCCCTAGGCTACCTTTCCTGTCTCTGCTGGGATCCAGGCCTCTACTCCAGTACCTGCCACACCAGACTGTAGTTAATAATTGGGACTATTGACTACAAGCTAGATCTCACTGTCTCTCTTTGCCCAAGGGCCTACCCAGTGCAGCAAGGAGTGGGGTAAATGCTTGCTGGAGGGATAAATGGATTTCGGAGATTCTCGACATCTCACAGATGGAGTTTAGTGATGTCAGCCTCCAGGTTTCCTCCTAGTGACTCGGGCTTCTGCATTCCTCCCCCTTCTTCATGTAGAGCTAGTACGAGGTGGTAACAAAGGCTCTTTCTCTCCCCAGCAGAAACATTTAGATCTGGCAGCTGGCTGGGTGGGAAAGTAGGCGCTCTTGGTGGGAATAGCCCCTGTGGAGGGGAAATGGGGAAAAGAGTAGGGAGATAATATACGTGCAGCGCTTACTCCAGCTAAGCGCTAGGCTGGAGACTTCCACACCCATTATTTCACTGAGGCCTCATAACAACAGCTTCACGGCATAGTTGCTGGCTTAGGGGCTCTGAAACGAAGACAGTCCTGGGCTGGAATCCTGGCTTTGCCACTCGAATGAGCTACATAAGCTGGGGCACAGTGCTTTATTTCTCTGAATCTCAGTTTCCCCAGGTGCGAGATGGAAATATAGCAACAGCTGCAGGCTTACTAGAGAGGATTCCATGAGCTGCTGGAGGTGAAGGCTGAGCACAGCCCCCGGCTCGCAGCTTTCTGCGAATATTATCTGTGAATATTTTCTGTGAATATTATCTATCACCATGAGGCAACGCTGTCCAGACTCTCCAGGCTGGAGGGAAGCATCGCAGCTCTCCTCAGGCTACTGGGCCTGCAGGGGCACAGCTGGGATCTGAGCTCAGGCCTCTTGAATCCAAAGCTGCCTGCTCACCCACCGCTGCTTCCCTGAGAGAAGATCCAGAAAAGAGAGTTCACTGCAGCCTCAGCGGCGGGCAGGGAGCTTGTTCAGCTGGTGCCTGAGAAAACACCGCAGCTGTGGAGGAAAGAAGAGTGTGGCTCTGACTGTGATGATGCCAGAACTATCTGGGGAGAGATCAGAGCCCAGACGCCGCCCAGACACCTGGGCAGTTATTAAAGCGGTGGCTCCTATGTAACTTCAAGGAGTCTGGATAAGAATAGCTGCAATAACAAGTGCTGTATGGCTGACGGAAGAAGTGCTGAGCTGGGAAAGGGAAGGAAGCCTGGGGGCGCGCGGGGGGGGGGGATGGCGCACTGGCAGGGATGGCCATGGGGGTTGGGAGGCCCCCTGAGCCCGGGTGTTTGAATGAAGTGGGGACGATCACCTGCTGTGCTGACTACTCTCCACGATCCCAACACCCAGTCTCTGATCGTGGGCCCCTGAAGGCTGACCTCTGCAGGCCACATTCCTGCCCCTCTTTGCCTCGGGTTTCTGTGGGGGGGGGGGTGAGTTGGTTAATGGGAAGCGCTGGCCAGCACCGGCCGGGGATCAGAGGGTGGGAAGGAGAGAGGCGGGGTATTTATTCCACCTGCCGCTTCCCTGCTTCGCTGTGGTCCTGCCTGAGGCTGTGTCGCTCTGTGGCTGCTCCTGCCAGGGACCCCAGCTCTTGGCCAGGCTCCCGTCCTTTCCACTGGCTGGGGGACTAGGGATGGAAACAGCTCCCACGTTGTTAGGCCCTGCGTGTGAGTTTCTTCACAAACCCCAGCTGAACCTGCTTTCCCACCAGGCCCCTCACTGAGATACCTGTCCTGTGACCAGACAGGAAGCCCCCAACACAGGACTGAATCGAACACTTCTGAGGCCTGACAGTACTGAGAAGCTTGTGTGTGTGTGTGTGTGTGTGTGTGTGTGCGTGAGCAAGCACACGTGCTACCTCTTGCCTCAAGCAGCAACAGATAAAGAATGAGTAAGTTACAAATGTCAATTACCATAATAAGTCACTTGTCAGAGGTATTGCTGCAGGGCAGTTTGGAAGCTGCATTCCACTGTGATATATATCACAGGTCTATAAATAAGAGTGCATGCTTCGGCAGCCCAAGTTTCCAAAGCCCCTCCCCAGATGCCCACAGGCACTGATTCAGACTTCTGGAGCTTAGAGATGATCACCTTTAACCAACCCACCCATTTTACAGAGGAGGAAACTAAGGCCCATGGAGGGAATGAGACTTGTCCAAAAAAATCACACTGAGTTTTTGTGGCGAGGCTTGAACCGTAGCCTGTGTCTCCTGACCCACAGCCTGGACACTGGTGTTTCACCTCTGCCTCATCTTAATTATTCTTGGCTCGCCCCAGCATCAAATGTTTTTTGTATAAACATTTTTGTTATTTGGGTTCAGGCCTTACCATCTCCACTAGATTAAAAATTCCTTGATCATAGGAACTGGTCCTGTTCATCTCTGGGTCAGCCACAAAGCCCAGCACATAATATAATTAGATGTTAAAAGAAATCCTCAAAGCCCTCCCCCACTTTAGCCACGAGAGGTTCCCTGCCGCTGCCTGCGTACCTCCAGTGAGAGGGAGCCGTTACCTGTGGGAGCAGCCCAATTCAGCTTTGGACAGCTCCAACCCTTAGCAGCGCTTCTCCACGCTGAGCTGACATTTGTAGTCGTCGGCAGTCAATAAGCTGAATGGAGAAGGGTTTTTATCACCACATTCAAATCCCTTGGAAGCTCTCAGACATCTGTTTAGAAACGATCCATCTCCCAAGAAGTGGTGGAAATTCCTTCCCAAAGCAGGGACACCGTAACTGTTACAACAGCAGGAAAAACAGCAACAAACTTGCGGGATCTGGGTTGGGCCTGCGAGGGAAAACTTGGGCCTGGAATCTGGGCGTCTAAGTGAGGGAGGTGGTGTTCTCAGCAAAGCTTTTGCCTGGTGGGAAGTAATTTTGCCAGCTGAAATATACTTTTACAGTTGATTTTATACTGATGGGAAAATATCTCCTGGCAGACGCATTGCATGGGGTTGAGGCAACATCCTTCCAGCAGGCGGGACTCTTCCCCTTAGAGAAGGGTCCCAAGCTATATGGATTTACTCATGTTCTAGGAATCTAATCCACCTCAAAGGCAGACATTTAAAATATGGTTTGTTTGATCTTTTTTTAAAAAATTTAACATATTACTATTAATCTATCTTTAATGAGGCAGGGAAGGCTCAATGGACACAGAGCTAGAAGATATACCTGAGAGCCTGGTTACTAGCTGTCTTATCCTGGGAGTAATCTTTTTTTTGGCCTCAGTTTCTTCATCTGTAAAATGGAGGAACCATACCGGTCCTGCCAGGATACCTGTGGCTGTGAGCACATGCTCTGGAGCTAGCCTGCCAGGGTTTGGATTCCAGCTCCAGCACCATTTGCTGTGTGGTTTTGGGCAGATAAATGCAACCTCTGAGCCTCAGATTTCCAGCTATAAAATTCTCCCTCTTTAGAGTCAATGGGATAATCCACAAAGAGCACTTGCTAAGTCCCAGGCTCACAGGTAAGTGCTCAGTGAGTGTTAGCTAATATCTTCCACCCATAAGGTTGGTTGTTGTGAAGATAGGGTAGACATGGAAATTACCAAGGGCTGAATAAATTCAGGATTGCTCTAATTGCCTCGCCTCTCACCCTAAGCTAAAGAAAGTGAAGGGGAATATGAATCAGGGAGAATTCAAGCAAGTACGCCCCATCCAAGAGGGCCTTCACATGTTTCTGTGGAAATGATGGAAATGGCTGCATTTAACACATATTTTATGGCTTTTGAAAGGAGAAAAATCCAGATTGGAGAAAGAATGATCAAAGCCAAGGGTGCAGTTCGAGTCTGTCTCTGTCAATTGGCCTAAGATCTTGCTGATCTGCATGTTGCAACATGGAAGCAGAACACACGCCAAATTTCAGAGCTTCATGAAAGCTGCTGTGGGTACATTTCCAACACGAAACGATCACTAGAAACACCTACAGCACGAGGAACATCTAGCAGCTGAACGGGTGTTTTTTGTCCCAGACACCGAGAGAGGAAATCCAAAACTGCGTTGCCTTTTAGTAGCAAAGCTGTCTTAGGAACTCTCAGGGGAGGAACAAGAAATCAGACATTGCTAAATGCACCATTTTGCTTCTCTCCTATCACTCCAGCAATCAGGATGGGCGAGGGGGAGGGTAGGGGTGTGGTATATCCCTTATAGCTGCTTTCTTTTCTTTTTTTCTCTTTTGCAAGCAATGTGTTGGTGGAAGGTGTGCTAGAAGCAATGGCGATAGATCAGGTCCCTGGCTTTGAGGACCAGTGTTCCTCTTCATTAGGCTGTGTAAACTTGGGCAAGTCTCAAAATCTTTCTGAGCCTACCTTGGGGGTGAGGGGTAGACAATGAGCTATAAATCCTGTCGAAAATCGGTGTGAAAGGGCTTTGCAAACTTAACTCTAGGGGCTCTTAATCTGAGGTCCAGGGATAAGCTTTTAAAGGCCTTCAGAGTCCTGGAATTTTACGCTGCATGAATATAAATGCAGAGAAAAAAGATGGACAAACTGCCCAAGTGGTTAACTTCCTGCAAAAGGAGTAGGACTGGGGGAGGGAAGAGAGTTTTCATGTCATTACTCTGTTTGGCTTGGATGTATTATTCAGAGAATGGATTTAATCTTATTTGTAGAAATAAAGTATCCTTTATAAAAAAGAAGTTGCCTGCAAAATTGCTCACGTGTATGAATATGTGCATTTTTCTTGGGCAATCAGTGCTTTCACCAGGGGGCATGAAAGGCTCAGAGACCTCCAATAGTTACGGCAGGGCTGTGATATCACAAAGGAAAGTTGTCAAGACTTTTGCTGGGTACCTCCTCTGACCATGCTCCTCCCTACCCCACGCTTGGACAGTCACCAATGTCCTGTTACTGCCCCCAGACACTGCGCTATCCTTTGTGGTTTCCCTATATCCTTTGAAACAGTCTCTTTATTCAACTCTCTTCAAATTACCCAGTTTGCATGTGCCATCTGTTCCCTGCCGGGACCCTGACTGATACAGTATTTTTTTTTTTTTTTTTTTTGGCCGCGAGGCACATGGGACCTTAGTTCCCCAAAGAGGAATCGAACCCGCGTCCCCTGCATTGGAAGCGCAGAGCCTTAACCACTGGACTGCCAGGGAAGTCCCCTGATACAGTATTTTAATAGACGCTCACACAGATGCACATGTATTCACTGACACACTCACACACACCAACTCACACAACTGAGGCACACACTCACACCCACATGTCCACACTCACTCACATATACTCATTCACAAACACACACACACCCCACTCATGGGCAAATGCACACTCAGTACTCCCTCAGCAACACTGCCTGCTCCCAGCACTTTGGGGAATGCAGTGCTCTGGTTAAAGTCCTGCTCTGGTGAGCTGAGGGTGCACCAGCTATGCAGGAACCCTGCCTCTGGGACCCGTCACCCTGTGCACCACGGAATTCGCGATTCTTGCCAGTTCTTATTTTTAGAAATGCTGCACTTTGTCTGGGACTAATGTGGACGAATCCACCGACTGCACACCCTCAAGGTACTTGGAAAGAGGCTTCATAAAAATATCAAGTTAAAGTGGCCCCTGGAATCTTGAGCCATGCAGAATAGACCTAGGAGTAAAAATAAAATCTTTCCACCAAATTTCAGGTAGGGACAGATGGAAACCTTCAGGAGATCGTACAAATAAAGGTTAATTTAGATGGACAGCACCAGGTGCTTTGGGTGGGAGTTGAAAGGAGACACGTTTTAGTTCAATATGAGGTCACCTCTCCAATAATCAGAGCCGTCAATGATGGACAGACCTTTTCTGGGGCTGCATCGCCGAGAATGATGTAGGACTTGGGAGCAAATGACCTCTAAGGCGACTCTAAGATGCACCCGTGACCTTGGGCTCATCATTTCCCCCTTTGGAGGGTCTGCTTCCTTATCTGCTAAATGACTGCCTTAGTCTAGGTATCTTCAAGGGGTCTTTAACAGCAATAAATTCTGAGAGTCTCTGATTCTGCAGGCAAAGATCCTCAAGATCCTCAGGGGTGGGGGCGGCATTTGGAAAGGAGCTGCAGACGTAATTAGTGATGGAAATGCGAGTCTCTAGCTGCCTCTGGATGTCGGAGTTTTCAGATTAAAACAAGGCTGAATCTTGGCTGAATGATTCCATTCCCTCCAGAGCAAATGGCAACCGCAGAACGTTGCAAAAAAAAAATCTGGCCTCGGTTGGAGAGCGAAAGGCAGATGAATTTGTTTGGGAGACAAAAGGCCGGGCAAGGAACGGTGCCTCCGGCAGCTGCTAGTCTTTTAGCCTCCCGGGTCCTCAGATTCTTCCTCTTTAACTGGGGATGAAAGTATCAACCTCACTGCCCGTGTTTTTCTGAGGATTAACAAAAGCGAATGACCGTAGCCTTCCTATGGGGTGGAAAACAGCCAAGAAAATAGGTTTGCGTTCAGGCACCCATGCTTGCTGGCTCTGTGACCTTGAGAGAATTACTTAACTCGCGAGCCTCCATTTTCTCATCTGTGAAGTGGGGGGACGGAAGCTCCTCCCTGGCAGGGGGTGAGGAACCTTGAGCCAAAGCACACGGGACACTTAGTACGTGGGGCGGCCAGTCTCGGGCCTCTAGCAAGGAGCCTTGTGGGATTCTACAGAGCAGACACATTCTACCGCGTCACAGGAACCGCACCGCGGCTGCGCTGAACCTGGCCATGACCCTTTTCCTCTTAACCGAGGATTCGGATGGGTGGCCTGGAGCCTCCCCAGCGGGGGATCTTAACTTAGTCTTGGGTGTCCGTGTGGTGCCAGCAGCTTGAAGGCAACATGAGGTAGTGGGTGGGCACCCAGGGGAGGGATTTGAGGAAGCTTGGGTAGAGCCCCCTGCTTGCCATGGCCACAGAGATTCCCCCATGCCCAGGCTACTCCTCGGGCCCTCTGGACACTCTTCAACCATAGGGTCAAGTGCAGCAGCTTTGCCTCTTCACACTCCGGCCTGCAGGTTTTTGGTGAGGGGGTCAGTCATCCAGGGCCCACACCTCTCAGATGGTTTCCTTTAGGCCCCCGGGAATTGAGCTTGCAGGGTCCTTAGGGACCCTCTGACCTGTCTCCCCAAATTTTCTCTGTCTTTTTTTTTTTTTCGCCGCGCTGCGCGGCATGTGGGATCTTAGTTCCCCGACCAGGGATCGAACCTGTGCCCCCTGCAGTGGCAGCGCGGAGTCTTAACCACTGGACCGCCAGGAAAGTCCCTGTCTCTCCAAATTTAACCCAAGCTTATTTAGGACCAAATCCATCTCCTGCTCTCCTGCTGTGCCTAGGGGTGATAGAGGGTAGAGGGTAGAGGGTGGGGGCAGTGTGTGTGTGTGTGTGTGTGAGTGTGTGTGTGTGTGCGTGTGTCAGCCAAGCCCCTACACATTGGAAGTAAGGAACTCCAAACCAATTCTTCTTTAAATGAAAGACTTTGTTCTAAAGCTGTATGAGACCAAGAGTCGGGGTCTTCAAACTAGCTATATTCTTCATAAGCTCTCCTGCCAAATGAGTTATTTGGAAGACTGAAGAATTCCCAGTGGCCAGAGAGAAGTTATGAAGATGAAAACTTGCATTTTAGATCACGAGGATTTTATTAATTTGTTCCTATTTTAAGCCACCGTACAAATACCCTTTGTATTGATCTCAGTGTGATGTACTGACTGAATAAATATGCCAGTTTCTACCAGGGAGCCGAACGGTATTTTTAACCTACTTTAAAATATGTGTTGTTTCCTATGGATTTTTTTTTTTAAGTTTAGAGTTGATTATGAAGGCACTTTCAATTTTAAAAAATTCTTCTTTCCAGAGAATACACATATATTTTAAACTATTAAATATAAAGCTTAATGGGGCAGATCATTATTTTTTTAAACTACAAATAAAGGTGGGAAAAAAGGTGAAATGATTTTTTTTTTTTTTTGCTATGGATACCATTATATTGGATAATACCACTATAACAAAGGGAATTTGAATATATAACTGAAATATATTCTTATACATATTTTTTCCTGATACCTGCCTATTTACCTAATTTAGCCTGTTTAGTGTATATAACACTGTGTACTTAATCAGGGCCCTGCCAGAAACTTCAGGATCTTAAAAAATTGAGGGAAAAAAACTCCCGAGAGCTGAAGCTTTTCACACACTGGCTGATAGGCTCCTCAAGATAATAAGGATACCATCACCATTTCATAGATAAGGAAATGAGGATGGGAGAAGGTCAAGGGCTTTTCAAGGGCTTTCAGCTGTTTCCCAGTAGTTTACCCCAAGTTCTTCTCTTTCCCTTTCTTCAAAATGGGGAGAGGGATCCCTTATGTCTCAAGGCCATTGGGAATATAACTGAGATGATATTTAAAGACTGGCATGAGTTCTTGTTTGGAAAGGCACTGAAAAACTAACGGCCACTGTAATTGTTATTTGTGACTCAGATGAAATCTCCTGGTTATGGAGAGAAATGCAAAATTTCCACCTTGTAAAATGATACCAACTATCGCTCTTGCTTTGTGAAGTGAGAAACCTCAGAAAATTCGGGACAGGAGACGAATGGGACTACCTACAGCTTCAGAGCCAGAGCTAAGAATGGGCTCAGAATCACAGAACCCAGCATTTCAGGAGACCCTGGTCTTGTAGTCTAACTGCCGGCTGGGAGCATGAATCCTCCACAGGTCCCTCCCTGTGACGGGGAGCTCACAGGATGGCCTGTCCGTCTCCGAGTGGCCGACTGCTGGAAAGTCCTTCCTAATTTTGAGCTGAAACCTGAGGGGGGGGAAGTGGGACCGTCTCTGCCCAGGATGCGTTGCTGCCTGAAGTGTCGTTCTCTAGGACAGCCCTGCCTCCTTCTCCCGAAGTCCCAGGGGACGGGGGTTACCTGAAGTTGTAGCCTGGGGAGACGCTGCTCTTCTCAGAAACGCTGTCGAGCCGGGTGAAGGAATATTTGGGGATGCACTGGTCCCAAGCCTTGTCCAGGTCGCACACCCAGCCGATCTTAATGCCCAGAACTCCTCCCTGGATGGAGAAAGGGGGCAGATGTGAGTCCTCCCACAGCCCCCGACTCCCGGTCCTCGGTCGGAGTGGAGTGGGTCCCGGTGTGGGGGGGTGCATGTCATGACAAATGGACAAGTGATTTCTTTTCATTCTCCAGGTGGAGGACAGAGGTCGGGAGAAAGAAGAGCGGTCTGTCACATGTTGCTTAGTAAAGAAGTTCTGTAGTTCAGGGTGACAGCCCTTGAGCCTCTAAATCCTGTTTTTGGTGCCTTTAGTCCCTTAGCTACAACCCAGGAAGCCACAGATCCACTTTCCCACAGTGTAGACCTCCTCGGAGATGTGAGGCCTCTGCCCGCAGGTGAAGCATGAAGACAGGAATGGGAAACTGAGGCTGGGCGGGAGGCAAGACCACTCAGGGCAGGTGTGGGTAGGACAGGCACAAAGCCGGTCGCAGGCCTGGGATGCCCCCACCAGGTGGCGCTGCCACAGGCAGCTCCTCTTCCCCAGTAGCCGCTCCCCCTGCCCGAGGGCCCCCAGGCCGGGGAAGGGAAGAGTGGCTCGTTCCTCACCGTGCTGGCCAATTTGGCAAAATCCTGCCCCGCGAACTTGACCACATCTCCCACCCGCAAGATGGGGCAGAAGGGGGCCTTGTCGGGGTGGAAGCGGCATGTCTTCAGGTCGGCGGCAGTCAGGCTGGGAAGGAGGTTTCCCCTGGGGAGGAGAGGGCAAGGTCCAGGGTTAACGCGAGGACAGTCACGCTCGGATTTTCCTCTAGCCGTCAGGAGCCTCGGGGCCGCCGCTCTCTTGGACACTCGCCTTCTCCCTTCCCTCTGCCCCTACATCTTTCTGGTGATTACCCCTCCCTCCCGTAGAAGGTTCTGTGTGCCGGGGCTCCCAGAGGGCAGGAGTCTTTGCCCTTGGCTCCTCTGTTGTGCCCGCCTTGTGCTTTGCATGTGGCCGACACCCACCCAGGAGTCGCCAAATGGGGAAGTCACTGAAGAGGGGCTGAACTAAGAGAAAAAGGACACCCACACTGGGCTTGAGGTGGGGAGAAGAGAGATGGTAGGGGCGCCTCTGGCCCCACCTTTGGAGGCGTCCGAGTTCCAGGCCCAGGTTCAGCTTGTCCCTCCCCTGCTCTGAGCAGAAGCCCCCGTGGGTCCCGAGCCCCAGGGCAGGAGGCTGGCAGAGAAACTGGCCCCAGAGTCCACCCTGGGGAGGTTGGGAATAGGAGCCCCGGGAAGCTGGGGGATGGGGAGGAAGGGGTGTCTCCCCTCCTGGGAAAGGGAGGGGGAGGGTGGGGTGGCAGCATTGCTTCTAGGTTTTAGGGAGGGAGCTTGAACTCACTTCTCAAAGTTGAAGAGGGGGAAACGGATGCTGTTCTTGATGAAAATAGTGAAGTTCTCAGCTTCCATCATGACAGGCCTGTGGGCGAGAGCAGGAGGTCTTAGCGCCTTGGGAAGAAGAGGGGAAACAGGAGGAGCTTTCATCCCAGGGACCACCTTCCTGGGAGCATCTCCCAGTGGGCACTGCCCGCCCTGGGAGTGGACAGTACTGGGGGTGCCCAGAGATGCAGAGCGCCCCCTGCTGGCAGAGCAGAGCTGGGGTGGGTCCTCTTCCCGCCTGCCCTCCTCGGGTCCTTACATCTCCACCGTGTCCACCTCGGTGGGGCACCAGCCCTGGATCTCACAGGTCCGGAGCTCAGAGCTGTAGTTCACGCAGCGGCCCGTGAGGATCCCTGCGAGGGTGGAGCCAGAACTGCTAGATGCACGCCTGGCCCTTCACCCCTTCCTCCCCCCACCCCTCCATCAGGGACGCCCCCCCCCCCCACAACGCACACAGGGACCCCGCAGGTGGAGGGAGAGGACAGGCAGGGCCAGGGACTGGGGGTCCGTTAGCCCTGCAGGGCTCTCCCCTCCTCACCTCCTGAGCCCTAGACAAGCCAGAGGGAGGTGACAGCCCTCCCCTCACACGTTCCAAGCCCCAGTCTCCCTGAAGACCCCATCACCACTTGCTCTTTCTTGCCTCTGAGCCTTTGCTGCTTCTGTTGCTTCTGCCTAGAATGCCCTTTTCGAAGCTTCTCTATCCTGCCAAATCCTACCCATCCTTTAGGGCCCATCTCTAGGAAGCCATCTGGGGTCACCCACCAGGAACCAATCTCTCTCCCTCCCTGCCCCGGGGTCCCACAGTACCTCCGTGACAGCACTTGCCACCTCATGGCACACCTGTCTGCAGCACCATCCCTGGCCTGGGAACTCTGGGGGCAGCCCCGCTGGGCTGGCCCACAGCGGGCATCCATCAGTGCTGGCAGCGTGACATGGAACAGGCCAACTCCCACCCCCTCCCTTAGGGTGGCCTCTCCCCTGGGGGGATGTGCTGCCTCCAGGGCCCCACTGACAGTGCGGGGCAGTGAGGGGTGGGGAAGGGGCTGCACTCACCCACCCCTGGGAAGCGCTCGGGCCCGCACTGGCTGTCTGACACACAGCGGAACTTCTCCTCGCTCTGCGGGGAGACAGGAGCGTGCAGGACCCGCACTGGCTCCTGGGGGGGCGGGGCCCGCCCATCGGCGGCCTCTGGAGGGTGGAGGTCCCCGGACACAGCTCCAAGGCTGGGCCCTGGGCCTCTGCTCACACCCTCACCCCCCCCCCCCACCATGCTGTCCTCCCCTCACCTCTGGGCAGAATCCTTGCATCTGGTTTTCGGTTACAATCATCTTTGTGATTATGACAAAGACGGAGGTGCCCTTGGGAGGAGGAGAAGGGAGAGGAAAAATGCAACAGTGCTAATTCTGTTATCCCCACTGTACAGACGAGGAAACCGAGGCTTGGACTAAGAAATCTGGCCAAGGTCACGGGGCTAATAAAAGGCAGAGGCGAGGTCCAAGCCAGGCTCTTTCCACCCACCCACCCACCCACCTGGCCCTTCTTGCTCCCTCTGTGGGTTGTCCTTGATTTCAGGACAAGTTGAGCCAGGGCTACAGAGAAACCCAGCCTCCCCGATACCTAGTGCTGCCTAGTGGGAAGGCAGGCCCAAGCCCCCAACACCTCCCAGACGCTGGGGAAGGGGTTCTCTGGATCACCGATGCCACAGAACCTGGTCTGGGAAACCCATTGGCACTCTCCTTGTCTTGCCCTCTCCCCTTCAACCTTCCCAGTGTCTGGGCACCCACAGCGCCCCGGGGCAGGTAGGGGGACCCTACCTGGGGTGGGGTCACATAATCAGACACGTCCATGACTCGGTTGGCATAGTGTCCAAAGCCCTTCACCTTGGTCACCACCGAGGACTCAATGGCTGTGTCCCGCACCTGGTACGCCTTCTCGTGCAAGAAAACCCACCTGGGCAGGAGAGCAGGGGCGGAGAGCAACAGAGGAGGGGCTAGACCCTTCACACAGAGGCTGGGAGAGGTCCCCTTCCTGTCAACATCAAGAGGACATGGGGTGCCTGGCAGGGGGCATGGGCCCTGCGAGTGAGCCCTGGGTTGGCTTAAACTCATGTTTCTCTACCTTTCCCCTCACTTCCTCCTTAAAGAGCCCTTTTAGACTTTTTCCCTAATTGTACCCCCCTGGAAATTTTAATACCGTAGATATCATTTATGTACTGTTTGTGTTTTTGTGCTTTATACATAAAAAGAGTGAGTTTACTTTTTATTCTCCAAGAACCAATTTTCACCCCTCTTGAGAACACACTGTCTTTCCCTCTTTGGCTGGCATCTGGACAGAGAAGGGAGAGGATCATAGGCCTCTGGCTCTGTGCATCCCAGGCTTTGTTCATGGCTGTATCCTAGGTGCTGGCACATAGTAGGTGTTCAGCAAACAAGTCAGTGAAGGCCCTGGGAGCTGGGCGCTTCGCAGAGGCTCCGTCTGTGCAAGGGTCGGGTGAGAAGGGCCAGAGGAGGAAAGGAGGGGCCTTGCCAAGCCTTCACCTGGCAGGTAAAGGGAGTCGGGTGGGAAGGGAGGAGGGGGCCTCTAATCTTATTCGTTGGATTCTGCTGCCACCCAGTGGGCATTTACCTGTACTGGCTTCTCCCTGCAGCTTCAAGCCAGCGCGGGACCACGTGGATCAGGG
Source organism: Balaenoptera borealis (assembly GCF_965194805.1). Taxonomy (NCBI): domain Eukaryota; kingdom Metazoa; phylum Chordata; class Mammalia; order Artiodactyla; family Balaenopteridae; genus Balaenoptera; species Balaenoptera borealis. The sequence goes on from NC_138868.1 coordinate 12,616,738, forward strand.
AGGGGCCCCTTCCCTTCTTCCCTCCAAGCCTCCCCCAGCAGCAAGAAGGGCCTGCCGACACATCACTTGTTTCCCTCTGCGTTTCCGCGAGGTGCCCACCTTTCCACGTGAAATCACCCATCACAGCCCTCGAGGCTCAAGCCACTCTCGGCCTCAGAACCACGCGGGGCCTCAATACTTGCTCCTGACAGCACGTGGGGAGGCACATTCACTGTCCCCGCTGTGCAGACGAGAAAACCTCTTCAAATGTGTTTGGAAAGTGCTGCGTATGCTCAGCTTTGGGGAAACACTGGTGGCATCTCAGGGAATCTAGGAGCGCACTTTTGGAAATGGGGGGGTTAGGGCCATTTTCTGATGCTAACCAGGGTGGTATCTGGCTGCAGAACTCCAGCGGACGAAGTTGAGTGGCAGAAACGGAGACCGTGGCACAGAGGAGACAAAGCTGGGGGAGGCTCCCAGGCTGGGAAGCGGTGAGGGCAGCTCGCAGGCTGACCCAAGGAGTTTATGAGGAGGGGTTAGGACATCAAGCCCAGGAGTTTTCTGACCTCTGGGGCCCCCTGATGTTGGCAGATGCAGAGGGGAGCAGCTCCCGGGTCGTGCCGGGGTCACGGTCACTTGTGGGGTCCTGCTGATGGGAACACAGGCTGACGTTTGCAAGCGGCTCCTCGTTCCGTTTTCAGAGAGAGGGTTCAGAGTCATCCCCCCGTTGGGGCTTCCCTCAGGCCCCTGAATTCTGAATGCTGTCTCGAGTGGGAGAGAAAGGCTGGTCACAGCCAGCCTGGCAGAGGGCTCCTAACCTGTCACCTGTTTTACGGTTGCTGCCTTATCCCAGGCAGCGTTCTGAGTAATGCACCGTTAAGACTTATTCGCCTGCTTGTAAAACGCTCCCGGGAACGCCACGCCTCCGTGGAAGTCCGCCGTGCTTTACTTCCCTAGCACTTTTCTTCTGTTTTTTAACTGGGAGGGGTTTCATCAAGGTCTCCGAAGGGAGTGTGGCTCCCATAAACATCCCACCTGCCGTCTAACGTCCTGGCAGAAGGGAAGGGAGCATCGCTATTACGGAAAACGGTGAAGTCATCCAAAAGAGCGCCACCAGCTCCCGGGCTGGGGCCCTTGGAGTGAAGGGAGGGAGGTTGCAGCGGGAGCACCTTTGCCGCTGCTGCGCCCTCACCCGGGTGGGAGCCACAGGTGCCACACACCCTTCTGGAACCTCCGTGTGCCTGGCCACGGAACGGACACTCCTCCGAGCGTTGATCAGTGAAATGGTCTCCTGGGGCCCCTCCCCTGTCCTTAAAGTCTGGTCACATTCAGAACTCTGAGAAGCAGAGTTCAGATGGTTGTTTATCACTGTATAATCAACACAGCACGCGGAGTGCTGTACGTGTTGAGGATTCTTTGAATCCTTACTCACAACCCAACGAGTCACCTGTGTTATTATCCTCATGCTACAAACGAAGGAACCAAGGCACATAGCAGTGTGCTAACTCGCCAAGCTGGCGTGCGGGTTCCAACCCCGGCAGACGGCTGCAGAGCGGCTCACGGCCACCCCGGGGGGTCCCCAGCTGTGTTCCACGCAGGGCCTGGCCACAGCTGGCCCCCTGAACTGGCCCCTGGTTCTCGTCCTGCTGGCCCTGCCCCATCACCAGGGACAGCACCTCCTAGCTCAGGAGAGTCTCAGGAGGAAGAGCCCAGGGCTCGAGGGACAATTAACCAGCCTCTTTCCTCCTCCTCCTCCACCCTCATGGCTCCTTCTTGGGCCCAGTCGGGAGGTGAGGCCACATCAGAATTCTCTCTTCGAGTTAAATAACAAGCGGAAGCGTTTCAGTGGCACCGGGGGCCCGAGGACATCATCAGGGCAGCTCAGGATAAGGGGATACTTCATTTCCAGAAGAGAGGGACTGAGTCTGTCTCCAGAGGCCAGGGCTGAGGAGATGGGGCAGGACTGAGCCTTCAGTTCTTGGCATTTACTCTGCTGCTCTGACTTGTTTTTCTCTCGCGTTCCTGGTTCATTATTTATAGAGCGGAAGGCGGGTGGCAACTCCTTGGCAGGTGGGATGTGCAGGAAGGAGGCCAGAGCAGCGTCCCAGCACCCTGCTGTCCAGCCCGCCCCGGGAGTCAGGGAGGAGGCCGGGGAGGGCGTGTGTGTGCGTGTGTGTGCGGGGAGCAGAGGGGTCTCTCAGGAAGGTGTGAGCTGGGCCGAGCGAAAGGGGGACATGCGGGGAAATCTGAGAAATAACAACTGTCACCATCTTCCTGAGTCACCCGTCCCAGGCAGGCACTGGCTTATGTCACCTCCCCTTCCCAGGACTCTCGGAGGGGGCATTCCTACACCCATTTTCCAGATATGGGGACTGAGACGTAGAGACGTAAAGTGACCTGTCCAAGCTCCGCTCCTGTTGGTGTCAGAGCCAGACTTCTAACCAGGTCTCCCCTTCACGGGGCTGCGGTGAGGGGGCAGGGGACACAAGAATGAAAACCACTCCTCTCTCCTGACCTGCAGGAGGGGTTTCAACACTTCTTCCCACCATAAGGCACCTGGTGTGCCGTCCAGGTGGCTCAGGGGCTACCTTGGGCTGAGAGGAGGGGTGGGGGCCGAGAAGGTGGGATTCCACGCCCCCCTCTTTAAACTAGAGGGGCTCCCCCTTTTAACTGCTTTGCACGTTGAGCTACATAAGATTTTACACGAGGCTGAATATCATGAATCAAAGTGCATGGCTGTGCAGATGGGCCTCGTAGGGGGAGGAACAGGGCGGGAAGAGCAGGGTTGGGACAGGTCAGGGGCGCCATCAACCTCCACAGGCCCTTCCCACGGATGGAGCATCAAAGGGCCGGGAATGCCCTCCCTGCTGGTTTCCAGGAAGGTGGCTTCCCTGGAAACCAACCTCAGGCCGAGCGCTGCCTGCTGCTTCTGGGGACTCAGGCCCCAGGGATCTTCTTCCTCCACCTCAGGGGCCCACAGGATACAGGAAGGGGGTGGCCTCTTAGGAAGTCCCACCCCCAGAGGAGACTGGGCATTATGACCTGGGCCTGAAAAGAGAACGTGAGAAACACCTGTAAGTCCTGGCCTCTCGTGTGTGGGTGTGTGTGTGTGTGTGTGTGTAGTCGAGTAGGTGGTGTGTTGCTGTGTGAAATGGTTGGCTCATGTCACATACGTCCTAGGTAAAGCTGTGCATCTGGTCTACCTGGCTGGGCTCATACAGAAGAGATTCAAGTTAAGCATTAACATCAAAGCACTAAAAATCCTTTCAGATTCTCTTGAGTCTAAGCCATGATCATCTCTCTTCTCAGGACTGCATGGACCCTTAACAGGTTTTCCTGTATCCACTTCTACCCACTCCAATCCTTGGTGTATCAGCCAGAGCAATCTTCCCATCTCTCTCTCTCTCTCTCTCTCTCTCTCACACACACACACACACACACACACACACACACACACACACACACACACAGGTTAAAACGCATCAGGAGCTTCCCATCCACGTCCATTACTCTTCTGTAAAAACGAAAGATCTGAGGGTGTCTGAAGTCTGGCCTCTGCCTGTGACGGCACTCCCATCTTACGCCATCCTCGCCTTTGCTCTCTCTGCTCCAGCCACAAAGACCTTGCCTTCCCCGCGTTTGCCAGGCTCTTTCTCTTTGCAGAGCTGGGTTTCCCTGCCTTGAACCCCCTTCCTTCCCTTCCTTCACCTGGGTTGCTTCTACTCATCCTTCAGCTCTCGGCTTCAATGTTACGTCTCCAGAAAGCCTTTCCTTACTTCCCCGACCGGGTCAAATTCCAACACCTCTGCACTAGTGGCCCTCCTAGCTCTGTGCGGCCCTTCTTCAACCCTCAGCCACAGCTGGAATGTTACGTTTGCTTGTGGAGATGATTTGATTAATATCCGTCTCTAGCACCGTGACCTCCAGCGCGTACAGGAAGGGCGATGACCCTTCCTGCTTTCGCCCACTGCTCTCCCCTCGGTGCCTAATGCCTGTCATGAAGAGACGCCTGATACATTTTTTGCTACATTCATGACAATGGGTTCGTGCAGCCCTAACAGTGCATGGGCTCATGTGCACAAAGATGGGGCTCAGGCCAGGGGCCGGGCCAAAGAGCGCACTGACGTAACTGCCAGGCACTGCTCTGTGGGGAGCTGTCAGGCCGGGAGATCGATGGGGTGGGATATCCAGACGCCAAAGAGCCTCGCACGCCCGCCCCAGCAGGCTGGGCTCCAGCACTGAGGATGGAGCATCAGACTGGATCAGGATGAGGGAGAGACAAGGGCAGTGGCGGGGGCGGGGGTGGGGGTGGCGGAGCCTGCTGTGTCTACCCTCCATCAGTCTCCTGCCTGGAGCCCACGGAGCCAAGCCAGGCCGGAATGTGCTGAGGCAGCTTTTGCGCTCACCTGGACCAACGTACCATTTTGCGGCTATAAACAACACAGCCTCACATATACATGGGAACAGGGAGCCTTGAAGAAGCAGCTTTGCCCCAGGCGCTGGACATGCAGCTGGGGAACATCTGCAAACATCACATCTTGTGAAACCACAAAGTTGGAAGGGAACTTCATTTAACGCCGTTTAATCCTACCCCAAAGCTTGAATCCCTCCTCTAATGTCTCCGAGAGGAGCACCGGTTGTCTAGCCTTGCCTACAACGTCCACGGAACGGAGCCCACTGCCTCTCACCCAGCATGTGGAGCAAAAAAAATCCCTTAATCCACGTCTGTCCACCTTTCCAGGCACACCCTCACATGCTACCCGGCCTCGCAGACCAGCGGGTTCACTCTCGCAGCGCCCGCCCACATGCACACAGGTCTCCTTTGATTTCCTTGCGTTAACTCCTGACGGTCATCAGTGGCTTCCTGTCTCACACACACAGAACTGTTGTTGTCTCAGGGAACAGCATGAGCCTAGAGACCCGCATGCCAGCAAAGAAAATCCCCGAGGTTTCTGCCCAGCTTTCCTAATGCAAATGACCACAAGAAGGACAGAACCTGTGTTTTCCCCCGGCCATTGTCTGCTCCATGAACCTCTGTGCATATATATCTGTGTGTGTGTGTGTGTGTGTGTGCGGGGGGGGGGGGGTGTTTGGACCTTGATGGCTCTTAAGCAACTCCCAGGATGGGTTCTAGGGTACAAAGTCAGGTAGAGGTAGGGAATTTATGCTTCCTGACAAAAGGGAGCATTTCTGGATTCTTGAGGGGAGTCCTTACATCATGTTCAGAAAAGCCACTTCTCTCCGCAGTAACTCTCCCCTTGAGTGGCATTTGCACCTGTGTTTCTCCCCACCCCTCCCCAGGGACAGAGGCCCTCACCCAATGCCCTGCTTTGTCCTGCCCTCCAAGAGAGAGGGCTTCTCCCCTTCCAGGTTCTCTCAGCATCTCTCCCTGCCAGACAGGTGTTCCTCATTCCACAGCGGGTCCGTTCTCTCCTTCCCCCTCTGCCATCCACCTGGTCAACCCGTCACCATCTCCCTTGTCTCAGCGCCTTCCCTTCCCCTTCCCTGGCTGCCCTGTCTTTCTGAGACCCCCGAAGAGTTGACTGAGGGGAATGGAAAGATGTGTGTGTGTGGGGGGCTCTGTCTGTTCTCTGGCTTGGGGCGGGGGGAGATGAGAGAGGGGAGGGGAGCTGGTCACTTGGGACCTCTCCTGGTGGAGGGTGGTGCAGGGGCAAGGGCTCCCCTCCTTGGGGTGTGTGCCTAGAGGCCACTGCCCAACTCCGGAGGATTTACTGGGAAAAAGAACGCATCTGGGGATCAGATCCCCGATGGCGGCAGCAGAAGCCAGTTTCTGGGACGTGGCCCCATGGAAGAGACTGTGGGCCCCGAGAGGGGAGAAGCTCAGGCAGCTGGGCAGCAACACCGAGGGGAGGACAGGGAGGACAGGACGCCGGGAAGGCCTCCTTCTTGGACCTGAGGGCCACAGACTCACCCCACGAAGTAGGAGATGATCAGAAGCTGAACGGCGCGGTTGATGATCCCAATGGTCCAGCTCTTCACAACCACCGACTTGGTGGTCTCGTAGGTGAAGAAATCTGAGATGCAGTTCATGCTGAGAGAAGGACCCCTCAGAAGAGACCCGATGGTGGCCTCAAGAAGGAGAGGTCATAGGGATGGGGAGACAAGAGATGGAGCCCTGGAGGGGGCAGCTTAGAGGGTCTTGAGGAATGGGGAGCCTGTCCCTTTAAGTCGGGCCACCCTAGCCCAATGCTCTCAGCCTTTCTCTGCTCTTGACACTCTGGGCTGCCAAGAGTCCAGGGCCAGGGTGGCGGACCCCCTTTTTGTTCGTCTCCACCCCACTCCCCCGTGATGTCATGGCAGGGGTGGGGTCTCCAATCCCAGGCTCCTGATTGCCCGGGATGCATCTGGCTACGGCCCTCTGGGACTCATGTTTTATCTGCACTCTGTCTACCGTTTCTGTTCCGTTCTCTTATGCTGCATCTTCAGCCCGGCTCACCAGCTGCTTCATGCTCTCCTGAAAGCCCCTTGCAATATCCCACCCCCCAGCCACCTAACAGCCTGCTTGAGCTGAGTATCCCCTTCATTCCTGAGCGTCTTCCTAAAGCTGCTCGATTCTACAGCCATCCCCTCCTTTCTCGAGTTGCCACTAATAGCATGGGTCACGGGGAGGGGGTCTCTTGGTCTCCTGGGAAGGTGTGATTAAAGAGTCCTATAGTTCCCATTTCCTGCTCATGTTGGCAGTGGCTGAAGCTCTACCTCTAACACTGCATTATCATACTGGGTTTTTTTTTGGGTTTTGTTTTACTGTCAGTTTACTTATCTGAATCATTTGTTAGATTACATGGTCCTGGAAGGCTGGCGCTGTTTCCATCTTGTTTACTAGTTTCCTCAAATCTTATCACTGCGTCAGAGCTCAATACATATTTATTGAATCTAGTTGAATTTATGTTGCTAGATAGTGCGGTAACAGCCATTACCCAGAGGTTAAAGTTATGAGTTCAGGGAGCAACAGAGCATTCACGTTGTCTCTTGTCCCAGGATCGAGTTAGCAAGCTGGTGTAACAGTAGGTCAGATTGTCAGAGAAATCTTGAGTTTAAATATTCTGTCCTGATGTCTTCATACACAACACATATTATCACTCATTCTGAATGTAGGGTCACGGTGAGGCTGACAGAGGAGAACTAGACTGCGGTAAGTAGATTTGGATTCTTAGTCTTCAGCTTTGTTGCCCACTGAGACCCTGGGCCACTCCTCTTAGGGCCTCAGCTTTCCCATCTGCAAAAGGAGGTTGGAGCAGACGAACCCAAACATGTCTTCCAGGTCTGGCCTCCTCTGATTTTGCAAGATGCACCCTAGGACTATATAAGGGGGGGCCTGGCTTCTGCAATCCCAGGCTGATGTGATTTCAGATCAATTCCGGCTCCATGGTGAATCTGACACCAGCACTTGAACTTGATACTGCCGCTGGCCAGCCCCTTCCAGGCGACTCACAACTTGCAGTTACTGATGTTAAGTTTTTGGGTGCAGTGAACTCATTTCAAAATGGATCCAATCCCATGTGACAGGGGAGGGCAGTACAGTCACAGAGACACCAACAGCCGCATTCTCACAGAAGGCAGTGGGAGGGGTCATTTCTCTCCACAACTCATGAAATATTTTCCTTCTGGTCCCGCAGACTCCTTTCTACTCCACGAAACCACGATTGTGTAGGAGAGGACACACATCATTCCAACACGTACATACGTATTTGTGGAGAGTCTGATAAAATACAACTACACAATTTCTCTTTAAAACCTAGTCATCCCCTGAAGTGTCTGTAATTTTTAAAGAGCCCGACGCGCTCCCACTTTCTGGTCGGATGCCAAGCGGGTGGGACTTCAGCGCACCCCTCTTCCCTCAGGTCCTCCAGCGCCGACGACGCTCTATGTGACCGCCGCTAAGGCGGGCCGGGCTCGCATCTCTCTAGCCAGCTCGTCTGCTCTATGGTTTGTGCTGGGCTTCCGGTGGCGGGACGCTGGGCCGCGCACGCGGGAAAAGCCTCCCCAGCGTCCCCCCCCTCCCCCGCGTCCCCACCCCCGCTCCGCGTCCCCCAGCGCGCCCACTGCCCGCACCCGGGCCGTCGCGAGGCGACAGCTTGAGAAGGTGGGTGGTCGCCGTCCCCGTTCCCCAGGAGGGCGCGGGCCCTGCTCCCCCGCGGGATGCGCGTGATGGACCATTCCGCGTTGGAATCCACGGGCAGCGGGCGAATCCATTTTAGGGGGAGGGGAGAACTGTGGGTCCGGGACCGCGTCGCGGTGGGGGCTCCGGGAGGGAAAACCCTGCACTCTGAGCTGGGTTGGGGCGCGGGCGAGGTGCGGCCTCCCGGGCAGGCCCTGGGGCTCCGCTGCTTGTTGCCATGGCGCCCGGTGGAGTGCCCAGAGCGGGTGTCTGGTTGGGATGCAAGCGCTACTTCAGGCAGGCCTGGTTCTTCAGCCCGGGCTGGGCCTGGCCCCTGGAGTTCGGCAGAGTCGGCCTGTAGGTTCCCAGGCAGAGGCGATCTTGAGACATCCCAGGCACAGCAAGGGTTGCCCCTTGGCTCCATCCGTAGGCAGAATGAGGTGTTGTCCTTTGTACTTATTTATCTCCCTCTCGAATTCAGATTCCCAATCTGCCGTGTATCTGCACACCTACCCAGGAGTTGGGGCCCAGCTCCCAGTTGAGGCCAGCAGCGGCAGGTCAGCATGGCAGAAACACTGGAGTTCAACGACGTGTATCAGGAGGTGAAAGGCTCCATGGTAAGAAGGGTTTGGGTTTTTAATACAGGTGGAGGGAGGGAGGCGGAGTAGACGTTTTGTTTACTAACAAGAGCTTGTCTTGATGATGGAGCAATATCATCAACGTAGCGACTTTGGAAAAGGAGTCAGTGTTACCTCAACAAGAAGCAATACTGAGAGAGTACAAAAATTATACAGTGTTACAAGTGGAAGGGACCACACCTGCTGCTCAGCCCTGCATCCCTAAACTGAGGGCCTGCAAGGGTTCTGGATGCCAGGGCCAGGATTAGAATCCACATTTTCTGGCTACTTGTCTCTTACTGGCTCTCACCCCTTTAGCTGTTGCTCCTGCGTTGCTATCTGGCCAGCCCAGAAGGGGTGCTGGGTGGGACTGACCCTGGTCTGCACCGTGTGCTGTTCCCGTGCATTTGGACCTGTTTTTCCAACAGAATGATGGTCGGCTGAGGTTGAGCCGCCAGGGCATCATTTTCAAGAATAGTAAGACCGGCAAAGTGGACAACATACAGGCTGGGGAGGTGACGGAAGGTATCTGGCGCCGAGTAGCTCTGGGCCACGGACTTAAACTGCTCACAAAGAACGGACACGTCTACAAGTACGACGGCTTCCGGGAGTCGGTGAGGTGTCCTGTTGTCATAGCCCCCTTTTTACTGTGGCGTCTTCTTGATTTTTAACTTTCTAGAGAGAAGTGGGGCTCCTTTTTCTGATAACCATGTAAATGCTAGTTTGGGCTCCTTAGTGCAGGACCATTGAAGCTATTAAGCATTCAGTGTTCAGCTTTGGGTGTCAGTCTTGGGAGTTTCTTTGTGCCTTGACTCCGGAAGTTCTTCTACTGTTTTGATTTTTTTGGTGGTTTCTGCCTATTGCCTCTATCCAGGTTCAGGGTCTTACCTGATGCTTTAGTTTGGGTTTTGTTTTTTCATTTTGAACTGCTTGAGTTAAAGACTTCATCTTCATTTCTACTTTCACTAAAGCAATACCTGTACAAAGTCAGAAAACCATTGTGAGGTGCATAGCCAGGAATGTCAGTCCTTTTACTCCTCCCCCAGCCTGAGAGCCGGTCCCCAGAAACAACCTTTTTCAAAAGCCTTTTAAACAACTTTATAGCTGAGACTTTAAGTCAGTATGGATTTCTGATAAAAGGTATATTGGGTCAGTTTCTCAGAAATAGATAATCCCAGAACGTTCAAGTTTGTGTTAAGGCCACTGGGGTTTACTGGGCTTGTTCTCTCCCCTCTACCCACAGGAGTTTGAGAAACTCTCTGATTTCTTCAAAACTCACTATCGCCTGGAGCTCATGGAGAAGGACCTCTGTGTGAAGGGTTGGAATTGGGGAACAGTGAAGTTTGGTGGTGAGTCCTGTGGAAGATTGAGGTCTCGGGGGAGAAGGAAGGATGAAGGGTTTCAGTCTTTAGCTTGTTTTACTCTCTTACTGCCACTGTTTCTGATTTCCTGTCAGTTTGTAATTTATCATGTACTTAAATCGAGGACCAACGGTGTATCAGGCACTGTGCCTGGTCCCTGGGGTACAGTATTAACAAAATAGCCTCAGTGCCCTGTCCTTAGGGAACGTATAGTCTGGTGGGAACGTAGTTTACGCAGAGCCAAGGGAAGAGCTTGTGGCTTGATACGCCTTTTCCCCACAGGGCAGCTACTTTCCTTCGACATTGGCGACCAGCCGGTCTTCGAGATACCTCTCAGCAACGTGTCCCAGTGCACCACAGGCAAGAATGAGGTGACACTGGAATTCCACCAGAATGACGACGCAGAGGTCTCTCTCATGGAGGTGCGCTTCTATGTGCCTCCCACCCAGGAGGACGGCGTGGACCCCGTTGAGGTGAGGCCTTCCCCAGTTGCCTTGGGAGCAGGTGGTGTGGAGCAGGCCCCAGATAGCCCAGGGGCGGGGTCTCTGCTGCTTGATTACCAGTGTGTGCTTTTGCAGGCCTTTGCCCAGAATGTGCTGTCGAAGGCGGATGTGATCCAGGCCACCGGAGACGCCATCTGCATCTTCCGGGAGCTGCAGTGTCTGACCCCCCGAGGCCGTTACGACATTCGTATCTACCCCACCTTTCTGCACCTGCACGGCAAGACCTTTGACTACAAGATCCCCTACACCACAGTGCTGCGTCTCTTTCTGCTGCCCCACAAGGACCAGCGCCAGATGTTTTTTGTGGTAAGCAGAAACCGCTGGGGGTGCATTGCCCTGGGTTTTGCCCGAGTCTTTAGTAGACGTATCTCACCAGTGTTGAGTTCGTCAGCACGTTCTTGTGGAGCACTGACTGGTGCTGAACTCGGTCGGCTCTTCCTTCCCAGATCAGCCTGGATCCCCCCATCAAGCAGGGCCAGACCCGCTACCACTTCCTGATCCTCCTCTTCTCGAAGGACGAGGACATCTCCTTGACTCTCAACATGAATGAGTGAGTGTGTCCCTGGCCCAGGCAGGAGGCAGGTGTGCCAGCAGCAGGCAGCAGTGCTCGTGACCACGTCTTCCTGTTTGCAGGGAAGAGGTGGAGAAGCGCTTTGAGGGGCGGCTCACCAAGAACATGTCGGGATCCCTCTATGAGATGGTCAGCCGGGTCATGAAAGCACTGGTGAACCGCAAGATCACCGTCCCAGGCAACTTCCAAGGGTGAGAGTGCAGGCCTGGGCCCGTGGCCTGCTGGGGATGGGCTGTGCCGTGTCTCCGTGGTAAACCTGTCCTGGGATGGGAATGCGGCTCTTTGGAGGCCTGGTTGGGTTGTAGCTTGATGGTGTCAGTTGCCCCCATCATAGCAGCTTAGTGAGGTTTACTCACTTGAGGGCCTGAGCACACACTGTGCCGCCTGCTGCTGAGGCGGCACTGACTGAGCTCCCTGCACCTTCCACCAGGCACTCGGGGGCCCAGTGCATCACCTGCTCCTACAAGGCCAGCTCGGGACTGCTGTACCCACTGGAGCGGGGCTTCATCTACGTCCACAAGCCACCCGTGCACATCCGCTTCGATGAGATCTCCTTCGTCAACTTTGCCCGCGGTACCACCACCACGCGTTCCTTTGACTTTGAAATTGAGACCAAGCAGGGCACTCAGTATACCTTCAGTAGCATTGAGAGGTGAGAGTCTCTGCCCGCCACTTCCTGGGCATCCTGGTGCTGACCCAGCCTCGACCGGGAAGGCTGGCATGGCCTGGGGTACTCTTCAGGGTTGGGACTCTTCCCTGACTCTTCAGGCCTTGAGCAGAATTTTTCTATTGCTTCCTGGAATTTGGTCCTCCTCTTCGGAGTGCTCAGGCTTTGGCAGCCTCTCCATTGCTTTCTTTCTGTACTTGAAAAAAAAGTCGTTCTCCGTATTACGAAAGCTCTATGTGTTTGGTACTAGCCCTTCCTCTCCTCCACTCCCCCCATGATGGAAATGCTATCTCCCTCTTTCCTGGAATGAGCTTTGTGCCCGAGAACACGGCAGCTAATGTTTATTGAGTGCTCGCCGCGGGCTAAACGTTTTACGGACATCTTCACACTTAATCCTCATAACAACCCTGAGAAGTATGAGATACGGACCAGTAAAAAGATGAACACATCCCCTCCGCCTGCATCCTCCCCTTGCTCTGTGCGTATTGGTAAATAGGTGCACCTCCCTCCCCGCCTTTTATTTCCCAGAACTCTTGAGACCATGTAGGTTTCCTTCAAGGCTAGTGCCTGACTCTTTCTTCCTGCCATCTTCCGGGAGCCTCTGAGCTGTTGGGTTGGATAGTGCGGTCAAGAGCTCCAAGCCCCACAGTCTGTCCTGGCCCGGGGGTGTCAGGACAACATGGGGTCCACCCCTGTGTTGGCCCTGCCTGTCTAGTAATGTGGTGCGTCTCTCCTCACAGGGAGGAGTATGGAAAGCTGTTTGATTTTGTCAATGCAAAAAAACTCAACATCAAAAACCGAGGATTGAAAGAGGTACCTGCGTGTGTGGAAAGGACGAGCCTCTCTCCTGTTCTTTCTGTGGGGCGAAGGGGCAGGGGTTTGTCTGGCTTCTTTTTCACTCTCTTTTCTCTTCTTACTCTTATAGAAAAAAGAGGTGCGTGTGACCCCTTCCCCCTCCTGGTGCAGGTTTCCTCAGCATGACCTTAGAGCAGTCTCTGCAGCCCCTCAGGAGCCCCCAGTGGGGCTGGGAGAGGGAGGGGCTTGGACTAACCCCGTCAGCAGGAAGTCCGGGGCAAAGGCCCTGCACGTTGGCTGCGTGTGGACAATCCAGCCCCAGGGTCTTCTGGGCACTGCTCTGATCTACTCACAGGCATGGGGAGCGCTTTTGAGTCTGCAGGCGCCAGGGTGGGTTGGCCCTCACTCTCACCTCTGCCCCGACTAGGGCATGAACCCCAGCTATGATGAATACGCCGACTCCGACGAAGACCAGCACGATGCCTACTTGGAACGGATGAAGGAGGAGGGCAAGATCCGGGAGGAGAATGCCAATGACAGCAGTGATGACTCAGGAGAAGAAACCGGTGGGCTCACCTCGGCAGTGCCGTGCCTGGGGGCAGGGCGGCTCTTCCGTGGGGCGGGCGCTGGGCGTCTGGGATTTCCACGGGGGCAGAGTTGATGCATCCTGTGCTGTTTTTCAGATGAGTCATTCAACCCAGGTGAAGAGGAGGAAGATGTGGCAGAGGAGTGAGTTTTTGGGTCCACCTCGTGGGGGTGAGGTGGCGGCCTGTAAACTTAGGGGACCAGAATATTTCTGGACGTTCCCATGTGCCAGCGTTACCTACTGACCGAGGGTGGAGAAGTGACCTCCCGCGAAGTGACACATGGAAATGTTTTGGAAGTTGTCAAGATGCTTTGTAAGTGCAAGGCACATTGTGAAGCCAGAAAATGACAGTGGAGAGAGAATGGGAGTAAGGATCAGTGCTTGCCAGCTTCCCAGCTGGGGATCATTGGGTCAGGCGTTGCATCGTGGTGTCCTCACCTGTGAGATGGCAGTATTCTCCCCGTGCTGTATCCATCAAGACTCTTGATCGCTGATGTCAGAGATACGACTCAGACTGACTTTAGCGTAAGAGGGAATTTTATAAGCTCATGTAACTGGAGAGTCTGGTGATAGAATTGGCTTCAGGCACTTGGACCCAGGTGCTTATAAGCTGTGGGGAATCTTTTTATTTCTTCTGATTTCCTTATTTTTAGATAGGTTTGCCCCATGCGGTGTTAAATGACCCTGAGAAGCTTTGGACAGGCTTAATCCTACTGGTTTAACACCCAGAAGTGCCAGTTTTCTCAGAGCAGTGGTAAACAGTGTGGTTACTGCCCCTTCCTGAGTCTGAGTTACCAGGATATGCTCTGATGGGCCAGAACTAAGCCATTTACCCGCCCTTAGAGCCTGTGGTTGGGGTGAGCCCCTCCTGAATGGGGCAAGGTGGTTCCCAGCAGGAAATTGGAACTCTCTTAATCCAGAAGAATTGGGAATGAATGTTGGGCAGCAAAAAGAAAAAAAAAAAAATCTGCTAGAGTTCACTAGTTCTGCTTGCCGCATACTTACGAGGTCAGTGAGCAAATGCGTGTGAAAATGCTTTGAAAACGGCTCAGCACCATTCAGGTGTAAAGCAGCTCCACCTTCTGAGGAGTTCCAAGTGTAACAGGTAGGAGTGTTTGTTGTTTGGGTAGGTACTGGGTTGGACTGAAGTTGGTTTTCCCCACTTTTTATATAGTAACTAATTATCTCTTCATCGGAAAAGACTATAGGGCAGATTAAAACGATTAGATCCAAGGAAGTGGTGAAATGGACTTGGGGCATGTTCTGGGCAAGACAAGACAGTGGTTTTGTCCCCAGGAATGTGGGGATGGTGTAGGAACTGGGTTAGGTAGGCCATGACCAAGGAGAGCCACTGAAGCGCATTGGTTCATTTGTTTCTCACTGATTGATTCAGCAAGTAACCCATCGCCATGGCTGGGTCTGGAGAGGGTGTGGTTGAAGCCACCTCAGCAAAGGGGAGGAAGCAGGGTTGGGGCCTGGTGGGGGGAGGCCATGGTCCTCTTCCCTCTCTCCTTTCCGGGCAGGCATCTTGGGGCTCATTTTCCTCCTGTCCTGAGGTTGCAGGGTGCTGTCCTCTCTCCCCGAGTCTAAGTCCCACTCTCCTTGACAGGTTTGACAGCAACGCCTCTGCCAGCTCCTCCAGTAACGAGGGTGACAGTGACCGGGAAGAGAAGAAACGGAAGCAGCTGAAAAAGGCCAAGATGGCCAAGGATCGCAAGAGTCGCAAGAAGCCCGTGGAGGTGGAGACTCTGCTCGGTGGGAGGGCGCTGGGGAAGCCGTTCTCTTTACCTTCTCCTGTCCTCCACCAGTAGGGTCTGCTGACCGGTCCTCCGGGGCTGAGTTTTACAGTCAGCGATGATGGCCTTGAGGAATGAATATCTTGGAAATTTTTCACTCTGGCCCTTGAGATAATCAGCTTCTGGGAGATGTGAATTGGGGGCAGGCTTCTTCTGTGCCAGGAGCCCAAGGAAAGGGGCCCCTAGTGAGCTTGACCCTGGGGTGCAGAGGGGAGGAAGACATGGTCTTTGCCCTTGGGGAGCTCTCAGTCTGGCCTGACGCTACTTAGTCTTCTCTCCATTTCATCCCCCTAAGAAATTGTCCAGATAAGTTCTTTGGGAGAATGGGGGGGTTTGTGGAAATAGACGGCCGAAGGCATTTGGGTTCTTACGTAGGTAAAGAAAGGCAAAGACCCTAACGCCCCCAAAAGGCCCATGTCTGCCTACATGCTGTGGCTCAACGCCAGCCGAGAGAAGATCAAGTCAGACCATCCTGGCATCAGTATCACGGATCTTTCCAAGAAGGCAGGCGAGATCTGGAAGGGAATGTCCAAAGAGAAGAAAGAGGTAAGTAGCAGCAGACATGAGGGGGTGGTGGGACTTTGCTGTATTGGTTTTGCCTATGTCAGGGAAGAGGCCTCATTTTTCCCTCTGGTTTTTCTCTGTGTGTGTGTGTGTGTGTGTGTGTGTGTGTGAGACAGGAGTGGGATCGCAAGGCTGAGGATGCCAGGAGGGAATATGAAAAAGCCATGAAAGAGTATGAAGGGGGCCGGGGTGAGTCTTCTAAAAGGTGAGTATTGGGAGCAAAATGGCCCAGTTACTGCTTTCTTGGCAGATATTTTTGCAATTCCAGGTTGAGGATTGGGGTGTTAAAGATAATAGATATGCTTCTGACTGTGGTGGGCAGTGCTTCTCAGATCTGGGTAGGCAGCTGCCCAAGTATGGGTAATGTGCTAGAGAATTTACGAAGTCACTTGGATAAATATGGCTCATTTTCCTAAGAGGGTCAATTTTATTTGAAGGTATGGGGAAATTAAAAATACTTATATTATGGAGCATAATTCACATGGATTTTTAAAGATAAAGTAAGAGGTTTTAAGTAAATTTTGCATATAGGGCTGCTTCAGGCTGTAGCCCCTGATTCTTCCGGTTATTCATTTATGATGTGCTCCCTTGGGGCACTTGGGGCTGAGGTGGCTGGCTGGGCACATTTAGAGTGAGCTGGGCAGTGTGGCTGGGATTGGGAAAGGCCCTGTTAAAGCCAGGAGAGATTTGGCCTTGACCATGGGTGGGAACTTGAGGGCCCAGCCCCTTTCCCCTCTTGCTAATCTAGGGATAAGTCAAAGAAGAAGAAGAAAGTAAAGGTCAAGATGGAGAAGAAATCAACACCCTCTAGGGGCTCATCATCCAAGTCTTCGTCCAGGCAGCTGAGTGAGAGCTTCAAGAGCAAAGAGTTTGTGTCCAGCGATGAGAGCTCTTCGGGGGAGAATAAGAGCAAAAAGAAGAGAAGGCGGAGTGAGGTGCGGCAGGAGTCTGGGGGCTCTGGAGCCTGGGAGGGCGAGGGGCATCTGAGTTGGTGGGGCAGGTGTTTCTGGACCAAGGGTTGTGGTTGGCCCTTAAGAGAAATGAGAGGTGGAATTCTGTGGTTCTGAAGGCTAGTGCTGGAGTCTAGGGACGGGGTTGGGAGTTGGGGACTCTTCACTGAAAAATGGCTGGGGGGCGCACCTGGACTCTACACCTTTCCCTTTAAGAGACCTTTGGTTTTCAGGACTCTGAAGAAGAGGAACTAGCCAGTACTCCCCCCAGCTCCGAAGACTCGGCGTCAGGATCTGATGAGTAGAGAGGAGGAAAATTCTCTCTTCTTGGGCTTACCCTGTCACACCCCCAGTCTCCCCGCCCCGTGTTTTGGTACCAGTTTCTCCTCGTATGAAATGTAGTCCTTGGATTCCGTGCCATCTGAACAAGCTCTCCTGCTAGTATGCACTTCCCTGGGGCAGCAGGGGAGGCGTCTTACTCTGCTGCTTCACAAGGATGGCTCTTTATAATTAGGGGAGAGGTTGGGTAGGAGGCAGGGCAGTGCAGGATCCAAATCCTTGTCCTGCTTTCCCTGCCTTTGGGATATAGCTGCTGCTTGTCCTGGTCAAGTTGCTGCAAGCAGGGGTCATGTGAGGTCAGGTCTGTAGCTCCTAACCGGGGCCTATTTCTACTTTTATTTTGTATTTCTGGTCTGTGAAAAATCAACATTTAATAAAGGGAACCGACTTTGGAAACCATGTCCTTATGCCTTCTCTCTAGCCCTGTTGTATTGCTGCCACTTTTGTGTTTACTGCACTCTTCTGACCCTTCAGCTGGGAAGCAAGTCTCCAGGTACATCCTGTTCTGTTCCCGGCTGGACAAGCATCGTTTTTCACTCTCTTCTGCTGGGATGGGCCACCTGAGAGTCTAGAAATGAGAGCTGATCTGATTAGGGAGTCTCTCTCACAGTTGCACTCCATTAGCCAAGCTGAGGGGGCAGCTCCGGCTCCATCCTTAATCACCTATATGAGTCAAGGGTCTTCTGAGTCTTTAGATAATGGAATCAGGATTGACCAGCCTCCCTGCAGCAGGGGTAATGGAAACCTGAGCCCGGAGAATTGGGGAGGATG
Organism: Balaenoptera borealis; assembly: GCF_965194805.1. NCBI lineage: Eukaryota > Metazoa > Chordata > Mammalia > Artiodactyla > Balaenopteridae > Balaenoptera > Balaenoptera borealis. The sequence continues at coordinate 12,634,356 of NC_138868.1, forward strand.
AGTGGTGTGTGTGTGTGTGTCGGAGCGGGGGGAGTGGTGTAAGTCTGATGGAGATGGAGATGCAGGAAAGGTGTGGAGTATGTGTGAAGCTTTTCTTATGGGAGGAAAGGGGTATGCCGCATTTTTAGGTTGGGAGGAATTTATATATGGGAAGGGAGCATAACAGGAGATAAATGAGGATTAGCGAGGAAAACAGAGCTTCCAGTCATCCCCGCGGTGGCTCTAAACCTGAATTTATACACGTGGAGTGGCCACGTTGCGTAGGCTCTTAGGTGTTTGCACAGGAAGCCTCTCTAGTCCGCCAATGGTTACCTTTTCTCTAGCCGTGACTCTATGGTGCTGCAATCAGTACAGGCGGCTGGGCCTGAGAATTGGGCCGTCCTAAGGCAGTCTCCTCTCTAGGCAGTCGTCTCGGTGGCCATTTTGCCCAAGCGCTCCTCAGCAGCTAAGTTGCGTCAGTTTCGCCGGGGTCTCAGCCTGTGGCGGGCCCCTCATTTGCAAGACTCATTAATAATTGAGTACCTGGGCTGCGCCTATTTGCGTACGACCCGGCGGATTCTGCACGGTCTATCCACTCCCGGTTTTCACCGGTTCATGGATATTCATGAGGCGCTTTGGGGGCGTGGACCTGGGCGGAGCTAGGGGCGGGGCCCCGCCACAGCTCGTACTGGCTTGGTCCCGCGGTGACGGCGGCGGCGGCGGCGGCGGTAGCGGCGGCGGAGACTGGCATCGGGGTGCCGAGCCCGAGCAGAGCGGAGCCGGATCCTGGGGGAGCGCGTGAGTGTGCGGGGGCGGGCGGGAGGGCGAAGGAGGGGGCGGGGTCCGGCATTGGGGGCGGGGGAGAGGCATGGAAGGAGTGGGCGCTGTTCAGTCGGGACCTCGGTTGAGATTGGAGGGAGGGGGGGGTCACCAGGAAAGTTTGCAGGGGCCGGGGGCGCGGGGTAGGCGGGGGACACAGGGGACCTGCCGCGTGTGCGCGGGGGCGGTGGGTGCACGGTCTGGAGCTCGTGCTGACCGAGCCAGAAGAAAGGGGGGAGGGGGCGAGGGCTTGAGGAGGAGCCGGGGGCGGGCGGAGCTGCTGGAGGGACCCCCGCCTTTCCCTACCCCCGGGCCTGCGCTAGCCCCCTCCCCCGGCTCCCTCGGCACGCCCCCAAGCACCCCAGTCCGCCCCCACCCGGTCCTTGTCCCCAGTCCCTCGTCTGTTCGCCGGCTGCTCCACATCCCGCGCACAGGTTCTCTGCTTCTGCCGCCGCCGCCCCCTCCTCCTCCTCTTCTACCCTGTTCTCCTCCTCTCAGGCTGCTGCCGTCCCTCTGTGTCCAGAGCTCCCCACTGGGCCCCTCCAGACGGCCCCTCGCCCCGGGCTGTTCCGTCTTCCCGTTGGCCCTCCCTCCTCCAGCAGTTTACAGGCTGTCCCTTCCGACCTCTCTGGCCCCAGATCCGGCCGGAGATCCCAGGTCTATAGGGCCGACCCCGCCTGCGGCGATGCTTCTCTGGGCCTCTGCCCCGGGGCTGGAGCTGCCTGGCCTCTCCCCTGCCCTTCCGGCGGCCTGTGCTCCCAGGGGTCAGCTAGTCTCCTCCTGACTCTTACGGATTGGGAATGCTCAGAGCCACTGAGATTTTACAGCTTTGGGCTCTGGCCTTGTTCCCCTGGGTTTCCTGGCTGGGGCCTCTGAACTGCTGCGACCCCCTCCTCTTGGGGAAGGCGAGCTGCAGCGTCTTTGCTGCAGCTCCTCACGCTGCTGAGGTGTCCACCAGGCCCCCAGGTGAAGGGTTTTTCGGTTCTGGACCAGTTCCTCTCCATTTCTAACCACCCAGACCATGTCCCTGGTAATAATGTTCAGGGACAAGGAAACAATCTTGTGTTTTTTTAATTTTATTTTTTCCCGTCATGTGCCCCTCCTCCATGCACACTTGGACCGGCTGTGCACAGTTACTCACCCACCCACCCACAGTGAGCATCCTGTGTGGTAGTTGGCTGACCAAGGGATTGACAATCATGGGTATCTCTCTACCTCCTTCATATTCCCTCCCATCTTTCAAACAAGCTGGGGCAGGGTAAAAGTGAGAGGTGGGTGGGTTTTGCAATGGTTGGACACCTGAGGTCCCTTCGGATTTGGTGCTGTCTTGCCAGACCAGCTGGAGTGGGTGACTTTGAGGAAGGCAGTGCCCCTTGCAGGTTGGAGAAGTTTGGGTCATCCTCACTGACTGTGGACACACTAGGTGATAGGAAATACCCCTCTTCCTTTGGAACAAGAGGGGCAGGGCTCCGTCAACCTGGGGGGGTCTTGAGGGTGGGATGGTGCTTCAGGAGCCAGGGTGGGAACTGAGGAGGTGGTGAAGTGTCTGAAGAGCAGGTGACATGACTGGGGCCTGCAGGAGAGAAGGAATGGTCTGGAACAACGGAAGCCTGTGGTTTGGGGAAAGGAGGAGGTGGTCACCAATGTGTTAGCTTATTGGTGACACTAAATGGAATCATACTAATAATGGCCAACATTTATTGGACACTTATTAGGTGCTAGGCACTGTGGTCAGCAGCTGTGTGCATCCTTTCATGTAAGCCTCTCTCTTTTTTTTTTTGCTGCGCTGCATGGCATGTGGGATCTTAGTTCCCTGACCAGGGATAGAACCTGTGCCCCCTGCAGTGTGCAGTGAAAGCGCGGAGTCTTAACCACTGGACTTCCAGGGAAGTCCCTCATGTAAGCCTCTTAACAGTCTCAGTAACTGTGTTTTTCACATAGGGAAACTGAGGCTTAGAGAAATCAGCAATGTGCCTAAGGTCACAGAGCTAGAAAGTGGTAGATCCACCCAGCATTTGAATCTGGTGTAGCAGACCTGAAGCTTCTGTTACAAGCTTAGAGGAGGGGCACCCGTTTGGCTTCTACCATAGGGTTGTGTCATTAGGTTTAACATTTCTACTTCAGCCCCCCTCAAAACCCCTCAGGTCAAGTCTAGGCTGGTGAGTGATGCCCACATACATTCATAGGCTGAGGCTGTCCCACTGTGACTGTCCAAGAAAGGGAACCCTAGGGAGTTTTCCCCCAAGCCACCCCGCCCCCCGGATGTTCTCAAGCCCTGTCCCATTCTCCCAGCCCAGGCCTGGGCCGGCTCCTCCTTCCTCTTGGCGAGGCTCTGGAAATCCAGTGGGAGGCCATTGCTATGGCAACAGGACTAGGCCCTGACTTTACCTCATCAAATTCCAAGCTGAAGCCAAAGCGATTGAGAAATTAAAGAAAAAAATGTATTCCAGATGTTTACTTTTTATTCCTTATTTTTCCGTGTTTGGATGAGACAGCTCTGAAGGAGGCGGGAGTGGGGCAGGGATGTGGAAGGAGGAGGGGGGAAGCGGGGGGGAGAGGGAACCACTCCCAGCTGCAGGAGGGAGGGAGAGAAGGAGGGTGAGCAGGAAGGGGGAGGCAGGCAGGCAGGCGGTGGGGCGGAGCCCCAGGTTGGGGAGGAGGGAGCGGGTTTTTCCCGTCTCCCATGAGGTGATTCACAGAGAGACTTCAGACTTTGCGGACCTCTTACTCTGCCCCTGAGTAGATACCTCGAGTGGGGCCACCGGACCCCAGGGGGGTGCCTTGGGAGAGGTAAGTGGGGTGCCACGGAGAGATGGCCACGGGAGGGAGCAGTGCGTGGCTCCCTGAAGCTCCAGGACTTTAGGGTTAGGAGACAAGAGTTGGAGAGTGATTTGGGAAGTGTGGAGGGTGTGGCGGCTGGGGACCTCCCTTGACCTCCCCCAGCCCCCCCCACCCCCGAAGTTCCCTCTTCCTGTCCCGCACTCTGCTTCTGCCAGAAGTAGGAGACGTCCCTCGCCACCGAGCCTACTGCCAGCGCCCAACCCTTTTGCTTTCTCTCTTTTCCTGGGTCTTCAGCCACCCCAGCTCACACCCCTCTGCTTCCCACTTCTCACGCAGGTCCGCCGCATGTGATGAAAGTGTCTGCTCTCAGGGAAGGCACAGCCATGGCTTCCCTACCGCCCCGGGAGCCGGAGGAGGAGTTGGTATCTGCTGGCTCTGAGCCAGGTACCTATGGGTGCAGGGTGGGGCACCGGGGTGGCTGGGAGGAGGGTGGGAGGGGCGGAGGCTTGAACCCCCATTCTGTCTTGGAGCGGTTGGGCTAACGATGACTCTGTGCAGTGGGAGGGAGGGAGGGAGGAGTACTGAGGACGGGCAGGATGAGTCTGAAAGGTTCTTAGCTCCCACTGAGACCCTTCAGAACTGTTTGAGATCATAGCTCTCCAGCAGAGGAGAGCAGACTAACCTTGAGATGGTGTGGATCAAACCACATGTTTGACAGAGGAGGAAACTGAGGCCTAGGGGGGAAATGGCATGCACCTATGGATTTGAACCCAGGCCTCCTGGCTCCCTGTCTAGACGCCTTTCTTGCCCTGAGCCAAATGAGTGGGCGATGAAGGATTCTATTAAAAGGGCCGTGGCCATGAGTAATTCAAGGTCTTTTATTTGGTATTGAAACGCCTTACATAGAAGATGGGTTTCTGGTCTTTTTTTTTTTTTTTTTTTCCTCCTCCTATACCAGATTTACTTCTGTTTGGCTTAGGTCAATAGTAAGTTTGCATTCCTGATCACACACCGGATGACAGTGGGGAGGTGGCCTGGGTGTGCACTGGGGGAGGGGGCAGCAGGGTGGCAGAGTAGGGAAGCTGAGCTGGGATAACAAGTTTACTGTGAATGGTAGTATAGCAGAGTATCAAGTAAGAGGAGAGGACTACATTGGGGAGATGATGGGCTGACTACTTGATATGGGTAGGCAGGTACTCATTTATTAGCTCATTTGCTCATTTATTCATTCATTTGTTAAGAACGTGTACTAGGTGCAAAGTGGGTACAGGGAGAAATAGCTGCCAGCTGGACCCTTAAATAGCTTTAGCTTATAAGGGGGATTGACTAGACATTTTGGGAATTTGGAGATGGAAGATGTTTCTGGCATGTGTATGGAAAATCAAGGAAGGCTTCGTGGAAGAGGTGACATTTGACTTGTACCTAGAAGGATGTGAACATTCTGAGTTTGTACGGTGGGAGATGAAGTTCTGCTTGCTGTTCTTCTGACATCCCCCCAACCAACCCTTTCCTTTTGGTAGGTGACGCTCGGGCCAAACCCCCTGTCAAGCCCAAACCCCGAGCCCTGCCCGCCAAGCCAGCCCTGCCTGCCAAGCCCAGCCTGCTGGTGCCTGTTGGGCCTCGGCCTCCCCGGGGTCCTCTGGCCGAGCTGCCTTCTGCCCGCAAGATGAACATGCTGGCGGGACCCCAGCCCTATGGTGGCAGCAAGCGTCCCCTTCCGTTTGCACCAAGGCCTATGGCTGAGACCCCTACTGGAGGAGAAGCCACCCGAGAGACTGTGAAAGAGGAGCCTGGGAAAGAAGAGGTAGCCCCCTTGACACCTCCAGCTCGATGTGCCGCCCCGACGGGTGTGCGGAAGGCGCCCGCGCCCTTCCGTCCAGCCTCGGAGCGCTTTGCAGCCACCACAGTGGAAGAGATCCTGGCCAAGATGGAACAGCCGAGGAAGGAGGTCCCGGCCAGCCCTGACCGCCTCTGGGGCTCCCGCCTCACCTTTAACCATGATGGCAGCTCAAGATATGGCCCCAGGACCTATGGTGTGGCCACAGGTCCCAGGGATGAGGATGGTGGGACCCTCTCCAGGGAATGGGCCCAGGAGGGGCCGGCAAAGTCTCCCACAGAGTGCCCTGAAGAGCCCAGCAAGACCCCCGAGGAGAGGTGAGGGGGTGGGAGGCTGTATGTTTGGTTGCAGCCTGGAGGACAAAGTGGGTAGTTGCATCTGGGATTGTGATCTTCGCTTTTAGGTTAGGTCTGAGTCACAAAACATTCCCCCAGCAGACAGTGCTACTGTGTTCTTTTTACAATGATAGTTGTCTATACAGAGTTGATGTATGTTTATAGTAGAGTTCAAATGTACGGTATGGAAGTTTATTTTCAGGGTTTTTTTTATACTGAGAGCCAATCTCTGCCTCACTTAATCCACAGCCATGCTGTTTAGTGAAGGGAATATTAAACCCATTTTAGAGATGAGGAAACTGAGGCTCAAAAGTGACTTCCCCTCGTCCCTTAGCAAGTGAGAGAGACAGAGCTGGGGTTTGAATTCGGGTCTGTTTGATTCCAGAGTGTGCTTTTAACTTTAACTGCTAGCTCGTGCTGTGGGTGCAGCCGTGTGCCAGGTGCTTGTGTGTGTGTGTGTGTGTGTGTGTGTGTGTGAGTGTGTCAGTTTGAAGAGGACACAGTCTGGCTGTGAGGAGGAGTCTGATGGGAGAGGAAAGACACGAACACACCTTGATGCCAGGCCAGCTAGTGTCAACGCACAGGAAGTACAGCTAGGTTGGAGACTGTTGCATATGGTATACTTGCCTAGAGTTGGTGCCAGTATATAAAAGAAGGCTGACCAGGAGGTGCCCCTGGGCACTGGAAGAGGCTGAGGGCTGTCAGCTGCATGGAGGCCATCCTCAGGGCAGGGAGAGCTGCTTGAGGCACTTGGCAGCTGGACCCCTGGCAGCTCTGCTGGGCCCACAGGCCCCTTCCCACTCCTGCTGCTGTGGAGGGCAGGGCCGCTGTGGTCTGAGCTGAGCTGGAAGGTAAGACCCTTGCCCTACCCTGCGCTGCCCTGCCCTCCAGCCTTTCCCCTCTCTCACCTTAAAGTGCCTGGAAGGCAGGGCCTCCTATCAACTCTTTTGTCCCAGGCCTGGGCTCCCAGGAGGTCACACCCTGTCCAGACTGGGTTCCGCCCTTCATCTTCCCCTCCTTTGCTCCAAGCCAGGCTTAAAATGAACAACTTCAACCTTGGAAAATCACTCTTCCCTCTTCCCCCTTTCCCTCCCCCTGCAATTCCTCAAGAAGTATTGGCAGGGCAGCAGGACCAGCTGCATTCTCCCTGGTGGCAGGAGAACATTAACCCCTTAAGGGAAGGGGGGCGGGTATCTTTTTGGGGGCCATGGAGGGGTCTGGGCAAGCTGCATCCTCTTCCCAAAGGAGTTGGGGGAACTTAACCCTCGGTGTGCAGGTGGGGAACAGGCACTGTCTCTGGGGCACTTTGTGGAAACTGCATAGCGTCTCTGTCCCCCAGTAGGAAATGCCTGTGGGAGGTGGGAGGCAGTTAACATTGGATGCAGTTGCAGTCGCTTAGGCAGACCCGTGATCAGCTCTCCCTTATCTACCCTGTGACAGGCCTTTCTATTCTAGGCCTCCATTTCCCCTCTTTCTCCCTCACAGGAACCCCCTTTCGGACCTGGCCTTCAACGGGGACCTGGCTCAGCTGGCCAGCTCTGAGCCACCTACCGACGTGAGTTACCCTCCGGTTGCGAATCAGAACCGTGCTATTTTAGAGCTGGAAGGGTCATCTGAGATCATCTCTTTCACCTCCTTGTAGTTTAGGTGGGGGAGCGGAGGCCGTGGAGGAGGTGACTGGCCCAAGGGCTGGCCCTGGGGCTCAGATTTCTCCACTTCCAGGCCACCCTGGCTAAGTGTGGCTCAGGCCCTGAGGCTCTTACAGTGTCCAGAACAACAGTCCTTGATTACCTACTGTGTGCTGGGCACATCCCAGGAATGTTGACTGATAACTCTAGCTGGCAGGCCCCTTTGGTCCCATATGAGAGGTGAGGACACCCGGGCTTGAAAGGTTAAGTAACTTACCCAGGAGCTGAGGCAGGATCTGAAGGGTCTGAGTCCTCGGCTCTCCCTGGCTGGATTGCCTTCTCAGGGTTCAGAAGAGAGGAAGAGTCCTTTCTTGGGGGTTTCCTGCTACATCCCCTCTCCTGACAGTGTGCTCAGAGGGCAGACGGCCTGAATTTCTGAGTAAGTGATGTGAAGGGTGGTCCTTCTTACTCACAGAGCCCTTGCTAGCCAGAGGCTGTCCTATCTGCCCCATGAGGGAGACCTGACTCCATTCATTTGTCTGTCCAAAAGTATTTATTGAGCAACTACTGTGACCTGGGTACTGGGGAAACAGCAGAGAACGAAACAAAGACCGCCCCTGCTCTCAGGGAGCTCACCTTCCAATGCGGGGAGGCAGATGCCAACCCAGACATCCCTGCGAGCCAGCAGATGTGTAGTGTGTCAGACAGGTGCTGGGGACACCTGGAAGGGTTCTGGGGTGAGGGTAACAGGGGGAGGCCTCGCTACGAAGAGGGGGATGGAGTGAGCTATGTGGATGTTGGGGAATAGCATTTTTGGCAGAGGGAACTGCAAGTATGAAGGACTTGGTACCTTCCCGGCAAGGAAGCCTGGATGTCTGGATCACAGTGAGAGAGGAGGAGTTGGGCGATCGGGAGGACCCAGAGGTGATAGCCTTGCAGGCCCCTAGGAGGACCTTTGCTTGCGTGAGGGGATTATGCCATTGAGGGGCTGGAGGAGAGGCGTGACCTCTGCTGTTTTAATTGTAAAGAGTCACCCTGCCCTCTTGGTTGCAGGGAGCCTAGGGCAGCAGCAGGGACTAGTTAGGGGGTTGTTGCGATAACCCAGGTGAGAAATGATGGGGTCATGGACTCTGGAGGTATAGCCCGTGGTAGAGACGGCGAGCAGTGGTGACCTCTGTCTAGGATCTGAAGGTGGCGTGGACGGGATTTGCAGATAGACTGATGTGAGGAGAGAGCAGAATCAAGGGTGACTCCAGGGCTTCTGAGGTGAGCGATCAGAAGGTTACCCTTTACGGAAAAGGGGACTTCTTAGGATGAAGCAGGATCGGGGGAGATCAAAGGAGCTTGCTTCTGGATTTGTTGAGTTGGAGATGCCTTGTAGACATGCAAGTGGAAACGTCGAGGGGGCAGTGGGATATTTGAGTCTGGAGCTGCAGGGCCTTGTCAGTGTAGAGATGGTAGTAAAGACAACTGAGATCACCAAGGGAGGGGGTGAGGCGGAGGAGGGAAGAGGAGGAGGCCTAGCAGAGGAGCTCGGAAGAAGCGGGAAGGAGCAGCGGTGAGGTAGAAAATCCAGCCAGCGTGGAGTGCTCTGGAAGCCAAATGAAGTTAGTAGCTTCCAGGACTGGGGGGGTGGGGGGGGCGAGAGACGGGAGGAGGGCGGATTAGTGGTCAGACGCTCCCCACGGGGCAAGGAAGATGAGCGCTGAGAAGTGGGAGTTAGCTGCAGGGCGTCATGGGTGACCTTGACCAGAGCGGTGGGATGGCGGGCGAGGGGAGAAGCCCATTTGGAGGGGCTTCAGCAGAGGATGGGTGAGAGAAGCTGTGGTGATAGATACTGAATGCAGAGCCCTGTGTTTAAGGAAAAGGGGTGGTAGCCAGGGAGAGAGGAGGAGTCAACAGCACTGTGTAGTTTGTTTTTTTTAAGCCAGAAGAAACGAGAGCAGTTTGTGTGCTGATGGAAGTGATCCAGTAGAGTAGGAAAAATCAGTGATGCAGGACAGAGAGAGGAGGAGTTGGCCTTAGCTCTGAGCAAGGACAGTTCACGACCACGGCAGGGAGCAGGGTGCTTGGGCTCCTGTGCAGGCGGCGGGGCTGTGGGTGCTGGTGTGGGTGTCCTCCGTCCACGGCCCCTGCGTTCTCAGGGAAGGGGGGCGAGGCCGTCAGCTGAGAGAGCCCGGGAGGAACTATGGAGTTTTGAGGAGACCAGATGGGAAAGCGTTGCCTGGGGGGTGGGGGGGGGTGTGCAGTGGGATTGCTGGGCCGCAGGGGTGCCCTCTGAGGGCAGGGGGGATGAGCCGCAGGGGGCCCAGCCATCCTGGTTGCGTGCTTTTCTCCAGCCGCGTCCAGCACAGCTGCCCGGGTGCAGCCTTGAGGTGGGGAGAGCCGTGTATTTAAACAGGTTAAGCAGTAGGGTGAGGGAGGGAGCTGTGTAAAAAAGTGACATCAGTGGTGATAAAGAGAGAAGGGAGGGAGTGAGAAGGAAGGAGGGTTAGTGGCTGTGCTTCTCAGAGGGGCTGAGGGGTTAAGCGGGGTGGGGGATGGAGAGAGGGAGGTGGACAGATGTGGGTGGGAATGGGTGAGCGGGACACCTGAAAATGAGGTTGTGGAGGAGCAGTCGTTACAGGTAAGGACAAGGTCTAGGGTAGGATCCTGGGGACAGGTGGGTCACAAAGTAATCGGGGAAGAGGAGGGCAAGGACTGGAGCCAGGATGCTGGGTGGGTTGACGGGGTGACTGTTGGAATCACTATGCATTATAACGGGTAGCTCTGGGGAGGGTGGCAGTGGTCCAGGAGCTCTGCTTTTGAGGGAAGGAGGGGTCTGTAGGGGGCTCTAACAGGAGGGGTTCTGGCTGGTGTAGTTCAAGGGCATGAGCTTTAAATTAACCAGAGATTTGTAGAGGGGACAGAGGGTGGAGGGAATGGAAGTTGGCCTTGAGAAGGAAGCAGGATGCCTCCCCCTGCCCAGACCCAGTGGGTGATGATGTGGCAGAAATAGCCCCGTTGGCGAGAGGGCGGCAGGGGAATCGTGATCTCTGGGGGTGGGGCAGAGGTCAGGTAGAGCGAGACTCACTTCGCCGTCTGGGGACAGGCTGAGTGGAGGGGTAAAGGAGTGCCAGGTGTTTGGTGGCCCCAGTGTCCCACAGCATCCATTCTTCCTCTAAGTCCTATCCTGAAAGGCCACGTGCACAAATCTTAGTTAATCCTCACCTAACCGTGAGACGGACATGGTTGCCACCAGCCCCAGGGTACAGATGGGGAAGCTGAGGCTCGGAGTGACTTCTGTGCAGGAGGGCACACAGCTTACAAGGGCCGGGCCAGGGGTAGCTCTGGGCCAGGTGCTTTCCCGTGCCCTGGGCCTTTCACCTGAACGCTGAGGCCGGCCTGCCTGCCTCCTTGAGGCGAGACTATGACGCACAGAGCAGGGTGCAGAGCTCCACGCCACCCCTGGGAGGTAGGAGCTGCTCCTGGGAGCTGGTCTGGAGCTGCGTGGGGCCTGGAGTCCTGCTCTGAGGCCGAACCTCCGCGCACACAGACAGCCAGAGTCCCAGTTTTCCTTTTCCCTTTGTAAAGCCAGTGTTCTTGACCCATGAACCGTGGACCCTTTAGAAGATCCTTAGGTGCGCTTTGGGGTGGGTGGGTGTGGGCGGGAGGGTTTGAACCACCTGAAGTGGTGTGAGTGATACCGTGTGAATAAGGCGACGTGCATTTTGTGGGGAGAGGGCCAAAAGGAGGGGTCTGTGGACCCCAAGACGTTTAAGACACTCGAAGTCCTGTGGGAGCCTCTTGCGGCCATCCTGGGTGGCTTTCCCTCTGCGCCCGGGCTTCCTCCGTGGAGCGTGAGAGTGCGAGGCGGCCGCTGACCTGAGGTCCCTGTGGGGGTGGCAGCGGGCCCCCCACCCGGCTGAGTGGTGAGTGATGGCTCTTGACCTTTCTCTTGCAGGTTTCCAAGCCCCGGGTCCCCTCCAGTCCAGGCTCCACCTTGGAGAATGGAGGCTCCGCCAGCCCAGGCCTCCCCGTTGAAGCCTCGAGCTCGGCCCCCGAGTCTCCCCGTCCTTCCTCACCCGATGAGAGCTCTCCCCGCCACTCACAGCTTCCAGAAGCCCAGAGCCCTGCAGCTTCCGGCGCTTCTCCCTGCCTCCCCAAGACTCCGGCATCCCCAGCTGCGGCCCCTCCTGATGAGGGCTCCTGCCACCCCCCTACTCCGGGGCTGCCCTCTCTGGGAGCCCCGGAGGCCCCCAGACCCAGCAGCCCTCCCCTCCAGGAGCTCTCGGGGCGCCGCAGCCCGGAGCAGCCCCCAGCCGCCTTGCCCCAACCCCTGACGGAGGGGGGTGAGTTGCTAGACCTCCCTTGGACGTTGCCATCTGGGGAGGTGGCGGCCGCAGAGGGTGAGGACCTGCGTCCCGTCAGCCTGGCCCAGCGCCGATTTTCTGAAGGTGGGCTCCGGCCGCCCGGCGAAGACCAGGAGAAACTGGGGGGCTCGCTGGCCGCCCTGCCCCAAACCCAGGGGAGCCATTCGGCCCTGGATCATCCCTTTGGGAGTGAGACACAGTCCAGCTGGAGCCTGTCACAGTCCTTTGAATGGACCTTCCCCACGCGGCCTTCGGGTCTAGGGGTGTGGCGGCTGGACTCCCCGCCCCCCTCCCCCATCACTGAAGCCGCGGAGGCCGCGGAGGCCACGGAGGCCGCGGAGGCCGCGGAGGCTGGAGACTGGGCTGCAGCCGGCGGGGAGGAAGGAGTGTCCCAGCAGGCGCGAGGGGCCCCGCCAGCTCCAGAGGGCCCAGGAAGGCCTGGTTCCTGGGTGCAGGCGGATGATCCGGGCACCTCCCCAACCCAAAAGGGCGATGGGGAGAGCCATCCTCAGTCCCCAGCTGTCCCCCTCGAGCCCCTGCCAACGGCAGGGCACCCGCCTGGACCAGTCTTGCTGCAGGCAGAGGAGAGGCACGAGGAACGGGAGCCCCTGCCCGGACACGGATCCCTGCTTCCTCTGCCCACCAGGGAGGCCACCCTGCCCATCCTGGAGCCGGTCCTGGGGCAGCAGCAGCCAGCACCCCGTGACCAGCCCTGTGTCTTCTTTGCCGCCATCCCCGACCCCGGGCAGGCACTGCCTGCCGAGGAGGAGGCCGTGACCCTGGCCCAGGCTGAGACCACCCAACCCAGGACAGAGGTTCAAGACCCATGCAGGGCGTCCCCCGAGCCTGCAGGCCCTGAGAGCAGCTCCCACTGGCTGGATGACCTCCTGGCTTCACCGCCCCCCAGTGCTGGAGGTGCAAGGCGGGGAGCTGGATCTGAGCTGAAGGACACACAGACCCCAAGTGCCTGCTCTGAGGTGAGGACAGGGCACGGGGCAGGGCTTGGGATGGAGGCCAGGACTTCCGGAGGGCTTTGTTCTTTCAACATGGATTTTATGTGATCAGAGCTTGGGATCCAGCCATGATCAAGGGCACCTAGGACGTGCCCCTCAGAGCTGTGTACCGTCTGGCAGAGCTGGCAGAGCAGAGGGTATGGGACGGTGCTTAGGGTTTAGTGTGAGTTCTTATCTGGCTCCAGCATCCACCAGCTGACTGGTCTTGGGAACATACCCTAACCTCTAAGCTTCAGAGTCCTTTCACAATGATAACGTTTGCCCCTTAGGCTTGTATTGTGGGTAAGATAGACATGGAAAGCGCTGGGTGCAATGCTTGGCAAACAGCGTTCAGTACGTTATTATGGGTGGCATTATGAAGGGCACCAGCATAGCCAGTTAGAGCTATGGGCTCTGGACCCCGACTGCCTGGGTTCGTGTCTTGGCCCTGCTCTTTGCCCACGTGTGACCTTGAGCAAGTGACTTTTCTGCCTGTGCCTTGGTTTCTGCATCTGTAAAATGGGGAGAACAGTGATGAGCTCTACCTTGTAGTGTGCCGGTTACCTTAGTACCTGTAGAGTACTAAGAATAGTGCCTGGCTCATCACGAGTGCTTGGTGAGTGTTGCCTTTTATGAACATTATTACTATTAAGCTCAGACTTGCCTCTGTAGACAGGCAGCTGAGGCCCCGAGGAGGCAGAGCCTTGTGCAAAGGTTACCCAGCAAGTTGGTGGCTGGGCCAGGGCCAGAGCGCCAGTTCCAGGGCCGGTGCCCTTTCTCCTACCAGGCTGCCCCAGAATCTCAGGGCTGGGGTCCAGGTGGCTTTTGAAATGTATTTTTCAAGCCCAGCCTGGGCTGGTAGGGGTGGGGCTGGAAGGAGGGCGGAGCCTGGGGGCCTCTGGGGGCAGAGGTGGGGGGAGGAGGAGGAGCAGGAAGGAGTTAAGACCAGGCTGGCTCCTGAAGTAGGTGTGTCTGTCCCAGGATGTGGGTGACTCAACTGGCTTCTGGGCGGGGCTGCCGGAGCTGCAGCTGCTCTAGAGGGAGCGGGGCCAGGGCCAGCGAGAGCCAGAGCCGGAGCACTCGGACAGGTCCGGGCGAGGGGAGCGGCCCAGCCCTGTCCTGGCACCCTCCGCGCCCAGTAGCCTGGGGCGGGCAGGGGGCAGGAGGCAGGGGCCATGGCTCGACCTGGGGACGGGGAGCCCAGCATGTCTGTCTTGGAGAGGCTGCTGGCCAACGCAGCGCTGCGGGATGAGGCTGGCTGGCTCCGCAGCCCTGAGCCCAGGGCTCCCCCACCCACAGGAGTGAGTCAGGGAGTGTGGGGTGGGGTGCCGGGAGCCCCGGCTGGGTCTTTTCCCCTGTGCAGGAGGAGGCTGTCCCTTCTGCCTCCCAGGCGGGCAGGCGGGCAGGCGGGCAGGTGGGCGAGGACTGAGAGGTCTTCCCGGGGAGGCCTAGACAGGAGGGTGCTTTCCTTAGGGAGGAAGGGGCTGGGAACTCCCGGGGGCTAGAAGGGTGTTGGGTGGCGTTGGGATTTTGCCTTGGAAAGGAGATCGTGGAGGGGCTTAGGGTTCTTGATCTCTCCTTGCTGAGAGTGCAGCCCCATACCCATGTGAAGACCATTCCGCCAGGCAGCCTCTCTCCTGGCGGTTTGCCAAGTGTTGCCCAAGGGCTGTAAACATGACCATGGGATCATCGATTGAGTGTCCATGGTGCGCCAGGCGCTATGCTGAGTACTTGGCTTAAATGATTTTGTTTAATCCTCTTGTACCACCCCACGCAGTAGGAATTACCCCATTTAAGGATGAGGACCCTGAGGCCCAGAGTGGTAAAGTGATTTGCCCAAGGTCACACAGCTGGGATCCAAACCCAGGCTTTCTGTAGCCAAAGTGGGGCTCTTGGGCACTAGGCAGTGCTGACTCTCTCATTCTGGACTGATTCTCACCCTGATTGTTTCTCTCTTTTTTCCTGATTCCCAGGGACTCCTTGGCTGGGCCCAGAAAGATCTGCAGAGTGAATTTGGGATTGCAGCAGACACACATCCCAGCAGTTTTAGTCCCTCCAGCTGGTCCCAAGACACTTCTCAGGACTATGGCCTTGGGGGTGCGAGCCCTAGAGGGGACCCAGGCCTTGGAGAGAGGGACTGGACCAACAAGTGCGGGCACGGAGTGGGGGAGGGGAGCTCTAGGGAGTGGGCCGGCAGGTGTGGCATCGGCCAGGAGGGGATGGAGGTCGGCAGCCAAGATGGGAGTGGAGTGTCGGCCCCAGGGGGGCTCGCGGGCCAGGACCGGGTGATTGGAAAGCTAGCCCAGCTTGGCACTCCGCAGAGCCAAGAGGGGGATGTTCGGGACTGGGAGTTCAGAAAGAGGGATTCCCAGGGCTCTTCCTCCAGCCAGGATGTAGATATCCAGGACCAGGAATTCGGGAAGAGAGATTCTCTGGGTACTTACAGCAGTCAGGATGCAAACCTTCAGGACTGGGAATTTGGGAAGAGGGAGTCTCTGGGTGCTTACGCCGGCCGGCGTGAAGATGAGCAGAGCCAGGAATTGGAGAGGAAGGACCAGCTCGGCAGGTGCAGCAGCCGGGACGCAGGTGAGCAGGACCAGGAGTTCGGGAAGAGCGATGCTTCCCTGAGCACCTGCAGCAGCCGGGGTGCAGAGCAGCCGGGCCAGGATTTCGGGAAGAGCGCCTGGATGAGAGACTACAGCCGCGGTGGCAGCTCCACGGCCCTCGGCTCCCGGGACAGAGGCTTCGGAGTGAGAGCCCTGAGTGCCGGGTTCAGCCCCGAGGAAGCCCAACAACAGGACGAGGAGTTTGAGAAGAAGATTCTGAGTGGCAGAGAGAGCCTGGGCGAGGCCAGCAGGGATGTAAGCTGGCCTGAAGAGACTGAGTCCGGGGCCTTGTTCAGCCCCAGCAGCCCCCAGTCACAGGATGGGGCACTGGGACAGAGAGACCAGAGCAGCTGGCAAGGCGGTGGTGCCAGCCAGGAGGTTGGAGGGCTGCAGGGAAGACAGCAGGCAGGGGGCCAGAGCCCCGGTGATGCCGACCAGGAAGACAGGGAGGGGGGGCAGCGAGGCTGGGCCGGTGACTTCAGCCTCGGCGTTGTCCCCCAGCCAGAGGCGGTGGCCTTCAGCCCAGGGCAGCGGGACTGGAGCGGCGACTTCCGCGTGGAGGCAGCCGAGAGGAGCCATCAGTTTGGCATCATTGGCAACGACAGAGCGAGCGGCGCTGGCCTGAGCCCTTCTGGCAAGATAGGAGGCGGCCACTTTGTGCCTCCCGGGGAGACCTTGGCCGGGACCATTTACTGGAGGGACCAGCTGGGCCTTAGGAACTTGGAAGTGTCCAGCTGTGAGCGTTCCGGGGGCTTGAGTGAAGCCAGGGAGGATGCCATGGGGCAGGTGCGCTGGGCAGACAACCTGGGCTTGAGCGACGTGGAGCTGGCCGGCCGCCTGGAGACTGGAGGGTCTGTGGAGCCCAGGGGCATCGGAGTCGGGGAGAAGGACTGGACTTCTGAGGTCGGGTTGAGGGGCAGAGATTTGGCGGCAGTGGGGGAGGCAGGAGACCACAGCCAGGCCAGAGAGAGTGGCGTGGGGCAGACCGACTGGTCAGGTGTGGAGGCGGGAGAGTTCCTTAAATCAAGGGAGCGCGGCGTGGGTCAGGCAGACTGGACACCTGACCCAGGGCTGAGAAACAGGGAGCTCGGGGCGGGCCAAGTGGACTGGGGCGACAATCTGGGCCTGAGGAATTTGGAGATGCCCTGCGACCTGGAGTCTGAGAGTTCCCGGGGGCCACGGGGGTGTGGAGTGGGGCAGACGGACTGGACCCAGGACTCGGGGCTCCGGAACGTGGAGCTCTTGGGGACCCGGAGTGAGGCCAGGGAACATGGGGTAGGGGAGGTCAGCCAGCCCCCCGAACCAGGCCTGAGGAACGACGGCGTCTTGTCCCCTGGCCTGGAGGCCAGAGACCCCTCGGAGGCCAGGGAGCTGGGAGTTGGCAAGACAAGTGGGCCAGAGACCCAGGGCGGAGACGCTCCCCTGCCTTCCGTGGCCGTCTGCCCCGAGGAGCCCGGATCAGAGGCAGGGGAATCCCCCGGCTTTGGAGTCAGGTAAGGGAGCGCCATCCCAGGGTGGGGAGGGAAGGAGTGATGGCTGTCCGAAAAGTGCATCCTTTGTAAGGGGGATAGAAACTGCCTTCCCCCAAGAACTTGTAGTGTTTGGAAAATTGAGGTGGTTTGGACTGTGAATTTTTGCTTTATTTTTTAAACTGACCTCTGACATACATACAGGTGAGTTCCTTTTTTGAACGATGAATGTGATGGTTGCGGTGTGACTTTTGCAACCCGTGCTTTAGGCTTCCTTGGTGATTGTGAGTATGCTGGAGGATATGTCCTGTCTTTGGTTGGTTTCTGGTGGCTGTTCCCCAGGCCTCTCGGTCCTGAAGCCGCAGGTGCTCCAGGACCAGGGAACACGGATGCTTTCACAGGCTTGGGGCGGAGGACTCTGCATCGTCCTGGCCTGAGCGCTCCACGTCAGGGTGGAGCGGGCAGTGGCACTCGTTGCTTCTTGCAGCGGGTAGGATCTCTGTGCTTCTTGCCTGCCTTGTCTTAAGGCCCAGGAGGGCATCAGTTTAAGAACCTGAAAGGTGGGAATTCCCTGGCGGTCCAGTGGTTAGGACTCTGCACTTTCACTGCTGCGGGCCCAGGTTCAATCCCTGGTCAGGGAACTAAGATCCTACAGGCCTCGTGGCACGGCCAATGAATAAATAAATAAATAAAATAAAAAATAAAACAACAACAACAGAGAATAAACCCTGGTTTAAAAAAATAAGAAAAAAAGAACCTGAAGGGCATTGGGACCTGGCTCCTGGCCCCATGACCTTGGCCTCCATGCACAGAGTTTCTGAAACAGAACTTTCCAAAAAAAAAACAAACCGATAGTTTTCCGAGCCAACCACAGTCTGTCCCTGAGATTTTTCTGTTCTAAAACCAACTGAGGTGATGTTGCACCTGGTAAGGGTGCTAAAAAGGCATTGTTTCTATTTCCCTAACATTTCCATCCACTGAGGTTGGGTTTAATTCTCTTGACCGAGTAGCAGGTTTGACCTTTTCCAGCCCTGGAGCTTCTCACCTGGCGTGAAGGGAAGAAGGGAGGGGGGTGTTGGATGGGATCTGTGTTAGAAGTGGAAGGGGTTGATGGTAGTGGGAGGGGGGCAGGAGGGCCCAGGAAGTGTCTAGAGGGACTCGGTGGGGTGTTGGAGGGGTCAGGAGGGGCATTTGGGGTTGAGGAGGAGGGAGAGGGGAAGGTGGACAGAGCCTGGGGCCAGGACGATGCCCCGGGGAGTATCCTGGGGGCTCAGGCTGCTGAGGGGGAGATGGAGGAGTGTGGGCAGAGGTGAAGCCTGCAGGAAGGGCTTGAGTGCCCGGGACCAGGAGTCCACTGGCTCCTGGGATCCTGCACAAGTTGCTGGACCTCTCTGAGCTGTAACATTCCTGGTGGGAGGAGAGTGTAGGCTCCCCGTGGTTGCCCCGGATTCCACTTCCCGGGACTCTCAGAACTTCTCAGAACTCCGCAGTGCCCCATGCTCAGCTGCACACTGCACCTCACTGATCGTTCACACCTACCCTGTGAAGCGGGAAAGGGATCTTATCGTCTCCGGTTAGCAGGTCGGGGAGTGGTGTGACCCGCTTAAGGTCACCGAGTCAGCAATGTCTCTTTCTCACTTCTGCGTCTTTACTGCGTTCAAGGCTCTTAGACTACCACGCAGTGGGACCCACAGCCCTCCACCTTTCCCCGAAGATTGGGGTGGGCCTTGGGAGGGGGAAAGCGAGAATATCTCCCCTTGTTTAGGATGGAGGGAGAGGCTGGCTGGGGGACTGGGTTGGGGAAGGGGAAGGGTATCGGCAGAGAAGCTGGGAGTCCTCAGCGCTCAGCTCTCTGAGCTCCGGTCCCCATCACACCTTGAAAACGCTTGGGTTTTTCCGGCCATGTTGTGTGTTTGGAAAACGCCACTGTGTACTCAGTGGGCGTACAGGAGACTTAAGGAGTATGGATATTAGCACTGAAGCACAGGAGTAAGGGAACCTGTATATCTTTCTCTAATGTGATGTGTCTCAAGCTTATTTGACTAATATCCAAGGGGCTGGTGTTCTGAGCATCTGACTTAGGGAAATTCTACCCTCTGGAAAGTTGCTCTTTAGAGGAAAATTTGGAGGTTCTCCTGGTAACGAGAAGTCCTTGAGGACAGCTCAGAGCCGGCTGGCTTTGGGCCTGTGTGCCAGGTTTGGGTCCTGATTCTGCCACCACCCCTGTGACTTCGGGCAAGTCCCGTCTCTGCTCAGGCCTCCTGTGTCTTGTCTGTAATTGGGAGTAATCGACCCCCGACACCCACAGCATTGATCTTCACACCTACCCTGTGAAGCGGGAAAGGGATTTTATCATCTCCGGTTAGCAGGTCGGGGAGTGGTGTGACCCGCTTAAGGTCACTGAGTCAGCAATATCTCTTTCTGGAGTTGGGCTAGGAGTTCACACACAGGAAGTGATAGAAACCTGCCTGGCACGCGGTCGTCACTGACCGAATGCTCACCACTAGTATCTGTATCTGTTTTGCAAGTGTGGATGGACGTGAGGGGCTGTCCCGAAACTGAGGCCTTGGAGGACACTTTGGTCATCATCCTGTGTGGGGCAAAGGTTCCCCTGCTGGTGGTCATTGGCTGTACCACTGTCCATATAACTGGGACAAGAGCGGCGTCGGGGAGAGATCAGGCCCCTCCCCTCTGTGTCTAGGTCACCTCGTCCTGGTGGGAGTGGCGCTTCTGGGTCTCCTGAGAGCTGTTGCAGTGCCCTCTCCTCTCTCTGGCCTCCTGGTCATCTCCTGCCCCTTCCCCCAGGCCGCAGCGAGGCAGAAGCCTCCCAGCCATTTGGCGGGGGTGGGGGGGTGGTGGTCTTCACAGAATGTGAGAGGACCCGCAGGGATACTGAGGCCAGCTCCTTCATTCCGTGGGTGGGGAAGCAGGCCCAGAGAGGCAGTGTGACTTTCTCAAGGCCCCACAACTTGTGAATGTGGGCTCCTTCATGTTCCCTTGGGCCCCAGCCCTGTAACCGTCTCTCTGGGTGCTCCTCCTGTCTCTCTGGGGTCAAGGTCAGCTGCTGCCCCTTTAGACACATCATTCCAGCTTCAGTCCTCACCTCTCTCATTTTCGGTCTTGGAGCCTTGAACACAAGGAAACTGATTTTTTGTGCATCTACTACATGCTGATCCCCGTGTTTACACCTGGAGTGGCTGTGGGCGTGGGGTTGGATAGAGTCCTGGCCCTCAGGAGCCTCTAAGTCCAGGTGGGCGAGGGATAGGGATGGTATGAGACAAGTCCTCAGGCCGGGAACCTGTGCTGAGCACGAGGATGATTATCCTAAAAATTCTTCAAGGGCCAACTACATGCTGGGTGTATATTTCTGCCAACAGACCCGGCAAAGTATAGGTACTTATATTATCCCCATTTTACAGATGAAGAAACTGAGGCTCAGAGTGGATAAGTAACTTTGCCAAGGCCACAGGCAAGGGGTGCAGTCCATATGTGTGCTGGAGTGGGCAGTGCTCAGGATGGGTTCCTGACCTGCTTCCCTGCCAGGGAGCGGCTCAGGTTATAGGTGTTCTGGGTGCTCCCAGAACAAGGAGAAGGAAAGCTTCTCCCGGGATGGGGAGAAGGGTGAGTGGGGTTTAGACAAGTCAGCAGGAATGAATGCTTCCCTCCCCCACCCCATGGTCACCCCCAGAGCCCACCGAGCTCCTCCACTGCCCTCTGCCCACGTGGCTCCGGGCCAGGTCTCGCTCTGGAGGTGGATCTTTCCATCCACCCATCCGCTGTTTCACATCCCCTTAGCTCTCGGGGCCTGCCCTCAGCCTCCTCACTGCCTCACCCCGGGAGAGGCTGTGGGCAGGGCCTCCTCAGGCTGGGTGGGGTGCTGCCGCTGCCCCCTCCCTCCCTGGCCTCCCTGATTTTAAGCAGCAGGGTAAGCTGGCTTTGGCCCCTCTCCACGGCTGCTCCTGATTCCGCTGCCTTGCTGCACTTCTGCTGCTACCTCCGCCTCCTCCCTCCCTCCCTCCTTCCCTCCCAAGACTGCTTTAATTTCCATCTGTCAGCAGCTTGTGGAAGGACAGACTGACACACGCTCTCTCCCGCCCTATCCCCTTCTGGCCTGGTACTGACTCACCTGCTTCACGCTCTTCCCCTCCAATCTGGGACTCTGGCCTGGCTCCGGGGTGCTGTCCTGCCCGCCTTTCCCATGCCTGTGTGCACGGTGTGTGTGTGTGTGTCGGGTGTGGCTCTGCTGTGCTTGTGGTGTGGCAGGTACGAGGTGTGTGTGGAAGGAGTGACAGATGAATAGTGCGCACTTCCCTGCAGGAGATGTGCCCTGAGAGTGTGCAGGTATATCTGTGTGTTTCAGGGGGGCAGCTGGGCAACACAGGCTCCTCGTGTGAGGAACGTGAGCTAGTGAGAGTGGTGTGCTGTGCCTGCTGTGTTCTTGTCATGCTTTCAGGGAGCGGCGGGCAGAAGACCGCAGACGCTGTGTCGAGGTGCAAGGTGACCCAGCCTCTCATTCCCTCGGCAAATATTTGCTCCGTCCCGCTCCTGGCCAGGCCCTGGGCCGAGGGCTGGGAGCACAAAGGTGGCAGGGGGCCCGTCTTTGCCCTTGAGTTGCTCACAGATGGGCAGTGGGGACAAAGAACCACGCGCTCTGAGGCAGGGGCTGGGGCAGGTAGAACCCAGGGCTTGCAGGGCTGGGGAGAGCGCTGGCTGGGGGAGGGGAGCCGGCCGGCTTCAGAGGAGGAATTGAACTTCAGGGAGAGTGAGCAGAGAGGCAATGGGGGAGCCTTCCAGGCGGGAACAGCTTGTCCAGACACACAGTCGGACACACAGCCATCTGTGAGGGTCGGGTGCTCAGTGAGACTGGGGCACGGGGAGGGACGACCCGGAGGGTGGGGGCCGAAGAGGCAGGCTGGGCAGATGGACCGCTGCCTGGCTTATCCCAAGGAGAGTGACCACCCAAGCTGGTGCCCTTGGGAGGGACACACTGACAACATCAACAACAGCGACGGTCGTGGTAATAGTAACCGTTATTTATAGGGCACATACCGAGGGCTCTGCACTGTGCTGGGGGCTTTAGAGTCTCACTCCAGTCCCCCAGTGATTCTGTAGTTAGGAGACCCCGAGGCTTTTATAGGTGAAGGCACTCATCCAAAGTCTCAGTAAGTGGTGGACCTGGGATTTGAACCCGCCAGGCTGGCCCAGGTGCTGCCCTCTGTGCTGTGTTGTATGAGGCGCCTGTCGGGAGAAGCATGGAGAAGAGGGAGAGGTTGGGGAAAGCGCCCTTCGGGGAGGGAGATGTGGTCCCACGTGACCTTGGCCTCTGGTCCTTTGCAGCCCTGGCGGATGCCTGGCCCGCTCCCCGCCCTCCGGCTCCCAGGGCCTCCTGGAGGAGATGCTGGCTGCCAGCAGCTCCAGGGCCGCGGCCCGGAGGGAGTCGGCAACCTCGGGCCTCAGGGAGCTGTCAGAGGAGGAAGGGGCCACAGCAGGCGCTGGCCAGGGGGCGCCCCTGGACCCTGGCCGGGACCCTCTGCCCTCCTGGAGGCCCCAGCCCGATGGTGAAGCCAGCCAGACAGAAGAGGTGGACGGCACCTGGGGCCCTGCAGGGACCGGGCGGAGCGAGCGGGACCGGACGCCGACCCCCCAGTGGCCCCCCCAGGGCCCTCCCGCCAGCTCCACCAGTCAGGATTTCTCCTTCATCGAGGTCAGTGGAGGGGAGCCCAGGGCAGTGGGTGGGATGTTGTCGGGGGCATGGGGGGGGTACTCGTCCCTTGGGCCTCTCTCATCTGTGTGGGCCCTGAGCAGTCTCAGTCCGGGAGGCAAAAAGCAGGAAACTCCGGCCCGAGGCTGTTAG
This sequence comes from Balaenoptera borealis, assembly GCF_965194805.1. Classification (NCBI taxonomy): domain Eukaryota; kingdom Metazoa; phylum Chordata; class Mammalia; order Artiodactyla; family Balaenopteridae; genus Balaenoptera; species Balaenoptera borealis. Next base: position 12,657,008 of record NC_138868.1, read on the forward strand.
GGGCTCCCCTGGGATGGGGCAGGACCACGAAGACGGTGGCAGTGGTGTTACCCTTGTCCTGAGCAGGACACCGAGATCCTGGACAGTGCCATGTATCGGAGCCGTGCCAACCTGGGGCGTAAGCGTGGGCACCGGGCCCCGGCCATCCGGCCTGGGGGCACGCTGGGCCTGTCGGAGGTGGCTGAGTCGGACGCAAGGCTGTTCCAGGACTCTACAGGTAGGGCCGGGGTATCGTGTGATGACATCTGTGTCCATGTCTGAGGGCGGTGCAGGGGCGGGGAGGTCTGGGGTTGCCGCCTGTGCTGAGCCCTTCTCTGGGCCCTTGCAGAGCCGCGGGCTTCACGGGTACCGTCTTCCGATGAGGAAGTGGTGGAGGAGCCTCAGAACCGCCGGACACGGGTGACCAAGGGGCTGAAAGTCAACCTCTTTCCTGGCCTGAGCCCATCAGCCCTGAAGGTACCGTCTGATAACGGGGCCATCTGACCACCTTGCATCCAGCCTGCCTTCCCTCCATCCATCTTCTCATTCCCGATCCCCTTCCTCCTGTTCTTCCTCTCACTCTGCTCTCCCTGTGCTGCGCGCTAAGTGGGATGAAAGGAAGAACAAGGCGTGTTTGTGTCCCACAACTTCCCAGGGTAGTGGGGACGTGAGCCGTGCCATCATTAGCCCTGGTGAAGGGAGAAGTTTAGGTGTCACTGGGGGGGGTAGAGGTAAGAGGTGGGCCTGCCCAGAGGGAGGGAGAGACAGTGGGTGCAGGATGGGAGGGTAGATTGGGGAAGGCCTCCTGTGAACATGTGATTGTAGCTTCGAGGTGCGCGGAGGAGTGGGCTGTGCAGGGTGAGGTGGGGAGACATTCGAGACAGAGGGAACAGAGGCGCGGGGACGGGAAGCCACTGCTGGCTTTGTCCAGCCCAGTTAGTCTGCATTCATTTCAGCAGCGTCTCTTTGAGGGCCTGCTGTGTGCCAGGCATGGCTCAGCTCTCGGGGGAAGCTCATCTCTAAGCGACTTCGCATCCACTGGGGTGAGAGGTGGAGGGGGTCTGAGCCTGATTCTGGGGACGGCGTACTCTGGGGAGAAGGCCTAGCCTTCTGTGGCTGCTCTCCCCTGCCCCTCTGACATCTGTCTGCACCTGGCTTGTCTCTCAGGCCAAGCTGCGCTCCCGGAACCGCTCGGCTGATGAGGGGGAAACGACAGAGAGCAAGTCGAGTCAGAAGGAGCCCGTGATCCATCGCTCCAAGTCCTGCAAGGTCCCGGGGCTGGGGAAGCCCCTCGCGTTACCTCCCAAGCCAGAGAAATCCTCAGGGTAGGTGACCTAAGCACCGGGCATTCACTGGCCTCACTGCGTCGGCCTTAAAAGGAAGACCCTGCTTTACAAGAGAGGAAAACTGAGGCTTTGAGATGCTTGGCATGACCCAAGTCTGCTCTGCTCAGTTGGTGCCGGAGTGCTGGTCTCTAACCAAGCCCGAGACCACCTCTCCCGGTGGGAGGGGCGTTTCTGTCCCTACCACTCCCTTCTGACCTTCGCCCTCTGCCTTCAAGGTCAGAAGGATCATCGCCCAACTGGCTGCAAGCCCTGAAGTTGAAGAAGAAGAAGGTCTGAGAAGTCACTGAGGTGAGGGCAGGAGCTGGGCTTGGGCCTGTCTGGGGTTCGGAGTGGGTTCAGGGCTGAAGAGGGCCTGCCCTGGAGGACTCAGGAGGCCCCAGACCCTCTTCTAGACCTGAGCTCTCCATCCCTCTTTCTCTGTGAGGCTGGAAGCAGGCAGCTGAGGCCAAGTTCCAGAGACCTGGCGGGTCCCTTGGCTTGGGGACGTCCATCCCCACCTTCCTTCTTGGGCTCAAGGAGGGTCCCCCGTGCCCTGTAGGTGGCCTGAGCGTGGTCTGCCCGCCCTTCCAATCTGGGACCCTGGGGTGCATTCACTAGGCTCCAGGTGCCCAGCAGGGTCTCCATCGCGCTGGGCTCCGCTGGGGGAGCCAGGCTGCGGTGTGGGGAGGCGGGTGCGCGGTGGAGGGGGTGTGGAGAGGTGGGGGAGAGACACCGAAGCGCCTCCTCTACTCCCACGTCTCTGCCTGACCTCTTCTCTTTCCTCCTGTTGCAGGTCCTTCCCATCTGGCAGTCTCAGGCAGTGCCTGTCCCTGTGGGGTCCCCGGCAAGGAGACTGCTGAGCCCCCCACGCCCCAGGCTGCAGCCTCTGCCCCCTCCACCTCCGGGGGCCGTCTGGGGAGGCACAGTTATGCACTTTGTATCACCGTCCCAACTCCCCTCACACCTCCCTCCCAACCAGTTGTTAGCGGTCGAAGGTTTAGGTCCCTCCCTCCTTCACTGTCTTCCCGCCTCCCTCTCTGCTTCCTCCTCCAGCCTCCCTTGGGTTTTCTTTTGATACCAGTTTATAGCATTTTTTATAAAAGCCTTTGATTTTTGTAACGGGCGGAGCCCAGCCCCACCCCCAGTCTCTCTCCGCCCTGCCAGGCGCCCCACAGAAACTGATACCATTTTGCCACTTGAAACAATAAAGTTTTTTGGGAATTTGTGCTGCCCAGGTTGTGGTGTGTGGTCATGGTGCCGCGTCCCCTGTCTGAGGCTGTACCTGGGAAAATGCTGGTTCTAGCCCTGGCCGACCAGCAGCTTGCTCTGACATTGAACCCGTCACTTCCCTGGGACTCGCTGGGCACCTAGCACCCACTGAGGAGGGCGTATTGGTTACAGTAGGCTGACTGCCGATTCACACAACCCCCAAATCTCCGTAGCTTAACACACAAAGGTTTATTTTCCATTCATGGCCCCGTCTGGGGTGGATTAGTGGTAGGGACACTCTGCACCTCACGGTCATTCAGAACCCAGGCTCCTTCCCTGTTGTGGCTCAGCCATCTGCAGGGGCCCTGGAGTCTCTGCAGCATCCAGTGAGAGAGGGCAGGATCCTATGGGAGACCCGTAGTCCACCGGCCGAAATTCAACTCATGCCCCTTGCTAACTGCAAGGGAAACTGAGAAATGTAGTTTAGATGTGTGGCCAGAGAGAGAGAGAGAGGACCAGATATTGGTAAAAATTCACCCTTCTTACAGTGGGGGTGGGGAGCGTTGTGTTGGTTTCTGTGATCCCTAAGGGTCCTCTGAACCCATGCGGTCTAGAATGTCCCCCAAGCTCTGGCCTTTCTCCCCTAAACCCCTGACCATTGGCATCCTACTGTCCCTCAGCCTAGTCCTCTGTCATCCTGGGTTCCCCAGACTTGCCAGCCTCTTTCAGGGCTGGCATCATCTTTCCCTGAGGTTTGGGAAATGGAGAGTCTCCTGTGGACTCACCTTAATGGGGGCCAAACAGAGTCACTTAAATTGTAGCTATAGCTGAATTTAGAAATCATCCCATTTACCAGAGCTTCTTAGCCTTTTGGGTTTTTTTTTTTTTTTTTAGGGAGTATGGGGGCTATTGACCTCATTTGAGAATTTGACCAAAGCTGTGGACTCTTCAGAAAAATGCACAAATGAGGCTGGAATTCCCATCATTGACTAGAGCAGCGGTTGTTAGCCTTTCACCCTGCATCACGATCTCCTGGGGTGCTTACTAAAAATGCACATTCCCGGGCCCATCCCTGGACTCCAATCTAGAAGGTGTGCCTAGGAACCTGCATTTTGGGAGGCGCCTCGAAGTGGAGAGGGAAGACAGGGACCCTCAAGTGTGTGCCTGGCTGTGCCCCTGGGTGGGCCTGTGCCACACAGCCCCTGCGCCGGCCCTCCCGGGAGCCAGCGGGGCCGAGCTGGCATAAGCTTCGTCCGGTTCCTTCTCTCCCACCGCACCTCCCTCCTACCCATAGGAGTAGGGCTGGCAGGAGCCCAAGCCAAACACTTAAGACTCATTAGTGGGGAAAATGGAGCCTGGGCCGGTCCCAGTGCCCGGGCTCTGCTGGGAGGGGGAAGAGATGGGGCCCTGCTTCCAGAGAAGGCCAGAGCCAGGTCTGGTGGGTGGGGACAGCACACTCTCCCTCTGTCTGAGGACCGGTTCGGGGACCTTGCTGGGAGTCAGGGAGAGAAGAGGGCAACATACGTGAGCTTTGAACTGCCTGTAAAGTGTTTGACAACAACTGGGAAAGTGTGATCTTAGCATGCAGCCATTTCTTAGACTGTGCCTGGGGTTCTTGGGAGTGGCCTCAGAGGGGCAGGTCTTGGTCTTTGGAATGTGGCTTTGGATTTTGGAAATGGCTGAAAGTCACTTGGATGTCTGTATTGGGGAATTCTTTGGGCAGTCAAGCGGGCTGATCAATTTTGGTCAAAGGTGGCTCTGAAGGCGATTTCTGAAGAGTTGAATGAGCTCTAGAATAAGTGTACAGCCCTTGAGGGCACCACTTTAAAGGCAACAAGTCCATGTGTTTATAAAGGAATCAAATCCTTTCCTACATGTCAGAAAGCTGAACTGTCCCTTCCCGGGATTTTTGTTGATGACTTTCAGAGGTTCTGGTCCCAATCCCGTTATAATTAGAAACGTCCCAACACGGTCTCTTCCCGATGCCTTGCTTCCGAGGCCCTCACCCAGAGCCTGTCCACGTGTGAATTTGGCACTACCAGGTAACGGAGGAAGCCTTTGGGAACTGAACAGGAATGGTGTCCAGGGGGCAGTCCCACATTCCCTACGATCCAAGGCTGGAATTGGTGTTTGGGTTGGGGTTAAGCCTGAGAACCCTGGCACTCGCTGGGCACCTAGCACCCACTGAGGAGGGCGTATTGGTTACAGTAGGCTGACTGCCGATTCACACAACCCCCAAATCTCCGTAGCTTAACACACAAAGTTTTATTTTCCATTCATGGCCCCGTCTGGGGTGGATTAGTGGTAGGGACACTCTGCACCTCATAGTCATTCAGAACCCAGGCTCCTTCCCTGTTGTGGCTCAGCCATCTGCAGGGGCCCTGGAGTCTCTGCAGCATCCAATGGAGAGAGGGCAGGATCCTATGGGATCCTGGCAGAAGCTGGCTGTGACAGTTTCTGAGACTTCTGAGGCTGTCACAGACTGAGAACAAGCTGGCGGTTGCCCACGGAAGCCTTTTGCTATTTGGGTGGTAGTGGTGGGTGTTGTGGGAAATCTTCTACCCACTGTTGCTGCCCATTGTCCTTCCTCCAGCATCCTGTCCCCCAAATGTGGTCCAGCCATCTGCCATGGGCACAGCCCATCCCCGAGAGGGCTAGAGACAGGCGGTTCCGGTGGAGGGGTGAGCAGGTCAGAGTTTATCTGCGGCTTCTGACCCTCAGGGACACTCTCTGACCCTCAGCTTTAGAAGAGGTGTAAAATAGGGGATCTCCTCTACAGAACTGTTTGAGGTCTAAATGGTGGCAAATGAACATACCTGGGACAGAGCAAGTGGTCCTGGCTAGTTTTGTCTTCTTTCTTTTGTTTATTTATATGGTGGGAACAGAGGACCTTTTTTGGATCTCTCGACTCCTAGGCTCAGAGCAGGCTGACACTTGGCCTGGAAGCTGGTGGACGGGATTTTCCTGGGGATGATTTGCCTCTGGGGTCTCTCTGAGCCTGAAGTGTAGGTTCACCTGGGATAAGCCTTCGGCCACTGAGCAGCTGCCCTGACTCCCCGCCCCTCCCCTGCCAGAGAGAGCCCATCACAGACAGGAAACATGCTGGCAGGTTTCAGAGGCACACCGCTCTACCCTGGGGAGAGTGCCAAGCCCTCGTGGCTGGAGCCTCCTGGGTGCAGAATGATCAAGTAGGTTTTTTTTTTTTTTTAATAAATTTATTTATTTATTATTTATTTTTGGCTGCATTGGGTCTTTGTTGCTGTGTGCGGCTTTCTGTAGTTGCGGCAAGCGGGGGCTACTCTTCATTGCAGTGCTCGGTCTTCTCATTGCAGTGGCTTCTCTTGTTGCGGAGCTCGGGCTGTAGGCGCATGGGCTTCAGTAGTTGTGGCGCGTGGGCTCCAGTAGTTGTGGCTCGCAGGCTCTAGAGCACAGGCTCAGTAGTTGTAGCGCACGGGCTTAGTTGCTCCGTGGCATGTGGGATCTTCCCGGACCAGGGCTCGAATCCATGTCCCCTACATTGGCAGGCGGATTCTCAACCACGGCGCCACCAGGGAAGCCCTCAAGTAGGTTTCAATTGCCGCCCAAGGAACAACTCTAATTATTCTTTCATTTATATAGCACTCTGTCTCCAAAGGGCTGAACACCCATTCATTCATTTTTTTAAAGACAAAACTTGCTGAATTTTTTTCTGATGACAAAAGCAAAACATATTCATTGTAGACCACTTAGAAAATACAGAGAAGTACAATTAAGAAAAGAAATTGCCTGTAACTTCACCACCCAGATATACCATTTTTTAAAAGTTTACTTTCTATTTTAGAATAGATTTAGATTAACAGAAAAATTGCAAAAATAGTACAGAGAGTTCCCCTCAACCCACATCCAGTTTTCCTTAATGTTAATATCTTACATTGGTATGGTACTTTGGTTACAACAAACGAAATGGTATTGATACATTTTTATTAAAGTCCAGACTTTATTCACATTCCTTAGTTTTTACCTAATACCCCTTTTCTGTTCCAGGATCCCACATTACCTTTAGTTGTCATGTTTCTTTAGGCTCCGTTTGGCTGTGACAGTTTCTGAGACTTTCCTTATTCTGATGACCCTGACAGTTTTCAGGAGTACTTGTAGAATGTCCTTTAATTTGAGTTTGTCTGATGTTTTTCTCCTGATTAGACAGTGGTTATAGGTGTTTGGGAGGTGGAAATAAAGCATCATTCTCATGATACCATATCAAAGGTACATGATATCCAAATGACTTATCACTCTTAATTTTAACCTTGATCAGTTGGCCGAGACAGTGTTTGTCAGATTTCTCCACTGCGAAGTTACTCTTTCCCCACTTTCCATACTGTACTCTTTGGCAAGAAGTACTAACTTTGGCGTTTTTATATATTTGTTTCCAATCTCAAACTTTTCCCCCTCATTTCCTAAAATGAAAGCAAAATTCCAGTGGGCACTTGTTAATTCCTGACCTGTTGGTCTTAACCAGGAGCTGGGATCTGGGTTCTAGCCTAGACAGTTTTTATTTTCTTATTTTCTGGAGACCTTAGCATGTAAGCACATATTGCCATTTAAAATGAGTCTGTGCTTTGGTTTCATCAATTAAAATGTAGTTTTCGAGCATTTACGATGTGCCAGGCGCTGTGCTAAGTGTCTTCCGTGCCTTGTTAGTCCACGTACCACCTGGTGGTAGAGATACTTTTGCTCTCTTCTTGTTGTGGGTGAGAAAACTGCGATTCGTGGAAGTGAAGTAAGTCGCCCAGAGTCACACAGTGGGCAAGTGACAGAGTTGGAATTCAAACCCTGGTCTGTGACCCCAGAGCTCAGCCCTAAACCATGCTTAACTGGACTGGTGAAGAGCAATCATAGGGAAGAGTACAGGCTCAGGGGTTTGGATCATAGTTCTTCCATTTACTAGCTGTGCGGCCTTGGGTAAGTCACTTCCTGTCTCTAAGCCTCAGTTTTCTTAACTGTTCATTGGGAGAGTAACATTATCTTCCTCAGAGGATTAAATTACTTAAACAATGAGGATTAAATTACTTAAACAGTGCTTGGCTCAGGGTAGGAAATCAGCAAGGGTTGTTATTGTTATTACTATGCTGTTTTCTCATTTTCACATCCATCCATCCATCCAACTATCCATCCTTCATTCATCCATCCATCCATTCTTCCATCCGTCCATGAAAAGCATTGCTTGCTCTGGGCCTTGGTTTCCCCATCTACAGTGGGCGTTGAACAAGAGCGGGAGTTTTTAACCTTTTTTGTGCCACTGGACACTTTAGGTGGTCTGGTAAAGTTAAAGACATAAGATGACAAAGGAAACTAATTATATCAACATACAGTTATCAAAATATTGAAAAACGAATTTGTGCCATAGTAATACATACATTTATTTATTAATGCATTAAACAAGATCTAGTGGTAAGTCCGGTCACTACTACAATTTTGAGGTAGTCGTATGAATAATGTTTTGAGAATTCTGCCATGACTGTAATGAGCTATGAAGATACTTGTCATTATTCTTAGTGACAAAGTCTTAGGTCCTCCTAATTCTGCTGGGGCTGGATGCCTGTGTTCATAATAGAAAGAAACACTCAATTTCCGTTAGCATTGCTGAACACTTAGCGAACATTTATTCCCTCACTCCAAGTTCACAGATGGCTGAATTCTTTTTTTTTTTTTTTTTTAATTGGGGTTTTTTTTTTTTTTTTTAAACTTTTGGGTTTTATTTATTTATTTATGGCTGTGTTGGGTCTTCGTTTCTGTGCGAGGGCTTTCTCTAGTTGTGGCAAGTGGGGGCCACTCTTCATCGCAGTGCGCGGGCCTCTCATTATCGCGGCCTCTCTTGTTGCGGAGCACAGGCTCCAGAAGCGCAGGCTCAGTAATTGTGGCTCACGGGCCCAGCTGCTCCGCGGCATGTGGGATCTTCCCAGACCAGGGCTCGAACCCGTGTCCCCTGCATTGGTAGGCAGATTCTCAACCACTGCGCCACCAGGGAAGCCCAAGATGGCTGAATTCTTAACAAGGACCCCAGGTTAAGAAGGGAGCCGGTGGATGCCTGGGGTCCCTTCCAGCTCTTACAATGTGTGATTCGAGTCTGATCCCAAGGGGTTCCGGGGGTGGAGAGACAGGAGCCCTGTGTTCCGAGGATATCGACCACAGGACAGACATACCTTGGGGCCTTTCAAGCCTCAACCTGGCTTTCCCGGATTGCTCTGTTCTAGATGTTTCAGAGAAACCGGCTGGCAGCTCCCCATGGAGACTTTGCCCTCACTGATGAATGGCTGCTGCTGCACATCTATTGACCGGGCCCTTTGTTTTCGAGAAGCAACCTGCCTTTCTCTTGTTAACCCCTGCCGGCCTGGCCCCAAACAGGATGCTTTCTGTGCTCCGGGCTCAGCACCAGGGCAAGACAGACATCAGGAGAAGGTTAACATCTGGGATGAAGGGCACCCACCAAAGGCCAGGAGCTATGCTGGGCCCTCTCATCTAAGTGTTTGGCTCATTTAATCTGGTGGCAGCACAGGAGCTAGACTTCAAACCCCAGGTCTGTCTGAACTTCAAGCGCTGTGCTCTCTCCGGGGCTCCAGAAGCTTCTATCCCTGCTTCACCACACAGGTGAGTTTGGGGTCTTTTCCATCCCAAGATACACACATAACCACCCCCCTTCCCACCACACACACACACACACACACACACACACACATACACACTTTCTCAGATTCACAGACAGATCGGGGTTGGTTTCACCCAGCATGAGAAGGAGCCATTGACTCAAGCTTTGGGGTGCTGGGAAGATGGGAAAGGCCCTTCCTGCCCCCCAAGTCTGCTAGTTTTCAGCCCCTGGAAGCCAGCCTTTTCATCACTAGCAACCCATATCTTTGGGTTAAGCATTGCCCTCCCTGGGGCTTTGGTTTAGAATATACAATCTCTAAGGCAATGCTAATTCTTCCGACCTTAAAGTCCTTGTTAGTGTTTGTGCAGGGAGCAGGGCAAAGGCACGGAAGGGGAAGCCATGGGGTCTGAGGGCCCGGGACGCTGCTGGGGCAATGCTGAGACACTCAGCAAGCTCCTCCGTGCAATGCAATCCAACAGACATTTTATCGAGCCATCTGTTCCTCATGCTGGGGAAGTGGAGATGAGTCAGGTACCGCCATCGTATCAGGGTCAAATTCTGGCAAGGAAGACAACTACAGGAGATAAACCAAAATATGGTGCCATAGAGATAATAATGGTGACATACGTACAGTGTGAGACGGTGCAGAGCAATTTGGATGGGAGTTGTCTTAGTCTGCTCTGGCTGCTGTAACAAAATACCACAGGCTGGGCAGCTTAAACAACAGGAATTTATTTTTTCACTGTTCTGGAAGCTGGAAGTCCAAGGTGCTGGCAAGGGTGGTTTCCACGGAGGTCTCCCTCCTTGGCTTGTAGGCCGCAACCATCTCCCTGTGTCTTCACATGGGCTTCCCTCTGTGTGTGTCTGTGTCCTAATCTCCTCTTCTTTATAAAGACACCAGTCGTATTGGATTAGGGCCCATCCACATGACCTCATTTTCACTTAGTGACCTCTTTAAAGACCCTTACCTCCAAATGCAGTCACAGTCTGAGGTGTTGAAGGTCTTCAACATGTGACTCTGGGGGCTGGAGGGGGCACAATTCAGGTTGCGAGAACAGGAGTTGCCCGTGGAACAGGGGAGAAATGAGGCTGATAGGGGTGAGGGTGGACAGAGCAGAATCAGGAGAGGCCTTGACTGTCAGAGTTAAGCTTCACGTTATAGGGCTTAAAGGTGCAGACGCCTGTTCTGTAGTTGGAAAGTGAAAGCATCTCATCTTCTCGTTCCCAACGCTCTGGAGATTCTGGGAGGGGTGAGAGCTCTCAGGCCTACAGCCCTCAGAGCTGGTCATTGGGGCCACTCCCCAAGGAGGGGCCAGCATTGTCCCTGTGCCCGGGCTCTGTGGGAGCCCCGCCCAGCTGGGTGGGTCGCAGAAACTCGTCAAGTAGGAAACCTTCCCGCTTTCCAGAAAATCCCATCTGGGTGGGCATGGTTGTACAAAGACCTCACTAAGCAGAGTCTGATGGTCAACCGAGAATTCAGGTCATGCTCTCAACAGAGAGGAAGAGGGGTGGAGTTCTGCCTTCAGGGCTTTCACCATCCCGGGGGCGGGGGCGTGGTCGATGGAGGAGGTATGAGGTCCCACGCTGTCACATTCAAATCCCTCCATCTCGCTGCTTCCTGCTTCCTCTTCCGTAAAACAGAGGGCCTGGCCCTTCTGCCACTGACTTTAGGATCCTGAAACTGAGAAGGAAATGGGGGCAGAAGGGCCAGCTGAGGGCATGGAACAGGCCCCTGCCTTTGGGGAGAGACTTTCTGCTCCATCCACCAACCAGGATGAGGAGGCATGGAAAGCTGGCTGGGGCAGGGATGGAGGATGGGTACTTCTGCTGGATAATTAAAAAACAAAAAATCATTTATTGACCTGGTGTGTCCAGTTTATGAATTTTAAGCATAGAGCTTTGATGGATTTTTACATATGAATACGTGTGTGTAACCACCACTCAGATCAAGATATAGAACGTACAGAGCCCAGAAAACTCCCTCCTTTGTATCCCTTGCACCCCACCCCCCAGGAACCACTATTCTGACCATAGATTAGTTTTGTCCTTGAATGTCACATAAATGCAATCACACAGGATGCACTCTTTCGCGTCCGGCTTCTTTCGACACTCGTTATTATACCTGAGATATTCTCCCTCTGAGTTCTGCAGGAAACAGGGCAGACCCTCCTCAGACAGTCTCTTCCACATACGCCCCTGAGCTTGGCCCCCAAATTCCTTGACATTTCTCGTGGCAAGATGTCCCTGCCTTTGAATCTGGGTGGGGTTGTGACTGCTTTGACCAATAGAGTGTGAAGAATGACGCTGGACTTCCTGGGCCGCGGCGTAAAAGGTGGTTCAGCTTCTGCCTTATTTGCTGGAACACTGGTGGTTGGAGTGCTGGGTAACCACGTAAGAAGTCTCACTACCTGAGGCTGCCATGTTGTGAGGAAGCCTAGCCTCATGGGGAGGCCATGGCAGGTGCTCTATCTCTGAGTCTACCCAGCCCAGGCACCCGGCATGTGAGTGAATAGACCCCAGAGGGTTCCAGCCCCCAGGTGTCAATCATTCCCTGCCTTAGCTTTCCCCCCCCGATTGACCCATTTACCAAATCCCTGACCCACGGAATACAGGCACATAATAAATTGGCTGTTTTAAAAGCAGCCAAGTTTTGATAATTTATTACCCCAATAATAACTGGAACACACAGTGAGAAGTAGATTCAGGAAGGCTGAGTTTAGCTTTCTCGTTGGGTGGGAAATGGCAAGAAAATCTCCTTTCCTGAGCCCACCAGCTGCTTCACAGCCCTGCCTTGGCCTCATCGTCTGGTCCATTCTTCAGACCTGCTCATCTCGGTTTTAGGCCAGTTGTCAATTAATTCTCTGCTTCCCCGACCCCAGAAGCCAAAGGCTTCTCCAGGTAAGGGTGTCATTCCTCCCACACATCTTTGCCTTCCTATCAGACTCTCCCAGAGAGGGGAGTGCATGGAATATTTGGGGCTATAGACAATCTCCGGCCACTGCAAGGAAATCACATGACAAGTCCCAGGCCCATGGTGCTCAAGAGATGTGTGTATCGTGGAGGATTACTGGACTGAATGTCAATATTATGACATAGTATGAGTGTGTTTCAAGTTTGGTAATTGCAATCATTGTTGCTTTTGTTGTGGTCATCCATGTACAATGCTTGGTGTCAGTCTATTTATCTCTTGTAAAAATAAAATACAGTGTGTGTGTGTGAAAAAAAAAAAAAAAAGAGATGTGTGTATCGAAAGCATCATCATTCCTCTTCTACGGCCAGGGGTCCTCTCTGTGGCCTCTGGATGGAGCCACTGCTCGGGGAGCAGGACTTTGGCACCCTGGCTCTTGGAACTCTTTTCTGAGGGTGCAGCTCTGGGTCAAGCTTTTTACCTACATTACGAAATGTCATCCTGGCTGTGGGGATGGAGTAGAGTATGGCACTTAAAGTGATAGATTTGGCACAGTTGCTCTGCTACTTACTAGCTGTGTGACAATGGAGAAATTGACCTCTCTGAGCTGCAGCCCCCAATTTTGTAAAAAGGGCATAATAATAAATAGTCCTTGCTTTGTCCAGGGCTGCAGTGAAGACTGAAAGAAATAATAGTGCACGGACAGTTTTTGCTTGGTACATAGTAAAGCCTTCCATAAGTGTTAGACACACGAAACAAAACAGAATGGAATGGGGGGAGGGGAGCTGATGTGATAGGCATTATTACTGAATTTTTTCAGGTGAAGAAAAGGCCTGAGGTCATGGAGCTGATAGGTGGAAGAGACGTGGTGCCAGGTCGGGTCTGGCTGCGGCCAAAGCTCATGCTCCTTTCACTCTGTGTCTTTGTCTTCAGAGCAAGTGCCTGTAGGTCTGGAGCCCATGCGTGACCTTGCAGAGCTTCATGCCCCGCCCAGGCTCACGGCTGCGTCCAAGGCTGGTAGAACTGGTCTGCTCTCCTGAGGCATGGTGGCAGCCCACTGCAGCGTCCCCTCCAGCCCCAGTGAGGCTGGCCATGCCAGGCTGCAGCCACTGAAGGGTTCACTGAAGGGTCCAGAAGGTTGCACTGCAGTACAACTGCCCTGCCTCCCAGAAGGCCCTGTTTTTTTCTGTTTTTCCTGTGATCTAGACTGAATGCAGGTGCTTGGAAACTGCCCTTAACTCAAGCAGGTGTACAAGGAAGAGTCTGATTTATATATTTTTTTAACAACTTTATTGAGATATAATTCACGTATCATACAGATCACCCATTTAAAGTGTACAATTCAGTGGCATTTACGATATTTACAGAGTTGTGCAACCATTAAGCAATTTTAGAACATTTTTGTCACCCCATAAAGACACATTGAACCCCTTAGCCATAACCTTCTACCCTCCCCTGGCCCCCAGCCCTAGGCGACCACTAATCTACTTTCTGCCTCTATAGATGTGCCTATTCTAGACATTGCATATAGACAGAATCATACGACATGTGGTCTTTTGTGTCTGGCTTCTTTTCCTTCACATGTTTTCAAGGTTCGTCCATGCTGTAGCAGGTACCTTTCCTTTTTATTGCCAAATAATATTCCTTGTATGGCTATACTCCATTTTATTTGATAGGTTTGGGTTATTTTCCCTTTTTAATTGTTGTTCTGAATAATGATTTTATAAACATTTGTGTACATGTTTCTGTGTGTACATAAGTTTTCATTTCTGTTGGGTACATACCGAGGAGTGGAATAGCTGGCTATGTGGTAACTCTAGGGTTAACCTTTTGGGAAACTGCCAGACTGTTTTCCAAGCAGTTGCACCATTTTACATTCGACCAGCAGTGTAGGAAGGATCTGATTTCTCCACCAACATCTCACCAACATCTGTCTTTTTTTTTTTTTTTAATTTTTATTTATTTATTTATTTATGACTGTGTTGGGTCTTCGTTGCGGTGCGCAGGCTTCTCATTGCAGTGGCTTCTCTTTTTGTGGAGCACGGGCTGTAGGCACGCAGGCTTCAGTAGCTGCAGCACTTGGGCTCAGTAGTTGTGGCTCGCGGGCTCTAGAGCGCAGCCTCAGTAGTTGTGGCGCACGGGCTTAGTTGCTCTGAGGCATGTGAGATCTTCCCGGACCAGGGATCGAACCCGTGTCCCCTGCATTGGCAGGAGGATTCTTAACCACTGCGCTACCAGGGAAGCCCAACATCTGACTTTTTGATTCTAGCCATCCTCATGGGTGTGAAGTGGTGTATCTTTGTGGTTTTGCTTTGCTTTTCCTTGATGGCTAATGATGCTGATCACCTTTTCATGTGCATATTGGTCTTTTGTATATTTTCTTTGGAGAAATGTCTATTCGGACCCTTTTCCAATTTGTCTTTTCTTATTGAGTTGTAGGAGTTCTCTATACACTCTCCATACAAGTCCCTTACCCTGGTTGATTTTTTTTTTAATCTTTTATGTTTTAAAAATTAATTAATTAATTAAATTTATTTATTTTTGGCTGCGTTGGGTCTTCATTGCTGTGCGCGGGCTTTCTGTAGCTGTGGCGAGCAGGGGCTACTCTTCATTGCGGTGTGCGGGCTTCTCATTGTGGTGGCTTCTCTTGTTGTGGAGCCTGGGCTCTAGGCGTGTGGGCTTCAGTAGTTGTGGCACGTGGGCTCAGTAGTTGTGGCTCACGGGCTCTAGAGCTCAGGCTCAGTAGTTGTGGCACACGGGCTTAGTTGCTCTGCGGCATGTGGGATCTTCCCAGACCAGGGCTCGAACCCATGTCCCCCTGCATTGGCAGGCAGATTCTTAACCACTGCGCCACCAGGGAAGCCCCTCCTCGTTGATTTTTAAGACTCTTTAGGAAAGGCCATTTCATAACTTGCCCGATCGAGTGTTTACTGGCTGGAAAACTGCGTCAGAAACAAAACATTGCCTCATTCTGGAGGCAGAGCTGACACTTCTTGGAAGCAACATACTTTCCTGGTGCTGGCAAAAACAGACAGGGTCCTCCTGGTTCTCCTTTTCCCTCATTTCTCTTTTCTTGAGCTCCACCTAAATCAGTGGGTCTCTAGTGGAGTAGAGTAGAGGTACATGTCAGAAGCACCTGTGGGACTCTTTCAACACTCACAAGCCTCACCTTCCCCCAAGAGAGTCAGATGTGCTTTTGTCTTTCCTCCATTCCTCACCTTCTTTTTGAGAACCACTGTCCTAAAAGGAACGCTTTGAGAGTAACCCTGGCATGGCATGAAATGGCCCCTGGGTGGCAGCAAAACTGAGATGAAGACCCAGGGATTGGTGGCAATGGCCACTGCTGATCCTGAGACAAACAGCATGGAGATTCCTCCAAAAATTAAAAATAGAACTACTCTATGATTCAGCAATCCCACTTCTGGATATATAGCCAAAGGAATTGAAATCAGGGTCTTGAAGAGATATCTGCATTCCCTTGTTCACTGCAGCTTTGTTCACAACGGCCAAGACACGGAAGCAACTTAAATGTCCGTCGATGGGTGAATGGATAAAGAAACTGTGGTGTACACATACAATGGAATATTATTCAGCTGTGAAAAAGAAGGAATTCCTGCCATTTGCAACAACACGGATGAACCTGGAGAATAGAATGCTCAGTGAAACAAGCCAGTCACAAAATGGCAATACTACGTGGTATCATTTATATAAAGAATCTAAAATAGTCAAACTCATAGTAGCAGAGAGTAGAATGGTGGTTGCCAGGAGCTTTTGGGGAGGGAGAAATGAGGAGGTATTAATCAAGAGGTAGAAAGTTTAGCTTATACAAGATTAATAAATACTAAGGACTACTGTATGGCATTGTGCCTATAGTTAATAATACTGTATTGTATACTTAAACATTTGCTAAGGGGGTAGATCTTGTATTAAATGTGCTTATCTCAGACACACACACAATAATGAGGACAGGAGGAAAATTTTGGAGGCGATGGATATATATTGATGGCATAGCATTGATTATGGTGATGGTCTCATGGGTATATACTTACCTCCAAACTCATATTTACACACTAAATATGTACAATATTTTGTGCACCAATTATACCTCAAAAAAGTGGTGTAAACAAAAACAAAATAATAAAAAAGAACATTCCCTTCTTGCAGACTGCTGCCTATAAGGCTGGTTAGGTGTCAGATTGTTCTGTGGCTGAAGCCAAGAGGGTAATGTAGTGAGGCACCTTCATGCTCTAGGGAGGGAGGAAGGGATAAGGGCATCATTTTGTTTCTAAGAAGGATCTCAGCAGCATCATCGAGTATTTATTAAGCTCTCACGTTGAGCCAGGCCTTGTGCTAAGCATTTTATATTCGTTGTCTCATTAAGTCTCCATCATAACCTTATGGGCTAGGCACAGTTCATTCTTGTTTTCCAAATGAGGGAAGTGAGCCCAGATAGATGAACTTGCCAACCCTCACCCAGATCACAGGTGGCAGAGAGGGAATTCAAACCCAGGCTGCCTGCCTTCAATACCTGCACGTTTAAATTCCTCCTTCTCAAATACCCAGAGTGCCCAGTTTCTTGAATGCAAATCCTGCTGACGTTCATTTTCACGTTGTCAATTTCCATAGAAATTTGCATGGGAGGCATCCGAGCTGTAGAAGAATCTCTGAGCGTGGGTTCAGAAAACTGGCACTGAGAACTACTCTAGTACACTCAGGTTTTGTGTGATTTTGGTCCGTTATGTCCCCTTTCTCTAAACTTCCTTACCATACAATGGAGATAACATGCCTACGTCATGGGGTTATTGGGAGGGTCAAATGAGATTATGGCTGTGAGAATGATTTGTAAACTCTAAAGTTTGAAAAGTCAGGAATTGTTATTCTTATTACATTGTTCCCTTAACTCAGGTCAGATCCTGTAATTAGCAGCCCCAAACCTAGATAACAAGAGTTCCAAGTCTTAGCCAAGAAGTTCAGCATTGGCTCACTTCTTTGGAGCAACATTTGGGACAATAGAAACGGGGCCCCGCCCAAGCATTGGAGTGTGGAGCTTGTGGTACTCGGTTAATCCCTGAATCCTACCCATCGCTCCCCACTTCCCAACCACCAGCCAGAATCTTGGTCTTTTTGCCTTCATCCCCCTACTCCCATCCTCACTGGTTGGCTGAGCTGGCTGAGTCTTTACCTTTTTTTTTTTGCTTGCCCCTTGGGAGGAGCTGTGTGGTTCTTTGTGGCAGAGACAGGATGTGTTCAACAAATGTCCACATATTCCTTGGTTGGGGCCAATGAAATGCAAGCAGAAATGACACGTATTCTTTCCAGGCTGAGGCAGTTAAGAGCCCATGTTCCCCTTCCATCTCTTTTTCCCCTGTTGGAAGCCATCTATAAGAAATAAATCTTTGTCACGATAAATTACTGAGACTGGGACTCATCTGTTCAGCGATGTAGCCTAGCATGGCCCCAACAAATATATTTCCTGCTATCAGTGTACATAGAGGGGAGGAGGGAAGACCCTACTCCAGGCAGAGCATCATGAATAAGATATACCATGATAAAGGGAGAATGAAAAAACTGGTGTGGATGGAGCTGAGTTTCCTTGCACACAGGGCCCTACAGCATAGCTAAAGTCACATGTGTTGGGTCTTGGCTCTGCCATTGACTGGCTGTGTGCCTTGGACAAGTTACTACTACGTCTTGGTTTCCTTAACCATAAATTTCAGACAATAACAGCACCTAGACCAGCCCGTGGAGATATGGTGAAGATTGAATGAGTGCTTAACTTAATGCCTGATAAAAATCAGCCATGGTAAATCTCAGTCATTGTTATGACAAGGGAGGAATGTGAACTGATATCAGGACAAAGAAAAGTGTGTTCTATGCTTCCAGGAATCTGGAGCCTAAGACGGTAAATAGGACAAGACATGGAGATAGGGTGTTCTGAAGGCACCTAAAACTGATTCATCCAGCCTGCATTCCATCCATCCATCCGTCCATCCATCCATCCATCCTTGCAACAATCTAAACAAAACCAAAAAAAATCATTCTCTGGATCTTGCGAGGATGTCTCTAACCAATAGAGAGATAAAGGCTGAAATACTGGGGTTACTGGAAAAAACTTTTTACAGTTCTGCTGCCTCCTTAAC
Source organism: Balaenoptera borealis (assembly GCF_965194805.1). Classification (NCBI taxonomy): domain Eukaryota; kingdom Metazoa; phylum Chordata; class Mammalia; order Artiodactyla; family Balaenopteridae; genus Balaenoptera; species Balaenoptera borealis. Next base: position 12,675,191 of record NC_138868.1, read on the forward strand.
AGGAGCTAGAAAAAAATAGAAATGTCAGGAAGGGAGCCAAGGCCAATGACGTCTCGGTAGGAAGGGCGGCAACAGGAAGCCAGCATCAAGGTTAAGTGCCTCTCCTTGGGGCGAGTCCTCCCCCGTGTGAAGAGCTTGGTGGGGAGGGGTGGGGGGGACTCTGCATCCCAGGGCACTACGGTCCAGGGGTCTCTGGCTTGCAGTCCACCAGGTTTCTGGGCTGGTGTGAGGAGAGCAGGATGGTGGGAAGCCGGGTGGTGCTTCCCTGAAGTTACATCTCGGGACCAAGGAGGGCGGGAAGGACCACCGTTTGCAGCAGCATTACCGGCAGCCTCATAGGAGTGTTAGGAGCACCGGTGAACTGAGCTGTAAACACTGGTCAGAGTGAACATGGTGGGTCTTTTTTGCCCAGCATCTATCGCCCTGTCTCCTGGTTACTTAGTCAGCTCTAAACCCATAGGTTCAGGAACGCTGATTCCAACTCCGGCTCCAGAGCTGGGCAAGTGACCTGGGCCTGACCAATCACAGCATCAGTTCTTCCAGGCCACTGTGGTTGGTTCAGGGGTAGATATGTGACCCAATTCGTCAAATGGGATTTGATTTCTGCGCTTTTGTTTGAACTTCTGGGGAATAGAATCTCTCTTTTCACTGGACTCACAGCTGGGAGGATACGGGCCTGGAACTTTTAGAAGCTAGTAAGTACAGGGAGAAAGTCTCCCTAAGGCTAACCCAGCAAAACATAGTGTTGAGAAGACAGAGGCCCCATCCTGATGCCATTGTGTGTGAACCCCTGGATCCAACCATATCTGAAGGACGGCTGAATTTTTCAGTGATTTGAGAGTCCGGATTGATACAGTGGTTCTCTGAAAGCCGTATCTGTCTCTCTGAACACTATTAGATGGGGGAAATCTCACCACCAGGATGCATTTCCACTCTCCCCCTTTCCTCTCAATTCACAATGGATTACTTACTCTGCAGCAGCTTATGAGCTGGGCTCCTGGCATCAAAAAGGACCTGGACCTTATCTTCAAAGAGTCATGGTCTAGAGAGAGTGACAAACATAACTAGAATACCTCAGTGTAAGATGTGCTGAGATAAAGTAAAAACTAACTGTCATAGGATCTAATTAGAGAAAGGAAGCCTGGATCTCAGAGGGACAGGAATGTCAATTAAGGCTGTTTAGAGGAGGTAATATTCATTCATTTCAGTAGGTATTGATTGAGCATCTGCTATGTGTCATATACTGTGCTAGGTGCTGGGAATATACAAACAGATATTTACAAACAGGTATGGTCCCTGACCTCAAGGAGCTGATAGTCTAGTGGAAACAGGGGGACCAGACTTCTCAGAATAACCCATAGGGCAGAAGGATCATGGTGCTATGAGAACGAATAACCTTCAGAGAACTTTGGGATTTAGGGGAGGCCTCTCCAAAGAGGAAATGCTTGAGCTAGTAGTTGAAGGAGGAGCAGGAATTAACAAGGACAAAGGAACTGAGAACATGGGGAAGCATCCTTGGTTGAAGGGAACACATATGCACAGGTTCCAGAGTGGGAAGGAGCAAGGCAACCAAACAAACAGAACAAATTATTTGACTGTTTTACTGAGAAGTTAGGACCCATGATGCTTAACTCCATGGCTTTCTCACCCACTATGTTTTTTTAATCACCTTGAGTATTGTTTTCCTCATCTATAAAATGGGATAACAATACCCACTTTGCAGGCTTGTTGAGGAGATTGAAGGACATGATGTGTTAAAGGGCCCGGCAGAAAGAAGGTAGTCAGTAAATAACGTTTTCCTCCCCCTCAGGTCCCATCCTGATCATCCCAGCTGAAGTGTGATTTGGGCTGTCATTTGGTTCCCAGAATGTTCGCTTTCCTTCTGGGAACCCTCCTCCTTATTCACCTACTCCCCACAGCTCTGTCCTGAGAACCCTGCTCTCATTGGCTCCTCCAGGTGGCCAAGACCTGGGTCAGGCAGTGTGGACAGAGATAGGGCATGTTCTGGGCTGAATTGTGTCCCCTCACTCCTGAATTCCTATGTTAAAGTCCTAACCCTCAGGACCTCAGAATGTGATGGTATTTGGAGATAGAGTCTTTAAGGAAGTAATCAAGTTAAAATGAGGTCATTAGGGTGGACCTTAATCCAATACGGCTGATGTCCTAATAAGAAGAGGAAATTAGGGTGTTATATGCGCAGAGGGAAGGCCATGTGAAGACACAGGAAGAAGATGGGCAGCTACATGCCAGGGAGAGAGGCCTGAAATAGATCCTTCTCTCACAGCGCTAAGAAGGAACTAACCTTGTGGACGCCTTGATCTTGGACTGAGAAAATACATTTCTGTAGTTTAAGCCACCCAGTCTGTGGAACTGGTTATGGCCACCTGAGCAGACTAATACAGGGTGACAGTGACAGGCATAGAAAGGCACCTGGGCCACGGGTCATTGCCACACGCCTGAGAGAGGACTCCTGGCTGCTTCACCTCCCACGTCCCACAGGCAGCCCCCTGAGGCCAGAAGAGGCGCCTTCACTCTCCTCTCCTTGGACGCAGACGATAGAGAAAGAGCAGGAGAGAAAAAGAGGCCCTGGGAACAAAGGGGCTTTGTCCTTCTCCTGCTGCCTTCACCTGTGCTGGGATGCTGGTGAGTGAAGTGTAAGATCTCTAACCAGGCTGGAATCAGACTGCTTGAGTGTTCATGTCCTGACTCCACCACTTCCTGGCTGTGTGACTTTGTGAAAGTTAATTACCCTCTCTGTACTTCACCTTCCTCATTACTAAAATGAGAATACTCAGTGTCCCTACTCCACTGGGTTGTCGTGGAGATTAGATTTGTGTTTAGGACAGTGCCTGGCACAGAGTAAATGCTGTGTGTGTGCCAGAGAACATTAAGACTGAGTAAATGCTGTGTGTGTGCCAGAGAACATTAGGACTGCTCCCCTCTTAGATCCTTCCTCTTAAAATGGGAGGAATGTTCTTAACCTCATTATGAGGTTAGGCTAAGGCTGAAATAGGACATTTCATGATGTTTCAGGACATCGGACATGAAAGAATCCACAGAGGTTAGTTGTTGAATTATTAACTTAGTGCAAGTCCTAGTTTTGCCAGCCATTCTAGAGGTTGGGTAATCTCGGGGGTCTCTGTTTATCTGTCTGTAAAATGGCTCAGCTGGCTCCTCACGCCCCTGCTGGCCTCATAGAGCTATTGTGAAATGCAAATCAGGAGACAATTGTAAAATAGCTTTGTAAAATGAAAGCCTCACATCAGTGGGAACATACGCTCCCACAGACATAATAAGAGCTAATATTTAAGTGCTTACCATTGTTTGGCATTCTTCTAAGTGTCTCACATATATTTCTCATTTAGTCTTTAGAACGGCTCTATGAGCTGGGCCCTATAATTCCCCGTTTTATAGGCGAGAAAACTTGAGCATAAAGAAGATTAAGTAACTTGCCCGAGATTACCAGTAAGTGGTGGTGCTGGGGTCTGCATCCGTGAGTCAAACGTGGGTGCTTATACCTTTAATCGGAGGGCAGTGCTGTCCAGTTGAACTTTCTGTGATGATGGAGATGTCCTAGAGCTGCCCTGTCCACCACAGTATCCCCACTGAGCCCTTAAATGTAGCTAGTGTGACGGAGGGACTAAAATTTAAATCTAATTTAATTTTAGCTAATTAGAATTAAAATAGCTACATGTGGTTCATGGCTACTGTACTGCATGGGCACAGCACTAGGCTATACTGTCTCCTGATTTATGCACTGAAGCTAAATTTCAGACAGCATGCAAATGAGAAAAAGGGGATTCTCCAAATTCTCAAAGCTACTAAGTCAGGTTGCTGGGACTCCAACTCACTGCTCACTGCTCCTGGCTTTCACCCCAGACTTCAAGCCAGTCCTGACTCTTCCCTGCTGGACCTGCAGAGGACAGACTGTCCACTCCTGAGAGATGACAAAGGTCAGGGGATTTTTGGCGGCAGGGACCAGACCTCATTTCCCTGATGAGAGGTGCCGGTGGAGGTTGAGCGCCCCTCCCTGATCCCCGGATCCCCTGGTCCTTACAAGCCACCAGCTATGAGCTCTGCTTCTGCGTCCCCCCCCCACCTCCCCGCCGCCCCCCGCCAAGACAGAAGTTGGAGCGGAAGCCGACATGAAGCTCCTGCATTCCCTCTCTGAGCTGAAAGCCGAGCTGGCTGGCGCTCAAGGCTTAATTAGCTGAAATAACTGGGAATAATAATCTTTAAAATGATGGTGGTTAAAGCTCAGGCCGCGCTGCTTCTGATTACTCAGCCGCCCGGCAGGAGCATCATGTTGCCAGCTCAGCCGTGCCAAGTGCGCCAGGCTGAGCAGGACGACTGGTGTGCCCCGTGGAAGAAGCTCTCTGCCCTGCCCGCCCTTCCCTGTGTGATGGGAGAGGCGAGGCTCAAGGTCTTGGGGGGCCTGGCTCTGCATCGGCGACACGGAGACCCTATCCACCTAGCAGGATGGTAGTGAGGGGTCGGCGAGATGCAACCCAGAAAATACTCCCGGAGAACGCCCGTTACACGGGCGGCGTGGATGTCACGGACAAGGGGACACTAGCGCTTGCTGATGAGTGACCTTGAGCTTGGCTCTTCCGGTCTCTGAGCCTGTTTCCCTCTCCGGAAAACCGAGGACACTCACCTTTTAAGGTCCTCGTGGAGGAGTAAATGCCCATGTGTACACGCAACGCTGGCACACAGCAGATGCTCAGCAAATACTACTTTCTCTCCTTTTTGGTTTTCTCTTGTCTTTCTGCTGGATCTTTAGAAATATTCCTAGTGCAGGATAAGAGGGAAGGACTTGGTCAGGAGGTTGAAAGAAGCTGATGTTCCAGAAACAATCCTCTCCCCTAATACCTACCAGCACTCTCTGAGGGAGGTCTATGTCACTGCGTGCTGGGAGTTTCAGGCCAGAGCAGAACGGTCAGCGGGCGGGACCTTGTGAGGACAGGTGGTGAGTGTTCTCCCCCGGAGACCTCCAGAGCCAACAGATCACTTTTCATAGTAGAACTATCTGATCAAACCATAGGAAATTGCCATTTTTCTAGGTCTAAAGTTGGTTGAACTTAAGTCTTGTAAGATAACTGAGGCTTGACTTTGAGTCTGCATCATGCAATGTGCTGTTTCTATGTGCCTGTTTAAGGACGTAACACAAAAAGCATAAATCTTTTAATAATGAGTTTTAAATAGCCCTTTGGAACACAACAGGAGAGAGGCCAGTCAAGCAGGATATAACTAATTGCCAAGTAATTTGTGAGAACGTGACTGGTGTAGGAGTTGAGGGGAGGGGCAGAGTGCTGCAGAGTAAGTGGGGTGATGGGCAGGTTAGCAGAAGGAGGTGGGGTTTAAGTTGTGTCTGGAAGAATGGCTAGCAGCTTAAATAAGCAGGAAGGGGTGAAAATGATGCTCTTGGCAGAGGGAAATGGCATGACCAAAGGTCTGGGGATCCTGAGAATCACCAGGGCAGGGAGATCATGTCTGGTGAACATTTCTACATCCAGTACAACCCCCAGGAAAGAGTAGGTACCAGTATATATTGGGTAAAAGAATGAATGAATGAACGAAAAAATGAAACGTGGGTGGAGATGAGTGAGCAAATCAGTTGTTTTGGGGGGTAGTGGACGATAAAGCTGTAAAGATTGATTGTGAAGGGTTCTGAATACAGACAAAGGAGTTTGGATATTACGCCAAGGAAACAGAAGTCCCCGACTATGAATTCAGCAAATATTCAATACGTACGTGTCAGATCAGGTTCTAGAGGTTAGAGAAAAGATCTCTAGGATCTCATAATTTGCTGATTTTAAGTCGATGTGGTCCTGGAAAACAGAGGCTATTCTGTATTAGTCTGGATAAGTTAGATTATGTTGCAGTAGCAAATAGCCTTAGAATTTCAGTGGCTTAAAGCAACAAAGATTTATCTCTTGGTCCCTTCACAGTTCCACCCACTGTAGCACTACCCCGCGGTATTTTCACTCTAGGATCAGCTGATGCGGGCAGCCCTATATCTGGGACATTACTGCTCTTGTAGCAGAAGAAAAGAAAAGACACGGTAAACCACATGCTGGGTCTTACAGATTCTGCTTAGAAGTGACACATTTCCTTGACTAAAGCAAACCTATGACCAAGCCAGTTGTCAGTGGGGTGGGAAGCCTAACCCTCCCTTCCCAGGGAGTGGCAGTAAGCGTTTCTGAACAGCAAAAGCACCACAGTTCCTCACTGAAATTTTGGGTAAAGTAAGAGTAAGTAGGCTAGGGAGATAGAGGTATGCATAGATGGTAGGGAGATAGATGATCTTATCTGGGGATTCATTCTTGGGTTAATCTACGTCTGAGCTTTGTAAATTTTTTTTCCAGCTGTATAGAAGTCATTTTTCCCTCGTGTAGCCATTCTTGGCCATGGTCTGGATGGAAGAGTTTTCTTTATGGGGTAGAATAATTTGTGGGGCCCATTGCAAAATGAAAATGTGGAGCCTCTTGTTCAAAAATTATTAGGAATTTCAAATACTCTGTAATGGCCTATATGGGGAAAGAATCTAAAGAAGAGTGGATATATGTATATGTATAACAGATTCACTTTGCTGTACACCTGAAACTAACAAGACATTGTAAATCAATGGTACTCCAATAAAAATGGAAAAAAAACCCAACAAAAACCCCCCAAATTGTTAAGAATTTCAAGACAGGGACAGTAAAGCAGTAAACCAAGCGTGGAGCTACTTTCAGTGTGGGTGCTGTGCAACTGTTCAAGGTGCGGCGCACCCAGGAGGCTGGTCCTGTGTGTGGGTGACCCCTGGTTCAGAAAAGTCCAGGCTGGCTAGTGGTACCCTCTCCTCTGCTTTTCACTCTGACTTTCTCCTCTCCTTTGAGCTCCTCCCCCCTCATTGCTTCCCAGATCTGGATAAGCTTGTCCATTCCTCATTGGTCAGACAACCATTCCCCTCCACGCCCTAATAAATGCTTATGCTTGAGAAGCCTTTCATGATTTGAGTGAGGACCACAGGGGGAAGCAGGAAAGGGGCGAGTCAGAGGGCAACCTCAGGCTGGAGGCTGCCCAGCCGTCCTCATCTTAATGTCCGCAGCAGCTCCTTCACACCCTCTCGGTTCTCTTCAGACCTCTGTCTTCTGGCTCTTCTGTCAGATGACAGCAACCATCTTATCAAACCCAAATCTTCTGACCTCCCAACATCTGCATCCATCCTAACCCTGTGAGGAAGCAGTCTCTAACCTTCCACCTCTACCTTGGACCCCTCCCTCCCCTATCTTTTACCCCTTTTCGCCTTCATCTGTTTTACTTTCTTTTAACAGGATCCTTTCCGTTGACTTTTACTTTTCAAATAACAGCATTTTTTTTGAGATATAATTCACATACTATACAATTCGCTTATTTAAGAATACAATTCAGGGGCTTCCCTGGTGGCGCAGTGGTTGAGAATCTGCCTGCTAATGCAGGGGACACGGGTTCGAGCCCTGGTCTGGGAAGAACCCACATGCCGCAGAGCAACTGGGCCCGTGAGCCACAACTGCTGAGCCTGCGTGTCTGGAGCCTGTGCCCCACAACGGGAGGGGCCGCGATAGTGAGAGACCCGTGCACCGCGATGAAGAGTGGCCCCCGCTTGCCGCAACTAGAGAAAGCCCTAGCACGAAACGAAGACCCAACACAACTAAAAATGGCACAACTCAACACAACTAAAAATAAATAAAGTAGCTAAAAAAAAAAAAAAAAAAAGAATACAATTCAGTGGTTCTTAGTGTATTCAGAGTTATGCAGCCATCACTACAATCGATTTTATTTTATTTTATTTATTTAATTTTTTCTGATTTTGTGGACGAAATTTATTTATTTATTTATTTATTTATTTATTTATTTATTCATTTATTTATTTTTACAGAAGAGACTATTTAGGAGAACAAATCACAACAAATTATAAATTTTAAAAAGATGACAAATGCTATAAACTCAAATAATTCAGAAAAATAACACTACAATCAATCTTAGAACATTTCGTCACCCTGAAAAAACTCTCATACCCGTTAGCAATTATTTCCCTTTTAACCTCCCCTTCCCGACATCCCTAGGCAGCCACTAATATACTTTGTCTCTATTGATCTGCCTATTCTGGACAGTTTAAGTAAATGGACTCATACACCTTGTGATTCTTTGTAACTGACTTCTTTCACTTAGCTTTCATTCTTAATGCTTTAAAGAATCAGCCATGTTGTACCATGTATCAATACTTCATTCTTTTTTTATTGCCAAATAATATTCCATTGTATGGCTATGCCATTATTATTTTTGACCATTATGAATAATGCTTGTATGAACATTTGTGTACGTGTTTTTGTGTGGACATATATTTTCATTTCTGTTAGGTATAGACTGAGGAGTGGAATTGCTGGGTCATATGGTTGTTTAACCTTTTGAGGAACTGCCAGATTGTTTTCCAAAGTGGCTGCATTATTTTACATTCCCACCAGCAGTGTGTGAGGTTTCCATTTTCTCCACATCCTTGCCAATACTTGTGATCATTTGCTTTTTTGATTGCAGCCCTCCATGTGGGTGTGAAATAGAATCTCAACGTGGTTTTTCTTTGCATTTCCTTGACGGATAATGATGTTGATCATCTTTTCACATGCTTATTGGCCATTTGTATATCTTCTTTGGAAAAATGCCTGTAAAGATCCTTTGCCATTTTTTTTTGGCTGTGCCGTGCAGCATGCGGGATCTTAGTTCCACAACCAGGGATCGAATCTGCACCCCCTGCATTGGGAGTGTGGAGTCCTGACCACTGGACCTCCAGGGAAGTCCCTTCTTTGTCAATTTTTAATTGGGTTATTTATCTTTTTATTATTGAGTTGTAATAGTTCTTTATTATATTCTAGATACAAGTCCTCTATCAGATATGTGATTGCAAACATTTTCTCTTGTTCTATGGGTTGTCTTTCTTTTTTTTTTTTTAACATCTTTATTGGAGTACAATTGTTTTACAATGTTGTATTAGTTTCTGCTGTATAACAAAGTGAATCAGCTGTACATATACATATATCCCCATATCCCCTCCCTCTTGCATCTCCCTCCCACCCTCCCTATCTCACCCCTCTAGGTGGTCACAAAGCACCGGGCTGATCTCCCTGTGCTATGTGGCTGCTTCCCACTAGCCATCTGTTTTACATGTGGTAGTATATATAAGTCCATGCCACTCTCTCACTTCGTCTCATCTTACACTTCCCCCTCCCTGTGTCCTCAAGTCCATTCTCTACATCTGCGTCTTTATTCCTGTCCTTCCCCTAGGCTCTTCAGAACCATTTTTTTTTTAGATTCCATATATATGTGTTAGCATACGGTATTTGTTTTTCTCTTTCGGACTTACTTCACTCTGTATGACAGACTCTAGGTCCATCCACCTTACTACAAATAACTCAATTTTGTTTCTTTTTATGGCTGAGTAATAGTCCATTGTATATATGTGCCACATCTTCTTTATCCATTCATCTGTTGATGGACACTTAGGTTGCTTCCATGTCCTGGCTATTGTAAATAGTGCCGCAATAAACATTGTGGTACATGTCTCTTTTTGAATTATGGTTTTCTCAGGGTATATGCCCTGTAGTGGGATTGCTGGGTCACATGGTAGTTGCATTTTTAGTTTTTTAAGGAACCTCCATATTGTTCTCCATAGTGGCTGTATCAGTTTACATTCCCACCAACAGTGCAAGAGGATTCCCTTTTCTCCACACCCTCTCCAGCATTTATTGTTTGTAGATTTTTTGATGATGGCCATTCTGACCGGTGTGAGGTGATATCTCATTGTAGTTTCGATTTGCGTTTTCCTAATGATTAGTGATGTTGAGCATCCTTTCATGTGTTTGTTGGCAATCTGTATGTCTTCTTTGCAGAAATGTCTATTTAGATCTTCTGCCCATTTTTAGATTGGGTTGTTTCTTTTTTTTGATATTGAGCTGCATGAGCTGCTTGTATATTTTGGAGATTAATCCTTTGTCAGTTGTTTCGTTTGCAAATACTTTCTCCCATCCTGAGGGTTGTCTTTTCGTCTTGTTTATGGTTTCCTTTGCTGTGCAAAAGCTTTTAAGTTTCATTAAGTCCCATTTGTTTATTTTTGTTTTTATTTCCATTTCTCTAGGAGGTGGGTCAAAAAGGATCTTGCTGTGATTTATGTCAAAGAGTGCTCTTCCTATGTTTTCATCTAAGAGTTTTATAGTGCCTGGTCTTACATTTAGGTCTTTAATCCATTTTGAGGTTATTTTTGTGTATGGTGTTAAGAAGTGTTCTAATTTCATTCTTTTACATGTAGCTTTTCCCAGCACCACTTACTGAAGAGGCTGTCTTTTCTCCATTGTATATTCTTGCCTCCTGTATCAAAAATAAGGTGACCATAGGTGCATGGGTTTATCTCTGGTCTTTCTGTCCTGTTCCATTGATCTATATTTCTGTTTTTGTGCCAGTATCATACTGTCTTGATTACTGTAGCTTTGTAGTATAGTCTGAAGTCAGGGAGCCTGATTCCTCCAGCTCTGTTTTTCTTTCTCAAGATTGCTTTTGCTATTTGGGGTCTTTTGTGTTTCCATACAAATGGTGCAATTTTTTGTTCTAATTCTGTGAAAAATGCCACAGGTAATTTGATAGGGATTGCACTGAATCTGTAGATTGCTTTGGGTAGTATAGTCATTTTCACAACATTGATTCTTCCAATCCAAGAGCATGGTATATCTCTCCATCTGTTTGTATCATCTTTAATTTCTTTCATCAGTGTCTTATAGTTTTCTGCATAGAGGTCTTTTGTCTCCTTAGGTAGGTTTATTCCTAGGTATTTTATTCTTTTTGTTACAGTGGTAAATGGGAGTGTTTCCTTAATTTCTCTTTCAGATTTTTCATTGTTAGTGTATAGGAATGCAAGAGATTTCTGTGCATTAATTTTGTATGCTGCTACTTTACCAGATTCATTGATTAGCTCTAGTAGTTTTCTGGTAGCATCTTTAGGATTCTCTATGTATAGTATCATGTCACCTGCAAACAGTGACAGCTTTACTTCTTCTTTTCCGATTTGGATTCCTTTTATTTCTTTTTCTTCTCTGATTGCTGTGGCTAAAACTTCCAAAACTATGTTGAATAATAGTGGTGAAAATGGGCAACCTTGTCTTGTTCCTGATCTTAGAGGAAATGGTTTCAGTTGTTCACCATTAAGAACGATGCTGGCTATGGGTTTGTCATATGTGGTCTTTATTATGTTGAGGTAAGTTCCCTCTATGCCTGCTTTCTGGAGGGTTTTTATCATAAATGGGTGTGAATTTTGTCAAAAGCTTTTCTGCATCTACTGAGATTATCATATATTTTTAAAAATAATTTATTTATTTATTTATTTTATTTTTGGCTGCATTGGGTCTTTGTTGCTGTGTACGGGCTTTCTCTAGTTGAAGCGAGCAGGAGCTACTCTTCATTGTGGTGCACAGGCTTCTCACTGCTGTGGCCTCTCTCATTGTGGAGCATGGGCTCTAGGCACACGGGCTTCAGTAGTTGTGGCATGAGGGCTTAGTTGCTCCGCGGCATGTGGGATCCTCCCAGACCAGGGCTCAAACCCTTGTCCCTTGCATTGGAAGGAGGGCTTGTAACCACTGTACCACCAGGGAAGTCCCTATCATATTGTTTTTATCCTTCAATTTGTTAATATGGTGTATCACATTGATTGAATGGTGTATATTGAAGAATCCTTGCATTTCTGGGATAAACCACACTTGCATGGTGTATGATCCTTTTAATGTGCTGTTGGATTCTGTTTGCTAGTATTTTGTTGAGGAGTTTTGCATCTATGTTCATCAGTGATATTGGCCTGTAGTTTTTTTTGTGACATCTTTTTCTGGTTTTGGTATCAGGGTGATGGTGGTCTCATAGAATAAGTTTGGGAGAGTTCCTCCCTCTGCTATATTTTGGAAGAGTTTGAGAAGGATAGGTGTTAACTCTTCTCTAAATGTTTGATAGAATTTGCCTGTGAAGCCATCTGGTCCTGGGCTTTTGTTTGTTGGAAGATTTTTAATCACAGTCTCAATTTCAGTGTTTGGGATTGGTGTATTTATAGTTTCTATTTCTTCCTGGTTTGGTCTTGGAAGGTTGTGGTTTTCTAAGAATTTGTCCATTTCTTCCAGGTTGTCCATTTTATTGGCATATAGTTGCTTGCAGTAATCTCTCATGATCCTTTGTATTTCTGCAGTGTCAGTTGTTACTTCTCCTTTTTCATTTCTAATTCTATTGATTTGAGTCTTCTCCCTTTTTTTCTTGATGAGTCTGGCTAATGGTTTATCAATTTTGTTTATCTTCTCAAAGAACCAGCTTTTAGTTTTTTTGATCTTTGCTGTTGTTTCCTTCATTTCTTTTTCATTTATTTCTGATCTGATCTTTATGATTTCTTTCCTCTGCTGAATTCGGGTTTTTTTTTTTTTTTCTTTCTTTCTCTAATTGCTTTAGGTGTAAGGTTAGCTTGTTTATTTGAGATGTTTTTTGTTTCTTGAGGTAGGATTGTATTGCTATAAACTTCCCTCTTAGAACTGCTTTTGCTGCATCCCATAGGTTTGGGGTAGTCATGTTTTCATTGTAATTTGTTTCTAGGTATTTTTTGATTTCCTCTTTGATTTCTTCAGTGATCTCTTGGTTATTAAGTAATGTATTGTTTAGCGTCCATATGTTTGTATTTTTTTACAGATTTTTTCCTGTAATTGATATCTAGTCTGATAGTGTTGTGGTCGGAAAAGATACATGATATGATTTCAATTTTCTTAAATTTACCAAGGCTTGATTTGTGACCCAAGATATGATCTATCCTGAGGAATGTTCCACGAGCACTTGAGAAAAAGTGTATTCTGTTGTTTTTGGATGGAATGTCCTATAAATATCAATTAAGTCCATCTTGTTTAATATATCATTTAAAGCTTGTGTTTCCTTATTGAATTTCATCTTGGATGATCTGTCCATTGGTGAAAGTGGGGTGTTAAAGTCCCCTACTATGATTGTGTTACTGTCGATTTCCCCTATTATGGCTGTTAGCATTTGCCTTATGTATTGAGGTGCTCCTATGTTGGGTGCACAAATATTTACAATTGTTATATCTTCTTCTTGGATCGATCCCTTGATCATTATGTAGTGTCCTTCTTTGTCTCTTGTAGTAGTCTTTATTTTAAAGTCCATTTTGTTTGATATGAGAATTGCTACTCTAGCTTTCTTTTGATTTCCTTTTGCATGGAATATCTTTTTCCATCCCCTCACTTTCAGTCTGTATGTGTCCCAAGGTCTGAAGTGGGTCTCTTGTAGACAGCATATATACGGGTCTTATTTTTGTATCCATTCAGCCAGTCTATGTCTTTTGGTTGGAGCATTTAATCCATTTACATTTAAGGTAATTATCGATATGTATGTTCCCATTACCATTTTCTTAATTGTTTTGGGTTTGTTATTGTAGGTCTTTTCCTTCTCTTGTGTTTCCTGCCTAGAGAAGTTCCTTTAGCATTTGTTGTAAAGCTGGTTTGGTGGTGCTGAATTCCCTTAGCTTTTGCTTGTCTGTAAAGGTTTTAATTTCTCTGTCGAATCTGAATGAGATCCTTGCTTGGTAGAGTAATCTTGGTTGTAGGTTTTTCCCTTTCATCACTTTAAATATGTCCTGCCACTCCCTTCTGGCTTGTAGAGTTTCTGCTGAAAGATCAGCTGTTAACCTTATGGGGATTCCCTTGTATGTTATTTGTTGCTTTTCCCTTGCTGCTTTTAATAATTTTTCTTTGTATTTATTTTTGATAGTTTGATTAATATGTGTCTTGGCATGTTTCTCCTTGGATTTATCCTGTATGGGACTCTCTGAACTTCCTGGACTTGATTGACTATTTCCTTTCCCATGTTAGGGAAGTTTTCAACTATAATCTCTTCAAATATTTTCTTAGACCCTTTCTTTTTCTTTTCTTCTTCTGGGACCCCTATAATTCGAATGTTGTCACGTTTAATATTGTCCCAGAGGTCTCTGAGACTGTTCTCAATTCTTTTCTTTCTTTTTTCTTTATTCATCTCTGTGGCAGTTATTTCCACTATTTTATCTTCCAGGTTACTTATCTGTTCTTCTGCCTCATTTATTCTGGTATTGATTCCTTGTAGAGAAGTTTTAATGTCATTTATTGTGGTGTTCATTGTTTGTTTGCTCTTTGGTTCTCCTAGGTCCTTGTTAAACGTTTCTTGTATTTTCTCCATTCTATTTCAAGATCTTGGATCATCTTTACTATCATTACTCTGATTCTTTTTCAGGTAGGCTGCCTATTTCCTCTTCATTTATTTGGTCTGGTGGGTTTTTACCTTGCTCCTTCATCTGCTGTGTATTTCTCTGTCTTCTCATTTTGTTTAACTTCCTGTGTTTGGGGTCTCTTTTTCACAGGCTACAGGTTCGTACTTCCCATTGTTTTTGGTGTCTGCCTCCAGTGGGTAATGTTGGTTCAGGGGCTTGTGTAGGCTTCTTGGTAGAGGGGAGTGGTGCTTGTGTTCTGGTGGGTGGGGCTGGATCTTGTCTTTCTGGTGGGCAGGACCACGTCTGGTGGTGTGTTTTGGGGTGTCTGTGAACTTGTATGATTTTAGGCAGCCTCTCTGCTAATGGGTGGGGTTGTGTTCCTGTCTTGCTATTTTTTTGGCATGGGGTGTCCAGCAATGGAGCTTGCTGGCCATTTAGTGGAGCTGGGTCTTAGCATTGAGACGGAGATCTCTGGGTGAGCTCTTGCCGATTGATATTACGTGGGGCTGGGAGGTCTCTGGTGGTCCAATGTCCTGAAGTTGGCTCTCCCACCTCAGAGGCTCAGGCCTGACACCCGGCCAGAGCACCAAGACCCTGTCAGCCATACAGAGCTCAGAAGAAGAGGGAGAAAAAAAGAAAGAAAAATAAAATAAAATAATTAAAATTAAAAAAATTATTAAAATTAAAAAATTTAAAAAAGTAATAAAACAAAAGAAGAGAGCAACCAAACCAATAAACAAATCCACCAATGATATCAAGTGCTAAAAACTATACTAAGATAAACATAAAAATCAGAAACAAGTCAGTCGCATACAGCAAACCCCAAGTCTACAGTTGCTTGCAAAGTCCACCACCTCAATTTTGGGATGATTCGTTGTCTATTCAGGTATTCCACAGATGCAGGGTACATCAAGTTGATTGTGGAGATTTAATCCGCTGCTCCTGAGGATGTTGGGAGAGATTTCCCTTTCTCTTCTTTGTTCGCACAGCTCCGGGGGTTCAGCTTTGGATTTGGCCCCGCCTCTGCATGTAGGTCGCCTGAGGGCATCTGTTCTTTTCTCAGACAGTACGGGGTTAAAGGAGCAGCTGATTAGGGGGCTCTGGCTCACTCAGGCCGGGGTGAGGGAGGGATACGGAGTGCGTGGCGAGCCTGCGGCGGCAGAGGCCAGCGTGACGTTGCAGCAGCCTGAGGGGTGCTGTGTGTTCTCCCGGGGAAGTTGTCCCTGGATCACGGGACCCTGGCAGTGGCGGGCTGCACAGGCTCCCGGGAGGGGCGGTGTGGAGAGTGACCTGTGCTCGCACACAGGCTTCTTGGTGGCGGCAGCAGCAGTCTTAGCGTCTCATGCCCGTCTCTGGGGTCCGCGCTGATAGCCGTGGCCCGTGCCTGTCTCTGGAGCTCGTTTAGGTGGTGCTCTGAATCCCCTTTCCTGGTGCACCCCAAAACAATGGTCTCTTGCCTCTTCGGCAGCTCCAGACTTCTTCCCGAACGCCCTCTCGGCTAGCTGTGGGCGCACTAACCCCTTCAGGCTGTGTTCACGCAGCTAACCCCAGTCCTCTCCCTGTGATCTGACCTCCGAAGCCTGAGCCTCAGCTCCCAGCCCCCGCCCGCCCCAGCGGGTGAGCAGACAAGCCTCTCGGGCTGGTGAGTGCTGCTCGGCGCCGAGCCTCTGTGCAGGAATCTCTCCGCTTTGCCCTCCGCACCCCTGTGGCTGCGCTCTCCTCCGTGGCTCCAAAGCTTCCCCCCTCCGCCCTTTGTAGTCTCCGCCCGAGAAGGGCCTTCCTAGTGTGTGGAGACATTTCCTCCTTCACAGCTCCCTCCCAGAGGTGCAGGTCCTGTCCCTATTCTTTTGTCTCTGTGTTTTCTTTTTTCTTTGGCCTTACCCAGGTACGTGGGGAGTTTCTTACCTTTTGGGAGGTCTGAGGTCTTCTGCCAGCGTCCAGTAGGTGTTCTGTAGGAGTTGTTCCACATGTAGATGTATTTCTGATGTATTTGTGGGGAGGAAGGTGATCTCCACATCTTACTCTTTCACCATCTTGAAGCTCCTCCTCTATGGGCTGTCTTTTCACTTTCCTGATGGTGTTTTTTTGCAGCATGGAAGTTTTTAATTTTCATGGAGTTCAATTTATCCATTTTTTTTGTTGCTGTTACAGCTTGTGCTTTTGGTGTCATATTAAGAAACTGTTGCCTAATCCAAGGTCATGAGATCTACACCTATGTTCTCTATGAACAGTGTTATAGTTTTAGCTCTTAGATTCAGGTGTTGGTCCATTGTGAGTTAATTTTTCTATATGGCATAAGATAGGGATTCAACATCATTCTTTCACATGTAGATATCCAGTTGTCTTAGCACCATTTGCTGAAACGATTTTTCTTTCCCCATTGAATTGTCTTGTCATGCTTGCCAAAAATCAATTCACCATTAATGTGAGGGTTTATCTGTGGAGGCTGTACTCTAATCCATTGATATATATGTCAGTCCTGTCTGTCTTTATGGAGCTCTCCCTTCTTACTAACTGCCTTTCCTCCTGGGTGAAATCTCTGAACCGTTTCTCCAGAGCTGGGGGCAGGGATGGCGGTCCACTCTTTCAGAGTGACACCCCTGATTTATGAGCAGGGCGCTGAATGAAGAGGGTGGCCTCAAGTCTTCTCAGCTTGCCTCTCTTGACATGAACTTGGATGGGGGCAATCAGGACCCCCATATTCTTGGCCTGCAGTGCCTGGGATTGAGCCTCTGATCTATAAGTGTGGACCAGGTGGAGGAAGTGAGCCCCTGATATTTTGGGCACCTTTGCCAGGAGTTTAGCCCCTGCAACTTGGAGTTTGGGGGAATGAGAAATGACAGTGGTTTGCCTTTCCCAGTGAAATACTTTACCCCTTTACTGGAAACTTAGGGGATAGGAAGGTACATTTGCTCAACCACACCTGCTCAGATTACAGCTTTCATTGTCTTGTTGAGATGTGGATGGAAGGAACGTGTTATGGTTCAAGTTTCACAGACTCTTGCTGTTCTTACTGAGATTTAGATCTTGCATAATTGTATCTTCATTTGCTGTCCTCCCTTAGGACAATTTCCAGAGACTTTAAATGGTTGGGTTTAATAATTTTCATTAGTTATACTTGTTTCCTGGGGAGCAAGTGGAATTCCTCATCCTGCCATCATGGAAGTCCCCACTGGTTTTAAACAAGCTCAAGTCTTTGCCACTAAAGAAAAAAAATTCTATCCTTCTCCAACTGCTGCTCTATTTCTTTTTGCTTTCACTGTCAAAGTTCCAGTGAAAGTTCTGTATTTCCTCCTTTCCAACTTTCTCCTCAGTGACCTTAAACAGGTTTTCCAGGCCCATGTGTCCTGAAAGAGCAGCTTATATTCTAAGGTCAGCAGTGATTTCCACATCTCAGTGTCCTTCAAGTATTCCTCTCTCCTCTTATTTGATCTGTCAGCTGCATCTCACCGTTGTTGGCTGTTCCCTCCTCCTTGAATTGTCCTCTGCTCCTGGACGCTGCGACTGGACACCCACCTGGACTGCCTCTTGTGCCTACTTTGCAGGCTTGTTCCCCTCTGCCAGCCACTAAAGGAGAGGGATCCTCAAGGCTCTGGCATGGGCCCCACCTTAGTTATCCATTGCTGAGAAACAAATGAGCCTCAAACTTAGCAGCTTAGAACAACAAGCCTTTATTATCTGTTTCTCTGGGTCAGGAATCTGGCTCTCACATAGCTAGGTGTCTCTGGGTTAGAGTCTCATAAAGCTGCAGTTAAGATGTTGGTTGGGGCTGAATCATCACCTGAAAGCTCGACCAAGACTGTAGAATCTGCTTTCAATCTCCGCCATGTGGTTATTGGAAGGATTCTTTCCTCACAGGATGTTGGACTGAGGGCTTCAGTCGCTCACTGGCTGTTGGTCAGTGGCCTCCTTGGGTCCTTGCCACCTGCGTCTATCCATAGGGCAGCTTGCACCATGGTGGACGTCCCTCAGAGCAAGTGATTGAGAGGAAGGGCACCCAAGATGGAAGCCAGTTTTTGTAATCTTGGATATGACATCCGATCACATTTACCGTACTCTGGATTTTAGAAGCAAGTCAGTAGGTACAGCTCACATTCAAGAGGTGTTGCCCAGGGTATAAATACCAGGAGGTGGAGATTATACTGGGGCCATCTTGGAAGCTGCCTACCACAGGTTCCCTTCTCTTCTCACTACACCTTGGACACATTTAGCTTTAATTACCAGCCACCCATGAGAGGGAGATGATTTACAAACTTATATTTGCAGTACAGACCTTCCCTCTCCATTCCAGACCCATGTCCAACTGATCGATTGCCATTTCACTTGGATTTCTCGAAGGCTACTCAAATACAGAATGTCTAAAGCTGGACTCATGGGTTTCGCCCAAACCCGTTCTTGTTCCACTATTCCCTATATGTGGGCCATGGGACAGGCTAAGATGTGAGACAGAGAGGCAGATGGGTGGTCCAGCTCCCCTCCACGCAGTGTCCAGTTGCTCTGCCCCTTCTGCAGATGTTGTCTTCAGCCACACGGTCAAAGCTGGTTCACCTGCCTGATGCCCATGTTCCAGCCCAAGGGAAGCGGGGGAAAGAAAGAAAGTGAAGAGTAAGCAATTTCCTTTTTAAAAGATCTGACCCAGAAAAACACGTCACTTCTACTCACATCCTGTGGACTCATCATGAAGCTGCAGATAGGGAGTGAGCTGTAGTGGGAAGGCTGGGCACCCCGTGGCTAGTGCAGCTGTGTCCCCAGTTAAAATACGGGGGGTTATACTACTGCCTAGACTGGGTTCTCCCAGCAGAAGGGTGTGAGGCAGGGGACCTATGTGCTCTTATTTTATTACGGAATAAAGTCCCAGGGAATAGGAGTAAGGCAGGAGTGAGGCAGGAGGGAGGATGCATATTGTGAATTGGCCCATCTGTAGGACAACTACTCCAAGTTATGTAAACTTCCCCTGAGGACCAACCCTCTGGGAGAGAATGCAGGAAGAATTTTTCCACTGGCTTCTCTCTCCCAGTGGTCAAATTTGGTCCCCTGGGATGCTAACCCTTTTGTTTTTCTGACTGCCTGCAAGGACATGGGCACCAGCCGTATCAACAGGAAGCCCCAGCGTGGGAGGCGAGGAGGCGTGGTCGGGCCAGTGGTGAGGAGCCCTCTATCCGGCTGTGCCTGCGGGTCCACTGGAGCCCTTGGTAGAGCTGGAGCAAAAGGGAGAGGAGCCCGAGGAGATCTGAACTGGCCCATCCGAGGACTCGACGCAATCACTAAAGGAAGGAGAAAATAGACACTGGGGTTCTCTTACCACTTTCTGCCACACCCTGTTTCCATGAATGACACCCCTATTCATTTAGTTCCAGCAAGTGAGAAACCTAAGAGGCACCCGGACAGCTCCCTTGTCCTTAGACCTGCATCTGATCCCCAATATCTCCGTAATCTATTCGCTTCTCTCCATTTGGACCACCACGCTCTTAATCAGAGCCTCTATCATCTTCCGTGGAGACAAACGTCTCCTAATTGAACTCTTGTCCTCCTTCATATCCATTTCCCACATACAGCCTGAGTGGCTTTTCTGTAACATCAACTGGATCTTGTCACCACGCCCTGCTAATGTAAACCCTTCACAGCTTTCCATTGCTTGGAGGATAAAGACAAAACACCTCAAGGTGGCCCACAAAGCCAGTGTGGCCTGGCCCCTCATTGTCCTCTGTTCCAGCCTCACCTGCCTACTTTTGGCCTCTGCTTTCTGAAGCTCCAGGCTGCCACAGGACCTTTGCACATGCTCTGCCCAGTGCTTGCCATCCTTTTCTCCTACCCGCCTTCTCATCTTGAAGCGCTCAGAGCAGTTACCTTTTCTCAGGAAAGTCTTTCTTGATTTTCCTAACTGGGACAAACTCCTATTATATATGTATCCAGTCCTGGATTCCTCAAGAAGCAGACTAAGTATGTATTTTGTATTGCAGGCATTAGTGAAACACAGTCACTCTTAATTTTTCGTAAGATGCTAATTTCAAAGAAGTCATCATGGGAAAGACAAGACTTTTTGAAATTTCACTACACTTACATTTTTTTTTTGGCTGTGCCACGGGTTTGCAGGATCTTAGTTCCCCAACAGGGATTGAACCTGTGCCCTCGGCAGTGAAAATGTGGAGTCCTAACCACTGGACCACCAGGGAATTCCCCTACACTTATCTTTTGATTCTGCTTGTTTTTATTCTAAATTGATTATGGAAGAGGTCATAATCTTTTCAGTACTTAAAGCCTCTAAGAGCCAGACTCTAAAACTCTGGCTGTGGGAAAGGAACTCTCCTTGTAAGACTTTCCACAGTTGCAGCTTTGCTTTTTTACGTCATTAGTAGATGTTTGTCTCCCCGACAAGGCTCTCAGTCTTTTGAAGGTAGAGGCCTACGCAGTGTTCTGACTCACCGGTGAGCTTAGCGCATACAGAGGAGAAATGCAGTAAACCTTCGTTAAGTGAGTCACAGGCTCCTGGAGCTCCAGCCTGGCTCAGTCACTTACTGTCTCTGTCCCTACACCTGTCTGTGCTGAAGATCACTTCTTATCTGAGTGGCTGGTGCCTGAGAAATAGGGAAATGTATTTCCAGAGAGAGAAAGAGGAAAAAAGCCATGCGCATATTTTAAGAGATGTGATTAGTTAAATTTCTATGTGGCTAAGACTGGAATAGCTAAGAGGGGTTGAATGAAGAATATTTCTAGATTCTCACTTCTTGTTTGGGCCCATTCAATTGTATTTCCACTTTTTTTTCATGCTACAATAAATGGGTGTGATAGGAGAGGTTTCAGTACAAATTTGATGGAGATAAACGGTTCTGATAAGAAATTCTCAGTATGTCTTAAGTGGATGAAGCAGGCAGAGTGGAGGCTGGGATTGCTATCCTACAAGCAACCACAAGGTGGCGCGAGGTGCTCAGCAATGCGAGTCTTGCCTCCAGGGATTTGACTGTCAACCTTTTTCTAATCAATTGTCAGTTTATTTATTCTAACAAAGTTTCCTTAGTCTCTTTCTAGTCCATAATTTTCTTTAATAAGATAGAGTTACATTTTCCCCTTTCATGTGTATCTTTACAGAGTGACATGCTTGATGGAGAGTCATGAATAATATTGAGGATGATTCAATGTCTCTGGGTTTTACTCCTGCACCATCCAAAGAGAAAATGACAAGAACATTTCTTTTCCTCTATCAGTGTCATAATATGATATTGGATAATTGCAGTGCAATGTAATCACATTTCAGGAGAGAATACATAGCTTAAAACACTGAGCTGGGTGTAGGGGCCTAGTGCTTGATTCTCCAGGATACTGGGGGCCGGAGCTGGTTTCTAAGACTTGCTCAGCCTCAGAATCTTCAGCCGATTTGACTGTAAGTCCTCTTTGCTAAGGATTCCTAGCACAGCCCCAGAACTGGAAGATTCTGGGGTTGGCAATTCCAGATGCCATAGGAGCCTAGAGGAAGGAGAGGTCTGGCTTACCTGAGCCTCCCCAACCCAGGGGCTCAGCTTGTGGGGTCTCTGAACCCAAGGCAAGGCCGGAAAGCCGGTGCTGGGAATCGGGCTCAGAGGAAGGTCAAGGCTGAGTAGCTCATGACCACCAGAGGTCAGCATCGCTCAGCAGTCAGAAGCATTGCAGCTACCAGCCGGGCCCAGGATATACCTCAGGAGGCCGCTCTGCGCTCCTGTCTGGCAGGGACACCCGTATCTGGTGCTTATTTCCATCTCCCCAACCACTTCTGGGCCTCAGTTGTCACAAAGGTGGGAGATGCTGTAGCACCTGCCTCGTGCCTTCTTGGCTAAGGTAGTTGCCATTGGATACCTGTGGTACCACTGGAGCCCTGGAGCTGATGGGTGACTCATCAGCCGATCCCTGTAGCATCCAGAGACAGCTACCCCTCTGTGCTCGCAGCAAGTGGTTGACTATCCCACTGGATGCTATCCAAGCGTTGGGCAGGTAGATCAGGCAGTTTTCCTAGCTCAAGAAACTAAGGAAATGTCATTTAAAAAGAGCAAGAAAAAAAATATGACTTCACAAATTGTTCAAAAAATATGACTTCACAAACTGTATACCATGGTGATTAAGACTGCAACCACCGCTTTCCTCCCCCCAAAAGACTGCAGACCCTGGAAACAGCCATCCAAGGTTTGAATCCTACTTCCTATACTTGGAAATTTAGGAAAGTGGACAAATTTCTTTGTGCCTCAATTTCTTTCTCTTTCTCTTTTCTTTTTCTTCCTGAGTCACCAGAACACAATTTGGACCATCACCAAGTGAAACTGTAGCCTTAGGCCCTGAAATGAAGTTTTCTTTACATTTGCCTGTGATGCCTCTGGGCTCTCACCTCTGACCCATGGCCGCCAAGTCCTCTTGAGAGCTCAGTGTGTGCCTCAATTTCTGCATCTGCAAACTGGGAATGTTATCATTCCTATTGATCATAAAGGACCCTCCCTATCCCATAAGGTTATTGTGAGGATTAAGTGAGATAACTGTAAAGGCAATGTTTACTGAGCAATTGCTCTGTGCCAGGCACAGACCTAAGTCTTTTTATCTTGTATCTCAGAATTCTGACCACTGCTGTCTGTTATTCCCTGCCTTTTATAGTTCATGAAATCAAGGCTTGGAGAGGTACAGTAGCAGAGCCAGGAGTTGAAACCAGGCTTTTTGCCTTCAGAGTTTACTTTTTAAATCATCGCAAAGCATGTTGGTCTTGCAAATGATCCTTTTGTTATTATAGTCCTGTGAATTCTTGTGAGCCCTGGATGACAGCCCTAGGTGAATTTTTTTTTTTAATTCAACCTCACGGTGCAGACAGGCTGCTTGCAATTGAGCTAACGCTGCAGCGCAGGAGAAAGCTGGCCCCGTGTAGGAGATTCCTCTGGCATCCCCCTTCAGTGAAGCACTAGCAGACACTATTTGGGTGCAGAAGCAAGAGTCCTGCATCGAGAGAGTATATCCTGGCTATAGAGCATTCAGGCTTCTGGAGTCTAAGCTAAGAGTGCAAATCCTCCCTCTGTTACACAGAAGCTGCTTGCTCCTCAGCTAGTGATGTGACTCTCTGAACCTTGGTTTACTAATCTGTAAAATGGGAATCATAATGTAAATTATCTTACAAATTTTATTTTTTTACTTTTTAAGCTCCTTTTATTTCTCCCACCGGTAATATTTTTGTTTCATGACTCTGATTTATTCTAATCAGAGTCTAATTAGTCTAATCTAATTACTAGAACTATATATTTTATTTTATTTAAAACATTTTAATTTTATATTGGAGTATAGTTGATTTATAATGTTCTATTAGTTTCAGGTATACAGCAAAGTGAATCTGTTATACATATGCATATATCTATTCTTTTTCAGATTCTTCTCCCATATAAGTCACCACAGAGTATTGAATAGAGTTCCTTGCTATACAGTAGGTCCTTGTTGATTATCTATTTTACATACAGTAGTGTGTATGTATTAATCCCGACCTCCTAATTCATCCCTCACCCCCACCTTTCCCCTTTGGTAACCATAAGTTTTTTTTCTAATACCTTATAAAATTTTTATGAATTTTAAAAATTTTTGTGAAATTACATTGGGAAAAGCATTTAAATATGTGTTTGCAGTGCCTGATAAAGTTTACCTATCAGGACGTGATAAGCTTTACTTTTTACTTTATTTGTATACTATATTTATTTATTACTGTATTTACGTGGAGCTCTCGTGTAAGGAGAAGAGAAATCACATCCCTCCCGATTCTACCTTGGGACCAAAAAAATCTGAGATCTCCTCTTAGTACAGGTCTTTGGTTTAGACAACTGTTTCCTAATGAGCCTGCCCATTCCAAGATGGCTCCAGAGTGAACGTCTTAAAGCTTAGATCTGCTCCTTTAGCTCAGCGCTGCCCCATAGGAACATATTGGGAACTACACGTGTACTTTTTCTTTTTTCTTTTTTTTTAATTGAAGCATAGTTGTTTTTTTTATTATTATGACTTTTATTTATGTCTCTCTACTTTTCATAGTTTCTGAACTTTGCATCATGAACATTATTGCTCTTATAATTGAAAAAAACCTATTTTTTTTTAAATTGGGAAGAATATTTGAAATACACATGACAAGAGTTTTTATCCTTTACATATAGATGCTTTCATATGTCACCATGTAAAATGTAAACATTCTAAAATAAAAGTGGACAAAGGACATGAACAAGCTAATCACAAAAGAAATATGGATGCTAATGAACATGTGCACGGAAGTTCAACCTTAATCAAAGCATCATTAATCAAATAGACAAAAAATTAATAATGAGATGAGATTGCTTGCTATTAAATTGGCAAATTAATGGTCATATCCTCTGTTAGCATGGGTGCAGTGGAGCAAGCACTCTCACATACTATTGTTAGGAGTGTAAACTGATCCAGGTTCCCGGAGGCACATTACACAACTTACAAATGTTCTTTCTCTTAACATGGTGATATCATGCAAAAGAATTTTCCTCTGAAGAAAATCAGAGATATTCGCAAAAAGTTCTGCACAACATACACGTGTACTTTAAATTTTTTCAGTAGTCACATTAAAAAAGGAAACAAGTAAAATTCCTTTTAATAATATATTTTATTTACCTCAATATATCCAAAATATTATCATTTGATATGTAATCAATATAAAAACTTACTAATGCGATCTCTTATATTCTTTTCTTTGTACGCTGAAACCCATCGTATATTTTATACCTGTAGCTCATCCCCATTCGCCCTGGTCACCTTTCAAGTGCTTGACAGCTACTGTGGTGAGTGGGTAATGTACTGGACAGTGCAGGTCCAGCTCTTTGGTGACACTTTAATGGTGACAAAATGGTGGTTGGCTTTCCCAGCCTTATTTAACTTTAGCCCCATGACATGTGAAGCTCTTTCTTTCGCATCTCTGCACTTTTGCTCATGTCTTTCTGCCTCCGTGGCATTCCCTCCAAGTTGGGTATTTTACCTTTACTCTCTTGTTGAACCTCATATCCACCCCATAAGGTAGATACTATAGTGACTCCCATTGTACAGATGGGAAAACCAAGGCTTGAAATGATTGGGCTGCTCACCCATGGCAATGTGACTGGTGAGCGGCTGTGCTATGCTCTGAACCACTCTGCTCTATTGAAGGTAACACTGTTGAATGAGCAATGATGCCCCAGATTGGACAGGGAATGGGCTGCCAGCGGCAGGAGTGGGTGTCTGGTTAATAGAGGTATTCAAGAGGCCCCTGAATGATGGTCCTCGGACCGGGGTGCTGTCAAGGAGATTTCTGTGCTGGATTGGGGCAGGGTGGCAGGCTAATGATGCTCTTTGCAATTCTGAGAATCTGGGATGTCTCCCTGTCCCTGGGAAGCGTGGACTCCAGGCAGCCTGGATGGGCAACGCTGTCTCCTGCTCTGGCCCCAGGGTGAAGGGCTTGACTTCCTCGGCTCTTGGTGCCAGGCCGGCCTTCCTGAAGGCTCAGTCACCCCTGTGCAGCCTCTGGGCTGATTGCGTTGGTCTTCTCCCCTGGAGGGCTCCGCCCCACATCCTCCCATTGTCAGCACTGATACAGTACTTCATTAATTTAGACTCACTGTAAATATTTTTGGAAACACCCTGTTGCTCTCCCGAAGGCTGATAGGGCCGGGTGCGAGCGGGGGTCGGGTCCTGTCCGCCTCTTCCTGACCTCTTTCCGGCCTCTGCGCTGTTTCCTGCCCTGCTGCCTCCTGCCAGCCCTCTTCTCAGCCTCCAAGGAAGAAGCCTTCCTCTGGATGCAACCTTTAGGGATGCGAGGGGAAGACAGAGTGGCACAGGGGACAGTGGGCTTGATCCCGTGGGGACACCTGGAGGAATTCCCTTTCCCTCCACGGGCCTCACTTTCCTCATCGGCAAAGTCAAGTATATGGGACAGATTAGTGACTGCAAGCTTTTCACTGGCAAAGGCCACTTTGCCTGCTTTCCTGTCCTCCCCCCACAAATGAGTTATCATTTTGGAGGATTCTGTTTATCTAGCCCACTCAGTTTATTAAATAATGATGAATTCATCTTTCTAGCTTTTGTTCATCAAAGCATCCTGAGCAGCAAGTAGTCACCAGAGTTACCACTTCGAGGTGTGAAAATCCAAGCTTGACATGTAGAGAGGGTTATCTCCTTAAGGGGGAGGCGGGGAGGGTGTCATTTCCAAAAGGTTTTATGAAATGCTGATGCTGGCCCTGTGCTACTTCCTCTCCCCCATTACTCTCCTCTTCAGGCCCATCACCTCAGCTTGGGAATCAATGGCCTCAATGCAATTTAGGGAGTCTGTCCTATTCTAAGTCATGGGAAACTAGCCCTCCATCCAGGTGGTCTTAAAGAAAGCCCTGACTTTATAGGGCTTCTGAAGTTATAGAAATGCTGGTCCTTCTGGCTGCAGCCAAATGGTCCCTGTGTATTTATTAGATGCCCACTATGTACAGGGTGCCATGCTACGTGTGTGGGGGGGTGTGGGTAATGGTGGGTGAAGGCGTGAGAGGGGTGGGTGAGGAGATAAGGAAAGGTTTCCAGATGCCTCTTACTCACTCTAACAAAAAAAACATTAGATGGGTTTTGGTGCCATGACGGGGAGAACAGATTCTGATCTGACTCTGCCCATCACTGACTTCCACCGAGTCAGTGTGCCTCGCTCTTTTGACCTTTTTAGCAGGAAATCCACTTCTTCAACCACCTCTGGGAGCCACTGCCACAATTTCCAGAGTCACAGAAAGCTAGCTCTGGCTGGTTCAATGTCCTCATGTACCAACAGGGAAACTGAGGCTCAGGGAGGGCAAGAGCCTTGTCTAGGGTCACACAGCAAGCTAGTCATTCAGGTTTCAGCTAGAATGTCAGAGACTCCCGAGCCCTGCACTCCCGTGGTCTATCCTGTCAAAAATCATCCCCTTTCCGTGTATTTTCTCTGTCATTATGCATAGATTTCATTGCATTTCCTTACTGCGCGTCTGTTTTGTCTCGTTCCCGCCTCTAGGATGTACGCGCGGGAGATCGGGGACACGGTCTGCATTGTTCACACTATAGTAGCTGCTCAATAAGTATTTGCTGAGTGAATGAATTCGTGATCAAGATGAAATTGGGACTCATATTTCCTGGCTCCGAGGCCTGTGGGTTTTCCTGCATTTGCCGTCCCCAGAGCTCAGGAGATCCGGGAGTTCCGGAGACTGGCCTGGGAGTTTGAAGGAGCACCAAATGGCCAGGGGAGAAGGGGCTGCCGAGGGGGCTCTGCTTTAATGGTCAGAAGGCAGCTGGCCATTTGCTTTTGGTCAGATAAGCTGGGATGGGGAAGGGAGTGTGGCTGGAGGAAAGGGAGTGGGCCGGGCACCCCGCCTGCTTCCCTCGCCTGCCCTCCCCGCCTCCTCAGATGACACCACCAGCTGTGAGGGACACAGCTGCTGCCCCTCGGGAAGGGGAGAACAGGGCCCTGGTGCCCGGGGTGAGCTCTGAGCTCCGAAGCTGAGTTCAAAGCAGACCTGTGAAGTGAGGGGGCTGCAGCAGGCAGCTGGGGGAGGAGGTGAGAAGTCAGCAAGGGGCAGAGAAAGGCAAGCCTCCGCTTTGATGTCCTGCACCCAGGCTTGGGGCCAGGCCTGGGCGAGGTTCAGCCTTTCCCCTCATCCCAAGCCCTTAGAGAGAGTCAATTAACCGCCTTTCCTGTCCTCAAGGAGGCTGCTGAGGCAGGTCCCTGACCCCACCACACGCTACGTGCCCGAGTGCCGCGCCCAGCGCACAGGCGCACCCCGGGCGCACACAGGTCCTGCCTGCTCACCGGCAGCTCCGCCCGAGCCGCAAGTGTGCGCGGTCACACCCGGCCCGGGCGCAGGGCCAAGCCACTCTCTGCCTTCTAGGCCAGGGACAACCCTGGAGGTGGGGTGGGCGAGGGCTGTGGAGTCACTGAACCCCCCAGCAGTCTGGGCGCTCCTCAAAGGGCCCACAGCAGGTCTGCGGCGCTGGTCTGCCAGGCTCGGCACGGTATCCCAAAGAAATCACCCAGGAGAGGGGCAAGTCCCCCGGGAAACCCGCTCGGCCTCTCCAGGGCCGGCCAACCCCGGTGGGGCGTGTGAGGACACTGGCCAAGGGTCTGGCCTTGCTGCTGCTTTGCCAGATGGCTCAGGGTAGATTATTCTGGCTCAGTTCAGCAAAAAGGTGCCCTTGTTAGTGTAGTAGAGCAGCCCTGCGGTGAAGACCCAACCTTTTCTATCCTTTTCCTGAGCGCATTCCTTTGGTTCTAACTCCGCAGATATATACCAGTGCCAAGGTCAGGGGGGACCGAAATGAAAAGCAGGTTCTGCCCAGGTACTCTCTGTCTGGAGAGGGCTAACTTCTGAGCCCTGGGGGCACGTAAGGTCAGCCTTCAGCTACTGGTCCCATTGATTAGACTTTCATCTTCTGTTTTGGGTGACCGGGCGCCTTGGGTGTCAGGCGGGGTGAGGAGGAGGGCTGGCAGATCCTGCTCCGTTCAGGCTGCCATCGCAAGGGGCATTCAGACCATCTGGTTCCAGCTGCTTCTCGGCTGGGGGCCAGACCTTATCAGCACTCCACCCTCTCTGGCCCCAATCAATGGCCCCCTCCCAGCCTTGGCTCCCTATTCCCTCCCATCTCAGTGAGTCTGGTTCTTCTGGTGAGATTAAGTGCTTCTCTGAGTCAGAGAGCCTGGAGGCCAGAGGATTAAAGAGATGGATCCGTCTCCTCTCCCAACAGGGTCTCTGGGCTCCTGTTCGGCTCGGAATTCAAGTGGGAGGAGCCAGGAATAGCTGGCCGATTTGGGGGACACTCTGGGCTCACTTGCTCACCTCCTTCTGTGTCCCTAACTGCAAAGGGCACAAGTGCCCACATCTTTCTGAGAAAACCACAGAAGCTCTGGATTCACTGGAGGTCTTGAATTTTTTTTTTTTGGTCATTTAAAAAATTTATTTTGCATTTTCTTTTGTTTTCTTTTTTAATATCTTTATTGGAGTATAATTGCTTGACAATGTTGTGTTAGTTTCTGCTGTACAACAAAGTGAATCAGCTATATGTATACATATATCCCCATATCTCCTCTCTCTTGAGCCTCCTTCCATTTGGCCTTTATCTTGGAAGGGCCATCTCTTGTGACCTGACCTGAGCTGATTCCTGCACGACACCTAGGTCCCTTTTCATAGGTCAAGGTAACCATTGAAGAAGTCTAACATGGCTGAAGGTTAATCATTTTCACCCAAGCCTGCTGTCAGGTTATAATGACAGCCACTCTGCCACCTGCACAGTCTTCTGTTAGACAAACGCGCAGGAGCAAGCAGGCCCCAAGCAATTCCTACCCTGTGTATTGTGAGATCAAGGAAGCCCCAGCTCTGGGTCCTATTGGGTGCCCGGACCACCATGTTGCAGACTGCCACGATTCCAGAGGCTGGTCCTGTTAACTTTCTACCTGGCATCAGGCAACTGGAAATCCTCTTTGGGAATAGCTGGTCGCAGGGCAGTTTCTAGATCAGGCTAAGGTGCACAGACTATTGCCTGGCAGTGTCTTATACTCTGTTTAATCAAGAGTGGGGAGTATCTCGAACATATTTTAGTCAATCTATTTTTAATTTCACCCAAGAGAGCTTATTTCAAAGTAAACCACAGGTATCCTAGCACCATCCTACATTTTTATAATCTCTACAGATGGCAAATCCCCCAATTTAAAACGGGTTGGAGTTTTTTCTTTGGGAACGTAGTGGTTTAGTTCATAGACTCAAGACAGCCTTGGTTCAAATTCTGATTTGACCTTGGCCAAGTCACTTCACCTCCCTGTACCTCAATTTCCTTACCTGTAAACTGAGATGAATGAGGGTACCTACTTTCTAAAGTGGTTCTGCTGATTAAAAGAGATCATGAAGACGTATAAAATAGAAAATGTTTAGAAGAATGTCTAGCACGTAGTAAGTGCTCAATACTTAATCCTCATGAGAAACACCAACATGTTCTCATGTGCACGTTGCCTTTAGGGAAAGGTCATCCGAGATCCTCAGGATCTACCTTATCTTTCTCTGCCTCTCCTTTCTTGCATCTCCCCATTACACTCTGAGGCTTTGGCCGTGCTTGTTTTCATTTCCCTATCTTTGCATTTTATGTTTCTTCCTCCTGGCCTATCCTTCCTGTTTTTCTGCCTCCTTCTATTCTGGGTAAGCTCCCGTTCAAAGAGCACCAACTGGGGGCCTGGGGACATGTTTTACTTGTCCTGCCCTCTTATTTAAAAAAAAAAAAGGAACTAATTCCCCAAATTTACAAATCTGGAAACTTCTCATAAAATCTAGAATTTGAAATTATGTTGAAAAATCAGAAGGCATGGTCATGGTAGGTTCCACATTTCTGCGTGGCAAGCGGAGATTGGAGCCCAGGAGACTTCCTCTTGATAGAGTATACTTGCTCCTCTTGCCAGTCTCCACCACTCCCTATTGTCTCAAACTGCTCGTTTTACCCATATACATTCTTAGCCTGGCCCTTGTGAGTATTTGAGTTTGGGGTCCCTGTTTTAAGACCTCTGGAGAAGATTTTCTGACTAACTCTTGCTTGAGATAACAGATTCTAATTCTGTAAGCCTTTTGCTTTGAATGTGGCCAAGACTCATCTCCGGATTTTGCTTCGTCTCACTCTTGCCCAACTTTAGATGGCCTTCTCCACTCTCGGTGGGGGGGGGGGGGCATATTTTTAATCTTATCTTGTGCATCATTCTCTCCTTCCTGCCCAGAGGTCCTGGAGAGGCCAACAGACAGGGCCAAGTCAGTTTCTATGGGATTGTGCCCACAGCATCTGCTCAATGGCTACCCCTTTTTCTGCCTCTTCCTTCAGTTATGACTTCCTGACCCACACATGCCCTGCCTGGTCTATGTACGGCAGTAAGAACTCAGGGACCGAGATGTATCCGTGTTTTCACTGCATAGTAATTCAAACACCCGTTCTTCTATATATGGACTCCTCTTTTCACTCACTCCCTAATTCATCCATCCACTTACTTATTCACTCAACAACCATTTAGTGACCACCTACTAGCTGCCAGGCACTGAGTTAGGTGCTTGGAGAAGAAGAAAAGCAAACAACAAAAACAAAACAAAATATATCCTGTGAACTTGGGCAAGACATTTACCTTGTTCAGCCTCAGTTTCCCCATAGATTTAATGGCTTGATTAGAGGTACTTTAGTCTGAGGTTTCTTTCTTCTGTGACTCTCTCCTTGACCCTCTAAAACTTCCTGTGCCATCTGAAAACTGCATTCTGCTAACAGCTTATGAATCGTAGAGAAATCCCTCTATAACTGGGTCTATAGACCACAAACATCCCCACAGAGAGAGGGTCAAAGCCGAGGTGTAAAGGAGGAGAATGTGAGGGGAAGGATAGAGTGAAGTCTGCTCGGGGTGGGGCTGGGAGGGCGGGAGGGGAGGGTGGAGGACGGAGGAGACAGACCGGCCTACCAGGAGGGCATGCCAGAGGCTCAGACCATCCTGCGAAATCTCACACCCTCCTCGCCCCCTACCCTCCCCGGCTCCAGCTCAGGCTGGGTTTCAATCTGCATAATTTGCCCCATTTAGAGGGGCTGGGAGGGGGTGAGAACAGGAGGGTGCAGAGGACTGGGGAGGGGTTCTCCAAACACCAGAGGAAGCCAGAGGGAGAGAAACTGGGTCAGGAGGAGAGTAGGCTGCAAACCACAGATAACATTCTGCCCAGCACTGCAGGGGTCAATTTGGTCCACTTGCCCAGGGACAAGAAGGAAAAAAAAAAAAGTGGGCTGTAACTTCAAGATCCTAAGACTCACAAGTGAGGGGCTGGTCTGGAGGTGGGAGGAGGGAGGGACAGCCAAGGAGGAGACAGAGACTCAGGAGGGCGCGAGGAAGTGTCTGAGCTGAGGCTGGGGCAGGGCAGGAGGGGGTGGAGGGAAGCCGGCAGGAGGGAGGCATCCTTCAGGGTCCAGAGGAGCCAGAGGCAGCTCCTCCCGCTGCTAGGAAGGGCTCTGGACACCTCCAGCCCTTCCCGCCTGCCCTCCGAGGCTCCAGCCAGCAGCTGAGGGCACTGGCTGAGTTGGCGCGACACAGCCACGGAGCTGGTACCCCCGGGACCCCCCTGCCCGACTTCGCTCCCCAGCATGGAGGAAGGTGGCGATTTCGACAACTACTACGGGGTAGACAACCAGTCTGAGTGTGAGTACGCCGACTGGAAGTCCTCGGGGGCCCTCATCCCTGCCATCTACATGCTGGTCTTCCTGCTGGGCACCACGGGCAACGGCCTGGTGCTCTGGACTGTGTTTCGGAGCAGCCGCGAGAAGAGGCGCTCGGCTGACATCTTCATCGCCAGCCTGGCGGTGGCCGACCTGACTTTCGTGGTGACCCTGCCGCTGTGGGCCACCTACACGTACCGAGACTACGACTGGCCCTTCGGCGCCTTCGCCTGCAAGCTCAGCAGCTATCTCATCTTCGTCAACATGTACGCCAGCGTCTTCTGCCTCACCGGCCTCAGCTTCGACCGCTACCTGGCCATCGTGAGGCCAGTGGCCAACGCTCGGCTGAGGCTGCGGGTCAGCGGGGCCGCGGCCACGGCCGTCCTGTGGGCGCTGGCCGCCCTCCTGGCCGTGCCGGTCATGGTGTTCCGCTCCACCGGCGCCATCCTCCACGTGGAGAACGGCACCAGGGTGCAGTGCTACATGGACTACTCCATGGTGGCCACCCCGAGCTCCGAGTGGGCCTGGGAGGTGGGCCTGGGCGTCTCGTCCACCGCCGTGGGCTTCGTGGTGCCCTTCACCATCATGCTGACCTGCTATTTCTTCATCGCCCAGACCATCGCGGGCCACTTCCGCAAGGAGCGCATCGAGGGCCTGCGGAAGCGGCGGCGGCTCTTGAGCATCATCGTGGTGCTGGTGGTGACCTTCGCCCTGTGCTGGACGCCCTACCACCTGGTGAAGACGCTCTACATGTTGGGCAGCCTGCTGCACTGGCCCTGTGACTTCGACATCTTCCTGCTGAACGTCTTCCCCTACTGCACCTGCATCAGCTACGTCAACAGCTGCCTCAACCCCTTCCTCTACGCCTTCTTCGACCTGCGCTTCCGCCAGGCCTGCGCCTCCGTGCTCTGCTGGGGACAGAGCAGGTGTGGGGGAGCCTCCCACAGCAGCAGCGGGGAGAAGTCGGCCAGCTACTCCTCCGGGCACAGCCAGGGGCCCGGCCCCGGCAGCGGGAAGGGCGGAGAGCCCACGCAGGAGAAATCCATCCCTTACAGCCAAGAGACCCTCGTGGTTGACTAGGGTTGGGATTCCGGGCGCCTGGTGCCCTCTGCCCGGCCCCAGCCTTTGCCCTTGCTCTCTGAAGGTCAGGTAGCCGGGGGCACCTTCTCTCTTGCACTTGACTCCTTTCCCCGCTCCCTGCCTCCTGCCTGCGTCTTGTCCCCCTTTTCCCTTTGCTCTGGTTCAGAGGTTTGTGGTTTAGTGGAGAGAGATTGAGCCCTGCAGACCCGGGCTCGGCCACTCAGTCTCTGTGAGACTGACCTTGCCCCAGTCTCTTAAACTCTCTGAGACTCAGTTTCTCTACGTGTAGAAAATGGAGAAACTAAAATGATGTGTGTCCTGGCTCAGTAAAAGTTCATTTCCCCCCAGCATTTTTCTTGGATCTCCAGCTTTTCTCTCCCCCACCTCATTTCCTTTTAGGTTTCTCGCCCCTCTTCCTCCCTCTGTTTCCCCCTTTCTCTCTGCAGTTTTCACTCAGAATCCTTACCTCCTGGCTCCCACCCCCTCTCCTATAGCTCGTCTTCCTCGTTCAGTCCGTCCTTTCCATTTTTACTTCTTTGTTCTGAAGGGCTCCTAAGGGTTAAGAATCCTGACGCTTGCAAACACTGCCCCTGTTCAAGCTCTTTGTCCTGTTCCCTGAGTGCCCCGGGGAGGGAATGGGGGAATGGGAATGGGCCGGGCAGGAGGCGGGCTGGGTATCAGCAAAATCACTGCTCCCGTCTCTGCAGCTGGAGGCCCCAGAGCCTCCCTCCAAATCGGAGCGGTTTGCTGTCATTTCAGGCACTGGAGGTAGAGCCGTCCATGAAGGGGGCCTCCCTTCCTGCAGCCCCTCCATGATGCCAACTAGATATGCTTTCTACAGATTTCCTTAGACGCTTTTTTGCATCCTGTATTTTCTGTGGGGACTGGAACGCAATGGGGTTGATGAAGCAGCAGGCTCCTTGGTTTCATGATATGAATGGGGAGCTGGGAAGGGAAAATGGAGAAAGAGGGGGAGTCTGCATTTAGTCTAACTGCTGCTTGGGTTCCCTCCCCAAATCCTCATCCCTCCAACCTCCTCCAGAACTGTGAGCTGCAGTTCTCTCCCTGTCTCTCCACCCCATCCCGACATCTCCAGCATGCTTTTCTTGGGCACTGGTGTGAATGGGTGCCAAGGGTCACTTTGGTGGGGGTGGGGCGCTTGCTTTGTGTGTGTACATATGTGTAAACAAGGATGAGCATCACATGAATAGCGGTGTGCCTGTGTCACTTGTCACTTGGATGAACTCACCCCCCCCTACTCTCCAGGTCTCTGCTCTCCACCCAATATCCTTGAGGGAAGAATTTAGAATAAAAATGAGTCCACCCCCACTGGATTTGGGGGCTCTGACGGCTGGTCCGCGCTTTAAGAGAGAAGTCTGTGTTTGTGCCCAGGCTCCCCATAGGGACATCCCTTCCCAAAGCAGCTGGCGCCCAAAGCTTGGGGAAGTCTTGTGCCCTGGGTCCCTGTGCCGCTGTCCCTAGTTCTATGAGGGAAATGGGAGCTTCCCTTGACCCCTTTCCCAAGCCTGCCAACCTTGCTTTGAATTTGTAAGCATCTCCTTCATCACTCTTTATTTTTCCAGGGCAGTAGCCCTCTTCCTAAAGGGGGACACCTGCTTGCCATGTGGTGGAAAGCACCGGGTGGGTTTTTTTCTCACCTCCCGTCAGAATCAGACCGCTTGGCTTCTTGGGGGGCTGGGAACGGGGACTGGAGCCGTCACGGCAAGACTGGTGGCATGGCAGCCGCCAGAGAGGCTTTGAGGATGAAGATGCTTGTGGGGCCTTTGTGCACTGAGGGCAGGGTGTGTGTATTCCGGGTTTTGTTCTTGGAGGACTCTGGACGTGAAGGACAAGACATGAGCCATGGAGGCAGGAAGAGCCCAGCTTGATGTCAGTGGACATCTTGACCTTGGATGGGATGGAGCCAGCTCTGGGAGCAGAGGGAGGGGAAGAAGGGAAGGGACTTATCTCGGCTTATTCTTCCCATCTCAGGCCAGAATCTTCCACAGACTCACTTTCTCAGTCCAGGGCTGTCCCCAAGGCATCCAGTCAAGGCTGGAGGAAGCTCCCAGAAGGGAAGAGGGTGCCCCCTGAGGCCCCATCGGTGATCCTGGACAGATGGTGGAGGAGGCTGCCGGCTGCCCCACTTGCCCCTTCTTTGGAATGTCTATGCTATTTTTTGACCCTGTTAGTCACTGCGGTTCATCAAATAAATCTTTTTGTGTGTGTGTGTAACTATTGTGTCCGAAGCCTTTTCTCACACTAGTGCCTTGGGATGAGGAAGGGACCCCTAGTTTGCAAATGTTATGGTGGGAAGTGGAGCGAATAGGCTGAGGGGAGCAGTGGGGAGAAGGGGACCTAAAAGGAGTCGAGTGGGAAACTGGAGAGGAAGCTGGGGGTGGGGGGCGAGAAGATGGAGAAAGTAGACACCAGAGAAGGGACAGGATGGGAGTGAGAACAGGGAAGACAGAGGAAATAAAGGGACAGGGAACAGCTAAGCTTTTGTGCTCTGAAAAGCCGTGGAATCGGTGGGCACACATGCTGGAGCCCAGAGCACGGGTCTAGGGGAGAAATACCAACATTTCTTCCCATGGAGGTAGACCTATCACTCATGCATTCATTTGTCCCTTTATTCATTTATCATCTGCTATTGACTCATTCATTCGTTCACTTATTCACTATCACATGAGCATCCATTCCGTCCTCAGGTGGTCACCATCTTCCACAAAGACCTCCAGGTACTAATGATGTTTGCAGATGACCCCAAAGCAATAGCCATAGTAGAACAGAGAGTAACGTTTCACCACCATTCTCTCCTTGAACCATTGCAGCCCTCTGAGAGGGGCATTTTCACCTCATTTTGCTAATAAGGGAGTGGAGGCTCAGAGAGTTTGGTCAGGTACCTTGACCAAGGTTACACAGCGAGTACATGGAAGAACCAGGCCTGGAGACAGCTGCCTCTGTCCAACTCCAAAGCCCACGTTCTTAACCAGAATTTCTCCAAAAGTCCAAATGAGTCAGTGCCAGGTGGTTGGGATGGAAAGTGAGATCTCATCTGTAAGACGCCTGGCACATGTGGCGAGCCCTCAGTGAAGGGGAACGGGAGCTGGGAGGGAAAATGGTGGAAAATGCATGAGAGAGAGAGAGAGAGACAGAGAGAGACAGAGAGAGAGAACAGAAAAAGAGAGACAGAGGGACAGTGAGAAGACAGAAATAGAGACAGAGACAGCAAAAGAGAAACAGAGATAGAGAATGAGGAAAGAGTAGAGACGGAGAGAGGGAGGAGGTAGGTGGGAAGAAGAAACTGGGAGGCAGGGAGGGAGCTGGAGGACGGGGTATCTGTGTTTGTCTTCCCTCTTCTGAAACGCACCAGGGAAAACCTGCAGGAATTTACAACTGTAACAACAAGGTATTGGATTTTTTTTTTTTTTTTTTTTTTTAAACAGATCCTGTAACAGAACCTCACCAACTCTCCAGGGAAATTTGAGGTAAGTTATCCAAAATTATAAGATTATAGAGCTTCATAATTTTGTTTGTTCACACACATTTCTTCATTTGTTCACTCACTCATCTGTTTACTCAGTGAGTCCTTATTTATTACCGATGTGGCAGGCAGCATGCTGGGTACAGGATCAAATGGGGAACAGGACGTCGTGGGCTCCCGGTTGGGTGGTGGAGACAGACAGTTGGATGAATGGTGATAATGGAGCGTGGTCAGTTCTGAGAGAGGGAATGTACAAAGAGTTCTGAGGGCCTAGTGGAGACAATGAATGATCCTGGGCAGGGCGTCAGCGGGGACTGGAGACAATGGGCATGCCAGGAGCCTGCTCTCTGAAGGGGGGAGGGTGGGTGGTGAGTGGAGAGAGTGCTGTGTGCAGAGGAAAACCCAGAGATAAGGGGTAGGAGAGAACGCAGCCCCTCCCAGGAGCTAGAAAGAGCTCTCATCCTTGTTTGTGCCCACCCCACCCCAGCTCCGGGAGGGGAGCCGGGCAGAGACAGAGAAAAACTTGCCCAGATCTCCGAGTGTGTCTGGGGAGCAGATTGGGGGCTGGGACTAAAATCCGGGTCTCTAGATCACTTGGCAGGGGCGGGGGGAGCAGAGATTTTTTTGGGTGACTTCTAGCTTCTCTCCTCCCTGGGCTTGAGCTGTCTTCTTCTAAGAGATCTGCCAGGGTCTCCTAAACAGGGGCTGGGTGTTCTGGGCCCTCTCAGCTGGACTTCTGGGGAAGGAGGCTGAGAAGGGGCCAGTGGATTCCTTGGGGAGACCAGCCCCCGAAGCCCGGATGACACTCAGCTTGACAGGATCTGGATGCGAAGTCCCTGCCATCTCAGCTGGTACCACTGTGTCTGAACTCCAGGGAGTTCAAAGCTTGAGGGTCCTGACCTTCTCCATTACTCTTCTCAATTACTGCTCAAATGCTTATAAAGTCCCTATGAGCAATATGCAGAAGACACAAAGGGAGCTTAAAATCAAGTTTATAAGAAAGGAGATTTGGAGACGTTGGGCTGACTTTAGAAGTTTCCATTTATATTTAGAATATTAAGCAATGTTTATTGATTTACTCATTCAACAAACTTTTATTCAGGGCCTGCTATGTGCCTAGGGCTCTCTTAGGAGCTGTGGATACTGAGGGGAGCCAGACACCATCTTTGTCATCATGGAGCAACTTGAGAGAGCTTTCTAGTCTTACCTTCCCATTGAATAGATGGGTAAACTAAGGCCCATGGAGGGCAAATGATTTATACAAAGTCATACAGTGGGATGATGGCAAAGGAACTTGGGCTTCTCACTGCCAGGCAAGAGCATGTTCCATGGCTCCAGGCTTAGCAAAGAGAGAAGGTCTTTTATGGAGACTATGAAAGGGTCAGAGCAATGGTAGAGGGCCAGCTGGGCAGGGGGAGGGCACAAAGGTGCATGAAGATGATTAGCCATATTTTTGTTAACTTTTTATTTTAGAAGAGTTTTAGATTTACAGAAAAATTGCTCATCTAGTACAGAGAGTTCCCATCTATTCCACATCCAGTTTCCTTTATTATTGACCTCTTGCATTAACATGACATGCTTGTCACAATTAATGAACCAGTATTGATACAATAACTATTAACTAAGTCCATACTCTATTCAGACTTCCTTACGTTTTACCTAATGTCCTTTTCCTGTTCTAGGATACCATCCAGGATACCTCATTGCATTTTGTCATCGTGTCTCTTTAAGCTCCTCTTGGCTGTGACACTTTCTTGGGCTTTGTTTTTGAGGACCCTGACAGTTTTGAGTACTGGTACTGGTCTGCTATTTTGTTCCATGTGCTTTTTAAAACAAATCTATTTTTTTTTTTAATTAATTAATTAATTAATTAATTTATTTTTGGCTGTGTTGGGTCTTCGTTTCTGTGCGAGGGCTTTCTCTAGTTGTGGCAAGCGGGGGCCACTCTTCATCGCGGTGCACGGGCCTCTCACCATCGCGGCCTCTCTTGTTGCAGAGCACAGGCTCCAGACACGCAAGCTCAGTAATTGTGGCTCAAGGGCCCAGTTGCTCCGCGGCATGTGGGATCTTCCCAGACCAGGGCTCGAACCCGTGTCCCCTGCATTGGCAGGCAGATTCCCAACCACTGCGCCACCAGGGAAGCCCAAAACAAATCTATTTTTATTTCCATACACCAGGCACATGCTGGATGATAAGGTTAGAGCGATAAATAACATACCAGTGTCTTCTGCTCTTTTGAAGTTCATCGATGAATAATAAAGTGTGGTAGGCGTCGTCGCAGGCGAAGCGCAGGACGCCGTGCAGGCAAACACGCGTCTCCCGGTGTGCTCCCCGGAGTCATCACAGAGGGCTCATGCACGGGCTGAGCGCACAGGTCCACCTTCAGTGCCACAGGGCTCCAATGCCCGGCGTTCCATCCCACCTTCACGGTCATCCAGGGCTCATTTTCTTATTCAACTGGAAACCTGGGGACATCAGTCAAAAGCATATTTGTGTCCAACGGGCATCTTACCCCATGTTACTCTGTCCTTTATTATTTAGCTGTATGACACATCTCTTGCCTACTTGAGGCTGCTTCTTACATGGACAGAGGATAATCAGAAGTGGATTCCCCAAATCTGCTTGAACTATCTTACTGGGCCAGACCCCTGCTCCTCCACTTGATGCCCCTTGAGCACCGGGAACTTGCTTCTAGAAGAGCCCTGATTTGGCTGCGCTGTAACAACTCTGTGTGCTTACCTGTCTCCTCTGCTCTAGGGACATCTTCCCCATCATAGGCGCTGTGTTTACACGTCTTTGTATTCCCAGTGCCTGCAATGTGGCAGGTGCTCAAAAGGTGTTTGCTTAAATGATCAAACAACTGGATAAAGAAAGTGTGGGAGGAAAGTGAGGAAAACTGATTTTTGTTTAAAGCAAACAAACTGATTGCTTTTTTTAAATTTATTTTTATTTTATTTTATTTTATTTATTTATTTATTTATTTATTTATGGCTGTGTTGGGTCTTCGTTTCTGTGCCAGGGCTTTCTCTAGTTGCGGGAAGTGGGGGCCACTCTTCATCGTGGTACGCGGGCCTCTCATTATCTCGGCCTCTCTTGTTGCGGAGCACAGGCTCCAGACGCGCAGGCTCAGTAATTGTGGCTCACGGGCCCAGTTGCTCCGCGGCATATGGGATCTTCCCGGACCAGGGCTCAAACTCGTGTCCCCTGCATTGGCAGGCAGATTCTCAACCACTGCGCCACCAGGGAAGCCCCTGATTGCTTTTTAAAGAGCCCAGAAAGATGAATTAAATACCGGTGCCAGAGGAGATGCACTGGGATTGATGAATACTATGATTACTAACCACTGACTCAAACCATCCCGGTCCTCTTAGAGCTGCTACTTAGGAACCACAGAGTCGGAATACAGGACTGTTTGGACCATGTCCTGGGAGGCACTTCTGATGTTCTTGTAAGCAGAATTACTCAAGTTATAGCTTTGCAGTGACCCATTTCAGTGTTTGTGTTGGAAATTATGTCTTCAAGCCTCTTCGGCTGGACGATGCTGTGTAACGCTGGCTGGCTTCCGGGGGAAGTTATTGTTGAGCCAACTGGAGCCAGCACTGAGTCAAACGGTTTCTGGGAATCTATGTCTGGACATCCACTCTCATGATGGTGGGGATGTACTGATTGAATAGAAAATAAAATCTTGGACTTCCCCCTCTATAAAAATACTCAGGGAAAACTTCTCTTCCGGTCCCTGAGAAAATCTGGGCCGGGTTTAAGGGCATCCAAGAAGATTTGGCAATCTTTTTCTGGGTCTGGAATATGTCCATAAATTCAAGAGGTCTTCCTGTATGATGTGGATGAAGTGGCCTCTGATGACGAGAGAGAGAGAGAGAGAGAGAGACCCAGGCTTCACTCTATGTGGGCTGGGTCTTGTCTCTTTGGCAGAGAAACGACTTCAGCAGCAGGGACAACAGTGACCCAGAGTTTGGGGACTGTTATCCCAAGGTGCCAGGATTGAAGAGCATGGAGGCAACCTTTGCCCTTTGGAAAAAGGATGCACCACCCACTTCACTCCTTAGAGAAGAGTTAACACCTATCCTTCTCAAACTATTCCAAAAACTTGCAGAGGAAGGAATACTTCTGAACTCATTCTATGAGACCAGCATCACCCTGATACCCAAATCAGACAAAGATATCACAAAAAAAGAAAATTACAGGCCAATATCACTGATGAACACAGATGCAAAAATCCTCAATAAAATATTAACAAACTGGATTCAACAATACATTAAAAGGATCACACACATACACACACACACACACACACACACACACAAAGGATCATACACCATGATCAAATGGGATTTATCCAGGGGATGCAAGGATTTTTCAGTATCTGCAAATCAGTCAATGTGATACACCATTAACAAATAGAAGAATAAAAACCACATGATCATCTCAATAGATGCAGAAAAATCTTTTGCTAAAGTTCAACATCCATTTATGATAAAAACTCTCCAGAAAGTGGGCATAGACAGAATATATCTCAATATAATAAAGGCCAGTTATGAAAAACCCACAACTAACACTCTCAATGGTGAAAATCTGAAAGCATTTCCTCTAAGATCAGGAATAAGACAAGGATGCCCACTCGGCCACTTTTATTCAACATAGTTTTGGAAGTCCTAACTACAGCAGTCAGAGAAGAAAAAGAAATAAAAGGAATGTAAATTGGAAAGGAAGAAGTAAAACTGTTACTGTTTGCAGATGACATGATACTATACATAGAAGATCCTAAAGATGCTACCAGAAAACTACTAGTGCTCATCAATGAATTCAGTAAAGTAGCAGGATACAAAATTAATATAAAGAAATCTGTTGCATTTCTATACACGAACAATGAACTATCAGAAAGAGAAACAAAGGAAACAATCCCATTTATCATCACATTAAAAAAACCCCAATAAAACCTAGGAATAAATCTACCTAAGGAAGTAAAAGACCTGTACTCTGAAAACTATAAGATACTGGTGAAAGAAATTGAAGATGACACAAACAGATGGAAAGGTATATTGTGTTTTTGGGTTGGAAGAATTAATATTGTTAAAATGACCATACTACCCAAGGCAACCTACAGATTCAATGCAACCCCTATCAAAATACCAATGGCATTTTTCACTGAACTAGAACAAATAATTAAAAAATTTATATGGAGACACAAAAAACCCCAAATAGCCAAACCAATCTTGAGAAAGAAGAACATAGCTGGAGGAATCATGCTCCCTGACTTCAGACTATACTACAAAGATTCAGTAATCAAAACAGTATGGTACTGGCACAAAAAACAGACGCATAGATCAATGGAACAGGATAGAGTGTCCAGAAATAAACCCAGACTCTTACAGTCAATTAATCTACAACAAAGGAGGAAAGAATATACAGTGGAGAAGAGACAGTCTCTTCAATAAGTAGTGCTGGGAAAACTGAACAACTACATGTAAAAGAATGAAATTAGAACATTCCCTAACACCATATACAAAAATAAACTCAAAATGGATTAAAGACCTAAATGTAAGACCGGATACTACAAAACTTCCAGAGGAAAACATAGGCAGGATGCTCTTTTACATAAGTCGCAGAAATATTTTTTTGGCTCTGGCTCCTAAAGCAGAGGAAACAAAAGTAAAAATAAACAAATGGGACCTAATTAAACTTAAAAGCTTTTGCACAACAAAGGAAACCATTGACAAAATGAAAAGACAATCTACTGAATGAGAGAAGATGTTTGCAAATGATATGACTGATAAGGGGTCAATGTCCAACATATATAAACAGCTCATACAACTCAACATCAAAAAAAAAAAAAAGACAACCCAATTAAAAAATGGGTAGAAGAACTGAATAGATATTTCTCCAAAGAGCAAATGAAGATGGCCAACAGGCACATGAAAAGATGCTCAACATTGCTAATCATCAGGGAAATGCACATCAAAACCACAAGGAGATATCACCTCACACCTGTCAGAATGACCATCATCAAAAAGAAAACAAATAACAAATGTTGGCAAGGATGTGGAGAAAAGGGAACCCTTGTAGCCTGTTGGTGGGAATGTAAATTGGTGCCACCACTGTGGAAAACAGTATAGAGGTTTCTCAAAAAACTAAAAATAGAACTACCCTATGACCCAGCAATTCCACTCCTAGGTATATATTAAAAAGAAAAACACTAATTCAAAAAGATACACTCACCCCAATGTTTATAAAAGCGTTATTTATAATAGCCAAGATATGGAAGCAACCTAAGTGTCCATTGACAGATGAATGTCAGAGGAGACAGGCAATCAAATGTAGTATTGATATGTCCAACTGTGTCAGTGAGGACTTAACCAACCTGTTTTCTTCATAACCATGTCATTTGTGTTTCTGCTGTCCACCTTTTTTTTGCACTAGCAAGTCCAGCCTGCAGCTACCCTCCCCCAAGCTCAGCCCAGCCAAGGAGGACAGTGTGTCGGGGTCTCTGTGTGGGGCAGGAAGAGGTACCAGTGATTCTGCTTAGGACATGTGCACCAGCTGGGCTGCGGTCAGAGTCTCTGCTGCCATGCTGTCAAGAGCACAGTTAGGTCTTGTCTGAATCCTAATTCTTTTCTTGTCTGTTTGTGTCATCAAGACCAGGGCTTCTTAAGATTTAGTGTGCAGAAGAATCACTGGGGGGTGTTGTTAAAATACAGAGTCTGATTCAGTGGGTCTAGGGTGTGTCTCAAGAATCTTGTTTCTAAAAGACCTCAGGCAATGGTGCATGCTGTTAGTCCAAGGAACACACTCAGAGGAGCAAAGTTCTGGGGCATGATACCTACCAATGTACTGTTTTCTCATCTGTAAAATGGAATAATAAAGTAGTTACCCCATAGGACTGTTTCGAAGGTTCCATGAGCTGACATTTGCAAGGGCCTTGCACGGTCTCTGGCATATAAGAGATAAGCCATAGTGTTTTAGTCCATTAGGGCTGGTATAACAAAAATATCATAATCTGGGTGGCTTATAAATAACAAACATTTATTTCTCACAGTTCTGGAAGCTGGGAGGTTCAAAATCATGGCTCTGGAAGATTCAATGTCTGGTGAGGACCCACTTCTCACAGCTTCCAGATGCTTCTCATTGACAGCTGTCTTCTCACCATAACCTCATATGGTGGGAGGGAGTAAGCTCTGTGTCTCCTTTATAAGGGCGCTAATCCCATTCATGAGGGATCCATCCTTATGCTCTAATCACCCCAAAGGCCCTACCTCTAAACACCATCACAGTGGGGATTAGATTCCAACATATGAATTTTGGGGGGACATGTTTAGTCTCTGGCAAACAGGTTTTAATTTTCTCCCATTCTCCCTGTTCACCTTTTTTATTACAAAGAAAAGCAACTTGATGAACTTTCCACTACAGAGAGCTTGGAAGATCTTTGCACTTAAAAAGACAGCATAAGGAAGAAAGGAGTACTTAGCTTCAGGACTGTGGTTGTTGGTAGTTCTTCTTGTTGTGTTTAAAATATTTTTATCTTGGTGGTAACGAAAAAATAAAAGTGGAGACTTCTGACAGAAGTTTGCATGTAAAATTAATCTGGT
This sequence comes from Balaenoptera borealis, assembly GCF_965194805.1. NCBI lineage: Eukaryota > Metazoa > Chordata > Mammalia > Artiodactyla > Balaenopteridae > Balaenoptera > Balaenoptera borealis. The sequence continues at coordinate 12,719,826 of NC_138868.1, forward strand.
CAGAGGTTTGTTGGAAGAGAAAGGTTAAAAATCATATACTGTGTATCTATTTTTAAAATTTAAAATTCACAGTCTCAGTAGTCTTTCAAGTCTGTGTGAACCTCAGCCCCTCTGTCTGGGGGTGTAGACAAGGCAGCCTGATATAATTCCACACTGGTGGTCCAGAGACACAAGTTCTGTTCTCAGCACTGCCTCCACCTAGGTGTGTCCCCTGGAAAGTCACCCCACCAGCCTGAACATCAATTTCCCCACCTGTAACATCAGGGCAGCCATCCCCTTCCCATTGTCATGGATGGCATTCTTTTTTGCTTGATTATGGCTCTAGACCCCAGAATCCTCCTCAGTGCAGTACTATGGGCAGCTAAAGCAGCAAATACAATTTTGAACTACCATCTCTAAGAACTGACCTGCTAGGATTCTAAGAATTGCTAATGATGGAATTTCAGGCATTAGAGTTGAAGATGGGCCTTGAATGTTGACTAGGATTTTGAGAACTTGAATGTGGAATGAGGGTGATAGGAGGGTATCCAGATGGAGGAGACAGCGTGAGCAAAGGCAAAAGGTCAGGGAAGGGCATGAGAAGTTTGAGGAACAGGTCTAACTGGCTTGTATGTTGGGGATACATACAAAGGAGTATGAGATAAAGGGCAAAAATTAGACTAAAGACAAATCATGATGATTCATTCACTCATTCATTCATTCAACAAATATTTATTACACATTTACTGTATGCTGATCACTTGGCTAGGCACTGGGATTATAGTGGAGGATGAGATAGACATGGTCCTTTTTTTATGGAAATTATCATTTTTGTGGGGGTAGATAGACCGTCAACAGGTACATAAACAAACAGAAAATGCTGTGAAGCAAGTAACATTTCAGATAGAAAATAATATTGAGGACAATTTCAGACAAGGTGCTCAGTGAAAGTCTTATTGGAAGGTGACCTTTCAGTTGGCACCTGATAGATGACGGTGAGCTCACCATGCAAAGGGCTGGTTGAGAGAGTTCCAGATGCAGGGAACAGCAAATGCAGAAACTTCAAAGCAGGAAAGATCTCAGTGGGCTCAGAGCTATTGTCAGGGCATCTGGAAGGCTAGTGGGCAGGAAGTCAGGGAAAGGGTGACATGAGACAAAGTTAGAGAGACAAACAGGGGCCAGGTCATGTAGGACTTCGAAGGCCACAGCGAGTGTGACTTTAAGGGCAATGAGAAGCCATCAGAAAACTGATATGATCCAATGTGTATTTAGAATGATCCCTCAGGCTTCTGTGTAGAGAATAAACTGAAGGGGAGCAGGAGAAAAAGCAGAGAGACCAGTTACTAGACTACTTCAGAGGCTAAGGTGAGAGTTGATGGTGGGTTGCCTAAGGGTGGCATCCACAGAGGATGACAAGTGAGGCAGATTTTGGATGTAGAATGAATAGGACTTCTAATGGCCTGGACGGGAGAGTGGGTGGGGTGATGGTGGGGTGGGGTGTGTGTGTGTGTGGGGAGAGAGAGAGAGAGAGGGAGGAGAGTTCTCTTTTCACCATATCGTGCCTGAGATGTCAGTAAGACATCCAAGTGAAGACATCAAGAAGGCAGTTTGACACGCAAGTCTGGAGCTCTGTAGAGCGGTCTGGACTGGTGATAAAAATCTGAGCATGGCAAAGATGGAGCTGTGAAGAATGCTACTGAGTGATCAGGGAAGAGACTGGAAAATTGTCCACTGGATTTAGTGACACGGAGGTCAGTGGTAACATGGACCAGTCACAGTGGATCGTGTTGGTAGAAGACAGAGAGTTGAAGCGTGGATGTGAGGCTGGGCATGGGAGAATGCTCACAGAAACAACTCTTTTCAAAAGTTTTGTTGGGAAAGTGAGCAGAGAAAAGGGCACTAGCTAGAGAAGGATGTGGGATGGAGAGAAAACCTCTTTTTTTTTTTTTTAACAAATTTTATTTTATTTTTTGGCTGTGCCATGCAGTTTATAGGATTTTAGCTCCCCGACCAGGGACTGAACCTGGGCCCTAGGCAGTGACAGTGCAGAGTCCTAACCACTGGACCACCAGGGAATTCCCGAGAAAGCCTTTTAACAATCAGAGATTGAGGAGCACCTTTGTGTGCCAGTAATGGTCTGAGGAAGACCAAGACTACGAGTGAATGATGCATCCACAGAGATGGGATGGTTGGAGGAGAAAAGCCTTTGAGAGGCTCAGAGAGGATTCGAGCTGGAACACGTGGGGAAGGATCAGCCTGATAAGAAGAGAGAACATTACTCAGCACATTAGGAAGGAAGGAGTGGGGAATGAGCTAAGAAGCAGACAAGTTGCTAGACCTTGGTGGTGGGAAGATGAGGGCATCCTGGTATTGTGACTCTTAGTTTCTAAGTGAATTGTAAGGTGAGGGCATCAGCTGAGCAAAGGGGCATATAAAATTTTGAGGGCATAAATTACTATCTTGGACAATGAAAAAGCACCTTTCCCAGGGAAGCACACAGTGCTGATTCCCCACTGTGAGATTTGTGTCCGTGAATTTAAAGTGAAGTCACTTTGCAGGTTGCATGATTTTCTCTGGCAGCGTTTAGCTGCTGCAGTTATAGGAGCAGAGCAGGTGTTTGGCAGGTGTTGGAGTTTTGCAAGGTGGCTGTGACAGAGGAGAGAGATCTGGGGGTGGGGTGGGGTTATCTGCCAGAGTATCATTAAAAAAGAAGGACCGTGGTGTTTAATTTATGTAAGGAAGGAAGCAAAGACCGGAGGTGGCTGCTGGTGGGTGGACATGTGGTTGGATCAATGAGTTAGTGGTCAGGATAAGAGACAAGAAATGTGGGAGTGTGGGGAGGTATTGCAGCAAGTGCGCTGGAAGGATGGGAAGTAGAGGTCAAGAGCGGGATTTCGAAACAGAGATTTCTGGTAACGCCATGGTCTATGGTGTGACCGTTGAGTGGGTGGCTGAGGAGAGAGGAGAAAAGATTGTTGGGATGCAGGACATCAAGGAATGGAGAGGCCAAGTTGCTGGATGAGGTACATATGTTGGTACCGAAGTTCTGAGGATCATTTTGGAAGAGGGCAGTGCATACACTTGTAACCAGGAGCTAAGTCCGCAGTGAAGGAGGGGTGATGACTAAGAGGAGGGTAGGATGCTCCCAGTGAGCGGGGCATGGGGGTGAAATAACCAGAAGTAGGGCCCATATGATGCTTTTGTGCAAATTAAGGAAAAATGTCCCTCTTCCAGGGGAAGCAGCCCTGTCCCCGGATGTACAGCTTGGGGAGTGTGGCTGGGTTTTACTCACCCCTCAGGTGGGCATCCTTGGCAGGACACATGCTACTTGCACAAGCTGTACAGCCATGCCTGTAGCCCTGGTTCAGTGGCCTAGGCATCAAAAGAAGCAGCTTTTTGCAGGATCAGTGTTCCCTGAAAGGGGCAATGGGGAGCAAAGATCAACCCTCTGATTTCACAGACAGGGAAAATGAGACCCAGGGAAGGGAAATAAACAAGGGACGTTTGGTGGCAGAATTGGAAGGAAACTCTGTTCTGATTCTCCTCACTTTCTGCCATACCCTGTGATGGAGGGTGATATTTGAGCAAATGCTCCAAAATTGCAAATTCAGAAACATATTGTCCCTCAAAGTCACTTCTGTGGGAGGTGACAGACTTCTTTCTAGTGGTGCTGCCATTGTTCAATGATTTCTGGAAACTCCTTCAGAGAAAGGATCTTCAGAGTCAGTTTCTGAGTCACAAAGACAACCCACTGCACTGCGGGATCTTATTTAGTATGTGGGACCTGTCCTTTTCCTTCTCTGGTGTTGGGTCTGAGAGCCCAAGAGGCAGCCTGGAAACGTGGCTTCTCTACATTTTATTCCAACATGTATTTATTTTGCATGTTTCAGGTCCATGGGCTCTCCATGGAGGTGAGGGGCTCAGTCTATGTTCAGTCTTAATGGGTTTTGTTTTGCACGGCTGGCATGCATGAGGTTTGCATCCTTCTGGCATCTTAGATGTAAACCACAGAAGGTTCCCCACCTATTTATGCAGAAAATGAATTTAATAAAGAACATGAGGTAGCTCACAGAATCTCTGGAAATTCGGCTTTGGGAAGGAGCCATCCTCAAATTATCCGGTTCTAGTAGGGACCTCACTGCTTGTACCATGAAGTTCTGCCTGGGACTGGACCACAGCTGACTCTGAGACCCTGGCGATTTCCTGCCATTCCTCCCCCTCAGCCAGAAAGCAGAGTCCGTGCAGCTCCTGGGTCCTCAGCTTGTTCTCTTTCAAAATGATTTCTCCCACGTGCTGACACTAGCTGCAAAGGAGGCCAGGGAAAGTGTGTTCCAGCTTCTAACTTGGGAGACGGTGCTCAGCTGGCGGGAAGATCCCCAAACATGGGGAGTTTGTTCCAAAAAATGGTGAATGCCGTGGTTGTGGGAAAGGTTGCTTCCTAGGCTGTAGGTTTCTTGGACCCTTCTGCCTTGAATTTGGAAAAGCTGCCCCCTAGGTGTACACAGGCCACAGGGCCATTGTCCTTCCTGGTCCAATGGCCCATCTTCACAGAGTGTGATCATGAGCTTGGAGATCACAGTACTGCTAGACTGTTTGTACTAAAATTTTGGAATTTCCTTTAAAATGAATGCGGTTAAAAGAGAAACAGGGGCTTCCCTGGTGGCGCAGTGGTTGAGAATCTGCCTGCCAATGCAGGGGACACGGGTTCGAGCCCTGGTCTGGGAAGATCCCACATGCCGCGGAGCAAGTAGGCCCGTGAGCCACAATTACTGAGCCTGCGCGTCTGGAGCCTGTGCTCCGCAACAAGAGAGGCCGCGATAGTGAGAGGCCCGCGCACTGTGATGAAGAGTGGCCCCCACTTGCCACAACTAGAGAAAGCCCTCGCACAGAAACGAAGACCCACCCAACACAGCCATAAATAAATAAATAAATACTTAAAAAAAAAAAAAAGAGAAACAGGAAGTTGTTTTTTCAAGCTCCTGCAAATGGGTGGTTGCCAAGGTCAAGTCCACCTGCTGACACACCTGTGTCCACAGAGAAACCTGGGGCATTCTACCTGGAAATGCTATTCCTCAGTGATCCAGTGTCCCTTCTCTCTAGAATCTGTAATAAGCAGAAAGATAACCCAGCAGCTCCCTGTGTGTGCGGAGAAGGATTTCTATGACAAGCATTTATTGAGGGCTTACTAGGTGCCAGATACCGGGGCTTAAGCTTGGGCTGAGGGGACTGGGAGGTCTCAGAGATGAGTAAGACACGGATTGTTTACAGGAAACACAGTCTAGTGTCAGAGACAGACAGGCCTACGCTTTACTGTGTGTCCATGTGGCTCAGGGAGTTGAGGAAAAGGACCTTGGGGTCTTTCAAATGTGGGACCACACGAACTAGTTTTCTCATCTGCAAAGTGGGGATAATAAGACTTAGCTCCTATGGTTATTTGAAGGAGTGAGTAGTATAAAGTTTGTGGAGTAGCCAATGCCTGGCCCACAGTTGGTACTTAGCAAGTGTTGTTTCCTCTAATACCTCCACACCCTCTTTTTCTCCTTACAGAAGGTGGTGGTTAATTCTGCCTGATGTCTACATGTACCACATCTTCTTTATCCATTCCTCCATTGATGGACATTTAGGTGGCTTCCATGTGCTGGCTATTGTAAATAGTGCTGCAATGAACATAGGGGTGCATGTATACAATGGAGTATTACTCAGCCATAAAAAAGAATGAAATAATGCTATTTGCAGCAACATGGATGGACCTAGAGATTGTCATACTGAATGAAGTAAGTCAGACAAAGACAAATATCATATGATACCACTCATATGTGGAATCTAAAAATATGATACAAATGAACTTATTTACAAAATAGAAATAGGGTCACAGGTGTAGAAAACAAACTTATGGTTACCAAGGGGGAAAGTGCGGGGAGGGATAAATTGGGAGATTGGGATTGACATAGACACACTACTATATATAAAATAGATAACTAGTAAGGATCTGCTGTAGAGCACAGGGAACTCTACTCAATACTCTGTAATGGCCTATATGGGAAAAGAATCTAAAAAAGAGTGGATATATGTATAACTGAATCACATTGCTGTACAGCAGAAACTAACACAACGTTGTAAATCAACCATACTCCAATAAAAATTAATTAAAAAAAATTCTGCCTGATGGATTTGGGCTGGGCTCCTAATGATGACAGGGGATTGTTTAGGCAGAAGGCAAGGAAGATGCTTCAGGAAACAGCATGATCAGAACCCTGGGACACTGTGTTTGGGGAATGGTGGGCTGAACGTCTGGTTGGAGGTATGTGAGTGGGAGGTCAGACTGGCTGGAGCTGAGGCTGCAGGGGAAGTGAAGGGGTCGCTGAGTCATGCTGGGCGTCTGAGCATTCTCCTGTAAGTGTGGGTGGTCCATGAAGAGCTTGAAGGCAGAGGACTGTTCCCAAAAGGCCAGAGCAGCCACTCTTTGGCTGGTGAAACTCTCTCTCTTGTATTTAGAACTGCCCTGGACTTTGGAGTCTCCATATCTCTGCTTTGAGAGATAAGGATGGAAGGGGTGGACTGTTTCTTGGCCCACATTCATCCTGGGGATCTGTATGTCTGGATGTCTTGGAGAGCTTCGTGATGCCATTACTATTTCAAATAAGAATATGTAGAATAATACTATTTGTTGACTGTTTACCGACCTCAATGCAATGTTGGTATCTTCCATAAATAATCCCAGATCCTTTTAATAAGTCTATAAAGGCGGATATTATCATCTCCATTTTGCAGAAGAGGAAACTGAAGCTCAGAAATGTTAGGCAATTTGCTGAAGGTCAAGTAACCAGTATATGACCATGCAGGATTCAAAGACAGGTTTGCTTAATTATAAAATCTGTGCTGGTTTCACCCTGCTCCACTCCTGAGTCCTGTTGGATTTTTTTTTTTTAATTTATTTATTTTATTTATTTATTTTGGCTGCGTTGGGTCTTTGTTGCTGCATGCGGGCTTTCTCTAGTTGCAGCGAGTGGGGACCACTCCTCGTTGCGGTGCGCGGACTTCTCATTGCGGTGACCTCTCTCATTGCGGAGCACGGGCCCCAGGCGCGCAGGCTTCAGTAGTTGTGGCACATGGGCTCAGTAGTTGTGGCTCACAGGTTTAGTTGCCCCGCGGCATGTGGGATCCTCCCGGACCAGGGCTCGAACCCATGTCCCCTGCATTGGCAGGCAGATTCCCAACCACCGCACCACCAGGGAAGCCCCTTGGATTTTCTTTTTTAATTAATTTTTTTGGAGTGTAGTTGATTTACAATGTTGTGTTAGTTTCTGCTGTACAGCAAAGTGAATCAGTTATGCATATACATATATCCACTCTTTTTTAGATTCTGTTCCCATATAGGTCATTACAGAGTATTGAGTAGAGTTCCCTGTGCTCTACAGCAGGTTCTTATTAGTTATCTATTTAACTGACATGAAAACTTGTGATGTGAAACTCTATGTCTGTATACGTTTATGTGTCTTTATTTCCCTCTGTATATATTTATAACCATCCTCTATCATCTCTGTCTACCTATTTATCTAATGGAATGACAGAAATTTACCAGTATCTCAAACTCTCTTGCCTTTCATTCCCCAAGTCTCTGGGAATTCAGGTGCATTGTCCTTTCTGGATGAGGAAGCTGAAATGTGATTAGCTGTTGTTATCAAGGGTGTCCTAGAGTGAGGATGTCCTGCCTGCCACCTCAGTCATGGACAGACTCAGATCTGGTCCCAAGAGAAGGAAGTTTTGAGAGAGACTTATAGGGTATGATAGATTCCTCAAACTTTGGTGTCTCCCTGTAAATCCTGTCAACCTCTCGGCAATGCTGGAAATCCCTTCGCCTTTCAGTCTGCTGTGGTGTGGTGTCACACAGACAACTCCTAGAGCCCTGAGTGAGAATATCAGCTCTGTCCTCACCCGTCACTAGGGCCTTGGGCAAGTTAGAGATCGCTTCTGAGCCTCCGCTATCCAGATGTCCATCAAGTGGGGATGGTGATTGTACCTACTGACAGGCTGTTGTGAGAATAAAACAAAATTCTGGGCACATGAGTGCTTAGCAGGTCTCTTCTTTAAGCTTTTCTTTCTTGGGGTGGAAATATATTAAGCCACATTCGATGGTCATTTAAAAAATTTTATTGAAATATAGTTGATTTACAATGTTGTGTTAGTTTCAGGTATATAGGAAAGAGATTCAGTTATATATATATACACACACAGTACACATATATAGGTGGTTATTTTGAATAATTACCCTCAGTCTCATCTTTGAAAAGACAGATGGGATTAGATCATAAGGCTGCTTGACGGTGGAAGAGAAGACTTGGGTGGGATAAGGAGGTAGAAAAAGGGAAGAAAGAAGAAAGAAAGATTATCAGAGGCAATGCTCAGTGACTTGGTAATTATTCATGATCGGGCCAGGTCTGCCCATGAAAGCAGTAGCAGATGGGCCTGGGTGGGCCTCTTTGATGCTTACTGTGTCCGTAAAAGGTTGGATGAAATCTTCAGAAAGCTGTAAATATGTTCTGGGCTCCAAACACAGCCTTCCCTTAAAGGGCAAAATGCTCTCAGGTGGGGAGGTGCTTTATTTGGGTTTCCCTGGGGTGGTAAGCAGCTCACAGAAGTCTCCTGGCAGGAAGCAGCCCCAGTGGCTCCTGGCCAGGCCGGTGGAGACCTCTGGCCCTCTCTCTGGCCCTCAGGAACTTCTGCTTCCCCGGGAGGAGGAAGGTGGCTGGGAGGAGGGGAAGACACAGGGAGAAGCAATTGGATGAAAAAAAGAGCTTTCCGGAAAACAAGTTGGCTGTCAGGGAACCGAGCTGAGTGGGAGGACCCCAACAGAACTGTTAGCTTTAAGGGGCTCCTTGGTGCTTTTTGTTGTTTCTCTTGTTTGTTTGTGACCTTGAGTACCTCTTGAAATCACTGAGCAAGAAAGCATCCTTGGGTCTCATCTCTCCATGTTGCTTTATATAACAAAGGCTCCAAAGGGGAAGTGGGTTCCCAGGGCCAACTGGGATCTTTATACCACCCCTCACCCCTCTCCTGTGCTATTTTGTGATTGAATTATTCCAGAGTTGGATGGATTGATGATGATGATGATGATGATGATAATATTAATAATAATAGCAGCAGCCTCAGCAGCTATAATTAATTGAGCACTTCCTAACCTCCACATTTCCTGAGCTAGAGCATTTCATGGACTTCACCTCATTGACTCCTGGGAGGTATAGGTGCTATTGTGATCAGCCCCATTTTCCAGATGAGAAAACTGGGCTCAGAATGAGGAAATAACCTGCCAAGCATGAAATGATAGCCAGTAAGGGATAGTTGGGATTTCAGCCTGGGTGGATGGGATCCAGGGCTGGGACTTTCTCCACCACAATATGCTACTGCTGGTTGGCAGTGACTGTGTTTTACTCACACCCTTGTCTTCTGCAAGGCTTGGTATGTTGAGGTCAAATTGCTCAGTAAATTATTTTTATGTAAGTGATGATGAAAATTTTTTTTTCTTATTTTACATCTTTGCTCGGGTCTTGATGCAGAGATCACACATTAGGCACTTAAAACGGATTAGTTCGAAGTTAAGTTTCACAAGTAAAGAGGGACTGGTGTAGAGAGACTAGGCATTAATGTGCATCTATAAGATCTATTGCCTCCTTGAGATAAAAGAGATGGTTAGAGGGATCACAGTTAATATTATTTCACATTTATCCAGCTCACTGAAGAGAAGTAGTGAATATTAGAGACCCTTGTGCCAGGCATTTTAGCATCTGTTATCTCGTAATCATTGCGACTGTCTTGGAGGAGGGTGCTGCATTATCACGTCCATTTTATAGATTAAGTGTAGAGTTAAGCTAACTTTCCGAGAACAACAGCGTACATGGAAGAGTCGGGTGAGGATCCGTTGGAACCCTCTTCTACCATCCATGATGCCAAAGTTACCCTCCAGGTGTTGGACAAATAATTTAGATGGAGGGAGGACCAGATTTACATTCCACTCCACATGCTGGGGTGAGACCTAGGCAGAGGAAAAGGAGGGCTCTCATTTGTTTTTCCTCTGGAGGGTAGAGAACTAATGCAAGCTAGAGGTAAGGAGTGAACTCAGCAAGGTCTTTGGATGAGCCCAATGTAAGGCTTGATTCAAGGGGCTTGGGCTTTTATCCACCAACAACCCCCTTGTGCTCAGAAATATTTGGACTCCCAAGAAGACTGTGCTGAGTGAGAACCAACCCCTAGATTACCTCGTTTACCAGAAACAATCTGAAGCAACTGAACTACCTACTGAATTCTGGACTGCCTCCTAATGGCCGATGATAACAATCTGGACTGTCATAATCCATTCCATAGGGAGGGGCTGCATGCTTCCATTCGACTGGCTGCTTTTTGAAATATTCCTAGTACTTGGGGGCCCCCTCTCCAACCTGAGCACACTCCCAGGGTCTGGATCGATCTCCAAGCAGGGACCTAGCAAAGTGGGAAACGAAGTGTTTCTCTTCTGTTCTCATGTATTTCTGGTCCACTGTCCTTTGTCTTTTTGAGCAGGATTGATGGCTTCTGCAGGGGTCCTGTGGGAAAGCCTGCAGAGGTGCTGGGCTTCCAACCTGCAGCATCTGTAACTCTGCTGTCACCAGGTCTTTAAAAAGGCCGAGAAGCAAGTTTCCAATCTGTTGAGTCCTAAGGCCAGGGGGCTTGAGGGACAAGATGCTGGGGGCTGGGGCATCCTGAGGGCGTTGCAGCTCTGGGAGGTCACCAGAGGGTTTTTCCACGCTGGGAACAGACAGTTGTTCTAAGTGCAGGGTCATCTTATGGGAGGCTTGTTTCTTAGTGGACTGAGCCCACCTCTCCTGGGAAGGTGGGGCTGGTGAGTGTGTGTATGTATGAGTAGTTGAGTGTTTGTATATTGTGTGTGTGTGTGTGAGTGTATGTGTGTGTGAGTGTATGTATGTGTGTGTATGTATTTGTGAGCGTGTGTATGTGTGTGTGTGAGTGTGTATGTGTGTGTGAGTGTATGTATGTATGAGTGTGTATGTGTGTGTATGTGTGAGTGTGTGTGTGTATGTGTGTGTATGTATGAGTGTGTATGTGTGTGAGTGTATGTGTGTGTATGTGTGTGAGTGTATGTGTGAGTGTGTATGTGTGTGTATGTGTGTGTGTGAGTGTGTATGTGTGTGTGAGTGTGTATGTGTGTGTGAGTGTGTGTGTGTGTTCCTTTAGGGCTGCCAGGCCAGGCTTGGACTTAACCCAGCAAAGCCCCTTTGAAGTTGAAATCAGAAAGCGCAGTTCCTCCTTCCTCCCAACCCAGAACGATTGCGTGGCTGCAGGCGGGGAAGGCATTTGTAAGCTATTTTCTCACTTTCGCACCGTCTCCGTCTCCTCCACCCCAAATGGCGGCACAAACAGTGTTTTTGTGAGGGACCCCTGGCTGCTAGGGCTCTCTGGTTTCCATGGAAACCATAAAGCCCACTGGAAGGGGGGTTGGAGGGAGGAGGGCCAGGGGACAGGACGGTGAGAGCCTGGCCCCCGGTGGGGTGGGAGGCTTCCTCTCCAGACAACGGGGAGGGACAAAAGCTGGGGGAGGGGGTGCGGGGCGGGGGTGTCACTAGGGAGATTTATTGTCTTTGTCTTGTGGCTTTCATGGAGCCTCGGAGCCTGGGGGAGAAAGCTGAAAAGGCCTGTGAGCTGTGTCCTGGGGCCTGAGCATGATTCAGACACTGGGACAAAGGGGCTGGAGGAGGAGCCCTCGCCCACCCCACTGCCCGCGGGATAAACCCTAGACTCCCTGGACCGCCATTCAAGGCTTGTTCACTATCCAACTCCACCAGAGCTGTCTCCTTTCCTTGATTTTCTCCCTCACAGGCCCAAAGAGCACATGTTGGCCTTGCTACTGTAAATTCCTTTAGGGCAGCGACCTTGTCTTATTTATTTCTGCATCTCCAGTGCTTGGCCCCTGAGCTCAGCTGTTGAATTGACGAAACATGCATGCTTATTCCAGTACCCAGAGCCTTTGCGCTGGCGGAGTTCCCTGCCTGGAAAGCCCTGATTCTCCCCTCTCCCCATGCAAGGCCAATCCCTTCTTCCACGCTCAACTCAAGTCCTGCCTTCTCTAAGAAGCTTCCACAGCCCATGTTCATTACCGAGGTCTCTAAACACAAGTATACCTCCTCGGCTTGCAAGTGCATATTAATATCTGGTTTCTTTGGACACCAGTGTCTGTACTTAACCACAGCCTGTTTGTTTTTAAAACACAGCTCTTTCCCTGCTGCTGGAAAGGCATGGAGTTTGGATAACAATAATACTAATCAATATTTGAGTTCTTGTCGTGTGTGCGTTGCATGCAAAGTATCATTTGAAGTAAAAACCAATCTGAGTTTGAGGCTTGGGTCTGCAGCTACTATTTGTGAACTTGAGAAAGACATTTCAACTCTCTGTACCTCAGTTTCCTCATCTGGAAAATAGGAGTTATAATAACAATTTCCATGTTCTCTTCATAGGGTTGTTTGGACAATTGTGAGAGCTATTAGTCAGGACAGTGCTTGGAGGATGCCTTGGTGATGTGTGTCTTACTGGTTTTGCGGCCGACTTCTTGCCCCATCCCATGGGCAAATGCTCAACCACCGTACTGGGGAAACATAGCAAATGTTTAAGCTGAGCTAAAAATTTGAAGAGAAAATAGTGCTGGGAGGGTTGGCTGAGTCCTGGCAGGGAATCCCACAGTGCGTGGCCCACTGGGACTTTGGTATTGTCAGGTTATTTGGGGAATTATCCTAGGGTAACAAATCTGCAGGGGTCAGAGTTCACAGCCTAGGGCATTGCAATTATTAAGAGGAAATTTAGGGAAAGGGCGAGGTGAAGATTAAGAAATCCTGGGAATTCCCTGGCAGTCCAGTGGTTAGGAGTTGGCCTTTTCATCACCCAGGCCCAGTTTCAATCCCTGGTTGGGGAACTAAGATCCCGCAAACTGTGCAGTGTGGCCAAAAAACAAACAAAAGAACAAACAAGTAACCAAAAAAGAAATCCTAAGGCATAGGGGTTAGGGAAGCTCAGACTAAAAATACTTGGGTACTTGCTGTCTGCTGGTGATTTTTATTTGCAAATCATCACCTGGCTTTGTTTTTCCAACCGCCTTGAGAAGTGGACGTTAATATCCCCATTTTAAGGGTGAACTGACTTGCCCAGACCCAGCCCTTCCTCCACAGTTCCATATTCCCTCCCCGACCCTGGACTGAGGTCTTGAGGTCCCATTGCCCTAATGGAGCTGGAGTAAGATGACCCCTTGCAAGACCTGCTGAATGTTCCCAGAGGAGAGAAAACCAATAGGTGTGGTGACTGTAAGAAAACATTTGGTTGGAAATCACAGCTTTTCATCCAGGAGTGAGCTCATAGCAGGGGAGAAGAAACCCAGCAGAGCTTCCTGTGTTGTTGCCCGGTGGTCTGTGTTGCCTGCCTGTCTGTGTGTCCACTTAACTCACAAACATCCATCACCGCAGGGCACGGGGGTGGGGTGACACGAGGGGCAGGGAGTATGGAGGGGGATGGGAAAATCACCTGGTGATTGCCAACAGCTGGCCTCCTCCCCACCAGGGCCTCAAGCTTCCCAGGGGCAGGGGTGAGCCTGATTAAGAACCGGCTGTCAGGACGTGCCCACCAGCTGCCAGGTGACCTCAGAGGCTGTTTAGTGTTCAGTAACACAATGTCAGTCATAGCCTTTGCCCTGTCTGCACCGTTGGAGGATGGAGCTTACTCCAAAGAGGAAAACATCTTTAAAATAGAAGCTAACCTCCTCAGCCCACCCCCTGGCTTTTCCTGCAACTTCAAGGCTCTCCTTGGAAGCCTGGAGATGGCTGTTTTCCTTCTCCAGTGGAGCCAAGAAAGGGGCCAGGTGGGAAATTTACCCAACGGAACAGACCCCTGGGACCAATTATTGTCTTGGATCCCATGAAAACATTTTGATTTCCAAGGAAATGTCTCAGAGAGGACCCCTGCTCCCTTTAGGAAGTGGGGAGGACCCTTCTTATTTTCATTCCTCAGCTCCTGCCTGTTACCCAGAGGGGGGAGGTGTGCACACCCAGGTCTAAAGCTGCATGTGTAATAAGGTAGCCACTAGCCATATGTGGCTATTCAAATTTAAATGGATATCATTTAAAATTAAACAAAATTAATATTTCTGTTCTTCAGCTACACTAGCCATATTTCAAGTTCTTAATTGTCACATGTGGTTAGGACTTATCAGATGGAACAGTGCAGAGAGAGGACACTTCCAATATTCCAGAAAGTTCTTTTGGACAGCACTGGCTTAGAGCCAGGGTTCTCCACTCTGGCTGCCCCTTGGAACCACCTGGGAGCTGATGAAAAGTCCTGATGCCTGGCTGGGGCTCACGCCCAAGACTGAGAGTCAATCGGTCTAGAATGGGGTTTGGCATTGAGATTTTTTTCAAAAATTCTCCAAGTGATTCTAATGCGCAGACAGCACTGGTCCACTGACTCCCAAATGTACCTTGTTATAAGAATCATGTGGAGAGCAGAAGCAAGAAGAACTACAATCCGGCAGCCTGTGGAACAAAAACCACATTCACAGAAAGATAGACAAGATGAAAAGGCAAAGGGCTATGTACCAGATGAAGGAACAAGATAAAACCCCAGAAAAACAACTAAATGAAGTGGAGATAGGCAACCTTCCAGAAAAAGAATTCAGAATAACGATAGTGAAGATGATCCAGAACCTCGGAAAAAGAATGGAGCCAAAGATTGAGAAGATGCAAGAAATGTTGAACAAAGACCTAGAAGAATTAAAGAACAAACAAACAGAGATGAACAATACAATAACTGAAATGAAAACTACACTAGAAGGAATCAATAGCAGAATAACTGATGCAGAAGAACGGATAAGTGACCTGGAAGACAGAATGGTGGAATTCACAGCTGCAGAACAGAATAAGGAAAAAAGAATGAAAAGAAATGAAGACAGCCTAAGAGACCTCTGGGACAACATTAAATGCAACAACATTCACATTATAGGGGTCCCAGAAGGAGAAGAGAGAGAGAAAGGACCCGAGAAAATATTTGAAGAGATTATAGTCGAAAACTTCCCTAACATGGGAAAGGAAATAGCCACCCAAGTCCAGGAAGTGCAGCGAGTCCCATACAGGATAAACCCAAGGAGAAACACACCAAGACACATAGTAATCAAATTGGCAAAAATTAAAGACAAAGAAAAATTATTGAAAGCAGCAAGGGAAAAACGTCAAATAACATACAAGGGAACTCCCATAAGGTTAACAGCTGATTTCTCAGCAGAAACTCTACAAGCCAGAAGGGAGTGGCATGATATACTTAAAGTGATGAAAGGGAAGAACCTACAACCAATATTACTCTACTCGGCAAGGATCTCATTCAGATTCGATGGAGAAATTAAAACCTTTACAGACAAGCAAAAGCTAAGAGAATTCAGCACCACCAAACCAGCTCTACAACAAATGCTAAAGGAACTTCTCTAAGTGGGAAACACAAGAGAAGAAAAGGACCTACAAAAACAAACCCAGAACAATTAAAAAAATGGTCATAGGAACATACATATCGATAATTACCTTAAACGTGAATGAATTAAATGCTCCAACCAAAAGACACAGGCTTGTTGAATGGATACAAAACCAAGAACCATATATATGCTGTCTACAAGAGACCCACTTCAGACCTAGGGACACATACAACCTGAAAGTGAGGGGATGGAAAAAAATATTCCATGCAAATGGAAATCAAAAGAAAGCTGGAGTAGCTATACTCACATAAGATAAAATAGACTTTAAAATAAAGAAGGTTACAAGAGACAAGGAAGGACACTACATAATGGTCAAGGGATCAAACCAAGAAGAAGATATAACAATGATAAATATATATGCACCCAACATAGGAGCACCTCAATAAATAAGGCAACTGCTAACAGCTATAAAAGAGGAAATCGACAGTAACACAATAATAGTGGGGGACTTTTAACACCTCACTTACAGCAATGGACAGATCATCCAAAATGAAAATAAATAAGGAAACAGAAGCTTTAAATGACAAAATAGACCAGATAGATTTAATTGATATTTATAGGACATTCCATCCAAAAACAGCAGATTAAACTTTCTTCTCAAGTGCACACGGAACGTTCTCCAGGATAGATCACATCTTGGGTCATAAATCAAGCCTCAGTAAATTTAAGAAAATTGAAATCATATCAAGCATCTTTTCTGACCACAACGCTATGAGATTAGAAATGAATTACAGGGAAAAAAACGTAAAAAAACACAAACACATGGAGGCTAAACAATACATTACTAAATAACCAAGAGATCACTGAAGAAATCAAAGAGGAAGTAAAATAATACCTAGAGACAAATGACAATGAAAACACGATGCTCCAAAACCTATAGGATGCAGCAAAAGCAGTTCTAAGAGGGAAGTTTATAGCTATACAAGCCTACCTCAAGAAACAAGAAAACTCTCAAATAAACAATCTAACCTTACACCTAAAGGAACTAGAGAAAGAAGAACAAACAAACCTAAAGTTAGCAGAAGGAAAGAAATCATAAAGATCAGAGCAGAAATAAATGAAAAAGAAACAAAGAAAACAATAGCAAAGATCAATAAAACTAAGAGCTGGTTCTTTGAGAAGATAAACAAAATTGATAAACCATTAGCCAGACTCATCAAGCAAAAGAGGGAGAGGACTCAAATCAATAAAATTAGAAATGAAAAAGGAGAAGTTACAACGGACACCACAGAAATACAAAGAAACCTAAGAGATTACTACAAGCCACTCTATGCCAATAAACTGGACAACCTGGAAGAAATGGATAAATTCTTAGAAAGGTATAACCTTCCAAGACTGAACCAGGAGGAAATAGAAAATATGAACAGACCAATCACAAGTAATGAAATTGAAACTGTGATTAAAAATCTTCCAACAAACAAAAGTCCAGGACCAGATGGCTTCACAGGTGAATTCTATCAAACATTTAGAGGAGAGCTAACACCCATCCTTCTCAAACTCTTCCAAATACTTGCAGAGGAAGGAACACTCCCAAACTCATTCTATGAGGCCACCATCACCCTGATACCAAAACCAGACAAAGATACTACAAAAAAATAAAATTACAGACCAATATCACTGATGAATATAGATGCAAAAATCCTCAACAAAATACTAGCAAACAGAATCCAGCAACACATTAAAAGGATCATACACCATGATCAAGTGGGATTTATCCCAGGGATGCAAGGATTCTTCAATATATGCAAATCAATCAATGTGATACACCATATTAACAAATTGAAGAATAAAAACCATATGATCATCTCAATAGATGCAGAAAATGCTTTTGACAAAATTCAACACCAATTTATGATAAAAGCTCTCCAGAAAGTGGGCATAGAGGGAACCTACCTCAACATAATAAAGGCCATACACGACAAACCCACAGCAAACATCATTCTCAATGATGAAAGACTGAAAGCATTTCCTCTAAGATCAGGAACAAACAAGGATGTCCACTCTCACCACTATTATTCAACATAGTTCTGGAAGTCCCAGCCACGGCAATCAGAGAAGAAAAAGAAATAAAAGGAATACAAATTGGAAAAGAAGAAGTAAAATTGTCATTGTTTGCAGATGACGTGATACTATACATAGAGAATCCTAAAAATGCCACCAGAAAACTACTAGAGTTAATCAATGAATCTGGTAAAGTAGCAGGATACAAAATTAATGCACAGAAATCTCTTGCATTCCTATACACTGATGATGAAAAATCTGAAAGAGAAATTAAGGAAACACTCCCATTTACCACTGCAACAAAAAGAATAAAATACCTAGGAATACACCTACCTAGGGAAACAAAAGACCTGTGTGCAGAAAACTATAAGACTCTGATGAAAGAAATTAAAGATGATAGCAACAGATGGAGAGATATACCATATTCTTGGATTGGAAGAATCAACATAGTGAAAATGACTCTACTACCCAAAGCAATCTACAAATTCAATGCAATCCCTATCAAATTAGCAATGGAGGTTTTTATGGAACTAGAACAAAAAATCTTAAAATTTGTATGGAGACACAAAAGACCCTGAATAGCCAAAGCAGTCTTGAGGGAAATAAATGGAGCTGGAGGAATCAGACTCCCTGACCTCAGACTATACTACAAAGCTACAGTAATCAAGACAATATGGTACTGGCACAAAAACAGAAACATAGATCAATGGAACAAGATAGAAAGCCCAGAGATAAACCCATGCACCTATGGTCAACTAATCTATGACAAAGGAGGCAAAGATATACAATGGAGAAAAGACATCCTCTTCAATAAGTGGTGCTGGGAAAACTGGACAGCTAAATGTAAAAGAATGAAATTAGAACACTCCCTAACACCATACACAAAAATAAACTCAAAATGGATAGGGACCTAAATGTAAGACTGGACACTATAAAACTCTTAGAGGAAAACATAGGAAGAACACTCTTTGACATAAATCACAGCAAGATCTTTTTTGATCTACCTCCTAGAATATGGACACCGCGGGGAGGTGGGGATGGTGGTGTGCTGAATTGGGCGATTGGGATTGACACGTATACACTGATGTGTATAAAATTGATGACTAATAAGAACCTGCTGTGTAAAAAAATAAATAAAATAAAATTCAAAAATTAAAAAAAAAAGAAAAAAGAAAAAAAACTAGTGCTTACCAATGGGGAGAGAGATGGGGGAAGGGGGCAACATAGGGGTGGGGATTAAGAGGTACTATTATGCATAAAAAAAAAAAAAGTATCATGTGGAAATTGTTTTTTTTTTCTTTCTTTTTTTTAAACAATCCCCTTACCAATTTTTATACCATAACAGTGACTTTTTAAATTTAATTATTTATTTTTATTAAAAATTTTTTTATTTTGGCTGTGCTGCCCAGCTTGCAGGATCTTAATTCCCCAACCAGGGATTGAACTTGGGCCCTCGGCAGTGAAAGCACGGAGTCCTAACCACTGGACCACCAGGGAATTCTTTCTTTCTTTTTTTTTTTTTAATACAGGTTCTGAGGAAACTTCTCTCTGGGTTCAGATTCAGCAGGTCTAGGGCAGGTCTCAGGGATCTGTGCTTTGTTTCAGCATGTCAGGTAATTCTTATGGTCAAGTAGGTTTGGGAAAAGTTGATGAGTAGAGACAGGAAGAAAATCACTCAGCAGGCACCTGCCAGGTCTGGCATCGTGCTGGGGCTTTGGCCACAGGGCCTTGAACCTGCAATGGTCCAGCAAGATGGGCTTTATGCCTGTGTCACAGGTGAGGAAGACGGAAATTCAGGAAAGGTAACGTCCTTCCCTAAGTCACTCTGCCAGTAAATAGTGGCACAAACCAGCCTCTGACCCCGTCTGAGTGTTAAAGCAACTTGGGCTCTGGAGTCATTGGGGGTTTAAATCATGCTGCTAGCTATGTGAACTTGGACAAGTCACTAAACCTCTCAAAGTCAATTTCCCTCTTGTAAGCTGGGAATCATAGCAGTCCCTCCCTCTTAGGCATGTGCTTGTGACTCAGTGCGGTCCTGCAGGCAAAGGACTCTGTGTGGTACCACCGCCATCAGATTAGTGTCCAATAGATTAAGCTCTGGTGACAAAGAGGATGACATTTCAGGCAGGCTTGTTCTTTTCATCACATCTTTATTCCAAGAGGATCTTCTTTGCTTCTCTCATTACCTCCCTGTCTGTTTCTGTTTCTGTTTATCTGTCTGGTTTGTCCCATGGTAGGGAGGGTGTCGGTTCTGTTCCTTCATGCTGTGTGGCTCTGGCCAATGGGTGTGGGGACTCAGGGAGGCTCCTTGCTGTTGACTGGGTGGACCCAGGCTGCCTCCTTACTCCCCGTCCGTCCGCTGTTCTGCAGGACTGCCAATGCAACTTCAGTACAATAATCGAAACAGTAACAGAAATAATAATCATTTGTCATAAAGTAGCAGCTGCCGTTTACTGAGAGCTTGAACTCCAGGCACTGTGCTTAGCGCTTCAGATGTCAATTTTTTTTTTTTGGCCTTGCCGTGCAGCACGTGGGATCTTAGTTCCCTGACCAGGGATCGAACCCGTGCCCCCTGCAGTGGAAGTGCAGAGTCTTAACCACTGGACCACCAGGAGAGTCCCTAGATGTCAATGTGTTGAATCCTTTCTGCAAACCCATGAGGCAGGTATTATTGTTCTCTTTTTTCCGACCAAGAAACAGAGGTTTAGAGTTGTTAAAACACTCATCTGTGGTCACATAACTAGTAAGCAGCAGAACTGAGATTTTCTTTTTTCCTATTTTTTTTTTTAATTAATTAAATTATTTTTGGCTGTGTTGGCTCTAGAGCACAGGCTCAGTAGCTGTGGCGCACGGGCTCAGTTGCTCCACGGTATGTGGGATCTTCCCAGACCAGGGCTGGAACCCGTGTCCCCTGCATTGGCAGGCGGATTCTTAACCACTGCGCCACCAGGGAAGTCCCCAGAACTGAGAATTGAACCCAGTTTTAGGACCCAAAGCTGTTACTCTAGGTTGTCACCCAGACAGAAAAAAGAAAGAAAAAACATCCATATAATGGAAACAGAGTTTTGTGTTTTACTTTATAAGGTACTTTCACGCACATGGAATCATTGGATTCTTATGGTACACCCTGTGTGATGGGAGGAGTTATCCTAATTCCCAGATCAGGAAAATGAGGCCCCTGGAAGGTGTGATACAGCAGGATCACCTGCTTAGTATGGTTAGTAGTAGAATTAGTAAGACACAGACGAAGCCATGGTCTCTTGGCTGCCACACTGCTGCTCTTTCCAACACAATGTCACTCAAGAGACATTACACTTATCACTCACAGGTTTTGATCACCCTTATCCTTCTTCTGCCTCATTCATGAATGATGAGGAGCCTTTCTCCTCTGAGGGAAAGTGGAAGAGCTTGGATTGGGTTAACAAGATGGGAGTTACTGCATTATTCCACATTAGTTCTAGTTCTTTCCCAGGGATGAGGGAAGATCCTGCGACCTGTAGATTCCCTCGAGGGAAAGGGAATCGCTGGCTCCTGGGAAGGCCTTTCCCCCTTAGTTCTCTGCAGCTCTTCACTTACACAGACTGAAAACTTGCTCACGGGCTAGGTGGCAGCAAGGGGATGGTGCCAGAGGATGGGTGGTGGAGTCAGGTAGCCCTGGATTTGAATCCCTGCGCTGTTTCCTTCTTGCTGTGTGACTTTGGGCACATCATTTGACCTCTCTGAGCCCCAGCTTTCTCTACTGTAAAATAGAGGGTAATAATAATAGCTATCTTACATGATTATTGTGAGGGTTGAATTAGACAATGGCTGCCAGTGCCAAGCACTGCCTGGGGTACAAAGGCATTCAGATGGGAACCACGGCCATCTAGGATCTTAGTATTCAGCCAGCCAAGCAGAGAAGCAGAAGGAGGGAGGGGGAGCTGTCACACTCCACGTGGAGTTGCCTCAGGGCCCCTGTCCCTCCGCGTTAATGTGGGACACAGGAAAAGGGAGGTTTGTCCTGGGGAAAGGACTGAGGCCCTTTAATGAGCTCAGGAAAGCCCATCTCCTGACAATAACAGCCCCGCGCTCTGCAATAACATCCTGCCAGAAGAGGCAGTGACAGGATGTGTGCCAGGGGTGGGAGCGTGTGGCAGCCCCACTGCCCACCGGTCTGCCCGTCCGTCCCTGAGCCCTAAGGAAGCTCAGGAAGTAGCAGCCGGGGATCAGAGGGAGATGAAGACTTCCCCTTCCACATGCATCCTGGACTGATACGGAGGCTGGAATAGCCACCGTCTTAAATGGGCACTCCAGGAGGGTAAATTGTTAGCACTTTCCCTGTGAGCTGCTCCCTCCCAACCACTGCCCCTGCCTCAGCTGCAGCTGCCCTGTGCGTCCACGCTCACTAGCCTCTCATGGTTCCACTGAGTCAAGGAGCAGGTCGGGTGAAGGGGAGTGGTCCCCACCTGCCAATCAAAACACGAGTATTTGTTGCAGGTCTTCTGAGTGCTGAGGACAGAGCTTGCCTGTGGAAATAAAATGAGGGTGGAGACAGATACTGTCTCAGCCCCTGGGGAGTTTGTAATCGGATGGAGTGCAGACATGATGGGCAAGTACAGTGAGCTGAATGGGATTCCATGAGTCCAGGGTGCCTGGGGGTCGGATGGGGGTGGGAGAGCCCCAGGGAAGGCTTCGTGGTGGAGGAAGATGGGCATGGAGCTGAAGGACCAGCAGGAGTTGGCCGGGCAAGGAGGTGGGAACAGCCCTGAGTGTGTGAGCGGAGCTGAGGAGAGCTCAGCGAACCAGGGGTCTGTGGCTGGAGAGAAAGCAGGGGCCTGGGGGTGTGGGTCACATCAAGAAGGATGAACTTCATCTGAAGGGTAGCAGGAAACCACCAAAGCCTTTTAAGCAGGGAAGTGACGCGATCAGATTTGTGGTTTGAATCTTGATGTGTCCCCTCCCATCAATGACCAAACCTTCACAGGGACTGGCTCTGCGCTCAAGTCTGGAGGAGCTCCAAGGAAGCGGCTTGTCAGAGCTGGAGTCCGGTGCGGTGGGGCAGAGAGATCTGTGTGGGACACAGAGGGGCAGAGCTCAGACCCCAGACCCTGTGACCAGCGAGAGTCACTTTATCCCCTCTGGATCCCATTTCTCAAATATTAAAAAAAAAAAAAAGGTGGAACCAGGTGAATCTGCAAACCCCTTTCAGATAATATATTCTGCGATCCAAACGTAATGTAAGTTTCCCTGCCCTCAAGAAGCTTACGGTCTGGGGAGTGCATGGTGGAGTGAGAGAGCATGCTTGGTAAATGCCGGCTGATTCTTAGAAAGCATCTGCTCCAGGATAGGGGATGGAGGGAGGACCACAGACTCTGTGTCCTGGAAAATGGATTTTCTGCCTGCAGAGGAGGGAGGGATTGCTACCCTGTACCCATGGATTGCTGGAGATGAGGTTGGATTCGCTATGAAACTCAGTCCTGAGTGGGGTCCGCCTCTCCAGCTGGTGGGTGGCGGACACAACAGCCTATGGGGGACCCCAGGATCCTGCCTTCAGGGCACTTCCAACCTGAGTCTTTGGAGGCCCTGTCCCTAGAATCATGAACTGGGCCCATTCCTTTGAAGGCAGGGAGGCAACGGGAAAAGATGGTGGCATCTTGGAGTAGGAGACCTGGGTGGTATGCCAGTGAGTGACATGTCATGTGGCCTTGCTGAGACTTCACTCTTCCTCTCAGGGACTTAGTTTCCTCATCTATACACCGACAGATTTCCAAGTAGTACCTGTGTTCTGGGCACTGGGTGCTGGTGTCGTAAGATGAAAAAGACTAGGTCAACTTCTTTCAGGCAGCTTCTAGCCTGGTGTGGAGACACATACTTTCAGTGCAGTGTACCGAGTACAATGCCAAAGGGATGACTGGTGGGGTGGGGGGTATACAGGCGCAGACAAAGGGTCCTTCATCCAGCCAGGGAGGTGCAAGAAGGCTACGTTCACATTTGAATGATCAGTGTGAGTCAGTTGGTGGAAGGAGGTGGGGGGAAAAGTACTTTAGACATTTCCAGAGAACAAGGAATCTATCTAGTCCTCTTACCTTTGCAACATAAAACTCCAGCTCCCTCCCCGAGTCTGACTGGTGCTCTGGAGAGGCCCAGTGCTGGGAGGGCAGCCAGCAGCAGAGGTCTCTGGGGGGGGGTTTCTGAGCACCCTCTGCTGGGATGAACTCTGAGCACAGCCCACATTCGACTTTTAAGTCACAAGCGTGCCCTGGGCAGAGTTTCCCAGCAGTCAGCAGGATGTCTCCTTGGGAGCCTCAAAGACTTAGATCAGAGCCGACATAGCCTTGGTCTCTGCCAGGGTTCGCTGGAAGAGATGACACGCCCCTCCCTCCCTTCCATGCCAGGGTCTTCCTAAGGGCAGAACTCCCAGCTCCATCTGCCCATCTTGGGAATATGTATTGAGTGTAATCTACGGGGGAGTAAGAGTGAGAGAAAACAAATAATGTTGTCAAAGAACACTTACTTGGAAACTGATGGGAATGCTGTGCAGGAAAGGGTGTGGTCTCCCGGGAGAGTCTAAGCAGAGACTCCGAGCTAGCCTGGCAAGTTCCTGCCTGGGCAGACTCCTTTTTTTATTTTTTAAATTAATTTTTTTTAATTTAATTTAATTTATTTATTTTTATACAGCAGGCTCTTATTAGTTACCTATTTTATACATAGTAGTGTATATATGTCAATGCCAATGTCTCAATTCATCCCACCCCCCTTCCTCCCTTGGTATCCATATGTTTGTTCTCTATGTCTGTGTCTCTATTTCTGCTACGCAGACAAGTTCATTTGTATCATTTTTCCAGACTCCACATGTAAGTGATATCACATGATATTTGTCTTTCTCTTTCTGACTTACTTCACTCTGTATGACGGTCTCTACGTCCATCCACGTTTCTGCAAATGGCACAATTTCGTTCCTTTTTATGGCTAAGATTCCATTGTATATATGTACCACATCTTCTTTATGCATTCTTATGTTGATGGACATTTAGGTTGCTTCCATGTCCTGGCTATTGTAAATAATGCTACAATGAACATTGGGGTGCATGTATCTTTTTGAATTATGATTTTCTCCAGGTATATGCCTGGGTAGACTCCTGAGCGGGGAGGCTGGAGGTGAGGCCTAAAGGAAGAGAAGAAATTTGCTAGCTGAAGAATGGGGTGAGATAGAGAGGGAGCAGATCAGATTCTAGACAAAGGACTCGCAGGAACAAAGCCTCTGGGGCTAGGGAGCTTTGCCCATTAAGGTAAAAGGAGGCCAGGTGACTGGTGTCCTGAGGGAAGGTGTTGGGGTTGATGGGACCGGGTGCTGAAGGGTTGGCTGGGGTTAGCCCTGAAAGTCCCGCAGGCTGCACGGAGGCTTTTGTTCTTCACCATAAAAGCAACGGGGATCGATATCAGCAGGATGCTAGTAGGATTGACTTTGTGTTTTGAAAAGAAACATCACCCTGTCTCTCTCTCTTTTTTTTTTTTTCTTGCCACACCGTGCAGCTCATGGGATCTTAGTTTCCCCACCAGGGATTGAACCTGGGCCCTCAGTAGGGAGAGCGTGGAGTCCTAACCACTGGACTGCCAGGAAATTCCCAAGAGACATCACCCTGGATGCTTGGAGGAGAATGCGTGGAGGAGGAGACGACGGCTCTTGCTAGACGCCTATGCTCAGAGGCTTTTGCAGGAGATGAGGACAGCCTGATGGGCCGTGGTGGTGGCGATGGGGGTGCTGAGGTGCTGTCAGCTCTGGAGGGTGCTGGAGTGCACGCAGGTGCTGATGCAGAGGGTGTGTCAACACAAGGAACCTGAGGCTCGGAGATGGGGAGGGACTTGCCCGCGCCAGTCAGGCAGAGCCAGCAGTGGAACCAGCACTGTTCCTCCTGTTCTTTTATGGTAGAATCCTAGCACCAGAAAGCGCCAGAGCAAGAAGAAGCCTTAGAAATCATCTGATTCTTAGATTTTATAGATAAGGAAACCGAAGCCCCAAGGAGGGAAGGCTTTAGGGGCCAAAGGCCACTCAGGGAGTTAATGAATGAATGAATGGCGTGGTCTAGGCATACATAAACATGGCTCTGCTGACCCCTAGATAGCGGGGCAAGTGTTTGTTCAGGAGGCAGAGAATTTGGCAGAAGTTCCTCCAACCGCTTTCCCAAACCCCCTTGCGCCACTGGCTTCTGTCTCCGCTGTCTGCCTGGGCTTAGGGGATCCAGATGTCTGGGGCCACCGAGGCCAGCCGGATTTTCCCACGTCATGGGTTCCCAGTGCTTGGACTCAGTAGGTCAGCAGCCACTCTGGAAGGGGTGGGTGGCAGGGAAGGAAGCCAACCCTGTTCTTTCGGTGAGTTTCCCAGCATCTGAGCTTAGGGAGGAGGCTGATTTCCCTGGGTGCCCCGGATGTGCCCCTCCAGTTGGACAGAGCCCTGCAGCTAAAACCAGATGGTGCCGGTCTGTGCCTAAACACAGGGACCTTGGTGTTCAGAATCGAATGTTGGGACAGGGTCTGACAGATGTTATCCAATACTGTGCTGTGTCCAGATGTAGGAGATCATTCTGGAGATGTGTTCGTGTGGGTGCTAAAATGTTGGAATTTTCTTTTCTTTTCTTTTTTTGAGAAAAGCAGGCTGAATATTTGAAATTGGGATTGCATTAGGAAATTCCCGAAAATATTTTCGGGCAGCTGCCTGAGTAGTGCACTGTCAGAGTGACCTGGCTTTGTCTCAGGGGAATCCTTGGGGTCCCAGAAGGACTCAGGGTCTCCATCCTCTGCAGCTGCCCCCTTGAGCTCCAGGAATGTTCAGGCAAGGGGGACAATGGCACTGGCTTTTGGGAAGCCTGTGGTGTGTGGAAAAGTGCAGAGTCTCTGGAATCATACAACACTGGGGGGTGGGGGTGGGATTGGGAGGCCCAAATGTCCTGGCTTCACTGACTACCTGGGTGACATTGGTACTCACCTCTCTGAACCCCAGTTTCCTGTTTTGCTAAGCAGGGATGAGAATTCCTATTTCACAGTGTCATCATGAGTATGAAATAACTGATGGAAAGCACTTAACATATTGTCTAGTGTTGAAAGAAACACGCAGTCAGTTTAAATTCTCTCTGTTATTTCTCACTCTGGGACCCTGAAATCAACCCAGATTGAGGCAGATTGAATCAGAAGAACAGAATCTTCCTCTTTGGCTCTGGCCACTCCTAGCCCTCTCTTGGGGTTCACTGCCATGGCAACGGGTCGTTGGAGCGCTGAGGAAGCCGATCTGGGCAGCTGAGCAGCCAGAACGCTGCCTGGCCTGCCGTCGCCTGGTCCAGCCAGGGCGGCGACCTGATTAATGGCTGCCTGATCCACTGTCTTCATCTCAGGCTGCCCTGGGGGAAACTTTTTGCCCAGGGCTGGGGAGAGGCCCACTAGCTGGGACGTTCCAGGCCCCTGGTGGTGGACACAGTTACAGGGGCTGCAGAGTCTTAGAACTGCCAAAGCAGAATATGAGAGCTGAAAGGGACCCTGGAGATTAGTTCTTTCAGACTCCTTTCTTTATGGCTGAATACAGAACAAACCGATAATGAGTGTCTACATTGTACCCAACACAGAATGAAGTTCTTTCCTCATAGGTTCATTTCGACAACAATCCTGTGTGATAGGTATAAATATCCCCATCAGGGAGGTGGAAACCAAGGCCCAGAGATGTGAAATCTTTCATGTACAATGCACAGCTAGGATTTGCACCCAAGGCATCTCTGATTTCAGGTTCTGTGTTCTTTCTACTACCTCATGTTACCTGTTGTCTGTCTAGCGCTCAGGAACGTGTCTGGTTTATTCCTCTGTGGTATTTCTAGTCCCTGGGACAGTGCTTCATGTATATTAGGGGTTCAATGAAAGATTGTTAGACAAATAAATCACCAGGGATAATTGTGGTATCATTTTTTGCAGGTATGATCCTAAAAGTGGGCCAGGTAAGTGTGTGTGTACGTGGGGCTTCTATCAGACCCCACAATGGGAAAGAGAGACTTAAGGCCCTAATGATGAGAATCCTCCCTTGGCATCCCAGCCCCTCTTAACCAGGCTCTTTTCCTACAAGTTCTAGTCACACTGGATTCCATGCTGTACATGCATTAAAATTCCCCTCTGTGCCTTCTCTCCTATTTTTCCCTGAGCTGGAATATTCTTATTTCCATCTTTACTTGAGGATCCCGTACCCACCTTCAAGTTTCAGATGTCCCCTTTTCCATGATGTTTACCTTGAGGCCTGTGAGGGAATTCGACCTCTTGCCTCTCTAAATTTCTTTCCTACCTGTGGGTCTCTTTGGTGTGTCCTTGATTGCATTCTGCATTGCAATCTGTCTTCCTGTGATGACTTCCTCCCCTTATAGACATGAGCTCCTAGCAGGCCCTGACTCTGTTGATCCTGCCTCCTCTGGCACATTGGCCCACACAGCAGTTGTAATGAGTGTGGAACTGAATGGAGTTGACTAATGCGGAGCTCCCCATCCTGGATCCCTTGTCACGCCAACTCTCTGGTTTTGGGCTGGATTAGCCAAGGAGTAGGCCTAGAACTAGGGAGAGCTGGGAGTGGGGGTGGGGGGCGTTGGGCCTCCATCTGCCTCCTCTCCCCAAGTGTGGGCCAAAATCAGCCCTCTCCAGGGACCTCCCTGACCTCGCCTGACCTTCACCAGGGCTGTTTTCTCATTCTCTTGGATCAGGCTGAGAAAAACAGGAAGAATCATTAAAAGACAGAGCCTTCCGAGCCAGCAAAATTATGGCTGATTCTTTTTACAGACACCAAAAGCTTTGTTTGTGCATTGTGACAAAAGAGTGGGCCTTTCCTGCCGGCTTTGGAGAGAAGCTTCCACTAACCTGGGTGCAGCCTGGCACCATGCCCAGCCCCGTTCGCTTCTCTTCCTCTTACTTCCACCGTTAGAATCGCTAGTGCTTCCCACCCTTAAAAAAATGTAGAGTTGGAGGGCCCCTCAGGTGTGTCCAGAATCTCTCCCTGAGAGATCATCTCACTCCTTGCTACTCAAAGTGTGGTCCACGGACCTGTGATGCAGGAGACTTGTTAGAAATGCAACTCCTAGAAATGCAAGCCTGCTGGTACAGTGTCTGCGCCTTAGCAAGGTCCCCTGGGAATTGTTATGCACATTAAAGTTTGGGAAGTGTGTCTCTCACTGTTTTTTTTAAAAGAAGAGGTGATGTCTGAACCCTTATTCAGGGAGAATTATAAGAGGGAGATCTGTGAGTTAGTGGCAGGATTAATTGGTTTAACAAACATTTGTTGGAAAGCTGCCGTACACTGGTCCTGTGCTAGGCACGGTGGATAAAATCTGAAGTAGGGATCCTGGTCTCTTTGGTCTTCAGTCATTCTCTCTTGTACGTAACATTGCCTTGCCCACACCAGGGCCTCAGCAAGTGTTTGTTGAGTGAATAAGACGAATTCCAGCCTGGCGTTTCCTCCACTTCACTACAGCTGCCTTCTATAATTACCAGCATCCTTGAGTAACTTGTAGCACTTTCAGACAGAAATAAATAAATTCTTTGAGGAATTCAGAGAGCGGGCTGTATCCTTGGTTTTACCAACTCTGGGCAGCAGAATCTCAAGACTCTAGTCATGAGAAAATGTTCATGCAATCCATAAATCCATATCTCACAAGTGATAGAGGGAAAGGGTCTATACCAAAACAAGGAACGATTTCTAATCAACTAAACATCTCTGATGAAGCGACGTAGGACATAGAACAGGTTCAAGTATCAGTGCCTGACTCCACTTCACCAAAGGTCTGGTGATAGTTCTCGCGTCTGTGGCCTGTGAGTCTGTCCTGTGCAGCCTGGATGTCTTCTGTTCCATGGGGCTCTTGTCCCCTGAAATCTGATCTCTGTTGGAACGTCTAGTTCTTCCTTTAGGGGCTTTATTATCGATTTAACATTTGCTTAAAGTAATCCTTAGAAGCCACCTTTATTTCTGAGGACGGCTTTGCTTCTCCCTTTTCTTATTCATCAAAATAGCAACTGTGCAGTGCAGCTGCCCTCCTCTCGGTAAATCATAGGCTCCGTGACTGCATCTGTGCTTCCTTTGGCTGCTGCATTATTTCTGAAAGCTCAATATTCTTCCACTCTTGTGGAGGGGATGGGGTTTTTAACTTTGCCTGGAGGAGTCACATACTACCTCGTGTCCGGATTGTAAGTGACTTTTCTTTTGGGGGAGAGCATGTTGCCATTATACGTTTCTCTGTAAAAATCTTATTTTGCAGTAATAGCTTGGGATGTCAATACTCTTCAAGACCAGTTTGAGATGGGTGGTAATCTTCTCTTCATTATTAATTTTTGTTGTCCTTGTCAAACTCTTAAAATATAGTGCACTGGCATTTCCCAAAGCAATGTGATACAAATTTCCAGTGGCGTTATTCCTGGAAAAGTTAGAAACAATAACTGGAGAATTCATCTGTTCCTTGCATTGGTCAATTTAATTGCATCTAGAATAATTATACTATTTTTATTAATAAAAATAGCAGTTGCTAATTTTTTGTTGATTTCTTACTGTAAGTCAGACACTATTCTAGTGTCATTAGTAGGGAGTATATCATTGAATCACCACTACAACTCTATGAGATAGGTAGTATTCTCCTTATACAGAGAAGGGAATGAGTCAGGGCAATATTGAGTAACTTATCTGGTTAGCAGTGACAACAGCAGGACTTGAACTTGGTTGGTTAGACCCTGGAGCATGGGCTCTTACCTTCTCTGCACCTTACTTCTGGGACCGGATAGTCACTCTGGCTTCAGCCTTATATTGCTGACACATTTTTGTCCTCAATAAGTCTTTTCCTCATAGACTAGTGTTTCAATTGTGTATTGTTGTATAACAAATAGCCTCAAACATAGAGGCTTAAAAAATTACTTGTGGGCTTCCCTGGTGGGGCAGTGGTTGAGAATCCGCCTGCCAATGCAGGGGACACGGGTTCGAGCCCTGGTCTGGGAAGATCCCACATGCCACAGAGCAACTAGGCCCGTGAGCCACAACTGCTGAGCCTGCGCATCTGGAGCCTGTGCTCCACAATAAGAGAGGCCGCGACGGTGAGAGGCCCGCGCATCGCGATGAAGAGTGGCCCCCGCTCACCGCAACTGGAGAAAGCCCTTGCACAGAAACGAAGACCCAATACAACCATAAATAAATAAATAAATAAATAAATAAATAAATAAATTTATTAAAAAAAATTACTTGTGTTAAAAGATAAACTGAAGCATATTAAAAATTCTGAGTTTATTTGAGCAAAAATTCATTCTAATCAGGCAGTGCCTCGCTGGAAGTGGTTAGGATTACTCCACCAACTGAAACTAGGAGCGAGACTTTTATAGAGAAGATGTGGAAAGAAAGCAAGGAAATTGTTTGATTGGCTATAGCTTAAGCAGTTGCCTTATTTGGGAAAGGCTAATTGGCTGTTTGTGATTGGCTGTCCATAGGTTTTGATTTCTTAACCTTGAGGTATTTCAGGCTTAGGTTTTGGTTGCTGACGAAGGCTACCAAGGCATTAAAGCCAGCTCAGTCTAACGGCCTCCTTGTTTAATTAATTTAACAGTTGTCCCCACTGTGGCTTCACTGGACAGTTCTCTTGCTGGTCCTGCTTGGGATCCCCCGTGGGGCTGTGGTCAGAGGGTGGCTGCAGCTGGAATGTTCAGACAGATCCACTAACGTGCCTGGTGCCTGGAGCGGACGGCTGGAGAGCTGGGCTCAGCTGGCACGCTGGAATGGCTGAGCCTCTTTCTCTCCACGTGGTCTCTCCATGTGAACTCTTTGTCTGTCTCCACGGATCAGACAATCCATGGGAGCTCAGGGCTCCCAAGAGCACCAGAGCAGAAGCTGCCAGGCCCTCTTAAGGATTAGGTCCGGAACTGGCACAGCTTCACTTCCGCTACTTTCCTTTGGTTAAATTGAGCTGCAGGGCCAGCACAGATTCAGGGTGGGGCGGACCACTCCAAGGCATGACTCACTGGGTCTCATGTTTGGAGACAAACTGTCACAGCTGGCCAACGTGACCTATCTGGTATAGGAGAGCAGTTTAGCACACCGAGTCTGGAGGACAGATGTGGATTAAAACCCTGGCTTTGTCCCATTTCAACTGTGTGATGTTAGATAAGTGACTTAAACATCTCTTAGCATCTAGTTCTTTCCCTGTAAGAGCGGGAAGCTAGCGGTTCATAGTCATTATCACTGATTGAATATCACCGTGTGCCAGGCACCATTCTAAGCACTTTACATACATGATCTCCTTTAATCTTCTCAGAGACCCTATCAAGTGGCTACCATTGTCCTTTCAAATCAACAGGGAAATTCAGACACAAAGAGAGGATGTCACCTGCCCAAGTTCACATGGCTGGTAAGTGGCAGCACTGGGATTTGAACCCAGGTTCCCAAGTCCATGCTCTTCATTATTCTCTGCATTTCTCAAGAGTAGTTGTCTTTCAGTCAGATGCCAGCGAAATATGGCAGGTAAAGCACTTGGTGCGGCGTGTGGTACAATATAAACGTACGAAGTCGGCAGTGGTTGTGAATGTTCACAGTGTAACATCATCCGGAGAGGCCCAGCTTGTCACAGTCGTCTTTCACTCTTTGGTTAAAATGAGTACAAGCTGTTCGTTCCCATTTTAAAAAAACATGACTTCATGTAATATTCCCATTTCGAATATATTTGGGCTCATCTCAAATATAGTTTGTTTCCTGGATTTGCTTCTCTGTCTGCAGCTGAGGGAGTCTTATACTTTCCTTCTAGGAAATCATTTTGGATCGATGCTCTGCCTGTAGCATGTCAGTGGATACAAATCTCTCTGTACTCTGAAGATGCTGCTGATTATTTAGGCTTCAGTACCTGAAGCTCCATTGCTCTGTTTAAGAGCCACTGGGACACTCAGAGTGATACAGGGTATTTAAACCAACACCGTGTGTTCAGATTTTTCTACCCCTGTCTCTTGGTTTTCAGGTTTGAGCTGTTTCCTGACATTATGCATCTGTTTGTATATCTGCTTCCTCTCTCCCTCTTATAGCTTACGGATTGTTGGCTGTCTGTTGGGATTTTTTTTTTTTTTTTTCATAGAATTAAGATAGCCTTTCTGCTACTTGGGTCTGGCTGAGCAGAGATACAGCTGAAGTTAAAAAAAAAAGAGTTATCCTTGATTCCTCTTTTGTTCTCTCTCACCATACCTAATGCATCAGCAAGTCCCATTGGCTCTGCCTCTAAAATATAACCTCAATTTGTCTCCTTACCCACCACCAACATTGGTAGCCTTTTCAAACATCTTCCAACTGTACTATGCAGAAGACCCCTCGCTGGTGTCCCAGCCTACACCCTTTCCCACCTTTGGAACAGTTTCCATACAGCGTTTGACCTGATCTTTGAAAGATGTCATCAAATTATGTCATTCCCCTGCTCAAAACCCTCCAGTGGTCTCCCATGGCATTTACACTTAATGTGAAGTCCAACCAAGGCCCACAAGGACCTACGTGATGTGGGCATACTTCTTCAACCTCATCCCCCCAACCCTCTTCCTGCTGTGTTTTCTTTGCAGCACTTATCACTATCTGGAACTTTTTTTTACTGTTTATTGTCTGATCTAATCTCCATCCCCCACCCCCACCAATTCCCACTCCTAAATAGAAAATAGGCACCGAGGGGCAGAGACTTTATCTTCTCACTGTCATAACCCAGCATTTGAAACATGCCTATCACATGGAGTTTTGAATGAGTGATGTCATAAACTGCTCCTTTATATGGAACTCTAACTTCCTGTATGAACCATTCCCATAGCTTTAGCTTTTACTTTACGTGCATAGAGATCTCTTCTGAACACTCGCTCAGCTATAGGAGGAGCATACTCAGTTTTGTAAAAAGTCAGTTACATTATTATGTATTTTCTAGAGCTTCATGCAACGTACTCCCAAATGATTACATGAGCTAAGTGTAAAGCTGGGGGGAACACTATAATATTCTTTTCATCACAACCCTCTCTTAGTGGTGTTTTTCTCTTTCGATCATCTCTGCCCTCCATGGTGAGTGGGTTGGGGATAAGGACCAGTGACACAATAGAGCCAATATTTTCTCCTCAAATAGCCTCTTAGTCGCCATCCATGGGCACTGACTCTTTCCCATCAATCTCTCTTATCCCTCCAATGGCAAACCTATCCCTGCAGTAGTGATTTCTGCTAGACATTCTGAAATCTGAATGCCATGCACTAACTCTTAACTTGGTAGTATTTTTTTTTTCTGTTTCTTTACCTTTCATCACAAAGATCATTTTCCACAAGGAGGTTCATTTCCTTTACAAAGTTCATGTTGCATTACTGTTTATGTGCTTCAAACATTTTTGGTCTCAGCCCAAATTGATCCAAATTCATTTTCTAATGTTTTAACTAGTTTTAGAGCAGCTTGAAAGTAGAAACAAAAAGGAACAGAG
This sequence comes from Balaenoptera borealis, assembly GCF_965194805.1. Classification (NCBI taxonomy): domain Eukaryota; kingdom Metazoa; phylum Chordata; class Mammalia; order Artiodactyla; family Balaenopteridae; genus Balaenoptera; species Balaenoptera borealis. The sequence goes on from NC_138868.1 coordinate 12,753,796, forward strand.
AGGAAGTAAAAAAAAAATTTTGAGCATTAAAAAGTTGGAAAATCCGACTGTTTTTAGACCTACATCACAAGAGATAAAACAGAAAAGGGCTTTGAGCAAAAAGGCCCATTAAAAATTTTCAGTTAAAGCAACTTAGCCAAGTGGAAACAAATAAGAATAAGAATGTGACTTCTCATCTATTGTTTCAGATAATTGCAAGGTTGCCATTGAGAAAGAAGGCACCTGGGAAGAGAAAGCAAGGAATCAAGGTAGGCTTGAAAACACTTTTTAGGAAAGAACCTTGTGTTTGTACTGAAACATGGAACTTAGTGGAAGCAAATAGAACAAAAGTCTTATCAAGTTTTTAAGGGAGGAGAATTGCTAAGAAACCATGAACCTGGATTCAAAAAGCTATTGACTATTGAGACCTAAAACAAATTTCAGGCCAGCATATTTGCACCAGCTGGAGGCTGGTTGTAGAAGATGGACAACTTCCAAAGAGTGCATGGTCCCCAATACCCACTTTAGATATGGCCAGGATGAATAATGGAAAAGGGAGATCCTCTAAGAAGGAAGAGTCAGAGGCTATAGAGAACGACCCACAAAAGAGTTCTTACCAGAAAGCAGAATCAGGGTCTAATAAAGGAACTTGATCTGAGGCCTTCATAATGCTCCTCCATCAGGATTTCAGAATTGCTATGGACCACGACTGCTATATGTTTTCGTTTTCCCCCTGTCTTTCCAAACAAGGGTTTTAATTTGCTGTTACTCTGTCCCTGTGCCACTACTGTGTACTGGGTATGTGTACAGTGGGTGGGTGGTGAATTTCCTTTTTAGTTCATAGGTCACTGGACCACAAGGAGACCTAATGGAGAAAATACTGCATCATTGGCAATCTTGAGCTTTGAGCTGGATATGGTGACAGGATAAGATAAATGTGGGAGGAAGACTGAAACAGGTATTTGCTGATGAGTGGAGCAGGTGGTGTTAGAGACTTGGTGGGGTTTACCAAACCCTGTTTCCTTTGCTTTCAAGGTACATATTAGTCTAGTCCCTTGAAATTAAATGGAGCCAAGGCACTGAGTTCTGGCCAGTGAAATATGGCTGGAATTTATGTACAGTACCTTCAGCTTTGCCCCCCCCCAAATCTCCCTTGAGATTCTCCACACAGCAGAGAATGCAGTGCAGGGCTCTGTGGCCTCATGGATGGCAGTCATCAAGGGTCCCTGAATAACCATGCGGAGCAGAGCCTTTGACATGCATTGGCATGTGACATGAGCAGGACATAAGCCTTTATTATGTTAAATAACCCGGTAAACATGGCTTTATTCCATTGAGATTTGGGGATCACCTGTTATCACAATTAGCCTACCTTGGTCAATGTAGTAATCAAAGTTATACAGAATGAAACATACAGGATATGTATTGTTTTTACCTATCCCCTTCCAATTATTTTTTTCACCAAGTAATTTTAGAGGGTCTTTGTGACTAAAAGCTGACTTCTGATTGAGACTGGATTTTCTTAATGTCTCATATTGTTCTTGTCCCCTGAAGTCAGGTAGTCCCCAGGTATTATTGAGTGTCTAAATCCAGAACTACTATTTACTGGCTGTGTGACCTGTCTGAACCTCAGTTCCCTCATCTGGAAATGGGTATAATGAGTACCTGGCTTGGGTTGTTGTGAGAATTAAGTAAATTAATTCACACATTGTGCTCAGCACAGTATCTGGTCATATGACATGCTCAATAAATGCTTCATCATTTTCATCATCATCATAAGTTGCTAGGTATATGCATGGCACTAGGGATAGATAGCACTGAATGAGATAGACAAGGTCTGGACTTCCGTGAGATATCTGCTCATTTCATGACCCTTATTTTTGATTTTGCACTTGTTCAGTATAGGCTCTCTTAAGTCCTTAATTTTAAGAGAAAGTTTTTGCCCCTCTCCAAACGAATCCAGAAAACACTGGTTATTGTTGTGCACATTCTTTGTCTTTCTATCTGAGTGTTCTGAGTCAGTGTGTGTGTTCCCTTTAGTGGCTTTACTCTGTGAGTGCAGTATTTGTACTCTGTGGCAATTGGAGCGGGAGGAATAGAGGGAGGTTAAAATATGCATTGGTGGAAGGAACCACTTCCTGCTTAGAGCCACTTCCTCTTTAGAGTACCGGGATAACCATGGCTGCCAACACACACATAGAAGTAGATTTTGCTCCTTCTTCTTCTGCCTCTGTTCCCAAGGTACACTGTCCCACCATCTCATTTCTAATGATGTGTAGGCAACCCTTGCAAGACTCAGGAAGTTTAGAATCCCTTCCTTTTTTAAAATTAACCTATGAGAACAGAGACTGAACCTACACTAGTGATGACCTCATCCATCCTACACCATGCTAGATGCCTGGTTTACTTGTATGCCCGATCTAGTGTCCTTATGCCCACGCAGCTGGCATGGACCATCTCCCTAGCACACATTCCTTAGTGATGCTAACTAGACAGACACACCCACTTGCCTTGGCATGTTTTCCAGATGACCCAAGCTGCAAACACCAACATGTATAAGACATATGCTCTCTTCTTTGTGTAATTTCAGACACCAAAATATGCCTACACATAGGGGTGTGTGCATACAGACGCAAGTGTATTCTTTTTTGCCTGGTAGAAATATGCTTCTGTGATGTTCCTTCTACTCCCACACATGCCCTTCCATGGCTGGCACATCTCCTAATTATTCCCATCTACACCCTCACCATAGGCCCTTTGTGTGTATATTTTGGCACACATTCTCTTGATTCCGCCTAGTTCTTTTCTCTCTCTCTTTCTTTTTCTGCCTCCCTCCCCCTCCCTCCTCTTCACAACTCTTTAGAAAACTTGTTAAACTGTACACTCTTTTTTGTTAATGTACATTTATGAAAAAGTCTTCACAGTTACAAAAGTGCATGGTTATAAAATCATCTCCATACAAAGGTTGGCATCTTCCCTTTCCCCACCCTGCCCTAACCCTCCTGCCCCCAGACAACAGCACTCCACAATCAAGAGCTCTCTGCATCCAGAACTCTCCACCCAGTGCTGTGGCAAACACGACGGTGATTTGCAAAGGACCTTGCAACTTCCTCCTTCACTTCCCTTTTGCCTCCTTCTGGAGTGGGGAGAGCAGATGAATTTCTCTAGCTTTGGGAAGATGTTCTTTTGAGGAATGGACAAAGGTGTCTCTTTTTACTCTTCTAGAGCTGGAAAGGATGTCAGAGTGATATAAACAAAGACATCTCTAGGGAAAATGGGGGCTCTAGGTCTTCCCTGATGGAGAAATAGCTGTCTTGGTCTGTTCAAATTCCGTACACCAAGTTCCTTGAAAGGAGCCAGTAAACTCTATAGCAACTCAGGGGACCTATTTCTGTGGGGTTTCCTGGGAATCCCTGCAGCAATGAAGATACAGATGAGGGTTTGTCATAGGGTGACCAGAGGCAACTTGTCTAGAGTGGTGTGTACAGATGTGGGGTCTTTTCTAAAGAACAATTTTCTTGGTCCAGACCTTGACCATCATAGCCCTGTTGGTTACCTAAACTTTGCTATCCTCAGGCCCGGCATGAAAAAATCTTCTGTGATGAGGACAGATCTCTGACGGGTAGAGAAGCAATCAGGCTGTCATTAGGCTGCCTCAGCTACATACTTGTCTCTCATATATTTTCTGAGCAGCTATTCCTACCCCAACCCTAATGGGATTCTATTTTAGTGTAGTAAATGATACAGTAAACAGACAGCTGGGTAGACCATGTCAGAAACTGAACTCAGGCTCCAGAGAGATTGGCCTCATATCAGTAGATACCCAATATCCACAGAACCTCATGAACAGACACATGGACTCAGAGATACCTCAAGGCTTACGTGTTAACCAGTCTGGAAAAAACCTAATGAAGCCTTGTAGGGGCAACATCATGGGTTCTCGGTCAGTAGGGTTGTGGGAAGAGTTCCAACCAGGACTGCTAGATTATCCCTAGAAGCATACCACTAGAAGTTTGCTTCTGATAGCCTGCACAAGACGGTGGTGGTGGCGGGCAGGGGAGAAGCACGAATTCCTTGGTGGTAGGGAAGTTAAATGCTTTCTACATTGTGGGTTAGTTAACTGGGGACCTTCTAGTAGCTGGAGAAGCATCTGTTCTTTAAAAGCCTGTATCCTACTCAGAAAGGTTTGCCATTAATGGGAACTAAACAGTATTATTAGAATGGACATTTGATCTCAAGGGCTAGCTTGTTTGGTCTAGTTCTATGCAAAAAAAAAAATCACATGTCTTAAAATATGTTAACTATATTTCAGCAAACCAGAGTCTCTAAGAGATTATGATAGATGTATATGGTGTCCCTCCGTGGGAGGTTTAACTGTTTGTGTCAGGACTATTATTTCTAGAAGTTCTTCCTCAAATACTTTAGGCTGTCAGCTTGACTCGTGGAGAGAGCGGCCCTGGCCTGCCCGTCCCTGGACGCGGCTGAAGAAGACAGTGGGCACAGTCCTGCTCCCATTCTCACGGGAGCGGGGTTCTGACCCAGGTGTTGTAAGTGAGATGCAGAGGAGACAAGATTCAAGTACCCCAGGTCTAGCAAAGTTTCGGGCACTCTTTTGGTTGACTAGCTCAGGGAAGCATGAGTAGGGGAAGACTTCTTGGAAGATGATGTGCTGGGAGGATGAGTGATGCAAGCTTGCTGGAGCTGAAGGCAAGGTAGAATGTCCTCGTTTTAATTCTCATTTTGGCCAGCCTTCCCAACATATCGGACTGGGTCTTAAAGTCTTCCCCTATCCTGCAGAGGCTCTCATCCCACTGCTTTCCTGCTTCCTTTGTATCTCTTGCAAAACTGCACAGCAGGGCTCAAGTAGGAAGGAGGAACGCAGCTTCCTCTCCTGTTTTCCAGAGGTCTTATTTCTTGCATGACTGCCACCGTGGCCACCAGTCTTAATGTGTTATTTACACGTTGCAAGGCAGGTGTCTCCTATTCAGATGTTATCTGTGCTGCTTCTCTGTTTCAGGGGCTGATGTGCCCTGAGCACATCTAAATCTGCAGGGCACCTGATTTTACTGCCCTTTATTTAGCTGATCTACTAGGACCTTCATGGCTGTGAATCCTAGGGACCCGCTACCCAGCCCTCCCAGGCATTTTCTTCCTCAAGCACCTGGGAAAGCACTGGAAAGAGAAATGAGATGGAGTTGAGTCGCAACCCTGCTGTGTAAGCAAGTCACACCCAGTCTTGAATCTCTATTGCTCCATCTGTAAAATAGAAGTAATGATGTTGGGCTTGTCTCCCACACAGGGTCGTGAAAAGTCAAGAAGAATGACGCCAAAGTACTTCACAAACTGCCAAAGTACTTCACAAACTGTCCAGCGCTGAACAAATACAGGGAAGATAATGATGAAGATGATGAAACTGACAATGAAGATGAAGACGATGATGACGACGATGATGATGATGATAATTGTGCTTTGCACATGAAATTACTTGATTTTTGACTGCTTAGACATGGTTCCCTGAATGGAGCTGCCTATCACCTTCCTTCTAGAGTTTATCCAGATAATGTTGGGTAAGATACTCAGCTCTCTACAATTAATTCATCTGTAAAATGGGAATCATAAAACTCGCTAGGCAGTGTTGCTGGGAGAATTGAAATACATGACTCAACAGATTTAAAAGTGCCCAGGAGAGTGCCTGGTCCTTTTTGGGAGCTTCATCAAGCTGGAATTTGAACTTAACTTTAGAGGGAATTGTGATGTTCCCCAACTTGAATGGGGTAGTAGGAAGAGCACAGATTTTATTTTGCTCGTTAAGTAGCATGTAACTTAACCTCTCTGAGCCTTAATTTCTTCATCTGTAAAATGGGGACAACAATGCTCACCTCAAGAGATTGTTGTGTGCATTAAAGGGAATTGTCTCTGGAGAGAGCTTATCACAGTGCCTGACACCAGCAAGTGCTGGGTAATTAACAGCTCTCTCACCCTTGTGCTGAAGTGGGTGAGTTGCTTAGAAGGAGGAGCAAATCCTCTGATGGTTACGACTGTGGTGGCCTTCTCCTCCTTCAGTCCTGGGTATCATGCCACAGGGCTGCAGCCCACGATGCACTGCCCTAGCGAGATCCCTTGGCATGAGCACCGTGGCAAGAACAGTCACAAGATTAGGAGTCCCAGGGTGCCAGGACTCCTGCTTCCCCCTTCTGAAGCCCACGCTTGAGTGAGAGGCAGGAGACAGGGGTAGGAGAAAGAGCACTGAAGGTGTCCATCTTCAGTTTGCTACCTGGACCTCGCCAGCATGCTACAATTGGCCACATAGGATGGGGGGAGGGCAGTCAACAGGAGGTGGCCTCACCTGGCAGCTGCTGGTAGGAGGAGGCTCAGGGGGCTTGCATGGAGGTGTTCTCGCCCTCAGAGGCAGTGATGGGCAGCGCCAAGAGCTGACAGATTGGGTGTCAGGGGGAAAGTTTTGGTCCTGTGCCACTTCCGCTCTGTACGTTGAAGTCACAGGGATTGTTCACTGTTCTCAACGCACCACGCATACTCTGGCCTCTGTCATTGGCTCATGTCTGCCCTTCTTTGTCTATGGACAAAGCAGACAATTTTTTGATGACCCAGTTCACCTGGGTCATCAAAAATCACCTCCATTCTTGTAATTTTCTTGGACTTTTCTAGACACAGTTGATGACCCCTCCTCTGGGCTTCCATAACTATGTACTCAGTGTGCTGATAAAAGGTCTTAAAGGGAAGAGTTTTCGATTCTCTCTCCTCTATCAGAGGTAAGTGCCTTGAGGGGCAAGGTCTAGGTCGGTCCCAGTTCCTAGCACAGTGTCTGGCCCACCGTAGAAGCTCACACAAAGGTAGTTTCCTGACCTTGCTTGAGCCATGACCTGGCTGCCCGCTCTGGCCAGGGCAGAGCCAGCGTGGGCAGCCAGGGAGGGTGCCCGGTGGTCAGCGGCAGTGATGGTGGGCGGCGTGGAGGGACACCAGGCACCCGGGTCAAATCTCCTCCTCTTCGCTGGCCTTGCTCCAGCGGTGGCAGCAGTTGGCCGTGATGCCCAGGAGGAAGTTGGTGGCCACGGATGCGACGGAGACCACGAAACCCACGAAGGCGATGAAGAGGTAATCATCCAGGGTCAGGGTCAAGTGGCAGGCCTTGAAGCTCTCCTCGGTCAGGGAGAAGAGTGGGGCGCCCTCGACTTCTGGGGGGCCCCGGCACTCAGCCAGCTGAGAATCTGCAACACAGAAGCCAGGGAGGGTGAGGCGGCTGAGGGGAGAGCGGGAAGAGCGAGCCCCCGCCCCTCCCAGGAGAAGCTGGGTTTTTATGAGGTTTCTTCCATGTGCCAAAAGTTTCACTCACCTTCTTTAGTGCCCTCAACAACCCTCAAGGCAAGTCTTTTTTTTTTTTTTAATATTTTTCATTCCTTTTTTTTTTAATTCTTTTTTTAAAAAAATTAATTAATTAATTAATTTATTTATTTATGGCTGTGTTGGGTCTTAGTTTCTGTGCGAGGGCTTTCTCTAGTTGTAGCAAGTGGGGGCCACTCTTCATCGCGGTGCGCGGGCCTCTCACTATCGCGGCCTCTCTTGTTGCGGAGCACAGGCTCCAGAAGCGCAGGCTCAGTAACTGTGGCACACGGGCCTAGTCGCTCCGCGGCATGTGGGATCTTCCCAGACCAGGGCTCGAACCCGTGTTCCCTGCATTGGCAGGCAGACTCTCAACCACTGCGCCACCAGGGAAGCCCAAGCAAGTATTTTTTTTTAAATTTTTTTAATAGATCTTTATTGGAGTATAATTGCTTCACAATAGTGTGTTAGTTTCTGTTGCACAACAAAGCGAATCAGCCATATGCGTACATATGGCCTCTTATCCCCTCCCTCTTGAGCCTTATATCTGTTTTTATAGAGGTGGAGATCACTGCTCGGAGACTTTAGTAACTTGCCTAAAGTCCCGTAGCCCCTGCTAACGGCAGATCTGGGACTTCTGTGGGATTTCATCATCATCGTAATCTCTTACAATAGCCTCCCAACTGGTTTCTAGGCTTCTGCCCTTAAACCACCTTGACACAGCTGGCTGAGCCATCCTTTTAAACCTGAAGTCCTGCCATGTCACTCTCTGCTTGAAACCTTCCCCTGGCTTCTTCTCCTTCCCAGAAGAACCTCCCCACCCCTTCCACTCTCTTCCTGGTTTACTCTGCTTCATCCACACACACCTGGTCATTCTTCCATCACCCCGAGCATGTCCCCTTTCAGCGTGGGGAGGGGGAGCCTTTGCATTTGTCCCCGCGTGAGGGTGCTTCTCCCCTGGATCTCCGCACAGCTCAGGCCCTCACCTCCTCTGGGACTTTTTGCTCGAATATCAACTTCTCAGTGAGGCTTTCCTTTAGGATTCTATATAAAATAGCAACGCCACTTCACCTTTCTCTGGGCCTTCTCTCTCTTACCTACTTTGCTTATTTTTTTCCCCATTGTATTTATCACTGTCTCACAGTTTGTTTATTCTCTGTTTTCTCCTTTTGAATATAAATTCTTCCTGTAGTATCCTTAGCATTAGAACAGAGGCCTGTCCATTAAATGCTCAATTAACCTTTGTTAATTGAACATGTGAATGAATGACTCTGTCCAACTCCAAAGCATTGGGTCTTTCTACTACCCCATATGGCTTTTCCAGATACACAGAGTGTAGGGTTAAGAGTATGGGCTCTGGAGCTACTGGCCTGGGTCCAAATCCCCTCTCTATCCCTCCCTAGTTGTATGATTATGCCTAAGTTATTTAACACCTCTGTGTTGTGGTTTCTTTATCTATAAAATGAGGATAATAAAAGTAACTATGTCATAGGATTGTAGTGAGGATTCTATGAATTAACATACATAAATGATATATTCTTGGTACACAGTAAGTACTACATAGGTGCGTGTTTTTATTGTCATCCTAGGTTGGTCTTTCTGGACAGGTCAGTGGGGTCATATTCTGCACACAGACTTCTATAGGAGGGGCTTCTCCTTCAGTGGGATTGCTGTTCTCTCCATCACTGATGGCCCCAGCTCATCCTTCCAGGGTCACTGGTACAAATGCATGGTGGTTGTCAGTGGTTGCATCTTTCTCTGCCTTGGAAGGGAGAGCGGCAGGCAGATAGCAGTTCTGCCTCACAGTGCCAGGCACTGGCTTTCCAGCAGCCAGCCACTCCTTCGTTCAGTGGATAAGTATTAATCCAACTCTCTCCTTGGGCAAGTCTTTCTTGCTTTTCTGGCTCTTATGAAGAAATGGGAAATGTAAGAAGGGGATAATTTAGTCTCGTTCGTCTAAGAAAGTCAATGAGAAGGAGCTTTTTAAATTATGTGGTGCATAAATGGTGTTTATTCATTCTGCAGTCTTTGAGGGAAAAGAATAAAATGATGGACTTGGATTGACTCTTTTGAGAAATGGATGAGCATGATTCTCCTTAGAAATGGAGAGTCAGGTTCAGAGGGAGGATGCAACCTTCCCCAAACCCCAGGCTGAAGGCTCTCTGTAGGCTGTACGCATAGTACCCCAGACCCCAGCCAGGACAAGATGGCACCTGGAGTTGAACATCCAGACCCAGAAGATGCTGAATCCCAAAGTCTATTGAGCGAATGAATGGGGTGGTGGTGATTCATTGCGAGGCTGGGGGATGTGGGGACCCTGAGGGCAATTGACAGAGCCTGCAGGAGGGCAGGATGGGAGCCCGGGGGCTGGCGAAGCCCTCTGGTAAGTCAAGGGACCAGTCTTGAAGTTGATTTATATCCCAAGGTCTCCCTATGTTCCTCTGTGTTGGGATTTGTCCAAAAGATAGGGATAGTAATGGGAATCCCATGAAGAAAAAGGGAGGAAGAAGCAGAAAAAGACAAAGGGAAGAGGGTCACCTCGTCCTACCTAGACTGGCAAGTTCTTTGCCCCCAAGACGAAATATCCTGGAGAGTGTGTCATGGTGCAAAGTGTGTTCGTGGAGGAACAGGGAAGCTGCGTCTCTAGCTGTGGCCTGTGGCCGGTCACTTTCCCTCTCTGGAACTTGGGTCCCTCATCTGTACGGACATGAGACTTCACTGGTGGGATCTTGGACCCCTCTCCTGCTCACTGGGAGCCTGTGCTTCTTCCGAAGGGCAGCAGGGACCTCCGAGATCCCAGAAGAGGAGCAGCGCCTGTGTGTGGAGGAAGCCTGCGGGCCCTTTCTGTCCTTAGTGCACAAGAGAGAGGGGAGGAGGTGCAGCCTGCAGAGGTTAGGCTAGTGGGGAGATCGCTCCAGGCAGCTGGCCTCCCCCCCGTGCGCCCTCCCCTCCGCCCATCTCAGTCCCCAGCTATTTTGGTCCCAGAGAACTTCCTCCCGCAGTTCTGTGGGAACGCTGGAATCGTGACCCACAGCCTCCCGCAAACTATTTTGATCCTGGGCTCCCCACTCAGTCCTCCTCTCCCTCCCACCTCATTCAGCACCGCTGCTCTGAACTCGCTCTGAGCTCAGGCTCTGGGAAAGGCCCTGGGTGGTGCCCCCCAGCTAGTCCTACTGCAGAGTTTCGGTGCTGCCACCCAGGAGGGCTGGTGACTGGGGACCACAGCGCCACACCGCCTGCCTGCGGGCTCATTGAGCCTGTGGGATTCAGACTCCCTCGGTCCCCAGTCCACTCCCAGTAGAGGCTGGCTCGTTAAATAGCCACATAAGAGTTTCTCTTCTCAGATCTACGCTCCATGCCCAAACCTTGCAGAGTTCTGCCAAGGCCCTTTGGCCAGCCCAGAACTCAAGTCCGGCCTGCTCCTGTTGGCCTAGAACCTGACTCATCGGGATACAGCCAGAGGGCAGCCAGGCTGCCAGGGTTCGAATCCTGACTCCAACCCTTAACGGCTGTAGGACGTTGGGCAAGTTACTGAGCCTCTCTGTGCCTTGGTTTCCTCCTCTGTGTGTGTATGTGTGTGTGTGTGTATGTGTGTGTGTGTGGTGTCTCACTAGGGTTCTTGTGAGGGTGAGATGAGCTAAAACATGTAATATATTTAGAATAGGGCCTGGCAGATAGTAAGTACTAAAATAAATGGGGTGAGCCATTTCTATTTCTTCTAGTACTTAGCACACTTAAAAAGCAATCTGGTAGAGTAAACCTGGGTTTTATCCACAGCTCTGCCACTTTCTAAATGAGTGACTCCGGCCAAGTCTTTTCATTGTTCTACACCTCAGTGTCTTCACCTGTAAAATGGGGATAATAAGAGTGGGGTCCAATGAGATAACACCTGCCAAGTTGGAAGGTCACGGTGCACGCTCAATAAACACTGTCTATTATTAATGAGCTGGTCTTACTTGTTTGCTCTCTGTCTGCCTCATTAGGTCATCAGGGCCACAGGGGCGAGGGTGGCGTCTGTTTCATTAAGGCCGGGCACGCACAGCAAGGACTCGGCAAAGACTTGGGCAGTGCAAGACCCGTGCACGAGGAGGCGAGCCCGGGTCTGGCCCTCAGCAGGCGCGCAGGGTCTCTAAGTCCCTCCCTCTCCCGCGGAGCCTCTGCTGTCCGCGGGGCCGGGCTCCCTCCCTTACCCGCCGTGCAGCGCTGGATGCGGTTCCGCAGCCACTTCAGCAGGGGCTCCATGGTGCAGCCGCACACCCAGGGGTTGCCGCCGATCTGCAGGGTCACCAGCCCCGGCAGGCCCTCGAGAGCCTCGAGGCTGAGGAAGGCCAGGCCCCCGTAGCTGAGGTCCAGGTCCCGGAGCTGCGCCAGGCCCTGGAAGGCCCGCGGGTGCACCCTCCGCAGCCCCGGGTTGTGGCTCAGGTCGATGTGCACGAGGCCGTGGGCGGCCTGGAACATGTCGGCCGGCACGTGGCTGAGGTTGTTGTAGCTCAGGTCCAGGTGTGCCAGGCGCTTGGCGTGCAGGAAGAGGCCCGCGGGCAGTTCGACCAAGGAGTTGTTGCGCAAATCCAGCACCCGGAGCTCCACATAGCACGCGAGGTAGCCGGGCGGCACGGCGGCGATGCGGTTGTGGGCCAGGCTGAGGTTGCGAGCGTCCATGGGCAGGTCCGGGGGCACGGAGAAGAGCCGCTGGCTGCTGCAATCCACCACCTGGTTATGGCACGTGCAAAGGACCGGGCAGCTGGTGCCGGCATCCGAGGGCATCACCCCTGCGGCCAAGATGAGGGAGACCAGCAGCACGGCCGGCCGGGGGGGCCCAGGCCAGGGCAGCTGGGACCAGGTGTCACCCATCTCAGGCTGCTGGCAAGAGCGGTGCTGAAGGGAGCCCATCGGGGCTGGGGCTGTGTCCATGGAATCAAGAGTCAGTGGCTCAGAAAGGCAGCTGCATCAGGGGCCAGAGCCCTGGCAGGTGGGGCTTGGCAGCACGTGGTACCATGGCTCCAGCCTTTCCCAGGAGCCTCTAAGCACCAGAGAGCTCCCTGTGTGAGCGCCACGGGAAGTCCCCTCTGGAGCCTAGGGGGCCACACACCCAGCTGCGGTCCCCCAGGGTCTGAAAAGATGATCAAAGCTTGAGAAAGGAATGACACAAGGATGGGGCTGGACCAGCTGCCAGCAGGTCGGGGAAGGGTCCCTGCAGGTCTTTTATGTCCCTCTCACCCATGACTGCTGGGTGCTCCCCTTTGGACTATGTCTGAGTGGTGGGAGGGGGAGTGGAGGACAGGAAAGGTGCCTTTTAAAGGTCCTGGCACGTCTGAAAACCCCTAAGCCCTGTCCCAAGTCTGGGACCCATTAGGAGGCCAGGGCTGCTTTTGAATCTCCTGCATTCAAGGTCTCAGAGGCCATTTCTACTGGTGGCCCGGTGGGCTCGAGTCCAAGAGGGTCCTGGAGTGGGCGTTTTGGGAAGGGAACCCGGAGGGGAGGGGGTCTCCATGGGCCTCTGAAAGCCTCAGTACTCAGCCTCAGTGTCTACTGAAATCCCTAGGGAAGGGAGGAGCCCCACTGTTGGCCACTGCGGCTGGAAAGAGCCATGTGTCCCGGAGGTGCAGGATGAGGGTCGGCTAGGAGAGCTCAGGGGATGGACTTCCCAAGCCGGGCTCCGTGTTCAGGGGGCGGAAGCCGAATTCCCTCTGTCAACAAGGAAAGCACTCAGGCAGAGCGAACCAGTGCCCTCTCCTCCCTGCTGTCCTCCTAGGTTCCTTGCTGCCTCCCCCGGCCACCTTCTTGGCCACCAACCACAAAGTTCTCTGCTTACTGTCTCTCAAGTGTGGAGACAGACCCCACCCTCATATTGTTGTCACCCACTAACCTTCCTGCCCCGACCTGCAGCCATCCTCCTCCTAGGTGTCTGTCCTGGGCTAGGTGCATTGGCTTCTTCTCCTAGCCCCACCTGCATCAGCACCAAACACCCCACCTTCGAATAACTCTCTAAGAAAAAATGCATACACACACTGGCCGTTTGCACACCCCCTTTCCACACTCAGCACTCCTGTCTCCCCTCCCCTCTCTCTCTCACACACACACACACACACACACACAAGCATTGTTCTTCTCCTGTGACTCCCCCATATTTTGCCCTGCCCTCACACCTCCCCAGTTTTCTCTCCCGCTTCCTTCTGCATACTCACACCTGCAGAGCCTCCTTCCCAGTCTGCCCCCACCATCTTTCACCCCCTGGTGCACACCCCTAATCCCAGCATCCTTTTCCACAAACACTCCACTCTCCCCTCTGCCCCGCAGTGGGAGCCCACACCCACACTGGGTCAGGCAGACAGGCTGAGCATGATGACACACCCAGAGTCTCAGATCGCCATCCACCCCGCATCTGCCGTGGCCCCTCATTTCTCTTGTGCCCACTTGCTGTCCTCACTTGTCCTCCCCTCACCCCCTCGTCCGGCACTGCCTCTCTTCTCACCGCTTCCAGCCTCAATCCCACCCACTGGGAAATCACCCCAGCTCCCCTTAACCAGACTCATTTTTCTCAGCCCCAAGGTCTCCCCCTGCACTCCCACAGGCCCTCAGGAGCCCACTTACTCTGTTCCAAGGACACAGCCATCAATCTGCAGCAGACACGGGTCTCCCTCCCTCATCCTGGAATCCCCGCTCGCTGCTTCAGGAGAAGAGATTGCCTCACAGGCTTGTCCCCTCCCCCGGCCTCTCCTCCATGGCTCCGGGATCCCCGGGCAGCATCCTCTGTGCTTTCCCGTCCTGTGGTCCCCGTGCCGTTGCCTTTCTTTTACTCAAAAGGGGAATCAGAGAGAGGACGCTTAGGAGAAAGTTCACAGAATCCGAAAGCTTCTTCCCGAAACTCAGCTAGTGCTGAGGCTGCTGGGGTATGTGGCTTCTGCCAGGTCCTCCCCTCCCTCTCTCCCCTCCTCTCTCCCTTTTTCGCTCCCTTTCTTTCCTCGAGGGCCAGGTACTGACGTTTCACTGTCTCTTAGCAACTGCCTCCACATCTCTGAGCAACAGGAGAGCTGGCTATGGACCCCACCAAGATGACAGAGAAGAGAACGAAGCAGTCACAGAATCCACACCCGCAGGATCCTAGTGATGGGACAAAGGGGAAGAAGGGGCGAGGGGGGTAGACAGGCCAGGACAGGGGCAGGGGCAGAGGAGCAGGCAGGGAGAGAGGGCAAAAGGGCCCAGAGGGAGAGACTGGAGTAGAGGCAGAAGCATGAATCTGGCCTCTGAGATGGAGGAAGGGAGGCTTAAGGGCATCAGACCCAAATGGGAAAGGAGGGAGGGCTTGGAATGGAGAAAGGAACTGAGTGGAGAGTGGGAGAGAAACTGGGGGAGGCAATAAAGATATGAATGAAGATGGAAAGAAAAAAGAGAAGTGCATGAGACAAGTTTGCTCACTTGATGGGATCTATCTATTCAGTCCATATACAGCATCTGTTTCCCTGGGTCTGAATGTATTTTGGTCACTAGGTACCAGGTGACGAGACTGGCTCAGGGCTTGTCAGGGATAATTATAGGAGGTGAGAACTTTTCTGGGTTCCTTAATTGTCCTTAAGTCCTGACTCCATGAGCTCTGAGAGCTTTTGGGATGCAAAGTGCTGACTGCCAGTTCCAGGTGGGGTACCTGGGGCTGTAGAGACAGATCTGTCTCTCAGGGAGTGAAGGTTGCCAGAAAAACCTTGTGGTTCTGACTCTTTCTCCAGGCCCAGGGACTCTGCTGTTCTGTTTCCATCTCTCCAAGCTTCCTGCTCCCTCCCACCCCAGGCTGACTTCAGATGAGGGTGAAGTCTTTGCAAAACCTCTTTCCTTGGTGACCCATGGAACAAGTCTCTAGCTGCCCTGCATTTTTAAAACCAGCTTGACTAGTTGGTTTGGTCAAAGAGCTGGTTCATTTCTTCTTTTAATCATAAGTTATTGAGCACTCACTGTATGCCGGGCACTTGGGTACATGGTGGGCAGATAGCCACCCATAATAAGATGGATGTAGGGTCTGCCCTTATAAGGGCTAACTCATAAATAAATAAATACAGAGCTAACGTCAGTCCTGTGTGTTCACTCAGTTGATCTGGGGCCACTTCCATTTCAGTAATATCTTAGGTCTTTGGGGGAAAGTGAAATGGAATAACAGAAAACAAGTGTCCAGTTGTACAGATTTTGGGCATTTACAAAGTTCTCAAAATCACTGTCTTCTCGAACATGATCCTTTTTCCTGTGTGGCCGTAGAAGGTCTGCTCTTTCTCATATTAAGCTCATCTGGAATCTTCCATGTTCTACAGTGTCCAGTGCAGAGTAGGAGGGTAGCCACGGCATTGATATTTACACATTGAGTTGGCTGAGGAGAATACGATTTGCATCACCCTCAATCCCTAAAGAAGGGAATTGTCATTCAATTCATTTTTGAGCTTAGAAATAAAATCTTAATCTTAACACACAAAACACAGCAACACCTTGAAACAAGTGACCTGTTATAAACAAGTAAAACAAAGGTAGCATAATACCTTATTATCACTGACAGAAAAATGGTAGAAAACATAATTATCTCAATGGAAGCTAAGAAAGGTAATCGGTACCTCTCAATATTTAATGTTGATTAAAGGCACATTAAAAACAAATAAAAAAGAATGTTTTCTTCTTTTACATACTATGTTTATGTTTATAATTAGAGCCAATAATATGACTGAAGGAAAATATTTGTGATGGTTTCCTTAAAAAATAGGATCTAGGCAAGAATGCCTTGTCACCATTTGAAACTAGTTTTCTGAGCTGTAAAATAGGACTAATTAGAATGGCACCTAATTCATGGGGTTGTTTTAGGTTCCATGAATTGTTATTAATAGAGCACTTAGAACAGTATACAGCAAGCACTACAGATGTGTTTGTTTAATGAACAAATAAAGTAAAATAAAATGGCAGACTATAAAATTGCTAAAATAGTTATGCAGCAAGGAAAACAAATGGCACAAAAATGGGAAATGAAGAAAGGAAAGTATCACATTTGCCAACGATTTGAAGGTATTCTTGTGCAAGATAAGTCTCAAAACCTTTGGGAAAACCCCAACTCAAAAACATCATAGCATATGTCTTGTGTAAAAGTGAAGTCAAATGGGGGTAATTATCTTTTTAATGATTTTTTACCCATAATCATTCTCTAAGTTAAGTATTAAACCATTATTTCCTAAACTGGTGTCTCATGGTACACTGTGTGCCATGAGAAAAATGTTTGTTCTCAAATAAGTTTGAGAAACATTAATTAAACAAAATGAAACAAATTCATTTATTGCACGATTTCTCAGAGGCTTTAGTGTGCAAACATTCATGGTGATTCACCAAGGGAAAGGGTGGGGGAAGGGCGAAGGGTGTATAATATCCAGCGTTGCTCTTATGCTGGGTGGCTGGCTGCTTCCCTTGGCAAAATGACTTTCTCCTACACAGCAACCTTGCAGC
Source organism: Balaenoptera borealis (assembly GCF_965194805.1). Taxonomy (NCBI): domain Eukaryota; kingdom Metazoa; phylum Chordata; class Mammalia; order Artiodactyla; family Balaenopteridae; genus Balaenoptera; species Balaenoptera borealis. Next base: position 12,770,575 of record NC_138868.1, read on the forward strand.
AGGAGTGATTCAATTTTGAACCCCAGTAAAATGATCAATTATTACACATTATGGCCTTTCAGGGTCTCTTGCAAGTTATTGAAACCATGACTGTTCAATCATGAATGTCAAGGATTTACTCTACTGGGAAAACACACAGGAATTAATCTAACTAAGAGTTGTAGAGACAAGTGAACTGAACAACTATTTTCATTACTGTTATGATTTCTTGACATACATGTTAAATTCGTTGTAATAATGATAGAAAACCTTTAAATACTTGAGAATAAATTTAATCTACCACATTAGAAATTTGTTCAGGGAAAATTATGAAACCTTAGTAGAATGAAGTTACAGGAAGAAATAGAAAGCTAATCTCTCCAGTTGCTGAGAAAGCTTAACAATAATAAAGGTGACTCTGCTTTCTACATTATAATAATTTAATGAAGTATTTAGCAGAATCTGATGAACTGGTAGTGAAAGCCACCTGGGGGAAAAAAAAAATGGGCAGGAAGGCACAGATGATATTAATAAAGAAGATGATGATGACGGAAAATGCTTGAAAGTATTCTGATGGTGGATTTACCTCACTAAAAAAAAAATCAAAAAAAATATATTGCAAACTGAAAATCATTCAGTGGCATTACTCAATATCTGTGCTTTGGAAAATGACCATGGGAATGACTATACTTTGAGAAAGTGCTTCTCACTATCAGAATACAGAAAATAAAAATGTGGAACAAAATCACAATGTTGAAAGGAGTCTCAGAGTAAGAAATGTTATGAGATTTTAGCTCCGTATTTCAGTTTTATACATTGAAAAAATTCCAAATCATCCAAAGAATGAAACAAAGAAACAATAACAAGACACAAATTAGGAAGAGAACAGAGCAGTACATTTATTCAAGCTGTGGAGAGAAGATATCTTTCTGTGTGTTGAGGAAATGGAGAATGTCATTAGTGACAAGATGGCTTTTGTCAAATACACAACATTGAGAGACAACAAGTTTTCATAGAGCAAAAAAACCTGACAAAACAAAAATCAGAGAGAAGGGAAAGGAACTCAGTGGAAAAACAGACTTCAGACATAAGTGATTTGAACTAATCCATGCAATGTATGTGTATATTTTTCATGCAAAATATACTAAGAGATGCTACAAATATAATTCGTTACCTATGGCTGCTGTAACAAATTACCACAAACTTAGTAGCTTAAAACAACATACATCTATTATCTTTCTGGTCTGGAGGTCACAAGCCCTGGTGACCCATTTTAGGCTTGCAACCTCCAGGCCAGAAAGATAGTAAATGTATGTTGTTTTAAGCTACTAAGTTTGTGGTAATTTGTTACAGCAGCCATAGGTAAGTAATACAGCCCTCAAGACTTCCACCCCTCAGGTGTATAACCTCATGTCACCCCCTTCCCTTGAGTTTCAGCAGAATCTGTGAATATGATGGGATAGTCAGTTGGTTTTGTGTTAATCAAAAGGGAAATTATCCAGATTGGTGTTACCTAATCAGGTGAACCCTTAAAAGGGCTTGGGCCCTTCCTGAATGGGTATTTGAGGGATATTCTCCATTGCTAGCTCTAAAAATGGGGGAGGGGGTTCATGGCAAGGACCTAAGAGCCCTCTAGTTGCTGAGATTGACCCCTGGCCAACAGCCAGCAAGAAAATGGGAACCTCAGTTCTACAACGGCAAGGACCTGAATTCTGCCAATGAGTTTAGAAGATGACCTGCAGCTTCAGATGACAACTCAGCTGGCCAACATCTTGACTTCAGCCTCGTGAAATACCCCGGGTAGAGAGAGCATTTACGCTGTGCCAGGACTTCTAATACATGAGTGTCCTTTTAAGCCACTAAGATTGTGGTAATTTGTTCTGCAGCACAGAAGACTAATACAAACATTACGTGGAAAAAGGCACCGTTTCACTAGCAGTTAAATGCATGAAAATAATCCCCATTTTGTGATAATACGTTCCATGAGTAACAACAAATACATCTGCAAAATTTCATGAGCTGAGTATGGGGGAGCCAGATATGTGAACACTTCCTGCAGGCACTGGGCATTGGCTCAGGCCTGCTTAGAAAATTGCTGGTCTCTTTGATCTGACAATTAGTAAGAAATTAGTTCATGCAAAAATATTCATAGCAGGAATATTTATGATAAGGAGAAAACGGAAATAATATGAATGCCCAGCAACAGAGGGTGCTAAGCAAACACCATATTAATAAAAAAGAAATACCACGGAGAACATCACTAATTGTAGTACCCTGGCTGCTTCCTTAGTTGGCCAGAGCTGACCGTCATGGGGGCAGAAAGGAACCCATATATGTCGAGTAGCTAAAATATCCTATTTTACAGACAGGGTGACTGCAATCCATCCATTTATTTAACACATATTTATTGAGCACCTACTACATTCCAGACCCTGTTCTAGGAACTAGAGTACAGACAGGTTTGATACACAGGTGATGTGCACCTGTACAGCCCAGGGGGCCAACATGCATTCTGACTGGTCAGTGCCCATGATGTTGGTGCATATGTTGATTGTACGTATATTGACTGTCCCTGTTTAGCAGTGAACGAAGCAAAGTCCTTGATCCCTTGGTGCTCACTTTCTGGTTGGAGGAGACAATGAACACACACCCAAACAAAATAGGGCAGGTGATGATAAGTGCTGTGAAAGAAAACAAATCAGAGTATAGGGTAGCGGTTAGTAATTTGCCTAAGATTTCAGAGCTAAAAAGAGGTAGAACCTGGGCTTGATGGGTGGGAAGGGTGACGGCTTGGCCTCTCTATCCACGTAGCCTCTGAGGAAGAGATTGTGGAAGCAGGTGGCCACGAACCTATAGTCCTCCCTAAGGGGATTCAGGGAGAGAGACCTTCTCATAAGTTGGCCATCAAATATTTATGGAGCCCCTCCTATGCACCAGGCACCGTGCTAAGCACTGGAATACAGCAGTCAAGAAAACAGGTAAGGTCCCTGCCTGGGGAGGTGGGGGGATATAGGGAAAAAAAAATCTTAAATAATTGTAAAGATGCAAAGTGCTTCAAAGGGAGGATACAGGATGGTCCAGGGAGGTAAAAGCAAGGCTCTGTGCTAATGTGGGTGGTGGGGGAGACCTCCGTGCATTAGCTAGCAGATTTGTTCAGGCTCCCCTTCTGTGCCCTGGGAGGTGGCATTCTTTATAAGCTCATTGACGTTGGTTATTTGTTTTTGAGTTATAGATATCAGCTTTATTAGATAATCTTTTTGTGCTTCTACAAGCTATTTATTGTTAACATTTGGTGTCGTTTTACTCTTTAGATGCTTTTACAGTCTTTGCATCTCTCAGGTGAGATAACTAGCATCATTCTATGAAATACAGGTTTTAATGAACTGAGAGGCAACAATAAGAAAGCCAGTATTTCTCCTGAGTCCTCTGAATATGAATCAGGAGGACAGTGAGATGTACATAGTGGGCATGTAAAACCAACCTTGCAGTAATAACTGATCAAAGTATCTAGTCGTTTACGACTTATTTGATATAGCACATGATGGCACTATTCTGGTCATTACCTATAGAAAATGTTCTACTTAGAAATTTCCTTTGATTCTGGCTTGATAGCCTACCCATCTCTCTTCTCTAGCTGTGTAGAGAAACGAAAAAAAACATGGTTAATATAAACGCATTGACTTTGAAGAGCATCACCCCTGCCTGTCTGGTTCCCTACATATTCCTTCCTTTGTGAGTGTCTGCTGGGGCTGAGCCCTCCCCAGATCTCTTCCATTTGTGATTCTGATATTGTCCAGATGCGCTCAGCGGGCTGGACTCTACAGCCAGACCATGGAGCAGCTCCTATTAACCAGCTGCTGACTCTGAATTATCTCTCTGATCCATTCATTCAGGGCAGATGCCTTCTCCCAGGCACCCTTTAGAATTCTGGGAAGAGGATGGCGAGAGGGAGCCCAGATCCTGCCCTGGAATTCTCTGGAAAAGGAGAGCCACAGTGTTGAAGGAAAAAGAGATGATAGGCAGGGATTGGGAGAAGCTGCGGGTGCTCTTCCTAGGCTCTGGGAAGTAAGACCTAGTTATAGGATGATTCTCGGTAAGTCTTGCCAAGAGAAGTTTCGCCTGGAAATACCCTGGCACTGCAATGAGGTCATGCCCACCTTTGTGACCTATGCCTTCTCGCTCTGTCTTACCTGTCCACCTGGGTAAAGCTGCACCACCTATCTCTTGTTTCAGGCATAGAAAAAACTGCCATATTTGGAAAAATTTATTCTTGCCCACGTCAGTGAAGCCACCATTGCTGATTTCTTTTTTTCATCACCATTTTCACCCCAGCCCAGGGGATGCTGGATGACAGCCAGGAAACCTTGGTCGGAGCTGTAGCTTTGATACTCTCCAGTTCTCTGCCCCAGGGGACGGCAATGCATAACTGAAATTTATTGACAGCTTACTTTGTACCAGGTACTTGGTTAAGAGCTTTACATGGATGGTCTTACCTTGTTCTTCTGGCAGCCTTATGAGGGAGGTGTTTCCTTTCCTTTTCTTTCTTTTCTTTTCTTTTTTTTTTTTCAAATCACAGTTTTACAGATTAAAAAATCCTGATGTCCAGATAAATTAGGTAATTTGCTGAAGGTAACATAGTTTGTGGGTGGAAGAGCTGATGCCTGTCACTCATTAAACACTCATTTCGTGTTCAGTGCTTTCCAAATGCTATCTTTTAAAATCCCTGAGATAACCTGAAACAGAAGTATGATAGCCCCCTCTTCTATACAGAGGGGAGTTAAGGAGCAAAGAAATTAAGTAACTGCCCAAAATCCCAGAGCTTGTAAATGGCAGAGAAAGAACTTGGCCTGGTCATTCTCTTTCCAAACCCTAAGCCCACACTGTCTTTTTGAACCTCCCTCTCTGTGAGCAGGGGATGATGACTGTCTTGGCTACCACACAGGGTAACATCTATAAAGTGGAACGGAGACTCATATTTTTGGTGAGTAGCTGTGAGGGGGAACCGCCTTCCAGGCATATCTCCTCTCTCCTGGGTCTGCTCCAGGCCTGTTCCTGGAGGAGGTGAGAAGCCTGGGACTGGGAGAGACTGGGCAGTAACAGTGTCCCAGTGCCTGTCACAGGGATGTGGTTTTCATACCATGTTGGGTTTTCTTAAATATACCAGTGGAGCTGGCCTTAGAGAAACACACACTGAACAAAGCAGCCATTGGCGGCTCCTGCTTGGTTAAGGGGAAGGGAGTCCACTTGTGGTCAAGTAGACGTGATGCTGTGTGACTTCTCCGTGTGGCAGATGGTAGAGAGGGCAAAGTTCAAGATCTAGGGCCAGCAGAACTGGGCCCAAATCCCTGGACTGCTCCTTATCAGTAGTATGAGGGAGGGTTGGTCTCCCAACCCTCGGATCCTTGGTACCCCTCTGTAGACATGGAAAAAGGCACTTCTTCACTCAGTGAGTTGCTAAGAGCATTTCATAAGCTACTGAGTGCGTTATGCATGTGATGTTAATTTTCCCTTCTTCAGGTCATGGATGAGACATGCTGGATCTCCCGCTTGACAGATTTCTAGGTCTGGCCCCAGGACCTCAGGAATGTGCCTGGGGTGTTAAAGCCTTACAGATCACAGGAGCAAGAGATGAACCCATACAGATGGCTTTACTCCATTCCCATGAAAGCAACCAAGCAGCTGTTTACTCACCTAATTGCTAACTTTTCCAGCACTCCTACGTGCCTGGTCCTGGGCTTTGCACTGCCAGGGAGAGAAGAAAAACCATTGGTCTTGCCTGATGGGAATTTAAGGTTTTAGCTGAAGAGACAAGACTAACACCAGCCCAGAATAATTAGACATGACATTTAATTCATCACTAAGCTGGATGGTTTTGAAGAGAAATAGATGGAGAGATGAGAGTAATCAGAGAAAACCTCCTGGCAGAAGCAGGGCTTGAGATGGGCTGAGAGGGGCAGGGAAGGTAGTGGTGGCCGCAGTGACAGTCCCCCTTCACTCCAGGTTGTGCAGACATTGATGTCATCCCACCGCTAAAAAACACTGACGGCTGACTCTATCTCAGGCACAGAGCCAAATCCTTTATGTCATTAAAACCTCCCAACCCTTAAAGGTTGATACCACCATAGCCCCATTTTTCAGATGAGAAAACAGGCAGGTGAAGTAAACTGCCCAGGTCACATATCTAGTCGATGGCAGAGCTGGATTCTAACTCTGGTATATCTAGTATATGCAGAACCTGTGCCACTGACCACGAATCTGTACACAGAGGGCATGACGGAGCTGTGTGACACACCCTTGGCTGTCCACCCAGGTTGAGAAGGTCGAGCCAATGGAAAGAAGGCTGGGGATCTGTTAGGAGCAGAAAAGTAGGAATTGCTTTCTTACCTGCTCTTTTGTTTTTCTCTTTCCAGGAGAGATATTTGGGGCTAAGGTGTTTCTGCCCGGGTGGTGCCTTTGGCTCAGAGAGCTGAGAGGGACCGCATCACTGTGAAGATCTGGGGCTAGATGCTGTGGACTGGCTCAGGCTCTGAGTCCAGAAGAGAGAGGGGGGCCCAAGTCTGCATCATGTGGTCCTCAATACAGCACATGAGGACGTGGAAGAGGGATGTAGCAGGAATTCACGCCTGCAGCTATGGTGCGGCCCTTACTGGAGGAATGGGGGAGCATTAAGGTCAAGCTCACCTGGCCCCATGAAGTGGAAGGCGGAAGACCCCAAGAATGAGAATCGGATGATCCCCCAATCTCGGGCAACCCAGGTGAAGGAGTCCTAAGTTGAGACATCAGGCAATGGCCAGCTTTCCTTCAACTTTGCTTCAAATTTGGGGCAAATCATATTCTCTTCCTGGGCTTCAGTGTCTTCTCCTAACAGCATGGGGCATTTGGATCAGATGAGTTCTGAGTAGACTGGGTTAGTTTAGAGTTCTAATAAGGACAGTGACTAAGCATTTACCATGACGTGAGGTGATGCTGAATCATGCTTGTTTTGTGAAGGGCTGATTCCCTTTGGTTCGGCTTCCTGGCTCTGAAGTCTCAGGTCTCAGACTCTACATCTATAAGGAGCTGGAGAGAGGGTGGGGGGTCTCCCCACTCCCCTGGGGACAGGGGGGCTGGCAGGACCTGGGTGAAGGAGCAGCTACAGCTTGAGTCCCAGAATAGCTGCAGCCCTCCTGGCATCTGCCATGCTGGCTGCAAACTCCCATCCCATTGGCTGCTCCCCATCCTTGCTGTCTGGCAGGCGCTGCTTTCCAGGCTTTCGTGGCGCCCACTGAGCAGCCCTCCCTGTGTGCTATGGCATGCTGGCTTCCTCCAAGTGGCTGGGATCATAATAGCAACTCTTTTCTGGTTTCCTCCATCCTGCCTCATTTCACCTCCTGATGGCTGAGGACAGAGGGGTAGTTTAGGACAGTGGAAAGAGGCCTAGAGTTGGTTCCAGGGGTCTTGACTTCTTGCGACCAATTTGCCAGGTGTCTGGGCACAAACCTAAACATCTCTCTTGCTTTCAGTATGAGGGTAAAATAAGGGCAATCAGGCTATTGTTCCACTGCTGTTCACCAGGGTGGCCATCCTAGTGGTCCTATTATGGACTGCATGTCTGTGTCTAAGCCCCCCTAATTAACATGTTGAAATCCTAACCCCCAGTGTGATGGTATTTGGAGGCGGGGCTTTGGGAGGTAATTGGTCATGAAGGTGGAACCCTCATGAATGGTATTTGTGTCCTTATAAGAAGAGGCCAGAGAGCTTGCTAGCTTTCTTTCTGCCTTGGGAGGATACAATGAAAAGCCAGCAGTCCGCAACCCAGAAGAGGGCTCTCACCTGAAGCTGATCATGCTGGCACGCTGGTCTTGGACTTGCAGCCTCCAGAACTGTGAGAAATAATTCCTGTTGTTTCTAAGTCACGTCGTCTATGGTATCATCCCCACTTCCCCAGGGTAGTGAGGAGACCCCCTCTATCCAAATGACTAAGACAGATCCCTTCTGCTTGGCCAGTGCCCACATCATTGGTTGTTCAGTGTTTTGAATATTACTTCGGGGGTAATAATACCTGGGTGTTTGCACAGAACTGGTGTGAAGGTTTAGTGGAGTAAATAAAGGATGAGAGCAAGTGCTTTGGGGACCGTGCAGCCATAATCACATGTTTGATACACCTGTCTGCCCAGTGTCCGTCTGTCTCCTCTGTCTTCGGAGCAATTACACCTCGATTTTCCACTGACCCATCCTTAACCACAAGGTTCAGATGGCACTCACTCCACTCCTGGCTCCAAGTCTGCGTGTGACCCAGGCCTGAGCTTTTCTTCCTCTGGTCATAGTGACAGGTTGGGGGATGAACCAAACCAAACAGACCCTGTAAGAGCCAATCCTGGGTCAAGACCCACACCCGACCCACAAAAACATACATCCTTTTGCAGTGGTAATGGCTTAGGGATTGGTATGTGACCCAAACCAGGCCAATCAGGGTATTTCTTTGAGATTATTCTCACCAGGATGAGTGGGAAGGATCCCTTCTCTTTTCAGTTATGAGCTTGAAGGATGTGACTCATGACTGCTTCTTCATGTAGAGAAAGAAAAGAATGGAGCCGAGCAGAACAAACATAAGAGATGAAGAGGAGAGAGGAGAGGGTCTTGATGACATTAGGTCCTGGCTCTCTCTGGTCCCTAGCGCCCTGGTTCCTACAGTTCTCCCTTAAAGCAGAGTACAGCATCGGGAGTGACAAGGCATGGGGGCCAGTTTTACGGTTTTACATTGTTGATCAGGGAAGGCTTTTGTAATAAGATTAAATGTGCTCTTATATCTGAATAAAGTAAGGGAGTAGGCCCTGTAAACACACTGGAGAAGAGAATTCCAGGCAGAAGGAATAGAAAGTGCAAAGGTCCTGAGGCAGGAGGACGCTTGGTGTATTTAAGGAAGAGCAAGTAGGCCAAGTGTGGCTGGAACTGAATGAGAAAGTAATAACTTACCCTAGACCTTTTCTCTGGGGTGTCTCAGCTGTGGAGTTACTCTCTGCCAGGATGAGAGTTGGTGTTGGGGCCTGAGCCACTACTTCAAGAGCTCTGGTGCATGTAGCTGCCAGGGGCTAGAAAGTCAGAGACCAGTGCCGAGGCCTTCTCTGGCTCTGTAATTCTATGTCTGTCAACACCCAAGGGATCCGACCTTCCTCCTAGCTTCCTCTAATAACTTACCTAAGATCTATCATAAACTACTGTTTCTACTGGGATCCAGAGAAGGGAGTTCCTTGTGAGAGAGTAGACAGAAAAGCTTCAGTGGAAAGGATTTCTTTCATTACAATTGCTGAGGTGTGACATTCCATGAACACATGCCAATTTGTTCCCGGTGTGTTTGTTCCTTTCTTCATTCATTTAACAAGAATTTATTGAGTATCTGATACCTGCCAAGGTCTACAGAAAGGCGCTGAATCTACAAAGATGAATCAGACATGGTCTCTGCTTTCAAGGATCTCAGTCTGGGTGGGTGTGGAGGAGGCAGCCTTGTAAACAGATAATTAGAGAGAAACATGGCAGGTGCTGGAACCGAGGTAGGAACACAGTGCTGCCAAGGAATCCCCGAGGAGGGAGAGACAGTCTTACCTAGAAAAGTCAGGGTGGTCTACAGAGAGAAGGGGACCCCTCGGCTGGACATTGAAGGCAGAGGGGAGTCTGGCCAGTGGAGGGACTGCATGTGTGAAGAGTATGCAGTCATGGGAAAGGATGGGGTTAGGAAATGGTGAAAGCTCAGAGTGGACGGTTTGGCGCTTGGAAATTGGTGGACAAGGTAGAGGCGGGTAGTCGAGGTCGGCCCAGTCTGCATTGGGTATTTAGACTTTGTTCTGTTGATTTGGAGAATCAATGGAGAGTTTCAAGCAAGGGAGTAATGTAAACAGATTAGATTGCTGAATATGATATGATATAATATAATATAATGATAATAACAATGGGAGATGGTCTGAAGAGTCAATGGTTAGTTGTTTGGGTTGAGACAGGCTCACAAACTCAAATGCCAACAGAGCCAGGAACGACACAGGAGGACTAGGAGGGCAGCAGGTCATGTGGCCCCTGCTCTGTCTCAAGAGGGCAGGTGCCACTCAACTTAGTCAATCACTGCCCCAATGGGGACTCAGTTCCGGGGCTGCCAGAACTGCTGAGTTTTCAAGAGCAGCTGGAAACCCAGATCCTTATGTAAAATCTCACCATTTTTAAATGTTGGCAACTAATTTAAATTCTACAAAATCCTGTATGGGCCAAATTGAACACATCTGTCAGCCTGATCTATCTGCGGGCCACTGGTTTGCAACTTCTGGGTTGAGAAAAGAGTTTTCTTTTTTTGTAAAGAGAGAGCAAAATAGCTTTGGATCCCAAGATTCATGCTTGGAATGATCTTCTCTCCTCTTGTTCTAGCAAATTCTTAATCATTGCTTAAGCCTCAGCTCAATTCTCCCCTGTGAAGCTTTCCCCATGACCTGCCCTCCCCTGCCACACACCCAGCAATCACTCCCCCAAATCCCCAAGCAGTTATCACGTGTTTGTTCTCCATTACATCTTTTATATGCCCAGATGCCTGCAAAAAAAAAAAAAAAAAGAAAAAGAAAAAAGCTGTGGGGCAGGAGAGAAGAAGCCAGGGCCAAAAAAGACATGGAATCAATATTGTTGATTAACGGATGGAATCCATACTTGTAGGAGAAGTGGATGAAACTGACAACACAGGTCCTTGCAGGTGTCAGCTACTGCCTGGAAGGACAGCCTGGAGTGGAAAGCAGCAGACTGGCTCTGAAAGGAAACACGAGATGCTCAAGAGCAGGCTGGACTCTGGGGACTTGAGAGAAAGCTGTACCCTCTGAGTTTCTGTAGGACTTGATTCTTTTTTTTTTTTTTAATGAACCCAGTCTTTTATTCAGTAATAGAAACTGTTAAACAAAGAAAACCAGCTAGTAGGAAAACAAGCAGAATAAAAATATACCCAAGTCATTCTCAAGATGGCAAAGAACAACTAAAAACATACGAAACAGGTAAAAGAGAAGAAATAAAGAAAATCCTCTAAAAATCTAGTTAGTATCTTCAGGGAGACTCGCAAGGATGTTCCAAAGAAAAGCGACATATTGTTATTCAAAAAATGGAACAGTGAATGATAGTTACTAGATCGTTCGTGAAGTCTCATTACAGAAAGAAGACAATTAAAGAACAGATGTATGATCCATAGGATAAAACTGAGTAAATATTCCAGACCATGAAAAAAATGTATATACATGTACAACTGAATTACCCTCCTGCACAGAAATCAATACAACATTGTAAATCAACCACACTTCAACAAACAAATTAAAAAAAATATTCCAGAACATTAAGCTAAAATTACAAAGAAATAGAAAGTAAATTGAAGAGGCAGGGGAGAGATGCAGGAAGTAACATCAACAAGCTGATAGGATTTCCAGAGGAGGGAATCAAGAAATTAGGAGAAGCAAAAAAAAAAAAAAAAAAAAAAAAAAAATCAAATTATAGAAAAACTTAACCATTTGTAGAAAGAATGATTGTGACTTTGGATTGAACGAAAAGAAGGCAGCTAAATGAAAAAAATGGCTACACTGCAGAACTTGATTCTTAAGCAGGGTTGAGTTCCATTCTCAGGTTCTGTAATCACATTAGACTTTAGTTACCGCTGGTGCTGAGACACCGAAGACTGACCTGGGAGCATTGTGTGGAGGGATTTAGGATACAGGGGGTAGAGAGATGTTCTCTGCTGCTGTTTTGCTGTCCAACTTCCTTTCATCTTTTCTTGGTTTTTCTAGGAATCCGTCCTTTCTCCACTTTTGGTCCACATGTTTCTTGCTTGAGAGCTGGGCATGTGACTCAGACATGGTTCATGGAGGCCCTCATTCCTGGGACACAGTGGTCAGTGCCAGGATGGTTCTATAATCCCATTAGGGCCAGTGAGGTTCATAACTTTCCTTGAATTGTTGAGAGAGAGAGAGAGAGAGAGAGAGACATTCTCTCTTTCCTACTGGATTTGAACCTGGGAGGGTATAAGTCTAGAGCAATTGCCAGCCACCATGAAGAGCTAAGAAGATAGCCAGCATGAAGAAGAGATGCGCTGAGATGGAGAGAGATCTGGGTACAGATGGTATCATTTGAGCCCCTGGATCAAACTGTACCTAAAGCTAGTTAATCCTAGATTTTTTCATTATTGTGGCCAGTAAATTTTTTCTTCTTTAAACCAGTTTAAGTTAGGTTTTCTTTGGTCAGACGCGACCAAAAGGGGTCTTTCAACCTCAGTGAAGGACATGAAGAATGACCCCTCCCATGAACGGTGCTCTACAGTTTGCAAAGCGTTTCTATATCCATTGTCTTATTTGATTCTTCCAACTCTCCTGGGAGGTAGGTAAAACAGGAATGATTATTCCCATAGCACAGAGAAGGCAATCGAGTCTTAACAGGGTTAGGATCTACAGTCACTCGACTAGGAATGCCAGGGTGAAACTCCTGTTCTTTTGAGTCTGGTTCCAGAGCTTCTCTGCACCAATGATGTCATACTAAATTGAACTCTGATAATGCTGAACTAAATTACACTAAAGCACCCCCGGGAAATAGCCTCTCGGAGTCATAATTCATGCTGGGTAATTACAAAATAACTTTCTTCTCATTATTTTCCTACTCACATACCTCCAAGGGGAGGGCTGGTGATAAATGTCAGGGTTGGGACAATTTAGGTAATTATTTGGATGTCTGGCTGACGCATGTCTTTTATCATGGTGCTACTGTCTGTCAGCTTTTAACTTCTGCTTGGTGGTCAGCAAATTGGAGACCCTCCATTCCATGTCCCACACAAATTAAATTATTTTGTAAAGAAATTGTTGAGAGCCTTTCTCATGCTATTTCATCTTTCTGAAATGATCTCTCCCCACTCTTTGCACACCCAGCTCCTGCTTTATTCCCCACATCCTCTGTTCCCTTAGGAAGCAAAGGCATCTGCCTTAGGTGTTAGCTTCAACACTATCAGCTCAGAGTGGTCTTACTTTACAAAAAGTAGATTTTTTTCCCCTCCCTCAACCCTCAATTTTGTCCATGTTATATTCTTTTTTCTACTGTTAATTTTATTTATTTATTTTTATTTATTTTTGGCTGTGTTGGGTCTTAGTTGCGACACGTGGAATCTTTGTTGTGACACGCAGAATCTTCGTTGTGGCGTGAGGGCTCTTTGTTATGGAGCACGGGCTTCCCTCTAGCTGTGGCGTGCAGGCTCAGTAGTTGTGGCGTGCGGGCTTAGTTGCCCCGTGGCATGTGGGATCTTAGTTCCCTGACCAGGGATCGAAACTGTGTCCCCTGTGTTGGAAGGCAGATTCTTTATCACTGGACCACCAGGGAAGTCCCAGGCCATGTTATATTTTTTATAACATTTTTTCACAATTTCTAATTGTTAAAAATATCTTTAAAATTTTCTTTCTTTACATCCAATAGAGTGTAAGTTTCACTTCTCTATCCCTATCACCTACTTCAGTGCCTGGCATGTAGCAGGTACTCACTAATTATTTGTCGATGGATTAAACCAGTGAGTCAGTGGCTTACTCGGGAATATCCAGAAGAAAGTGGTCTGTGAGCCATGCTTGGGGCAGCGAGGGCTCTAGGCTAGAGGTTCTAGCTTGGTGGTCAGCTGCAGTGAGGTTGTGGTGGGGGGGGGATGAATCACAAGAAGGGATGAATCCTCCAGGGAATACATTAGTGGGGAGAAGCAGGATGCCAAGGACCAAGCCCGAGGGCATGGGAGAGGAATGAGCAGCCAGGGAAGGGGACAGGGATGGTCGGCAACCAGAAGAGCACTGGGCAGAAACCATGTCCTAGAAGCCAGCACAGGAGGGGGCTCAGCAGGAAGAGGGGGGTAGACAACAGAGCTCTGCACCTCTACTCGGTGCCACAGCATCTGATTCACACTTGGCTTACTTTTCCAATTATTTTTACCCTGATTGCAGCAGTTGGCAGGTTTCCAAGTGGCAGTGTGATTTTGTTTGCTGCTTGCAATTCTCACCTCTCTGGGTCAGCAGGCGTGAGTCTTTTGACCTTGCTAGAGAGGGTGACACCTCTCAATTTAGCTGTGTTTGCAAATGTCAGCTGAGATGCTGTGTGCTCGCTCCACTTGGTCTTTAAGTACATTCATGGGAGCCTGGTCTCACACACACACACACACACACACACACACACCACACACACGCACACACACACACAGACACACAGACACATACACACACAACACACATACACACACACACAACACACATACACACACACATACACACACAGACACACACAGACACACGCACACAGACACACACACACCACACATACACACACACATACACACACACACAACACACATACACACACATACACACACATACACACACATACACACACAACACACATACACACACGCACACAGACACACACACACAGACACACACACAACACACATACACACACACATACACACACAGACACACACAGACACACACACAACACACATACACACATACGTACACACACATACACACACATACACACACACATAGACACACACACACACACACCCCACACACCCGTTATGATGCTTTATTCCCTACATCCTCTGTTCCCTTAGGAAGCAAAGGCATCTGCCAGACCACCACTTTGCAGTCCACCGATTTGGGGGTCTTTACCAGCCTTTGTTGCTGTTGTAATAAAGGGAACAGGAAGTGATCTGAGGGAAGAGTCTTAAAGCTAAGGAACTCATAACAGAGAGAGAGACAAAGACGCATCCTTGTCATTTTCCCAAGGGGTGGCCTCCAGGATTCTAGAAGCTGAGTCATCGCACTCCAGGGAGTGACACACATTCTGGGCCCCTTATTTCCTTTTAAAGGGACAAGCTTTCTGCAGCCAGCCTCATGTTCATGTCAGATAGAGACTTTAAAAGCTGCTAGTTAGGAGTGATTACGATGGGCTCAGCACTGTGTTAAGCTTTTTGTACATGTTCATCTTATTTCACCTTCCCTGGAACCCTATCAGGTCATTATTATTGGTTCCACTTTGCAGATGAGAAAGCTGAGGCTCAGAGAGGTGGTATGACTCGCTGAGGGTCACACAGAATATACATAATGGAGTTGGGAATCAAACTCAGGTTGTGGCTTTTCCTGTGACCCTGCTGCGTTGGTGGAGCGGTGGAGCCACGCTGGGTACCTGATGGGGGCTGTCAGCGTCTGTCACTGCAGTTGGCGCACTGGGGCCTGGCTGCGCGCCTGAATGTTGGAGACAGCTGACAGCTGGAAAGCAGTGCCCGTTCACAGCCCGTGTGGCCCCATGGGTAGAGCTTCTCCATCTTACCCCCTCTTCTACTTCTCTCTGACCTGTTCAGGGTCCTTGCAGGGGGCAGGGAGCTTCCACTGAACAATCCAGCAATTCAGCTCCTTAAAGGGAAAAAGAGTCTTTCCCTCTTGATCATTAAAACAAAATCCCAAATAGGAAAAAAAAAAAAAATCCCTGTTTTAAACAGAATTTAGCAGGACCCTTCACTGTCTCCCAGGGAGAGCGGGGCTTTCGGTTTTCTTGGCAGTTAAGCGCGGGTGGGGAATGCCCTCTGTGACTCAGGCGAGAAGCCTCCACCCACCACGGGCTGCCTGCCTTCTGAGGTCGCATCCCAGCTGCGGCCAGGAAATGTGAAGGGCCATCAGCGAACCCGCCAGTAAGCAGCACGCGTAGGGAGGAGGGAACGCCTTCCTCCTGGGCTCTCCGCAGAGAAGAGGTGCCATGAGAGCAACAACACAAACCGGGCTCTGGAAGGGCGTCGGGTGGGAGTGGACCAATCGCCCGCACCCCCCCGCCCCCCGTCCCCGCCTTCCCCCCAACGTTGCTCCGTTTGGCGGGTTTGACGTCACGGTAAGGCTGGGCCAGGACGGTGAGGCGGGGAGGGGGCGGTTTCCTCACCCCTGTACCCAACACCCGCAGCCCTGCGCTCCCTCCTCTGTTGGCATGCGGCGAAGCAGTGGTTCAGAAGCAGGAACCCAACTTGCAAACAGCACCCAGGGGACCTGGCTCCTATCACTTGCGTTCTCCTGCATCCTGCAGTTTTGCTGATTTCCTTGTCAGGGAGCTCGAAGGGGATGCAAGGTCATTGCTAAAGTCACTTCTGCCTCATCTGTTTTCTGTCCACTGCGCTTGTCCTGCCCAGTTCCTTTAAGCTGCTAGGACTGCTCGGAACCACATAAAAGCAGGTCCCAGCCACCATCGCGTCCTGCTCCTGGGTCACCTTTGGCACTGAATCCTGAGCTTCTCCTGGTTCTGATGCCACCAACCTTGTTCTGCTGCTACCCCCCATAAACAGCTCTCCCGTCATGTGTGCTTGGGGTCTTTTAAGGAGGACCCACTAAGCTCTCTGCGGTGGCTTTCTCAGCTTGTTTTTTCCAGACCTTTCTCAGGGTCCGTGAATAACCAATTGCATTTCTCTTCATATGGAATAATTAAATCCAATTCAAATCCATTCCATGTTTCTGTGATACCCCACCCTTTCTCTTCTGCTGTCCTCATCAGACTTGTAAATACTGACTCAACTTCTATTTTTCCCAATACTTTGCAACCACAACAGTGACAATTAAGACGAATATTTACTGAACACTCACTATGTGCCAGGCTCCGTACATATTGCCTTATTTAATCCTCACAACAACTCAGAGAATTATTATACTCTGATTTTATAGATGAGGCACTGGAAGCTCAGAGAAGGTGAGTAACTTGCCTGAGGTCATAGTCAGCAGTGAGGCCAGGCACAAGGTAGGAAATCAATGACCGTTTTCTGAGTGAATTGGATGAATGGTCATTGGGCCATCAGATGGGCTGGGCAGGTTTACTGGCCAGGGCACAGACTACTGGAGATAGATTCAGGCAAGCGTAGGAAGTACTTTCCAGCAGCAAGGGCTCCTTGGGTGTTCGGATAAGGCCAAAGGAATCTTCAGTAGGAAAGTTGGAGAGGGGAGTTGAGCCCCAGGTGAGGGATAGACAAGATGACCTTTAAGATCCTTTCCAACTCTGAGAGTCTGGGGTTACTGTATAATTCTTAATGAAACCAATAAAACCTTTTGCAAATATGAAGCACTTCCAGCCCCAGCTCTGTGCTGTTATGAACAGAAGCTGCGTGGAATATTTTTGCTGGGGCAATAAATGCCAACATCAGTAAGAACTCAAGTCCTCTGGAGATCAATATCATATTCCATCGTCCAAGAGTGATATTAACAGCTGCTGCTTACGAAACTTCTGGCAAGATTATAAATCCTCTACATGCATAAACTCGATTCTTACAACAAACCTATGAGGTCATGAGTAGTGTATTAGTCAGGCAAAGCTGCAATAACAAATTAATCCTGAGTCCTCAGTGGCTTAATGCTGTAAGAGTTTACTTCTTTCTTTCTTTTTTTTTAATGAAAGAAGTGGAAAATTTTAGTGGAACCAAATTTGAAGATTATAACCTGGGAAGAGAATGTCAGAAAGCTCTGAGAACTGTTCCCTACTTACTTTCTTAAAGTCCGAAGGAAGTTAGGCCATTTTTTTTAACCTCCCTTTTCTGAAACACGTGGTCTCCAGCCTCCAAGAACTTTGGGGTGAGGAAAGAGAGCAACAGTGGAACAAGGCAACAGGGTTTGTTACTTGCAACCTGAGAACCTAAAATGACATACTACTACACATGCCTGTTGTGATAGTTGAATGCAAAGCCAGCTGTGCGGTGTGTTGAGCCACGCACAGAGTACATGCTCGGTAAATGTGGGTGATGACAGCAATGGTGGTCTGTGAGGCCAGAGAGGGAACTGGAGCCCCACGCTGAGCACAGACGTGGGGAGGGGCACAGAGGTGGAGCCTCATGCTAGCTAAGCCCTCCTTGGCTGGAGTCACCCATGCCCCTGTCAGGAGGCTCAGCCCCGTCCAAGTTTCCAAGGTAACCCTGACCAGGGCAGGTATATCAGCAGTGCCTGCCCATCCTCTGCCACAGGTCTGGTACTTGGCAATGCCGTACCAGCCCATGCCATCCATGTGCCCACTTCTTCACTGATGGCTCTGTGTCTGTGGCTAAGCTTCTGACACAGCATGCTGGTCCAATATCTATCTCTCTATCTCTCTCTCTCTCTCTCTCTCTCTATCTATCTATCATCTATGTATCTATCTATCATCTATCTATCTATCTATCTATCTATCTATCTATCTATCTATGTATCATCTACTTATGTATCTATCATCTATCAATTATGTATCTATTTATCATCTATCTATCTATCTATCTATCTATCTATCTATCTATCTATCATCTGTCTAGGCTGGTTCCAGCCTTTCCTGAATTCCTGACGACTTGCCTCCTGCCTGGCCCTGGCCAGTGCCCACAGCCATGATGTTGGGAGCTGTGTAGTTTGGAGAAGTGTCTGCTGCCCTGTAGGCTCTCCATGAATACCAGCAGCTGCCCAAACTGCCCCTGTTTTTGTGCTTCCTGTTGTCTGACTGTCCTCAAGACAACCAGGCTGTTGGTTTCCCCTCCCTTTGTCCTCCAAATTGTGTCTTCCTTCCCTTTTCCACCTGCCTAGTGTCTTATGCCGAAGTCTATCTGAACCAAGGATTTGAGAGATGGGAGAGGCGTTAACATTTATTCAGAGGCAATTTTGCAGAGGAGTTGCACGCTTGGTTCTGGACTCAGATCCACTGCTATTTTCTTGCTGAGTGACGTTGCTTAAATTACTTATGTGTCAGTTTTCTTATCTGTAAATGGGGATAATAATGTTACCTAACTCAGAGGATTGATGAGAAGATGAAATGAGATGGTCCATCTAAAGTGAAAAGAACAGCGGCCAGCACAGGGTAATAATCCATCTTAGGTATAATAATAAAAATACTTATCATTACTCTTCTAACCCAAATCTATCTGTCTCTAATGCATCTGCTTTCCCACTCTATGGCACATTACAAAAGTATCCCTTGATGGAAAGGCAATCTGAGCAGATTAGCTTTAATTTTTCTCTTTATTCTGCTAAATTCACAGAGGGTATTGAAGAAGGGTATTCTTAGGAGGCATTACTGAGAAGCATAGCAGGTGGCCAGATGGTAATGACAGGAAACATGGTCCCTTCTGTCTGCAAGAACAACTGAGTGGCATTCAGGTGTGTAATGAGATAAACTATATTTCTAGAGATATCACACCAGGTCCAGATGGAAGAGAGGGCGCCGTGGAACCCTGCCAGAGAGCATAAAGTCTGGGAAAATAGCACAGACAGAGCATTGTATCCAGTGCTATTCCCTAGGTGGTCCTTTCCCTGCCTCGGCTCTGACACCTGGGAATTTACCACTGTCCCCCTCTTTCCAGGCTCTCCTCCAGAGGACGTCAGCGAGGTTATATCCTGATGATGTTCCCCTGTGACTTGAGCTCCTAACAATGTCGACTCCTCGTTTATTGAATCACAGGCATTGCTAGAGAATCAAATTATGCCACCAACGATAATATTTCTGGGAAAAGGAGATTCCCTTGGCTCCAGAGCTTCTCTCTGGGGTTTTAGTCTTCTGTTCTTGTTTCATTTAATTTTACTTTATTTCTTGAGAGGGTAAGGAGGATCTAGTGGATGCTTTTCCATTTCTTGGCCACTTGGAATCCACTGCTTTTCCCAAGTCTTCTTGGTATCATAACCCTCCATCATTATATGCGTGGGTTTTGGTGGGAAAATGACTTCCGGTGCTCACCTTCTTTTCCTAAGGAAGCCAAGGAAAACTAGTTCCTTCTCTCTCCACTCTGAGGAAAAGCCAAGGGTGGGCATGTGTCTGACCCCAGCAAAACAGATACTGCTTCCCTGGGACTTTGAATATTTAGTCTTTGGCTGGGGGCGTGGAGATGGCTGGAGAACCTGTCATTGGAGGCTGAACCAGGCAAGTCGAAGCTGGGGTCCCTGCAGCCTACCTTCTTCCTTGGGGCCACTTTCTGCTTTGCTTCATTTACGCTAGAGCTTGTAAACTTAATGCCTTCATGATAAGTACCTGAAATATGTGAGGTGGTGGGTGAAGGACAAAAGAGAGGATTGGGCCTGGGAGTACAGGCCTTTCCTAAACAAAATGTTGTACATCTTGGGTTTTTGAGTGTAACTCGGCATCTAAGGTTCCTAGTGCTCTTGTACTTGTTTGAAATATCCCATAAGTGCCAACATTCTATCATCCAGTCCATATCTCCTACAGTGCTTCTTGTTCCCCCAAGAGGCCTCCTAATCCTTTGTCAGACCGTGGGTCCTGATTTGGGGATCAGAAAACAAAGCCTCCCCAGCAGAGGAAGCCGAGGCCGCTGAGGGTGGGGCTCTGAGCTGAGGTCAGAGCTGTGCTCGGGCTCCCTGGCCCCAGTCCTTCCTTGCCAGCTCTGGGAAGGGAACCAAGCTGCGCTTACCTGATGGCCTGGGAATGGGCACAAGGGGCACCTTTAACTGAGGCCAGGAAAGACATTGAGTGACATGCTAAGAGCTAAATAATGCTGGCTGGCAAGAAGGAAGTCTGTGTTTCACCCACATAACAATGTGAGCACCAGCCGCCCAAGGCTGACACAATAGCCCCGTGGCCCTGGGCACCTGGCAATTTCTATCTTGTTTCCCTGCCGCCCTCAAGATGCATGTTCCATCTTGTGGCTAAGGTGGCTAAGTACCAAGTGGATGGTTCAAGTTGCAGGAGTGGAGAGAAGGCAAAGCATGCTTCTTCCCTTTAAGGGCCTGACCATGACTTCTCATATCACCCCGGCCTCAATCCAAGCAGTTGGCCACAGCCAATTGCAAGGAAGATTGGGAAAGATGGCTTTTAGCTGGGTGGCCACGTGCCCAGATAAGACATCTATTTATAGAAGAAGAGGAGATGGACGCTGGGGAGATGACCAGCATGATCTGCTCCAACACTCACAAGCATGGACACAGTCAACTGACACCCCTTCCTAGCCTCTCACTGGGGCAAAATGTCTAGGGCTGCCCTTTATGTTTTTCATGCAGAGGGAGGTTAAATGACTTGTCCACAGGAATCCTTAATGATAGATCTTCAGGCACTAGGCAGGCAGGCAGAGGAGATATTTTTTGGCAAGGGTTCTAGAGTACTCTTCTTTTCAAACTTCTGTCTCCACTGCTTATTCTCCCCTTCAAATGAACTTGAGCTCAGACACTGTAATCCCCCTTTCAACAAAGGCTGCCCTGAGCAGAGGCCATTGTCTCTAAGAGTGAACCTCTGAAGACGCCAACCATTGTTCCCCCTGCAATCCCCTCTACCCCTCCTGGTGTACCTGTGGCATCTAATTTTCCTGTTTGGATTCCCTGTCCTTGTTTCTCCAAGCTGCATCTAGGTGGACCAGGGGCGGACATCCGAGGGACCTCCCAAGGGTAACTGGCCCACAGGCTGGGCATACAGCATCTTGTCTGTAGAGAAACACTGAAACGAAATCAATGAGTTGATGCTGGGACTTGAAACAAGAGGTCACATAGAATTGGGGTCAGAGTTCCTGCCATGGCAAATCAAAACTGTATGTAAGCAAAGGTTTGGGGGCACAGAGGAGCCCTAAGAAACTCCCCAAACTGGTCTTCTCCAGGTTAATGGAGCAGATGTGCAGAGAGAAGGGAGAGAGAGACAGGGAGACACAATGTGGGTCATGGGAGATACTGTCGCTCCTGTTCCCACCTCATGTGCCCAAACTCTCCTTTATTGCCTGTTGTTGTGTGCTTTGGGGATCACTTTAGTGTAATGGTTGGGAGTATACACTATGGACTCAGAGATCTCTGGGTTCAAATCACAGCTCTGCCCCTAATACTGTGACTGTGGGCAAGTAACTGAGCCAAGTCGTGCCTCATCTACAGTGGGGATTCTTTGAGTATCGACTTCATAGGGCAGCTTGAGGATGATACAAGTGACAAGTGCATAAGTTAGCTTATAAACCAGCCAAACTGCCTTCCTCCCTTTCTCCCTTCTTTTCTCCCTTCCTTTCTTCCTTCCTTCCTGCCTTCCTGTCTTTCTGCTTCCCTACCTCCCTTCCTTTTTTCTTTCCTTCCTTCCTTCCTCCCCTCCCTCCTTCCCTTCCTCCATCCCTTCTTTCCATTTTTCCTCCCTCCTTTCCTTTTTTTGCACCCAAAGATTCAAAACAAAGGGTAAGGCATCAGAGATACCTGGCCAATCACTTTCCCACAACTCCCTTTGACTCTATCCTCTTTTGAGGTATGAGCTCTTTTCATGAATTAATTCATGGGTGATTTGCCTAACTAGATTGGGCTCCTTCCAGAGGCCATAACCCACTTCCCTTCCTTTTGTGGTTGGGGAAACTGAGGCCCTAGAGGCTGAGACTCCCGCCCAGGGAGGTGCTGTGAGTAGGGGCAGTGCCCCTTCCTGGAGCACATGCTGTGCCCCTGCGGGATAATGGATGGGATCTCCCACTCCCCTTCCTTTTCCTCCCGTGGGGAAGAGCCGGGCACAGTGTGAAGAGCCTTCCAGAGGCTGCACTAATGAATCCCTATGCCTCCTCATATGAGGAGTTGGGCCTTCTGACCTCAATATGCAAAGAGATGCTAAACATGCAAATCAGCAGCACTTGGTTCATAAAAATAGCTCAGCAATGCTGCTCCCGCCTCCCCGTCGTCCCCAGCCACTGAGCTCCTGCTTCTCATCTGCTCCCTTTCCCTAATCTTCTCTTTCCTCCATTCCAGGACTGCCTTAGCTGCCTGCCCCCACCCACCTTCCCTCATTTGTTCTCCTTCCTTTTCCTTCTCGTCTGCTCAGCCTCCCTTTCTGCGTTTCCTTCCCACCGTCTTGCCTTTCCTGCCTTCCTGACCAGGGTGTGGATGGACAGACAGGGTGAGTCCCCTTCACTACCCACTGGCTGGTTGCGACCACAGCAGGCTGACATTATTACTATTATTTTTCTTCTTTTAAAATTTGCTTAGTGCATAATTTGGGGGCGACCAATTCTGCCTCCTATCTGCATTTGTACACTTACACGTGAAAAATTTCTGAAAGGATATAACCCAAATACTACTCGTGCATAATTCTGGGGGTCTAGGTTAAAGGCGTTCTTAAAAACATGACTGTGCCCACACCCATAACAACATCAATAACAAAGCACACTGCTGTATACACCCATCTCATCCAGGCTGACATGATTTTGAAGAATTCCAGACTTCTCTGGGTCCCTGGGTGCCTGCGTGTAGTGAACCCCTCGACCCACACCGCCACGATTCAAGTTCCAGCTCTGCCTGTCTGTGGTGTGACCTTGTGCAAGCAACCCAGCCTCTCAATAACAGAATCTCCCTTCCAGGGTTGCTAAGAGGAGCGCACGAGTTACATACAGGTACCTGGGTCAGAGAAATCAGTTAATGATTATCAGCCAATATTACCTTCTCAAAGCGCTGGAGACTAGAGTGTGGTCCCAAGGCCTGGCTGGGCACTAGTGAGACAGTGGCCATAGAATCATCGGGAAAGGTTCTGTGACCAAGTGCAGCAGGTCATAGGTGGGGTGGCCTAGGGGCTAAGCATAAGGTCTCTGGGGTAGGACAGACTGGCTGCTGAGTCCTGGCTCTGTCTTCTCGTAGCTGTGTGACCCAGATCCTGTCAAAGAACATTTCTAGGCCGCAGAGCTCTGGCTTGTAAACTGCGGATGCAGAAGCACAGCCTGGGTGGCTCAGGCTGTGGCTTGCCTGAGATGCTGAGCACACAGGGCTGAGCGCACAGGGCTGGGCACACAGGGCTGGGCACACAGGGCTGAGCACACAGGGCTGAGCGCACAGGGCTGGGCACACAGGGCTGGGCGCACAGGGCTGGGCACACAGGGCTGGGCGCACAGGGCTGAGCGCACAGGGCTGGGCACACAGGGCTGGGCGCACAGGGCTGGGCGCACAGGGCTGGGCGCACAGGGCTGGGCACACAGGGCTGAGCGCACAGGGCTGGGCACACAGGGCTGAGCACAGAGCTGGCGGATCTTATTGTTATTATCATCAGGCATTTCACAGCATATGGTTTGGTTCAGTTGAATAACTTTCTTCAAAGGATGAATTGCCTAGGTCAGTGTTTCTCAAGCTTTTTTAGTTATTGCTCTTTCAGGAATATTTTTGGACATTTTTCACCCTAATTGCCTCCTCCCATGAATTTTATTACCACAAATATACTGCACAGCTGTTTGTGTACTACGTGTATATCTGTGTTTTATGCCTAAAAAGGATAAGATTTTTTTGTCTCCTGAGAACCAATGTTTGCTCCCTTGGGGGTGATATTGCCCCCACTGAGAATGTATGGCCTGGAGCAGTGGTTCTCAAATGGGGGGAATTTTGCCCCCTGGGAAACCTTTGAGAATGTCTGGAGACATTTTTTGTTGTCACAACGGAGGGGAGGCCTTGATGCTAATGGCATGTAGTGAGTAGAGGCCAAGGTTCAGCTAAATATCCCACATCACACGGGATAGCACCCACCCACCCACCCCAGCGTGGAATTATCAAGCCCAAAATGTCAGTAGTGAAGAGACTGAGAAAACTTGCTGCAGGGTATTCCTTCCTTACCTAAGAATGCTCAGCGGGTGCTTGTGCCTGGTGATCAGACAAGGTGGGAGATGCACCAGGATGTGTCTTCTGTGTGTGTGAGTAGTGTGGGTCAAGCTTCTTACAGGCACTGAGCGAGGCCGTACGTGAGGGGGATCACGTGTCATGGGCACGACCACGATCTAGGATGCTTACGTGTCAACGTTCTTGCCATTCTTTTAAAAAATACTGTACTTTATGGGAATTCCCTGGTGGTCCAGTGGTTAGGACTTGGGGCTTTCACTGCTGGGTTCTGGGTTCAATCCCTGGTCGGGGAACTGAGATCCCGCAACACGCGTTGTGGCCAAAAAAAAAAATACTGTAATTTACGGGGTCATGTGTTAGGTAAAGTGGCAGTGGGGTGGAGCTATAATCTTTCTTTTAAAAAAAAATCTTTATGACTTTTTTCCCTTTCTTATTTATTTATTTATTGAAATATAGTTGATTTACAATATTGTGTTAGTTTCTGGTATACTGCAAAGTGATTCGTTTATACATATATATGTATATACCTATATTCTTTTCCATTATAGTTTATTAAAAGATATTGAATATAGTTCCCTGTGCTATACAGTAAATCCTTGTTGCTTATAGAGTCTTTCCTTGACAGATACCATGGTCTAGTTAGGGGAGCGATTAATTCTTATGTAATAATTATGACCACTAACTTTCACTGTCCACTAACCATGTGTTGGGGATTGTGTTAAGTGTTTTACATGGTGTAAGTAATATGTTCACAACACTCCCATGAGACAGGCACTATTCCCACCCCTACTCCTATTTTACAGATAGGGAAACTGAGGCTTAGAGTAGTTAGGTAACTTTTTCTAAGTTGCATGACTAGGAAGTAGGGTAGCCAGGATATGCACTCAGGGCTTTAGACTCCAGAGCCCACAAACCTGACATCGAATTATACTGCCTCCTAACTCTGATACAAGGCGGGCTCTGCTGTGTGTCAGAGAGCTGTCACTGAAGTGCTGCTGAAGTTCACAGACAGAGAGATGACTCCCAGCAGGAGAAACCAGGGATGCCTTCCTGGAGGCGGAGGCACTGAAGTGGCCCACAAGGATGAGTGGAATTTGGCACATGGAGATAGAGCTGACAGACACCCAGGCAGATAGGACAGCTTGAGCAAAGGCACAGAAGTAGGGAAATGCCAGAATGATCTTCTTAGGAGTCACTGGGCCATGTGGGTGCCAGTTTTGACAATGCACTCTGCCCCAATTCCCAGTTCTATAGTCCAAATCCACCCATTGCCAAAGAGGACCTGATGGACGCTTGCAAAAAGGGCATTTAACGTTGACTGGTAGTCACAGGTCCCTGTGGAGTGCTTCTAGATCAGGGTTTCTTAACCTTGGTACTATGACATTTTGGAGCAGACATGTTCTGCTGTAGAGGGCTGTCTGGTGCGTTATAGGAGGTTTGGCTGCACCCTTGCCTTCTAACCACCTCTCTTGTCAAGTTGAGACAAACCAAAATGTCTCCAGGTACTGCCACATGTCCCCTGGGAGGTAAAGTCACCGAGGATGAGAACCACTCTCCTAAACATGAGGGGGGGGGGGCAGGGACTGCGGAATATGGGCTGGGGAGGCAGAAACCCTCCCCTGCTGCTTTCCCATCGCAGCAGCTGAGAGCTATGTGATTCTGGGTAAGGCCCGTCGCCCTCTGGGCCTTAGTTTCCTCATCCGAAAGGTAAGGTGGCTGGTGGCCGTAGGTGGTCCCTCAGGACCCTTTTCTCCAGCAGCCCGAGACTGGCCCCGGAAGCGCGATCATTACGCGGCACAAAGACACACGGTCTGCCAGCTGCTGTCCCCGCCGGGCACGTTGGTGGCAGCTGGCTGTCTGCTGAGCTCAGGGCCGGGCCACCAGTGCCTTCCAAAGCAGGCGTGTGAAGGGCTCTGGGTGTCGCTTTCCCCAGCAACGCCCGGCTGACACCCCTAATTACAGTCCGGAAGAGTAGGGCTCAGGAGGTGGGGACGATGTGTTCTTTGGTGTGAGAAAATGATTAACCCAGAAAACTGGCCCCGTGTGGCAGCTGAAGGCACTTCCTGAGGTCCCAGCGGGAGAAGTTGGGTCCTCCCATTTCTTTGGTGGAAACTCAGTTCTCGCCTTCTCCTTTTATCCTGGGAACCGAGCGGGTGTCCCAGGTGAGGGCAAGGCCGTCGCAGACTTCATTTGGTTTTGGAATTGAGGGTTACAGTGGATAGTGGCGGGGTGGTGGTGCTGGGAGGTCCCTGCCTCATTACTGAGAGCTGCTTTGCTGTGTGGGAGCGTGAGGGGTCCCCTGCAGGCCAACTGGGGGCAGACTGTGTGACCTCAGGCAAGTCAGTTAACCTCTCTGGGTCTCCGTTTCATCATCGGTAGCCTGTCAACAATCACATAGGGTTGCTAGGAGGTACACAGGTGTACGGTAGTTAGACAGTTATAGGAGTTAATACAGGTGCCTCCATACCTGTATTAACACAGGTGGTGAAGAATAACACGGAGCTTCTGAAACATGTCTAGCATGTGTCATGCACTGTCCTTGGCCTCCAGTGATCCTTGGAGGGAGTATTTTTTTTTTTTTTATAAATTTATTTTATTTATTTATTTATTTGGCTGTGTTGGGTCTTCGTTTCTGTGCGAGGGCTTTCTCTAGTTGCGGCGAGCGGGGGCCACTCTTCATCGCGGTGCGCGGGCCTCTCACCATCGCGGCCTCTCCTGTTGCGGAGCACAGGCTCCAGACGCGCAGGCTCAGTAGTTGTGGCGCACGGGCCTAGTTGCTCCACGGCATGTGGGATCTTCCCAGACCAGGGCTCGAACCCGTGTCCCCTGCATTGGCAGGCAGATTCTCAACCACTGCACCACCAAGGAAGCCCTGGAGGGAGTATTTTTAAGCTCTGTTTTACAGATGAGGCTCAGGGAGGTTGAAGCTATTTGCCCAGCATCTCTCAGTTAGCATGTGGTAGAAAAACGGTTCAAGCTCCAGAGGCAGGATTTGAACCCCGACCCTTTCCAAAGCCCACGTCTTGGTTTGTGTGTGAATTCAGGGGTTGTGCTCCCTGCGACGCTCTCTCCCCCGGACTCTGAGCGCCTGTCACTCAATCCCTCAGCCCATCTGTCAGAGCCTGAAATGCAAGTCTCTGAGCCTCTGCTGTTTATTGTGGGTCTCTATCAAGAAGACAAAAAATAACAGTGCGTGTGGGCGGGGTGCTGAGCAGATAAGGGGGCAGAGGTGGAGAGAGGGGCATCTGATAAGGGGCTGCAGAGCTGAAAGCAAGCAGATATGAATGGGCTGGGGTGGGGGGAAAGAGTAAGATAGGGGGGTGGGGGGAGATGAAAGGGAGAAGCCCTCTGGGAGCTGGGTGATGGAGAAGAGGAGAGGAGGCAGATATGGGACCCGGTGAGGGGGGCCCATGGGGAATGCGGGGGTGGGTATTCAAGGGAGAAGGAGAAGGCGATCTCCAGTGGGATGGAGCAGACACACACAGAGATATGCAGTAGTGGGGCTCTGGTCCCAGCTGGCCAGGCCTGTCTGCAGTGTCTGCTACGACCTTTTCCTCTTGACTCTGCAAGTGAGCCCACGGCTTTCCCCAGCCACGACTCTCAGCTGGTCTCTGGGGTACAAGTACCATGGTAGAGGCGGTGGAGCTCAAAGGAGGCCTGGGCTGGTCCTTCATGACTAAAGGCACTGGATAAACTCCCTCCTGCCTGCTCTGTCCACAGGAGGGTTCCCTCTCTCTTCCCTCCCTCCCTCCCTCCTTCCTTTCTAGCTTCATCCGTTCAGGGCTCACCCTGCTAAGTTCTGCTCCAAGTTCAGGGCATACGGTAAACGTTGTTGTACCTTCTGCCAGCTGGAGACAGAATACCACCAATCAAGTAGATAAATAAGGTGCTTTGAGAGAGCTGTAACTGCGTGAAAAAATTGAATCATGTACGATGTCAGGCAGTGGACGTGCGGGGGTTACATCGGGTCTGCTGGTCAGAGCAGGTGTTTGTGAGGAGGTGACGCTGGAGCTGGGTTCCCCTGATAAGAAGGAAGGGCCCTTGAGAATCTGTGAGGGAGAGCAGGAGGTAGAGGGAACTGCAAGTGCAAAGGCCCTGCGGTGGGAATGTGCTTGGCTTGGGAGGGAGAGTGAAATAATGAGGTAAGGTGGAGAGGCCTGAGCGTGCAGGAGGCCAGCTGGAACCTCACGGTGACCTTGGGTGAATCAGTTTCCCTCTCTGGGCTTCAGTTGCCATTATTTGTGAGCTGGGAGAATGAGCTCTCTAAGGTCCACTGGTCCTAAAGTTCCATGGATATTTGAGCAGAGTCAAGGAGAGGTCCCTGGGAGCCCCCAGAGCCCGTTTTACCCCTAGTTTTCGCATGCAGGGCAGCACCCAAGTGCATGCATTAAAATCCTGACTTCACCATTTAATTTGTATGTAACTTTGAGCAAGTGGCTTAACTTCCCTGAACTTTCAACTTCCTCATTTGTAAAGTGGGAATTATAATAGTACTCGCCTCACAGGGTTGTCATGGAAGAGGAAATGAGATAATTATGTAAAGGATTTAACTCAGCTCCTGATACACAACAAGCTATTATTGGTGCCAAGAACTCCCAAGACTTTACTTTGAGGTTAGACCCGTCTCCTGTGCGTTGGCCCAAGTATCCATGTGCTGATTGATCTTTTCTACCTGGAAACTGATGTTGCATTGGCACCATCCAACTCAACATGATCTAAATCAAGCCCATCATCTCCCTTACTCGCTGTTCTCTCCCCCATTTGCTTTTCTTCCCTGTCCCTTATCTTGGTTCATGGCACCATGATTCTCCCAGACGCTCATGCTCAATCTCAGAGTTATCTTGGACTTCTTTTCCCACATCTAATCAATTGCCAAACCCTATCTGTAAGTCTCTGCCGTGCCTCGTCCATCCCCTCATCTTCATTCCTAATGCTTCCCTTCAGATTGTCCTGACCCCTCACCTGCACTAGAGGATAATCTCCAAATTGGCTTCCTGCTCTGTTTCTTCCTCCCTGTCTCCCTCTCTGCCATCCATCACCACCTTTCAAACACTGTTGCCACAGTGACCTTAAGGCTCCAAGCAAGTCACTTTTCTGCTGACCAGTCCTCTGTGTCTCCCCATCCACTCTAGACCACAGGATAAAAACCCTTGGCCCCAGCCTGCCTTCGAAGTCTCTCATAATTTGATTCTAATATACTTTTCCAGGATCTTCCATTGCTCTCCCCTAGCACACACTAAACCTTCATAACCCTTGTCTGCTCCAACTTCCTCGAGTATGACTTACTTCTTGAGAATCTCACTTTAAGTTTTTCCTCTCTGCCTGGAATCTACCCACACTCCAGTGATGCTTGTTCAAGTCCAACCACACTTAGAATTTGAATTCACAGCCCCCGTCCTCCACGGAGCCTTCCTAGATGTCTATGCCCTGCCAACCTGCTGGATCCTCTCTCTTCCTTTCCCATACATTCATGTTTTCTTTTAAAAAAAGTACTTACAGTTTTTCTTGAATTCTTATGTATCCATTCTTCTCCCCTACTAGACTTGTGAATTCCTGGAATATGGGAACTCTGTCTTGGTCATCTTTATATTGTTGACGAGACTTAGTAAAGAGTTTAAGAGGTCTGATAAGTTTCTCGTCTCTAAAACACAGCTAAGACAGGGGATCCTTGATGCCACGTCCCCATCTCGATCTCATTGCCCTGAGCAATACTATCCTGACCCCCGTCTTCCTCTGTTTCGTAGACAGCACCATCATCCACCCAAACCCTTTTGCTCAAGCTCCAAACCCAGGAGTCTCATCCTTGACTCCTCTCTGTCTCTTCCCTCATCCTAAACCCAGTCCATCACCAAATTAGCACTACCTCCAAAACCTATCCCAGATGTGGCCTCTTCTCTCCACCTAACCTGCCACCAGCCTACTTCAAGCACTGCCACCCCTCTTTCCTGGACTGTGGCCGGGACTCCCAGGTCATCTTCTTGCCTCTGTTCTTGCCGCCCTGTGCCCTAAGCTCCTCTCTGAAATGAGAGTGTTCTTTGAAAATGTACATCGCGTTATATCACTAACTGACTTGAAATCCTCCAATCGTCTCCTATCATATAGACGCAGACGTCTTACACTGGTTTACACAGCCTTACGTCCTTTCTCTCTAATCACACATGATACTGCTCTCCCCGGTGCCCACACTACATCTCCAGACACAGTGACCTTTTCTCCAATATACCAAGGCTCTTCCTGCCCCAGGGCCTTTGCACTGTTACCTCTACCTGCGCTACTATTCTCCCTGATCTTTATGTGGTTGTCCCTTCTTGTACTTTAGATTTTAGCATAAATATCACTTCCTTAATCTGAATTACACACGCAATCATTCTGCCTTATTGCTCTACTTTAAATCTCTGCATTGTGCTTCTCACTACCTGATTACTATTATTACTGTTTTTGCTCTGGTTGTGTCCAATTCCGCTAGAAATAAACTCCATGAGATTAGGGACTTTGTCTTGGTTTTCACTGTATTCCTAGCCTTGGATAGGTTCCGTCTGTTTCTTCATAGTTTAGTGGTCAGCCCATGTTTTCTCACCAGCTGTGCTCAACTGGTTTCTTATTGTGGCTAAAATCACGGTGCACAAGCCTACATTCCTTTCTGGAGATTCTAGGGAAGAAGAATCCATTTCCTGTCTTTTCCGATTTCTGGAGGGCAACAGCCTTTTTTGGCTCATGGCCTACTTCCTCCAATTTTATAGCCAGCATGGAGGGTCAGGTCCTAATCACATGGCATCTCTTTGACCCAGCTGGAAAATGTCCTCTGCTTTTAAGAAGTCATGTAATTAGATCGAACTCACCCAGATAATCCAAGATAATCTCTCCATCTCAAGGTCTTTAACCTTAATCCCATTGGCAAAGTCCCTTTTGCCATGTAAGGTACCCTTCGCAGCTTCCAGGATTACGACATGGACATCTTTGTGGGATCGGGGGCATTATTTGGTCTACTGAACCCTTCAAGCCAGTAAGGCTTCCACACTCTTTTATTGTGCCTATGTGGGTTGTGGAACTTATCAAAGTTCAGGTGGTTTTCAAGTCTACCCTGGCTGTCACTCTCAGTTCGGCCATCCTTAGTCTTTTCTGCATGTGTGTTCAGTCTCCTGGTCGTCCAGGGATATGTGGAGGGTTTATCAAGCCTCTTCAGGGCTGTCTTGCTTGCTGAATCACCTTGTTAAATTTCTGGTTAGTTCTCTGGTCTGTTGCTTGCTCCAACCAGGACTCCAATCTCCAGGTAGTAGAACCACTGGGCTTCGCCATATACTTGCCACCAGGATGGCTAGTTTTACCGACAGTGTTGACGGGCATGGGTTTTGGCTTTCTACTTCCAACCAAGTGAGCTGGCTCTGGCCGCAAAGCTGCTGGGCTGTGGGGGAAGATGAAAGCTGCTCCAAGCAGGAACATCACAAACTCCCACCGTTTTTACTCAGAGTTTAGAAGTTTTTCATGAATTCCTTGTATGGCTTTGGTTGATTTCCAGTGCCCAGAAATAGTTATTTAGACAACTTTGTTTTTAGTATTATAGTTGCTTTTTGGGGGAGAGGATTTGCTGACCTCCTTATCTGTCATACCAGAAGTCCCACCTTCTGTCTAATTAGAAGGTTTAGTCCATTTATTCAATACATTTAGGGTAATGAATGATATGGTTGGTTTTAAATCCCCCTTCTTGGTATTTGTTTTCTATTTGTCCCATTGGTGTATTTTCCCTCTCTTACTCCTTTCCTGCCTTCTTTGGGTTAATCATCTATTTTTTAGCAGTCCATTTTAATTTCTCTACTGGCTTTTAAAATATAACTCTATGTATTTTTTGGCATCACTCTAGGCAATACAAGTATCCTAAATTTACCAAGTCTACCTTGAATTAATATTGCATTGGTTCATGTAAAATGTAAGAACCTTACAACAGTAAAATACCACTTACCTCAACCCATCTCCTGTGCTAGTATTGACATGTACATTAAATACTCATATGTAATTTACCACACAGTAAAATGTTATTATTTTTTCCTTGTAGACCCAAATTTCCAACTGGTGTCATTTTTCTTCAGCCTAAAGAACAAGAACCTCCTTTAGCATTTCTCATAGTGCAAGTCTGCTGTCAATGAATTCTCTCACATTATGTTCACCTAAAAATAACTTTCTTTCGCTCTAATTTTTGAAGGATATTTTTACTGAATATACAGTTTAGGAGGACTTATTTTTCTTTCTGTATTTTAAAGTCATTGTTCCCTTGTCTTCTTGCCTCTCTTGTTTACTACGAGCAGTCAATCGATATTTGTATTTTTCCTTATTTTTTTCTTTGGCTGTGTTTAAGATTTTCTTTTCGTCTTTGATTTTCAGCAGTTTGACTATGATGTGTCTAGCTATGGTCCTCTTTGTATTGATCCTGTTTAGGGATTGCTGAATTACGTGGATCTATAAGTTAATTAAAAAAATCGAATTTGGGAAAATACTGGTGATTATGTCTTCAAACATTTTTTTTCCTGTCTATTCTCTCTTTCCCCTTCTGGGACGTCAATTATATGTATATCAGCCTGCTTAATATCATCCCAGAGGTCACTGGGATTTTGTACATTAAATTTTATTTTTTCTCTATTTCAATAAGTTTTAAGTTTCAGGTACTGTACTGTAATTTTCTGTCCTACAATTTCTATTTTTAGCATTTTTCATTCTTCCACTGTGATTCCTAGCTTTGCACTCATTATGACCATCTTTTCCCTTAAGTCCTTGGACATATTTATAATAGCTGCTTTAAAGTGTTTGTCTGCTAATTTCAACATCTGGGTCAATTTAGGGTCTGTTTGAATTGATTGCTCCCCCCCCCCTTGTTTATGGTTCACATATGTAGTAATTTTTTATTGTATACCGACTACTTTGAATGATACATTATATCGAGTCTATGTTTTGCCATATTCTCTTATGGGTGTTGATTTTTGTTCTGAAAGGTTAAGTTACTAGTGAATCTCTTTGGTCCTGCCAGTCTTGATTTTATTTTTTATAGGGTGGGTCTATAT
The DNA here is from genome assembly GCF_965194805.1 of Balaenoptera borealis. Classification (NCBI taxonomy): domain Eukaryota; kingdom Metazoa; phylum Chordata; class Mammalia; order Artiodactyla; family Balaenopteridae; genus Balaenoptera; species Balaenoptera borealis. The sequence continues at coordinate 12,804,128 of NC_138868.1, forward strand.
TATTTTTGAACTTAACTCTAAGGCATGATCCTTATTCCTAAGGCCTGGCTTTTTTTTTTCTTTTTTCTTTTTTTTTTTTTGAGTTCTTAACTGAATGCCTGAGGTTTCAGCAGTTTTCCTCCACTTTGGCAGTCCCATTCAGCTCTTAGCTTGTCATCAATCTTTGCTCAGCCTTGCAGAGTCTTGCCCTATGCATACACAGCCCAGCCTGCCCCTAAGAACTCTCCATGAGTCTCCACACAAATGTCTGAGCTACTCTCTCTGAACAGCTACTTGACCCTACACATTCCAGTTGCTTCAGCTGCCCAGAACTCCCACATCTGCCTTCTTAGCATGGTGAGATTACAGCCCCCTTTGGGCTCCACCTTGATGCACCAAAGTAGGGAAGTGTGTGCAGTCCCGAGAGCTGGGTGATTGTGGGCTTGCCTCTCAAGGATTATAGTCGTGTGTTGCCTATTGTATAATGTCTCAAAACATCTGACTCATATATTTTGCCCTACTTTATCATTGTTTTCAGCAGGGGGGACAAGGTGGAAAAATCTCACTCCATCTTTAAACTAGTTTAATTATTACAGAAATGTTAAAGTTCCTTTTATAATATCCAGGTATCCCAGTGCTAAGAACAGTACCTTAAACAAATATTTACTGAATGAATTAATCAATTGCAAAAAGTAAAAACATCATAGGACTTAAATTGCAAAGAAAATGTATCTTTTCTTTTATCACCCTAGTTCTTTTCCTCTGCTTTATCTCCTGTTAGTGTTTCTTGTATATTCCTCCAGAGTTTTTCTATGTACGTTAAGATTACGTGTGTGTACAGAATATTGTTTTCTCTCCTAAATAAATGAGGTCATTAAGCTATTCAGTGGTTTGCCATTTATTTTTGTTTTCTAAAAGAGTATATATCTTGAACACCTTTCCATACCAGCACATACAGACTTTCTCATTCATTTTAAAAGCTGTGTCGTTTTCTGTAGCATAGATATACCATAATTCAGTTAATCAGTTCCCAGTTGATCTATCTTTCTACCTTAAGCCTTCTCTAGATAAGAAAACAAAAGCTCACCTGACCAGCAGGCACATCTCTGGACACTCCTTTGATTGAATTTAACCTCCTTTATCCTGTGGAGCTACTGTGAAGCAGGGCTCACATTTGGAAGTGTTTCTGCTCCCACGTGCAAATGACTGCCACATACGGTAGATGGTAGATGGAGGTGGGTGGCGGAGAGGAGCAGAGAATGTCCTGGGGGGGCACTGGAGAGAATGAGAGAGAGAACAAGAGGTGCTTTCTGGCTTAGGGTGGTGGTGGTCAGGGAAGGCTTCATGGTGTTGGTGTCATTAGGATTAGATCAGATATGGAGGTAGGGTCTTTTGAAAAAGGCTGCTCCAGCTGAAGAGAACAGCGTGGGCACAGGCACAGACAAGGATCCGGACGGGGAATAGAAGTAGACCTGAGCATCATGCAAGGCGAGGGAAACAGGGAAAGAAAGCTGGGGAAGCAGTTAGGACCAGGGGGCAGTGATATTAAGTGCCAGGCCCAGGAACTGAGCAGGGACGGAGAACTTTCATAAAATTTCTGCTTGGGAAGGGTTTGTTGTAAGGCTCAGAGGACTGGATTGGTAGACTAGGGGCACTTGCTAGAGGAAAGTCTCTTATAGTAAGAGCAAATTTCCACAAATTTGTTTTGTTATCTGGGTCCGTTTCCCTCCTCTGTTTGTCCCTAGTTCCCTGCTCTGCGGTGTCTGGGCTGAGGCGACCGTGGGCCCACACCGCCTCCCTGTGTTGGGTTTGTGCATTGCATGCAGCACAGCGGCTCCCCCGGGGCTGAAGGGGATGGAGAGGTCAGGGTGTCAGTCGTGTCCCATGATGCTCATCACCATCACTCAACAAGTTTTTCAGTTGGTAGACTGATTTCATTAGCAATGACATCAGGACGAGCACTCATGTTCCTTTCCACACACAGAGTCACCATGAGGGGAGGGCACAGGTCTACCTGGAGGACCTGCCTCTACCAGCCTCCTGGGCTCTAGGCAAGGGGTGGAGACCTCTGCCAGTTCCCGTTGGCATCCTATCCCCATGGCATGGTACACCTTAAGATATGCTTACCTCTTTGACCAAGGGGAGTGATATTTTTTCTCTCTTCTTTGATCTTCATATTCTTTTCTAATTACAATGAGAATCTCTGAATTCATTTCTGGGTTCTCGGGAGAACTTCCTATGAGAAGAACAAGACAACAAAGATAGGTTCAAAACCATCCCTAGCACAGAGGGGTAGCTGTCCCTAACAGTCATAGCTCCCTCACTGCCCGAGAGATCAAGTTCAATGTCTTCAGCTGGACTTCAAGGTCCCTCAAGATCTAGCTGTACCTTCCTTTGGAGCCTCAGCTCTTGACACTTCCCTTCTGTGTATCACATTTCAATCCAAATCCCTGCACATGTTCCCTCTGCCTGGGATACTCTTTGTCCAATCTTTATTCTGGCCCATGTCATCCTTCTGGAGAGCTCCTATATACCCACCAGACTCAGATCAAATATACCACCTCTGCAAGTCTTTCCTGAGCCTGAAGTTAGTACCTTCCCTGGAGTTCAATGATTTGTACGTATCTCATTTCAGTCTTCTTAATGCCTAATAACAGTGGCCTGGCATAGTGTAGGTACCCAGCGAATATTTGCAGGTGAAGCATAAATGGTCCCAGGTCTGGGAGGTGGCTAAGATGATGGATAGATAGTGACTTGAAGAGGCAGAAGATTAGAGAGAAGGAAGCAGAATAAGAGTAGGTTCGTGAAGGGCACTAAAACCCTGAATGTACCCTCAGCCAACGCCAAGGAAGAGAGTTGACACTCCTTTCCCTCTGGATGTCAAAGTGGGTTTCCTTCTATCTCCAGGGTCTCCTTGTCAATTTCCTCCTTAGTTCACATCCATGTCTTCACTAACTCTGCCTACTCCCCATCCCCAACTTGGGATTGACCTTGGGAGCCAAGTGCCCTGGATCATATTGAGCCCTTGAGTACTTTCTCCTCGAGGCCCAAAGGCCAGGTTCAAATCCAGGATCCACAATTTATTTATTGGCCTGGCGTCTTAGGCAAACTCCTTCATCTCTCAGAACCTCAGTTTCCTCGACTGTAAAATCAATACAGTGATATTGATTTTCTCTGTGTGCCTCAAGAGGCTGGCATGAAAAATCATACTTGATAATGGATATGAAACTGCTTCCTGGAAATTCTATAGATAATTATTATTATAATGGTAACTGATAAAAATAAGTGCATGGAATATGCTACTCCCTGCATTCTTTCCCGAAAGCTGAGGCCGAAAGAATGGTAGAATATAGGGATAGACAAATATGTTGAATCAATCTGAAGAAATGAAGCAAATCTTTAAAGCTTTTAATCCTCCCTTAACAGGAATCAGAGTGGATTAGACTCTGAATCCTTGCAGCTCCTGTATCTCATGCCACCCTGGAGGCAGTGTTGCCTAAAGGTTAAGAGTATGGGGTTTGGTGTCATATGATTTGGGTTCAAATCCCATCACTGCCAACTGGGTGGAGTTACTTAAGCGATAGCTTAGTCTGTTTGTGCCTCAGTCTTTTTAGTAAAATGGGAATGATTTTAATAATGGTACTTATCTGTTTGTCTTGCTGCAACTAGATGCCGTGATCCCTGTAAAGCACTCCGCACGGTGGCCGGCGTACAGTAAATGTCAGCTTTGATCATTTCCTGTTAGCTTCCTGCTCATGGGGGTTGACGGTTTTGCGTTTGCTCTCACCTTGAATAAAGTGACGAGGCTCAGTAATGACCAGGCAGAGAGCAAGGAAAAAAACATCTAATGAGAGACTGGCTAGTAACTGAGGGTAGAAAGGATCTTAGCAACTCTCTAGTCCAATTCCCTCATTTAAAAAATGGTAAAACTGAAGCCCAGGGAGGAAATAAATATTTCTCCCAAGATTACATAAGCAATTCAGTTCAGTGTATTGACTATTTTCTCATGCTTATTATACTCCAAGCATTATCTGCATTTCTGTGGATAAGTGGATCAATAAGAAACAGTTCTTGCCTTTGCACAACTTTCCCCAAAGTGTGTAACATGCAAAATAAAGTTATCATGGTCAGAATTGAACCCAGAAAATGCTGGATTAAATAAAATGAAACAGGTTTTTCTGGTTTTTGCTTTGTGCTTTGCCCATCTCTGAGAGGGAGTTTACCATATGCAGCATATGACAGAAGTTATTTTTTTTTTCCTCTTGAGTCTATCTTTGGGATTTGTGCCCTGTGGCACACCTATGAAAAATGTGACTTTAGCTAGAAGTTCACAGAGGGTGGGGATATATGAAAATGGATTTATAAGAATTTCATTTGCGATGAGGCAGAGGTGGGATGCAGACTAGTGCTCAGGGGACCTACCTTGAGGGCATAGAGCCCTCTCGCCTCTGTCTTGTGCTTTTACGTAGATCAAATCTCCTTCCGAGGAACACCTGAGAGCAGTCTCAATCAATGTCCAAGAGCACACACTTCAGGAACAGCAGTCTTGTAACTAAGGTGTTGAAGGAAGAAGAAACATCAAGAAGATGAGATGGAGGCAATGACCAGGGCAGGATAAGGATGCTAGCTACCACTGACGTGATGCCTGCCATGTACCCAGCCTCCTTTTACTTGTTACGTTACCCACATTCACATATTCAATTCTCATATCAACCCTTTGAGGTCAGTACTATTAATACCCCATTGTACAGATGAGGAAACAGGCACAAGTGGTTCATTGACTTGCTCAGGGTCATCTAGCAAATGAGTAGAGGACCTGAAGTTCAAATCTAAGCGATTGGCTCCAGTCTGAGCTTGGAACCAAGATAGGGGTAGGGGTTGCTTTGGCTGCCATATGTATTTCTCCTTGCCTGCATCCTATGGACAGATGTAGGACTAGTTATCCAGGAAGTGGATCCTGTTTTGATCTGCTGTGTGGTCACAAGTATTGGGGTGGAGGGATTCAGCTTGGAATAGGCATCCTTCCTGCTTGTGTCTACCCTTCTCCATTCTGAGGATTTGCTCAGATACCACCTTCTCTATGTTTACTGCCTTCTCTATGCTCAGTATTTTGCTAACGCTTGCCTGGGGCACTTGCTGTGTGTACCTTGTTTCCAAGTTACTGGCACAGATCTACTGATGCCCCCTAGACAAGTCATAGCTGTTTGAAGGCAGAGGCAAGTTCTTATTCCTATGTGCAGATTGCCCACCTCAGAGCTTTGCTCAGTCATTGTTGTTAAATGAATAAAAGAATGAATTCAGAACCATTGAAGAGAACCTAAAAAACTCCCTGAAAAGTGGAAATACCACATGTGGAAGTCATTTAGTGCTGTTCCTGAAATATTTCCATCTTCCAGGCACATGATAAAAATGGCATTCCTTTACTTCCTTTGAAATTATAGATGGCCATATAATCTGTTTTGAGAAATGAAATGTGAGCAGAAAGGGCATGAGTGTTACCTCTGGGGAAGAGATTTAAGAGGCAGTGTACAGTCCATCACGTTCTTTCTCCGTCATTATGATGGCAGTGTTTCAGGTGGTGACTGCTCCACCAGCCTTAGTGTGGGAGTGGCTTGGAGCAGAGGCCCCCATGGACTTGTGGCACAGATGAACAAGGAACATTTGTGATTTTAAGCTACACGATTTTTTTGGGGGGGGGTGGGTGATGAATATGTTTGTTACCAATTGTAGTGATGATTTCAAGGGAGTATACATATGTATAAAAAGTTATCAAGTTGCACACTTTTTTTTTTTAAATTTTATTTATTTATTTATGGCTGTGTTGGGTCTTCGTTTCTGTGCGAGGGCTTTCTCTGGCTGCGGCAAGTGGGGGCCTCTCTTCATCGCGGTGCGCGGGCCTCTCACCATCGCGGCCTCTCTCGTTGCGGAGCACAGGCTCCAGATGCGCAGGCTCAGTAATTGTGGCTCACGGGCCCAGCCGCTCCGCGGCATGTGGGATCTTCCCAGACCAGGGCTCGAACCCGTGTCCCCTGCATTGGTAGGCAGATTCTCAACCACTGCGCCACCAGGGAAGCCCTCAAGTTGCACACTTTAAATACATGCAGTTTATTGTATATAAATTATATTCTAATAAAGCTGTTAAAAAAAGAAAATATTCAAATCCATATTTATTTTAGGGACTCAAAAAAAGGGAAAAAATCTTAAATTACCCTAGACGCTATATTTTTATTCTAAGCAAGTATTTAAATATTTTCTTCATGTAACATTGCTTGTTTTCTTATGGCTTTTGATGAGCAGGATTTCGTTTCTGACTTGAAAGATCAATAAAGAGAATTATTATAGCTCTTTTTGGGGAAAGATTACTATATTTTTAGTTCAAGATTACCTTCAGGGAACCAGGAGTAACCTATCCTGTGACACCTTACACACACTGATAGAGAAGCTGATCTGATAGACATCAAAAACAGGAGCTATCGTGTTGGATGAAGATTGCTACTAGCATGATCTACTCAGGGAAAAATAACCTTTCATAAGGTACGGGGATTTTAATGCTGTTTGCTGTTGCAGCATAACCTAGCTCATCCTGACTGATGTGCCATGGGAGATCTTCTGGGGGATGATTCTGAAAATGAACATCACTGTTGCCAAGCATGAGGAGAGAGCAGAGAGGAAATGGGATCTTGAATTAGAGGCAAAGCTCTGTTATTATCAGTTCAGAATCCAATCTGAAGAATGGCAGAGGGGTAGAAATGGAACCATACGGATTGACAGCCAGGAAGATGCCAACTGGAAATGGAAGGGCCATTTGGTCTCTGCACCATGGCTAGGGAGGTGGTGAGGAGCAAGGCTTGTGGGTGACATGTGAAGGGATGGGTGGGTGGTGGGGTGCAGAGGTCATAACAGTGATGCATGTTCTATTCTGTTTGTTTAGTGTTTTTCAAATTTTGAATTAATTGCCATTATTTAAAAGTCCAGATTTTTGACTTCTCTGGAAAAAGCAGAAAATCTGAGTGATGTAGTATAAGTATATAGTATGAAACTTTCTTAAGACACAGTGTATATGCTGTAGGTCCCTACTGTCTGTGGCCATACTGGCTTCATTCATTTCTGTACTTGCCCGATCCCTGGAACCATTGGAATGGGAGATCCCTGTATGATTTGGACTTGGGAACCTAATTTCAACCTATGTTGTATCTATTAAATGTTATTAGAGGCAAAATAGTGCACTTCCATCTCTGGATGGCAGCTGCTCTTTCCAGCACTAAGGCAAGATTGTCTTAGGATCAGTTTCAGTGCCTAAAAGAACAAAGATGTGCAAACCCTTTACATATTTTGCTGAGAAGAAGACAAAATGATTCTGGGTTGAGACTCGAGATAGAGGCATTGAAACCAGGGGCTTTTAAAAGTGAAAATGGCTTTGGGCAGAGGAGATTGGGTGGTTGTTGGTTATGGCTCTGTTTGCCAATTAGCCATGGCCACTTTCCCTTTCTGCAAATGGGCTCGACTGAGAGAAGGTGAGGGTGAGGTCTGGGCAAGGGAAAGTGGAAAGTGGGCAGAGTGAGGGCTGTGGAGAGGTCTGAGCCTGGAGGAGAAAGTTATATTAAGGCTTCAGAGAAACTTTGGCAAAATTGTTTCGGCTCAGCAGATGAAAGAAGATGTGGAACAAACACAGGGAGAACAAAGGCAGTAGAGGAAACCCAGGCGGGCTCAGGAGATAAGTCAGGGGAAGAAGACAAAGGCAGCTAAATTTAAACAGGAGAGAAAAGATGCCTCACCGGGGCCAGGAGCGTCTATAAATATCTGGAAGGCAACAGGCTCCAGAAAGAAAGGAAGAATTATTCACTGTCTTCCCAGATGTAGGACAGAAACAGAGGCCAGAAGGAAGCCGGGACGGCGTCAGGCTGCTGGACGCAGGAGAATAAAGCGGTGTTTGTGCTGCAGTAGGAACTGGGCAGTGAGTGGGGATTCTGGCTCCTGAGCGGCTGCTCAGAGTGGGATCTCTTCCAGGCCTCCCAAGGCTGCCTGGCCTGGGGCCCTTCAGAGACCACTAGCCCCTAGCACAGATGCATCTCTGCTGACACAGAGGAGCTCTGTAGGAGCAAAGGAGTACACTTGGCTCTAGGTGCCGAGATTGACTGGTGGCCTTCGAAGTCCCTTCCCTTCTCTAGCTCCTGTTTTCCTCTTTGTAAAATGGGGGAAATGGCTGGTAACCTACCAGGGATAGTGTGAGGATCAAATGAGCCTTTGTGTGTGAAAGGACTTTGGAAGCCCTAAAGCCTGTGACAGTTGGAAGATGTTTGCTCTGCCTGATAACCACCGGCCTGCGTTTTCCCAGACCCCGTGGATAAGCTGGTCAGGGGCATTGTTAAGGGGTAGGAAGTTTCTCCCTTTCCAGTTTCTCTCCGTCTCTCCCTCCTTCACTTTCACGATCCCTTATGTTCCCTCTTCAAACATTCCTTGATGCACTGGCACCACCTGAGGCCCTGGAGATATGCCTCAGAGCAAAGCAGAGCCCCTGTCTTTAAGGAGTTAATGATTCAACAGGAAAAGGAGGACACGAACCCAGATCACTTCCTTCTGGTGCAACAGTGCCACAGCAGAGGCAAGGGCTTAGCCGCAGGTGACCAAGGGAGAGAGGTGCGGTCCAGGCAGGAGGAACAGCATGTAGCCATGTGCAGAAATGGGAACAGCACACTGTGCATTAGGGAACCACAAACAGTTCAGTGAGGGCTGTAGCATGGGCTGTGTCTCCTGCAGAAGGTTTGAGATGAGGCTGGAGGGGGACCCAGGGCTGTGCTGTGCTGGGTCTTGCAGGCTGGGCCAACGATGCTTATTCTGTCAATAGAGGGGATTCACTGGAGGGTTTGGAGCAGGGAGTGCCAGGACGCCCTTTCCATTTTAGATAGCTCTCTCTGTAGTCAGTGTGGGTGATGGACTGAGGTCCGTGGTCTGAGCAGAGCACTGCCCCACTCCTGATATGCATTTGCCAGGGGCGATTTGAGAAACCTGAGTCACCAGCACTCATGGAGAGAGGGAAAGGGTTACTCCTGGGGCTGAGCTGAGACTGATGGGTGAAAGTGCTAATTAGCAGAGGGCAGGTGTCCAGGAAATTGCTGAGATTGTGCTTCCTTACTTAGGCTGGAGATAAGATACCACTCCCATCCCATATTTCTCCTTGGAGGAAACACCACCCTGGGGCCCAGTTTCCATAACCCGGGAGCAGGGCCAAGTGCCTTCTCTAGCTCCTTTCTCCTGCCTGTTGGCATTTCTGTTTGAGAAATGAAGGGAGTGGGCTTGGTAGAATAATGTCATCATTAAAAGTTCCCAAATAAGATGACCATGTTGTATCTGCGTTTCAGAATCTTCCTGGAACTCTTCCATCTTTGCCGCTGCCTCGCCTAACTTCCCTGCGCTTATAGCTCACCTCTTTCATCCTCTCCGATTCCCTGATGATACGGTGTTATCTTGTTCACTCTGTTTCTGTCTGAATACAGAGCCTGCATATGAGCTGAGATTGGTTCCAACTGCTCTGCTCCTCAGAGAATTCCCTGGTTGTTTGCTTCAGTAGCTTGAAATAAAAACCCTGATGTTAATCTGAGGATGACACCAGCTCCCTGTGCAGTGTGGGGCTTGTGAGGAAGCGCACTGGTGTAGCCAGGCCCCGGGGAAGGGCTGCGAGCATCACCTACCCTACGCTGGGTGTAGGCCACCCGGTCCTGTAACAGATTCACCCAAAACAAACAAACAAACAAACCAAAACACTCCCCAGATAGAGAATTTCATGGCTAGAAGGCTTTAAAGATCACGTGTAGCAGACATATTTGGAGGACACACCCAGCTTCCACAATCTAACCTGAGAACAGTCCTCTGCCTTGCCATTCTCCATCCCACACATGCAGAAATGGACTCTAGTAGTGATCCTTTTATTGCATATTCTTGCTGCTCCAGACACAGCTGATTGGGAAAGGGGTGGACACTTGCCTCAGGAAAACCCACCCAGAGGCTGAGCTGGTCCAATCAGACCATCTCCAGAAAATCCAGAATTGGGTTACAGAGAGACTTGTTTAGCTTGCTGTGGGTCTTGTGCTTCTCAGGCCATGCAGAAATGAGGTCTGAGGGGGCCATGCTGGGTCATTATGGGACATGTGCGAGCAGGACAGAGAAAGTTTATTTGCAGAGAGAATGGATTAGAAACAAATTGAAAGACCATGTAATTAGAGAGAGCAAAAAAGAGAGGGAGAGAAAGAAGAGAGAGAGAGAGAGAGAGAGAGAGAGAGAGACAAGGATGGAGAACTTACTTTGGCTCTCGAGTGACTTTGTGTCTTTGGTGTTCCTGCCCTTGGCTCTGTAAGATACTGCTATTCTTCCAGTAAACTCCTTTTGTTTAAGTTAGTTTGGATGAGTTCTTTGTAACCAAATGATTGGTCAACTAGTCTTGTTCCTCCACAATCAAGAAAAGTTGCAACTAAAAATTTCCAGACCTCTTATTTTTTTTTGGAAACTGAGAAAGATTCCATCATGAGCTTTCTTTTTTAACCCTTTCAATATCTCATACCCTCTGGTTAGGAAGTCCTTATTGAGGTCCAGTCTAAATGTCTTTTGTTACATTTCAAGGCTGATTACTTTTGTTCTATGTTAGGTCATTTTTTCTTTATATTCTGTCCTCTTTTCCTTACAGTAACTTATACATAGTAGATGTTTGTACATATATTTTCCTATTGAATGGAGAAAAATTCCTTAACAGCCCCCAAGACTCAGCTGAAGAAAAAAGAAAGAGAGGGAGAACCATATGCCTTTGGACTATTGAAAAAATATCAACTTTTTTTTTGGGAAAATGGTGCACTCTCCTAAGAAAATATGGTAGAAATGGGGATTTATGGTCCTGGTTGAAGAACCCGGAGTGTAACACTAGATTTGTCACTTATTAGCCCTTCTTAATAATTTTGCAGCAATTTAGAATTTAAAAGAGTGCAAGAGATTCTGAAAAGAGAGCGATCTTAAATGGAACCCTTCTGAATGGTCAAGGATTTTTTTCTCTTGGCCCTCAGGGACTTTTTGGCTGACAGAAAATTTCTGGATTTTCATGCTTTCTGATAGGTAGGGGGTCAGAGCAAGGATGTCATGTCAGACAGGTTTCACATACTGACCCCATCTCAGAGTGGCTTTTGCCAAGTGACTTAACTTCTTTAACGTCTGTTTTTTCTTTAAGTGGGACTAAAGATAGTCCCTATTTCATACGGTTGTGTTGAGTTGTTTGTAAGGTTCTCTGTAATGTATGAACTGTTACTAGTAGTCTTAGGAACATGACTTTTAGGAGGTCACAGGGCTGGGGAGGATCGTGGAGTGTATCTGCTTGGATGCCTTCAGCTGCTATAATGGAAAACTTTGATTGGCTCTAATAAAAAGTATTTTAAAAAATCTGCCATCCCTGGAAGTCCTGAGGTGGGATGCACAGCAGGGTTGCTTGAGATAGTAAAAGAGGTATCATCACCCGCCTCTCCTCTTTGCCATCCTTAGGAACTGTCTGCCTCCAGGCTGGCTCCCTGCGAGGTCCCAAATAGCTGCAAATATTCCAGATGTCCCATTTAGACACACACATTTCTAGAAGGACAAGAGACCACATCTACTGTGTCTCCCCACTACAATTCTCAATTTGTTCTCTTCCCCTTTCTCTTTCTTTCACATCTTGTGTCTCCCTTATTTCCTCCCTTCCTCCCTTCCTTCTTTCTCTCTCTCTTTCTTTCTCTCCCTCTTTCTTTCTCTCCCTCTCCCTTTCTTTCTTTCTTTCTTTCTTTCTCTCTCTCTCTCTCTTTCTTTCTTTCTTTCTTTCTTTCTTTCTTTCTTTCTTTCTTTCTTTCTTTCTTTCTTCTTCCTTCCTTTCTTTCTTTCTTTCTTTCTTTCTTTCTCTTTCTTTCTTTCTTTCTTTCTTTCTTTCTTTCTTTCTTTCTTTCTTTCTTTCTTTCTTTCTTTCTTTCTCTTTCCCTCTCTCTCTCTCTCTCTCCCTCTCTCCCTCTCTCTTTCTCTCTTTCTCTCTTTGTTTCTTTTCTCTCCCAGATAGACAGACTCATATACACACATGCACAGAAGCGATAAAGGATAGTGCCGGTGTACATGGATTAAATAGAGCCCGCTGATGATGGGAATAGGTGCACCAGTTTGGGCGCTAAGAAATGTCAGGCCCCAGTTACAATAACAATCACACACAGACAGACACACACACACACACTCACACACAACTTTTTAACGTAAGAGAAAAGGCAGCTGAAAAAGAGAACTGTGAGCTGGCAGAGAGATGCCACGGTCCCAGAGAGCCCATCTCCTCTGACAGCAGTGGAATGACTTTCCTGGCTGCCTGTCCCACAGCTGCAGTGCCTGCACCCACAGCCCACTGCAACCCTGCAGGTTAAGGCAGAGAAGGTGTCACTCCCAGCCCGACACCTGAGCCACTGGGCGGCTTGGTGTCAGTCTGCTGCTCATCCCACTCTCCTCTCACACCCCAACTCCACCATCTCCACTTTCCCTCCAGCCAGAACTTGCTCTCTAGTTATATTAGGGCTGGGACCATGCTTTGATTTCTCAACCATCTCTTTTCTCTTCCCAAAAGAACTGGAGTTCCGTCACCTGCTGTTATGGACTGAATTGTGTCTCCCCAAATTAATATATTGAAGCCTAACCTTCAATGTGACTGTATTTGGCGACAGGGCCTTTAAAGGGGTAATTAGGGTTAAATGAGGTCATAAGGATGGGGCCCTAATCCATTGTGATTGGTGTCCTCATAAGAGGAGAGAGATTCCAGGAATGTGTCCATGTTAGGACACAGTGAGAGGGTGGCTGTCTGCAAGCCAAGGAGAGAGGCTTCAGGAGAAACTAACCCTTGATCGTTAGTACCATGATCTTGGGCTTCTAGCCTCCAGGACTGTGAGAAATAAATTTCTGTAGCCAAGGCCATGGTATTTTGTTATGGAAAAGTAAGCAAAGTAAGACACCTGCTGTTACCTGCTGCCATGTTCCTTGTATTGATGGCTTTAAGGCAGGTTGTTTAGTTTAGAAGAAAGATGGCTTTGAAGTCCTTCCTGTGTTTGAATCTTGGTCCTGCCACTTACTAGCCAGGTAACCTCTAGCAATTTGGGTAACCTCGTTAATCTTCATTTCATTATCTGTGGAAGGGAAAAGTAGTATTTTCTCAGAGGTTCAAATAAGTTATATGCAAAGTGCTTAGTACTGGGTCTAGAGTATGCTACTATAATAATACTAAAATGAAGTTATTAAAAATTCTGGTTTGTTACATTGATATAATAACACAACTTACCTTGTACATGTTGTGTTTGGCATGAAGTTGGGGCTTAATAACTGTTAGGTTCCTTTCCTACAAATCCCTCATGTTGCACCCGTTTGCATGCATTTCCTGCCAGGTGCTGAACTTGCTGCCTGTGGATCCCACATTCCAACTGCTAGACTGGCCTTCCTGCCCTTGTCATCATATCCCTCTTATTTGCTTAATTTTTTCCCCTTAATATTAATTACTAGCTTACCTACTACATTTATTCATTTATTTTTTACATATTTACCTTTTTGTTTTTTCCTCCCACCTAGAATTCTTTTTTGAAGTATAGTTAATTTATAATGTTTCAGGTGTACAGCAAAGTGATTCAGTTATACATACATATACACACACATATATATATACATATATATTCTTTTTCAGATTCTTTTCCATTATATGTTGTTACAAGGTATTGAATATAGTTCCCGGTTTTATATATTGAATATAGCCATCTTCAAACACATAAAAACCTACCTATAGAAATGAGAGCCAACTTTTTCTGAGTAGCTATAAGGAGGAGGGAGCTCTGACCAAATTACAAAACAAAAATGAAATAAAAATAATTCTAATGGAAGAGTAGATTTTTAAAATTGAAGTATAGTTGGTTTACAATATTGTGTTAGTTTCATGTGTACAGAATAGTGATTCAGTATTTTTGCAGATTATACTCCATTATAGGTTATTACAAGATAATGGATATAATTTCCTGTGCTATACAGTAGGACCTTGTTGGTTATCTGTTTTATATATAGTAGTGTGTATCCCAAACTCCTAATTTATCACTCCCCACACTTTCCCCCTTTGGTAGCCATAAGTTTGTTTTCTATGTCTGTGAGTCTATTTCTATTTTGTAAATAAGTTCATTTGTGTCATTTTTTTTAGATTCCGCATATAGATGATATCATATATTTCTCTCTCTCTGTCTGACTTACTTCACTTAGTATGATAATCTCTAGGTCCATCCATGTTGCTGCAAACCTCCTAGAATTTTAAGCTTTGGGAGGACCTGGCACATTATAGGCACTTACTCTTAACTGTTGAGCAAGTGAATGAAGGAATGAAGGAATGGTGTGGGCAAAAGCCAGATCCCAGGGGGAGGAGGGGGAAGTAACTCTTACGGTGGCTAAATGTTCAGGATCTGGAGCCAGAGGAGCAGGATTCAAATCCTGGCCCTCCCTCTTCCCAGCTGTGTGATTTTGACTCAGTTGCTTGGACATGAGGATTGAATGAGCAAACACAGGTAGGTGCAGAGAATCGTGCCTGTTGGAGCCTGGGAAACATCAGTTAGTGCTCCTGAGAAATTACAGAGAAGTTTGTGAGGAAGCAGTGATGGAGAGTATCCATCTTCTCCGTATCCGAATGAGAAGGAGGGGAGAGCCACTGGGTGAAAATTAGACAAATAGGCTCAAGAGCATGAAAGTGGGATTTCCTCCTTGTGGGAGTTAATTCTCTTCTGGATCACTGTGGTTCCCTTGGTATCACACTCAGCTGCAGAGCAGAGACTTGGGACCAGGCATTTCTACCTAGAAAAATCCACAGGAATAATGGAGTCCAGTTAGCTGTGAACTAATGTTGGTGTGGGGGTAGCTCTTCTTCTCATTCTATCTGTTGTATGAGGACAGGAAGGTTCTCAGCAGGTTAGCACTTACCGGAGACCGTAGAGCTGCAAGTGTTAGGGCCAGATCGTAAACTCAACCCTCCTGAGTCTAATGCTAGTAAACAGTCTCTCAGTCATAATGGAGTGGGGAGGAAGTAGAAACTTTGGTGCCATTTTCCCCCGGAAATGAAAACCAGTCTTATATCTTCATGTAAGTGGTATTTGGACCCTCCTGTGAAAAGAAATTGGTTTTTTCCTTTTGCAAGCTTTGGGTTTCTATCATGTAAGATTGTAAGAGTTATCACAGCCTGTGTGGAAGCTGAACTTAACGCCATGGGGTCGATCAATTCTAAAGCAATTGGAGAGCGGGGAGCTGAGCGTCTTTTACTGGGAAAAGGTAATTGTCTTTTATTGACTTTTTTGATTCTCAAGAAGTTTTCCTGCAGTGGGTGACTATGGAGTTGCCTTAGTGCCGGTTGTTGAAACACAGGAAGGTCTCTCCAAAGGTAGAGTTGAGCTGTATAGAAGAAGCTCAGTCTAGAGTAATGTAGTGATGGCAGAATGGGGCTTAAGGCTATGCCTAGCCCATGACTGCTTTGTTTGGAATGCATAATATATTAAAAACATTTTTTTGGCCAGTACTAAAAAAATCAGACTATTTCACATAAAGATCTGGATTTCCCATTTAAAAAAAAAAAAAAAAAAAAAAACCTCTGGCAACGCTGGACCTTGTTCTATGACAACAATTGGCTAGACCCAAATAGTGATGCTCCCTTCAAATGAGGCATGTGTCTTTCAGTTTGTCACAGTTCCCTCCACCATATGTGTGGTCTTATACCTCTCACATTTCAGTTATTACTGTAGTGGACATTTTAGTTTGTAATCCACTAAATAATGGAAATAGCACTGCACTGGTAATAGAAGACTTGAACACCAGTTCTGATGCCAAGATGCTGTAGTGGTATTGGGCAAGTGTCTTAAGCTCACCAGACCTTGGTTAATTCATACATGAAAGGGAATATTGTCTCACCATGTGAAGGTCTTTGGGAAAGCTGATTCATTCATTCATCTAAGCATTCAGTTAATGTTTATTGAGTATATACATTACATACTCAATAATGGAGAAGCAGTGTGACAAAAGCAGATGTGAATCTTATTATTCAGTGGAGGAAACAGGTAACTACATAAGGGGGAGAAATACAGGGTGCCCTGAGGACACATTACAAGAACATTTTGCCCAGTCTAGGGTTCAAGAAAGGCTTTCAGGAAGAAGTGAGGTTTAAATCAAGACTTGAAGGATGAGCAGCAGTGGGTAAGGGAAAGAGAAGAGTGTCCTGGGCAGAGAGAACAGCACGTACAAAGACTGGAAGCAAGAGAAAGCAAGGTGTGTTAGAGAAACTTAAAGGATGTGATATAGGCAGAAAAGGATGGAAAGTGAAAAGAAGAGCTAGAGTTAGAGAAATGAACGAAGGCCAGATTATGAGGGGATTTGATGTCAAGAAGTGCTCTGGCCAGTTTAGGACTTTTAGTTTTGAGACTTGTCTGTCTCTTTAGCTATTCAAGAAGGAGAAACAACAAGTAGATGGGTGGACAGATCCCAAGTATCAGCATGAGAGACAGAAAGCAGTTCCCAAAGAGTAAACAAAGAAAACAATTATTAGCTAGTTAATGATGGATCACAGTTGAGTCTGATGCAACTAACTCATCACCGAAATGCATTTATAGCTAGCAAACAGAACACATGATGAAAAGATACTTGTAATAAATCATATTTTAATAGGAAACAAAAACTGCCGGCTCAGCTCCTTTTGTCTTTTATCTTGACAACTTCACTATGTGTTGTCAATTAACTGAACTGCTGGCAGAAAACATCTGAAAAATTAATTGGCTTCCAAATGGGTTTCCCAGAAACCCATTCTTATAAACTTGTAACGGTAACTGCAGAAACGTTGCCTGGGTGATATTTAAACATAAAGACAGTAACAGAAAGAAATCATCACCTAGGGCTCTTTTAAAACTCGATCTCTCTATGTTTCTGAAAAATCTAGGCTTCACCAACAATTAGTTGACATTTCTAGGTAATTGAGGACAAAAAGTTCTCTTGATCCAAATACATCGGTTCTTCATATCCTTTGGGGGTGAAGAATCAGGACCAGTCTCATCACTGTAATTGCCAGTGGGGATGGGAATAGAAAAATCTCTTCTTCTGGGTGGTTATCAATGTAAAGAATTCCCACTGCTCCCTCTGCCCATTGTTATGGGGAAAATGAGCATGTTCACGTCCTCCCTCATCTGTGTCAGAGTCCTGGGCCCCCCTCCAAGTCCAGCGCTTGTTTTAAATTGGAGCAGAGTATGAGGCAGGTCTTCCCACATAGTCTAAAAATTCCTCTTTAAAAGGATTATCTATATTCTGGCACAGAAGCATGAATAAAAAGAGCAACCATCTCTATTCTTCTGACTATTTCCCCTCATCTGAGGTCTGGCCCATCCAGATTAATTATAAATGATCAAGAGCCACAGCCAGGGCTTGGCTGGGTGAACTGTCTCCATGGAGTGACTGGAGAGATCCATAAAAATCCTCAGACTAATATCTCTCTCAATAGCTCTCTCTGAGGTTAGATGTCCCATCATTAGAGATTCTTTCTTAAAAATGTTATTTATAGAGGAGTAGTATATTAGAACCAAATTAATCTGTTCAGCAAACATTTATTGAACCCCTACAATGTGCTATATTATATGATAGGTGTAAGGAATGAATAATAACGCTTATGGTAAGAATCACTATTTATTGAGCTATTAGTAAGGGATAGGTATGGTGCTTGGTGCTGTATATACAGTGTTTTATTTAATTCTTTGAAACTCCTTGAGAGGTAAGTATTATTGCCTTTATTATGAAGATGAGAACACTGAGATTTCGAAAGATTAATTATCTTGCCCAAAGTCAAAATCACCCATATAGAGTGTGTTGGAGGCGGATTTGAACCCAGCTGTCTGACTCCAAAGCCAAAGCCCTCAATCAACATGCTGTCCTTGGGGGAGTCTACAGGTTGGGGGGAGAGGAAGACATGTAAACTGGTATAATGATAGCAAGAGTGATTTGTGCCTACAAATAGTGACATAAAAAATGGCCAGGAGGGCCAAAGAGGGAGCTAAACTAGATGTTTGAGTGAAGGTGATATTTGAGCAGGACTCAATGGGAACTCAATAGAAGTCTGGAAAATACTCCAGGTGGAGGAAGCTAGAACATGTGCAAAGGATGAGAGTGTGGCATACTCAGGGACAGCCAGGAGTTCCACGTGGTTGGAGAAGGTCAGGTGGGAGAAGGCTGGAATGCAGATTGGAAAGACATATTGGAGTAAAATTGTGAAGGATTTCAAATGCTATCCCACGGAATCTGGATTTCATTCTACCGAATGGTGGTCATAGCTTTATCATACCAAATGGCCTTTTTAATAACAATTTATAATTAAGTACAACTCCTTACCCGTCCTAAAATAAAATGGCACAACATACCTACACATATCCTTTTAAAGCAAAAATCAATATAACATTATTATTATTATTATTATTTTGGCTGCACTGTGCGGCATGTGCCTGTTCCCTGAGCAGGGATTGAACCTGTGCCCTCTGCAGTGGAAGCACGGAGTCTTAACCACTGGACTGCCCGGGAAGTCCCAGTATGCACATTTTTTAAGACATAAATAGTATAAGCAAACATAACATTTATGTGTACTGGGAAACCAAGAAATCTGTGTGACTTGCTTTATTATGATATTTGCTTTATTGTGGTGGTCTGGAACCAAACATGAAATATCTCCAAGATATTCCTGTAATATAATTGAACCCCCAGACAAAGCTTAAGAATAATTAAAGGAATACAAAAATATCTAGTACTTAAAATCTAAAATTTGCAAAGTCTGGCATCCAATCAAAATTACCAGGCCTGCAAAATAAAAAAAAGGAGGAAAATATGATCCATAACAAGGAGAAGAACACATCAATACAAGTAGACCCGGAAATAAATAGATGAGAAAATTATTAGACGAGGACCATATAAGAGTATTAGAAGTATATATCGTACATTCAAGAAAATAAAGGAAGCAGCAACATGTTAATGTCTTTTTATAAAACCCAAAACTAACTTTTAGGGTGAAAATATGCTGTCTGAGATGAAAAATACACTGGATGTTTCTAAGAACAGATTAGCACTAAAGAAGAAAATTTTAAAGTTGAAGATATAGCAATAGAAAATATCCAAAATGAAACATATGGAGAAAAGTGATTGAAAACAAATAAACAGACTATCAGTGAGCTTTGGGACAATTTTAATCAGCTTAATATACATACAGTGTTGCAGTTACCCCCCAAAAAAAGGAGAGAAAGAGGGAGCCAAAAAATGATTGGGAGAAATAATGGCTGAAAAATTTCCAAGTTTGATGAAAACTATAAACCTTCAGACACAAAAAGCTCAACAAACTCTAAACAAAAGAAACATTAACAACATCAAGGCATATCATAATCAAATTGCTCAAAGCCAATGACAAAGAGAAATTCTTGAAAGAAGCTAGAGATTAAAAATAGGACACATTATATACAGAGAAATAAAGATAAGAATGACAGCCTTACTGAAAACAATGCACACCAGAAGACAAACAACATCTTAAAATACTGAAAGAAAAAAAAAAGTTCACTTAGAGTTCTAAACCCAGTGAAAACATATTTCAAAAACTGAGACAAAATAAAAACATTAAAAAAATACAAAACTGAAAGAATTCATCACCAGCAGACCTATACTACAAGAAATATTAAAGGAATTCTTTCAGACAGAATAAAAATGATACAAGTTGGGAATACAGATTTATGCAAAATATTTAGTAAAGAACACTAGAAATGGTATATCTCAATATTAGATTGAACTCTGATCTTACTCCTCAAAACTGCTCTATTCACAGTCTTTCCTAACTCAGCTGTTGTCACTCCATCCCTCCAACTTTCAAGCTAAAAACCTGAGTTATCTTTGACTCCATTCTCTCTCCAACACTCCATATCCAACCTATTAGGAAGTTCTCATGGCTCCACCCTCAACATATATCCAGAGCAGAGTCCAACTACTTCTCACCACATCTACTGCTACCACTGTGGTCCTGGCCACCATCGTTGCTGACCTGGATTACTGTTAAGTCTCCAGAAAGGTATTCCTAAATCCACCCTTGCTCCTCTACATTCTAGTCTTGATAGAACAGCCAGAATCATTCTTTTAAAACATAAGTTATTTCATGTCACTCTTATGCTCAAAACCTTATAACAGCTTTCTGTTTCACTTAGGGTCAAAGCTGCAGTTATTATACAATGGCCTACAGGGCCATACATGATCTACACCACCTGCCCCCACTCCTCTGACCCTGTTTCCTGCTATTTTTCTTCTCACTCATTATGTTCCAGCTATACTGGCCTCCTTGTAGTTTCTTGAACACACCAAGTACACTTTGGCCTTAGAAAGCTCAAAGGAAGTCCTCCCGCTAGACCTCCTTCCCCCAGACACTTAGTTGGCTCATGCTCTTACCTTTTTAAAGCCTCTGTAAATGTCATCTTCTCCACGATTCCTGCCCTGATCACTCTATTTTATACTGTCTCCTTCCTATTCCACCTGTTCTCCTTCTTTTTAAAGGGTACTTCTTATCTTCTAATGCAGTATATAATTTACTTATTTATTATGGTGATTTAATTATTTCTTATGTCTCCCTCATTAGAAGTTAGGGTCCATAAGGGCAAGCATCTTTGCTGTTCTGTTCACTGATGTATCCCAAGCACCTAGATCCATGCCTCTCACACCTAGGGTGCTCAATAAGTGTCTACCAACTGTTGAATAAAAGGCCTGCTCTAGGTCTCACAGTTGATGAATGACTGACCTGGATTCTGAGCCTAGTTCTTTCATTATCAAAGCCCATAAATTGTCTCCTTTACTAATGTTGTAATGCTAGCAACATAATACATACTCAGTCTTTTAAAAAATGGAACTCTGTGTTATTCTCCATTTGCTTTAATACTGCATTTTAACACATTCAATTAGGAAATTTAAAGAGATATTAATTTGAAAAAGTATTTTGTAAACCACTAAGGTGCCTATGATTGCTAGTCATTATTAATCTCACTTGAGTTAATCATGTACTTACATAAATTTGTTTTTAAGGAAAACTATACTATCCCACTAATTGGGAAGTAGATTCATTTGACATAAACTGAAGGAACATTAAATATACATTAAAATAATACATAGCTATTAAATTAAAAAATAGTTTATGACCTGCCTAAAACATCTCCTCTCCTTTTCCTGGTATCCTTGCCATGATTTGGGAAATACTCAGATGCTAGAATACACTATAAATAAACCATGATGGAACATGTAGTGTTCTGCATGTGAAATGGTAGTGATTATATGATTATTACTACTGTACTTTTTGTGGTTCATAAAGAAGCCATGCGTTCAATCCTCATTCCATCCAGCTGGTACAGGTGATTATTTCAAAGATGCATACTAAATTTTGTCTCCAAGAAACACACATTCATACAAATGGAGAAAAATATTAAGATCAAGGGTTAAGTGTATCCTTTGTACATGACGATCGTCCTTGAGAATACATATTTCTAATGTGAAGTAAGTGATTATATATGATGAAGTCAATCGCCAATCAAGCCCTTATGAACCACAGTGGGTTCCCAGAGATTATCTAGCTATATCCATTAAAGGGGGATGTTAAACTGCTGTAACAAAGAGACCCCAAATGCAATGACTCATTTTTCCTTTGGGGTAAGTAGTTGGGCTCTGTCCAGGCCAGAAGTTGTCCAGACTAGCTGAACAGCTCTGGTATCCTCTTGGGTATCCCACTGCCTGCATGTTAGAGGCTGGGTGGGTGTTTTGCTCAGTCTCCAGTTGGAAGGAAAGGAGAAAAGAGAATATGTAGAAGGCACAGCTGTTGTCTTAGGGGCTCCATCACTTCTACTCACATTCCATTGGCAGGAACTTAGTCACATGGATGCCCAACTCCTGGGCAGTCATGTGCTCAGCTAGCTTTCCTACCATAGAAGAAGAGGAGAACATATTCTGATGAAGAGCCCACAATCCCACCCACACTGGCCCCAACCCCTCCTTCTAAAGAGGAAGAAGCAAAAGCCCACAGGGGGAAAATGATTCACTTCTATCACTAAGCCAGTTGGGAAATTTCAGTTATTCAGTTATTCATTCAGCCAGCCCAGCACATATTTATTGAGTATCTAAGTGCCAGGCATGGTTCTAGGCCCTGGAGATAATAAAATAGACAAGGTCCTTACACTTAAAGGTTTTACATTATAGTTGGAGGAGGAAGACAATAAACAAGTAAGAAGAGGAAAGAGAACTTAAGATTAGAAAGAAGGCCGATGAGAGAGTGGGAGGGAAGGACAAGGTGTGGTTGGCACCAATCATGTAGGTTATAAAATAATGTCTAGGTCATTATTATATGCCTCTTTCCCCGCTCCAGGTCTTCTGTTATAGTGATCAATAGGCGATTGATGGGAAGGATCACCAATCCTTAAATGCTAGTTCACCAATGCAAGTTCAAAGCGCAGGTAAAGTCCCACTAACCCTTTGCCCTATCAGTTTGCTACCCTTAAATACCAACCACGATATTTGAATTGACTATGACTGTTAATGGAAACTGGCAGCTTTCTTTCAGGATCAGAATTTTGAATTCCTCCCAAATGAACAGTGCTAGCAAACAACTAGTGACTATTAGGTGCCTGATGTGACAAGATTTTGATGTCTTAATTTAGTTCCCAGTGGGAGGATACATGTCACACAAGCTGTCTAGTACCACAAAGGGAAAAGTGAGCTGTATATAGAGGCTGTAGGTGAGAGTCTGGGGAAGGGGAACAGCCCTGGCAGAAGAGAAGGGCCCTGCAAAATATTTTGGACATCAAAGGAAAGGAGTTAAAGCAAAAGGAAATGCTTATAAAGTTAAAGAGAATTGGTCCCTTATCTCAGAGTATAAGCTCAAGGTCTCTGATTGGTCTGGAGAAATAATATTTATAAAGGATTGCCTGAAAGGTACGTCATCCACTCAACTTAAAAAATATAGTTTAGACATTAATTTTTAGGTTTACCTAGACTATAAAAGGTTCAAACAATAATTTTCTGGCCTGTGAAAACTGTTTTTACTGCATTGTGCCCTTGGGTTTTCTCCCAGGAACACTGTCAAAAAAACAGCTTCAAGGCTTACATTATTATTTGCTGCAGGGGTTTTGTTAAGGACAATACCCATGACATTAATCAATGTCCCCACAAGAACAATTCCCTTCAGGGCTTAGTGCCAGGGGAAGTTTTGCTTGTCCTGAAGATCTGATATGTTTTCTTCTTGTGAATATTGAGAATCATGTGACTGATTTCCTTTTTTTTTTTTTGGCCACCAGGAAGCTCAATGCCAAATTCATGGTTCATTTCGTAACTGAATAGAAACTTAAGTGACCTAATAATATAGTTATTCTATATAATATAGTTCCTAACTCTTTGCTCTTAGAGTTGATCTTTTCTAATTTATATTTTCTTTGGTCTAGATTATTATTTACTCCCCCCCCATACACACTTCTTATATGGTATGAGAAAGGGAGTATGAATAAATGAAGAAGGACCTTAATGCACATGAAACTCTCAGTTGATGATATCTTTCAGAGAGCGGCCAAGATGGTGGAGTAGAAGGATCCTAAGATCACCTCTTCTCACGAGCACACGAAAATCACAACAATCTGCAGAATAACCACCGTTGAAAAAGACTGAAACCTATCAGAAAAGATCCTCTATAACTAAAGACATAAAGACGGAACCAAAATGAGACTGGGAGGAGGAATGGACTCGTGATATAATCAAATCTCATACCCCACCCCTGCAGGTACGTGACCCAAAAACTGGAGAACAATTATATTACAGAGTTTCTCCCACAAGAGTGAGAGTTCTCAGCCCCACATCAGGCCCCCCAGGCTGGAGGTCCAGCACTGGGAAGAAAAACCCCCAGAGCGTCGAAGGCCAGTGGGGTTTGACTGCAGGAGCTCCACAAGATTGGGGGGAAAAGAGACTTCATTCTTAAAGGTCGCACACAAAGTCTCATGTACACCTGGACAGAGGTCAAAAGAAGTAATTTGATAGGAGCCTGGGCCATACCTACCTGCTGGTCTTGGAGGGTCTCCTGGGGAGGCAGAGGGCAGCTGTGGCTCACCCTGGGGACATAGACATTGGTGGCAGACATATTGGGGAGCATTCATCTGTGTGAGCTTTTCTGGAGGCTGACATTTTGGCACCAAGATCTGGCTCCACCCAATAGCCTGTAGGCTCCAATGCTGGGATTCCTCAGGCCAAAAAGCAAACTGGGTGGGGACACAGCCCCACTCATGAGTAGACGGGCTGCCTAAAGACTTCCTGTGCCTAGAGCCACCTCTAGACATGCCCCTGCCCACCAGAGGGCTAGGACCCAGCTCCACCCACCAGTGGGCAGGCACCAGCCCCTCCCACCAGGAAACCTGTATAAGGCTCCAGACCAGCCTCACCTACCAGGGGAAAGACAGAAGAAGTAAGAAAATTACAGTCCCACAGATTTCAGGCTGAGTTTGCGAATGCAGGCTAGATACTTACCCTGGGACCCTTGGGTGACAGGAGGGGAGTGTACTGCTGGGATGCATAGGATGTCTTCTACAGAGAGCCACTTCTCCAAGGTCAAGAAACGCAATCAACCTACAACATACATAAAAATACAAATAGCGATTTAGACAAAATGAGGTGACAGAAGAATATGTTTCAGATGAAGGAACAAGATAAAACCCCAGAAGAAGAACTAAGTGATGTGGAGATGGGCAACCTACCTGAGAAAGAGTTCACAGTAATGATCGTAAAGATGATCAAAGAACTCAGGAAGAGAATGGATGCACAGAGTGAGAAATTAGAAGTTTTAAACAAAGAATTAGAAAATATAAAGAACAACAAAACAGAATTAAAGAATACAACAACTGAAATGAAAAATACACTAGAAGGAATCAATAGTAGACTAAATGAGGCAGAGGAACAGATCTGTGAGCTGGAAGGCAGAGTAGTGGAAATCACTGCTGCTGAACAGGAAAAAAGAAAAAAAAATGAAGAGAAATGAGGACAGCTTAAGAGACCTCTGGGACAACATCAAGTGAGCTAATAATATTTGCATTATAGGTCCCAGAAAGAGAAGAGAGAGAGAAAGGGCCTGAGAAGATATTTGAAGAGGTAATAGCTGGAAACTTCCCTAACCTGGGGAAGGAAATAGTCACCCAAGTCCAGGAAGCTTAGAGTCCCATACAGGATTAACCCACAGAGGAATTCACCATGACACATTGTAGTCAAAATGGCAAAAATTAAAGATAGAGAATATTAAAAGTGACAAGGGAAAAGCAACAAATAACATAACAAGGGAACTCCCATAAGGCTATCAGCTGATTTTTTAGCAGAAACTCTGCAGTCCAGAAGAGAGTGGCATGATATACCTAAAGTGATGAAAGAGAAAAACCTACAACCAAGAATACTCTACCCAGCAAGGATCTTGTTCAGATTTGATGGAGAAATCAAAAGCTTTACAGATAAGCAAAGCTAAAAGAATTCAACACCACCAAACCAGCTTTACAACAAATGCTAAAGGAACTTCTCTAGGTGGAAAAGAAAAGGCCACAACTAGAAACAAGAAAATTACAAAATGGAAAAGCTCATTGGTAAAGGCAAACATACAATAAAGGTAGGAAATCATCCACGCACAAAGCTAGTAGGGAGGTTACAAGACAAAAGTAGTAAAATCATTTGTATCTACAATAAGCAGTTAAGGGATACACAAAACAATTAGGATGTAAAATATAATATCAAACCCAGTAATCACGAGGGGAGGAGAGTACAAATGCAAGGTATCTAAAATATAATACTTTTGAAATTAAGAGATCAGCAACTTAAACAAGAACATCTTTCCATATT
Organism: Balaenoptera borealis; assembly: GCF_965194805.1. NCBI lineage: Eukaryota > Metazoa > Chordata > Mammalia > Artiodactyla > Balaenopteridae > Balaenoptera > Balaenoptera borealis. Next base: position 12,830,036 of record NC_138868.1, read on the forward strand.
TGCTTCCAATTTTAGCCTTGCACACCTTATTTTCACATACTTAAATTCAAAGTCTTATAGATGTAAGATTAGAATAGAGAAAAGGATTAGAAGGGATCTTCTAAAGGGCACATTGACTCATTTTTCTTTCTACTACATTTCTACTACTTTCCACCAGGTGTTTCTCCAGGTTATGCTTAAGCACCTCCATTGATGGTCAACTTACTATCTGCTAATGTGATTCATTTCTGGAACAGTCTGATCGTGGGGCCATCTCACTTCACCTTCTGCCCTTTGATCCTACCTTGATGGTCCACACAACAAATGCTCATTCTTCATCCGTAGCTAGTAGCATTTGAAGTAGGCTATTATATATCCCGGAGACATTTTTTGGGACCAGATCCTTCAAAAATTCTGCAGATGATAAGGTTGAGAGCCCTCGTTGGTTGTCCTGGTCACTCGTTTCCAAACACAAACACTATTCTGCTTATTTCCTTCTTAAAGTAAGTTGTACAGAACTAAACTTGAAACTCTCAGTGTGTCCTTGCCCACCCATTCTAAATACCATAATGCTATACATTCACCTTGAGATCATATTAGCTTTTTGTGGAGTCAAATTATAGTATTGACTCACAGCAGACTTCCTGCTAGCCAAGTTCTCTAAATCCTTTCCATATATGCCAGAGTAAATTATGTCTTCTCCAATCTGTTTTTGGGCAATTAGTCTTTTAAAATATAAGTGGAAGGTCCTATATTCCCCTCACTAATTTTCATCTTGGTATGTTCAAACCATACCTTAGAGCTTAGCAAAATTATTCTATGTTCTTGTTCCACGATCCAACATATCTGCTCCCTTTCTTGGCTTTTTCCCACTCACACGTTTGATGGCCTGAGCTAGTATATCACTACTGATGCAGAGATAAAAGTTTTATGGTGGGCAAAGCCAGAAGCCCTGGTGCTTGTTAGCAAAGGCCTTCTTCTAGGTATACACTGTTCTATTTTTAAGATTGCAGTCTGTCTGCACCATTATTCATTGTCATTAATCTTGATATTAGCATCCAGAATAAAATGTAGTACATCTACTGAAAACAAATTATGTGTCAGGCATTAAATTAAGAGTTTTACATGCATTTAAATTTATTCTTCACTGAATCTCTGAGACAGAAGTGTTATATAGAACAAAACCAAGACATGGTTTGCTAAACTTGTGTGGAAACTGGAAAAGATTTAAGTTCTAATATTGGTGATAATGAACTTAATATTTCATATTCAATGCAAATTGAGACTAAAATAAAATTTATTGGGAATGTCAAAAATAGTGAACTCTCTGGGCTTGAGCCTTCAGACTTCAGGTTCAGATGGAAAGAAAATAATAAAATTAAAGATTATATAAATTGCCAGAAGCGAGTCTGAAAAGATGGTTCCAAGAAGGTAAAATATATTAGAGATTTTACATATTTTTTCATCTCTGAGAGCAGAATCCTCTTTATGACATGTAAGTTAATTTCCCAACTCAGGCTTTTAAAAAGTTTTTGAAGACAGAAATGCATTATCTCCATAAATAAGGGATTGCCTTTAACCAGTCTAATGCTACTCAGCTAGTTTCTGGTGGAGCCAGAATTGGACATCAGCTCTTTTCTCTAATAATGAAGCCCTCATTTCTCCATCTTGTCTAGGAAGCTAATGTGATAGGCCTTTTAAAATGCCTTATTGAAGTCCCAAGGCACTACTTTGCGTTTTATTTTTTTCTCAGTTAACATGAGGTCATACAGACATTTCCAGAATCAGCTCAGTCTGCGAGTTCACCATTGCCTCTCTTTATGAAGTATTCCATCCAGTTAATCGACCACTGTTTGTTTAGCCAGTGCCCTATTGTTGGCCATTTGGGTTCTTTCCAATTGCTAATTATTATGAATGGCCTTTGAAAACTGGTAAGTGCTAGACAGTTGCAAGGCTTGATCATCATTCTTTTGTTACTGCACTCCCAGGATGCAGGCGTCTTCTGTCTTCCTGACCTTTTTGTTTCTAATGGCATTCTTATAAAAGCACCAAAGATCTGAAAACATATGCCTTATTAAATCTTGCAGGGCTGCACCATTAATTTCTTTTTCTCTTCAAGGGTGAAAGAGTAGTCCAAAAATTCTAGGCCTGCATCTATAATCCTTCAGAGAGTAGCTAATCAAATGCCACATTTTTCCTTCCTATCTTTGCTTTGGCTCACTTTCAAGTAAATTCATATCAGTTCTCCTAACCCATCTATAATTTTTTTGAAAGTAAGAAGCCAAGAAAAATATAGATTAAGTCAGTTAATGTTCTAAATTAAATGTCCAGAAACTAAGATATGAAAATATACATATTAAACATAAGGTTTACTTCCCAAGATGTCTCATTATATAGAATACATATTTATTTTACAAATGTTGGAAAATATAAAAAAGTAGACGAAAGGGGGAAAAAAAGCTCAGAACTCCATTTTCTCAGAGCCCCTACTATTAACATCTTGTTGTATTCCCTTTTAGCTTTCTCTTTCTCTGCAGAAATTTTTTATTTACATAGATATTTTGAAAACTTTTAAAAGTTTAATTCATTTGAAAATATTTTTAGGTTGTGTGAAAGGTGGAAAGAGCACTGGCTAGTGTCTGGATTCCTCAGGTGGAATCGTTTCTTAGGGCCAACCTATCTTAATCTCATTTTACCCGATGACTTTGGGTAAGTCCCATAAACATGTAATTCTTAATGTAAGGTAGTTGCTTGCATCAGAATCTCTTAGGAAGATTCTTAAAAATTTATATTCTTGTATACCACACCAGACTTAATGAATCAGAAACAGAAGTGAGAACTACTGCCCTAATTTCTTTGGGAGTGTTCTTTCTAAATCAGTATGAATGGCAGTAGATTTTGGGCTGGGTTATCCAGGCTAGGAGTTCTTACCAGAGGGCTCTGTGGCTGGGGAGGGGAACTTCAGGTTCCCAAGAATCCTGGGAACTTGTTTGAACAGGTCAGGTGCAGTGGGCATGGTGCAGAACTCTGCCTGGGCTCTGTGATGGCCCATGGCCCTGATGCTTACTGTTTAAACTGAGTAAGTAAAACATACAGCGGCACGAAGGAGAGTCCGTCATTAAGGAAGTTTTTGTCTTTTCACATGTGTGCATTTTTGTGATGAGAACGTCTATAGCTTTAAACTTTTACAGATTTATCCAAGAGATTCTTACCCAGTAAGATGTCTGAGCCTTCACTGATCTATGATCTGTTCCAGAAATCACTCTGTAATGGTCATTCATGGCTGGGAGAAGTATCACACTGTCCCCCATGATCATCCACTTCCTCCCACCCTGGCCAGCAAAGGTGTGAGACTATCTTCCCAATTTTTCATTAGTTGTGTGGCCTCAGGTAAATTGCACAGCTCCCTTAGCTTAATTTCCCTCTTGAAAAGCTTAATAGGAGCAAAAATATTTTATTCAACACCTACTATTTGTCAGGCACTACTCTAAGCCATTTTAACTGATTATCTTACTTCAGTCCACTTGACAACCCTATGAAAGAGGCACTATTATTATCCCCCTTTTACGAATGAGCAAACAGGCACATAGAGGTCAAGTACCTTGTCCCTGATCACACAGCTAGTAGATAATACAGTTGTGACTCAAAACCACATTGGCTGCCTCTAGAGCCTATGCTAATACTACTAAGAGTACTATTAGTAATAATATTACTTCTAATAATAATACTTTCATTAATTAATAATACTAATTAATACTAACAGCACTATACTATTATTACTAATAGTACTACCTGTAGCACAGCATAATGGAATTGAAAGCATGCATTAGCTGGGTGACCTAACTAAGGGAATTACTTAACTTCCAGGAGCCTCTATTTTTTCATTTGTCAACTGGGGATAATAAATAGCATCTGCTTCCTAGGGCTGCTGAGAGGATTAAATGGACTAATGGTTGCAGAGCATTAGCCTGCCACTTAGCATTACCTGATAGACCTTTTTTTTGTGGCAACTATATATAGCATAAAATTTACCATTATAACCATTTTTAAATGTACAGTTCAGTGACTTTAAGTACATTCACATGGTTGTGCATTTACTGAACAGACTTTAAGTTTGTTTTTGTTTTCTCGACTCTGTAGACTGCTTAACACAAAATCTGGCACACTGCAAGGCTGAATAACTTTCAGCTCTTTCCCTCCCCTCACTCATGGCCTTCTACTACCTCAGCTTTCAAAAACTATGATGCTGAGAGATTTCAGTTAGTATTCTTTTGTGCAGTGTGAGGGGCAGGAAGACAATAAGTGACCTTGGGCACATGACTTAACCTCTCTCTGCCTCAGTTTCTTTGTCTGCAAAATGGGGATTGAAACAGCATCTACTAAATAGGGTTGTCATAGAGGATATAGTGGTCATGAAGCTCCCAGAATAGCTCTAGCCCTGTTAAATGCTCAGTAAATGCTAGAGGCAACTTTTGCTTTTTTCTTGTTGCTGTTGCTCCTGGGAAGAGAACGCTTGCACGGGGGGCAGGGGAACTGGAGGCTGGCTGCGGTTCCAGATGTCTGCTTGCCCTTGTTCCCTCCCTGACACCCTGGCAGTGGGCGCTCAGGAGAAACAGAACAATGGCATGAGGAGGAGGAGGGAGGCCTTCAGTAGTCCATGGAACTTTTCGTTCCATAAAAAGCATCGACTAGGCTGCCATAGTGGCCTCGGTATTTTGTATCTCTTCAGCTTCTATTTCGAGTGCAGAGTTGGCGTGGGAATGTTTTCCTTATTTCAAGCCTTAAGTAGTTGTTGGGTAACAGCTGTTTTTAAAGATAATCTTTGAGGCACTGAGATTCTGCTGACAAAACAAATTCCTTGAATTCAAAAAAGTCTTCCCTATTTTTTCCGCCCGATCTTATTTTTCTCCATGCCTTTACTCATGCTGTCGCTTCTCCTAGAGATCTCCTGTTTGCCCTACTCCTGCTTTTCTGCTCCCATCAAAATCGTCTTTTTTGGCTTGCTGCCACTTCTCTCACGAAGCTTTCCCTGGTTCCCTCAACCAAAGTAAATCTCATTCTATGGGTTTGGTGTTGCACTCTGACTTGAGTCTTGGTTAGTTTTAAAGATGTCTCTTCGCACATTGATCACAGGTTTTGGATGACTCTAAAGCCTTGCTTGATTCATGGTCACTTCCTCACTGTCAATAAGTAGAAAACTACAGTGAATCTTTGTCTTTGCCAGCTCAACATCCAAACACCCTGCTAGTTTGGTGGCGGGGATTCTAAATAGGAAGGTGGAGGGTCCCACGTCTTGCCGTAGAACCCAGATGAGGGATGAACAAATCCATGTTCCTTGTCCCTTGACTGACAGAACACAGGCAAGACCTTGGTTAGTGTTAACATTACTCATTCCTGCCCAAGGCTGATTCTCCAGCTTCCCTTTCAGCTTTGAAAACTACCAGAGACTCTCCAGAAAATTCTTTTTCTGTTTAAGTTGATTAATCCTGGTTGCTGTTATTTGCAACCAATAATTCTTACTAGGATAACATCAGGAATGTAATGAGAACCTCAGAGACGTTTATAAACTTCAGTTTGCTGAAATGCCATATAATGATGATCTGTTGTTCGTGTCTCCGGAGCATTCTGGTACTCCTTCTGGTACTAGCAGCCTGATTTTCCTTTTCCAAACCATCCATCTCCATTCTCAGTCCATGTGGTTCAAATGGAGTTGATGGCAGTCATGGCTGCTGGGTGGGCATGTCAGGCCAAAGCACTGCATCCCTCTGGCTACTGTGATTGGTTCATTGATGAACATGTGACCTCATTCTGGCCAATGAGATTCAGTCCCAGGACTTTTGCTAGAACTATTGAGAAAGAGATGTGTTTTTTTGTTGCATCTGCTACACTAGTAGCTTCTAAGGCTGGAGTTCCCAGGGGCCACCATGAGAGCTTGTGAGGGTGAGCCAATATGGAGGAAAACAAAGCTGAGAGGTGAAGAGAAAGAAATGCCTGAAGACACTCCTTGAGGACCTGGACTGAATTGTGCCTGAGCTGTAATAATAACATGTATTAAATTCTATGTACCAGGCACTGGTGTAAGCATTTCACATGTATTAGTTTCCTAGGACTGCCATAACAAAGTACTATAATCTGGGAAGTTTAAAACAACAGAAATGTATGGTCTCATAGTTCTGAAGGCTAGAAGTTCAAGTTTAAGGTGTTGACAGGGCTGTGCTCCCTGTTATGGTCTGAATTGTGTCCCCCCCCAGCCCACCCCCCACCTCTCAAATTGATATATTGAAGCCCTAACCTCCAATGTGACTATGTTTGGACCTATAAAGAAGTAATTAAGGTTAAATATGGTCATAGGGTTGGGCTCCGATTTGATAGGATTAGTGTCCTTATAAGAAGAGACACCAGAGAGCTTTCTCTCTCTCCACCATGTGAAGCACAGCGAGTCTGGGCCAACCTTAAGCCAGGAAAAGAGTTCTCACCAGTAACAGATCCTGTTGAATCTTTTTTTCTATTTTCTATTTTGTTAATTTTTATTTTATATTGGAGTATAGTTGATTAACAATGTTGTGTTAGTTTCAGGTGTACAGTGGAGTGATTCAGTTATACATATACATATATCTATTCTTTTTCAAATCCTTTTCCCGTTTAGGTTATTATCAAGGATCTGCTGAATCCTGATCTGGAACTTCTAACCTCCAGAACTGGGAGAAAATACATTTTTGATGTTTAGCTGCCCAGTCTATGGTATTTTGTTATGGTGGCCCAAGCAAACTAATACACTCCCTCTGAAACCTATAAGGGAGAATCCTTCCTTGCTTCTTTCTTACAGCTTGTGGTTGCCCCAGTATTCCTTGGCTTGCAGCTACCATACTTCAATCTTGGTCTCTGACATCACATGGCATTATCCCCTTGTGTCTGTGTCTCTTCTCCCCTTCTTATAAGTATAGCAGTTATATTGGATTAAGGCTCACTGTACTCCAGTATGACCTTGTCTTAACTAATTACATTTGCAAAGATTTAATTTCAGGAAAGGTCACATTCTAAGGTACTGAGGACACCAACATATCTTTTTAGAGACACAATTCAACACATAACACATGTATCGACTTAATTTCCATAGGATATTTATGAAGTGGGTATGGTTATTATGATCACACTTTAACTCCGATGAGGGAAGAAAGGCCCAGAGAAGCTAAGTAACATACTCAAAGTTCTACAGTGAGTAAGAATTTGGATATGGATCTGAACTCAGATGATGTTGTGACAAAGCCTGCAACTTCAGCCACTGCGTAAACCTGCCTGGATTTAGTTCAGGGACAGGATCCAATCAATTCTTTAATTGGCTTAGATAGTTTGAGTTGGGTTTATGTCCCTTTTAACGATCCCGTCCTTCTGTCATTGGCCTCGTTCTTTCCTGTGACTGACAGCTCAGCCACAGGACTTCATTCAGACCTGCCCCTTGAGGTCTACCCCAGGCTCCAGAATTATCTCTTCCTATTTCTTTCCCCTCCTTCATCCCCATTAGTATTCTTTTGTGCATCAGATGCTAGCCCTCAGCTGGGTTAGGAGGAAGCCAAGGGAGTAAATCAATACAGAGTGAGGTGTGATTTATAGATTGTAATTTTCCTACAGGCTTTTAGCTTTTATAAGTAGGTTGTTAACCCGTTGACTATCTGTCTGTCAGAAGTACAGATATTAAGGGAAAGAGATGGAGTTCTTCAGGCCAAATGGAGGAGAACTTTAGGGGCAGGCCCTCTCTTCATTCCTGTAACAATTCCAAACAGATGACATGTGTGGGAGTTCAATGTCTGAATCCTCCTTTTGGGGTGTATTTATTGATCTGTTCTGGAGAGTAGGGATGTTAATGTAGCTTCAGAGTCTTGTACTTATGAAGATTGCTGCTTTAACTGATTCAAGATCTTGTCTTTTTCAAGGAAAATCTCTTCCCCCGGAATTCCCTCTGCCTTGTATCAACATTTTAAACCTTACCTATAATTCAAACATGATGCAAATGCCTTATACATAGAGGATTTTTAGCTAACTCCTTTTAGAATAAATTTCTCCTCAACCAGCATCTATCATTACAGTTGATCAGCACTGTTTTTTGTTTTTTTTTTTTGAAAAGAAAGAGAGTTAGATGTTGTTCCATTTTTCTCCTGAAAACTCAGCTACTGGAGACAAGGGGTGAGTCTGAGTCTTACCCCTTCTTAACTTCTTAATCTTCTTAACTGAAGGTGGTCTGACACATTGGTTAAGGGCCTCAGCTTTAGAGTCAGAGGTACTTAGATCAGAATTTTCACTGTGATATTTATTCATCCTAGTGCCTTAGGAAGATGAACTAAACTGGCATTTTCAGTCATAACGTGGATATTATACCATACTGCAGAGCTGATGTAAGGATTAAATGATGTATTGATTTTAAAGCTCTTAATTCAAGTTTAACATATCATAAAGTTCAACAAATGGTATTATTTTTTATTTTAATCTTTTCATTCATTTCTCAACAGTAGGGAGTGACTTGCATGCAGTTTAGTGCTCAGAAAATGTGTGAATTTTATTAGTTTGAATACAAAATTTCCAGGCCAGAACATTGAATTTCTAGGTAAATGTGCCCGGAAGGAGAGGTTACATCAAGTTCAATTTCCATGAATGGCCCTTTATTTCCCAGTGGTCCTGTAAGTTGAGATAAGGCATAGTCTTCTTAGTGGGTTTAATACTTACAGCAGGACTGACAATGGCTATTGTGGTTTATCTAAAACCCCTTTGCTCTCTGGAATTGTTAATTGCAACTTGAAATTTAGGAAGTTCTTCACTTGCTTCTCTACTCATAGGGCAGCTGCTCCTTTTCTGTCCTGTTTGTTTGGATTCACTAAATTAGAGATGAGTGGGAAGTCCCAGCAGGGGCACTGGGAAAGCTTATTTCATGGCATTATGAATATTTCACAAGAAGTCAGGAAGAATGGGAGTCTTGGGCAGACTCCTGCAAACAGGGATGGGGTGTTTTCCACCCTGGCTTGGGTAGGTCTCCATCTTGAAAGGATGGGGGTCCTGAAATGAGACCTGAGTTCTGGCTTTGATGTGTACTAGCTGCCAATTTTGTAATTTGGGAGAAATTACTAAGCCTCCTGGTAACTCAGTTTCCTCATTCATTCACTTATTCATTTAAGCTCTTATTGTGCAATGTACACTGTTCTAGGCTCCAGAGAGATGACAATAAAGGAAACAGATAAGAATCCCTGTCTACATCAAGCTCATGGCTTAATACAACTGAAATATATAGGAAGTTATAGTAATTTTCCTCCTGTTAAGGAGAAAAATATAAAGCTAACACGGGGGATAGGAAATGTGCATGTGGGAGGGTGGATTTTAGATAGGGTGTTGAGGGCAAGCCTCAATGAGAAGTCAACATTTGAGATGTTTGAGTAAAGATCTGGAGGAAGTGAAGGAATGGGGATGGCCAAAATATGGGAGAAGATAATTCCAGGCAGAGGGAATATACCCAGAGCAAGGATACGGAGGCAGAAGCAAGTTTGTCATATTAGAGAAACAGCAAGCAGGCCAGCATGGCTGAAGCAGAGTGAGGGAGTAGTGGGTGCTGGTGTCAGAGAGGTGATGGGTCAGCCTTGCAGAGCTCTGGAGCACGTGGTAGAAAGCTTGGATTAGGACCCGTTGAAGGGTTTTAAGCAGAGGGACTGACTTATGCTTTAACATGATCCTCTGGATTCTGTGTGGCAAATAGCTTGTAGGACATATACAGAAGTAGAAGACCAGGTAGAAGAGTATTGCAGTGATACAGGGGGAGAGTTGATGGCAGCTTGGCTCAGATCAGTGTCATAGCAGTGGAAATAGTAAGAAGCAATAGAATTCTGGATATAGCTTGAAGATACAGACAAAAGACGAGGCTGTATCTGAGAGGATTTGTTGACAGATTGGATGTGGGAAAACGTAGGAATTAAGGATGACTCCAGTGTGTTTGACCTGAGCAACTGAAAGGATAAATTTACCATTAAATGGTATGGAAAATACTGTGGGATGAGCAGGTTTTATGGGGGAAAATCTGGGGATTTGTAATAGATACATTAAATTTAAGATATTTAGTAGGCACTCAAGTAGAGATATACAGTGGGCTACTGGGTATAAGAATCTAGACTAAAGGGGAGGGGCTCTGGTTAGATATATGAAAGTTACAGGCATCTAAATGATATTAAAGCCCTGAGTGTATATGGATAAAAATAGAGGTTCAAGGACAGAGCCCTAGGACTTGCCTTCATTTAGAGGTCTGGGACATATGGAGCAGCCAGCAAATCAGGCTGAGACATGGCAGCTAGAGAGGTCAGAAGAAAACCAGGCAAGTGTAAAGTCCTAGAGGCCAAGTGGGAAAGTGCTTGAGGGAGAAGATGATCATCAACTGTGTTAAGTTGCTAATGAAAGATGAAGTAAGATCAGGACTGAGGATTGACCAGTGGAATTAGCTATGTGGAAGTTACTGGTGACCTTGAGATAGACAGTTTTGACAAAAGCCTCATTGGAGACAGAATGGAAGGAGAAAATTTAGACACAGTGAGTTTAGACAACCCTTTCAATGAGTTTTGCTCTAAAGAGAAGAAAAGGAATGGAAAGGAAAGGGTTTTTTTTTTTGGGTGGGGGGGGTTGTTATACTAATGTTGCGAGAAAGAATAACATATCTGTATGCTATTGGGAATGATCCAATAGAAAGGGGGAAGCTGAAGATGCAAGAAAGAGAAGGGAAAATTGGAAGAGCAATGTCCTTGACTAGGTAAAAGGAGATGTGATTTGGTATACAAATAGAGGGGTTGATCTTACATAGGATCATGGGCGTGACAGGGATGGCAGAAGTATTAGGGGTCCAGAATCAGGCAGGTGGGTAGATGTGGTGAAGGAAAGTTGTGGAAGTTCTTTTTCATTTTCTATGTGAAATGATCAAATTCATTAGCTATGAGTAAGGATGAAGCAGCAGTGTTAGAAGTTTAAGGAGAGAAGAGAGGGGATGAAATAGTTGTCCAAGAGAGTAGATAGGCTAAGGAAATATAGTATGGTTGCCAGACAGCAATTGGAGCTTTGAGAATAAGGAGAGGGTAAAGTGGTATCAGCCAGCATGGGAGCATGTCCCCCTTCTACTGGCTGAATGGATACCACTGCAGAGAAGCCAGTGAGTTGGACTGAATTAGAACTTTGATTTAGCCAAGTAAATATGACAAAGCAAGAGAGAGACAATGGAATTGAAGGTGTATGCAAGAGGATGATGATGATGATTGACCATGGAAGATAAGGAGAAAACAAGATATGAGGGGCAGTGAAAAAGTAGCAGAATACATAGATTAAAGTTTCGGGGGCAGTCAAAGAACTTGAGGTTGGGGCTCAGAAGGTAGTTAGAGAGTGAAGTGTTTGAATTAGTGGTTAGGCAAGGGTTGCAAATATTGATAAACAGGCCTACACAGTTGGTGGGAATGTAAATTGGTGAAGCCACCATGGAAAACGGTATGGAGGTTCCTCAAAACACTAAAAATATAGTTGCCATATGATCCAGCAATCCCACTCCTGAGCATATATCTGGAAAAAACTAGTCAAAAAGATACATGCACCCCTATGTTCACAGCAGCACAATTCACAATAGCCAAGACATGGAAACAATCTAAATAGCCATTGACAGACAAATGGATAAAGAAGATGTGGTACATATATACAATGGAATACTACTCAGCCATAAAAAAGAATGAAATAATGCCTTTTGCAGCAACATGGATGGATCTAGAGATTATCATACTAAGTGAAGTAAGTCAGAAAGAGAAAGACAAATACCATATGATCTCACTTATATGTGGAATCTAAAATATGACACAAATGAACTTATCTATGAAACAGAAACAGACTCACAGACATAGAGAACAGACTTGTGGTTGCCAAGGGGGAGGGGAGGGTGGCGAAATGATGGAGTGGAAGTTTGGGGTTAGAAGATGCAAACTGTTACATATAGAATGGATAAACAACAAGGTCCTACTGTACAGCAGAGGGAACTATATTTAATATCCTGTGATAGACGATAATGGAAAAGAATGTGAAAAAGAATGTATATATGTGTATAACTGAATCGCTTTGCTGTACAGCAGAAATTAACACAATACTGTAAATCAACTATACTTTAACAAAATAAATTAAAAAAAAATAGGCCTGGAGCAGGACCAGAAAAGGACAAGATTGATGGTGGAGAGGAGGCCAAAATACTGAGTGGCCAGAATATGGGAAGGATTTTCTATGGGGATATTGACCTATGAGACCTATGACAGGAATTGTGTGGGGGAGAATGACAGTGACCAGAAGCTAACATCTTAAGAGCTGAAGAGTAGTGACTTGGCTTTGGAGGAGTGGGGAAAGTGACTGCAACCTCAAGGGGTAGTGTAGGCACAGTTTCATGATGTGAGAGTCAGAGCTTTAATTTTGTTGATGAGGAAGGAGAGAGAATGATCTTGAAGCATCAGTGAAGCAATAAGGAGGGTATGTACCCCAACTCCAGCTCCAGTGCTACAGGAGTGGAAGAGAAGAGAGCCATCATTAGAAATAACTGCAGTGTCCTCAAGGAAGAACCAGGTTTCAGTGAGAGCACGAAGGTGAAGGGGAATATTATCGAAGAGGTTGAGGATACAGGGGAGTTTGCTGATAAGAGATCTTGAGTTCCAGAGTCATAGTGAAATGATTGCAGAAGGAGAAAGGTGGAGGATGAGTTCAGAAAATGTGATAGAACCAGACAGGCATGAGAATTAGCGGATGGGGGTGAGCTGGGAGTCATGGGCTTCACAGGGTATCTGACATGAACAAGGATAAACCATAGTAAAATGATCTTAACAGTCCTAAGGAAGGGGTTGAGAGAGAAGCTGAGTGTTGAAAGGAGGGAAAAAGTGATAAAACTGGGTTTTTCAGACTTGACATCCAGTATTTTCCTGGGACCTAGCAGGTTGGGATGGGAATGAATTTTGAGCAATAGCTACTCTGCTGGACTCAGAATTGTGAATAAGACTATTTCTGAGTTAAGTTTTTTTTGTATGTGTGAGTGTGTGTGTGTTGGGTTCCTTCCTTCCTTTGCGATGACCTAGAGGGGTGGGATAGGGAGGATGGGAGGGAGGCTCAAGAGGGAGGGGCTATGGGGACATATGTATGCATATGGTTGATTCACTTTGGTGTACAACAGAAGCTAACACAGTATTGTGAAGCAATTATACTCCAATAAAGATCTATTTTTTTAAAAAAGATTTTTTCTATAGATTCTCAGCAGCTGTTCTGAAAAGAGACGGTGGTCAGGAGTTCTGCCTGTTTCCCAGATGCACTTGATCCCAGTCTAGATTCAAGATGAAATCACAGCTACCACTGAGTTAAATCATGTTTCTTTTGCCAATCTCTCTGCTACTTACTTACAGAGAGACAACGGAGGATTTTCTTCTATAGAGATGTGCAGTCCCTGGGAGGAGAGGAGGCAGATGTTGCTGCTAAGCTCTGAGCGTCAGGTTCTTCTAGTTTTGCAAATCACAGTGCCGTGGGGAGGAACCTTCATATCTAATCCCCAAGGAAGACAGTAGAGCCTGAGAACCTTCATAAAATGGGCTTTGGTGCAAGATTTAGATTTAAAACCCTGCCCACTACATCCTGACTGCATAAACTTAGGCAAATAATTTAAACTTTTAAGCCTTTAATTTTTAAAATCTTGATTAAAGGTGTGCAATTTTAAGCTGTTGAATAACAATAGACCTGTGATTTATGACACAATTTACAAAATTCTCAGCAGCATTGAATAATGTTGACTCCTTCAGACTCTCTCTTCACTTGGCTTCTGGTGCTGAATATTTTCTTGGTTTTCTTCCTAGCTTAGAATATTCCTTTTTTACTTTCGTTTGCTGATGTATCCTCCACTACCCAATCATTATTTTGGAATTCCTTAGGGTGTAGTCTAAAGCCACTTAAAAAAAATTATTCTGTATCCTCACCCTACATGATCTCATTCCTGCCTTCTACATGCCAGTGACTATTAAGTACATATCCATAACCTAGACCTCTCTCTGAACTCTAGAAACATATATCTGCAGAGTATCTCTACTTGGCTATCCCAAAGACGTTTTAGTCTCAACTTGGCCACAAAGAAATTCATGTATTATCTTTCCCCCAAATTGGGACTTCTTCCAGTGCTCCCGATGTCAGCAACTGGCTCTTCCAAAAACCTGCAAGACATTCCTGATTCTTCCTTTTTCCTTACGCTCCATACCCAATCCATCCTTTAGTCCTGTCAATTCAATTTACTAAATAAATCTCAGAAAATCCTTCACTTTGTGCTATTTCTTCTATTGCTATCCCAAGCCATCATCATCTCTAACTTGGACCACTGCTATCATTGCAAAACAATTTCCCAGTATCCATTCTATCTTTTCCTTCTCATCTATTCTCCACATAAATAGCAAGAGCCATCTTGTCAAAACCTCATGTGAACATGTTATCCCACTCTGTCTCATGTTCCTGACAAGTCAACCTTAATAGAATGAAAATCCTTGGTGGCTTTTCATTGATTCCCACCAGGACCCATAGGGCACAACACCTGCCTACTCAGCCCTCTTCATGCCAGCTTCATCTTACACGACTCTTTCTACCTCCATGCTTTAGCCACGCTCATCTTTTATTTCCTGGACTGCACCATGCCCTCTCCCATTACAGGCACTTGCCACATGCTGATTCTTCTCTTTAGAGTGCTTCTCCACATCCATTTGTTAGCTCCTATTCACTTTCCACATCTCAACCCAAATTTTGCTTTGTTTCCTGACCCTTTCTAGATTAGGTATCCCTGGACCAATAAATCTCAGATTCCTTCACTTTGTGCTATTTCCAGTTTTACAATCTTTTGTCTCTGTGTGATTTTATAGCCCTTAGAATAATTCACAACTAATATTTTTGGTGATCATTTCATTATTGCCTATTGCCCCACTAGGCTGTGTACTTTATGGGCACAAATACCATGTCTTTTTTTGTTGTTGCTGAACATTGTATCTCTGGGCTTGGATCAGTGATTGCCTCAAAATAAACCCTCAGTAATACCTACTGAATACATGAATAATAGCTTCTATTTATTGAACACTTACTATGTGATAGGCATTCCGTTAAGCACTTTATAAACCTTTACCCCTCTTGGCAACCGTACAATGTGAATATTATTATTACATCCCATTTAAGGAAATAAAGTTAGAATGGTTAATAGACTGGTCCAAGTCCCCTCTAGCTGACTAGAATACAGATCCATTGGTCTGCAGCTCTGTGACCTAATACCCAGGTGATATTGCCTGTCCTGTCCCGCTACAGTTAAAAAGGCTTTGTCCTTTGGTAAGGAGCTGGCCATGACCTCTCTACCTTAGACTGGAACCCTCCCACCCCTCGCCTGTGATGGCCCTTCCCTTCTTCCTCCTCCAGCACTACTAATGATTTCAGTACCCAATTCTACAGGATTGTTGTGAAGATCCTGTGAACTCATAGATGTAAAAGCTCTAGTCCTATACACTGTACACTGCACCATGGTTGTCAGATGCAAAGTTCCTTTTCAAAATTTGAACTCTTTTTTTCAAGTAATTAAACCACTTTGATTATTATTTGTTCTTTCGTACTTCAGGCTGCTTGTTACTGTTAACCCCTCTACATCCCATCCTCCATCACTCTCTTCTCCCTTTGCCACAAGTTAACATCGTCCCATTCTTCAAACGTTAGGTCACAGGGTAAAACTCCTCCATGAAGATCCCACGCCAGAGAAAGAAAGGCAGTATTTGGGTCAAATAGTCTTGGGTAGAGGGAAAATAATTTGAGGCTAAAGAGTCGTTTGCTGACCTGGACATTCCTAGAGTAGCTCTGTAGACATTCCATCTGAAGATGATGGGATGTTTTCTTGCTTTGTAAGAGACAGCCTTTCCCAAGCCCAGGGGTGCTCTAATGCTGGAGACTGAGGCTGGCAACCAACTTTCCCGCTCTGAGGCTCAGTGATCTTGGATTTGCCCATATGGAGTGCTCTGACCATCTACACCTTCTGTGCTTTTGCTTGCTCATTTTGTATGTAGTTTAGAGCAGTTCAGTTTTTTTTTTTTTTTTCCTGGAGGCTTGAGGAAAGGGAATAACTACTGTAGGGCCACCTCTTAGGGTCGTGTAGTTGCATCCTGCACAAGTGTGCCCTGCTGAGGGCATGAGTGGTGCTAAAATCCAGCTTGTGCTTTGCTTGCTGAGCTGTGTGCCTGTCACTGTCTGTGTCTGTTCAGGGGAAGAGGCACTTATTTCTAAGTGCATAAGAGGGCCAGGTAAGGTAGTTCAGGCTCCTCTCCACATTTAGACATGTGTGTATGTGTGCACATACATGTGTTTACTGTCTGTAACATTACATTTGAGAATTCAGATCAAATAACCAGAGGCTTTATACTACCAGCAGTGATATGATTCTTCCAGAATTTCAGATGCAAATTCTCACATATTCTGTGGTTTGTCTCTTTGTTCTCCCTGGTGTACCCCTTTCCTCCCTCCCTCTCTGGCTTTAAGTTGATGGTACATTATCACCATTGAGTGTTCATGACCTTGCTTTCTCTTTCTTTTAAAATTTTATTTATGATTTTAATTCCAATTCTCTACTCTTATTAAGTATGTTTCATAAACATTTTTTATGTGTATATTTTTGCAAAATGCAGGTTGTCATTTTGTGTCCAAGTCTTTATACTATAGAAATTGTTTAGTGTTATAAATCTCATTCTTATTTTTTTCACTCTGCACAATGTTTTTAAGATATAGCTGTTTTTAAATTTTCTATTGTTTTACCCACCTCTCTAATTCTCTTCAGTCTTCTTCTTTACATGGCTTATGAAGGTAAGGTGCAGTTGAAATATTCCCTTCTCTGGGAAGTTTTCCCTCATTCTTCCAATGTTATTAGGCTCCCTCTTCTGGGCTCCCAAAGCATTTTCATTCTTCTCTTATTGTAATAATGATCTCATTTTGCAATTAAAGCATCTGTGTTGAGCTCTCCATGGAAGAGACTGACATATATATATTTATGCAATTCTAGCACTTAAGATAGCTCTTGGAACATATATTCTCAACAAATGTGTGAATGTATGAATAATAATGATAGTAGCTAACATATATTAAGCATGAACTATGTGTCAGACACTGTT
Organism: Balaenoptera borealis; assembly: GCF_965194805.1. Lineage (NCBI taxonomy): Eukaryota > Metazoa > Chordata > Mammalia > Artiodactyla > Balaenopteridae > Balaenoptera > Balaenoptera borealis. Next base: position 12,847,201 of record NC_138868.1, read on the forward strand.
CTAAGTGTTTCATATCTATTGAATCATGTAGTTCTCAAATACCATTAAACTGAGGGTTAGGGCTTCAGCATATGAATTTGGAGGGAGGAGGGACACAGACATGAGGTCCATAACATCCAGCTTAACCCAGTAGGACACCACTCTTTCCAGGGAATAGCAATTGGCTTAGGGATGGTTGTACAACCCAAGCCTATTCAATCAGGACCATTAAAAAGAGGGAATCTTGGACTATCTGCTTGAGTAACCAGATGAAGAATAATCTTTTCCTGTTTGATGTGTAGCAGAGAGAATATAAGCCTGAAGCCTAAAGTGGCTATAACATGGAGATTATACACTGAACTCCTGAATCAATGCCTGAAGCCAACTCTATCCCTGGACTTTTCATTTTAATAAGCTACTATAATGTGAGCTCTGTGAGGACAAGGACTTCACTTCTGTGGTAACTTCAGTGCTTAGAACAATGTTCACCACTCAGTAGGGTTCGGTAAGTATTTCCTGAATAAATACCAGGTATAACAATTCTTTTCCCCTCCTTATGCCAATTTATGTGATGTTTCCTGTTGCTTGCAATCAGAGGAGTCCTAACTGATAAATACCCATGTCAGACATTATTAATCAGTGATGACAATTTTTGTAGCCAAACTTAGGTGCAAATTTTGAATCCTTTTCATTATGATGCTCCAGGCAGACATTCTCAATCATTACAATTAGCAGGCAAGATGGCACTCCAAAATCTATATTAGCTTTCCATCTCCCTTCTGATTTATTGGAAAAGCAACTAACTTGGGACCTTAACTACATCTTTAAAAATCCCTTCATTTCTTCCTTTCAACATAACTTAATCATGAGAGTGAGATGCCATCACGTACATGTATCCCTCCCACACTCTTGGGGAGAGGGTGCCATAGGGCATGTAACACCATGGGGTGGGAATCTTGGGAGCCCTTCCTAGAATCCTGCCTCCTACAGAATCCGTGGTCTAGCCCAAATTCTTTGTTGTACAGATGGAAAAACTGAGGCTGGCACAGCTGGAATTAAGACTCTAGGTCTTCAGCTTCCAGCTCTGGTGCTCTTTGAGGTCATTGATTGTAGACCTATTGTTGAGCCTTTTTTCAGGTCTGTGTGGACTCTGAACTTGTGGGAAAAACCTCTGTGCTTTGGTTATCTTTGCATCGTTCTCTGCTCTCCAACTTGCACTGCACCCAGCAGACAGATATACAATAAATGTTTTTTGGAGTTGATTTGACTAAGGATCCATGGGTTAATTTTTAGTAATTTGAAGGCTGAAGTGAACTGATCTAATGTCTGATACCAAACCAGTGAGGGATTCAGACACAGAAGTGAGCCTTATAGGACTTCGATGAAATATTAATAGAGTCCCTGTCAATGACAGTACTATCTCTTCTTCCAGCAGTAGCTGTGACCTTTATGAGTTAAGAGGCACCCTGGGGACCTTTCCTATAGGGTTGGGCCCCCTGCTTTTCAGCTACCGAAGCCACTCACCAATGATGGTCATGCTGGGGCTTGTGGAAGAGCATGATGAATAGCTGAAAAGGATGCTCGAAATGTCAGCTAATGCCCCAAAAGTGATTCACTTGGGAATCTGCTGGGTTCATAAGAAGCTTTCACTTCCCAGCTGTTTCAAGACATTTGAATAGACTTTGTTCTTCTTCTCATAGTGCAGGCTTATTAATATGAAATATGTATCTATCTGAACTGATGGGCCAGAAAACAGACTTATGTGGGAAATATAGCTATAAAATATTTTATCTATAAAATAGTCCAACTTCCCTGGACTACATTTTTAACAAGAAAGAATTTTTCTGAGTTTCGGATACCTATACAATTTGTTGGAAAAGAGTCAATTTCATGGGGACCATCAAATTCTGAGCTTAATTCCTTAGACCAGCATATTAACTGAAAAAGTGTAGACTTCTGAAGAATAACAAGGCCAAAGAGTGATTTGTAGAGTGAGGGACAGATACAGGGCAAGAAGGAAAAGTTTTTTCCAAAAAATGTAGGATTCTGGAAGGCACATTTGATTAGTTACTGTATGAGTTTTCTACTGCCGTATGGCAAGTTAACCCCAAACTTAGTGGCTTAAAATAAGGAACATTTATTATATCACAGTTTCCATGGGTCAAGAATCCAGATGTGGCTTAGCTGAGAAGCTAAGCTGAGCTTCTGGCTCAGGGTCACTTACAGGCTGCTATCTAGGTGTTAGCCAGGTCTGTGGTCTTATCTCAAGGCTCTGCTGGGGGAATGTCTTCTTCCAAACTCACATGGCTTTGGCCAGAGACATCAGTTCTTTGCCACATAGATGTTTCTGTAGGAAACTCACAACATGGCAGCTGGCTGCCCTCCGAGGGAGAGTGGGAGAAAGAGAGAGAGAAAGGGGAGAGATAGACACACACAGAGAGACAGACAGAGATTGAGAGTGGAAGCCAGAGTCTTTTCCTAATCCTAATCTTGCTAATCTCAGCGTCTCATTACTTTCTCAATATTCTGTTCACTATAAAGGAGTCACTATGTCCTACTTATGCTCAAGGGGTCAAGGGGAGGAGATTACACAGGCTGTGCATACCAGGAGGAAGAAATCACTGGAGACTGTCTCAGAGGTTGCCTATCACAGGCACAGAACGTGATGGAAAAGTCCCTTTTGATGTTGGACCTTATCATAGCCTTCTGTCACTTAGGCAGGCATTAACCAGGCCCAATTCTCAACAAGGTCCAGAATGAGGCTTACCATAATGCCGGAGCCAAGTCTTTTTGTGACTGTACAGTTTGAGCAGAGATCTCCTTCAGCAGGGCACTTTCTCATCACTGATGTAGTAGAGATGGAGGTAAGGTGCTGTGCAAGTTCAGGGGTATTCGTATCATTTCCAGCAGAGAGATCAGGCAAGACTTCCTATGGGAGACTACATTTATAATGAAATTTGAAAGGAAGAGAGGATAGTGTGGAGAGCAGAGCTGGGATGGGAGGAAAGGACATTCCAAGAGGAGGATCATGTGGACAGAGCCCCAGAGGTGGGGAAGAGCAGGCTGTGTCTTGAGGAAGCCATGCTGTAGGTCAATGCTGAAGGTCAGTGAGATATTATTAAAGGGACTTGGAATGCAGCTTCCCTCCACATCTCCTCCATTGTTCCTTCATGCTCTCTCCAAGTCACACCAGATACTTACTCTCTGTGGAAGCACAACCTCATAATTCACACAGTTTAATGTCTCCATGTTTGTTTCAGGGAAATGACTTTAGCTCACTCAAATCTCCTACGTCAAAGAGGAATTACCAACGTTTGTACAACAAGTTCTTTAATATATTCACTGCCCAATATATTATATGACTATTAAAGTCTGAAAGCTTGGCTTCTCCAAGTCTGGTTTTCCTTAATGATTCTAGGGCTAATTGTATGTGAAGGCAGCCAAGTTCATGGATAATTTCAGAAAGGACCCACAGCCCACTTGGTTAAAAACAAAATGTCTAAATTTCCATCACTCTAATAAATCTGTTGTGTTAAAGCGTAAGTTCTAGAAGGCTTTTGTCAAAATGCAAATGACAATCCCATATCAAAGATTCTTTCATTACTCAGCTGGGAGTTACTCACAGTAAAGTAGTTACCTGCTGGTTGATGTCAGGGGAGAGGGCAGAATACAGAGAAGGCAGGACCAGTTGAGGCATCACACTGTAAGGGATGCATAGGCATCAGGACACCTGAGGGCAGAGGGAGGAGGGCACCAACAGTGGAGGCCACAGCGAGAATCCTATGAGGTCAGAGCTGGAGGAGCCTAAGAGTTTACGATGACCATTTTTATTTTGTAGGTGAGGAATCTCTACGGAGGAGAACCGAGTTGGTGTATATGGCATGACAGGCCAGTGGGGGAGCAGGAGCTGGAACGCAGGGTTCCTGAAGATGAAACTGAGTGACCAGCTCCCATTGTGCTCAAGTCTAAGTGACCTTCCCAGATCCTTCTCCTCAGAATCAACCTCTCTCTGCCCCATGCCCTTTGCCCTCTTGCCTTTTGCCTACACCTTTACTTGGCCAATCTCAATCTACCTTGTATTAAAATGATGTGCACAGGAATTTATCTTTCCCCAAATAAATGGACATCTATCACTTGTGGTCCAGTATTCAGTCTCTCTTCTTTTAGTAAGAGTGCCCTAAGTTTCCCCTGGGAAACCATTCTGCTCATTTTATTTTGCGCTTGGGAATGATTGGCTCTATCTGCAGTCAGAAGCATGATCACTCCTCCCCTAAGCCATTGTTTCAGAGAGGGGCACACAATCCAAGCAGAGCCAGTGAGCTCTGAGGAGATATTTTCTGGGATTCATGGAAAGAAAGGCTTTCTGTCCATCACCATATTTGGTCACGTGAGGCTTGGAGCTGCTACAGCCATTTACCATCAGGAAGGAGACCAGCTTGAGGCTGAGGACGACTCATGACAGAGGCAGAGCTGAGAGATGCAAAGAAACGATGTCTGGATTTTATTATTTGAGCTTTTGGATCAAACTCAAACAGAACCCATTTCAATCCTTGGAGTATTTATCTATTTGAGCCAACAACCTAAAGTGATCCCACTCAGGTCTTCCTCTCAAAAACTAGCAAACAATGAATGAATGCTCACCTAACATCTGCAAAGCTAAATGTGCTAAAGAGCTCCTTCCAAAAATAATAGACCCTTGCAAAGGCAAATTTTATTCTTCAAACCAGATGGTAGAAACTTCCTTTTTACTCTAAAATGGTGCCTCTTTGAGCTTAAGAAAATCTTAACACAGGGCTTTTAGGAGGGATTATATAAGAAGAATTTTCATAGTGTATTTGACTACATTTTCTCAAAGAATTCTAACAATCATTTTGATAGGTTATTATAAATGAGAACATGACCACCCTGTGAGATTTAGATATGGGACTGTTGACAAGTGCTCCAGACACCAATGGCCTGGGGCCTATTCCCCAGTGTAGACAGTGGTTTAGGTACATTATTCAGACTGACTCTGGCTCTCATTATTGTTATGAATAAGTTGTTATAAAAATATAGACTCCAGACCTCCTATGTCTGACTCAGTTAAAATTTCACTTGTTAAAAAGGGAAGATAAGAATGTTCTCTTAATGAACAAATCATCACACACTTACTTAACTGTTGCATACAGAAGGCTAGGTATCCTCTTTAAAGATGGTTGACTTTAGCCTCTTGAATCATCTCTCTAAGCACCCAAAATCTACCTAATGAACACTTTCAGGAAGTAAACTCTGACTTCCTTTTACCTTCCTTGTGAAAGGCCCTTTATCTCACATTTTTGAGTGTGGTTGAACCATATCCTCTTTGATGCAATGACTTTGGCCTCTTCAGCTAAGTTCTGGATTGGCTGTGACACTAATGCTAGATTGTAGGCTCCATGAAGGGAGAAGTCATGTCTGTCTTGCTCATTTTTATGTCCCCACTCAACTCAGAATCAGACACAGAGTGTCCATTTCAAAAACATTTGTTGAAGAAATGAATTTCTGAAAATTGATTAAGGAATGTCAAGTAAGATTGAAAGTTGAGTTGGGATGATTAAGTAAGATTTCTGTAATATAATCATAGACATGAGTTGAAAAGGAATGTTAAAAATCAGAGGTGCAACGAGCTGTAGTGGAAAGAAAATAGAATAATACAAAAACCCCTAAACGCCCATCTTTGCTTGAGATTTCCTGGCTGAGGGATTTGGAAAGCCCTTTGACTACCTTAAGTATCATTTTCTTCAACAACACAGGGTGAATTCAGAGAGTTGCTGTGAGGGTCAGACAAGATGGTGTATGTAAAATCTTTTGCACAGTTTTGGACACTCTACATATCTCTGGTGCAGAAATTAGGGAAAGGAAATGGTAATTCTAATGTGAGTTGAAGGAGAGCATTTGACGTGGAAACTAGCCAAGTAGAGGGCCCTTCCTTGATCAGCCGACTCTAATTTATTGGGAGATCTTAAGGTCTTATCTGGTACATTCACCAGTTGATGTCACAGTGTATTCTATATTGATAATAAGAGTTTTAAGGGGCATTGGTGGTAGGGGGTGCTTATAAAGAGCTTCTGGAACTATCTGGGTGTGTGCGGGGGAAAGGGGCCCTGGAAAAAGAGGAAGCTTACAAATCCCATTTCTGAAGTCTTAGTTTAATCTTAAAAAAGTAATTCTCAAGCTCTGGAGACTAAATAGGGATGCTGTAAAAGATTTCAGTGACTCATAAAGGACAGAGGACATGACGGATGTTTCTGGAGTTTGATATAATTTTGAATTTCTGTGACACAGGGATAGATATGGGCTGCAGCATAGTTTAGTAGATAAGATCTAAACTTTGGAGTCTAACATACTCCTGTATTAGATTCAAATACAGCTTACATCTCTGTCAGTGCAATCCTAGGTGTCTCTGAAGATCAGTTTTTTCATCTGTAAAATGGGCAGTATATTAACTTTTGGTTATTAAACACATACCATGTGCCAGGACTTGTGTGAGGCTCTTTACATACCTATCAGATTTAATTGAAAGTATCAACCTTATGCAGTGGTAGTGAGATCAAGTAAAACCATGCACATAAAGTACGTATTCCAGGCACATAGTAACTATTCAGTAAATGGTTGTTATAATTATTATCATTATTGGTTATTATTACAGAATTTTAGATTTCAGGTTTGGGGTTATTGTAGGTTGTGGTTAAGCTTGAAACTGAACTTTTTATAATAACAATCTCTTACCTTCTTATAATCTTCCTTATGCTTGTCAGACCCCTGAGAATGTACTGGGGCTCAGTTCTCTGAGTCTTCAGTCCGGATTTGTTAATCAGAGCCCACTTCTTTCTGAAGGATGTGAGAGGCATCCTGGCCAGGAGAAGATGCAATTCCAATAATTCTGGAATGTCATGACAGGTCCAATTGCCACACAGAGACTCATCTACCAAGAAAGGAAGAGGGAGTAAAGGATTGATCTGGATTTGCTTTAGACTAGATGTTTATAAGATTCTTAGTGTCCTGAAGAGTTGAGCAGCCTTGCCTCTAGATGATGCTATGGGTTGAACTGTGTTCCCCCTCAAACTTCATGTGTTGAAGTCCTAACCCCCAGTACATCAGAATGTGACCTTATTTGGAGATAAGGTCTTCAAAGAGACTTTAATCAAATTAAAATGAGGTCATTAAGGTGGGTCCTAATTCAATATGATTGGTGTTCTTATAAAAAGGGGAGATTTGGAGACAGACACATACACAGAGAAAACACCATGTGAACATGAGGACAGCCATCTGTGAGGCAAGGAGAGAAGCCTGGGACAGATCTTTCTCTCACAACTTAGAAGGAACCAATCCTGCCAACATCTTGATTTCAGACTCTAGCCTCCAGAACTGTGAGACAATAAATTTCTGTTGTTTAAGCTACTCAATTTGTGATAGTTGTTACAGCAACCCTATCAAACGAATATAGTTAGGAACATGTTGGCTCTTTGAAGGCCATTGGTAGTATCCTGATGGGGTGAAATGGTCAGGGAAAGGTGATGCATAGGTATGACCAGCCATTCTTGAAACAGAAGTGGATCACACCTGGAATTCACTTCCACTCTTTGGGTAAACATAAGCTGGGATTCCAGAAAGTGTTTACAAGGTTCATTTCCCTTAGGCGAGGGAGAAAGCTGACTCATATTATGGTAGTAAATAATGACAGTAATGCGTGTTTTCAAGGACTAGGAATTCACCAAAATAAGTAGATTCTGTGAAACAGCCAGCCTGAATCATCGGATACTTTTTAAAGAAATAAAGACATTTAGCATCCACAATAACTGGAGCAGGGTAAGTAGCATGCTTCCTAGTAGAATTCATTAAATCACTTGTGTATATTTATTTATTTATTTATTACATCTTTATTGGAGTATAATTGCTTTACAATGGTGTGTTAGTTTCTGCTGAATAACAAAGTGAATCAGCTATACATATAAATATATCCCCATATATCCTCCCTCTTGCGTCTCCCTCCCACCCGCCATATCCCACCCCTCTAGGTGGTCACAAAGCACCGAGCTGATCTCCCTGTGCTATGCGGCTGCTTCCCACTAGCTATCTATTTTACATTTGGTAGTATATATATGTCCCTGCCAATCTCTCAATTCGTCCCAGTTTACCCTTCCCCCTCCCCGTGTCCTCAAGTCCATTCTCTACGTCTTTGTCTTTACTCCTGTCCTGCCCCTAGGTTCTTCAGAACCTTTTGGGTTTTTTTTTTAGATTCCATATATATGTGTTAGCATACGGTATTTGTTTTTCTCTTTCTGACTTACTTCACTCTGTATAACAGACTCTACGTCCATCCACCTCACTACAAATAACTCAATTTCGTTTCTTTTTATGGCTGAGTAATATTCCATTCTATATATGTGCCACATCTTCTTTATCCATTCATCTGTCGATGGACACTTAAGTTGCTTCCATGTCCTGGCTATTGTAAATAGAGTTGCAATGAACATTGTGGTACATGACTCTTTTTGAATTATGGTTTTCTCAGGGTATATGCCCAGTAGTGGGATTGCTGGGTCACATGGTAGTTCTATTTTTAGTTTTTTAAGGAACCTCCATACTGTTCTCCATAGTGGCTGTATCAATTTACATTCCCACCAACAGTGCAAGAGGGTTCCCTTTTCTCCACACCCTCTCCAGCATTTATTGTTTGTAGATTTTTTGATGATGGTCTGACTGGTGTGAGGTGATACCTCATTATAGTTTTGATTTGCATTTCTCTAATGATTAGTGATGTTGAGCATCCTTTCACGTGTTTGTTGGCAATCTGTATATCTTCTTTTTATCCTTACTTTTGTTCTGCTATTTATAATGTGTCTTTTTTCCCTCTGTATGCATTTAAGATTTCCCCTTTATTCCTGGTTTTGATTAATTTGATTATGATGTGCCTTGCTGTAGCTTTTTCATGTTTCTTTTGCTTGGAATTTCTTGTGATTCTTGAATGTGTGGTTTTATAGTTTCATCACATTTACAAAATGTTCAAAAACATTTTGTATATCAACCCTGTTTCTCCTGTCCTTCAGGGATTCCAATTACACATACATAAGCCTTCTTAAAGTTGCTCCACAGTTCACTGATGTGTTGTTCATTTATCTCTTTGAGTCACTTTTCTATTATTTTGGATAGTTTCTATTGCTAGGTCTTCAAGATCACTAATCACTTGTTTTGGAATATCTAATCTGTAGTTACTCCCATCCAGTGAAATTTTTTTAATCATCAGGCTCTATAGGATTTAGCTTGTCTTTCACATCTCTACTTGTCTTTTTTGAACATATGGAGGATTGTTATAATAATTGCTTTAATGTCCTTGGCCAATTCTGACATTTTTGGCAGTTTTGGTCAGTTTTGTCCATTGATTTTTCTTCTACTTATGGCATGTTTTCCTGATTTTTGTATGTATGGTAATTTTTGATTGGATGCCAGGCATTGTGAATTTTACCATGTGTGTTGCTAGGTATTTTCATATACTTATAAATATTCTTGAGCTTTGTTCTGGAGTACAATTAAGTTACTTGGAAATTGTTTGATTTTTTTGAGTCTTGCTTTGTAGATTTGTTGGTTGTAACTGGAGCTGAGTTCAGTATAGAGCTAATCATTTGCACTACTGAGGCAAGTCCTTTCTGTGTGTTCTACCCAGCGCATTATGAATCTTGAGGTTTTCTAGTCTGTCTGGTGAGAACAGGCACTACTCCCAGCCTTATGTGAGCATCAAGCACTATTATCTGTAATTATTTCCTTCCCTACCTCAAATTGTTTCCGCATGTGTATGTACCGATTAGTACTCAGCTAAATAATTGGACCCTCTGCAGATCTTGGGGTTCTTTCTCTTTACAATGAACTTCCTTCAACATTCTGTCCTGCAAACTTTAGTTGCCTTGCTCTCATCAAATTTTCAGCTCCATTTCCTTTAGGAAGTCCACTAAACATTTCCTGAGTACTCCCTCTCTGCACTGTGGTCTAGGAACCTTCTTAACACAGAAAGCTGGGGAAATTTTGGGTTTATTTTTTTCTTGCTTCTCAGGAACCACTGTCCTTTATTGCTTGATGCACAGTGTCTTGCAAAGTAGTATTTCATATATTTTGTCCAATTTTTATTGTTTCAGGCAGGAGGGTAAATCCAGTCCCTGTTACTCTATCGTGGGCAGAAGTGGGAGTTCTGGAAGAGACTTTTATTGGATGAATAAGACCTATGCTTTAAAGTTGTACAAATTATATTGTATCCAATTATATTGTATTCAAAGCAACTTTGAAGCTTTATCTTATACCACCTGCAATGACAAGCGGACAAGCTTTGAAGTTGGAAAGATCTAGATTTGAATCTTGGAACTGCCATTTAATAGGTATGTGATTTAGGGCAAGAAATGTAAGTTCCCTCAACCTCGGTTTAATCTTTGATAAAATGAGATGGAAAAAAATTTACCTTAAACACACAGGAGTCTATGCATTATTTTTTTTTTTATAGCAGAAATTTGGTAATAGATAGGGTGATACTAAAACAAATCAGAGTTAATCTATAGTTTGTATTTCTGTGAAACACCTAATAAGAATGAGAGAGAACTATATGTATTCTTAGGAAAAATGTTAACAACATACTGTTAAGTGAGTAAAGCAGAAAACCAAGTGGAGTGTGAACTGAATTTTAATTAAAAAATTCTGTGTGTGTGTGTATGTGTGTGTGTTTGTGTGTTTATGTGAAGAAAACACCATCTGCAGGGATATATGAACAATTTAAGTAGGAAGTAGGAATAAGAAAAATAGAGAATCTCTTTTTTTTTTTAAACTTTAAAAGGAGTTGTATTTAAAAAATAATGGATACATATTAATTTATTTTTGCAATAAAAATGAATAACAAGAGTAACAAAGTTCAAGAGAGATAATAGATGCACCTGGTGCAATTCACACCATCAACGTCCCGTAGCCAACAAGCACCAGGAGCACATATGTAGTCAAGTAAAGTTAGGCTTATTTCATAATAAGGAAACACACATCCCAGAGGGACCAGAGTGTTGGATAAGAGGAGATTGGGAAGGCCTCTTGTAGGATTTAGGCTTGTGCTGGGTGATTCTAAGAAGGATTTAGGAAGTGGAGGTGAGTTCTCTTTTGAGTGTTTTTAGGAATTCGGTGGTTGAATATTTTGGTAATTTATACGTAAGAGGTGAGAAAATTAAAGTGGGTAAAGGAGGAGTATTTACTCATTTTAGTTGGAAGAGGGGAATGTTTAGCTATTTTTTTTTTGTTGCTAAGAGTACTTGTCCCTGTTTTATTTCAGACAAACTTAGAGTGGCCTTTTTTTCTGTCTTGGCCCATCTCAGTCATGGAGTGGCCTTGTCTATTTATTGCTCATATTCTTTAACGGTTGTTTATTTTCAGTTGGGAGCATTATAGCTAATATATCAGCTATCATCTCCAGGGCCATTTTATGATTTCTCCATACCATCAATAATTTCCTCTCTCCATTTATAGTTTATTTTGCTGATGATAAGATGACTTTACCCAATCTTAGAGTTAATTATGCTGGCATATTGGCTCTAATCCTATAGATTTTACTGTGGTCCTCATATTCCAGAATAATGCACAGCTAAATAAGAAAAAGTGTAATTTGCTTTATTCACAGGACTTTTGTCTTTAGATTTTCTTCCCAGGCTAGTGGGCTGATTGCCCACCAAATGAATTCTCCTTAGACAGAGCTCATAGCTGAAGCCTATGGGATTACTACCTGTTCCCTTGAGTGTTTGTGACTATAGGCGCTGAGACAGGATCAAAGGAAACAACCTGTATTAGTTAGTTTTCTGCTGCAGGAGAGAGGAGCTTCCCAGAGGGGAAAGTTTTCATGTTGTAAATCTTAAGAGACTTCTTATTTGCTGTGTGTGTGTGTGTGTGTGTGTGTGTGTGTGTGTGTGTGTGTGTGTGTGCATGTGATGAGATTGTTTTTGTAATATCTGTCACACCCATGTTGAAATAGTCCTTGTTAGTACTCATTACTTTTAACATTTACCTAGAGTTTAAGAGTGCCAGGCACTATGATTTCTATGCATTATCTTATCTGTTCCTAACAAACAAGCAAACAAACACATTGAAAAGTCTCATGAGATATGTATTATTATGAGAAACAAGGTTTGAAAGCTCAATTAGCTTCCAGGAAGACACTTCTGGGGAGTGGCAGGGGTGGGATATAAACCACATTCCAAAAGATTCTAAATCCTGTGCACTTAAAAACTACTTTCTAGTGGAGCATGCAATTAAAGCAACATTCTACGTATGCAGATATTTAAATATATTGGGCTCCATCTAATATTACTGAATCAATATCTCCAGGACTGGGGTATAGTAATTTACACTTTAAAAAACTTCCCCTGGTCATTTGAATGCTGTTGTCCACAGATTGATATTTAGAGACAAGTGTAGGCTACATACTCACATAACTTCCAGTTAGAAAGCTGCCCATATTATTGTTTTTTATCATCATTCATCCACCCATCCATTCATTCAATATTTACAGAATACCTAATGTGTCTAAGGCTCTATACCAGATGTTAAAAGGTCATAGAAAGAAAGCATATTTCAATTGCCTTATAGATGATAGTGAAGGTCTTATATGTAAATAAATAATTTAGATAGGAAGTGATAAATAATAAATAATATTTATTGATACAAGTGAAGTGCTGTGGGTACTCAGTGGAAGAAGAAATTACTTCCAGGGGCAGAAAGTTGACAGGAAACAGTGTTGACCTGGGAAAACTTCAGGGAGAGACTGACTCTTGAATTGGTAGTAAGATTTGGGCATATGGCAATATTTTGTTTCACACGGTGAATGTACTGAATAACTGTATATGGCTTTCTGGCTTTGAAGAAGTAAGCGGCCATGTTATGAGAGGGCTTATGAAGAGGGCCTTGTGCCAAAGAACTGTGGATAGTCTCTAAGAGCTGTGAGTAGTCCCTGGCTGACGGCCAGCAAGAAGGTAGGAATCTGTCTTAAATGGCAAGGAGATGAATTCCGTCAATAAATGAGTGAGCTTGGAAGCAGATCCATCCCCAGTTGGGCCTCCAGATGAGTTCCCAGTTCTGGCTGACACCTTGATTGTAGCATCTCAGAGGATGCAGTTAAGTGATGTGCAGATTTCTGACCATAAAACTATAAGATAACAATTGTGTGTTTTTTAAGCCCTTAAATTTATGGAAATTTGTTATGCAGCAATAGACACAATTTGGAGTTACGATAATACAGATTTATTTCCCTATTGAGGAACAGTTACTTTCTTGGTCTTGTTTTTCAAAACAATGCTACAGTAAGCATCCTTACATATATGTTCTTACAGATTAAAACTTTTATTTCCATAGATCCATTTGCAAGGCTGAAATTCTGGATGGAAGATTCTTCTTTTAAAAAGATATTGCCAGATTCCTTCTGAAGTAAGGTAACACTTCAATTATCTATTAGCAAATGTGAGAGCATCCTTTCCCTTACATCATAGCAATTCATAGGCATTATCATTCTTTTTCAATTTTTGGCAGCCATATTGGTGGTTATCTCATTGTTACTTTAATTTTCAGCTCCATATTAATAGATTGAGCAACCTTTCCTATGTTGTTTGGCTCTTTGCTTTGATTTTTATTTGTTTACATCTTTATTGGAGTATAATTGCTTTACAATGTTGTGTTAGTCTCTGCTTTATAACAAAGTGAATCAGCTATACACATACATATATCCCCACATCTCCTCCCTCTTGCGTCTCCCTCCCACCCTCCCTATCCCACCCTTCTAGGTGGTCACAAAGCATCGAGCTGATCTCCCTGTGCTATGCATGTTTTGATTTCTTAAACATTGGCACTGTTAGTCTGGTTGTTTACAAGCACAGAGAACTAGAAATCAAGGATCAAACTTGAAGTACTTTTTTCCAACCCCTTTTAGGGCTTCTCTCACATCTTGGTTTCTCAGGCTGTAGATGAGGGGGTTTAACATGGGGATCATGATGCCATAAAACAAAGAAGCCATTTTTTCTTGCTCTTGAGACTCTGTGGTGCGATGGTGCAGATACATGTAAGACAGAGTCCCATAGCAAATGGTGACGGCTGTCAGGTGGGAGGCACACGTGGAGAGGGCTTTTCTCCTCTCTGCAGCAGAAGAGATCTTCAACATGGCAGCCAGGATAAACATGTAGGAAAAGATGACGACCGACACAGTGAATGTCAAGTTAAACCCCACAAAGGCTGCTAGTAGTACGACATTTAAGTAAATACTGGAGCATGAGAGGGCCAGAATTGGGGGTTCATCACAGAAAAATGGTTAATTTTATTGGATTTCCAAATGTTCAATGAGAAAGGAAAACTTGTGTTTACAGAAGCATTTAGGAAACCCATGAAGTATGAAGGAAACTATGAAGTATGAAACCCATGAAGTATGAACTGCAGACTCTCTTGGGCATAACTGTTCCATAGTGAAGTGGGTTACAGATGGCTACATAACAGTCCACTGCCACAGCAGCGAGGATGTAGCAATTACTTGTTGCAAAAGTACCACAGACTAGTAACTGCACCATACATCCTATGAATGAGATGGATTGTTCTGTCCCTACAAAGTTTTGCAACATCTTGGGAGTGATAGCAGAGGTGTAGCAGAGATCAACAAATGCCAAGTTTTGGAGAAAAAAGTACATGGGAGTGTGAAGGGAAGAATCAATCTTGATGAATAGGATCATGCCAATGTTACCCTCTAGAATGAGCACACTTGTGTTGACCAGCAAATCCCAGGAGGATGAATTCAGTCACTTCAGTGCCATTGTTTTGTTCCATGGCTAGCAAAATTAAACATATAAAGTTGCAAAGGAAGAGGAGCAGAGAAAACTAAGACCATTGTGATCCTTTAACTAATGGTATATCTAATTTCATAGTGGGGTGTCAGAGAATATTTTCCATGATATAATTGAGTTAGATTTTAAAGGCTGAACCTTGACACCTAATTTAGATATTTTCATCTATAGTTTGGAGAAGTTGCCATGGACGAGTAGCTGTGTTCTCAGTGTGCAAACTGACAGTATTTAATACATACATCAATTCGGGAAAATATAAGAACATTGTTTTATTTAATTAGGCTTTCTTTTATACTATCTATATTTTAATTAGAAATCCCAATTTGCCTAAATACTAATCATTATATTTGAAATTTTGACATATGCATGGGGTTCTACATGATCTTGTTCCCACCTAGCTCCATATTTTCATTTTATTCCTTTTCATTCCATAGAAGCTCTTCTCTGCCATGATGGTCACGTGGAATTGTAGAGTCCTTCACAGAACTGTTTATCAAAGTATTTATGGTAAAGGATAATTTTCTTTATAAAATGTCCAATCTGTTGTGGTCCCATGTTTGCAAAAAACATAAAAAGTTCTCAGCATTGTCAAAACTTTGTGGTGGTTTAAATGCTCAATCTCACTTTCTGTAGTTATCTCATCATAGAGTGGAAACAGAGAGTCCAAGGACTGGTGCTGGTTCATGGCCCACACATTGAGTAGCACTGCTCTATGGTGTCCATCCATCCTAATTTACCTATGTGCTTTCCTAGTGATGGATAGCAGATGGCCTACAACTTGTCTCCACTACAAACAACTCAGTGTGTAATTTTTCTAGGGTGTATTCCTAGGGACAAAATTTTTGTGTCTGAGGGTATGCACATATTTCATTTGACCAAGTTTTTCCAGATCATTTTATATAACAGATGCGCCAGTGTACACGCCTACTAATTTTGCATGGGGGTCCCCACATCCTCACTTCCTAGTGAGCATTGATATTTTCCTAATATTTTTTGGTCAGGAAAATAGGTGTAAAATGATGTCTCATTTTTGGTTTTTTCCCTTTAGTTATAAGTAGATTTGATCATTATGTAAACGTTCTTAGAATTCTGGGATTTTATTATTTTGTAAATTGCCTGTTAAAATTTTTTGTAAATGTTTCTAGTGAACTGATTTTACATTTTCTTTGTTTATCCAAGATTTAAATCTCTTGTCAGTTGACTTGACAAATATTTTCTCACATTCTATCATCTATTATTTTGTCTATGATATCTTTCACAGAACAGAAATCCTTAAATTTAAAATAACAATCTAGGGAGGAGCTTCAAGATGGCAGAGGAATAAGACGTGGAGATCACCTTCCTTCCCACAAATACATCAGAAATACATCTACATGTGGAACAACTCCTATAGAACACCTACTGAATGCTGGCAGAGGACCTCAGACTTCCCAAAAGGCAAGAAACTCCCCACGTGCCTGGGTAGGGCAAAAGAAAAAACAGACAGAAGAATAGGGATAGGACCTGCAACTCTGTGAAGGAACTGTGAAGGAGGAAAAGTTTCCACACACTAGGAAGCCCCTTCACTGGTGGAGACGGGGGGTGGGAGGGTGGGGGAAGCTTCGGAGCCACAGAGGAGAGCGCAGCAACAGGGGTGCAGAGGGCAAAGCAGAGAGATTCCTGCACAGAGGATCGGTGCCGACCAGCGCTCACCAACCTGAGAGGCTTGTCTGCTCACACTCTGGGGAGGGTGGGGGCTGGGAGCTGAGGCTCAGGCTTTGGAGGTCAGATCCCAGGGAGAGGACTGGGGTTGGCTGTGTGAACACAGCCTGAAGGGGGCCAGTGCACAACAGCTAGCTGGGAAGGAGTCTGGGAAAAAGTCTGGACTGGCCGAAGAGGCAAGAGACCATTGTTTTGGGGTGTGCGAGGAGAGCGTATTCAGAGAACCACCTAAACGAGCTCCAGAGATGGGCGCGAGCTGTGGATATCAGCATGGGCCCCAGAGATGGGCATGAAATGCTAAGGTTGCTACTGCAGCCACCAAGAAGCCTGTGTGCGAGCACAGGTCACTCTCCACACCTCCCCTCCCCGGAGCCTGTGCAGCCCGCCACTGCCAGGGTCCCGTGATCCAGGGACAACTTCCGTGGGAGAACACATGGCGCACCTCAGGCTGTTGCAATGTCACGCTGGCCTCTGCTGCCACAGGCTCGCCCCACATTCCATACTCCTCCCTCTCCCCTGGCCTGAGTGAGCCAGAGCCCCCTAATCAGCCACTGCTTTAACCCCGTTCTGTCTGGTTGGGAACAGATGCCCTCAGGCGACCTACATGTAGAGGTGGGGCCAAATCCAAAGCTGAACCCCAGGAGCTGTGCGAACAAAGAAGAGAAAGGGAAACCTCTCCCAGCAGCCTCAGGAGCAGTGGATTAAATCCCCACAGTCAACTTGATGTACCTGCATCTGTGGAATACCTGAATAGACAATGTATCATCCCAAAATTGAGGTGGTGGACTTTGGGAGCAACTGTAGACTTAGGGTTTGCTGTATGCCACTAACTTGTTTCTGATTTTTATGTTTATGTTAGTATAGTTTTTAGTGCTTGATATCATTTGTGGATTTGTTTATTGGTTTGGTTGTTCTCGTCTTTTTTTTATCACTTAAAAATTTTTTTTTATTTTATTAACTTTTAAATTTTAATTATTTTATTTATTTTATTTTTCTTTCTTTTTTTCTCCCTCTTCAGAGCTGTGTGGCTGACAGGGTCTTGGTGCTCCTGCCTGGTGTCAGGCTTGAGCCTCTGAGGTGGAAAAGCTGAGTTCAGGACATTGGTCCACCAGAGACCTCCTGGCCCCACATAATATCAATTGGCGAGAGCTCTCCCAGAGATCTCTGTCTCAACGTTAAGACCCAGCTCCACTCAAAGGCCAGCAAGTTCCAGTGCTGGACACTCCATGCCAAACAAATAGCAAGACAGGGACACAAACCCACCCATTAGCAGAGAGGCTGCCTAAAATCATACTAAGTTCACAGACACCCCAAAACACACCACTGGACATGGCCCTGCCCACCAGAAAGACAAGATCCAGCCCTACCCGCCGGAACACAGGCACAAGTCCCCTCCACCAGGAAGCTTACACAACCCACTGAACCAACCTTATCCACTGGAGGCAGACACCAAAAACAACGGGAACTATGAACCTGTAGCCTGTGAAAAGGAGACTCCACATACAGTAAGTTAAACAAAATGAGAAGACAGAGAAATATGCAGCAGATGAAGGAGCAAGGTAAAAACCCACCAGACCAAACAAATGAAGAGGAAATAGGCAGTCTACCTGAAAAAGAATTCAGAGTAATGATAGTAAAGATGATCCAAAATCTTGGAAATAGGATGGAGAAAATAAAAGAAATGTTTAACAGGGACCTAGAAGAACTAAAGAGTGAGCAAACAAACAATGATGAACAATACAATAAATGAAATTAAAAATTCTCTACAAGGAATCAAAAGCATAATAAATGAGGCAGAAGAACGGATAAGTGACCTGGAAGGTAAAATAGTGGAAGTAACTACCACAGAGCAGAATAAAGAAAAAGGAATGAAAAGAATTGAGGACAGTCTCAGAGACCTCTGGGACAACATTAAAGTACCAACATTCAAATTATAGGGGTCCCAGAAGAAGAAGAGAAAAAGAAAGGGTCTGAGAAAATATTTGAAGAGATTATAGTTGAAAACTTCCCTAACATGGGAAAGGAAATAGTCAATCAAGTCCAGGAAGCGGAGAGAGTCCCACACAGGATAAATCCAAGGAGAAGCTCGCCAAGACACATATTAATCAAACTATCAAAATTTAAATATAGCTGTGTAGTGGGTTTGTGGCAGCTGGCTGAGACAAAAGGCTTGGTCCAATGAGCCAGAGAGAGAAAAAGAAAACTCGAGCTTCAACCCAGGCAGTGAGATGGCTGTTCTGAAATCAGAGATCCTCCAGAAGATGCAGCTGGTGGAGGACAGGAACCTGCTGGTGGAAAATAAAAAATATTTCAAGCGTAGTGAATTTGCAAAAAAAGAAGAGGAAGCATATTTTGAAAGATGTGGCTACAAGATACAGTCAAAAGAGGAGGACCAGAAACCATTAACTTCATTGAATTCAGTATTAGAATTTGAACTGGCAGAAGAAAAATTACCCATGACTCTTTCTAGGCAAGAGGTTATCAGGAGATTAAGAGGAAGAGGAGAACCAATCAGACTCTTTGGAGAAACTGATTATGATGCTCTTCAGCGTTCAAGAAAAATAGAGATCCTCTCACCGGAAGTTAACAAGGGATTGAGGAATGATCTGAAAGCAGCTTTGGATAAAATTGATCAGCAGTACCTCAATGAACTTGTGGGTGGCCAAGAACCTGGAGAGTAAGATGCCCAGAATGATTTGAAAGTTCATGAAGAAAACACCACAACTGAAGAGTTAGAGGCACTGGGATAGTCTTTAGGAAAAGGTGATGATCATAAAGACATGGACATCATTACCAAATTCCTTAAGTTTCTTCTTGGTGTTTGTGCTAAGGAGCTGAATGCCAGAGAGGATTATGTGAAGTGCAGCATGTAGGGTAAACTGAACAGCGCTACTCAGAAACAGACTGAGTCCTATCTCAGACCCCTTTTCAGAAAGCTACGGAAAAGGAATCTTCCTGCCAATATTAAAGAATCTATAACAGATATCATTAAATTCATGTTGCAGAGGGAATATGTGAAGGCTAATGATGCTTATCTTCAGATGGTCATTGGAAATGCTCCTTGGCCCATTGGTGTCACTGTGGTTGGCATCCTTGCCAGAACTGGTAGGGAAAAGATTTTTTTCCAAGAATGTTGCACATGTTTTAAATGATGAGACACAGTGGAAATATATTCAGGGACTGAAGAGGTTAATGACCATTTGCCAGAAGCACTTTCCTACAGATCCATCAAAATGTGTGGAGTACAATGCACTATGAGATCTGTAAATATCAACAAGAAACTTAAGGAAGACTGGCATGGACTTCCAGAATTACCAACAGGCATGAGGAAAGAAGAAAAAGGGAGTTTCTGGTCTCTGAGTTCTGCCTAATGCAACTGTTGGTTTTCAGAACTGTGTTGGCTCTCATGTCACATCTGACTGCCAAGTGATTTTTGTGTCTTGCTTTTATTTTAAATACTAGAAAAATTAAGTTCTAAAGACTTTTCCCCATAATTTAAATGTGTAGACAACAGTCACAGGGCAGGGTTTAAAATAAGTTTTCCCCTCTAGATATGAAAGTTGCAGTTAGAGGATTAAAAAGGAACATTTGAGGATGGACTTAATTATTTCTGAAAAATATGGTAATTTTCACATTGCCTCTTATGAAGTGTTTATAGAAAAATATTTTTACATTTTTCACCAAAAACATGGAACCATTTAATGAAACTTGATAGTACTTAAATGTTGCTGAACTTTTGCCGTCTTGTAATAGATCTGAATGTAAATGCTAAAAAAAATTAAATACTAAGGAAAAATATTAAAAGCAGCAAGGGAAAAGCAACAAATAACATACAAGGGAATCACCATAAGGTTAAGAGCTGAACTTTCAGCAGAAACTCTACAAGCCAGGAGGGAGTGGCAGGACAAATTTAAAGTGATCAAAGGGAAAAACCTACAACCAAGATTACTCTACCCAGTAAGGATATCATTCAGATTTGACGGAGTAATTAAAACCTTTACAGACAAGCAAAAGCTAAGAGAATTCAGCACCACCAAACCAGCTTTACAACAAATGCTAAAGGAACTTCTCTAGTCAGGAAACACAAGAGAAGGAAAAGACCTACAATAACAAACCCAAAACAATTAAGAAAATGGTCATAGGAACATACATATTGATAATTACCTTAAATGTAAATGGATTAAATGCTCCAACCAAAAGACATAGACTGGCTGAACGGATACAAAAACAAGACCCATATATATGTTGTCTACAAGAGATCCACTTCAGACCTGGGGACACAGACGGACTGAAAGTGATGGGATGGAAAAAGATATTCCATGCAAAAGGAAATCAAAAGAAAGCTGGAGGAGTGGTAATCATTGGAAAGAATGAGCAGCATAATTGTGTGTTCTCAGATTGTAACTAGCAGCAAGAAAAGAATGAGGATTCAGAGTTCAGTGAGGAGGCTATTGCATGGATATAGGTGAAAAATAATATACACTTGTGTCTTGGCAAGTAGGGTAGAGCTAAGGAAGAAGAGCAGCCAAGAGAACACTGTGTAGGAAACTTGCATAAGCCTCTTAGATAGCCTCATCCACCAGAGGGCAGACAGCAGAAGCAAGAAGAACTACAATCCTGCAGCCTGTGGAACAAAAACCACATTCACAGAAGGATAGACAAGATGAAAATGCAGAGGGCTATTTACCAGATGAAGGAACAGGATAAAACCCCAGAAAAACAACTAAATGAAGTGGAGATAGGCAACCTTCCAGAAAAAGAATTCAGAATAATGATAGTGAAGATGATCTAGGACCTCGGGAAAACAATAGAGGCAAAGATCGAGAAGATGCAAGAAATGTTGAACAAAGACCTAGAAGAATTAAAGAACAAAGAAACAGAGATGAACAATACAATAACTGAAATGAAAACTACACTAGAAGGAATCAATAGCAGAATAACTGAGGCAGAAGAATGGATAAGTGACCTGGAAAACAGAATGGTGGAATTCACTGCTGCAGAACAGACTAAAGAAAAAAGAATGAAAAGAAATGAAGACAGCCTAAGAGACCTCTGGGACAACATTAAATGCAACAACATTCGCATTATAAGGGTCCCAGAAGGAGAAGGGAGACAGAAAGGATCAGAGAAAATATTTGAAGAGATTATAGTCGAAAATTTCCCTAACATGGGAAAGGAAATAGCCACCCAAGTCCAGGAAGTGCAGAGAGTCCCATACAGGATAAACCCAAGGAGAAACATGCCGAGACACACAGTAATCAAATTGGCAAAAATTAAAGACAAAGAAAAATTATTGAAAGCAGCAAGGGAAAAAATGACAAATAACATACAAGGGAACTCCCATAAGGTTAACAGCTGATTTCTCAGCAGAAACTCTACAAGCCAGAAGGGAGTGGCATGATATACTTAAAGTGATGAAAGGGAAGAACCTACAACCAAGATTACTCTACCCGGCAAGGATCTCATTTAGATTTGATGGAGAAATCAAAAGCTTTACAGACAAGCAAAAGCTAAGAGAATTCAGCACCACCAAACCAGCTCTACAACAAATGCTAAAGGAACTTCTCTAAGTGGGAAACACAAGAGAAGAAAAGGACCTACAATAACAAACCCAAAATAATTAAGAAAATGGTCATAGGAACATACATATCAATAATTACCTTAAACGTGAATGGATTAAATGCTCCCACCAAAAGACACAGGCTTGCTGAATGGATACAAAACCAAGATCCATATATATGCTGTCTACAAGAGACCCACTTCAGACCTGGGGATGCATACAGACTGAAAGTGAGGGGATGGAAAAAGATATTCCATGCAAATGGAAATCAAAAGAAAGCTGGAGTAGCTATACTCATATCAGATGAAATAGACTTTAAAATAAAGAATGTTACAAGAGACAAGGAAGCACACTACATAATGATCAAGGGATCAATCCAAGAAGAAGATATAACAATTATAAATATATATGCACCCAACATAGGAGCACCTCAATACGTAAGCAACTGCTAACAGTTATAAAAGAGGAAATCGATAGTAACCTACAATAGTGGGGGACTTTAACACCTCACTTACACCAATGGACAGATTATCCAAAATGAAAATAAATAAGGAGACAGAAGCTTCAAATGACAAAATAGACCTGATAGATTTAATTGATATTTATAGGACATTCCACCAAAAACAGCAGATTAAACTTTCTTCTCAAGTGTGCATGGAACATTCTCCAGGATAGATCACATCTTGGGTCACAAATCAAGCCTCAGTAAATTTAAGAAAACTGAAATCATAACACGCATCTTTTCTGACCACAAAGCTATGAGATTAGAAATGAATTACAGGGAAAAAAAGTAAGAAAAAACAAACACATGGAGGCTAAACAATACGTTACTAAATAACAGAGAGATCACTGAAGAAATCAAAGAGGAAATCAAAAAATACCTAGAGACAAATGACAGTGAAAACACGACGACCAAAACCTATGGGATTCAGCAAAAGCAGTTCTAAGAGGGAAGTTTATAGCTATACAAGCCTACCTCAAGAAACAAGAAAAATCTCAAATAAACAATCTAACCTTACACCTAAAGGAACTAGAGAAAGAAGAACAAACAAAACCCAAAGTTAGCAGAAGGAAAGAAATCATAAAGATCAGAGCAGAAATAAATGAAATAGAAACAAAGAAAACAATAGCAAAGATCAATAAAAGTAAAACCTGGCTCTTTGAGGAGATAAACAAAATTGATAAACCATTAGCCAGACACATCAAGCAAAAGAGGGAGAGGACTCAAATCAATAAAATTAGAAATGAAAAAGGAGAAGTTACAACAGACACAGCAGAAATACAAAGCATCCTAAGAGACTACTACAAGCAACTCTATGCCAATAAAATGGACAACCTGGAAGAGGTGGACAAATTCTTAGAAAGGTATAACCTTCCAAGACTGAACCAGGAAGAAACAGAAAATATGAACAGACCAATCACAAGTAATGAAAGTGAAACTGTGATTAGAAATCTTCCAACAAACAAACGTCCAGGACCAGATGGCTTCACAGGTGAATGCTATCAAACATTTAGAGAAGAGCTAACACCCATCCTTCCGAAACTCTTCCAAAAAATTGTGGAGGAAGGAACACTCCCAAACTCATTCTATGAGGCCACCATCACCCTGATACCAAAACCAGACCAAAATACTACAAAAAAAGAAAATTACAGACCAATATCACTGATGAATATACATGCAAAAATCCTCAAAAAATACTAGCAAACAGAATCCAACAACACATTAAAAGGATCATACACCACGATCAAGTGGGATTTATCCCAGGGATGCAAGAATTCTTCAATATATGCAAACCAATCAATCTGATACACCATATTAACAAATTGAAGAATAAAAACCATATGATCATCTCAGTAGATGCAGAAAAAGCTTCTGACAAAATTCAACACCGATTTATGATAAAAACTCTCCAGAAAGTGGGCATAGAGGGAACCTACCTCAACATAATAAAGGCTATATAGGACAAACCCACAGCAAACGTCATTCTCAATGGTAAAAAAGTGAAAGCATTTCCTCTAAGATCAGGAACAAGACAAGGTTGTCCACTCTCGCCACTATTATTCAACATAGTTTTGGAAGTCCTAGCCACAGCAATCAGAGAAGAAAAAGAAATAAAAGGAATCCAAATGGGAAAAGAAGAAGTAAAACTGTCACTGTTTGCAGATGACATGATACTATACATAGAGAATCCTAAAGATGCTACCAGAAAACTACTAGAGCTAATCAATGAACTTGGTAAAGCTGCAGGATACAAAATTAATACACAGAAATCTCTTGCATTCCTATACACTAATGATCAAAAATCTGAAAGAGAAATTAAGGAAACACTCCCATTTACCATTGCAACAAAAAGAATAAAATACCTAGGAATAAACCTACCTAGGGAGACAAAAGACCTGTATGCAGAAAACTAAAAGACACTGATGAAAGAAAATAAAGATGATACCAACAGATGGAGAGATATACCATGTTCTTGGATTGGAAGAATTAATATTGTGAGAATGACTATACTACACAAAGCAATCTAAAGATTCAGTGCAATCCCTATCAAATTACCAATGGCATTTTTTACAGAACTAGAACAAAAAATCTTAAAATTTGTATGGAGACACAAAAGACCCTGAATAGCCAAAGCAGTCTTGAGGGAAAAAAATGGAGCTGGAGGAATCAGACTCCCTGACTTCAGACTATACTATAAAGCTACAGTAATCAAGACAATATGGTACTGGCACAAAAACAGAAACATAGGTCAATGGAACAGGATAGAAAGCCCAGAGATAAACCCACGCACCTATGGTCAACTAATCTATGACAAAGGAGGCAAGGATATACAATGGAGAAAAGACAGTCTCTTCAATAAGTGGTGCTGGGAAAACTGGACAGCTACATGTAAAAAAATGAAATTAGAACACTCCCTAACACCATACACAAAAATAAACTCAAAATGGATAGGGACCTAAATGTAAGACTGGACACTATAAAACTCTTAGAGGAAAACATAGGAAGAACACTCTTTGACATAAATCACAGCAAGATCTTTTTTGATCCACCTCCTAGAATAATGGAAATAAAAACAAAAATAAACAAATGGGACCTAATGAAACTTCAAAGCTTTTGCACAGCAAAGTAAACCATAAACAAGATGAAAAGACAACCCTGAGAATGGGAGAAAATATTTACAAACAAATCAACGGACAAAGAATTAATCTCCAAAATATATAAACAGCTCCTGCAGCTCAATATTACAAAAACAAACAACCCAATCCAAAAATGGGCAGAAGACCTAAATAGACATTTCTCCAAAGAAGACATACAGATGGCCAAGAAGCACATGAAAAGCTGCTCAACATCACTAAATTTTAGAGAAATGCAAATCAAAACTATAATGAGGTATCACCTAACACTTAGAATGTGCATCATCAGAAAATCTACAAACAACAAATGCTGGAGAGGGTGTGGAGGAAAGGCAACCCTCTTGCACTGTTGGTGGGAATGTAAATTGATACAGTCACTATGGAGAACAGTATGGAGGTTCCTTAAAAAACTAAAAATAGAACTACCATACGATCCAGCAATCCCACTACTGGGCATATGCCCTGAGAAAACCATAATTCAAAAAGAGTCATGTACAACAATGTTCATTGCAACTCTATTTACAATAGCCAGGACATGGAAGCAACCTAAGTGTCCATCAACAGATGAATGGATAAAGAAGATGTGGCACATATATACAATGGAATATTACTTAGCCATAAAGAGAAACGAAATTGAGTTATTTGTAGTGAGGTGGATGGATGTAGTCTGTCATACAGAGTGAAGTCAGAAAGCGAAAAACAAATACCGTATGCTATTTTTAGCATATGGCATGTTTGCATATACATATATATGGAATCTAAAGAAAATAAAAAATGGTTCTGAAGAACCCAGGGGCAGGACAGGAATAAAGACGCAGACATAGAGAATGGACTTGAGGACACGGGGAGGGGTAAGGGTAAGCTGGGACGAAGTGAGAGAGTGGCATGGACATATATACACTACCAAATGTAAAATCGATAGCTAGTGGGAAGCAGCCGCATAGCACAGGGAGATCAGCTCGGTGCTTTGTGACCACCTAAAGGGGTGGGATAGGCAGGGTGGGAGGGAGATGCAAGAGGGAGGAGATATGGGGGTATATGTATACATATAGCTGATTCACTTTGTTATAAAGCAGAAACTAACACAACATTGTAAAGCAATTATACTCCAATAAAGATGTTAAAAAAAAAAACCCCAAAAATGTTGCAGACGTTAGATGGTGGCTATATGAATGGTTGTTACATTATTTTAAATGTATTTTTATGCACCTTAAATATTGTGCAATGACAGAAGTTCCTCACAAAAAAACCCACATCCCCATACATCACTAGAGGGCTCCTTACTCTGGTGTCTGTAATGCCAGGCAGAGCTGTAGCTCCACGGATGCGATAGTCAGTTTGGGATAAGAAGGTGCCTTTAGTGGTGGGGAGTATAGCAAAGCAAACCTGTGGTTGATGTGGAGAGTCTGCATCTTTCAAACAGCTTGAGAAATGAACAGAGTGGGATAACTCCGTCGTGAAAGAAGAAGAAACAATTCTCTTCTTTCAACATTTAGTGAGGGCTAAAGGCTAATAAGTATGTGTGATTTGCCTCCTCAGGTAAATTTGCTGTAAAATAGATGAAATGCAACCCTTTCAAGGAGGCTTCCACCCAGTGGGTGATAGCACTTGTCAGAAGAAGCTAGCATAGGTCATGAGTCCACTTAAACTAGTATCTTGATGAGATAATGAGATTTGCTATGTTAACTTAATCATTTTGAATTCAAATAAAATGTATGACATGACAGTTTTCAAGAGCTATGTAAAAACCAGTACAAAGAACACCACACAAACACACACACACAAATACACACACACAAGAACCTGAGTATCCTGAACATGCTTAACCTACACTGAAACCTGGTGCTTTTGAAGCTTCATTTGTATTAAGCACTGTGCAGTAGAAAGCACCTGGGTTTGAAATATGGTCCCACCACCTCATAGAGACAAATGATATAACTCCCCCATCCTCAGTTCTACCTTATATAAAACAGGGATCACAGAATTACTTAGAAGGTAATAATGCTCATTGTGACACTGTACAATAGCAAAAGTTTGGAAATAGAGTTAAATAAATCAGAATAGATTCATATTATGAATCAATACATAGTCCAAAAAGCATGTGATAAATATATACTCTTATGAAAAGGTGATCATATAATATTGTCAAATGAACAAAGAAAGTTGCAGAATAATATGTAGAGCTGGACCCTCTTAAAATAAAACTTGTTTTTTGTTTTTTTTTTTTTACTCCCTCTCTCTCTTTTTCTCATTTTTAGAATTTATCCATGAAAAAGCTCTGGAACGATTCACACCAAACTTTTAATGACTATCCCTGGGCATGTGAGTAGGGAGAGGAAGTCTTTAAACTTTTAAACTTCATCACCTTTTCATTTTAAAATAGCTTTAATTGTTTTAAGAAGGAAGGGGAAGGGAAAGAAGTCAAGTCTGCTTTGTAATGCTGTGACTTAAAGTGATGTGATTTATATAAACTACCCAGCACAGGGCCAGACATTGAACGGGCACTCAAAACTGATCATAACACATGCAGATAACACACTAAAGCCATAAACTACTCACTACTCATTCATTCATTCATTCGTTTAATCTTTCAATCATTTGTTCATTCATATCCTTCTCAGGCAACATTCAGCCCAGTTCACTTCCCTCACTCCATTTCCACTGTGTCACCAGGGATGAAGCCTTCGTTCCTGGGTCTTGGGGTGAAACTTCTAGAACTTTGGCTCTGACTCCTTTGCTCCACCATTTCCAGCACACACTGGGATGACACATGGCTGATTTTGAAAAATGGGCTGTGCTTTGTTTTACTTACATGAGAGTTGCATCCAGATTCTCTTTCTGCAACTGGTACAGGCAACTTGTCTACCAAGGTCTCTGTGTGCTTCCTTCTAACTGGGGAGTTTAAAGCTGGAGCCTAAGGGATCAATACTTTCTCCCTTGAGAACCTGAGCTTCCAGGGGCTGTAATGGAATCGGAATAAACAATGTTGAGTAGTTATTTTCAGCTGGAGAACACTTAAGCTTTCTCTAGAGAAGATATATTTAATCATGTTATGTCATTAGGGACTTCTTTGTCTGTGTGTTGTCTTGTCATAGAACAGCTCCATTAAAATTTTTTCTTGTGAATCAGGTTGAGCAAGTTTTACTACGTCTAAGAATTTGTGTTCAGTTCTAGAAAATTGACCTGGTCACCATAATCAGCTAAAAATAGGGCTATCTGGAAAAAAGAAATCCAAAGCTAATCTCAGTTTAAGTCCCTATGTCCCTAATCAGACAAATAGAGTTACTATTATGTGAATAATTTTTTTACATTACCACTTTGACCATTTTTTAATTTGAAGAAAAAAATTGACTCGATCCCTTCTTTCTTTTTTTCTAATAATGTTTATATTTTAAAAGTCAGTCCTGGATAAAGACACCCTTTCTTCCAGTTACAGTTTACACCATCAGAATACTTCAGATAACAGTTTGGAATAAGAGATTTTGAGTAGCGTTTGGCTATGATGCTGCTAGGGCTAAACCTTTAATCTATGAAAGGAGAAAGCGAGATTCAATGAGTCTGTAGCTTCTTGTCTGAAGGAAAGTTATTGCCAAAGGGTGGTGAGCTGACGTTCAACATTCCTTATTGGAATGACCAGTGTCTCAGTTAGCAGTGTGTTCCACTGCAAGTAGAAGAAAATCCAACTTACTTTTGGCTGTTACTTTGGCAAAGACAGAGACTTATATTTCCTTCCTAGCATTAGTTTGGAAGTCAAAACTCACATTTTGTGATTTGCGTAATCTTTCCCATATGCTGGTTGCTTCACAGTCTAACATGTCTATTATAGTGCTAGACGTCACATTCCCTTTCAAAGCAGGAAAAGGATCCTGGAGGGTAGAGTGATAACCACATACACACCCTTGATCAGGAAAACAAAAGCTTTCCCCAAATCCAGCAGACGTCTACTTAGATCTCACTGGCTAGAACTGTGTTACCTGGAGTAGCAGAAACCTCTGTGCCCTACACCACATCTCAGCTACTCGATTTCAGTGCATCTGCAGTGGAATGCAGGTTTCCTACAGTATCTCTCTGCATCTCTGTCTCAGGAATATCCCAGAAGCCATGCAAGATATTGTGTGGCCGTCAAGCAATGGGGGAGGGGAAGTGAATAATTGTCTTAAGCTCTTGTTCTTTACAAGGACAGCTGTGTAGGACATTCTACATAGTTTATCAAAGTTCCCTGTGGGATTGAGTTTCCGTTTCCTGGGTGTCAGTCAGTTATTCATCCTTTCCTTGCTTTTGTCCTTCTATCTCATTATTCCTGCTCCCTCCCTGTGCTGCTTAGGATAATTCTCTTCCAAAAGCTTAGTCAACTGCATAGTGTGAGGGAACAGTTCCCATAGGACTGATGTCAGTTAGACACTAGTCAAAAACTCAAGGGTCCTCGGAGCCACTCTCAATTGCACCTCTCATTAGGGGTCTCCACAATCATCCTCAGGTTTGATAATTCACTAAAATCACTCTATGTTATGGCTTGAATGTTTCTGTCCCTCTACAATTCATCTGTTGAAATCCTAACCCATTGTGTGACAGTATTAGGAGGTGGGGCCTTTGGGAAATAATTAAATCATGAGGGAGCAGACCAAATGAATGGGACTATTGCCCTTAAAAGAGACCCCAGACTGTTCGCCAGTTGTTTATCCATCCTGTGAAGACACAATGACAGGGCAGCAGTCTGCAGTGGAGAAGAACACTCTTACCAGACCCCAACTTTGCTGGCACCCTGATTTCAGACTTCTAACTTCCAGAACTGTGAGAATTAAATTTCTGTTGTTTAGAAGCCACTCAGTCTATGAAATTTTCTTAGAGCCTTTCCTGACTTACACATCAGGAAGGCACTATATGTACAGTTACAGTATTAGTATAGCAAAAGGATACAAATTATAACCAGTCAAAGGAAGATGCATAGAGGGCAATGTCTATGAGGAATCCAAACCTGAAGCTTCCATCATCCTCAGGTATGCATTACCCCCCCACATGTCAACATGTGGCAATATGCGTGGAGCCTGGCCAACCCGGAACCTCACCTGAGCCTTGGGTGTGAACAGTTCTTTTTTGGGCTCTATGTCATTGCTCATGTGGCTGGTCTTTAGTTCTCAATCCCTCCTAGAGGTTCAGTGTTATACCTTTGGCTCCCAGTTCCTCTGGAGGTTAGAACTGATAGGGCATATCCCAAAGCCCCCATCACATATCACATTGTTAGACTGTCTAGTGGCCAAAGCCTCCAGGCAAACAAAGATCCTCCTTTTAGGGTAGGTATTTCAGGGGCTTAGAGATCAACTCCAAGTAGGTGAAGGCAAAGGCCAGACCTTTCTTTAGGTAAGGTTACTTCTTCACTGCACACCGCCCCCCCCCCCCCATATATTACCTTTACCCAAGGCCATATCTCAGGAACCCAAACTAAGACACATAACACTGTAGCTACAGTGGAAGCTGAAAAGTAATATAGCTATTTATCAGGCTGCATCACCTTCCATATAATATTGGGTTCTTTTTAGGAAGGAATAAGAGGAGAATGGACAGTGGATAAAAAAACAAGTATATTTTGCCATATATAAATAGGGGGTGGTGAATAGATTCTTTGTCTTAAGCTTCTGTAGAGATTCTCTTCTCCATGTCATTCTTGTTCAAAACTTTTGTGTGATACCATATTTTCTTCCATCTTGGTCTAGACAAATATTTTCTATTAAGTTAGTCATTTTTGCTAATCTTTGACTTCCAATTTTGGTTGAAGAATTGAGCCTCCATCATAATGTCTTAGAGACAGTCATTGGATCCCCAAAGCCCTTATAATATGGGATACTACAAGAACAGTTAGCTGTACTGTGCTGTAGCTAGCATTCTTTCTCACTGCACTGACCACAGTTAGGTTTTTTGGTGCAATCTCTACTCATTCTTTTAGTAAGAATTTCATGAGCACCTAATAAATTCCTGAATTATTAGATACTGGGGTTACAATAATGAGCAAACTACACATTATCATTGTGTTTACAGAGATTAAATTTGCATGTTTCTCATATATACACCTATGGCAGTATGAATCATATCCTGACCAGGGTGTCAGCTAAAAAAATATATATTTTAAAAATTTTATTGAAGTATAGTTGATTTACAACGTTGTGTTAATTTCTGATGTAGAGCAAAGTGATTCAGTTATACATATATATTTTTTTCATATTCTTTTCCATTATGATTTATCACAGGATATTGAATATAGTTCCCTGTGCTGTACAGTAGGACCTTGTTGTTTATCCATCCTACATATAACAGTTTGCATCTTCTAACCCCAAATTTCCAATCTATCCCTCCCCCACCACACCTCCCACTTGGCAACCACAAGTCTGTTCTCTATGTGTATGAGTCTGTTTCTGTTTCATGGATAAGTTCATTTGTGTCATATTTTAGATTCCACATACAAGCAATAACATATGGTATAAAAAAATATTTACTACAGGCAAAAGCATGCTGGGTATGTTATAAAATGGTCACAAATTCTTTCCTTCAATGCAGCCTCAGCATTTCAAGGTGATATTGCAGAGCCTTCCATTAAGTGGTAGAGTCAATTACCCCAAATCTTTCAATCTGGGTTAGCCATGTGATTTGCTATGGCCAATGTGATATCAGCAAATGTAGTAGAACACTAACCACTTGGATATGTCTCGCATTCAGTGTTAGTAATTTATGTCCGAGCAAGAAGGACTTATTCCTTATTGATTGTACAGCTTCTTTTACTTCCTCATTTCATAGGCAGTAGATAAGGAGGTTTAACATGGAATCATAATGCCACAAGATGATGATGCTTTTCCCTACTCTTGGGAGTTGGTAGATTTAGGCTGTTAGTACCTGTAAGAGACAGCCCCAAAGAAAATGATGAGAGATGTCAGGAGCAAGACATCTGTGGTGCAGGACTTTTTCTTCCCCTGTAGCAGAGGGCAAGTTCAGGATGGTGGAATATATGTGTGTATGAGAAAATAACAATCAACACAATTCAAAATGAAGTTAATTACAGGATAGATTAAAAAACATTTTCACCAAATGTGTTTTTAATTGAATTTTTGTTGAGATGATTATAGATTTACGTGCAGTTGTAAGAAATAATACAGTGAGATCCTTTGTACAGTTTGCCCAGATTCCTCCTGTGATAGGCAGTTCCCAAAGATCTTTGTATCCTCCACCTGGAATCTCTAAATGTGTTAGGTTACATGGAAAAGAGGAAATAAGGTTGCAGATGGAATTAAGGTTGCTAATCAGCTGACCTAGAGATGGAAAGATTATTCTGGATTTTCCTTAAAATTGGAAGAGGGGGCATAAGATTGAGAGTCAGAGATTTGAAGATGTTGTGATGCTGGCTTTGAAGATGGAGAAAATAGGCTATAAGTCAAGGAATACTGGTGGCTTCTAGAAGCCGAAATAATTAAGAAAGTAGATTTTTCTAGAATCTCCCCAAAGGAACGCAGCCCTGGTGACACTTTTATTTAGAGACCCATTTTTACCTGCTAACTTCCAGAACTCTAAGATAATATATTTGTGTTGTTTTAGGTCACTAAATTTGTGGTAATCTGTTAGAGCAGGAACAGAAAATTAATACACCCCTAATGGCAGCATTCTGCAAAATTATAGTATAATATCACAACCAGGATATTGACATTGATGCAGTCCACTGATTTTACTCAGATTTCCCCAGTTTGTGTCTGTGTGTTTGTATTAAGTTCTGTAACATTTTATCACCTGTTGTAGTTTCCTTTGTACATCACCACAGTCAAGATACTGAACAGTTTCCAAATCACAAGGTTCCCTTGTATTCTTCTTTTCTAACCACCACTTCCTCGTTCCCTAGCCCTACCTCATTCTATCTCTAACCCTCGTAACCATTAATCTGTTTGTCCTTCATTTCTAAGATTTGGTCATTTCAAATATAATGAGCACCATACAGTGTATAACTTTTTGCTTTGGTTTTTCTCACTCAGCATAATTCCCTGGACATTCATCCAAGTTGTTGTGTGTATCAATAGTTCACTGATTTTATTCTTGAGTGATTTCATTTTTTAGGAGGGTATCCTCTTGATGGTTGAGCTTTGCACTTCTGCTTCATGGATATTTGTTTAGTCTTCATCCTGTCTTGGTCTCTAGCTACCCTTCCACTTGGCTCTCTCAGGCTCTGGGGCTGCTGTTCTAGGCTGGGAATGAGACCTACATCTCTATCCATCCCTTTCTTTGCAAAACAGCGTCTTTTTATTCCCTTTTGAATCATGTAGTTACTTCCTAAATCTCTTCCTAGAGACGGTATCTGGTTCAATTACAGGTGTCCAGTGATTCTACACTAGGCCATCAGTAAATGTTTGACATTGCAAATAAATACACTAATGGATGCACAAAATACTGATTCAGTCAAGACTGGGATCTTTATTTTCTGCCCCTCTCAGTCTAGTCTGGACCCAAACAGCCTAAAGTGTAGCTGATGATTTATGAAACATATGTGATCATGCAAATCAGACCATTACTACTCTATACAATGTTTGAAAGGAAGGATTTTCTCTTGGACAACTGCTAACAATTGCTAATCATTCCCTGGTCAGAACCCAGATCAACTATTTCCTCCTATTTGGGATGTCCAAATATTTCCTTTTGGGATTTCTTTCACCTCAGTACTGAAAGCAGAGTACTACGTGATTCTCTATTTTGTGCCCTATTTCCAATTTGGACACCTGGACTTCCTAACCTGTATTAAGTTTTATTTTGTTTTATCATTTCCTCCCTAGCTTTACTGAGGTATAATTGATAAAATTTGTGTATATTTAAGGCATATAACTTTGTATTTTGATACAGGTACACACTGTGAAATTATCACCACTATAACCTCATTCACATATCCATCATCTCACAATCTTCTTTTTCTTTTTTTGCCCAATGCTCCTTGTGTTGTTATTTAATAGTGCATTTTCTGACCAGTCCATTAGATTGGCTAGTACTATTTTAATGTGAAACTTGCTCTTTTATCTAGCTAGCATGGCATCTTTAGATTCATGTGGGGCTTTCCATCACCTATCCTGAATCTATCAACTAAAACGTTTTTGTAAACAGTTTATCTTCCTGATTCAAAAGGCTCTTGGACTCTCTTCAATTTCTCTGTGAATTTCTGTAGTTTAAAGTTATCTGTCTGCACAAAAATAACTGGTATATCTTTCCTAAGTGAATGACCACTTTTTGGGCTTTTAGATCCACCTACAGATTTTCTATCTCTAATGGAGAAGTATGTAGAAAATATTTCCAAGAATCTCCTTACCTTATTCAAGAAAGAGATGGATTCAGAATCAACAGGGTAACTAATGCCAAAATGAAGTCATACTATCATATAAGAAATAGGTGTTTTCAAGTGTTAGAGAAGGTAACTAGTAAAAGACTATTAGGTAGAAAGTGTAACAGCTTGAGTTGAGTCATAAGGCGCTTTTCAAAGCAGTACATTTATTTACATTTCAGGTTTATGCAATAATTGGAAGAGAGCATATGAGGAGACTCCTTTTTTTAAAAACATCTTTATTGGAATATAATTGCTTTACAATGCTGTTAGTTTCTGCTTTATAACAAAGTGAATCAGTTATACATATACATATATCCCCATACCTCTTCCCTCTTGCGTCTCCCTCCCTCTCACCCTCCCTATTCGGGGTCTTTTGTATTTCCATACGAATTGTGAGACTTTTGTTCTAGTTCTGTGAAAAATGCCAGTGGTAGTTTGATAGGGATTGCATTGAATCTGTAGATTGCTTTGGGTAGTAGAGTCATTTTCACAACGTTGATTCTTCTAATCCAAGAACATGGTATATCTCTCCATCTATTTGTATCATCTTTAATTTCTTTCATCAGTGTCTTATAATTTTCTGCATACAGGTCTTTTGTCTCTTTAGGTAGGTTTATTCCTAGATATTTTATTCTTTTTATTGCAATGGTAAATGGGAGTCTTTTCTTAATTTCACTTTCAGATTTTTCATCATTAGTATATAGGAATGCAAGAGATTTCTGAACATTTAATTTTGTATCCTGCTACTTTACCAAATTCATTCATTAGCTCTAGTAGTTTTCTGGTAGCATCTTTAGGATTCTCTATGTATAGTATCATGTCATCTGCAAACAGTGACAGCTTTACTTCTTTTCCAATTTGGATTCCTTTTATTTCTTTTTCTTCTCTGATTGCTGTGGCTAAAACTTCCAAAACTATGTTGAATAATAGTGGTGAGAGTGGGCAACCTTGTCTTCTTCCTGATCTTAGAGGAAATGGTTTCAGTTTTTCACCATTGAGAATGATGTTGGCTGTGGGTTTGTCATATATGGCCTTTATTATGTTGAGGTAAGTTCCCTCTATGCCTACTTTCTGGAGGGTTTATATCATAAATGGGTGTTGAATTTTGTGGAAAGCTTTCTCTGCATCTATTGAGATGATCATATGGGTTTTCTCCTCCAATTTGTTAATATGGTGTATCGCATTGATTGATTTGTGTATATTGAATAATCCTTGCATTCCTAGGATAAACCCCACTTGATCATGGTGTATGATCTTTTTAATGTGCTGTTGGATTCTGTTTGTTAGTATTTTGTTGAGGATTTTTGCATCTATGTTCATCAGTGATATTGGCCTGTAGTTTTCTTTCTTTGTGACATCTTTGTCTGGTTTTGGTATCAGGGTGATGGTGGCCTCATAGAATGAGTTTGGGCGTGTTCCTCCCTCTGCTATATTGTGGAAGAGTTTGAGAAGGATAGGTGTTAGCTCTTCTCTAAATGTTTGATAGAATTCACCTGTGAAGCCATCTGGTCCTGGGCTTTTGATTGTCGGAAGATTTTTAATCACCGTTTCAATTTCAGTGCTTGTGATTGCTCTCTTCATATTTTCTATTTCTTCCTGGTTCAGTCTCAGAAAGTTGTGCATTTCTAAGAATTTGTCCATTTCTTCCAGGTTGTCCATTTTATTGGCATATAGTTGCTTGTAGTAATCTCTCATGATCCTTTGTATTTCTGCAGTGTCTGTTGTTACTTCTTTTTCATTTCTAATTCTATTGATTTGAGTCTTCTCCCTCTTTTTCTTGATGAGTCTGGCTAATGGTTTATCAATTTTGTTTATCTTCTCAAAGACCAGCTTTTAGTTTTATTGATCTTTGGTATAGTTTCCTTCATTTTTTTTTTCATTTATTTCTGATCTGATCTTTATGATTTCTTTCCTACTTCTAACTTTGGGGTTTCTTTGTTCTTCTTTCTCTAATTGCTTTAGGTGTAAGGTTAGGTTGTTTATTTGAGATGTTTCTTGTTTCTTAAGGTAGGATTGTATTGCTATAAACTTCCCTCTTAGAACTGCTTTGGCTGCCTCTCATAGGCTTTGGGTTGTCGTGTTTTCATTGTCATTTGTTTCTAGTTATTTTTTGATTTCCTCTTTGATTTCTTCAGTGATCTCTGGGTTATTAAGTAGCATATTGTTTAGCCTCCATGTGTTTGTATTTTTTACTGATTTTTTCCTATAATTGATATCTAGTCTCATAGCATTGTGGTAGGAAAAGATACTTGATACGATTTCAATTTTCTTAAATTTACCAAGGCTTGATTTGAGACCCAAGATATGACCTATCCTGGAGAATGTTCCATGAGCACTTGAGAAGAAAGTGTATTCTGTTGTTTTTGGATGGAATGTCCTATAAATATCAATTAAGTCCATCTTGTTTAATGTATCATTTAAAGCTTATGTTTCCTTATTTATTTTCATTTTGGATGACCTGTCCATTGGTGAAAGTGGGGTGTTAAATTCCCCTAGTATGATTGTGTTACCCTTTTATGGCTGTTAGCATTTGCCTTATGTATTGAGGTGCTCCTATGTTGGGTGCATAAATATTTACAATTGTTATATCTTCTTCTTGGATTGATCCCTTGATCATTATGTAGTGTCCTTGTCTCTTTTAATAGTCTCTGCTTTAAAGTCTATTTTGTCTGATATGAGTATTGCTACTCCAGCTTTCTTTTGATTTCCATTTGCATGGAATATCTTTTTCCATCCCCTTACTTTCAGTCTGTATGTGTCCCTAGGTCTGAAGTGGATCTCTTGTAGACAGCATATATATGGGTCTTGTTTTTGTATCCATTCAGCCAGTCTATGTCTTTTGGTGAGAGCATTTAATCCATTTACATTTAAGGTAATTATCAATATATATGTTCCTATTACCATTTTCTTAATTGTTTTGGGTTTGTTATTGTAGGTCTTTTCCTTCTCTTGTGTTTCCTGCCTAGAGAAGTTCATTTAGCATTTGTTGTAAAGCTGGTTTGGTGGTGCTGAATTCTCTTAGCTTTTGCTTGCCTGTAAAGGTTTTTATTTCTCCGTCAAATGTGAATGAGATCCTTGCTGGGTAGAGTAATCTTGGTTGTAGGTTCTTCCCCTTTATCACTTCAAATATGTCCTGCCACTCCCTTCTGGCTTGGAGAGTTTCTGCTGAAAGGTCAACTGTTAACCTTATGGGGATTCCCTAGTATGTTATTTGTTGTTTTTCCCTTGCTGCTTTTAATATTTTTTCTTTGTATTTAATTTTTGATAGTTTGATTAATATGTGTCTTGGCGTGTTTCTCCTTGGATTTATCCTGTATGGGACTCTCTGTGCTTCCTGGACTTGATTAACTCTTTCCTTTCCTATATTAGGGAAGTTTTCAACTATAATCTCTTCAAATATTTTCTCAGTCCCTTTCTTTTTCTCTTCTTCTTCTGGGACCCCTATTATTCGAAAGTTGGTGTGTTTAATGTTGTCCCAGAGGTCTCTGAGACTGTCCTCAATTCCTTTCATTTATTTTTCTTTATTCTGCTCTGCAGTAGTTATTTCCACTATTTTATCTTCCAGGTCACTTATCCGTTCTTCTGCCTCAGTTATTCTGCTATTGATCTCTTCTAGAGCATTTTAAATTTCATTTATTGTGTTGTTTATCACTGTTTGTTTGCTCTTTAGTTCTTCTAGGTCCTTGTTAAATGTTCCTTGTATTTTCTCCATTCTATTTCCAAGATTTTGGATCATCTTTACTATCATTATTCTGAATTCTTTTTCAGGTAGACTGCCTATTTCCTCTTCATTTGTTGGGTCTGGTGGGTTTTTACCCTGCTCCTTCGTCTGCTGTATGTTTCTCTGTCTTCTCATTTTGCTTAACTTACTGTGTTTGGGGTCTCCTTTTCTCACGCTGCAGGTTCATAGTTCCTGTTGTTTTTGGTGTCTACCCCCACTGGCTAACGTTGGTTCAGTTGGTTGTGTAGGCTTCCTGGTGGAGGGGACTAGTGCCTGTGTTTTGGTGGATGAGGCTGGATCTTGTCATTCTGGTGGGCAGGTCTACGTCTGGTGGTGTGTTTTGGGGTGTCTGTGGCCTTATTATGTTTTTAGGCAGTCTCTCTAATGGGTGGGGTTGTGTTCCTGTCTTGCTAGTTTTTTGGCATAGGGTGTCCAGCACTGGAGCTTGCTGGTCATTGAGTGGAGCTGGGTCTTGGTGTTGAGATGGAGATCGCTGGGAGATTTTCACCGTTTGATATTGCATAGAGCTGGGAGGTCTCTTGTGGACCAGTGTCCCAAACTTGGCTCTCCCCCTCAGAGGCACAGCCCTGATGCCTGGCTGGAGCACCAACACCTTGTCATCCACACAGCTCAGTATAAAAGGGAGGAAAAAAAGAAAGAAAGAAAGAAAGAAGATATAATTAAATTAAATTGAATTAAATTAAATTAAAAAGTTATTAAAATAAAAAAATATTAAAAAAATTTTTTTAAAAAGTAATAAAAAAAAAGAAGACAGCAACCAAACCAAAAAACAAATCCACCAATGATAACAAGCGCTAAAAACTATACTAAAAAAACCAAACAAAAAACAAAACAAAAAAAAAACGGACAGAGAGAACCTTAGGACAAATGGTAAAAGCAAAGCTATACAGACAAAATCACACACAGAAGCATATACATACACACTCACAAAAAAAGAAAAAGGGAAAAAATATATATATTGTTGCTCCCAAAGTCCAACTCCTCAATTTGGGATGATTCGTTGTCTATTCAGGTATTCCACAGATGCAGGGTACATCAAGTTGATTGAAGAGATTTAATCCGCCACTCCTGAGGCTGCTGGGAGAGATTTCCCTTTCTCTTCCTTTGTTCGCACAGCTCCTGGGGTTCAGCTTTGGATTTGGCCCCGCCTCTGCATGTAGGTCGCCTGAGGGCATCTGTTCTTCACCCAGGCAGGACGGGGTTAAAGGAGCAGCTGATTCGGGGGCTCTGGCTCACTCAGGCCAGGGGGAGGGAGGGGTACGGATGCGGGGCGAGCCTGCGGCAGCAGAGGCCAGCGTGACATTGCACCAGCCTGAGGCGCGCCGTGTGTTCTCCCAGGGAAGTCGTCCCTGGATCACAGGACCCTGGAGGAGCCTCCTTCTTGACAATTTAGGGAACTTCTTTAAATGAACAGGAAATCATAAACTTCAATTTTCAAATTGATTACATACAAAATTGGGTTTTCTAGTCTTTAAAAATATATCTGAAATATATTTGAAATAACTATATACTTTGTCAAGTCTACACATACTTAATATTTTAAATAATCTCAATAAAGCCCCTTTTGATGGGTAGTATGGGATATGTTTCTCAAACTAAATCCATGAGAAAATTAGTCCTATGAGACATTACTATATTTCTTGCATTCGAAGAAATTATCTGTTGAAGGAGGTAACACTGGTTTAAGATGTGAATGTATTGCCTATTTCAGAAATATTAAATAGTGGTCAAACATCTCTACTGGATGCTTTGATGTGCTGAATTTTAACAATTTGGGTCTAATCTAGAAGAATTTTTTCCTTATCACCTTTAGAGCTTCTTTTACCTCCTTATTTCTCAAACTGTAGATCAGGGGGTTCAACATGGGAATCACAATGCCATAAAATACAGAGGCCACTTTCATATTCTCCTGGGAATTATTAGAATGAGACTGTAAGTACATGTAAGAGAGGGCTCCATAGAAAATGGTGACAGCTGTCAGGTGGAGAAGGCTTTTTTCCTTCCTGCAGTAGAAGACATCTTTAGGATGGCAGCTATGATGTTCTCCCAGGAAAAGATGATGACCAACACAGCAAAAATTAAGTTAAATCCGACAAAGACAACAAGTAGCATGATGTTGTTGTCAATTTTGGAGCATGAAAGGGCAAGAACTGGAGGAACATCGCAGAAAAAGTGATTGATGGTACTACCCTTGCAGAAGACCAGTGAAAATGTAAAACCTGTGTGCACAGAAGCATTTATTGAGCCCATTACATATGAACCAGCTACCAACTGGATGCATACTCTTTGCGCCATGACGATGGGATAGCGAAATAGGTTACAGATGGCCACATAACAGTCCACTGCCATAGCAGCCAGGAGGTAAGAGTCACTGGTTGCAAATGTTGCATAAACCAATAATTGCATGACACAACCCTTGAATGATATTGATTTGTTTTCTACTATGAAGTTTTGCAGCATCTTGGGAGTGACAGCAGAGGTATAACAGATGCCAACAAAAGCCAACTGTTGTAGGAAACTGTACATGGGGGTTTGGAGTCTGGAATCTGTCTTGATGAGTAGGATCATTCCAACAGTACCCACCACAGAGGTCCCATAGATGACTAGAAATACAGTGAACAGGACATACCGAGACTTGTGTCGGTCTCCGAATCCCAGGAGAAAGAATTCAGTCACTTCAGTGCTATTTCTTTGTGTCATGAGTACTGAAAGTCTAGAAAGGACCAAGAGGGGGACCAAGAAAAGGAAATCTTTATGACTTCTTGAATAGAAAAGTTTACGTTCCAGTCACCTTTTTTGAATTAGATTTTCATGGCAAGCACTCATGACAGGGTTTATTGCTTTCAAAGTATTTCTTCTATATTCTTGATAAGAAACCACCACATAAACAGTGACACGTTAGCCATTGACTCATTTCCAAAATAAGTAAGATTTCATAGAAGAAGACTGATTTCTAATATGTGTGATTCTAAGAAACATAGACTAACATACGTTTCCAATATATTATACAAGCATCTATATTTGCTTAAACCAATATTCAAATGTGATTTTGTACCTTTTCAACAACCTATAGTTTTTCTCAGTCATTTATCATTTTAATCTCGGTCAAGTTCCTGAAGTTAGTAGCATTAATTAGAGGAAGTTTCTGAGGTTTGTTTATGATCCATATGTGTATAAAGGTTTCAGAGTATCTCTAAACTATTATCCTTAGTATGCAACTCCCTTCCTCACAAGCCATATATATAATATATATATAAATGTGTGTATATTTATGCATTTATATATTTCTGAGAGATAGTCTTGCATTTCCCATTCCTTTGTTTTTCTTTTTAGTTATAGCCTAGCTGCAGGACAAATCATCTTGCAATAATTTTATTAACATATAATGAGAGCTTATTTTAAATTATAGATCTCTTTATTTTCCACTTTGAGTTATACTACCCCTGTACCTGGTACAGCTGAGTTGTTTTTGTCCATAATTTTTCATATTCTGCAAACCCTCAAACTCCCCTATTCTAGTGCCTTTACTCTTAAACACCATTCTATATTGCTGAGCACTGCTCATTGTGGAGTAATGTATCATGGACCTTTGCTATGGCAGAAATTGACTTGCTGCTCATCAATAGATCTTTCTTCTGGACACAGAGTTAGAGCACACTGCCAACCAAACTGTCTTAAGTGTGGCCATGGTACCATGTTCTGCCAATGGAACACGGGCAAATGGAATGAATGCTACTTCTAGGCCTGGACCAGCTCCTCCCCGCTCCCCTCAGACTGGAAGCATATGACTTTCTGCTCCCTTTCTACCTCATCTGTTGGCTGGACACTGACATTCATGGAAACTTCGGAAGCCATGTGTTAGGGCTGCCGGATAAAATAAAGGACATCCAGTTAAATTTGAATTGTGGGTAAACAACGGGGTAATTTTTTAGTATAAGTATAATCTAAACATTGCATGGGAAATACTTATATATTAAAAAATTACTGTCTATTTGAAACTCGCGTTTAACTGAGACTCCTGTATTTTTATTTGCTAAATCACGCAACCCTACCTGCGTTGCTTATTGCATTCTCCTTCACGCTGTGTTCCTGAATGACTGTGCAGAGCAGTCACTCTGCCAGCAGCCCCTCTTCTCCACTAGATTTTATGTGATTGAAAACTTCTGTTGTGATAAGTCACTGAGATTTGGGGATTTTTTTATCATGACAGCTAATGTTATTTTGATCAACTCTCATTGCAGTCATGCTTTTGATTATTCATGAGTGATTTTTAATCTTCTAATACATAGTAATTTGGAATACTGCTTAGGTAAGACTGAGTCTTGTGAGTTGTGAGTCTCTTTATGGTTTAGAAAGCGTTATTTTGCTAAAAAGAAAGCATAACTGATACATTTCAATGTCTTTTTTTTATTCTCTATGTTTTGTCTTCTGGGGCATTAAAAGAAATTAAGCATTTAAAGTAAAGTTCTCTAAACCTAACCATCATGAATGCAAATGACAACTAATTCTATGTGAGGATGTGGCTGCAAAATAACAGGATCAATTTTATAGGCAGTATCGCCCCCAAAATATTGATTAATATTTCACCAGAAATTTCACATTTTAATGAATATTGTCAAATTCAATATGCTTTGGATGCTGAATATTTAATACCAGTGACAACACCTTTAACAAAATAGTTTTTGAGAATTCTCCTTTGGTAATTGCTTTTAGAATCTGAAATCCATCTTCTTGAACATAAACCCACAGTGGAAATTTTTGTTCCTTGAGGGGTAATTCAAAACAAGTGAGAAGGTGGGAAGAATTACTTTTGAAAATTGCCTTCATCCTTCTGCTCCAGGCTGTATAATATAAAAGATAATGAGAAAACCAGACTGCACAAGACACCTGAAAATGCTTGGTAAAATATAACAAACACTATTGTAAAGTCATACTGAGCTCAGAAGCAAATAAGAAAAATGCCGGGCACTGAAGACTGAAAAGGAACCTGCAAACCAGAGCTGTGGTCGTGAGATGGTGCTGAGGCTGTCACAAGGACTTCTGTCATTACATTAAACATAGATCTTTGGTTTAAAGACCTCAGTGGGGGATGGGAAACTATGCCTTGGATATGCAGAGTGTAGAGTATAGATGGACCCAAATATAGAATTTTAGTAATGATGGCTTACAAAAAAATCACCTTGATGGAAAAAGAGCTTCTGTTTTGGCCAAAAAAGAGTCCTACATGAGTATTTGTAACTACCACACTGAATTCACATGGGTTTGGAGTTTATAAATTTATATTACTATGTAAGAAATTAACAGAACATTGTGCTGGGTTGTGAATATCTTTGCTATCTAGCAGAAACAAAGTAAGATCATGAGTAGGAATATAACAAGAATCCAAATTACCTTAAGATTCCTGCAGGTAAAATCAGTAAAAATAATATTATAATTCAAAAAATAAAAAAATACAAAGAAAAAAGTTATCCTGAACAAAACTTAGCAGAAACAACAAATAGCAGAACTGAATAACATAGGGTTTGGGATACTGGAATTATCAGGTACAGAATATAGAATAGATTTTTTATTATTTAAAGAAATTTAAAAATGAAAATAAGAGCAAGGGAAAAAGACTATCAAAGATTATCAAAAGAATTATAGAAGAGTATTATAGATTTCCTAAAAAAATAGTCATTGAAAGGAAAGACTCAGTAGGTGTGTTAAACAACAAATTAGAAATAGCAGAGAGAATTGGTGAGCTGGAAGACATATATGAAGAAAATCCCTAGAATATGGGACAAACTGACAAGGAGATGGAAACTATGTGAGAAAAGTTAAGAAGTGTGGAAGTTAGGGCTTCCCTGTTGGCACAGTGGTTAAGAATCCACCTGCCAATGCAGGGGACATGGGTTCGAGCCCTAGTCCGGGAAGATCCCACATGCCGCAGAGCAACTAAGCCCGTGCGCCACAACTACTGAGCCTGTGC
This sequence comes from Balaenoptera borealis, assembly GCF_965194805.1. Lineage (NCBI taxonomy): Eukaryota > Metazoa > Chordata > Mammalia > Artiodactyla > Balaenopteridae > Balaenoptera > Balaenoptera borealis. Next base: position 12,891,475 of record NC_138868.1, read on the forward strand.
TCTAGAGCCCACGAGCGACAACTACTGAGCCCGCATGCCTAGAGCCTGTGCTCCGCAACAAGAGAAGCCACTGCAATGAGAAGCACGCACACCGCAACGAAGAGTAGCCCCCGCTCGCCGCAACTATAGAAAGCCTGCACACAGCAACGAAGACCCAATGCAGCCAGAAATAAATAAATAAAATAAATAAATTTATATTAAAAAGAAGAAATGTGGAAGTTAGAATAGAATGCATAAAATTAGCATGTCAGAAAGAAAGAGAATGTTTTAGGAAATGATGGCTGAGAAGTTTTGAGAACTGACAAAAGATAAAAAAATTTGGAAAGTATGAAGACTCTCAAGCAGAATAAATAAAAATTGTCCACATCTAGAAATACCATTGTGAAAAAAAGTCATACAATAGAAGAAAACAGAAGATCATAAAAGCAGTCAGAGAGAAGGGAATAACAGTCTGAAAAAACAGACTTCCCAACAGTTACAATAAAGCCCAGAAGAGAGCAGGATAAGGTTCTTAAAGTGCTGACAGAAAACAACCACAGTCTAGAATTGTACACCTACATATCAATTATACAAAGTTGGGGGGGGCAAAAGCATCACTATGTTGTTTTAATGCCAGAAATATTTATCCTGAGTCTAATCATGATGAAGCAACCTGAAAAAATCCAGATGATGGGAAATTCTACAAATCAACTGGCTTGGACACCTAAAAAATTGTCAATTTCATAAAAGACAAACCAAAAACAAAACTGGGAACTGTTTTAGATTTTAAAGGACTAGAAAGATATTATAACTAAATTTAATACACAATCCTTGATTGATTCTTAATCTGATAAGAAAATATCTACAAAAGATATTGTTGGGACAAGTAGGGGAATTTAAATAATGAGTACATAATAGACAATGTTATTTTATCAATATTAAATTCCTTTGGTGTGAAAAAGATAAAGCTAAATGAAAAGAAAAAGAAAAAAAAAGAATTGGTTAATCTAGGTGAAGTGCTTACCAATGTTTCTTATACTATCATTTTAACTGTTATGAAGGTTTTATGTTAAAAAATACGAAGTTAGTGAAAAACATGAATAAAATAAAACATTTTCATGCAAGAACAAATGGAGTTTGCCATCTATAGTTGTGCACTTAAGGTGCTTCTAAAGACTGTTGTTCAGAAGAGAGGAATGTGATCTCTGAACGAAGTCTCAGAAGCAAGAAGAAATGGTGAGCTTAGAAGCTGGTAAACACATGGGAAATAACATATTGGGATAAACAGAGGCTGTATTAAATATTGATAATATTGTCTATGGGGAAGTGATAATTAAAAATATCAGCTAACACTAACACATTATACTGGAGTCTTCATTAAATTGACTGCTCTAAAATTCTTGTACTTTTACTTAGATGTATGTATTTTCAAAAATTAAAAAGATAACAATGAAATATTTTTAAGTTTAGGGGAATAAATGGACTTTTAAAATCAATCAATCTAAACATAATAAGGAAGATAAAGAGAATAGTAGGAAAAACCAAGACAAATAGAAATCACCTGAGAAGGCATAAATAAATCCAAATGAATTAATACGGTGAATAAATATAAATGAACTAAACTCATCATTAACATGCAAAGATTGTGAAATTGGATTTTATAAATATAAATCAAACCATGTGATATAATAGACAAAGACTAAAAAGACACTAAACAACTAATGATTAAATAAATAATGGCATAGAGAAGAATATCATGCGTTAGTGAAAATGAATTCACAAGAGCTACACTTCTCAACCCAAATCTTAAAAACATAATGTTGAGGGAAAGAGCTTATTGATTAATTATAGCACAGTATAATATCGGACCTTCACCGGTATTGGTGATATTTTATATTTGGTGGTTACATGTGTTCGTTGTATATTCTGTATGCCTTTTTATAATTATTAAATATTTTTGTACATACTTACACCCCCAAATTGCCTTTAAAGCACAGGTTACAGACATACCATCTCTCAGCAAGTCAAAATGCTGCCAGTTTTACTAAATCAAAGCCACACCTCCTTTACTAGACATTAGAGAAACAAGGGTATTACCATTTTAAGGGTTAAAAGAGGTCAATTCAATCCAAAGGAAAAATAGAGCATCCCAGTTATTAAAAACAATGTTCAGAGACTAAGAGACTTCTAAAATGGTGAATAAGTTGCATCCACGGTCCTCAAGTTCAATTGTTAATGGTGATTCTCTGTGATAAAAGTCAGAGTTAATCATATCCAAGAGGAGATACAAACCAAATGCTGTTTGACTTTAGTTCAGGGAATGATCTCATCTTGTTAGAGGATCTAGAAATCTTCCCTGAAATAAGTAGTTTTAAAACTGGTACTAGAAACAGGTTTGAGATTATATAAGCTAGAGATGTGAACAACCAGTGAAGGTAACTCCAAACAAAGGAAGTACTTTGGATAGAAGCACGTGAACGTTGCCCCATAAACTAAGGGCAAGAGGCAACAGGGACTCGTGTTATATACAATTAAGGAGTGTAGCAGCAGTTTGTATATAAAATCACAACAGACTTTTCTTGTACCTCTTTCAGTGATATTCTTTCCCCCCCCAGCTTTACTGGGATATAATTGACATGTAACATGTAAGTTTAAGGTGTGTAATGTGATGATTTGATACACACATATACTGCTAAATATTTACAATAAGGTTAGTTAACACATCCTTCACCTCACATTACTCCCATGTTGTTGTTATGGTGAGAAAGTTTAAAATCCACTCTAACAGCAACTTTCAAGTTCATGATACAGAATTGCTAACTATAGTCACTATGTTGTACCTTAGATCCCCAGAACTCATTCTTCTTATAATTGGAAGTTTGTGCCCTTTGACCAGCATTTCCTCCACCTCTAGCCCCTGGCAACCACTGTTCTACTGAAAGATATTCTTAAGTAAGGTAAATTTTGAGTCTAGACCTTACCTCTCCTTTTCCCAGAAGTGTTAACTGGTAACTAAGATGAAGTATTTCCGTTGCAAAACTTTCACCGAGCATTGACAATATTCGAGGCATTGTTTTAAGAACTGATGTCCAAAGTGTTCCCAACTCACCCCATCAGCAGATCCTGCTACTCTGTTTCCACTCCTGATTTTCTGGAGGAGGATTCTTCTGCAGCCTGCAAAGAATCACAGATAAAATTCCTGTTGTATTTCTCTAACAAATAGACTTGGATTTTCCTTTCAGACACTACAGCAAGCGTCCGCTTAGAAAAATACGAGTTACTTTTTAACTAAGTCCTATTTATGTTAGAATATCCCTTTCTACACTTGTAGCAAGGTGATATTTTGCTTTTGCTACAAATACGGGGTTTATTTTTGAGGGCTGTGGGACTAAGACCCATTCTCATGAGAGTCTCAGACACTGGGGACTGAGTTGAGTGTACCGTATTGAGCTTCCCAGTTGAGAACATTAAAAACATTTTTTCTTTCAAGTTTCTGTCCTCTTGGGACTTTGCATTTGTTTACTTCCATGAGTTTGGGGACCATCTGTTCCAAACTGGAGCTGATCTTAGATTGTGAAAACCTGGTTTTGCATCCTGGATCTTCAACTTACTATAAATCTCAGTTTCTCCATTTGTACAATTGGGCTAATGATACTAGACTTGGCTGCCTCAGTGGTGCTGGAAGATCACGTGAGGAATGCATATGTCTTTTGAACTGTGAAGGGCATTGCCATGAAAGGGATTATCAGGATTATTCCTGTTAGAAGACTTCTTCAAATCTGGGTCCCCCTCTTTCTTCTTTCCCTGGTGCAGCTGTCCTCATTGTCAGATACCTAAAGGACTCTTGGAGCTTTACCTAGCCAGGACCCTCAACTTAAGCTCTGTCCCCAACATCATCAAAGACATTCACATGCCTCAGTTTATCAACATGATTAACTACCTGCCTCACTTTATTAACCCCGTGGTGGCTATTAGAAGAAAGCTCACAGGCATTACCCTATGGTTCTAGACCATCATTTTAGAGAGCTCTTTATATGTTCTCCTTGAGCTCAATCACAGAGTGATTCTACAGAATTCAAATCCCTTCTCCACCAGGCAGTAGATGCCCTGGCAGGGACTCTGGCTGAACAACAAAAGGTTGTTATAACTTCATATTTTATTGCCTCCTCTTCTTATATTTGGTGATCTGCCAGTATTAAATGGCTGTCTTCCTTCATCTTTTTCCTAGGAGGATTGGCAAGGTGATAGGCTGTATGGCACAGGAGTTTTTAAAGCATGAACTCTCAGAGTCATTCTGTCTGTGTCCAAAGCCTGGCTCTATCACCCGTTAACCTAGTGAATATGGGCAAGTTACTGAACCTCTTGGAGACTTTGGACTTTTGGTTTTGTGGGTTTAAGGATTAACATTAAATTAAATTAAATTACATTAAATTATTTAATCCATGTTTATTGACGTGCTCAAGAGACTTGGATCTGTTGCCTGAATATCTACCAAGTAGCAGGCATTATACTAGTTGCAATTTGATTGGCCAAATCCTGACTGTACTAAAAGAATAATTTACACTGAACCTTCTAGTGGTGACCAGCGTCACTTACCATGCTTCACTCCCATCAACTGTCGCACCATATCTTGATCATTTGGCTGCTCTTGCACCAAGGGTTAGAGCATGCCAAGACGGAATTAATGCTCTCAATCCAAATATGAATGAAGTCTATAATTTCCTTCCATTGGCCATATTTGGGCTTCTCAAAGTGGTCTTTGTTTGAATGCCTCTCTAAAGCCCAGTTAATTCTACTTCTCTTTCATACGCTCCCTACTTTCCATCTCCATAGCCATTGCCTTAGTTCATACCTTTGCTACTTCGGCTCAGTATCACAAGAGTAACTCCCTAATTGACCTCCCATTCGCTACTCTCATCTTCCACAAATCCAATCTTTCTTTTTTTTTTTTTTAACATCTTTATTGGAGTATAATTGCTTTACAATGGTGTGTTAGTTTCTGCTTTATAACAAAGTGAATCAGTTATACATATACATATAACCCCATGTCTCTTCCCTCTTGCGTCTCCCTCCCTCCCACCCTCCCTATCCCACCCTCCTATCCCACCCCTCTAGGTGGTCACAAAGCACCGAGCTGATCTCCCTGTGCTATGCAGCTGCTTCCCACTAGCTATCTATTTTACATTTGGTAGTGTATATATGTCCATGCCACTCTCTCACTTTGTCCCAGCTTCCCCTTCCCCTTCCCCATATCCTAAGTCCATTCTCTAGTAGGTCTGCGTCTTTATTCCCGTCTTGCCCTTAGGTGCTTAATGACCATTTTTCTTTTTTTTTAGATTCCATATATATATGTTAGCATACTGTATTTGTTTTTCTTTCTGACTTACTTCACTCTGTATGACAGTCTCTAGGTCCATCCACCTCACTACAAATAACTCAATTTCATTTCTCTTTATGGCTAATATTCCATTGTATATATGTGCCACATCTTCTTTATCCATTCGTCTGTTGATGGACACTTAGGTTGCTTCCATGTCCTGGCTATTGTAAATAGAGCTGCAATGAACACTGTGGTACATGACTCTTTTTGAATTATGGTTTTCTCAGGGTATATGCCCAGTAGTGGGATTGCTGGGTCGTATGGTAGTTCTATTTTTAGTTTTTTAAGGAACCTCCATACTGTTCTCCATAGTGGCTGTATCAATTTACATTCCCACCAACAGTGCAAGAGGGTTCCCTTTTCTCCACACCCTCTCCAGCATTTGTTTGTAGCACAAATCCAATCTTTCTTAAGAGCACATCTGGTGATGCATCTTCTCTCACTAAATTCCTTCCATGACTCCTCATTCTTTTAGGATAAAGTTCAGACTCGTTGGCTCAGCACAGAAGGCCCCTCACAATTTGCCCACTAGGCTCTGAGGATCTGGCAGTGAATAAGAGATAAATTCTTGACCCTCAAGAAGTGTACATTCTGGTAGGGGAGATAAATGAAATACTACTGAAATTATTAATAAAAACTTTGAGGGCGTGTTTAAGGGTACCCAGACCCATAGGTACAAGATAATCCATTTAGCTTTGAAAACTATTAGAATATCTGAGCTAGATGAAAACTTAACCATCATCTTAACTCTCTCATTTAATTTACCCATGAGAAGTCCAAGGCACAGAGACCAAAGCCCAGTAGGTATTATTGCCAGTGTTTTCTTATTCTAGAAGAGCACATGATTCCTTCTTAGAGTCTTGATTATTGTTACCTCTTTTTTTTTAACATTTGAATGTTGATGTCAATTTCAGATATAAAATTGGTATTTTTTGTTATGTTTTTAAAAAGAGTCCTTATATTTTATATACATATTGAAATATTTATGGATGAAACGATATAATATCTAGGAAGTGACTGAAAAGAATCAGGTGAGGGGAATGGAAGGTGTCATAGAAAACAAGATTGGTTATGAGTTAAGAGTTATGGATTTTTAGAAATGGGGGCTCTGCTGGGAGGTATGTTCTCTGCGCAGCCACCTGGACCCCCGCCACCGCCGCGGGGGCTTCTTCAGGCCACACCAGGCATTCCAAGAACTTCTCACAGTACCTTGGTGGATGAGTTGGCGTCATCTTTCGAGCCTTGTTTTGCTTCTCTGGTGAGTCAGGATTATGTCAATAGTACAGATCAGGAAGAAATTCCAACCGGTGTTGATCAGTGTATCCAGAAATTTCTAGATATTGTGAGACAGACAGTATGTTTTTTCCTACCAAAAAGATTGCAGTTACCTGTTCAGAAACCAGAGCAAGTTATCAAAGAGGATGTCTCGGAACTGAGGAATGAATTACAGCGCAAGGATGCTCTGGTTCAGAAGCACTTCACAAAACGGAGACACTGGCAACAGGTGCTGGAGGACATCAACATGCAGCCCAAAAAGCCAGCCGACATCCCTCAGGGTTCCCTGGCCTACCTCGAGCAGGCGTCTGCAAATATCCCTGCACCGATGAAGCAAACCTGAGGAAAAGCCACCTGAAAATGAGCTGGTGGCTGACTCAGTCCAGACACAGTCTTGCCAAACATCACTTCTTATAGACATGACATTCTGGGAGAACTCTTTGCCAGAGAATGAGATGATTTTAGTTTTGTGCTCTCACCTAAAAATGTCCACCTATTTTCATAAGCGTTATTTCTGGAGTACTTTATAAAATGCTTATTGCTTTAGTAAACCAAGCGTATTGTCTGTCTTTAGCAAAGTTTAAGACTGTTAGTGTGATGCTTTTTACAGATTCCTTTTTATGTTTTTGGTTTTTGTGTTTTTTTCTGCTTGTTTTTATCTTTATTTTTTTATGACTGTTAATCTCTGTGTTTCCAGTTTTAGATTAGTTTGTATGATCTGAGGGGAAAAGCTTGTATGATCTGATCTGCATATCAAAGGATGAGGATTTTGGTTGTAGGCCTTTTATGATAATTTACCCCTCAGTGGCAGTATATAAAAATATGTAAATTTGCTTGTTTTTCGCAACTTTGAACTACCTCAAGAAGAGGAATCTAATGCAACAATTAACACTTCCAGAACCTCAGAATGTGGATATTTTGTAAACAGGTTGGAAGAGGATTATAATATCGTAGGTTAGTGTAGTAACTGTTACTGTACTGTAGTAATCTAGTGCTATAGCAATCCAGTAGTATCCTTAAGTTAATGTTGACTTTTATTGGGGATAAGTTTATATTTTTTGTAGTGTTTACTTACTTTTTCTGGGGGGGGGTGGTAGGAGCAGTGATATGCTAAGTGATATTCATTTATGCAATAATCAGTTTAACTAACGGAGAGGACCCTACTCTCAATAGGGGCATAGGTGAAATATGAGGGTTAAAGCTTGCTGTGATAATCTCTGAGCTTTGTTTATTTGTTCTGCTATTTGGAGCAGATTTTTCCATTAATGAAGGTTCTTGCTAATGGATGGTGTTGATTCCAAGGGACTGAGGCCTTGAGGTGGGAGGCTGGCTGCGGGGTGCATGGGAGACGTGGTGTTTGGGAAGCTTTTTTACCCTCTGTCGGTCGCACAGGACACCTCAGATTGTCTGTTGAACCGCTGTTGAGAAATACAAACCGGCATTGTACCTGGTCTGCTGTTGAGAAATACAAACCAGCACTGTGCCTGGTCTCCTTGCATGAGGCTTTCCTTTCTCTGTTGTTTACATTCCCTCATTAGATTACACCCCTTCACCCTCAACGAGTGCAGCACTGTTTCCTGAACAGGCAGTAATTCTGTGACTCAGTGTCTTGGCTCGCTTTTCTTCCAGCCTTGAAGGTCCCGCCCCACCCACCTTGACATCCACTTGGGTTCCTGTCTGGCCTGGACGCTACCTGGTCTCTGCAGCCTCCAAACGCCCTCTCCATCGTATTCACAGGACACAGGACTTCTTGTCTCTTCTGCCAGCCTTGCTTGGTTCTCTCTCTGGGGTTAGTGATCTGTCTCTTTGTTCCTCATGAGAAGTAGGCATTATTCCCCTCTGAATATACAGGGACCACTTATTAATTTTTATACATAATAACTTAGTACTTATTTTTGTTTGTGTGCGTGTGTGTATGGGACACAGCTGGAGGCCAACGAATTCCCTCAAGCAGAGTATATAGTTAAACAAAGCTTTTAAAAGTTGTTTTTAATCACATTATCTGATTTCAAGGTTGTTAACCTGGTCATCTCGTGCCAATCAGAAGCTCTGATTGGCAGCTTTAGATTTCTTGATTAAAAACCTAACTAAATGGATTACATTTTAGGCATTCTTTCAGTAATGAAGAGGTTCTTAGTGAAAAGTTCAGGAACTATTATATTTGGTGCTTAGTAAAAATACTTTGAATTAATGTGTGCACCAGTTATTGTCATTTCTTTACTAAATTCAAAAGTTTTCTGCCAAATAAACATTTCACTTAAAAAAAAAAAAGAATTATGGAAACTAAGTGATGGTTACATGGAGGTTCATTATAGAAACCTTTTACTTTTGCCTTTGGAAAATTTTCCATAATAAAAATTTAAAAAAAGAGCATGAGAATCCTTTGGTACAGGTTCTCTGGGTTCCATCCCAGCTCCTGGGGTCCTTCTCAGGAGACATCAGCCTATATGTCTCCAACTGAGTCTGCAGAAAGTTTTGCAGACCCTCCTGAAAAGGGGGGCCATGCCTCCTCTGGTGGGTTCACGTCCAAGAGGCATGAAAACAAACAAACAAACCAATCCCAGGAGGTAAAACCAAAAAAAGGACCAGAAGATGAAGGAGGAACCCCAAAGATGATGTTTGTCCCGGCTGGGCAGTGGCAGTGCCTTCTTTGTGCCAGCGCCTAAGCAGTACTTGGCTATGCAGACAGCCATCCTGGTTCTAGTACTGCCTCCATTACCTACCAGCTGTGTGACTTTGGGCAAATTACTTAACTTCTCTGTGCCTCTGTTTCCTCACCTATAAAACGGGGATAAGAGTACCAATTTTTTGTGAGGATTATGTGTTAATGCCTGGCATGGAGTAAGTGCTAAATAAATGTTAGCTGTTGTTGCTATTATTATTATTATTGCCTGAGCTTCCGAACAATCAGTGGCAAAGTGCATGTGGGGTAAAGAGCAGCACGAGAAAATGCATCTCACTCCAAGGTCCTCACCATCCGCAGCACAGCGACCAACACAAAGGCTCCGACTGCTGCTGATGTGACATATGCTGAAGTCCCCAGGTTGGAGAGGGGTGCTGTGCTAAAGGGTGGGAAGCAGAGGGTTTCTCCCCACTGCGGGCCCACCAGGACCTCCCCGGGGAGACGGGGCTCACTGGGTGTGTGGCTACCAGCAGCCCCCAGGGGGAGACGGACTTCCTAGGATGGGCCAGGGGGTCCTGCCCAAAGGCCCGGCACCAACCTGGGCTGGACAGGTTTCCGAGGGCTGAAGACGGCGGTGGAGGAGCAGCGGGGACGCCGTGGAAGAGGCTCCTTCCCTTCCAGCTCGGCCACTGGCAGCCGCAGGTTCTGGGCCCGGTGGGTGGGGCCAGCGGGGAGGCGGTTCTCAGGCAGGAACCGGTCCAGGTCCACGTACTGCAGGTGGAAAGTCTCGCCGTCTCCGCGGAAGGCCTGGTGCCGGACGCGCAGCACGAGGGAGGCCGAGCTGGCCACGGTGCTGGCTGCCGCAGCCGGCTCTTCCCCCGGCTTTTCCTTCCCCTTCTCCTTATCAGGGAGCGCCTCGCGCGGCGGTAGGGGTGGTTCTCCATCAGCTTCTCCAGGACCAGTGAGAAGGAACCAGCCAGGCCTCTTCCCCCAGCGGCGCATCCCAGCCTCAGGCCTGACCCAGCCTGCGGCGCCCCAGGCAGCTTCTTTCAGCCATGCGCATCTTGCGACCGGAAATGGGCAGCTACTGCGCAGGCGCCTCGCGGCCCCCTTCCCCGCCTCCTCCCCTCCCCCACCTCTCCCGTGCCCCTTGTGTAGGACGCAGCCCTGGTCATCTTAATTTTATCTTTCTATTAAATTTATATGAGTCTTGTCTTAATAAAATCGCCAGCCCTTTGAGGGGGAAACACTGGCGTCTCCATAGTGCATGTGCCTGCAGTGCCCTTTAGCCACAATATAAGGTTCTCCGTCGTTACTTGTTGGATTCTCTGAAGCTGGACGTTCCGAAGTCCTCCAAACTTTCCTCCATCGGATAGTGCTGGTGGCTTTGCCCTCGGAAATTCCAGCTAGGCCTGGACCTGGTACCCTCTGCAGGACGACTTTGAGACGTGTTTGGTGGCTTGAAGAGGAAAAAAAAGCAGTCCTTGAAGAACAGGTATTTACTGAACAGGCACTCAGGGCAGCTTTGGTGCTGGAGATATAACACAAATCAGTCCAAAACCACTGCTCTCAAGGAGCTGATGTTATTTTCCCATCCTCCTTACACTTTATGAACAAGGATATACTTAAATTCATTCATTCATTTGCCAAGCACTCTTCCGGGTTTCTGTGTTAAAACATATTCCAATGAGTTGAGATAACAAATAAATGATTTTGGATGGTGCTGAATACTGTGAAGTAAATAAAACAGGTTAATGCTTAGGGAATGATAGGCAATCGTGGTGAGGGAGGGAACAGGGATTCTGTGCATAAATTGCATTGAATGGAAGGTGACCAAAATAATAAATAGGTACCCCTCATGCAGATATCTGGGAGATTCCAGGCAGCTAGGGCATCGAGTTCAAAGGTGCTTATGAGGAAAGAAGACAGGAAGCAATGAGAACAGTTAGGCAGCTAATGCAGTAGCCCATGAAAGCTGACCTGTGCCAGGCAAGGTACTGACACTTTAACACATATTGTGTTTTTATTAACCCAAATAATTCCTTGTATTTCATTTATTATCTATGAATAAAGGAGGTAATCTCTAGAAAGGAAGGACCAAGCTCATGATCAGAGAGTATGATAGGAGTAGATGTGTAACTATTAAGAGAACCTAAGTCCAGGGCTCTTGCCACTGTACTCTCATGGCTAGAAACTCCCCGTTGTGGTTTAGGGCAGCCTCACTCTCTTATCTCTTCAGCTCTGCCTAGTCCTTTCCCAATAAATCATGTGTCAGAATGAAAATTCTTTTGGTGTGAGTCAGTGTTTGGGTTTGTCCCAATGAGATGGAGAACCAAGGCACTCTTCTTTTTCTTTCATAAATTTATTTATTTTATTTATTTACTTTTGGCTGCGTTGGGCCTTCACTGCTGCGCGCAGGCTCTGCTCGTCGTTGCGGTATGTGGGCTTCTCATCGTGGTGTCTTCTCTTGTTGTGGAGCAGGGGCTCTAGGCGCGTGGGCTTCAGCAGTTCTGGCTCGCGGGCTCTAGAGCGCGGGCCCAGTAGTTGTGGCGCATGGGCTTAGTTGCTCCGTGGCATGTGGGATCCTCCGGGACCATGGATGGAACCCGTGTCCCCTGCATTGGCAGGCGGATTCTTAACCACTGCACCACCAGGGAAGTCCCCCAAGTCACTCTTGTGCAGCCTTTCTCAACTGACTGAGCAAAGGGTTCCTAATTACAGGCTTTAACAATTCCGTCCACTTAGGCACTTAGGTGTTTTTTGTTTTTGTTTTTTGTCTCCATATGGAACAGAGAGCATCAGAATGACAGCTGGATTCTAGGCAGCAATTACCAGGACTTTTTGGAAAGCTTGTCATGAGAAGATAGGTTAACTAATTATTCATTAAAACATTTATTGAATACCAAGTCAATGCCAAACATTGGACTGGGGCTGGTGATAAAATGGTGAATAACAGCATACAGGTTCACTGCCCTCATGGAGTTTTAGTCTAGTGGGTGTACAGGCAGAAATAAGTTGTATTAGTGAGGTGCACAGGGCATAAGAGCTTGTAAAGGGAGAATTAACCTGGTCAGTTAAATCTGAGAAGATTTCCCAGAGAAAACTATGCTTGTACAAATAATAGAAAATTATTCTTATTATTTTTTATTGAAGTATAGTTGATTCAGAATATTATATTAGTTTCAGGTGTACATCATAGTGCTTAAATATTTTTACAGTTCATACTCCATTAAAAGTTATTGCAAGATAATGGCTATAATTCCCTGTGGTATACAATTTATCCTTGTTGCTTATCTAGAAAATTATGGTTGAATGCCTCTGAAAAGCCAAGGCAAAACACACTGAAGCTGAAGCGATGGTGAGGAAAAAACCTGGCACACTATTCCGTAGTCGTACAGGCTTCCTGCTTTGTTCTTTGAACAGAAGGTTGTTCCTGCCTCTGGGCCTTTGCACTTGCTTCTGATGATTCTGGTCATCAGGATCTCATGGCAGAGGCTCCTTCATATTCTTCTCCTGGTCACTTTTCTATGAGCCCCTTATTTAAACTAGTCCCTGCTTATCACTCTCTCACAACACAACACCCTTTGTTTTCTTCATATGTAGTGATCTTGTTTTTTCTTCCATTTATTTCTTTATCGACTGTTTTTTTTCTCACTGGATTGTAAGCTCCAAGAGCCTGGGCTCCTGCAACTCTTGTTCACATCACCTGGCCCAAGTTTGAGACACGGTAGGTGCTCAGTAAATGTTGCCAAATGAAAGAGAATGATGAAGATAAATATATATCAATAATTGAAAAATAATGAAGGATAAGTGTATGCACAAGAAGGTTTGTTCTGTTTTGAGTTAATAATTTATTTTGCAGAAAGTTAACAATGTTATATGCCCTTCACATAGCAAAATTCCCTTCAAGATTCCCTTAAAGATGAATCTGCTACACAATTCTTTATTGAAGAGGAGAAATGCACTTGTAGTTTGCATAATCTGAGATTTATTTTTTAAAATAAGCCCCAGGAAATTTACTTTGAAGCACATAAAAAAAGATAGATTAATGGAGAGAGAGATACCCCTTCATTTCTCCCTGCCTCCTTCCTCCTTCCCTCCCTCCTGTCTTCCCTCCCTCCCTGCCTCCCTCCCTCCCTTCCTCCCTCCCTCCTTTCTTCCCTCCTTCCCTCCCTTCTTTCCTCCCTCCCTCCTTCCCTCTCTCTCTCGCTTCTTCCCTCCTTTCCTCCCTCCCTCCCTCCATTCCTTCCTTCCTAGCTTTGTTCCTTCCGCACATCTTTGTTGAGTGTCTCTATCATGTCAGGCAGTCTCTACTCTCATGGATATTGCAGGTTATAGTGGAAAACAAATTAATTAAGGAATCACACAAATGGATATAAAATTATCCCTGTAGTGATTACTACAAAGTGTATCACAGGAGGCCTTGACTTAATAGGGAAGCTTCCCTAGGAGTGTTATCAAGCAAAGGGCTCGCTGCTCGATGCACATAGAAGCCAATGCTATGGCACTGGCTTTTGAGAAAAGAGCTTTATTTTGAGGCCAGCCGACAAGGAGACAGGAGGCAGGGCTCAAATCTATCTCTGCCATCTGAGGGTTCGGTCAAATTTTATGAGTTAGTGGAGGATGGGTTGGTATGCAGAAATGCCGGTGGGGCAGGTTTTGATTAGTGAGCTTTGGAACTTGGCCATTTATGGTAAGATATGGTAGGAGGCTTCAACATGGGATCTTCTAGGACAATGGACCCTTCTCTTCTGAAAGGATTCTGATGTTCAAGTTCCAGTCATGTCCTGATCCTTTGGGTCCCTGGGGATGGTGGTGGGGACTTTGGTTCTGGGTGTTATTTGAGGTCAAAAATATTCTCCTTTGTGTGCTTTGGCTGCCTGACTTGCAGTTTTGTTCTGTTGTCTCTGAAAAAACTCAGTATCTTGTTAGAAAGAAGATAGGTCTAGTTTGGGCTTGTTCTGCGGTTACAGGATTGCAGGTGATTGGCAACTAACCAGGTGAGAAGGAGAGAGGGCAGGGAGGGTGACAGAGCAGTTCAGACACTGGATTCAGGAGCAAAGACCCTGAAGCAGAAGAGTGTGTGAGACTTGAAAGAAGCCATTGGGGCTAAAGCAGAGGGAGCAAGTGGTACAAGGTGGGGCAGGGTGCATGGGGGAGGGCCAATGCTGGTAGTCTGTTGGCAACCACCAAGTTTCATCTTTATTCCAAGAACCATGGGAATCCATTGAAGAATTTCAGGTAGAGCTGTAATATAACTCTCACGAGTCACTTTGTTTAAAGAGACAGAAGTCTGGCCAATTAAGCCATCTTTATTCATGTGGCCAGAGAGCAGAGGGCAGAAATGATCTGCAGGATTGACCGTCTAAATTCTAACTCAGCGCTCAGTGATCTGGGAAGTTGTGAAAGTAACAGGCCTTGGTTCTTCTCCTCTGAGAATCTTATTGAATAAGCTGTTAAAGAACAAAAATTCAACCAGGGAAACTGGAAGATTTAATTAGCTTTATTCAATGATTCATGAATTGGACAGTATCCCAGTGAGTAAAGGAAGGAGGCTCTGAGGGGTTATACGAATGGAAAGTTTTTATAGGAAGAAGGGAGGGGCAAGGAAGCCATTAGCAAAGTATTTTTAGGCCAAACACCCTCATTTTTTGGGGGAGAGAGAGGGAATGGCAAGAGTTTTATCATGCAGATTGCCTCTTGTTCATCTGGGCAGGGGAGGGCAGGGATGGAGAGAGACCACGTGACAGATTACCTCCTCTGTGCTGACCAGAAAATTCCACACTAGTTAATTAAGATTACATTTCTGGGGAAGGTTGAAACTGCAGTTAAGTCAGATATTGTAGAGGTTTGGTTTCATGGGCTTTAGCACAAGTGACACTTCTTGGGCTTATGGTTTTCTCTTTAACACATGCCCATATGTGTCATGTTTCTGGATAGGTGTAATAAGCATCCATCCAGAGGGCTGCGGATTTCTTCAAGGCTCTGTGGGAGGAGCAAACAAAATCATCAGTAGGTGAGACTGTCATGTCAAAGGAGCTACTTCATGGAACATTTGCTCTTTTGCTTAATTCAGGGCAACATTGTCATCTTCAGCTGTATCTGAAAGATGTCTTTCTTTCTTGCCCAGTGGAGGGAGTCCGATACACTGAATTATTTTTTAGAAGGTGAGTTCACCTTTTCTATATGAAGGAGATTGAGTTTTTCTTTCATTTTATTCTCTTCTGTACTCCAAAGCATCACTTATCCTTTTCTCTAGTGTTAAAAGAAAAAGCTCCTCTGAATCTCTGTAAGATAAAGCATATACCTGTAAGCCAACCCATCCTGTATCCACTTACCCTTCCTATTTTATAACGTGAAAGATATTTTTCTAGGCTCTGGTGATACCGCAATGAATAGGAGAGATGTGAGTCTTGTCCACATGGAGTTCCTGGTCTAGCTTGGGAGACACATATTACATAGTTTATTACCCAATATAGTATTTAATCATGATTGTGATAAAGGTCAGAAATGAAGAGAACCAGGCGCTGTAAGAACAAGTGACAGGTTTAGTCTTGGGGGCAAGGGAAGACTAAGATGAGGAAAAGACCTTTGAGGTGAGCTTTGGAGAGTGAATGGAAATTGACAAGGTGACAGGAGGGGAGGTGGCAGGTTGGAAGAATATTCTAGGTGGAAGAAAAGATGACCAAGGCTATGATATGGCAAGGGGCAGGGAGTTATGTAGCAACTGAAGGGAGGCTAGATATCTGGAGGGCAGAAAAGAAGGAGGGCAGTGGTAGAAAGCCTGAAAATGGAACACTATTCAGGGATCAGATCAGACCAGGCCTGGCCTTGCTGGCGTATTTAAGATACTGCTTTTTTTTCTTTTTCCTAATCCCCAAAGAAAAAATTATTCAACCAAGGTCACTGGCTGTTCATTTGACCAGCACAATGTTCTCTAAGGAACTATGAATGCTTCAGGATGAGTATGGATTTGCAGTTCCTTCAGGTCTCTCCAGTGTTGGACAGTCACCCCTGCCCGATCCACACACTTACGTCCCACTGGACCCTGCAGACATCTTAGTTTGCAACCCTGGACCAGATGATTTGAGAGTCCCTCCGACCACTTAAGTTCTAAAGCATGTCAAGGCTCTTTGGGGGATACAAGACAAATAATACACAACCCTGGTTTATAAGAAGCTTGAAATTTAGTAGGACAACAAGGCATTTTCACTAAGAAGTACCTGGAAGGCAGTAGGTAAATGGTAGGAATTACTATTATCATTTCTGTTGTTGCTGTTGTTCCCTGTAGAGTCTCACGTCCATGCTGGGCATACGGATGTTGCTTAATAAATAATTGTTGGGTGAATGATGCATAAGCCAGTGAACAGTCTGGGGACCAGCAGTGAAGGGAAATGAGAACTGTGAGTTGAGAGACTGTCATTACCTGCCAGTGTCTCCAAATGCCTTCAACAAGGGCTTATTCACATACTGCAGCCCGTGCTTCGCACACAGTGACCTCACCAGAGGTGCCACCTTGTGATAATTATGGCACGGCATTGTGGGGAACAGACTAGGGAAACAGAGAGAAGAGATATAAAGCTTAGACCTAAAGAGAAACCCAGAGTTTTCTTTCCCCATTATAAAATAAAATTATATCAGCCATGCAGACCCAACCTTGAACTTGCACGATACTTTTGTTCTGGGAAGTTAAGGAACCTGATGGAGCACTCATCTCTTAGCCCTCTGCAAGCCCTGTGGGTGGCAAATGTTTAGGCAGAACTAAGAGAATACATATTAGCTCCATCAGTAGGTTTCGTTTTGACCAGATCAAATTTAAGTATAGGGTTTTCTACCATTTTGAACGACCCAGAGAGCTGGAGATATCAACCCCCCTACCCCACCCCTGCTAATCTCCATCTTTATCTTTGTCTCTGTCTCTCTAACTTCTGCACCATGAATAGATGAATATTCAATAAGTTCTAATCATGGTATATAGCTAAAAGTCCCAGGAAAGGAATAAGAAGTGAGGAGAGATGGGTTTTTATCCAAGGTTTTCACTAATCAGCCAGATGACTGTCTTGGGTTTTAACCTCTTCTTTGATAAACTATAAATAATAATCCTTCTTTTGTTTGGCTGAAATTTTCAAGGACTAACATGAGAAAAAGAATGAGAAAACCCCTTGAACAAATATAAGGTCTCTTTCCTTCTTTGACTATCATAGACATGGCTTAGACAAAGAGAATGTGGAAAGTCTCTCCCCTGAATATTCTGGAGAAATTGACTCTCAAAATATTATCATTTTCTCTTTCTTTCAGGCATATCTCCCTAACTGACCCATTGGTAAAGTATTTCCAGATCCCATCTAGAAACTGCAGCAGGGACTCCACTTCATTATTCATTATTTTGTAACATTGGCTCTAAAGATACAGGTAAGTAAATATTTAAATTAAATTGTAGTTAAGTTTCAACAGAAGTTGGTTACCCAATTGCCATGATTTTTCTTGGCTTTTGCCAACAAACCAAATGCAAAGAAAACAATCACCAATTCCTAAGCCCATAGGAATCTGGAAACTGAGTCCCTGGTACTTTTCCAAGATTTCACTCCACTTACTCACAATTGTTTCACCTCCTTCATTTCTTTCTTCCCTTCCTTACCATTGACGTTAATAGAAAAATAGCAGCCTTTAGAGAATTCTGGTTCATGTTTTCTCTTTTAGATCCCAAGCCTAGGGCTCTGCTCTGGACTATATGGGGGGCAGTTATAAGTGACAGCCCTTGCCCTTTATCATGAACTGTTTCTCTCACTCACTGGTGCTCGATTTGAAAGTTCAAGTGCCCAGTGAGCCAGTCATTGAAAAAGGACTGTTCAACATTACAGGTGGCCAAGACCTGCAAAGAAAAAGCTTACATTAGATATAAATGAGCCCAAATGTCAAACAAAGAAAATGTTTAGTTGTTCTTTTATTCAGCCAATCATTCCACAAGTGCTTATTGAGTACCTATTTTGTGTAAGAAACCATGAGGGATAAAAAAGATACACAGTCCCAGGTCTCAAGGAGCTTACAATTTAAAAAGGCAATAGGACATTTCGCTAAGTATATATGAGGCAATAGATATGAAGAAGTATGTAGGATTTGAGGGAGCTAAGTCACTCTCAGCCCTCAAATACAGAAGACTAA
Organism: Balaenoptera borealis; assembly: GCF_965194805.1. NCBI lineage: Eukaryota > Metazoa > Chordata > Mammalia > Artiodactyla > Balaenopteridae > Balaenoptera > Balaenoptera borealis. The sequence goes on from NC_138868.1 coordinate 12,909,894, forward strand.
GGTGTCATGAATGAGGACTTTGGCAGATGGAAGTAGGACTGTAGGACTTTGGTAGAAATTGCAGGGGTTTGAATACCATTTCCATAGGGTAGACTGAAAGAACTTCTAAATGAGGAGTACGGCATGCAAGGGCTTTAGTCAAGGGTTCTGTGCATAGAAATGCATTTCTATACAAATATTTCCTTTGTAATCTAAGGTATTTTATTTTATACATTTAAAAACATTATCCTGAGGAGAAGTTCACAGGCTTCTCCAGACTACCTAGATTAAGAACCTTTACGAATGTCATTTTATTCAGTGCCTTTCTAAGGTTTAGTTCTTGTTGGCGTTGTTGCCATTTTGAATGTTATTTTTGTGGCTGCTCTATGTGGTTGCTCAAAGTGTAATTTAGAGCACCTTGGGTTTCCCGAGGACACTTTCAGGGAATCTGCAAGGTCAAAACGATTCCCATAATCCTTCTAATCCTTCTAAGTATTTGCCTTTTTCATTCTCATTCTCTCATGCTTATAGAATGCATTTTTCCAGAGGCTACTAAACATGGGATGACATCGTCACTCTGATGTTAATATGCATTGGCTTTATTCTTATTATTTTAAAACTCTCAGTATTAATTTCAAATATAGTAAATATCAGTGGATATAACCTCTGTAAACAAAAGCTCTTTGAGGTTCTCAATAACTTTTAAGAGTGTGAAGTGGTTCTGTGACCAAGCAGTTTGAGAACCACTACTCTCTGGAAGGTCCACTGAATCTGGGAATGAGCTTGGAGAAGGAAGCAGTGTAATGACTGGATTCTCCAGTTAATCATGGCACAGCCAGTGGAAGGCTTAGGAGGCAGGTGTATTCTGCATGGGTCACAATTCTGTTAATCGTTAACAGCATGCTTGCAGAGCATGCCATGTTTCCTCTCTGGGCCTCTTCATCTATACAATGAAATGAGGTGGATTCCAGGGTCCTTCTAGGTCATAAAATTCATTCTCTAATTCTAGGAGTCTCAGATTCATTGAAAGCCTGTTTCATGTTGGGCAGGGGTCAGCAAACCTTTTCTATAAAGTGCCAGACAGTAAATATTTTAATTCTCCATCACAGCTACTCAGTTCTGCTGTTGTAGCATGAAAGCTGTCATAGATAATATGTAAATGTGTGAGCATGGCTGTGTTCCAATAAAACTTTATTTATAAAAACAGAGAGTGGGCTGGATTTCGCCCTTGGACTATACTTTACTAACCCTTGGTTTGGAGCAAATGCTCTGAAATCGAACTGCCTAAGTTTAAAACCTGCTTCTACCACTTATTAGCTGTGTGGTCTTATGCAACTTACTCAACGTCTTCATGCCTCAATTTTATCATCTATAAAGTGGGAATATAGCATGTATCTCATGTAGTTACATGCAAAGCAGTTGACAGTGCTTGGCCCCTGGCAAGCATTCAATAAGTATGAATTATTATTATTTGACATAAGCAGACTGTAAATCAGGGTGCTTTGATGGATGCTTTCCCAGGAACTCCAAGATTACCTGAGTGCTAAGCCAGTCCTTGTTCTCCTCTCTGCTCATTTTCATTGGTATGTGGCTCATCTGGGTAACATATGCAATCCAGGGACTTTCAAGAAACCTTTCAGAGAATAGAAGGAGGAAGTGTCACTCCTTGGGGAGTTTCAGTTCCAACCACTGGCAGATCTGGCTGAGCATTAAAGGAAATGGCAGGGACTCAAAGGTTCCAATAATATGGTGGTTATTTGTTTTCTTCTTTTATTTTAAAGTTAATTTTTATTGGAGTAGAGTTGCTTTACAATGTTGTGTTAATTTCTACTGTACAGCAAAGTGAATCAGCTGTATGTATACATATATCCCCTCTTTTTTGGATTTCCTTCCCATTTAGGTCACCACAGAGCATCGTGTAGAGTTCCCTGTGCTATACAGTAGGTTCTCATTAGTTATCTATTTTATACACAGTATCAATAGTGTATATATGTCAATCCCAATCTCCCAACTCCTCCCGCCCCCCCCCCCCCGCTTTCCCCCTTGGTATCCATACATTTGTTCTCTACGTCTGTGTCTCTACGTCTGCTTTGCAAATAAGATCATCTATGTCATTTTTCTGGATTCCACATATATGTGTTAATATACGATATTTGTTTTTCTCTTTCTGACTTCACTCTGTATGACAGTCTTTGGAGGCCTTTTACATCTAGAGATGACACACTAAGCATTCAGTCACATGACCTGCCTGCCTTGCAGCCTAATGTGCCCCCAAAGCTTGCTCTGGCATTGGTGCAAGGCTCAAAAGATACCTAGGTAACTTTAAGGGTGTATGCAAAGTGATTAACAGCTTGGACTTTGTCATCAGATAGAGCTGGGTTCAAGTTCTGATCTGGCACTGCCACTGGACCTTATTTGCTCTATAACCTTCAGCAAGTGATTTAATTTCTCTGAGCTTCAGCTCTCTTATCAGAAAAATGAAGCTGTAAAGTCAAAAACAGACATATTGAAATGCATAAACTTTAACATCATATTCACCAATGTCAAAGCAACTGATAGGTGAAGCACAAAGAAGAAAGACAATTAAAGACAAAATAAGGAGCAGTAGAATTTCTACCACACTATACCTGAAGAAACAGAAGAGCATGGCTAACTTCTCCAAGAACCAGATCAACAGATAAACCACGACAGATAACAATGAACTTATTAGTTAATTATAAGCATGCTCTATTGTTCCAATACAAAAGAAACATAGAAACATTATACTTAGTGACTAATAGTAATAATAATACTATAATGATAATGATAATAATGTAACAGTTAACATTTATTGAGGCTTCCTTTATGATCTTTTTTACTGTCCCATTAATGCTCATGACAATCGTATGTTGTAGGTACTGTCACTAGCCCCACTTTACAAATGTAAAAGCCAAAGTGTAGAGAAATTAACTAAGGTCATACAGCTAACATGTGGTAGAGCCTGGAACACAGACAAGTCTGACTCCGGAGTCCCCACTTAGCCCTTGGAAACAAAGAAACACCCAACATTTCTTGTTACACACAACCTTGGTTTTCTGAAATATGTATAATTATGAATACATCATTGGTCATCATTAAAGTAAAAGATTTGAAAATACATAAAAGAGAAAAATGAAGCTGATACTATCTACATTACAGGGTTTTGTAAGTATAATCACATCAAATAAGATAATGCATGTAAATCCTTTAGCAAATTGCCTGATGCATAGTAGCTACCATTATTTTTATTGTTATGTAGGATTTAGAATAATAATGTGAAAGAATGAGGGAGGAATAAATTGGGGATTTGAAGAGGGTTTTTCAGTCTGAAGTCATTTGGGCTTTGGGAATTGTTGGATTACAATTTTTAAGGACTTGGGGATCGCTGGAACCCAGTTGACCTTTGAGCAACATGCATGCCCACTTAAATGTGGATTTTTTCAGTAATTTTTTTTTCAGTAATTTTTCAGTAATTTTTTCAGTAAATACATACAATACTGCATGATCTGCAGTTGGTTGAATCCACAGATGCGGAACCACAGATACAGATAGCTGACTCTGGGACTTGAATATCTCTGGATTTTGGTAACTGTGGTGGATCCAGAAACAAATCCCCCACAGATACTGAGGGATGACTGTACTGCAATGGGGAATTAAGCAAGTGGGAAAAAAGGCAAGTTTGGGCAAATTCATTTTCCAAGGAACTCTTCTTATTCACCTATTTCAGCTATTTTTTCCCACATTTTCTTGGAAACGTCTCAGTTACGAGAGAACAGGGCATGGTGTCATAATCTGCTAATCATTGCTAATCATAAATAGCTCAGATAAGGAAGGTAAAGGACCATCTAGGTAATGAGAATAAGAGAATATTCTTGCTTTCTTACTTGACTAAATATATGAGCACCATGGTTCCGAAGATTCCATAGAAAGGGCCAAATGTGATGAAATAGCGGATGTAAAACCTGCTGACCCAGGCAATGTCCTGCAGAAAGAAGTGCTTGAAAGTTAGGCTCTTGGAAATAAAACTGGCTAAATCTTATATCCTATTACTCAAGGAAGCTACATCTGGAAGGGACCAAGCATTTTCATTTCCCCTTTTCTACCAGCCTGATCTAGTTTTAGAGAAGGAGGCAAGTTACTCACCTCCCAATACCTTTGGAGGTACATCACTTGCATGGATTGCCCATTGAAATACACAGGCATGAGGAGGGGGAGCCCAACTGAAGAACAATTTTTAAAAAGATGGTGAACAAATGAACAGAATGTGATTCCCTTGGAAACCAGCAGGGGTCGATCTCCTTAACATGCCACCCCTGGAATGTTAACCCCTGAGAAGGGATGCAAGGTGGAGATCCACGACCACATCCTGGACTCCACTGGGCTTTAGAGTCTCTGAGGCTGAACCAGGACTTTGGTTCCAGCTCCCTTCAGGAGACTAGGGAAGCTTTGAAGATTTGAGTCATTCTTGATGAAGGCATCCTGGAAGGGCTTCTGCTGTGAGCTTTCAAGTTTTCTCAAGGTCCATGGAATCCTTCAGTCCTTCACGATCCTTAGCACTGGGCCCTATCACAGTATGTCGAGGTGGCAGAAATAGAGCAGGTGTACTCAGTTCCTGGCCACATAGTTATTTACCTGCTTTTCCCCCAGGACCAGTGAGGCTGCCTGGAGCATGTAAGAGTCTTATGGAGACCCTTTGGATTTTGACAACTCTCTCCTTGACCAAACTTTAGTCAGATCCTCTGAGCCCCTTTCTTGACTAGGCTTCAAAGTGGGCCCGTAAACATTCAAACTCTGCAAACTGTCAGCACAAATGATTTTGTCCACCCTACATACTAAGGGACTTTCACAAATGCTAGCATAGTTTCTAAGAATAGCTCAAGGCCATGCCCCTGGGATGACCCCAGCCCCCTTAAAGTTCCTGCCTGAGAAAGTTCAAGTCTATCCAAAGAACTTACTGTTTGTTCAAGCCAAAACCTGACTATAGGCCTCTGATCTCTGTTTTCTTAGATCATTTATTAGAAAACTTACAATTATGAAGTCCTTTCTCTGTCCCTTTGAGATGGTTCTTCCCTAACCCAGAGATGTCTTTCTCAAGGACCTGGGAGTCGTCCCTTTGAAGTGTAATCATTGAGAATTGGGCCCTGTACCCCAGTCTCTGGGAGGGTAGGAGCCTGACTTTGATAAGCACCAGTTAGCAGACACACATGGCCCATGACCAGCTTCCTCTCACTTTAACCTCTTTCAGTAATTTCCTTTAGCATGTCCCAGTGTTTAAGAAGTCTCCCACTTTTGTTTCAGCAGAGTTAAGGTCAGTTTATACTGAAGTCCCTTTCCCCTACTACAGAAACCTGAATCAAATCTGTCTTGCCACTTTTACCAAACGTCCAACCCAGTTTCTCTTTGACAGTTTGAGCATGACTCACTTGTACCTGAGATACTAAGTTGAAGGCATATGAAGGGAAAGGACACAATGAAACAGCTCCTGAGGATAGTGTGGTTTGTAATCTGGATTCTGCAGTGAATCTACACCATTTATTCATTCCTCGGAAGCTAAGGGTGTATTGTAGCACTACAGACAGGGGAGGAGAGTTCAGAAAAGAAACTCCAACAGCTTTTTCTTATGTGAATATACATTTATCTGGGCTGGGGATCGGTTACCTTTCAGAATGGGACACCAATGTCCTCATTCCTCATTTTGGTCATGCAAGAGAAGGACTGCCTTAGGATCGGTTTGCAGAATTCTAGCAGTGGAAGGGCAGCAGTGGTAATTGATCCCCATATCTCAGAAAATGGGCCCACAGGCCATCCTGGTCAGGCGTGTTACAGATGACCACTGGTGGCCAACATTTGGGCAAATCCGATCATCTGCAACAGGGTTTCTCAGTCTTAACACTGTTGGCATTTTAGGGCCAGATAAATGTCCTGAGAATTGTAAGATATTTCATAGCATCCCTGGCTTCTGCCCCCTGGATGCCAGTACCATCCCTGCCCCTTTGCTGTGATAACCAAAAATGTATCTAGACTTTGTCAAATGTCCCATTGGGAGCAACATTGCTCCTAGGTGAGAACCACTGATCTATAGAAAATGTTTGGAACCTTTCCAAAGGTTTTATTTTCCAAATGTATAAGCATATTTTAGATAAGCATATTTTGGGATCCCACTAAACCTTTCTTTGTGAGCTATCATGAGTTTGACTTGGTCAAGAGCAAAGCATTTTTCCTTCTGATGCTTTTTTATTGGTATTAGCATTATTCAGCTACCCTATTTTCTCTTAAGCCTAGACCCCCATTCAGACCTGTTTTACTTGTTTCATATATATATATCCACTAAAATATCTTCTACAACTGTATGTAAGCCATGGGAACAGCTAGCTTTCTTCCACACAGAAACTCTATAGGTGACTTTTATTCATGAGACTCTACTTTTTCTGGCATCCTATTGTCAGTGCTTGAGCATTGTTTTCCTGTCTCTCCTCCCTACCCAAATACCACCATCCTTTTCTTCTTGAGAGGTATTTAGTCTTTCCAGGATGAGAGTCCCAGATGCCAGACCCCTTGATGGGCATCCTGCCTTCCATCCTTCTTGCAGCATCTCCTTCCCTGCCCAGTACCCAGAGTGATGAGATGCCCATTAAGAATGCCTGTTTGCTTTCCTGTTTTCCTTTTCAGATTTTCACCCTAGTAAGTATGAAATAAAACATGCTGCTTTTTCTCGGTCACAATAAGACATGAGCTGGTCTCTCTGTCGGAGGATTTCAGTCATGGCTTTTGGCTTGACATCTGTTTGCTTCAGGGAAATGGGATGATAAGGAATGTGGCTCCCAGGTGACTCACACATGTAGAAGTACAGATGCTGCTTCTTGTAGTCGATGTATTTTATTTTCTTCTTGCCATACTGAATGAAGAGAGAATAAAACTCAAATAAGAGACAATATAAACTTCTTGTCATTATACTCAAGGTCGTGTGTGTGTGTGTGAGGTGTGTGTGTGTGTTTGTAAAATCTCTATAGAAAGAGCCATCTGGTCAGAATTCATTGACTGTCAAACTTGAGGCACTAGAAGAACCAGAACTGGAGTGGGAGGAGATACTGTGGTGTCTTTTGGCTTTATTTAAATATGGGCAGTTCTTGCTTGCGTGGTTTGTTCCATTTGACTACGGGGATTGTGATCTTTTATTACTTTTATTATGCCCATGGAAGCCATTTTGAAATTTTTGTCCTTATGTGGATTGGAATGATGATTAAAAAGAAATATTTCTGATAAGTTTTCTGAGCTCTTTTTCAACCTACGTGCTTAGTATTCTGCTTGAAGCTCAGTCTCCATCTCCATTCATCCATTCAACAGATATTTACTGAATGGTCAAGTGATAAAAGATACAGGCATGACCCCTAATATCTGCTTCATCTTTCCTCCTTTGTGTTTCCATCATGGATCTCATGCTGTGATTTACTATTTTTAAGGCATAATGATATTATATATAATCTTACTACTGGGAATTTGAGACATTTTCTAGGGGTCTTTTTAGTTAATTTAGTCTGTGCCGAATGCACAAAGACAACAAATATCCTGAGAGGAGGCATAGAAGTAATAGTATATCTCCATTACCTAGCAGACAATTAATAAATGTTTAACTGAAGGAATGAATGAATGAATGATATTTCACATCTCCTCTATAGTTTTACTATGTATTCACTGAGTTACAACACTATGGGCAGTGTTTGATTTTTGTTTTTCCCATTCTTTTGACACCTTCCCTACTACAAATAGATTTCTTCTCTTATTTGGATAGTAGATTTGATCCTTCCTTCTCTTACTGTCATAAATAAAAAGAAATGTCCTAGTGATAAAGTAATAATAGATATTTACAGTTACTCCCAAGTTTCTAGATATTTAAGTAGTAGGAAACATGGAAGAGGGGGTGGGTGGGAAAATTTTGAGAGCTGGCAAACATAGGTGAAGGATTGGTTTTGAGTATCACTCCAAAGGAGAATTCTAACTTTACCAAAATATGAACACAGGACCTGGCACGTAGATTTAATTAATGCTTGTCGAAGGAATGAATGTTTGAAGAAAGTGGTAGAAGGATTGACAGTAAAATGGGAAGAACAGAAACGTTTAGGGCTTATCAGAACAATTTTTGATGCAAAACAACTGAATTTTAGAGTGTAAATAATTTTAAGTAATGTACAGTCGCTTTGAAACTATAGTATACAGAAGCCTAAGGTTCTAGGGATATGTCTCAAGAGTAGCTGTAAAACTTGAAGAGGTGACCTCCATCATCTGTGAAGAAGCGGCATGTGTACTGGATATAGTTCTAAAGAAGACACTTCTGGAGGGGGTCACGCTGCCTCTTGAACTCCACTGAGACAAATCGCCATTACTGTGGGGTGGGAAGATTAGAGAAATCAAGATGTCATAAGTTTAGTGATGAGCCTAGGAGTCCACAAACATCAGAGAGGTCTAACTTGTTTGTGGAGCCATTGTCAACAGCAACTGATTCAAGACTACAGTCAAGGATTTCTTGTTCTTTAAATATAGGCAAGAGGGGCTTCCCTGGTGGCGCAGTGGTTGAGAATCTGCCTGCCAATGCAGGGGACATGGGTTCGAACCCTGGTTTGGGAAGATCCCACATGCCGCAGAGCAACTAGGCCCGTGAGCCACAACTACTGAGCCTGCACGTCTGGAGCTTGTGCTCCGCAACAAGAGAGGCCGCGACAGTGAGAGGCCCGCGCACCGCGATGAAGAGTGGCCCCCGCTCGCCACAACTAGAGAAAGCCCTCGCACAGGAACGAAGACCCAACACAGCCAAAATAAATAAATAAATAAATAGTGAAAAAAAATATATATATATAGGCAAGAGAATTTGTTTCCTAACTGGAGAAAGTTGAGTCTTCCAAAACTGGGAAAATCTATTTTCAGAAAGTTGTGTAATTTTGGTTTATGTACCACAAAGTGCAGGCAGCAACTGACAAAGCTACACTCTTTTTTTTTTAAACTCCTAAAGTTCTTCCAGAAGGAGGTAGCAGCCTCTTCCTAAGCACCTGACTCTCAGGATCCATCATTTCCCCTTGAGGAGATATACCTTTCTGTGGTTATCCTTATACCACCTATGTTGAAAGAAGACTCCCTTCTAAAAAACTTGGTAATAATCCTTTAAGTGATGATTTTAAGTTGAGGTTAAAAAAAGTCAATAGCTGAGACATTCTGGAGTTTTCCCTTCCTTTGTCTATGGCTTAAGAAGTCTGAATTAGAGGTAAGACATCACTAAGTGTCTTACGAGGCATTTGAGCTGTGGTTCGTGTATAAATGAACCAAAATGAACCTGAATTAAAAATAACAGCTTAGTTTCTTCTAACAGAGCTAGAGTTAGTTGACATAACTAGATATTTAGACGTTTGTGATTTAGCGCTCGTTGAATGTACCGGCGTGTCTTCTATGAGTGAGTGAGTTGGACTGAGTGACCTTTAAGGTCATGGAGTCATGCACTCCACATCTTCTTCTATTCTTACAACCCCAGATGCAGTTATTTCAAATCTGTATCCTGGACTTAAAAGAAGAGATGCTCTGAAAACAAGCTTGAATGGGAACCTCCAGCCTGACCTCCCCAAGACAAGGTTGTAGACCTTTCCAAGAACCGCTTCCAGGAAAATTCTCCAGTGCCCAGGATTTTTAAACGTACCTTGACAGGTTGCGAATCTCCAATAACAAAAAGTGGACCTATATCAATGTCTGGGTCTTTGGGGTAGATGTTTGGTTTTACATGATGTTGGAAGTGCCAGTAATTCCACCAGTTTGTTGATAGGCCCTGAGGAGAAGAGAGCATTTGTTAGTTGCAAGATTTCTCTCCTGAAATATCCTTCACTATCAGAGTTTTCTGCCTGCATCCTCAAAGTTAAAATAAGATATTAACTTCTCGAACTTGACCCCCACTGCTGAGTCACAGAATGATTCATTGGACAGAGGCTCTCAAAGCCTATGAACAAATAATTAATCTGATCCAGGAACACAAATTCAGGCTAAAACAACTCCTGATAATGAAAAAGAATAAAAACCTGTTGAAATGAAATGTTTTTCCATCCTCCTTTTTTTTGATCCTCATTTTTAAAAAATTATGAAGGTAGGTAAGGCAGAAAGTATTATTCTTCTTTTACAAATAAAGAAACCTCAGCTCTAAGACTTTAATTAGTTCTGGCAAAAAAAATGGCCCGAGGAATCCTATTTTCAATGAATGTTTTAAAGAGTTGTGGATCTGAAGTCATCTCTTACGGGGGCTTGCTTCAGATCGTTGCATGTTCAAGCTTCAGTGCTCTCATTAAATATAAATGAGAATAAACATATTTTAGTTGATGCCAAGCTCATATCATCTCTGATTAGGTTGTTTGCTCAACTGGAAAGAGAGTAGATAAGAAAATTTGGTGATTCCAAGTATCTTCCAACTTAATGATGCTATGATGTATGGTCTACGTCCCTAGCTTCTTAATAATATCACAGGTAAACATTTTTCATAATGATTCTGGATCTTCATCTTGATTACGGAAAGACTGTTCCTAATGTTAATAACAGCTGACAATTATTGAGCATTTTCCATATGGCAGGCTGTGTGTTAAGCGTGGCGCAAATATTACATATAATACCAATAACGGGTTGAAGCCCTCACCTATCTCCATTTTACAGTTGGAGAAACTGAGATTCATAGACATTAAGTTCTTCAAAGTGACTCAGCTAACGAGTGGCTGAGTTTCCACTGAAGGCAGGGCTGTTCTCAATCCTGGATGTAGGTCAGAATCACCTGGGGGCTTTCAAAACCATGCTGACATCCAGACCCCACCACAAAGGACTTAAATCAGAAAATCTAGAGATGGTGCCTGGGCAACAGTGTTTTCTAAAAGCTCTTCGGATGACAACCAGGATTGAGAAGCTCTGAATCCTGTACCATTGAATACTGTGCAATGATTTCTCTCACTTAACCAGCTTATGGACATTGGCTTAAATAGCTAATAACCCCTTTGAACATCAGTCTTGGCTGTAAAATAGGGGTTCTCTCATCCCCACGTCGTGAGAATTACATGAGACAGTTGCCTAAAGGGGTTAGTTCTGAACCTGGCACTTGCAGGTTCTCATCTCCTGGGAGTTCCCACCTGCCTCCCTAATCATCTGCTGTCAGTGGTTTCTGCTTACTGCTCTCTGTAGGCCTGGCCCCAGCAATCCCTTCACTCTCTTATTAGTTGGCCACTTCCAAGTCACTGTAGGCTGGAGAACCAGATAACCAGGAATATATATATATTTTCTGATTAAATGGAACATGTCACATAAAATGACAATATATTATTCATTCTAGTCATTTTGGGGACAGACCTATTTCTCATATAAATCCAGATCCAACTCTGTATTATCTAATCTATTTAAGCCTCAGTTTGCTCAACTGGAAACAGCATAGATAAGCTGGTAGTTCTAAGTATCTTCCAATTCAATATAAAACCTCTGTGTTAAAGGAAAACAGGCTCTGAGTCAGGGCTTATGAGTTTTTTCTAAAATAACCTGGCTTGTGTACAAGGATTTGGCTTATTGGAAGGCTCAGAGGCATTTCTCCCCTTCTGGGCCAGAGTACATAGTCACCAAATCCTAGAATGTCATAGAAAAGCAGAGATCTGGTGTAACTCCTACTATTAGAGATGAGAACACTGAGAGCCAGAGATAAAGTGTGACTGACTCAAGGTTGCACAGTGAGCATTATCAGAATCAGGGCTAAAAGCTACTCTTAGAAGTCTTCGTACTGTTACCGAGGTTTGTTTGTTCATCTGTCCATCCATCCAGCCGCCAGCCAGCCAGCCAGCCCTTCATTCATTCAACAAATGCTTATTGAAGGCCAACTATGTGCTGGGCACTCTGCTAGGCACTGCATTGCAGGGGTGCATAGGATAGTGTGCCTGCCCTCCTGGAGCATATGTTAAGGGGGATAAGACCAACTGCCATCATTGCCATCTGTTTTTTCCAGCAGTCTGCGTTTTACAGCCCTCGACTCTTGAACAGAACCATCTGACCTTCCTTGCTTACTCTTTCTCTTTACTTCTATCTATTCTTCTGCTTCTTTTCCTTTATTTCTTCATAGCCCTTCCAGGACTAATCAGGCTTGCTGGATTCCTGTAGCTTCCCAGCAGTAAGTGTCCAGACCCCTTCTAAGAATATTCCTACTCATGACTTTACAGGGCACATATTCTCCTGAAAGGTGGTTCCTTAATTGGGTCCCAGGGATTGGGCCAAATAGTTTACTGGGTAAGAAAAACATTAGAACTTTTGAAATAAAAATAAACCTTCTCCTCCTAAAAATTTAAAATTCTAATTTTAGCATGTATGTTATGTTACATTACTGAGATCACTGTAGAAATCAAAGAGGAAATCAAAAAATACCTAGAAACAAATGACAATGAAAACATGACGATCCAAAACCTGTGGGACGCAGCAAAAGCAGTTCTAAGAGGGAAGTTCATAACAATTCAAGGTCACCTCAATAAACAAGAAAAAGATCAAATAAACAATCTAACCTTACACCTAAAGCAACTAGAAAAAGAAGAGCAAAGAAAACCCACAATTAGTAGAAGGAAAGAAATCATAAAGATCAGGGCAGAAATAAATGAAATAGAAACAAAGAAAACAATAGCAAATATCGATAAAACTAAAAGCTGGTTCTTTGAGAAGATAAACAAAATTGATAAACCTTTAGCCAGACTCATCAAGAAAAAAAGGAGAGGTTGCAAATCAATAAAATTAGAAATGAAAAAGGAGAGATTACAATTGACACCGCAGAAATACAAAACATCATAAGAGACTACTACAAGCAACTCTATGCCAATAAAACCTGGAACCTGGAAGAAATGGACAAATTCTTAGAAAGGTATAACCTTCCAAGACTGAACCAGGAAGAAATAGAAAATATGAACCAAATGTAAAATAGATAGCTAGTGGGAAGCAGCTGCATAGCACAGGGAGATTAGCTCAGTGCTTTGTGACAACCTAAAGGGGTGGGATTGGGAGGGTGGGATAGGGAGGGTAGGAGGGAGACGCAAGAAGGAAGGGATATAGGGATATATGTATACGTATAGCTGATTCACTTTGTTATACAGCAGAAACCAAGACACCATTGTAAAGCAATTATACTCCAATAAAGATGTTAAGAAATAAAAAATAAAAACAAAAGTAACCAAAAAAATAGAAACTAACACAACATTGTAAAGCATTTATACTCCAATAAAGATGTGAAAAAAAATGAAAAGTGACGTAAAAAATGTACAGATAAACTGCAAAAAAATTTTTTTATGACATTCACTTTACCTCTTCCACATTGCATGTGCAAGGACATTATCTATCTGTCTATCTATCTATCATCTATCATCTATCTTTCTATTTTTATATAAGGACTAATGGACTCTTTTTAAATCCATGAACTTTAATACATTCCAATCATTATTCCTTTTGTAAATTTTAACAATTATGGCCAAAGAAAGCCCTTTTGAGCTGACTTCTTGTTCTTTTGATATATCCACATCAAACTTTGAGCACATCCTTAATTCCTGGCACAAAAAGATGTCCCAGATTCACTTTTTCTGCCTCTACCCTGAAATCAGGTACTTGGTTAATGTTAATAAAAAATTGTATTAAGAAACTAAGATCTTGGAGTGATCAGAAAGTCCCCAAGGACTTGAATGTATCTATGTATCCAGAAAATTCCTTATGGTCCCAATCTGTCCTGGGAAGATCACAATATGTTGAACAAATGACAAAGTTATTTTAGGCCAGTAAATGTTCATAGAGGGTAAGTCCAGAAAAATAGGACTAACTTATAGGATGGGATCCTCTTGACTCCTTTATCCTTTTGTTTGGTACTTTTTGTTTTAGTTAATTTTTGTTTTTATTTTTCAATATTATATTTCATTTGGTTTTCTTTTTACTTTTTAAATTTCTTATTTATTGCACAATTTTACTTTCCATTTACAGTTATTACAAAATATTGGCTTTATTCCTCATGTTGTACAATACATCCTTGCCTATCTTACACCCAACAGTTTGTACTTGCCACTTCCTCCCTATATTGCCCCTCCCACCTCCCACTGGTAACCACTAATTTGTGCTCTATATCTGTGAATCTGCTGCTTTTCTGTTATATTCACTAGTTTGTTGTATTTTTTAGATTCCAAATATAAGTGATATACAGTATTTGTCTTTGTCTGACTTATTTCACTTAGCATAATGCCCTCTAAGTCCATCTATGTTATTGCAAATAACCTACATGATGGATACTTAGGTTGCTTTCATTTCTTGGCAATTGTAAATAGTGCTGCTATGATCATTGAGGTGCATGTATGTTTTTGAATTAGTGTTTTTGTTTTTTTCAGGTATATACCCAGGAGTGGAATTGCTTGGTCATATGGTAGTTCTATTTTTTTCAGAAACCTCCATACTGTTTTCCTCAGTGGCTGCACCAATTTACATTCCCACCAACAGTGTACAAGGGTTCCCTTTTCTCCACATCTTCGCCAATATTTGTTATTTGTGTTCTTTTTGATGATAGCCATTCTGGCAGGTGTGAGGTAGTATCTCATTTTGGTTTTGATTTGCATTTCCCTGATGATTAGCAATGTTGAGCATCTTTTCATATGTCTGTTGGCCATCTGCATTTCCTCTTTGGAAAAATGTCTATTCAGTTCTTCTGCCCATATTTTAATTGGGCTGGTTTTTTTTTTTGGATGTTGAGTTGTTTGAGCTGTTTACATATGTTGGATATTAATCCCTTATCAGTCATATCATTTGCAAATATTTTCTTCCATTCAGTAAGTTGTCTTTTCATTTTGTTGATTGTTTCCTTTGCTGTTCAAAAGCTTTTAAGTTTAATTAGGTCCCATTTGTTTATTTTTGCTTTTATTTCCTTTAGGAGATGGATTCAAAAAAATATTGTTGCAATTTATGTCAAAGAGTGTTCTGCCTGTGTTTTCCTCTAGGAGTTTTATAGTATCCAGTCTTACAATTAGGTTTTTAATCCATTTAAAGTTTATTTTTATATATGGTGTTAGAGAATGTTCTAATATCATTGTTTTACAAGTAGCCATCCAGTTTTCCCAGCACCACTTTTTGAAGAGATTGTCTTTTCTCCATTGTATATTCTTGCCTCCTTTGTTGTAGATTAATTGACCATAAGAGTCTGGGTTTATTTCTGGGTTCTCTATCCTGTTCCATTGATCTGTGTCTGTTTTTGTGCCAGTACCATACTGTTTTGATGACTCTAGCTTTGTAGTATAGTCTGAAGTCAGGGAGCATGATTTCTCCAGTTCTCTTCTTTCTGAAGATTGTTTTGGCTATTCAGTGTCTGTTGTGTTTCCATACAAATTTTTATATTATTTGTTCTAGTTCTGTGAAAAATGCCATTTTTGTTGTTGTTGTTTTTTAATAAATTTACTTATTTATTTATTTATTTATGGCTGTGTTGGGTCTTTGTTGCTGTGCACGGTCTTTCTGTAGTTGCAGCAAGCAGGGGCTATTCTTCGTTGTGATGCGCGTGCTTCTTATTGCAGTGGCTTCTCTTGTTATAGAGCACAGGCTCTAGGCATGCAGGCTTCAGTAGTTGTGGCATGCGAGCTCAGTAGTTGTGGTGCGCTGACTTAGTTGCTCTGTGGCATGTGGGATCTTCCCGGACAAGGGCTCGAACCCATGTCCCCTGCATTGGCAGGCGGATTCTTAACCACTGCGCCACCAGGGAAGTCCCCTGCCATTGGTATTTTGATAGGGATTGTATTGAGTCTGTAAATTGCCTTGTGTAGTATGGTCATTTTAACAATATTGATTCCTCCAATCCAAGAATATGGCATATCTTTCCATGTGTTTGTGCCATCTACAATTTCTCTTATCAGTGTCTTACATTTTTCAGAGTACAGGTCTTTTGTCTCCTTAGGTAAGTTTGTTCCTAAGTATTTTATTCTTTTTGATGCATCTTGTTTGGTATTTTTACATGTAATAAAGAGAAAGTCAAATGTCAGAGTTGGAAAAGCCACTTAAACTTTACAAGAGAAAACTGATAATCAAAGAAGATAAGAGACTAGCCCTAAGTTACATAGCAAGTGAGTGGGAAATCAGGGTACTGTGCACCTTTCTCATGGGTTTGTTATGAAGAGTAAGAAAGTGCATTTAGCTCAATGCATGACAAAGTGGAAGAATCAATAAATGTTGGCTGCTAAAAAATACTTTTGTGTAGCAGGACCATAAACAGTAATGAGGGTAATTACCACAAAATGAAGATAAGGCATCCTTTATTGTTTAATTTCTCTCAGTGTTAAGTAAAATCTGAGATTCTTATACTATATAAGGCAAGAGGTAGCACTAACAATGCCTGATTTGGGACATTCTGGCCAACATTTGGGGTCTGGAACTAGATTTAATACGAGCTAGAAAAAAAAGAATATATTCATTTAGACTGTGGCAGAAGGTGAAGTTTTCAGGGAATTTAGAACAAAGAGAGGTGGGAGCAGATGAGAGACCTAGATGCAGCATCAAGGGAGAATAGAGGCGTTTTAGAGAGTTACTGCATAGAGTTTAAGACACACAAGCAAAAAAAACTTGAATGAAATCACAGTGCTATTTTGTGTCCTTTTTTATACAGTTAACATATTTTTTAAAACATTTCCTCTCTGTAAAACATTATTTGAAAAGCACAACTTTAAACAGGTGCAAATTTTCCATGCCAAGGAGGTGTCATCCTTTATTTAGCAATACCCCTGTCATTGGTTAGGTGATTCCCAAATTGTTTCTATTATTAATACAAAAGTAATGAAATCCTTTTAAATAAGTATTAATCTACTTTATTTCTGTGGGAAAATGCCTTGAATGGGAAATACAGGTCAAATAATTGGACTGTTTTTAGTTATGACACCTTTTATCAAATTGCCTTTGAGAATTTATGCTCATTAATTTTATTAAAAATTTAATGATTACAAAGTCAAAAGAGCGAATGAGAACTTTTCTAATATTCTTGATTCATATTTCCATACATCTGCTACTAGATTGCTTTGCAGAATTCACTAGATCTTACTAGCAGATTCAATGGCTGACAACAGCCTTTCCCAGAGTTTGTAATGGGGCTGAGTGTCTAGTAGGTGCTAATGGGGTGATTCTGGATTCATTTCTGTTGACAGCATCGATTCCTGAATCTGAGCAGATCTTAGAGAAATAAACAAAGAGGGCTTATCTGTTTATGTAGGTAGATACCTCCTGATCAACATTTCCTGTAGTATTGATACATTAATCAAATACTCAAAAAATACAGAACAATTTTAGATGAATATAGAAGAAACTGTGAGTGGGTCTTAAGGGTCTATGGGGAACCCCTTTTACTCTCTACTTTCTACCTTATTTTACTGTTTGAAAATTTATCAGTAGGAAGTGTTACTTTTATCACAATAATTTTAAAGAACAATTACAAAAAATACCCCCCAAAAACTAGGAGAACATGACGTTCTCACCTATCTGAAATCCTTATGGCCTTCAAAAGGATAAAGAATCCAAAGGCATTGAGCAAATAATCAGACAGGTTTAAAACTGGCCTTTTGCTCCTCCCCCATTTCCCTCCATATATATGCCCAGGAGTGGGATTGCTGGATAATATAATAGTTCTCTATCTAGTTTTTTAAGGACCTACTGTATAGCACAGGGAACTCTACTCAATACTCTGTAATGACCTACATGGGAAAAGAATCTAAAGAAGAGTGGATATATGTATATGTATAACTGATTCACTTTGCTGTACACCTAAAACTAACATAAAATTGTAAATCAACTATACTCCAATAAAAATTGTAAAAAAAAACTGGCTTTTGAAACCACTCCCTTTTAATTCTATATTGTGGGTATCTCCTGGACAAGATGACAAATACATTCAGCTAACATGTATGGAGTTCCTGCTATTGGCTATCTGTTTTCCATGTGTTATTTTATTTCTTATTCACAACAGACAGGTAGATATTTTCATTCCCATCTTACAGATGAGGAAATTGAAGACCTGAGTGAGAGGTTAAGAAACTTATTCTGGATTATATAGTTAGCAAGAGACTGAGGTGGGATTTGATCCCTGGTCTGTATAAATCCACAGTGCTCTGCTAGCTTTACCATAAGTAATTTGGTATGGGTAGTGTTAAATAATCATAGCTTGTGTGCTTAGGTGAGGTAGGGTCTGTCAATTATTTTAGTTGGTTGTAAGATACTTATTTTGCTCCTTCTTGGCCTTAGTATTTCCAACCTGGTAAAGGGAATTCCGCTCAGAAATTATGGAATAGTTTTTAAAAAATTTATTTTATATTGAAGTATAGTTGATTAACAATGTTGTGTTAGTTTCAGGTGTACAGAAAAGTGGTTCAGTTACACATATACATGTATCTATTCTTTTTCAAATTCTTTTCCCATTTAGGTTATTACAGAGTATTGAGCAGAGTTCCCTGTGCTATACTGTAGGTCGTTATTGGTTATCTATTTTAAATATAGCAGTGTGTACATGTCAATCCCAAACTCACAATCTATCCGTCCCTGCCTTTTTTAGAAAGACATTTTAAAATCCTGAAGGGAGAAATGTATAGACATAATGTTTATTTACTCAGTGAATATTTATCAAGCTTTTACAAGCTAGATGTTGGGGGTACCAATAAGAACAAAACACTAACTCTCAAATGTCTTGGTTCAGTGTGAGAAACATTGTAGGGTATTATGGGTGCACAGAAAAGATAGCATTCAAAAATGTCCTTGAGAATTCAAGGAAGCCTTGGTGGAGGTGACACAAAGCTGAGTTTTGAAGAATGTAAAGGCCCCAGAACAGACTTTTTGGAAATGGAGATTCTTAAATGAAAGATTTTCCCTGAAAAGCTAACACTGAGACACAGTTGCTGCCTTCTAGTTTGTATTCTAGGCTAATCTGTCTTCTTAGAGAAAGCCCCAAGGTCAGGGGCTTCCCCCACATAGAGATGAAGGACAAGGAAATGCCTTTATCTTTTCACCATTCAGTATGTTAACATATGGTCTTTATTATGTTAAGGTATGTTCCCTCTATACCCACTTTGTTGAGATTTTTTACCATAAATAAATGTTGAATTTTGTCAAAAGCCTTTTCTGCATCTCTCGAGATGATCATATGATTTTTATCCTTCATTTTGTTAATGCAGTATATCACCTTGATTATTTTGCTGATTTGAACAACCCTTGCATCTATGGAATAAATTCTACTTGATCATGGTGTATTACCCTTGTAATGTATTATTGAATTGGGTTTGCTAATATTTTGTTGAGGATTTTTGCATCTATGTTCATCAGGGATATTGGCCTGGAATTTTCAATTTTTGTATTGTCTTTATCTGGTTTTGGTAACAGTGTAATGTTAGTAATAGAATGAGTTTGGAAGCATTCTTTCTTCAATTTTGGGGAATAGGTTAAAGATAGGCATTAACTCTTTTTTAAATGTTTGGTAGAATTTACCTGTGAAGCTGTCTGGTCCTGGACTTTTGATTTTTGGGAGTCTTTTGATTACTGATTCAATTTCATTACTGTTAATTGGTCTGTTCAGATTTTCTATTTCTTCCTGATTCAGTATTGGGAGATTGTATGTTTCTAGGAATTCATCAGTTTCGTCTATGTTGCCCATTTTATTGGCATATGATTGTTTTTGGTAATCTCTTATGATCCTTTATATTTCTGTGGTGTCAGTTTTAATTTCTCCTCTTTCTCTTCTGATTTTACTTATTTGAGTTTTCTGTCTTTTTTTCCTTGGTGAGTCTTGCTAAAGGTTTATCAATTTTGTTTATATTTGCAAAGATCCAGCTCTTAGTTTCCTAGACCTTTTCTAATTTTTTATTGTTTATTTCATTTAGTTCATTCTGATCTTTATTATTTGCTTCTTTATACTAACTTCAGGTTTTGTTTGTTCTTCTTTTTCTAGTTTCTTTAGGTGTAAGGTTAGATTGCTCATTTAACATTTTCTTGTTTCCTCAGGTAGGCTTGTATTGCTGTAAACGTCCCTTTTGGAACTGCCTTTGCTGCATCCCATAGGTTTTGAAACCTCGTGTTTCCATTTTCATTTGTCTTAAATTATTTTCGATTTCTTCAGTAATCAGTGGGTTGTTTAACAGCATGTTGTTAACCTCCACGTGTTTATGTTTTTTTTCAGTTTTTTATTTTAGTTGATTTCTAGTCTCATAGCATTGTGGTCTGAAAAGATGCTTGATATGGTTTCAGTTTTCTTAAATTCACCAAGTCTTGTTTTGTGGCCTAACACATTATCTATCCTGGAGAATGTTCCCTGTGCACTTGAAAAGAATATGTATTCTGCCACTTTTGGATGGAATGTTCTATGTATATCTATTGATTCCATCTGATGAAATGTGTCATCTAAGGCCAATCCTTCCTTATTGATTTTCTGTCTGAACTATCTGTCCATTGATGTAAGTGGGGTGTTAAAGTCCCTACTATTATTGTATTACTGTCAATTTCTCCCTTTATGTCTGTTAATATTTGCTTTATGTATTTAGGTGCTCCAATGTTGGGTGCATATATATTTCCAAGTGTTATATCTTTTTCTTGGATTTTCCCTTTATCATTATGTAGTGCTCTTCTTTGTCTCTTGTTATAGTCTTTATTTTTTATTTTATTTTTAAAAATATACTTTTAATGAAGTGAATTTTCTCACCTCTATCCCTCTAAGTCTTCCACCCAAGCAACCACTGGTAATAATTTGATATACATCTTTCTGAATTTTTCCATGGCTGCACAGATAGCTATACTTAATATCTATAAATATAAAATAGTTTTTGATTCACACATACAAGAAAGGGCTTATGTCCATATTTTTGGCTAGACACATTGTATTAGTTTCCAAGGCTGTCGTAACGAAGTACCAAAGGCCAGGTGGGCTAAAACAATAGAAATTAATTTTCTCACAGTTTTGGAGGCTAGAAGTCCAAAATCAAGGTGTTTTAGGGCTCTTCTCCTTCTCAAAGGCTCTAGGGAAGAATCCTTCTTTGCCTCTTCCAGGTTCTGGTGGCTGCCATCAATCCTTGGCATTCCTTAGCTGTGGTAGCATAACTCCAGTCCCCATCTCTGCAGGGCCATCTTCCCACTGTGTGTATAGTCTTTATTTTAAGGCTATTTGTCTGATATAAGTATTACTACCCCAGCTTTCTTTTCATTTCCACATGCATGTAATATCTTTTTCTGTTCCCTCACTTTCCGTCTGTGTGTGTCTTTAGATCTGAATTGAGTCTCTTGTAGGCAGCATATACATGAGGCTTGTTTTTTTATTCATTAAGCCCCTCTATGTCTTTTGATTGGAGCTGCAGGCATGCTAATATGTGTGGCTGGCTCCCTGTGCAGCTGGCTGTAAGGCCCTACAGCAACGGTTGCAAGTGTTTTGCTGTATGGGGCCAGAAAATATGGCTAACACTGCTTTGGGGGTACAGTGGTGCCAGCCAAGGGTGCCTCCTGACACTGGGGGGGCTCAGGAGGCTGCTTTGAATGGGCTTCAGTGCTGGCCAAGGGTGCCCACCAGGTCTTGTGGGGTGGGGAGGGTGCTGCTTTATATGAGCACCATCTGAGTTGGGTCCTCAGGTGAACCCAGGGTGGGACAAGCAGTGCTAGTAAGTTAGATGAGGAGAGTGAAAAATGGTGCCTGCTAGCACCAGGTCAGTTAGGTAGACGGTGAGCCAAAAAAAAAGCTGGCATCCATCAGCTCCTCTGTACCCAGCGAAATTTCCAATAGGTCCCTGCCCTTTGGGCACACACCCTAAAATTACTTGATGAATCTTTTTTTCACATGTGACCAATTACTTTTCAAACTGCTGCCTCTGCACTGGGACTTGAAGTAAGTGCGTTTTTGCATGCACACTTTAAGAATGGATTCTTGGTTTCCTACAGCCCTCCATTTTTCTCAGATGTAATCCCCACTCATTTTCAAAGCCAGACATTATGAAGGCTCACCTTCCTGATGCAGGTTCCTCGGGCTGGAGAGTCTGATGTGGGGTTTGGAGCCCTTGACCCTCAGGGAAGCCCTCTGAGGTTGTGATATCCCTCCTACCTATGAGTCACAGCATCCAGGGGTGTAGATCCCAGCCAGACCGAGTCTCTGCCCATTCTACCCGTCTCAGTGTGGCTTTTTCTTTTTATCTTTAGTTGTGGAAAATCTTTTCTGCTAGCCTTTGGGTCATTGTCAGAGATAGTTTCTCTAGGTGTAGTTGTAATTTTGGTGTGTCTGTGGGAGGAACTGAGGTCAGGATCTTCCTACTCTGTCATCTTGTTCTGCCCTCTTATATAACTTGTTTGTTATTCTTTAAATGAGAAATCTTCTGAGACCTGAGCCACAGATATAATAAAACGCTCTTTGGAGGAACTGAAAATGAAGGCTTAAGGAGTCTTTGAGTCTTTGAGTGAGAGTCAGACAATGGCATGGAAAGAGTAAAAGAGGTAACAGAAGATCATGCTGGTACCTTGATAAAGTCTGGATTTTATTTAAGGTACAACTGGTTACCCACCAGTGAAAAGTTTTAAGTAACTGAGCAGCATGATCTGATCTGAGAGTTTCAAAGATCATTCATCTGGATATTGTTTAGAAAGAAATTAGAGAAGAATGAAATCAGAGAGACCAGTAAGGAAGCTTTTGCAGTAGTCCATGTGAACGGTGATGATGGATTGCATAAGAGGAGTAACAGTGGAAACGGAGAGATTGTGCAACTGAATTTATTTTTCAAGATTCTTCTCTGATATACTGATTTTCTAACCAGGCAAAAAAAGTTGAATTTTAAAAAGCCAGGTCTTTGGTCCACGTAATCATTTCCCCGTACTCCTACAATACCCAAAGCTTAATCCCATCAGAATCCTCATTAGGTTGTATCATATATAATTGCCATTTTTTTGGACGTCAAGCCAGTCAAATATAATTAGTTTTTTATGGCTCAGTGCAATAAATAAACTTAAGTGCAGTTGAACATGCACTTGTTGAGTGCCTATTCTGTGCAGCCTTATGCTGATTCCTACTATGTTGTATGTCTACTTTAATCATCTGACTTTCACACAGGGACACTTACTAAGGGGCAGAGACCACAACTTTTATATCTGCATTTCTAACCACCTGTACAGTGACTGGCAGATTTTTTCAGGAAGAGCATTCTTTGTAGGAAAGAAGCAAGCCTGAAAAGGTTGGAGTCCTTGGCCAAGCCAGAAGAAAATGTGAAAGAATCAGCAAAGATAGTAGCTTTGGGATGGATTTTCTGGTTCAAAATGTTACTGTCCTCATGGTTGGTAATTGACTGAAGAGACAGAGAAAGGACTGGAAAGTTTAGAAATAATTCTCTAACTCCTACCAAAACCTAAGGGGGCTTTGGTCTCATGCCTTGAGCCAAAGTCCTAAGAATATGCAGGAAATAGTTCTAAAGTTGGAATTTAGCTGTCCCAGTGGTGTGATGTTGTGTTTTTTAAGATTGGCTCATGCTTTGGAACATTATTCAGTAAGAATGAGGTTGGATTCTGGTTTACAGACTCCATGGTGGGGACTGGGCTGAATGACAGGTATAGCCAGTAAAAGTCTTTTATGGAACCAAATAGAATTGGTACCTCATAATGGGAGAATACAACTATGTATAAGCAGCGTGCGGTTTTGTGGGGAATGGAATTCCCTCTGCTAATCCTATGATATCTACCATGACCTTGTCAGCAACCTAATGCATGGGATCTTTGAACTTACTCCTTTGCACCCTGGGCCAAGTCCAAATCACGATCTTTGTGGTATGATGATAAACAAAATGGGCTCTCCTCTCACAGGTAAAATAAACACATCCAGGAGTAACACATTTGTTTGAAATAATGGTGATAGTGATTTGATAATGGTAACAATAGTAAAACATTTATTAAGCACCCAAGGTGTGTCAGCACTATTCTAAACACTTCACATGCATTAGAAAAGTTAATCCTCACAACAATCCTATGAGACAAGTACAGAAAGCTTTAGTAACTTGCCCATATTTACATAGCTCATAGTGGTAGGGCTGGGAAATCACTTACTCAGTGACTAATCTTTTAGCCATAGTTACACTTCTCAACCGTGAAACTTCCTTCTGCACAGATCTTAACTTTGTTTTTATAGTATGCTTTGTTTGGGAGTCTTTTCAGTTTACTTACCCTGGAAACTTCTATGTATCCAGTAAGACCCATTGAAGGAAATATGTGACGATTTCTCTAACTCTCTTGTGTTTTCTTGGTACTTAGTATATTTTGTTATCACACTAATTTATCATTATGTGTCTATGTGTTTGCCTCCATCACTAAGCTCTGAGCTCCAAGAGGAACTACAGGATTCTGTCTTCTTCTTATCCTCAGGACCAGGACCAGGTCAATGCCTAATAAATATTTTATGAGTGAATAATGAAAGAATGACTATAATAGTTTCATTATCTGAGCAGAGCCAAAATTCAGACAGTAAGCAGCCCAGATGAATGGCACAGCATTCATGTGCTGAAGTGCATGAATTGTCCTCAGAGAAGTGTTGTCGAAATGTATCAGATTGTCTATCCATCATCTCTTTCTAATGGAATTGCCCCAACCTCTGATGATGTAGTTCTGTTGGAGCAACTATGTCTCTTTAATGTGACCTTTATCCTCTGAGCCATAGTGGCTGATTCAGGAGAGCCACCCAGCCCCAGCTGAGCCAGTGAACTTCTTTTGGCATTGGCTATTATCTTGAATGGAGGACATGTAAGTTTAAGAGCTGATGACAACTGTTACTTTACACCATTTGGACCAGGAAACCCAAAGGCTTGTCTGTAGCAAGTGTGAAAAGTGAGGAAATACGAGGAAAAAAAGGTCAAGTTTATAAATTCAGGAAATTTTCCTGGATAGAACTCTTGTCATACTCCAGTGACTGAGAGCAATAGACTTCATGAGAAAATGGCTATTTATATTATGTTCACTATTATATTCTCAGGTCTAGCAGAGTAGGCATTTAAAAATTATTTGTTTAATGGACAAATAAGCTGGGTCCTGAGAAAATGAAATACCTGGAGGAAGGAAAGGAATAGCAGGTCCCAATTACCTTGATCCTGGAAGTTCTTATATCTCATGTAGGATTATAATTGATTGCCATAGCTGATTCCATCATCTTAACTTAGAATCTTCTGCTCTGAAAAATATTGCCAGAGTTTATTTGAGTGGATTAGATAATCATGAGTTACCTGGAGAGCTTTTGTAAATTCTGGGTATCAGCCTGTGGAATTTCTGATTCAGTTAGTCTGGGATGGGGTTCCAGATAGTGCATTTTCTGAAAGTTCCCCAGGTGATTCTACTGAACAACTTTAGAGTTTTTAGAGTTTCATGAATTCCCACACCATGTGGTTTTAGAGTTTCATGAATTCCCACACCATGTGGTTCACTCATCTCCCAGTTCTAGCTAGACTTCTTATTGCATTAAATGTATTTTAGATAACATGATTTTGCCATTCATTCAGGGGCCACTGGTTAAGTATTAAATATATGTAAAGGACAGCACAAACTGATTGCTTGCTCTACTTTTAAAATTTACTGGTAAAAAAGCAGTTACTACCTTCCTTCAATGGAGGAAAGAGCAATCCTTACTTTAGGTGCAGAAGTTTCATGGTACCATCTCATTAGAACGGAAGACAAATCCCTCCTTTATATGTGAAGTCGTGAATCTGTAATATGAGAAGGTCAGGGAATGTGGATTTTTTTTAAAACTGTTTTTATTATCATAAGATGGAGTCATTTATCCTGACCCTTTTTGCTTGCTTTTCAGAGAGATAGGGCACAGACTTAATCCAAGATAAACTGGAAGCTGAAACTCTGACTGTAAAGGTAAATTGCACCATTGTGAATTATGAACTTGTGTCTGTATTTAGAGATCCTGAAAATCATGGGACTGGTGACTGCCTATTCAAATGGGTGATGGCTAAACTGTGATAAAGCAAATATTAATCCAGACATCTGGGGTTCTAATCCTCATTACTGATTAGCTGAATGCATCACAAAACCGTTTCCCTTTTCAGGGTCTCCGTAGCCTCGTCTCACACTGAGTGATTGCATTAAAGTTGTTCTCAAAAACAAGGACTTGGGTATCCCAGAGAATACTGAATTAGAAGTCAATAGCTATTATTTTGGCTGATCATTGGGAGTCAAGATGTTCAAAACCACAAACAAAAAACTTGAGTACCAAAATTGCATGGCAGAACTTGATAATAAGGTGGTCATCCTAATAGATATATGTAATATTTAAAAATATTTGAATGAAAAAATTTTTCATAGAGTAGTTGAGGATGCCAAGTTAAGAAATGCTGCATTAGATAATATCTGAGATTCCTTCCAGCTCCTAGATAGAAAGAAGCCATGTCTGTTTTCCTTGTTCTGATAAGTTAGTTCTTCAGTGTTCTTCCTTCTGATTCTGCTCTGTATCACATATGGGATTGAGTCTTCAGATAACATGAGGTTTCATAATAAACGCTCATCTCCTGAGAACATATGTGCCGAACATCCTACTGGGCATTCTTAGATGATACACAAGAAAGGGAGAGTGAGTGATCTCTGCTCACAGTTGTTTACCATCTGCTACCCTTTTGCATATTCTGCGCTAGACTATGTATGCAGTCACAAAGAGGTCACTGTGCCTTTGCTTGTGCACACCATCCTGCCTTTCTAGGCGACTCCTATTCATTCTTCAAAACTCAGTGTAAGCAGCACTTTTATTTTTTCATGCTCAACTTTGATAGAGCTGAAACTCCTTCTCTGTGTTCTCACTGTCCCTTCAGCACGGTGAGATTACTGCTATTGTCACATCTTTTTTGTGTTGTTGGCACCACCGTTGTCTCTTTCCTCCACTAGATCGTCAGTTGTTTAAAGGCAGGGATCATGTCTTTTTCACTTATGCATTTTTCAAACTGGGCACTAACTAGCGTTCAGTATTTGCTTACAGAGTAAATGCATGGTTCAGTGGATAACTGAGACCCAGAGATGTTCAGACTCTACTCTGTCATATATTCTCTGTGATCGAGGGGCAGAGGGGATGGGTGCACGGCCCACTTAAAATAACCCCCAGCTCCCACCTCATCTGAGAAGTGCCAAGCCTTGTGACACATTTCAGTGTTACCCCTGATTGTTCTTTCATTCTTTCTCACCTTTATTAAAAGTGTCCTTAGGTCTTTAATTATAGGTGCACTCATTTTTTTTTTTTGATGTGCTGTTTACCTTCTTGTGTCATTTGCATAGTCTTTAAATCTGATGATAATTGCAAAGCCTGCTAAATAAATTCTCATGAAGGGCAAAAGGTGACTTCTGAAGGCCTAAGAAACTCTTCAGGTGACAAAATAAAGACCTAAACCTTGGTTTTCTAAGAAGCGTTTGCTGTTGCAAGTGGCGGTTTCATGCCTGTACATTCAGCACGGCAGTTGATTTTCTGATTCTTGTAGTTGTGGTTTTTACCTTTTATTGCATAACTACTCTGTTCCATAACGTTAATAGCAATTTCTTAATCAGTCTTAACATTTGACCCTTAGCCCCGTTTCACAGGTGAGATTCAGAATAGATAGCAACCTGCTCAAAGTCACACAGCTGGGAAGTGACTGGGTGAGGATTTGGACTTTGTTGTAGCTGGCTTCATAGCTGAAGCTCTTTCTGTTTTGACGCAGTGTCATTGAACTATGCCTAATTTTATTAGATGTCAGTTTATTGTCAAGCGGCATCCTAATGACCCTCCATTTCCCCCCTCAGCTTGGGCAGAGCCATTGGATATTTTATAAAGGAATCTTTCTTCAATTTCTGACCTCTGTGGAAAACAATATGGAGGTTCCTCAAAAAAGTAAAAATAGAACTATCACACCAATCAGCAATTCTACTCCTGGGTATATATCCAAAGAAAACAAAAACGCTAATTCAAAGAAGATACATGCACCCCAATGCTCATTGCAGCATTATTTTTAATAGCCAAGATATGGAAGCAACCTACATGCCCACTGAGAGAGAGATGAATGGATAAAGATGTGGCATATATTGGGAGTTTTATAATCACAATTTCAATTTCAGTACTTGTGATTGGTCTGTTCATATTTTCTATTTCTTCCTGGTTCAGTCTTGGGAGATTGTACCTTTCTAAGAATTTGTCCAGTTCTTCCAGGTTGTCCATTTTATTGGCATAGAGTTGTTTGTAGTAGTCTCTTATGATTTCTGTGGTGCCCGTTGTAACTTCTCCTTTTTCATTTCTAATTTTATTGTTTGAGCCCTCTCCCTTTTTTTCTTGATGAGTCTGGCTAAATGTTTATCAATTTTGTTTATCTTCTCAAAGAACCACCTTTTAGTTTCATTGATCTTTTCTATTGTTTTCTTCGTTTCTATTTATTTCTGCTCTGATCTTTATGATTTCTTCTCTTCTGCTAACTTCGGGTTTTGTTAGTTTTTCTTTCTCTAGTTGCTTTGGGTGTAATGTTATGTTGTTTATTTGAGATTTTTCTTGTTTCCTGAGATAAGATATTGTATTGCTATAAACTTCCCTCTTAGAACTGCTTTTGCTGCATCCCATAGGTTTTGTATCATTGTGCTTTCGTTTTCATTTGTCTCTAGGTAATGTTTTTATTTCCTCTTTGATTTCTTCAGTGATCCATTGGTTGTTTAGTAACATATTATTTAGCCTCCATGTGTTTGTGTTTTTTACAGTTTTTTTCTTGTAGTTGATTTCTAATCTCACAGCACAGTGGTCAGAAAAGATGCTTGATATGATTTCAATTTTCTTAAATTTACTGAGGTTTGCTTTGTGACCCAGCATATGGTCAGTCCTGGAGAATGTTCCACGTGCACATGAGAAGAACGTACATTCTGCTGCTTTAGGATGGAATATTCTATAAACATCAATTAAGTCTATCTGGTCTAATATGTCATTTAAGGCCTGTGTTTCCTTATTGATTTTCTGTCTGGATAATCTGTCCATTGATGAGAGTGGGGTATTGAAGTCCCCCACTGTTATTGTGTTACTGTTGATTTCTCCTTTTATGACTGTTAGTATTTGCCTTATATATTGGGGTGTTCCTATGTTGGGTGCATATATATTTACAATTGTTATATCTTCGTCTTGGATCGATCCCTTGATCATTATGTAGTGTCCTTCTTTGTCTCTTTTAATAGTCTTTATTTTAAAGTCTATTTTGTCTGATATGAGAATTGCTACTCCAGCTTTCTTTTGATTTCCATTTGCATGGAATATCTTTTTCCATCCCCTCACTTTCAGTCTGCATGTGTCCCTAGATCTGAATTGGGTCTCTTGTAGACAGCATATATATGGGTCTTGTTTTTGTATCCATTCAGCCAGTCTGTATCTTTTGGTTGGAGCATTTAATCGTTTACGTTTAAGGTAATTATTGATATGTATGTTCTTATTGCCATTGTGTTAATTGTTTTGGATTTGTTTTTGTAGGTCTTTTTTCTTCTCTTCCTCTTTTGTTCTCTTCTCTTGTGATTTGATGACTAACTTTAGTGTTGTGTTTGGATTCCTTTTTCTTTTTTGTGTATGTATCTGTTGTAGATTTTCAGTTTGCAGTTACCATGAGGTTTTGATATAGCAGTCTATATATAAACAAGATTGTTTTAAGTTGCTGGTCTTTTCATTTCAAATGCATTTCCAATATCCTGCATTTGTGCTCTCCTCTTCTCACAATTGCTGGTTCTGATATCATAGTTGTGTGCAGATGATTTCCTACATTTACTGTATGTTTGCCTTTACTGCTGAGCTTTTCCATTCATAATTTTCTTGTTTCTAGTTGTGACCTTTTCTTTTCCACTTAGAGAAGTTCTTTTAGCTTTTGTTGCAAAGCTGGTTTGGTGGTGCGGAATTCTCTTAGCTTTTGCTGGTCTGTAAAGCTTTTGATTTCTCTGTTGAATCTGAATGAGAGCCTTGCTGGGTAGAGTACTCTGGGTTGTAGGTTCTTCCTTTTCAACACTTTAAGTATATCGTGCAACTCCCTTCAGCCTGCAGAGTTTCTTCTGAGAAATCAGCTGGTAACCTTATGGGAGTTCCCTTGTATGTTATTTGTTGCTTTTCCCTTGTTGCTTTTAATATTATTTCTTTGTCTTTAATTTTTGTCAGTTTGGTTACTTTGTGTCTCAGCATTTTCCTCCTTGGGTTTATCCTGCCTGGTACTCTCTGTGCTTCCTAGACTTGGGTGACTGTTTCCTTTCCCATGTTAGGGAAGTTTTCAGCTATTATCTCTTCAAATATTTTCTCAGGTCCTTTCTCTCTTCTCCTCTGAGACCCCTATAATGCAAATATTGGTGTGTTTAATGTTGTCCCAGAGGTCTCTTAGACTGTCTTCATTTCTTTTCATTCTTTTTTCTTTATTCTCTTGCATCACAGTGATTTCCACCATTCTGTCTTCCAGGTCATTTATCTGTTCTGCCTCAGTTATTCTGCTGTTGATTCCTTCTAGTGTATTTTTCATTTCAATTATTGTATTATTCATCTCTGTTTGTTTGTTCTTTAGTTCTTCTAGGTTTTTGTGAAACATTTCTTGCATCCTCTCAATCCTTGCCTCCATTCTTTTTCTGAGCTCCTGGATCATCTTCAGTATCATTATTCTGAATTCTTTTTCTGGTAGGTTGCCTATCTCCACTTCACTTAGTTGTTCTTCTGGGGTTTTATCTTGTTCCTTCAACTGGAACATATTCTTCTGCCATCTCATTTTGTCTAATTTTCTGTGGTTGTGGTTTCTGTTCTGCAGGATTCTAGTTCTTCTTGCTTCTGCTCTCTGCCCTCTGGTGAATGATACTGTCTAAGAGGCTTGTGCAGGCTTCCTGGCGGGAGGGACTGGATCCTGCCTGCTGGTGGGTGGAGCTGGGTCTTGTCCCTCTGGTGGACAGGGCCATGCTCAGGAAGACTTTAAGCCACTTGCATGCTGATGGGTGGGGCTGTGTTCCCACCCTATTTGTTGTTTGGCCTGAGGCATTCCAGCACGGGCGCCTACAGACTGTTTGGTGGGCTAATGGTGGCCTCCAGAAGGGCTCATGTCAATGAGTACTTCCCAGAACTGCTGCTGCCACTGTCTTTGTCCCCACAGTGAGCTACAGCCACCCCCAGCCTCTGCAGGAGACCCTCCAATACTAGCAGGCATGTCTTGCCCAGTCCCTTATGGGGTCACTGCTTTTTTCCACTGGGTCCTGGTGCACATGAGACCTTCTGTGAGCCCTCCAAGAGTAGAGTTTCTGTTTCCCCCAGTCCTGTGGAATTCCTGCGATCAAACCCTGCTGACCTTCAAAGTCAGAGTCCCTGGGGGCTCCTCCTCCTTTTGTCAGACCCTCAGTTTGGGAAGCTTGACATGGGGCTCAGAATTTTCACTCCTGTGGGAGAACTTCTGTGGTATAATTATTTTCTAGTTTGTGGGTTGCCCACCCAGTGGGTATGGGATTTTATTTTATCATGATTGTGCCACTCCTACCATCTTGTTGTGGCTTCTTCTTTGCCTTTGGATGTAGGGCATCTTTTTTGGTAGGTTCCAATGTTTCTTTGTCTATAGTTGTTCAGTGGTTGGTTGTGATTATGGTGTTCTTGTAAGAAGGGGTGAGCTCATGTCATTCTACTCTGCCATCTTCGGCTAATCTCAGATTAGCATTGTAAAGTTCTTCATTGCCTTACAGTAATGCAATGGAAGAACTCTCAGACGTCTGAAATAAGGTCCCAGAGTGACACCCCACTGTATTCCTCATAATTTCTTATCATTAGCTAAACTCTAAGTTGTTTTTTTTTTTCTACTTACTTGTTTGACATTTTGTGTCTCCTTCATTATAAACACCAGGGGAAGAAGGCATTGTCTGATTCTATCACAGAATCCCAAGAACCCAGAAACATGCCTCATGTCTAAGACATATCTTTTGAATGAAATGGATGTACCCAATGAAACATGTGTAGAGGAAGCTCAGTTGAGTTTTAGCTGTTTTCATCATTGCCTACATAGCAGGGATCAGGCTATGTTGGGCGTTGTCTCCCCACTTCAATTATCCAAATACTAGTTTGCAAGCATCTATTTATTTTTTTAACTTTAACAGCAAGACTTACCTCATAGATAGCATTTGGAGTTAAGAATTAAATAAAATTAAAAGCCTTTCTAAAAGAAAGGCCACTTTCCTGCTCCCTAGATTGACCTTTCACATTTAGTTAGACTTTTGGTGTTTTTCCAGCCTCATTATGATCTCACTCTGATTTTGTTTCACAACAGACAGAAACCAAAGAACCATGCCCTCTCTAAGATACAGGATCAGAGTGAAAGCAGCCCTGCAGCTGCTTGTACCTTGGTGTCAGATAATTGCTCATAATTCGTTTGCATATCTTATCAGAGAAGGAGCGTAATTATTTTCTCCCTCTGCAAAGTCTCTGGAGAGAAAACTGTTTTCTTTTTTTTTCCCCTCCTGAAGAAAAGTAATATCTTTGAACTTGATTTCACCTTGGGGAAGCAGAAGAGAAAAAAAAAACCCATATATATTTTTTTTCTTTTTTTCATGAAAATAGTTTTTCTTTTTTTTTTTTAAACCCTGGTTTTCTGCTTTTATAGAGAAATATTTAGAGTGTCATAAGAGACTTAGACCCTAAACACAATATGTGTACCATGGTATAAGTTAAGTTTTCTCTAATTCATGTATTTTTCCTTTGGACTCCCTTTCTCCCCGTCCAAGCACAGTGGGGCCAGTGGGAGGCTTAACTTAAACTGTATATTATAATGTCATATTATGTAAGTATAACATTATATATACATATGTATGTGTGTGTGTGTATAGTTTTAGCAAAATGAGATGGTGAGATGAGTTATTTTCCAACTACTTTGCCTAATGTCACCAGCTTATCTGACTAATTCCAGGCCCTGCAACAGCAAATTTTCAGGTGTTTGTTATTTGGTTGATTACTTCAATTTCCTACTACATGATGTAGATGGAATTAATGAGGTGAAAAAGCTGGGAAACTTATATACAATATTACAAACATTATGGAAGGGAATCTTTAAAGATTCTGCTTTGCACTTAAGAGTTTGACAGATATGTCCAAGATGTGAGTTTGGAGGGTCATATGCTTTCTGTGAGATTCATTTCTGTTCCCCTGTGTGTGTGTGCCTGTGTTATATTTCTCATCTACCTGGTGTGTGAGGCAATAGGGTTTTGTGCAGGTGCTGCTTTCATGGGTTAGGGAATTGGAGATGATCAAGTGATTCATTTCAAGGTAAGACACTGGAATCAAACCTTGTGATTTTCCTCAGTTTGAACCTTCTTTCCTAGCATGAAGTAAAGTGATTTCTGACAAGCCAGAGCAGGATCCAGAGGGTAAACCAGGTGAACCTGGAGCATTACTGCATTAGATTGTAAAAGGCTCGAGGCAAGGAATGTGTCTTGTTCAAATGTGCACCCTCCAGTACCATATAGTGGGTAATCAACTGATGGTATTTCTTAATATCCATAGTAACAATGCCTTAAGTTTACAAAGCACCAATATCTTTTGAAATGCATCAATATCTTTTATATTTACTATTTTATTTAATGCAAATTCCAGTAGGTCAAAGCTGGGTATATGATCCTTATTTTACAGATAAGGAAACAGACTCAGATAAGTTAAGAAATTGCACCAAGTCACAAAGCAGGTATCTGTTAGTGCCTCTGAGGGCTGGCACCAGCTCTTCTATGTCTCAATTGACTCTTTTTAAAAAAAATTTATGTAATTTATTTATTTTTGGTTGTGTTGGGTCTTCATTGCTGTGTGCAGGCTTTCTCTTGTTGTGGTGAGTGGGGGCTACTCTTAGTTGTGGTGTGTGGGCTTCTCATTGAGGTGGCTTCTCTTGTTGTGGAGCATCGGCTCTAGGTGCACAGGCTTCAGTAGATGTGGCACGTGGGCTTAGTAGTTGTGGCTCACAGGCTCTAGAGCGCAGGCTCAGTAGTTGTGGTGCACGGGCTTAGTTGCTCTGTGGCATGTGGGATCTTCCTGGACAAGGGCTGGAACCCGTGCGCCCTGCATTGGCAGGCGGATTCTTAACCATTGCACCACCAGGGAAGCTTTCAATTGACTCTTCTTGCTATGCCTCAGCTGCCCTCATTTTTTTGGTAATGTTTGAAAGATATATAAGTGAATGAATGAATGTTGGCTGGGGTAATGTGCCATGCCTCCAGATTGGAGAGGGTATCCTGGCAAGAAGACCCAGACAGAACATCCATCAGGGCCTCCTTGAAAAATCCAGGAGTGGATTTTTGGTGTGGGATTGCACATTACAAATGTAGCAGGGAAAACTCCATTTATATTGCACTCCTATGTGCAAATAATCTGTATTTCAATTTTTTCTATAATTGATTTCATCTTATGGGTCCATAAGTAGCAGGAGCCACTACATTGATTTCAATCTGTTAAGTGCAATTGAACTGATCATCTCTTAAGAGTCCTGTCTTTCAGGTGCCTCTTCTTCAAGCTCCTCTCCAGGTTGGCCTTCAGAGGTATGGGGAAGGGCCTTTAAATGTGACTTTATGGAGAATGAAATGGGAGGAGTCTCTCAGATTCATGTCTGGGAAGCTGTATAGTCTTCTGGCTTCCCTGGTCTCTATGGTAACTTCCCTGTCAACCTAGCCATTTCTTACCCTGCTGTCTCCCTCAGTTAACAATCTCCTGGCTTCTTCTCCTTCAGCACAGGCAGGGCGCTGTGGTCTTCTCTGTTTTCAGGGCATCCCCCGGTCATGTTGGTTATGATGGCTTGGGTTACAGAAAGAAGTGCAGAGGTCTGGGAAGGGGCTGGGTGCCTATCAATTTAGTCCATGGATAGAGTCTGTACCCCTAAGTGTTCAAAGCAAGATAGACCTCAGACTGTTTCTACTGTCAGACCTAAGAGAGCACCCTCTACTCAACATCCCATCCCACCTTATCACATCTCTTTCCAAACTAGCTTGCATTGAGTGTGCAGAGTTGAAGGGGAGGAGAAATGATGAAAATTCTTCTGGTTAGTTAAGGGATTTACAGGGAGTAGCCAGTTCTTCTTGAAAGAGGATTTGATTAGCATCCTAAGAAGTCATCTTAAGGAGGCTGCAGTGTCAGTGGACTCAACCTTCTGCAAAAAGGAATATAAACCTCTCTGCACACCACTCAGCTTCTCAGAATGTGCCCTATATAGGTGAGGTGGTCTCTCTGAGTTAGGCAAGCAGTGAGGGCCTTTGTCTCAGGATAGTGGCTGGATATTGGCTGGGAAGGAACGTCTAGTTTTGACCCAGAGTTGTGAATCTCAAAGTCTCTTGACCTACCCCAGGGAAATGTTTTGCAAATTCAGAGGTAGAGTGAGTGTACTATGAGAAATTAGAGTAATTAAAATAAAAATGAATATTTATTGAAAATCTATGATATACTGACACCATTCTAGACACTGGGGAAAAAAAATCAATGGAATGGGAGTTGGGGGTGTTAGGAGAAGAAAAAATACAGACAAAAATATCCAACTCCATGAGGCTTATATTCAGAATGGGTGTCAGACAATAAATAAAATAACTAAATGAAATTTATAGTATGTTAACTGGTGACAAATGTTGCAGAAAAAATAAAGCGGTAAAGGAGGATAGGAGGGCTTGCAATTTAAGTTGGTTTGGTCAGAAAACATCTCACTGAGGAGATGACATTTGAGCAAAAACTTGAAGGAGGTGAAGAAGTGAGCCACATGGATATCTGGAAGAGAATTCCAGGTAGAAGTTAGGGCTGTTTCAGGTATATGTTGAAGGAGCCGGAAGGAGGTCAGTGGGGCTCAAAAGTAATGAGTCAAGAGAATAAAAATGGAAAATTAAGTTAGAGGGATAAAGGGTTAGGGCCATGATCATGGAAAGGGCTTTTGGTTGTATTTCAGGTGAGAAGGAAGCCACTGAGGTCTTGAGCAGAAGAATGACTTGTTCTGATTTCTTTTCTTAAAGAATCAGCTGGTCACAGTGCTGAGATCCTACTCTACTACTCTAGGTGGGAAGGTGGAAGCAGAAAAACCAATTAGGAGGCTGTCCTAATAATCCTGGTGAGAGAGTTATTAGTATCTTGAACCAGAGTGATAGCAAGGAAAGGAGTGAGAAATAATTGGATATGAATGGAGTATTTTGTAGTAGAACCAATAGTATTGATGAATGGATTGGATGTGGGGTGAAAGAGAAGGAAGAAAATCAGGATGACTTCAACATTTTTGGCTTGAGTAACTAGAAAAATGAAAATACTGTTACTCTGTGGAAGGCTGTAGATGGATCAGGTTAAGAGGGAATGATCAAGAGTTTGTTTTGGGACATACTGATTTTGAGATGCCTATAAAATATCCAAGAATATTTGTTGAGTAGATGTTTGGAGTCTGTGTTTGAGAAGAGGTCTGCTTGACATATAAAGTTAGGAGTCATCTGCATATGATAATGAAATTAAGTGAGCTTATCAAGGGAGTGAGTGTAAACAGAAACAAAATTTAACACAGCAGAATCCTTCCCCAGCATTCCAGACCTTTAAATCCAACTTTCTACTGGATATCTCCACTTAGGTATCCTGCAGGCATCTCAGATTCAACACGTCCAAAACTCAATGCATGTTTTGAGCCCTCCCAAAGCTTGCTAAGTAATCGCAGTGCTAATACTTAGTTCAATTTTTTTAATAGCAATATTCTTGACCTCTTATTATGTGTCTGGCATTTTGCTAAGCACTTCACATGCATTATTTAATTTAACCTTCACAATGTCATCTGGAGTAGATATTACTATTTTCTTTCTCTTAAAGATAAAGAAAAGTGAGGTTAGAAGGTTTGAATAAATTGCCCAGGGATACACAACTACTTAAGTGGTGAAGTTTGGTGGAGATCCCAGCTGTCTTGAATCCAGAACTCATATTAATAACCACCAAGTCATATAGTATCTTAGTATTCAGGAAGAATAAATCTGTAGATTTTTATGAATCCTCAAATTCATGACTTATCACACTGTTTTGGATCATGGGGTCCTTTGAAAAATATAATGCAATCTATAAACAATTCCCTTAGAAATATGCACATATGCAAAGAGATCTAATATTTTGTATTCAGTTTCAAGATTTCAAAGGCACCTTAAAATCCATCTAAGAACTATCACCACTTAAGGATCAAAGACTTCTGAAAAAGAGTTTTTGCATTATGTCCCTCACATTTTCCCTTATAAACTGCAATAAACACTTATTGAAAAAATTGACTCTTAGACTTTGTTTTATTTATTTTATAGGGTATAGATTCATATAGGTCATAAATCAATACATATACCTTATTTCAAACCTCATTCCTACCTCTAGTCCTATCTACTCCTTCTCACCTGCCACTGCCTCATATTTGTAACAACTTCTCTTACTTTCTTGAGTCTCTATCCAGAGTCTCTTTAATATAAACATAACTATGAATGTATTTGTTAGTCCCCCACCCATCTCTTTCTTATATAAAGGTAACATAATTTGCCATTCGTTCTTCACTTTGCTTTCATTGATATATACTGGGCATCTTTCCAGATCATTACATAGAGAGCTTCTTCATGCATTTTTTATTGCAGTATATTCCATTATTCTCACACTGATGGACACTTGGGTAGTTTCTAATATTTTCTACTACAAACAGTACTTCAGCAAATAACTGACCAAAGTAATTTTATACACTTGCAGGAATATCTATCAGATAAAGTCGCAGAAGTGGAATACCAGAGTCAAAAAGTAAATGTATTTACAATTTTGATAGCTATTACAAAATTTCACTCCTTAGATACTGGAACATTCTGCATAGTCACCAGCAATGTAAGCACGTGTCTGCTTCTCCACAGCTTCCGCAGAAGCTGGTATTGTGTTAAACTTTTGAATTTTTGCCAGTTGAATAGGTGAGAAATGTTATTTCAATATAGTCTTAATTTGCATTTTTCATTTTATGAGAAGTATGAGAAACTTTCATATGTTTAGGGCTGCATTTATATTTCATTTTCTGAGAATTTTCTGTTCTCCATTTTTCAACTGGGGTTTGGTTCCCTTGGAAATTAATAATTGTATAAATATATGACTAAAGTGATCTGTAAAGTTACTAAGATAAATACTACTAAAATTCATTCTACATGACATTATTCAGGCTTCTTTTTCTTTCTTTCCTTTTTTTTTTTTTTTTTTTTTTTGGTACAGCCAACATGCCTGCAGTAAGTTCTTATTGTTATCCCACAGTGCCCGGGGGGTTTTCTTGATGGTGGGACAAGTCCAGCTTAATAATAAAGCCTGCAGCGTAGCTCCCCAAAAGATGAGTTAGTCAACCCTAACCTGCTAACCCCAGAAGCTCATTTTTCCTTGGGTATCTTTGTGTGCCAAAGCATTTTCATCTAATACAGGTGTATTTTGTCTGTGTTGAGTGTTTATCCTGCTCCACACCTTTTCGACAATGAGCCTTTTTCAATTTAGAAAAAAATACAAACAATGTTCTTTCTTGGATTAAATTTGCATTAAGTAAGGAAAAACAATTCTTAAAATTCTTCCACCAACCTTGCTCAAGGGTAAACTTTGTTTCGGCAGGTTCACTAGTACCTTTACCATTTATAATTTAAGAATGTGTATTTGCACGGTGTTGACTTTGTCCTGAAGTACATTCTTACCAAGAGGCATTTGTTTCCTGTGTTTATCTTCTCATGACAAATTGACCACCTTTTCAGCTTTCACTATGGTTGTAACTCTCACTTGATGAGTAATTTTTTCCCTGGTGAAGTTATTTCACTTACTGAAATAGTTCTGTTAAATTCCTCTATTTCTGCCTGGAGAGTACTTGGACTCATTCACGGTGGAGATGTGACCTATTACTAAATTTGATATTCTGCTTTCGCATCCAAGCAGACTTTTGCTTTCAGTCTGAGAACTCTTACTTTCTCAGATTCTTCACTTCCATCTCCAATACTAGAAGTTGGCTTTCTTTATAGGGGCCTTTAAAAAAAAATCACATCTATCTCTCCCCCAAAAAGAGGTTTATCTCTTTATGTGAGTTACATTATTCAAGATGAACATAAAACAACAGAGCTTCATAAATTATGCGCAGATGGCTAGGCTCTCTCAGGAGAACCCTCACACAGACAGTGTGATAAAAATTCACGGTATAAGACAATAAAGGTGGCCGCATAGAGTAAGGCTGGCAAAATTGCCTGAGGACCTTGATACCTGTGGGAAGTATGTGTCTGAAGGCCATAAACCTCAAAATACAATGGGTTCATCCTCACAAACCCTCAAATGGCAACAGGTCTTTTACTTCTATAATCTTCCATCATTCCCGTACTGATATAAAGATGAATTTCATGTTAATCATTTAGGGTTTATACTTGTACCAGGAGAATCCCTGTCAGGATATTTCTAACTGGGAGGGTAGAAGCTGCAAATGAACCACAAATTCACACAGCAGAAAATTTTAATTGCAGTAATGAACCTCTTAGGGCTGGGATTGAGATCCAGAGGCGTGCTGCTCCTTCCTGAGTCTCCTGCTGCCATTTGCCATTTTGATAGGTCAATGATGCCTTTTTATTTTAATGCAATTTTGTTTTAACACCTTTTTCATGTGTTAATAGGCATTCATACATCTTTTGTGAACAGCTTGCTTTTTCTGTTTTTTTTTTTAACATCTTTATTGGAGTATAATTGCTTTACAATGGTGTGTTAGTTTCTGCTTTATAACAAAGTGAATCAGCTATACATATAAATATATCCCCATATCTCCTCCCTCTTGCGTCTCCCTCCCACCCTCACTACCCCACCCCTCTAGGCGGTCACAAAGCACCAAGCTGATCTCCCTGTGCTATGGGGCTGCTTCCCACTAGCTGTCTATTTTACATTTGGTAGTATATATAAGTCCATGCCTTTTATAAAAAAAATTTCAGATCTTCAAAGGAAGGAAGTGTGGTTTTCACATTTACCAATGGGCTATCAAATTCAAATTCAAAGTGAATATTCTCCCTCTGTCCTCTCTCTCATTTTCTAGCACTTACAACTTCCAGGAGCTGCTCAGTTTTCTACTTTAGAAGGATTTTGCTTTTCATTTCAGCCATCCCATCTCTGACCTCTTTTCTCCTTCCGTACCTCTCCTGTCTGATTCCTGCCTTCTTCATGATGAACTCCTTACAGGATGTATTATCTCTGGTCCCAGTTCCCTGGAAAGGGTAGTTCATCCTCCACTGTTTTTTTTTTTTTTTTTTTTTTTTTGGTTTCCGAGGATCTACTTACACCACTTCTGACTTTTCTTTTATATTTGCAAATAGGCTATGGCTAAATGCTTTGCCTGGGCTGGGGAGCTGAGGAGAGAAGGTTGTAAACCTACCTACAATGACTGTTTCTGTCTGTCAGACTCTCATCCTGATCAATCTTTGTATATTCCTGTGGAGTGATGTCCAATACCTAGCTTGCTTCTCTACATGCCCCTTATGGCTCCCTGTGTTCCACAGGGAGGGAGCCGGGGACATGCAGCCTCCAGCCTGCACCCCGGCTGGCTGTGGGGCGGTGGTGGTGTTTACTCATCTCCACTTGCTGGGGCCCTCCTTAAGTTTCATTCCTCACTTCTCCATCCTCTTCTGCATGAGATTTGCTTCCCTGTGTTCCCAAGTCATGTCTAGATTCAATTAACAATTGGGTCTTGACAATATGATAACTATAATCAGCACTGCTCTATGATATACAGGAAAATTGCTAAGAGAGTGAATCCTAAAAGTTCTCATCACAAGAAGAAATTTTTCTTTCTTTTTCCTTGTCTTCTTTCTTTTAATGCTACTGTATCTATGTGAGATGATGGCTGTTAGTTGAAACTATTGTGGCCACCATTTCACAGTATATGTAAATCAAATCATCAGGCTGTACGTCTTGAAGTTATACAGTGATTTATGCCAGTTATTTCTCAATAAAACTGGGGAAAAAAACAATTGGCTCTTGGTAGAGGGATAATTCTCAACATTATTTAACAAATCCTGACTGTATATTGTGCAATCAAAAAGTCAGGTCACTTGCCTATGAGCCTCTAAGCATTACTCTACTGTGGTTGGAGAAGGGCGGACTGTAGTGGTTTTTCAAGTCAGGACCTGAATTGCTAACTTGTCATTTGAATCCTACTTACTGTCCACCCTGATAAACACTGTTTCTAGGACCGAGAGTCAGTCTTTCAGAGAAGCAGCAGTTTTAATGGATTTGAATCCATCACCAGCCCTTAGGAGAGGGCCTTGCAAACAAACCACAGACAGAAACGTT
The DNA here is from genome assembly GCF_965194805.1 of Balaenoptera borealis. Taxonomy (NCBI): domain Eukaryota; kingdom Metazoa; phylum Chordata; class Mammalia; order Artiodactyla; family Balaenopteridae; genus Balaenoptera; species Balaenoptera borealis. Next base: position 12,951,157 of record NC_138868.1, read on the forward strand.
TCTGGACATGTATATGTTTGTACTGTCTGCTTTATGTTCTACCCTTGACTCAAAATCCTTTCCATTTCAACCGCTGGTGAGTTCACCATGTGAAGTTCTTTAATCTGAGCAGAAAACAATTTATACCAGGGGCTCCAAAGCTTATATGTGGCTAACCCCAAGGGTATCCAGCCTCAACTTGATTGGCAGGAAGAAAGCATTGATTCTCCCTTTTGTGTCTGATAACGATGTCATTATCGAGGCTGGAGAGAAGATCTACCTCCAGCAACAGAGATGAGAATGGTCAGCCAGGAGTTGGATGTACTCTTTGGATGTACTTAGTGGCAACCAAGTCTGGCCCCAGGAGGAAAAGCAGGTACCAGGTTCAAGTTGTATCCAGTGGCCAAGACTTCAGGGATCTTCTGAGCCCCAACGAGGGCTGAAAGGGAAATGTTTGAATAGGGAGAAGGTAGGGATGAGTCATGGGGATGGACCCAAAAGATGTTTCCTGTCATTATTTTAACACTTCATTTTTAATTGTCCTCTCCTGGTTTGAGGAAGTGCAGGTTATATACGTAAGTACAGAATTAATCTCAGCTGACCTGTTGCAACTGGATGCTTATTTCAGGGATACCTGGAGCCAAGGTGCTGATCCTGGCTAATCCAGAATGAAATCCACTAGCTAGTGATAAATATTCCTGTGCCAGTGTTTGAGAGAGACATGGTGGGCAGTCTGTGCTAGTTTATTAATGTTGTTCATAGAAAAAAAAAAAAACAGATAGATGGTTTGCACCCAGTTTCTGTTATGTTCTCTTGGTTTCTTCTATTGCTCTTGGTCATGCAGCCTAATTTTGGCCACCCAGCCTACTCCTTGGACAAGACTGCAGCTTTCCTGAGTCCAGGTTATCTTGTATGCATCTTGGTAGTTCATGATTCAAATACAAAGAGCATTCTATGCCCTTGAGGACCTTGGGAGCTGTGTCTGGAAGTCTTGGACCTCACTGTACTTTCTTTTTCCTCCTATATTGGAGTCTCATGAATCATTTCAATTATTCAACCTTGTGTAATTGAAGCTTTACGTTAGTTTTGTATTCACTCTGGAATATGATACAGTAAGTAGTCTATACATATTTTCAGCTCATGTCTCAAGCAAATCTTAGGTCTAACTGGATGAGGTCAGATGGTCAGGCTTTGAGTAGCCCAAATATCTGACTCTCTTCTCTCCTCTTCCTTTTATACTCCTTTCTCCTCATCCCCCTCAGAATATAATTCCCTCATATTTTTTCCTAACATTCTCCCATTGAAACCTTCAGTGGATTGTTCCTAGAAACCTTCTTAATTCTCCCCTAACCTGTCCCCACTAAATAAAACTAGTTTTCAGTCCTCTGCAGCAGCTAGAGCATGTTTTCATAAAACTGCTATGACACATCACATCCTTTTAATTCCCTGTTTCTCCTTATAGACTGTGAAATTTGTGAAGACAGCAATCCTTTCTTATTCATCTGCATGAATTCCACCGATTTAGCAAGTCTCTTATAGAAGTAAGCACTCATTGAATGCGTGATCAAAGAAATCGATGAATTAACAAATCACTCTTTAGAGAGAAAAGAGTTCTTTCACTTTGAAGAGTTACTGAGTGTTGACTGACGGGTAACTAATCTCCCAGGTGTATTTGCATTCCCAATGTAGCAGGTGAATAAAGCCTTAAGCTAAAGTAATGCTATTTAAGTCATGCCATATCAGATATCGCCAGACTGGAGGTGAGTCAACTGGGTGGGTGTTTGCATATCTTCTTAAGTGGGGTGGGGGGGGTGGGGGGGTGCCAGGAACTTTCACAGAGGCTTCAAATAATGCCATGTGGACTATTGTGACTGTGAATCCACCTTGGAACCTGGAAAGATCAGTGAACATTCATCTAGTTTAAGTTGGGGTCAATTTTACCCCCAGTAAAATCTCAATATTATTTTTACTGAGGTCATTTAGCATGGCACCAATGTTCCCTCTGGTCAGCCTGGAACTTTGCCACCAAATGGTTACATGATCATGAGTCACATTGCTTTTGTGAGACCTTCATTTCCTTATTTGTAAAATAAGAAGTTGCATTCTATAATCTCTGGAGTGCCCTTCCGCTAAATATTTTATGTGACCATGGCTAAATCAATTACCCAAATACACTTGACTAGAAAGGCAAGTACTTTGTGTGAAATCAGTGAGATAATCACCTTTCATTGTCTTGACAAATGAAAGAAAGTAACTGTGTCATGGAGGGTTAACAAGTCACCTTTGAATTGGAAAAAATGTGTGATTATAACAGATTTTTAGTTGTCAGTTTATTTGGCCTAAAACCGTATTATACCAAATTTGCTTCTCTTTGGAATCAGCTTTACCAGTTGATACCATCTAATCGTCTGCCCAAATGGCTGGGAAAGAGACTAATTGGCAAGTTAATAGCCATCATTAAGTCTGTGATGTAGTCAGGTGACCATTTATTTCCATCTCTGCAGAGGATGAAAATAAGAGTATAAGTAAGTGCTGGATCTAGTTAGGTTGTCAAGTACAGAATCTTGGTGTCAAGGATAATTGGATTGATGGTTCTGACTTGAACCAAAGAATATCACAAGAGGATGATACCTAAAAGCCTCCCAAAACTCACAAAAGGATGATACATGAAAGTAGAGTACTCGTTTATGATTTTATCACTAGGTATGTAGTTTCCACAGACAGCAAAAGTCACATGGCCTCATTCATTCAGGCTCCCTGGAGAATATCTACATTTGTGTGTGTGTGTGTGCGCGTGTGTGTGTGGGGAACATATGCTAGTTTGGAGTTTGCTTGGTGGATATGGAAATGGTTAAGGGAGTTGTAGCTAAAATTTGAATATTTAGTGGCATCTGGTTAAGCTGCCGTAAGAATGATAACCCTGAGTTCCTTACCCCATATAATACATTTGGATAGGAAATTTCACCTTTAGCCTCTGTGTTTAGAGGGTTTTGTGTGTGTGTGTGTGTGTGGTTGTATTACTGGCCAACTCCTCTCCTAATGAATGTACTCTCTCTTTAGATAAAGCAATCATTTAATCTTATTTCTGTCCAGTGTAACAGATTAGATTTTTCAAAAGTGACTTTGGATATTTTTTTTCCTTAATTGTTTTCCACTCACTTATAGTTTTACTCTCAGAATGGGCAACCCTAATTTCCTTCTATTGCCAATATTTTAGTTTTTGGAGGGGAGGATCTGTGGAGGTACAAGTGAGGAGTTTTAATGTTACCCCCATAAACTACTATAAAACACGTACTTTTTTACTTGATAAATACGAGAATAACTTAATGGCTAAACCTTAGAGGCAACGATGCTCTTTAAGTTCTTAAAGGGTTGTTTTTGCGTCGGCAAATCAATTAATTACCAATAAAGATTTTAGGAGCAAACTTGTGACAAATTCTGTTCTGAGTTGGTAGCAGAGCTCATAATTAGGGATATCTGAAGCTTAATCAGGCAAAGGAGAAACTGTGGTGTGGTCAGGATACTGATGGTGGAGTTTGGATGTTCTGTTGTGTTTTTGATTAGGGAGAGGAAAAACATTTCTTGAAAAGACTGGAAATGCAGCTGATCTCTTTGTATGTGGATATACTGCCACCTGTTGGTCTTTTCTTGTCATTGACCAGGTTTTGAAGGCTGTTTCAGTGGATTATTTTTTGTTGTTGAAGTATAATTGACCTACAATATTATATTAGCTTCTGATATACAACATAGTGATCTGACATTTAAATACATTAAATGATCACCATGCTAAGCCTACTTACCATCCGTCGCCACACAAAGTTATTACAATATTATATTGACTGTAGTCCCTATGGTGTACATTACAGCCCAGTGATATATTTATTTTATAACTGGAAGTTTGCACCTCTTAATACCCTTCAGCTATTTTGCCCAGTCGACCACCCTCCTCTTCTCTGGTAACCATGAGTTTGTTCTCTCTATATATGAGTCTGTTTCGGTTTTGTTATGCTTGTTTGTTTGTTTTTTTAGATTCCCCATATAAGTGAAAACACATGGTATTTGTCTTTCTCTGTTTGAATTATTTCATTTAGCATAAAACCTACTAGATCCATCCATGATGTTGCAAATGGCAAGATTTCATTATTTTTTATGACTGAGAAATATTCCATTATATATATATATATATATATATATATGGTTTTCTCAATTGGAAATTAGCCAAAAAAATTGATCATGATAATCAAATATTCATTGTGTTTACAAAATGACATTTATTAAATATTTATTTTTATTGAAATATAGTTGATATACAATATTATGCTAGTTTCAGACATACTGCATATTGACTGACATTTGCATACTTTATGAAATGATCACCATGATAGTCTAGTAACCATCTGCCCCTATACAAAGTTATTTCAATATTATTGATCATACTCCTTATGCTGTATATTACATCCCATGGCCTATTTATTATAAAACTGGAGGTTTGTACCTCTTAATCTCCCTCACCTATTTCACCCACGTCCACCTTACCCCCCTCACTTCTGGAAACCACCTTTTTGTTCTCTATATTCATTTTGGTTTGTTCGTTTTGGTTAGATTCCACATATAAGTGAAATCATGCTGCATTTGTCTTTGTCTGTCTTATTTCACTTAGCATAATACCCTTTAGATCCATCCATGTTTTCACAAATGGCAGAATTTTGTTTTGTTGATTACTGTTTTGCTTACTGTAGCTTTGTAGTATAGTCTGAAGTCAGGGAGCCTGATTCCTCCAGTTCTGTTTTTCTTTCTCAAGGTTGTTTTGGCTATTTGGGGTCTTTTGTGTCTCCATACAAATTTTAAGATTTTTTGGTTCTAGTTCTGTGAAAAATGCCATTGGTAATTTGATAGAGATTGCACTGAATCTATAGATTGCCTTGGGTAGTATAGTCATTTTGACAATATTGATTCTTCCAATTCAAGAACATGGTATATGTGTGTAGCATTTCTGTAGAAACTCTTTTTTTGATTGATTTACAATCTGTGCTGTACAGCAAAGTAACTCAGTTATACACATATATACATTCTTTTTTTATATTCTTTTCCATTATGGTTTATCCCAGAATATTGAATATAGTTCCCTGTGGTATACAGTAGGGCCTTGTTGTTTATCCATTCTAAATGTAATAGTTTGCATCTACTAACCCCAAACGCCCAGTCCATCCCTCTCCCTCCCCCCTCCCCCTTAGCAACCACAAGTCTGTTCTCTATGAGTCTGTTTCTGTTTTGTAAATAGGTTCATTTGTGCCACATTTTAGATTCTACATGTAAGTGACATAATATGGTATTTGTCTTTCTCTTTCTGACTTACTTCACTTAGTATGATAATCTCTAGTTGCATCCATGTTGCTGCAAATGGCGTTATTTCATTCTTTTTTTATGGCTGAGTAATATTCCATTGTATATATGTACCACATCGTCTTTATCCATTCATTTGTCAGTGGACGTTTAGGTTGTTTCCACGTTTTGGCTAATGTGAACAGTACTGCTATGAATATGGGGTGCATATTTTTTTGAGTTATATTTTTGTCTGGGTATATTCCCAGAAGTGGGATTGCTGGATCATATGGTAATTCTATGTTTATTTTTCTGAGGAACCTCCATACTGTTTTCCACAGTGGCTGTACCAGCTTACATTCCCACCAACAGTGTAGGAGTGTTCCCTTTTCTCCATACCCTCTCCAGCATTTGCTGTTTGTAGACTTTTTAATGATGGCCATTCTGACCAGTGTGAGGTGGTACCTCATTGTAGTTTTGATTTGCATTTCTCTAATAATTAGCAATATTGAACATATTTTCAGGTGCCTACTGGCCATCTGTATGTCTTCTTTGGAGAAATGTCTATTAAGGTCTTCTGCCCATTTTTTGATTGGGTTGTTTTTGTTGTTGTTGTTGAGTATTATGAGCTGTTTGTATATTTTGGAGACTAAGCCCTTGTCTGTCACATCACTTGCAAATATTTTCTCCCATTCCGTAGGTTGTCTTTTCTTTTTTTTTTTATGGTTTCCTTTGCTGTTCAAAAGCTTGTAACTTTGATTAGGTTCCATTTGTTTATTTTGTTTTTATTTCTAAGAACATGGTATATCTCTCCATCTGTTTATATCATTGATTTCTTTCATCAGTGTCTTATAGTTTTCTGAGTACAGGTCTTTTGCCTCCTTAAGTAGGTTTATTCCTGGGTATTTTATTCTTTTTTATGTGATGGTAAATGAGATTGTTTCTTTAATTTCTCTTTCTCATCTTTTGTTGTTAGTGTATAGAAATGCGACAGATTTCTGTGTACTTATTTTGTATCCTGCAACTTTACCAAATTAATTGATGAGCTCTAGTAGTTTTCTGGTAGTATTTTAAGGATTTTCTGTGTATAGCATCATGTCATCTGCAAACAGTGACAGTGTTTCTTCTTCCTTTTGAACTCAAATTCCTTTTATTTCTTTTTCTTCTCTGATTGCTGTGGCTAGGACTTCCAAAACTATGTTGAATAAAAGTGGTGAGAGTGGACATCCTTTTCTTGTTCCTGATCTTAGAAGAAATGCTTTCAGCTTTTCACCATTGAATATGTTGTTAGCTGTGGGTTTGTCATATATGGCCTTTATGTTGAGGTATGTTCCCTCTATGCCTGCTTTCTGGAGAGTTTTTATCATAAACAGATGTTAAATTTTACCAAAAGCTTTTTTCTGCATCAATTGAGATGATCATTTAGTTTTTAGTTTTCAATTTGTTAATGTGATGTGTCACATTTATTGATTTGCCGATGTTGAAAAATCCTTGCATCCCTGGGGTAAATTCCACTTGATCATGGTGTATGATCCTTTTAATGTATTGTTAGATTCAGTTTGCTAGTATTTTGTTGAGGATTTTTGCATCTATGTTCGTCAGTGATATTGGCCTGTAATTTTCTTTTTTTGTGATATCTTTGTCTGATTTTGGTACCAAGGTGGTGGTCAACTCATAGAATAAGATCGAAAGTGTTCCTTCCTCTGCAATTTTTTGGAATAGTTTCAGAAGGATAGGTGTTAACTCTTCTCTAAATGTTTGGTATAGTATAACTTTTTAATGCCCTATTTGTGTCTTCATATTTAAAGTAGGTTTTTCTTAGGAACTGTATTGTTGATCTTGGTTTATTCACAATAATAAAAATTTTACCTCTTAAATGGTGCTATTTAGAGCATTTACATTTAGAGTGTTTATTGATGTGCTTGGGCTTAAATCTACCATCTTACTTTTTGTGTTCTTTTTGTCCCATCTGTTCTTTGTTCATTTTTCCCTCATTTTCTCATTTCTTTGAGTCAGTATTTAATGAAAATCTACTCCTGAGGGGTGTTCCTTTTGTTTTGTTTTGGGTTTTTTTGGCACATCTGGCTTATTGGGTGGTGGAAAAGTAGTGGGAAGAGAAATCCTCAAATAAAGAGCAGGTAGTGGCAGTTAAAGTTGGCTGGTGTGTACTGAAATGATACAAGTGAGGCACAAGAAAGAGAGTCTGCCATGCTAACCAATGTAACAATGAGAAACAGTGTATGCACTACACTTTCTGTAGTGCCTGAAATTTAACTAAGATACGATTTTAAAGGCAATCTCATGATGTGGTAGGAGTGTCCAATGAGTGAGTGACTAAGGCTCCTTTTAAATTATTGTTTCAGTTCAGAAGAAACTACAAATATGACTCAAACAGCTGGGAATAATAGGATATGGCATTATAGTTTAATTTATCATGTCAGCAGCACCAGCTTTATAACTGCTACTTGGCTGCATACCAGATTAGATACTGGACAAAAACGGGATTACAGAGCAAAGACTTGAAGATGGTGATGTAATGTGGGAAATCGATAATCAGAAGCACTGCAAGCTAGGACCATCTCTACTAACACCTGTATTATTCCTGTTGAAATACATGTACATATTTAGAAAAGTAAATTTCTTGCTTTATGGCTGATAGCTTACATGTTACATTTATTTTTGGTAAAGCTGTAGGAAGAAAGTAAAATTATAAGGTTTAGAGTGAAGACATGGGTAAAATAGTAAATATGGATGTAATTCCTTAGTCAGATCATGCATATTATACATGCTATTCTTATTCTGCTTTTGCAATTAATAAATATATAAATATATTTTCATCTGATTAAATATTACTTCCAACATAATTTTTAGTGTTTGTTCTTTTCCAGTTATAAAGTATGATTGCACATAGTACAAACTTTAAATTGCATAACAGCAAATGTAAAAAAAAAATGTTAAGTTTCCCATCCACTTCAAACAGATTCTTATGAAGATATTTTTTATCAAGGGATTTTTCTCTGCATATAAAAGCAGGCTCATATGTACGTTTGTGTGCTTTTATAAATAACATAAATGAAAGCGTACCTTTTACACATATCTACTCCTTCCTTTTTTAAGTCAAATACTCTATAGGATATTGTGTCACATCAATACACATAGCTCTAACTCATTTTGAAAACTATTTAACCTGTCCCTTATTGATACTAAATTATTTCCATCTTTTGTTATTATAACTGATTAGGCTGCAACAGTAAATAAGTTTTGTTTTAGCTGTGCCATTTCATTTTAAAAGCTTTCTGCTTTTCATACTTCTTTTTAAAGATATTTTACTTTATGGTATGATTTTTTCATGTTTTGGGCATAGTAAAATATGTGAATTTCTTCTGATAATTTGAAAATTTTACAATTCATTTTTGTCCTTTCTGATATTAACCTTTAAAATTGCATGTTTTGAACTCCTATTTCTTGGATTATTACCTTAAGACCATATTGGTATGCAACATATTAATATTAGTACATTTACGTTTCTTCTTATTTTCTTTCCGTAGCCTGATTTTGATAGATTATATTATTCTGTAACATCTTACAGAAACCAGAATGAACTTTTTGGCCAACCCAATATTATCCTTAATGCCCCTAGTGGCAAATTTTCTATGTCTTAGAATATACTTACATATAAAATGGTATATGCCACACTTAAGCAATGTTTAATAATTCCCTACACCAAGAGGAGGAGATTCGTGGGCTAAGAGTATCTGTGAAGTCCCCTCTTCTTTTATTTCAAGTTTGTGAAGTTTGATTATATTACTTTAGTATTAGTCTTTATTGATTAAATTATTATTGTCATATCACCATTTCCTATAAACACAGAGTTTTCCAGTCTTGGTTCCATCTATAAGGGTATTCAATGCAATGAATGTAGTGTGGAATGATATTGTGGAGAATTCTGAGAACAGTTTGAGTTTTGTCCTCTACAATTAAGAAAAAAAAATGAAGTCCACACACTTTACCAGAAAAAAACATGAGTTATTCAATTCATACTTCTTTCTTAAAACATTTTGTGTACTTTTACTCCATAGAGCTCTTCTTATGTTTTGAAAGTTTTTTTACATGTTATATCTCTCTTCTTTAGAGATACCAATTATTTGTATGTTAGATCTTCCTTTATGCATATTAATCATTTTCTTTCTAAACTCTTTGAAGTTGTAGTTCATTTAAAATTAAAAAAATTTTTCTCAAATGTCTTCCATGATTATTTTCAGTAAGGTCTATGCTCCTATTTTTATTTTGTTTCATGTGACTGAAAATTCACATATAATTTTCTTTCTTGGGCACAGCCAGCTTACTTCCTATTACCTGATATAATTTTGCTATTTCTTTTTTCAACCTTGCTATTCCACAGAGTGGATGTTACTATTTTTTTTAAATGTGACAAACAAGAATTTTCCCATAATTTTTAATTAATTGATTACTTTATGTTATTTTTCTTATTCCTTTCTTTGGTAGGTTTAATGTACTGTCATTTTCTTTTTAAAAAAAACCTGTTTTCGTTGTGTTCTCATTGCTTTTAAATGGTTTTAAGAAGAATAACAGATAGAAATACTTTTCCCCTGGTATCTTTGATCAAAAGTATATGGCATAATTTTAATTGCTAAACATGAACCATTACGAATTATATAGATTTTATGGGTTTGTTTCCATGAATTCAACAAATATGTACACAACACAGTTATTGACAGCCTTCTGAGATAGATACTTAAGATGGGTCATAGATGAGCTAACAAGTGTTACGGGATTCATATCTGCCCTTCTTGTGGGGATAAATCATTAGAATGCTCAGAGAAGGTGGTGATTTAGAGAGTTCACCCAATCTCAGCAGAGTCTACACTTTCTTCTCTCTCTTGCGACCCTTCTATCCGAAACAACCTCCTTGCCTTTGTTCCTGCATCCCTGCTTCTGTTCATCTCGTTGGCACTGCCTGGAATGCCTTTCCTCTTAACTTCAGCTTAGCTAAATTATACTTTAGCTAAATTGGTCTTTTCAGACCAATTTCTTCTTTGAAAATTTCCTCATTTACTCCAGCTTATAGTGATCTGTCCTTCCTTTGGAGTCCAGTGACTGTTTTTTTAATTTTTTCCTAGAGGTAAGCAAGTGCTACTTTGAACTGGTGTTTTATTTTTATATCAGATACTGTCTCCTCAACTGTGCTACAGATGCCTGATAATACTAAATAACATTAATGAACACTGATTCTATGCTGGACACTCTTCTGAATACTTTAAATGTATTACTTCATTAAATCCTTCCAACATCTTTGTGAGTTAGAAACCATTTTTCTTTATTTTAGAGATTAAGAGAATGAGGCACAGAGAGATTTAAAATTTTGCTCAAACTGACACAGCCAGTAGGTGATGGGATTGAGATTTACACCCAGGCAATGTGGTTCCAGAACTAGGCAGCAAACTACATCCTCCCAGTTGGTGCTGGGTTCTCAATGCACCACTCCCCACTGATAGAAAAGAGAGGTCCCTTCTGGCAAATAGAATCCCAAAGGCAGAAAAAAAACCACATTGTTTTCTTAGGAATCTTCTTTTTGAGGAAAGACACAGTTAGGAAAAAAACACTTGGTCCAAATGCCACCAAGATCATGTTAATTTTGTCCCTCCAGGTGTAAGCTCTTGGGGTTTTAGTTCTTTGGGGACCTGGCTCTAAACCACTGAAAACTCCCAAGAAAAAGTCCCTTATTCTGTGCAGTATGTGAATCAATGTTCAGGTCAGAGTATTTCTTTATGCCCAGGATGTTCAAGATGAGGGATTTGTCTTCTTCACCAAGTACCTAGAAAGTCATGCCTCTTAGAAAAGGTTGCCACCAAGAGGGAAGTTGAATGTTCCACCCTTATATATAGAATATGATGATTTCCTTGAAGCAGTTAAAGGATCTACATAAAGAATACCCTTAAAGAAGTGAGTATATTGCATTTTGGATAATATGAAGTTTTTGAAATATGATGGAGAAACTTCAGGCTGAGTTTGAACTTTGGTAATATAACCCTTCCAGCCCAGGTTCTCTAAAGAGAGCAAACTAGTATTTTGTTCGCATTCTTATGAGACAAAGCAACTGTTTTTTGTGACTTTTTCCGAACTGATTTTCTTGTTTATTTTTTTATAATATAGAGGTACTGCAAAGTCCATAGGAATTCTAAGGTCACAGAATGTTAGCTATAGAAGTGGCATAGATACCATCTTCCTTGTTTTATAGAGGACTGAAAATTACTTACAGTCAAATAAATAAATAGTGTTTGAACTAAAACTTGAAGCAGTCTCTCCAGCCCCCTACATCTATACACTTATATTGGCATATTTGGATGGACATAAATAAAAACATTTATGCAATGGATAATGCTCCTAATCTAAGCCTAGAGTTGTCTTTGTGACTGCTGAAAATATACTCCACATAGCATTAGCAAATAATCATAATGATAATCACAAAGCAAAGGATAGTCACTTTCATTTTTCATTTATCAAGCTCCATATATAATGATTATATAATTCAAGAGTAGTATATTGCTTTTGTTTTACTGAAAGAGGACATTAATTGCAGTGACAATAAATGTTATTTAAAATAAGATATTTTTCATATAAATTATCCTACATAGTGATCTTCTCTTAGGAATTTTAAACAGCTTGGTTTCTAATTCCTTGATTAATGAGTTAGAAAGTAACATATTCTTGAATGTGTTCCCTGCAAAAAAGTGTTATGCATTTGATATTTTACATATATTATTACTATAATTTATATTGCCTGACAGATTTCAAGATAAGTGCCCTAAAAAGAAGTTTATATGAAATATGAGATATCATATAAAATAACTATTCATTATTTTGGTGCAAAAGATGCTTAATTTTCTATACAATTTCCATGACAAGTTGCTGTCCGACATTTGCCAGATCACTTATCTTGTAAGCACAGCCTCCCCATTCCTTCCATGGCATCATATTCTTTTATATGAGTAACCTCTTTGTCATTTGTGTATATTATCCTTTTCACATCTTTTTATAAGTGGGAGTAGGGAATAGACTGATAAACACATATATGAATTGTATCTTAATAACATTAGGATGGTTCTGATCATTCAGTAAGATCAAGAACTCCCCTGTTTAGCCTTTCCCAGATGTCATATGTTAAGATCTGAGTATCTCATTGATTTTATAGTATTCCCAGTAAAGGTCCCCTAGCCAGGGTTTTAAATCCAGTTATTCAGTAAGATGAAACATGGGGAGTAATTCATATAAAAATTTATAACTTGAAAGAGTTGTCAATAATAGAGTTGGATTCTTTATGGGAGAAAGTAGAGATTAAGGATGAATTGCCCAAGTTTACACAGGAACTTTACACAAACTGCCCCAACCTAGTATCTAGGAATATTATTTTCTAGTTCCACAGTATTTCTATAATTGTCTCTTATAGACCTGTTTAAGATAATCTGTTATTGGCTTAAAATATTATTTGTAACTTTTTTTTAACATCTTTATTGGAGTATAATTGCTTTACAATGGTGTATTAGTTTCTGCTTTATAACAAAGTGAATCAGATATATATTCATATATCCCCATATCTCCTCCCTCTTGCATCTTCCTCCCACTCTCCCTATCCCACCCCTCTAGGTGGACACAAAGCACCGAGCTGATCTCCCTGTGCTACGCGGCTGCTTCCCACTAGCTATCTGTTTTACATTTGGTAGTGTATATATGTCCATGCCACTCTCTCACTTTGTTCCAGGTCTTAATGATAGTTTCTTCATCATAAAATTCTTTCTTTCTTATAACAGATTACAGATGACCAATGGAAGATCAGAATCAGACAGCAGTGACTGACTTTCTTTTCTTGGGCCTCACAGATCATCTCTATCAGCAGATTGTCCTCTTTGTCATTCTTCTCTTTGTCTATCTTGCCACAGTGGGGGGCAATTTGGGGATGATCATTCTTATATGGATGGATCCCAGACTCCACACACCTATGTACTTTTTTCTTAGCCATTTGTCCTTTGTAGACATGTGTTCCTCTTCTTCCATTGCCCCCAAGATGCTGTGTGATATCTTTGCAGAGAAAAAGGGCATCTCTTTGATGGGTTGTGCCGCACAGATGTGGTTCTTTGGTCTTTTTGTGGCAACCGAATGTTTCCTCCTGGCTTCCATGGCCTATGATCGGTATATGGCCATCTGTAAGCCCTTGTTGTACACACTCGTTATGTCCCAGAGGGTCTGTGTGCAGCTGGTTATAGGCCCTTATGCTGTGGCTCTTATAAGCACCATGACTCATACAATTCTCACTTTTTGCTTGCCCTTCTGTGGTCCAAATATTATCAATCACTTTTTCTGTGATATTTCACCACTGCTTTCCCTAGCATGTGCAGACACCTGGACCAATAAGTTGGTGCTTTTCATCTTGGCTGGAGCAATAGGAGTACTCAGTGGCCTGATCATCACAGTCTCCTACGTTTGCATCCTGATGGCCATCCTGAGGATCCAGACGGCTGATGGGAGGAGGAAGGCTTTTTTTACTTGTTCTTCTCACCTGGCAGCTGTCTCCATCCTATATGGGACTCTTTTCTTCATTTATGTCCGACCTAGCTCAAGTTCCTCCCTACTCATTAATAAAGTGATTTCTCTCTTTTACACTGTGGTGATCCCCATGTTGAACCCTCTCATCTACAGCTTGAGGAACAAGGAGGTGAAAAATGCATTCAGTAGGAAGTTTGAAAGGAAAAATTGTCTAGTAAGTAGGTAAAGTAGAACTCTACTTGTGTTGTACCATAGCTGTTGGTGCAGAATGTTTAGTAAAAGGAACACTAGACTAGAAATCAGAAGCTTCGTGTGAGTCTTGGCTCTGTCTGTTCAAGGTGATTTAAAACACAGAGCAGTTCTTAAATAATTTTCTCCTCCAGTCTTGTTCTCTGTGACATGAGAGGGGTTTCAAAATAATATAGAGATGGATTGAGAATATAAATGTGAAAATATACTAGAAGAAACTTAATATTTGTACAGTAGTGGATGTGTGAATACTGTTTAAACCGGACATGAAAACTAAAAGTTATAATGGAAAATTTAATGTACCACAATCAGTGTTAAAGGGCGAATAATAAAACAAGAGAAAATATTTATGCACATGTGCCAAGTGATGGGATAATATCCCTAATATTCAAAGAACAGGCTAAAATTCAGAATCAGAAAACAATAGATAAATAAGCAAACAAAGAAAGAGGCAATTCTCAAATATGGGAATGCAAATTGCCAAAATATGCGGAGAAAACATTCAACATCATGATTGTCCAAGTATATGAAATGAAATTAAAATGCCAATGCAGTGCCTTTCAATGCAGATGTAACATTGATTGTTTTAATGACAATGAAGTTCTTAGTTGGCTATGCCAGACTCATTATTTCTTGTTGGTAGTATGAATTGCTCCATTTCCACAAAGCAATTTGGTAGTTTCTATTTAAAATGATAAATTTATATGGCATTTGAGCTAGAAATCCCTCCATTAGAAATCTAGACTACAGAAATATAAATGCCAATACATAAGATTCCATATATTTCGGTGTTATGTGTAGTGGCAAAGAAAAATAAAATAAATAACCTGAATATCCATCATTGAGAGAAAAGTGAACTTTTTTCCATGTAATATTGTGCAGCAAATGAAGACTGAATTAGGTATTGCTGGATTGAATTGGAGAGAACTATTCTACTGTTAGTTGAGGGAAAAAATCACATTGAAGATCAGTGTGTAGCATGGATCATTAAGAAAAAGGGCAAAACCTATATAATGAGTAAGATGTAAATGCAAGTGTAAATGAGCATCGAGAGAACTATAAAGGATATATATGTACCTGCTGACAATGATATTTCAATGGGAATGGCATTGGAGGTAGGAAAGGAGAGCTTTTATTCATACACATTTTAATTGTAGCTTATTCATGCTCTCTGGTCTTGCTTGGGCTTGATCTAGATGTACCGTTTTCATCTTTGAAATATTGTAAATTAATATTTTTGTTCATCTCACATGAATGTAAACTGTTTCAGATCATCTTTTCTAATCAGAATGGAAAAGAATTCATTCCTCAGATCACTGACTGTGTATCATGTACAGAACTGGAGATCCATTAAATGATCCCACAAAGGAATAAGACTGCTAGTGGGACTGCTTTTGGAATTTGAAACAGTCTACAGGCATTCTTTTTTTTAATTGAAGTATAGTTGATTTACAATGTTGTGTTAGTTTCAGGTGTACAGAAAAGTGATTCAGTTATATTTGTATATACATATACATATAGATGTAACTTTTTCAGATTCTTTTTCATTATAGGTTATTATGAGATATTGAATATAGTTCCCTGTGCTATACGGTAGGTCCTTGTTGTTTACCTGTTTTACATTTGGTAGTGTGTATATGTTAATCCCAAACTCCTAATTTATTCCCACCCCCCCATTTTCCCCTTTGGTAACCATAAGTTTATCTTCTATGTCTGTGAATCTGTTTCTGGTTTGTAAATACGTTCATTTATATCTTTTTATTTTTTTGGATTCCACATATAAGTGATATCATATGATATTTGTCTTTCTCTGTCTGACTTACTTCACTTCATATGATAATCTCTAGGTCCAACCATGTTGCTGCAAATGCAATATTTCATTCTTTTTTATGGCTGAGTAATATTCTATTATATATATAAATACCACATCTTCTTTACCCATTCATCTGTCGATGGACATTTAGGTTGCTTCCATGTCTTGGCTATTGTAAACAGTGCTGCAATGAACATTGAAGTGCATGTATCTTTTTGAATTATGGTGTTCTCTGGGTATATGCCCAGGAGTGGGATTGCAGGATCTTATGGTAACTCTATTTTTAGTTTTTTAAGGAACCTCCATAATGTTCTCATAGTGGATGTACTAATTTATATTCCCACCAACAGTGTGTATGTGGGGGGTCCTTTTTCTCCACACCCCCTCCAACATTTATTATTTGTAGCCTTTTTAATGATGGCCATTCTGACTGGTGTGAGGTGACACGTCATTGCAGTTTTGACTTGCGTATCTCTAATAATTAGCGATGTTGAGAATTTTTTTCATGTGCCTGTTGGCCATGTGTATGTCCTCTTTGGGGAAATGTTTATTTAGGTCTTCTGCCCATTTTTTGACTGGGTTATTTGTTTTTCTTTATGTATTAAGCTGTATGAGATGTTTGTATATTTTGGAAATTAATTAATCCCTTGTCGGTCACATCATTTGCAAATATTTTCTCCCGTTCTGTAGGTGGTCTTTTCGTTTTGTTTATGGTTTCCTTTGCCATGCAAAATCTTTTAAGTGTAATTAGGGCCCAGTTGTTTATTTTTGCTTTTATTCCCATTACTCTAGGAGACAGATTGAAAAAAATATTGCAGCAATTTATGTCAAAGGGTGTTCTGCCTATGTTTTTCTCTAGGAGTTTTAGAATATCCGGTCTTACATTTAGGTCTGTAATTCATTTTGAGTTTATTTTTGTGTATGGTGTTAGAGAATGTTCTAATTTCATTCTTTTACATGTAGCTGTCCAGTTATAGGCATTCTTTGAAAGTCATCTGGTTTCTGGAGGGGCTAGACTGCTGAATTAAATGGATAAATAATGTGACTACTTTTTATGCATCCTTTATGTCTTTGGTGGAGGTATTTCTGGATTCAAGTGTCCTGGACTCCTATCATCTCCATTAACTCTAGGAAGGCTAGATCTATAATGGAACTTTATACCACTGAGCTTCTCATGAAACTAGAGTCCCTTCCACTAGTGCTTTTCTTTATTGCTTTAGTGGAAGGAGTATCCTCTCAGAAAACACAGTCACCTGATACCTTCTCTAGTCTTATATCCTTGAGTTAGAAACTGTCTGGCCTGAGTGTTGTTTTCTCATCCTTTAGCATATTAGTGGCATTTAACAACAACCAACTTCATCATCCAATAGTTACCACTGCTCCCCATATTTCTCACATGCTAGAGATAATTGCAGAAGCCAATGCACATTTTTAAACTGTACTCCACCCCAATTCACTGCAGGTGAGTTTTAGTAATTGCAATCCTAGGGCATGCTAATGGTTATGACCACCCCCTTCCACCAGCAATGTACTCTTGTTGCCGTCTGTCTGGTGAGTGGTCTGATTCCAGAATCCCAACTGAAGAATCTGCTGAATTCACTGGTCAAGCAAGTTACTAAGGTAAGCCTACATTCAAAGATGGGAAAAAAACTCAATCTTTCAATAGAGGAAGAGCATGCATTTATAAGAAAGGAGGTAATTAATTATGGTCATATACAAGATAATCTAACAAAAATTGTTAGAATTACAAAACCTAAATGAAATTTAGTACATATATTATAAACAAACAATTAATATGGTGTTTAATATGGTGAAAGCTTGGATTTTATAATAGTTAATTTGCCACCACTTTATCTGAATAATTTCAATAATCTGAATTAACTCAATCTATTTACATATATACTTCAATGAATTTATAATACAAAGAGATATGGGAAACAATTCCCAATAAAATTTTGGAAATCATATTTCAAAAAGATATCCTTTAGAAATGGCTTGCCCTAAGAAATTTTAACCCTCATTTACTTCTTGAAGTCAAGAGAGAACTCTTCTAAGAACAGATCCAACCTCACTAAGACTTGAACTTGTATACAGTCCAGTAGACTGGCTACTAGTCTAAAGGTCAATCCATTTAAGAAATCTTGACCTCAGCTATTCATCAGGGAAATGCAAATCACAACCACTATGAGATATCACCTCACATTTGTCAGAATGACTCTGATCAAAAAGACAACAAATAACAAGTGTTGGCAAGGATGTGGAGAAAGGGAAACACTTGTTTCCTGTTGGTGGGATTGTAGCATGGTGCAGTGCTATGGAAAACAGTATAGAGTTTCCTGAAAAAAATAGAACTGCCATATTATCCAACAGTTTCACTTCCGGGTATTTACCTGAAGAAAACAAAAACTCTAATATGAAAAGACATATGCACACCAGTATTTATTGCAGCATTATTTACAGTAGCCGACATATGAAAGCAACTTACTTACCCATCAATAGATGAGTGGATAAAGAAGATGTGATATGCACATATATATGTGTATATACACAAGATGAAATATTACTCAGCCATAAAAAATGAAATTGTCACCATTTGTGACAACATGCATGGATTTGGAGGGTATTATGCTAAGTGAAATAAGTCAGAGAAAGAGAAATACTGCATGATCTCACTTATATGTGGAATCTAAAAAACAAAATGAGCTAACAATATGAAAACAGATTCAGAGATACAGAGAACAAATGGGTGGTTGCCAGAAGGGAGGGGGTTGGGGGGAGTGGGCAAAATAGATGAAGGGGATTAAGAGGTACAAACCCCAAGTTACATAATAAATTAGTCATGGGGATGTCATATACAGCATAAGGAATATGGTCAGTAATACTGTAATAACTTTGTATGGGACCAGATGGTTACTAGACTTATTATCATGATGATCATTTCATAATGTATGCAAATGTCAAATTACTATGTAGTACATCTGAACCTAACATAATATTGTATGTCAACTATATTTCAATTAAAAAGATCTTCAACTTCCTCATGAAAAAAAAGAATAAATTTTAGAGGCAAGTTCTTTTACAAAGGCAGAGAGTTAATGACCACCAATTTCTTATTTGCCAAGCCTGGTCTTCTCCTGGGAAGATAACAGAACCCTGAAGAAGCACTAGTGGGTCTGTGCCCTCAAAGCAAGGTTGACCCTTCAGTAGTCTGTAGTTTCACACCCTGAGTTTCTCTGAGCACTTCATTACTATTATTTTTTTTTAATTTTAATTTTATTTTGGAGGATATTGATTAACAATGTTGTGTTAGTTTCAAGTGTAGAGCAAAGCGATTCAGTTATACATATACATGTATCTATTTTTTTCAAATTCTTTTCCCATTTAGGTTATTACTGAATATTGTGCAGAGTTCCCTGTGTAATACAGTAGGTCCTTGTTGGTTATCTATTTTAAATATAACGGTGTGTACGTTTCAATCCCAGACTCCCAATCCATCCTTCCCCCCACCCCCCCTGGTAACCATAAGGTTGGTTCTCTAAGTCTGTGGGTCTATTTCTGTTTTGTAAATAAGTTCATTTGTATCTTTTCTTTTTTTAATTCCCCATGTAAATGATACCATATGATACTTGTCTTTCTCTTTCTGACTTACTTCATTTAGTATGACAGTCTCCAGGTTCATCCATGTTGCTGCAAATGGCATTATTTCATACTTTTTAATGACTGAGTAATATTCCATTGTATATATGTAACACATCTTCTTTATCCATTCATCCGATGATGGACATTTAGGTTGCTTCTGTGTCTTGGCTATTGTAAGCAGTGCTGCAATGAAAAAACGAATCCACTCTCTGAATCTAAGCATTCTATCAAAAATGTGAAAGTCCTTCATTTAACAATGCAAAACTTGGTGTCGAGGGACAAGACTACAAAATTTTAGACTTTCCTTGTAACAGTGAGAAAAAAATTTCTCTGTTATCATTTCTATCTTAATGTCATAAGCTTATATGGCAGAAAAAGACCTGGTTTGTTTCTAGAGGTTTAACATGGAAATTTCTAACAAGAAATCTGTAAAATTCATTCTCCTCAAAAATGTCTGTAAGGAATTTGGAGATGAGTATCAGAAAAGAAACAACGACCTAAAATCTGCAACACTGTGTGATATTACTAATGAAAATAATAATTTAAAATCTCCAAAGCAATCTGCTGTTTTATATTTCAATTTACTGCTGGAAGTGTTGCCCTCTTTTTGAACTTTGTCTATTTTCTAAAAGGTTCCTGTTTCATTGTGGTTGTTCTGAGTTGCTACGCAATTATTTGCTATTCACCTTTCTTAGACTTCATTAGTATCATCATCATCATCATCCAATGAAATCAGGCTATCAATGTTGTTTTAATTATTAGCAGCAGCAGTATTACCACCATTTATGGAAGATCTGCTTTGAAGCCTATTCTGTGCTAAATTATTTGCTTACATATTTTACATTTATGACAACTCTGAAAGAGGAGAAAAACAACCAAAAGATATTAATGCAAGCATTTATTAAAAGTGCTGAAATGTGGGGAGCAGCTTAAGATGGGTATTATGCAAGGAGCAAGTAGATGAAAGATTCTAGAAGGCTGATTGGTGAAGGCCACTTAAAGTTTAGTTTTGTTCTGAGAATTGTTCACTGTTCAGATTCTTGAAAAATATGGGAAAATGAGTTATGTTAATCATGGGACAGGATGTAGGAACAGGAAGATAGGACCCCAGATTAACAATTACTAGCTGCTTAATTTGCATTTAGGAATAAGGGGTGAGAGAAACATTTGGAAGCGAAGATTCTTGAGGGATAGCTAAGATTTGGTATTTTGATTTCCTATAAAGGTTGCAATTATCTCTTGAGTCATCAGTTACACAGAAGCATTTCAGACGTTTAGCAACATAAAATACGGGCCTACAATGCTAACAAACACATGAAATAGTATCATTAATAGACCTCGAAATATCTCCCTGGTCCTCACTTATCTTCCCTAGTCCTAACCAGGAAAACAAATTCAGTGAATGTAGCCATTTGTTTAAAGTGCATATGCAAATGTTCAAATGATCTTTATGCATTGGTTCTTATGTTCCACCTTTACAATTTTGTCAGGGTTATAAGCTTGACTGATGGAATATGTGCTAGAAATATTCTTAAAAATTTTAAGTGAAATTGCTCTACCAATGCTGATTTAAGATTTTAGTCAATTTGCCTTTATTATTTTGTTAGCCAGCAAAAAAGCTTTGAAAAGTATGGAATCTTATGTTGAGGGATAACACACAATTAATTCATAAAGATTTTAGTCAATGATTACCCTTGAGGTAATCATGTATTAAAAACCCGGAGAACAGTGACCAATCTCCAAGGCCTTTGATGTAACAATAAAACATACATAAACAATTGCCACTGATTATCCCTCTTTAAGATATTATTAATATTTAGAAAGAAAAATTTACTTGTCAACGTTACTGTATGAGTTTGTTTACTTGAACATTGAGTATGCTTCTTTTAACCTGAGACGTATACAGTCATTGAAACCTATATATTGGCATATCTTACTTTCACATAATAAAAAATAGGAGACTGCATTTCTCTCATAGTTTGTTAGGTTGTTTTTTTTTTTCTTGTAAGTCTAGCAAAGATGGAGTTCTTAAGTAATCAAAGACCCGATAAAGCAACATGAAGCACAGGAAATTATTTTTATAAGACACAGATTCTTTGTTTCTAGGCACATTACTTAAAAGATAAAGAAAAACCTCTCACAATCTTATTAAGAATAGAACAATAGTCCAAGAAGACTTTGTCCTTTTAACAGATGAAAGAAAATTAAGTTTTAGTTGTACATACGTCAACCTTGTCTGCCATCCCCTAAGCTAGCAGAGTAGTAGACAACCGCACATCCTTCTCTAACCTCAGCTCTTCTGCCAACTTTATAACTCAAGCTTCAGCCTCCAGTTGGGCAACAGTGGCCAAACAGCCCACAGTAGAGACCAGCCCCCTGCGGCAGCCATTCTCTCCCTTCTTTGCCGCAGTGCATTCTCTGCAGTTCCTCAAATTAGCACCTTAGACCAGTCGGTGTTTTGGGGGCATCATTGTACTGATGCGATGTTGTACAACCATCTAACATACGGGTCACCCCTCCCCACACAGAGGTCAGTAGCCAGCTTGGGATTTCCCCCAGCTGATGAAAATCTGGCCATTTCACCTCCTTGCTCTACATCCTTCAGTGACTCCCCACTTGCTTAGAATAAAGCACAAACTCCTTAGGATGACAAAGGTAGCACTCAGAATTTGCAATCTGGCCCCTATCTACCTCCCAGTAATTCCTGCTCCCTTCCCCCACCCTTAGCTAATTGCAGTTTTCCAGATATGTCATGCTTGCCTCTTTCCCAAGGCCCATTTCTTTGGTCTCCTGGCTGGCTCACCAGTTGTTGGTTTGCAAACTCAGGAATTTCCCAGGTGAAATCTGGAACTGACCCCCCGGGGGGAGGAGAGAAGATGGCGGAAGAGTAAGACGCGGAGATCACCTTCCTTCCCACAGATACAGTAGAAATACATCTACACGTGGAACTGCTCCTACAGAACACCCACTGAACGCTGGCAGAAAACGTCAGACCTCCCAAAAGGCAAGAAACTCCCCCCGTACTTGGGTAGGGCAAAAGAAAAAAGAAATAACAGAGACAAAAGAATAGGGACGGCACCTGCACCAGTGGGAGGGAGCTGTGAAGGAGGAAAGATTTCCACGCACTAGGAGCCCCTTCGCGGGCAGAGACTGCGGGTGGCAGAGGGGGGAAGCTTCGGAGCCACGGAGGAGAGCGCAGCCACAGAGGTGCGGAGGGCAAAGCGGAGAGATTCCCGCACTTCCCGCACGGAGGCTCGGCGCCGAGCAGCGCTCACCAGCCCGAGAGGCTTGTCTGCTCAGCCGCCGGGGCGGGCGGGGCTGGGAGCTGAGGCTCGGGCTTCGGTCACAAGGAGAGGACTGGGGTTGGCGGCGTGAACACAGCCTGAAGGGGTTAGTGCACCACAGCTGGCTGGGAGGGAGTCCGGGAAAAAGTCTGCAGCTGCCGAAGAGGCAAGAGACTTTTTCTTCCCTGTTTCCTGGTGCGCGAGGAGAGGGGATTCAGAGCGCCGCCTAAACGAACTTCAGAGACGGGCGCGAGCCGCAGCTAACAGCGCGGATCCCATAGCAACAGGGGCGCAGAGGGAAAAACGGAGAGACTCCCGCACAGAGGCTCAGCGCCGAGCAGCGCTCACCAGCCCGAGAGGCTTGTCTGCTCCCCCGCCGGGGCGGGCGGGGCTGGGAGCGGAGGCTCGGGCTTCGGTCGGATCGCAGGGTGAGGACTGGGGTTGGCGGCGTGAACACAGCCTGAAGGGGTTAGCGCACCACAGCTGGCTGGGAGGGAGACCGGGAAAAAGTCTGCAGCTGCTGAACAGGCAAGAGACTTTTTCTTGCCTCTGTTTCGCGGCGCGCAAGGAGAGGGGATTCAGAGCGCCGCCTAAACCAACTCCAGAAACTGGCGCGAGCCGCGGCGATCAGCGCGGACCCCAGAGACGGGCATGAGACGCTGGGGCTGCTGCTGCCGCCTCCAAGAAGCCTGTGTGCGAGCACAGGTCACTCTCCACACCGCCCCTCCCGGGAGCCCGTGCAGCCTGCCACTGCCAGGGTCCCGTGATCCAGGGACAACATCCCCCGGGAGAACGCACTGCGCGCCTCAGGCTGCTGCAACGTCACGCCTCTGACGCCGCAGGCTCACCCCGCCTCCTCTGTACCCCTCCCTCCCCCCCGGCCTGGGTGAGCCAGAGTCCCCGAAGCAGCTGCTCCTTTAACCCCGTCCTGTCTGGGCGGGGAACAGACGCCCTCAGGCGACCTACACGCAGAGGCGGGTCCAAATCCAAAGCTGATCCCCAGGAGCTGTGCGAACAGAGAAGAGGAGGGGAAATCTGTCCCAGCAGCCTCAGAAGAAGCGGATTAAAACTCCACAAACAACTTGATGTGCCTGCATCTGTTGAATACCTGAATAGACAACGAATCATCCCAAATTCAGGAGGTGGACTTTGGGAGCAGGATGTATTAATTTTTCCCCTTTTCCTTTTTTTTTTTGTGAGTGTATATGTATATGCTTCTGGGGGAGATTTTGTCTGTATAGCTTTGCTTTACAATAGCTTTATTTTTCTTCACTATATTATAGCTTCTTTCTTTCTTTTCTTTCTTTCTTTCTTTCTTTCTTTCTTTCTTTCTTTCTTTCTTTCCTTCCTTCCTTCCTTCCTTCCTCCTTCCTTCCTTCCTTCCTTCCTTTCTTTCTTTCTTTCTATTTTTTCTCCCTTTTACTCTGAGCCGTGTGGACGAAAGGCTCTTGGTGCTTCAGCCAGGCATCAGGGCCGTACCTCGGAGGTGGGAGAGCCAACTTCAGGACACTGGTCCACAAGAGACCTCCCAGCTCCACGTAATACCAAACGGCAAAAATCTCTCAGAGATCTCCATCTCAACATCAAGACCCAGCATCACTCAATGACCAGCAAGCTACAGTGCTGAACACCCTATGCCAAACAACTAGCAAGACAGGAACACAGCCTCATCCATTAGCAGAGAGGCTGCCTAAAATCATAATAAGGCCACAGACACCCCAAAATACACCACCAGACGTGGACGTGCCCACCAGAAAGACAAGATCCAGCCTCATCCACCAGAGCTCAGGCACTAGTTCCCTCCACCAGGAAGCCTACACAACCCACTGAACCAACCTTAGCCACTGGGGACAGATACCAAAAACAACGGGAACTACAAACCTGCAACCTGTGATAAGGAGACCCAAAACACAGTAAGATAAGCAAAATGAGACGACAGAAAAACACACAGCAGATGAAGGAGCAGGGTCAAAACACACTAGACTTAACAAATGAAGAGGAAATAGGTAGTCTACCTGAAAAAGAATTCAGAATAATGATAGTAAGGATGATCCAAAATCTTGGAAATAGAATAGACAAAATGCAAGAAGCATTTAACAAGGACGTAGAAGAACTAAAGAGGAATCAAGCAATGATGAAAAACACAATAAATGAAATTAAAAATACTCTAGATGGGATCAATAGCAGAATAACTGAGGCAGAAGAAAGGATAAGTGACCTGGAAGATAAAATGGTGGAAATAACTACTGCAGAGCAGGATAAAGAAAAAAGAATGAAAAGAACTGAGGACAGTCTCAGAGACCTCTGGGACAGCATTAAACGCACCAACATTCGAATTATAGGGGTCCCAGAAGAAGAAGAGAAAAAGAAAGGGACTGAGAAAATATTTGAAGAGATTATAGTTGAAAACTTCCCTAATATGGGAAAGGAAATAGTTAATCAAGTCCTGGAAGCACAGAGAGTCCCATACAGGATAAACCCAAGGAGAAACACGCCAAGACACATATTAATCAAACTGTCAAAAATTAAATATAAGGAAAACATATTAAAGGCAGCAAGGGAAAAAAAAAACAAATAACACACAAGGGAATCCCCATAAGGTTAACATCTGATCTTTCAGCAGAAACTCTGCAAGCCAGAAGGGAGTGGCAGGATATACTTAAAGTGATGAAGGAGAAGAACCTACAACCAAGATTACTCTACCCAGCAAGGATCTCATTCAAATGTGATGGAGAAATTAAAACCTTTACAGACAAGCAAAAGCTGAGAGAGTTCAGCACTACCAAACCAGCTTTACAACAAATGCTAAAGGAACTTCTCTAGGCAAGAAACACAAGAGAAGGAAAACACCTACAATAACAAACCCAAAACATTTAAGAAAATGGGAATAGGAACATACATATCGATAATTACCTTGAATGTAAATGGATTAAATGCTCCCACCAAAAGACACAGGCTGGCTGAATGGATACAAAAACAAGACCCATATATATGCTGTCTACAAGAGACCCACTTCAGACCTAGAGACACATACAGACTGAAAGTGAGGGGATGGAAAAAGATATTCCATGCAAATGGAAATCAAAAGAAAGCTGGAGTAGCAATTCTCATATCAGACAAAATAGACTTTAAAATAAAGACTATTACAAGAGACAAAGAAGGACACTATATAATGATCAAGGGATCGATCCAAGAGGAAGGTATAACAATTGTAAATATTTATGCACCCAACATAGGAGCACCTCAATACATAAGGCAAGTACTAACAGCCATAAAAGGGGAAATCGACAGCAACACAATCATAGTAGGGGACTTTAACACCCCACTTTCACCAATGGACAGATCATCCAAAATGAAAATAAATAAGGAAACACAAGCTTTAAATGATACATTAAACAAGATGGACTTAATTGATATTTATAGGACATTCCACCCAAAAACAACAGAATACACATTTTTCTCAAGTGCTCATGGAACATTCTCCAGGATAGATCATATCTTGGGTCACAAATCAAACCTTGGTAAATTTAAGAAAATTGAAATCGTATCAAGTATCTTTTCCGACCACAACGCTATGAGACTAGATATCAATTACAGGAAAAGATCTGTAAAAAATACAAACACATGGAGGCTACACAATACATTACTTAATAATGAAGTGATTACTGAAGAAATCAAAGGGGAAATCAAAAAATACCTAGAAATAAATGACAATGGAGATACGACGACCCAAAACCTATGGGACGCAGCAAAAGCAGTGCTAAGAGGGAAGTTTATAGCAATACAAGCCTACCTCAAGAAACAGGAAACATCTCGAATAAACAACCTAACCTTGCACCTAAAGCAATTAGAGAAAGAAGAACAAAAAAACCCCAAAGCCAGCAGAAGGAAAGAAATTATAAAGATCAGGTCAGAAATAAATGAAAAAGAAATGAAGGAAACAATAGCAAAAATCAATGAAACTAAAAGCTGGTTCTTTGAGAAGATAAACAAAATTGATAAACCATTAGCCAGACTCATCAAGAGAAAAAGGGAGAAGACTCAGATCAATAGAATTAGAAATGAAAAAGGAGAAATAACCACTGACACTGCAGAAATACAAAAGATCATGAGAGATTACTACAAGCAACTCTATGCCAATAAAATGGAACTGACCCCCCTACACAGAGGGCAAGGAGAGACTGAAGAAAGAGGTAGACCACTCCAGACAGGTAGGTGGCAGTTTAATAAGCAAGGGAACTTATAAGGCTTGTCTTGGGAAGCTGCAAGATGAGTGGATCTCTGCACCTGCCTGCCAGCATCTTAAAAGTTTATAAAGAGACCTTAACTGGGTTCAGTTACATATACCGTCCAGGTGACCTCAACAACACCTTACTCTCTCAAGGCTGTGTCCTTGAAAATGACTCTCACAGTGGGGATGGTGGGAAGAGAGTACATTCCAAGGACAAAGGAGAGAGTGAGGAGCCTCTGACTGTCCAGGGCCAGCTCGAGGGTCAATAGCAGTCATGTCCTTTCAATGACCGTGAGGAGCCTCATTGTCCGGGGCGAGCTTGAGGGTCGATCAGCAGTCATGTCTTCTCAATGACCTCCTCCAGCATGGAGTCAGCCATCTCACTGACCATCACCTCATGCACTTTTATCATATTTTTAAAAAAATGTTCATGTTAGAGGGAATTTATCTTGTAAATATAAAAGAGAAGCATGTTCCTATAATAGAATTTGCTTTATCATATTTTTTTCTTATTACTCCTTCCTCTTTAAGTTCAATAAAGTGTCATTTCATTTATTTATTTATTTTTTGTTATTGTTTTCCTTATACTTTTGGCTGGTTTCAGGTAGAAGAAAAGGGTAGAACTGCCTTTGTCCTGCCTTCTTTAATCAGAAGTATATAATTTAAATTGCTACATTTAAACCATTATGGATTGTGGGATATCTTTAGTTTATTTTCCACTTCATTCAAAAATACTTATAGAATAGATCTTATTTGCAACTTTCTGAGATAGATACTTCATAGATTACAGACAATTATAAGCCCATGTCCTTGAACCCCAAAATATCAGATTATAGTCAAGATGAGCTATGAATAAAATACTATGGGGGTTGCAGGAGTGGGAGAACACATCCCTCTTAGGGGATCAAGAGAAGCGTTCAGAGAAAGTGGTGATTGTGGTCATCCAACCTATCTGTATTACTTTCCCATTGCTGCCCTAACAAATTACTACAGACTTAGTGGCTAAAACAACACAAATTATTTTAGAGCTGTGGTTCAAAAAGTCCTATGCAGATATCACTGGGCTAAAATCACAGTGTTGGCAGGATTGCATTGCTCCTGGAAGTTTTGAGGGAAAATAAATTTCCTTGCTTTTTCCAGATTGTAGAAGCTGCCCACATTCCTCGGCTCATGGCCTCCTTCCTCCATCTTCAAAGCCAGCAAAGTTGAATATCTCTGACCATTTTTCCTTAGCTACATCTCTCTTTGACCACAGCCCAGAAAGGCCCACTAGATGTTCTCATCTCAAGGTTCTTAATTTGATTACATCTACAAAATCCCTTTTGCCATGTAAGGTAACATATTTATATATTTCTGGGACTAGAAGATGGACATTTTTGGAGACCATTATTCTGCCTACCATGCTATCTCCTCAGATACTATATTTTCTTCTCTCCTCTATGAACCTTCATTCCAACTACACTGAGTGTTCCCTCCTTCCTGCCTCTATTTATCTCCTTGCTCCTACCTGGAATGCCTTTCCTGTTAACTTCAGATAATCTCAGAATTGTTTGTCCTTCCAAACTAAATCCTTTCATGAAACTTTTCCCAACCATTTCAGCTCACAATTATCTTCCCTTATTCTAAAGTCCTGTGATATGTTTTGCCGTGAACCAAGCAAATGGTACTTTGAACTGTAGGTTTTCTTTTTATTCCTAGGTCTTGTTTCCACAACTAGGCTGTAGGTTCCTAAAAATAATAACTGACATTAATGAGCACTTACTTGGCGTGTACTCTTGTAAGTGCTTTGCATTTAATAATTCATCTAATTCTTCCAGTGTGAGCAAGGTATCATTATCATCCCCATCCTACAGGTGAGGATACTGAGGCACAGATAGTTAAGAACAAATAAAAAATAGACAAAAAAGCAAAAAAAACCACTTCCTCAAAGGGACAAGCCATGGAGCTGGGATTTGAACCTAGGCTTCAGGATCCAGGCAGAATACTACTTCATCCTAGCTGGTGCTCAGCTGTTTAGCACATCACTCTCTATGGATGGAAATGAGGGTCTGTTTTTGCAAGGAGGATCTCAAAGTGGAAAAAAGCATTATTTTTTCAGGAATCCTCTATTTGAGAAAAGACATTATTTTTGAAATAAATTTGGCACAAATGCCAATGATATCACTTTAATTTTGTCCCTTCAGTGTACATTTTTGAGTTTTTAGTTCTTCAGAGACCTGGCTTTAGAGTAGTTAAAACTATGAGGAACATGCGTTCCTTATTTGTGCTGGACCTGAGTTAGTGTTCAGGATAAGGTGCATCTCTTGACCATCAGCCTCATCAGCTTGAAGGCTTATCTTCTTTACCAAGTGCTTAAGGTATCATGCCTGTTGTGGAAGCTCACTACCAAGAAGGAAATTAAATCTTCCAAACTGACTTTCTGATAAAGACTGAAAATCCCTGGGTTTCGCTATTCATCTTGAAGCAGTGAATGGGGAAACAAAAAATTCTCTTAAAGAAGTGAGTATTCCATGGTTTGGATAAAAAGAACATTTAAAATTTGGTGGAAAGACTTAAGATGAATTTGGCTTTTGGGAATATAAACTCACCACCCCAAGTACTCCAAAGAGAATGGTCTTTGGTGTTTAGTCCAGCTTTTCAGGACACCAAACAGCTAATTTTTTGACCTTTTTCACCTGAATTTGTTCTTTAGTTTTTAATAATATAGAGGTAACGCAATGTCCAGGAAGAATTCTAGAGTCATAGATGCTAGAAATGGAAACGGCATAGAGATCATTCCCCTTATTTGCAGAAGAGGCTGTGTGTCCTATTCAGGTTCACGTGCTGAATAGTGGCAGGTGTAGCATGCTACCCTCACCACACACACTTACCTGGAATGTCCATAAACATCTACCATCATTTCCTGCAAGTTCCAATATAACTTTAGAACTGTTTCAGACATGAAATTAAAGCAATATTTTCACCAACCACTTCAGCTCACAGTGATCCTTCCTTCTGAAATCCTGTGGCATGTTTTGTCTTGGACCAAGGAATTACTACTTTGACATGTAGAGGTTTTTTTTTTTTTCTTTCTAAGTCCTGTCTCCCCAACCAGGTGTAAATTCCTAAAAATAATAACTGACATTATTAGTTGACATTTAATAAGCAATTGCCTTGTGAAAAATGGATCCTATAGATATTTTCTCAAATTATAATAATAAAATAAAAAGACATGAACATTATTTTAACTACTGTTTTGTACTCTGCCATTTCAAGTTCCACATCTTAATTATTATATCTTCAAAATGTGGTATTTTTTGTCTTGTTTATAGAGGGAACTGAGTTGATTATAAACATGATATGAAACTAGGATTTTTCTTATGGATATTCATACACCTTGTGCTTCTTACTGTAATTTTAAACAGCTTGATACCTTCTTCCTCAATTAATGAGTCAGAAAAATAATATTTACCTAAAAATTGTGCCTAAATAAAAATGTTAAGCATTTGACATTTTACACATTTTATTAATAAAATAGATGTTACCTGTTAAAATTTTGTCTTGAATATGTCTCTAAATATTATAAAATTAGGGGAAATAATTTTATTATTTGGATTGAGTATATTCATACATTTATAAAAATTATAAGTAGAAATCACCTAGAGATGAAGTCAGATGAGCTTATGGCAGATACTTATTTTTTACATCGTTTCCATAAAAAGTTGCTATGCAGTATTTGACAGATAAATTAATCTCAAAGGAAGGACATCTCAGTCCCTCCCAAGGCATTATATTCCATTATTCAAATTATATGATTGGTGAAATTTTCTTCACACTATTTAACCTCAATCTTAAATCCTCTGTTCTTCCTTGTGCCACTTCTATCTTCAGAATGGTCAAAGAGTAAACAAATCCAATCTCTATTTGCAAGACAGTCCTCTATAAACATAAATATAATTGTCATGTGTTATAACATTATCTTCTTCATGCTAAATGACCCCTCTGGCATTTGTATACATTTCCTTTTCTAATTCTTTTATAAGGGGAATAGATTAATATACCCAGATATGAATGTTGTTTTCATAACATCTGAATGGTACTATTCATTCCATCAAGACAGGAACTGAAAGGGCTTTATTCCTGTTTTGTTTAGCTTATCCCAAATGTCTATTATCAGGATCTAAATTTTCATTTGTGTCTTACAATATCACTGGTAACTGTATTCCTAGGTGGTGTTCTTATCTGATCATGCAATAAAGATGAAATACGAAGACTGAATCTCATTTCAAATACAGTTTTAGAACCCAAAGGAGTTTTAGATATTATAGTTAGACTTTTGATGGCAGAGGGTGCTGAATCCAAAAAGACCAAGTATGAATTCTCCAAGTTTACATGGGATCTGTGCATAACTGACAGGGTCTACTACCCAGAAATACTGTCAACCAGTCTAACACTATTTCCATAACTGCCTCCTATACAGATTTTTTAAAAAACCTGTAATTAGTTTAAACGACTATTTTATATGTGCTGATTGATTTTTTTAAAAAATACAATATATTTTTTATTTCTTATAAAGGTTACAAATAACCAATGGAAGATCAGAATCAGACAGCAGTGACCAAATTTCTTTTCTTGGGCCTCACAGATCATCTCTATCAGCAGATTGTCCTCTTTGTCATTCTTCTCTTTGTCTATCTTGCCACAGTGGGGGGCAATTTGGGGATGATCATTCTTATATGGATGGATCCCAGACTCCACACACCTATGTACTTTTGTCTTAGCCATTTGTCCTTTGTAGACATGTGTTCCTCTTCTTCCATTGCCCCCAAGATGCTGTGTGATATCTTTGCAGAGAAAAAGGGCATCTCTTTGATGGGTTGTGCCGCACAGATGTGGTTCTTTGGTCTTTTTGTGGCAACCGAATGTTTCCTCCTGGCTTCCATGGCCTATGATCGGTATATGGCCATCTGTAAGCCCTTGTTGTACACACTCGTTATGTCCCAGAGGGTCTGTGTGCAGCTGGTTATAGGCCCTTAAGCTGTGGCTCTTATAAGCACCATGACCCATACCGCATTGACATTCTGCTTACCCTTCCGTGGTCCAAATATTATCAATCACTTTTTCTGTGATATTTCACCACTGCTTTCTCTAGCATGTGCAGACACCTCGATGACTAAATTTATGCTCTTCATCTTGGCTGGAGCAATAGGAGTACTCAGTGGCCTGATCATCACAGTCTCCTACGTTTGCATCCTGATGGCCATCCTGAGGATCCAGACGGCTGATGGGAGGAGGAAGGCTTTTTTTACTTGTTCTTCTCACCTGGCAGCTGTCTCCATCCTATATGGGACTCTTTTCTTCATTTATGTTTGACCTAGCTCAGGTACCTCCCTAAATCTCAATAAAGTGATTTCTCTCTTTTACACCATGGTGACCCCCAAGTTGAACCCCCTCATCTACAGCTTGAGGAACAAGGAGGTGAAAAATGCATTCAGTAGGAAGTTTGAAAGGAAAAAAAAAATTTTAAGGTAGATAAGATGGATTTCTAATTGTGGTGCACCACAGATGTTGATTCAATTATGTGTGGTAAAAAGAATGCCGGACTGAGAATTAGAAAGTCTTTAATTCCTGAGTCTGCCAATTCTGAGGTCACTTATATACTGGAAATATTTTTTATATTGTTTTTTCTTCAGTCTTCTCCTTTGCAAAATGATGGGGAATATAAAAATTTTACATATATATTGAAGGTAAAAATGTAATATATGCCATAAGAAAATCCAGGAGAACATTTATGCGTTCATTTTTTTTAACATCTTTATTGGAGTATAATTGCTTTACAGTGGTGTGTTAGTTTCTGCTTTATAGCAAAATGAATCAGCTAGACATATACATATATCCCCATATCTTTTCCCTCTTGAGCTACCTTCCCATCCTCCCTATCCCACCCCTCTAGGTGGTCACAAAGCACCAAGCTGATCTCCCTGTGCTATGCAGCTGCTTCCCACTAGCTCTCTATTTTACATTTTGTAGTGTATATATGTCCATGCCACTCTCTCACTTCATCCCAACTTACCCTTCCTCCTCCCCGTGTCCTCAAGTCCATTCTCTACGTCTGCATCTTTATTCTTGTCCTACCCCTAGGTTCTTCAGAACCTTTTTTTTTTTTTTTTTAGATTCTATATATATGTGTTAGCATACGGTATTTGTTTTTCTCTTTCTGACTTACTTCACTCTGTATGACAGACTCTAGGTCCATCCTCCTCACTACAAATAACTCAAGTTCGTTTCTTTTTATGGCTGAGTAATATTCCATTGTATATATGTGCCACATCTTCTTTATCCATTCATCTGTCGATGGACACTTAGGTTGCTTCCACGTCCTGGCTATTGTAAATAGAGCTGCAATGAACGTTGTGGTACATGACTCTTTTTGAATTATGGTTTACTCAGGGTACATGCCCAGTAGTGGGGTTGCTGGGTCGTATGGTGGTTCTATTTTTAGTTTTTAAGGAACCTCCATACTGTTCTCCATAGTGGCTGTATCAACTTACATTCCCACCAGCAGTGCAAGAGGGTTCCTTTTCTCCACACCCTCTCCAGCATTTATTGTCTGTAGATTTTTTGATGATGGCCATTCTGACCGATGTGAGGTGATATCTCATTGTAGTTTTGATTTGCATTTCTCTAATGATTAGCGATGCTGAGCATTCTTTCATGTGTTTGTTGGCCATCTGTATGTCTTCTTTGGAGAAATGTCTGTTTAGTCTTCTGCCCATTTTTGGATTGGGTTGTTTGGTTTTTTTTTGGTATTGAGCTGCATGAGCTGCTTGTAAATTTTGGAGATTAATGCTTTGTCAGTTGCTTCATTTGCAAATATTTTCTCCATTCTGAAGGTTGTCTTTTCATCCTGTTTATAGTTTCCTTTGCTGTGCAAAAGCTTAAGTTTCATTAGGTCCCATTTGTTTATTTTTGTTTTTATTTCCATTTCTCTAGGAGGTGGGTCAAAAAGGATCTTGCTGTGATTTATGTCATAGAGTGTTCTGCCTATGTTTTCCTCTAAGAGTTTTATAGTGTCTGGCCTTACATTTAGGTTTTTAATCCATTTTGAGTTTATTTTTGTGTATGGTGTAAGGGAGTGTTCTAATTTCATTCTTTTACATCATTTATGCATTCTTATATGTGGGAAGGCATTTTATTCCTGCCCAGAAAAGCAAATGTTATAAGGGAAAGATCAACAGAGTTCATTAATAAAGGTTTCATAGACCTTGTTAAAAGCTGAACAATGGAAAGTGAGAGAACAATTGTAGAACAAGTGACTCACAATGAGTTAATGTCCCAGTAAGAACATATATATATATTTCCCAACATTTATATATATTATATACATTTTCTACATATATATATTTCTCTACTGTGTTTCATATATATATATTAACAAATGAATAGGCAATGACACAATTGGTAATGTAAATGGCCAAACATACAAATATATATAAAACTTGCTCAACCACTCAATTGCTCAAGTAAATTAAATGAAAATGACAATGCAATCCTTTTTTCCATCTATCAGATTGGTGAACATTAAACTGATTATATGCACTGCCGGTAAGGTCACCATTTGAATATGGATAGCAATTCTATACTTAGTTCCTGTAGCTAAGTGTGAATAGCTACATTTTCAGAAAGTAATTTGATGATTTCTTTTAAACTGCATATGATCTTTGACCTAGCTATCTTACATTTGTAGATCTACGCTATAGAAATATAAATACCAGACACAAATATTGAGGCATGATTTGTAGGGAGATAAAAGGAGACAACCTGAATTTGTATCATTAGGAGAAACAAGTATTCTTTCTATGAAATGTTGTGCAGCTAATTATAAAAAGAATGATTTAGATATTCATGCTTTGGTTTGGAGGAAACTCCCTGATACAATCCTAGTTGGATGGAAAAAAATCAAGTCAAAGTATAACCTGCAGAACTGATTACACTTAGTCAAAAAAATGTGGGTGTAAAATGTACCTAATGTGTAAGATATATTGATATGTGCATATATACAAAATCATGGTGAGAAGTGTGGAAGGTCACAGACCAAACTGTTAACATTGGTTACTTCAGCGGCATGATACTGGAAGTAGGAGGGCGGGCTGGCGTTTCATACTCATCTAGGTTGAACTTGTTTTATAATAAATATGTTTAATTTTGTAATTAAGATTCACACTTGAAAAGCTGCAATCTGTGTCAAAACTGAATTAATGAATTTATCAGTAAATATACAAATTGAGGGCAATGGGCTCAATACCTTCTCTTAAGGCTGCTTCTATATTCTAATGTTCTCCATTTCATGAAACACTTCTAAACATTTGTGACTGAAATCTTTGTCAAAAACCAAAAAATATGGAAAGATTCTCAGCAACTCTATGCTTCAGTCTCTCACTTTTCCCCTCTAAAGATCTGCGTTTTCCCTCTAACCCCATATCCTGTAATTTTTATACATAGTGGTATGTTTTCTCCATATTAAAAACCTTGAAGTGATAGCAAAGTACTAAGTTCAAAGTGACACAATGCAAATATGATGAAATTTGAAAAGTATACTAAATATTATTTTAAACATATCCATATAAAACTAACATCATTAATTGTCAGTCATAAAACTTTCCAACACCATTTTACTAAGAATTGTTAAAACTT
Organism: Balaenoptera borealis; assembly: GCF_965194805.1. Taxonomy (NCBI): domain Eukaryota; kingdom Metazoa; phylum Chordata; class Mammalia; order Artiodactyla; family Balaenopteridae; genus Balaenoptera; species Balaenoptera borealis. Next base: position 12,986,909 of record NC_138868.1, read on the forward strand.
GGAGTTAGGTGTGACAAAGGGAAATGTATTTTTCCTATTTTTATCAGTTTCTTTCCCAGTCAAATTTTGCCCTAAGATGCCTCTATTCTGTGTCTTTGTTATATAACATGTCTCAAATCACGTCACCTTTAAAGATTGTCTTTCCTAGTATGTCACCTGAAGTATTTTCTGTCTTTTTAATTGTTTCTTAAACATTTTTTTTTTCTTAAACATTTATGATGCAATATCTGTTGAAAGGGGATTGGGAAAAGAATAGCAGGAAGCAAGTGATAATTATAAATTTCCTCAGTGTCTCTGTGTCCCTTCCCCAAGTATATGCAAATATATTCAAAAGCAGCTGTCCTCTTTAGCTCTATTTATTGCTGTTCTGATATCTTAATGTGTGTTCTGTCTAGAATACTCTTTGTACCGTATTTACATGGATAACTCTACTTGTTTTTCATGTACAAGCAAAGTGTGGCTTTCATTCAGAGAATAACCCTAACTCTTCAATCTCATTTGAGCCGCTCTGTATTTTTCTCTTACAGCATCATATTCTTTTCCTTCAGACTTTGTAAGTATAACATGGTGCTCATTAAGGTAGTTTTTATTTTGTTTTGCTTTGTTTTTATTAGGGAGAAATGTTTGCAGCTGATTCTTCATATTAGGCAGTGACAGAAATTCACTTGGAGGTGCATTTTACACCCTGTTATTCTGTAAGTGGTTGTCCTTATTCTGTAGGAAAAAAAGGGTGATTTCCAATATCAGGAGCAGGGAAATTCTATGTCAGTTAAGGCCCCCACACACTGAAATCCCCCGATTTGTGGTATTGGTGCCTGGGAGGAGATCATCAATTTTCATAAGGTATGGTTTCTCAAGAGAACTGAGGTGTAATCCTTACCTTTGTTTCTCTGTAGGTGAGGTGTTTTTTGCCTCTGGCTTCTTTCAGAAATTTTTCTTTATCACTGATTTTCATAGTCTGAAATTTTTATATTTATGTATAGTTGTTTGTTTGTTTGGGGAATTTATCCTGCTTGGTGTTCTCTGAGCTTCCTGGATCTGTGGTTTTGTGTCTACGATTAATGGGGAAATTCTCAGTCATTTTGTTTCAAATATTTCCTCTGTTCCTTTCTCTTTCTTCTTTGGATATTCCCATCATGCATGTTATACCCTTTGTAGTTATCCCAGAGTCCTTAGATATTCTGTTCTTTGTTTTTCACTCTTCATTCTCTTTGGTTTTCAGTTTTTGAAGTTTCTCTTGCTATATTCTCAAGCACACTGATTCTTTCCTCAGCCACATCCAGTCTACAAATAAGCCCATCAAAGGCGTTTTTATTTTTGTTACAGTGTTTTTTACCTCTAGCATTTTAATCATAGCTGACTTAAATTCCTGGTCGTATAATTCCTACATCCCTGCAATATCTGGTTCTGATGTGTGCTCTATCTCTTCCAATTGTGTTTTTGCCTTTTTGTATACTTTTAATTTGTTCTTGATAGTCAGACATGATGTGCTGGGTAAAAGGAACAGCTGTAAATAGGTCTCTAGTACTGTGGTGTGAAGTGTGCGTGGAGGGGAAGTGTTCTATGTCCTATGATTAGGTCTCTTCTTTAGAGAAATTATGCCTCTGGATTGTGAACTTCACAATTGTTTCTCAGGGTCCCCCCCCACCCCCATAAGTTGGGATAGGATGGCTAGAGTGGGCTGAAGTTGGGTATTTCGCTTCCCACAGGTCAGTTGGGCTCTGATAATACCCCAGCCGCTTAGGCTTTGGTCAACTAGTTTCTCCTAGAAGTACAGAGTGCTGTGGTGTATTTGAAGATGGTACCTCTTCACCTCCCCCTGCTGGAAGCATAGGGGGATTTTGCCCAGATACTTACTGTGAGAACCTGGTTGATCTCCTGGAGGTAAATCTCACATATTGTCCATGGTTCTGATAAATGGAATATTGCCTGCCATATCAATAGTCAGAGGATGTCACAGTCATCAGTGATTGCAGCCACCACAGGAAGGTGAGCTGGTGAGCCCCGACGGAATTTAGGAAGGAAAAAGAACACCTGCCATCTGGCAGCCATCAGACTGCAGCCACTCCCTCTGGTGAGTCCTGAGGAAACTCAGGATATAAAAACACAGGATACTGGCCCCAGACAGCTGAGATACATATCAAAGGAATGATTTCAGTGAGCCCAGACTCTTGCATCTTCCCATACATAGAAAAACAGTAAATTCCTTAACTTGAGATATCTATTTTTCTCTTATTAACTGTAATCTTTTGTTCTTACTACCTGCCCTTTGTTGCAAAACTCCTATATATCCTAGCTCCTCCCTCGCCCCCTTGGAGCAGTTTTCTCAGGGTTACTTGAGATGCTGCCTCCTGGGCTTGAAGTCCTAAAAATTCCCTCTGAATAAAACATAACTCTCAACTTTTAGGTTGTGAATATACCTTTTTTAGTCTACAGTTCCCACAGTGATTTCCTCTTGTGAGTCTGCTCTGGTCAGCTGTGACTCCTTGCATTCACCTGTTGGTCTCTCCAGTCTTGGGGGCAATGGTTTACTCTGTGTCCTCTCCTCTCTTAAGGATCCAAGAAGTGTTGTTGATTTTTTCAGTCTTTTCAGTTTTAGGGCAGAATGGTGACTTCCAAGCTCCTCACATGCAGACCTAGAAACCAAAAGTGCCCTCATGGTTTTTGTAATAATATTCCTTCTGCCTGAGATCACTTCTCCTCCAATTGGAAGTACAATATTGTTAAGCACCTGGTCCTCCTGATATTTAGGGCAATTACTCTTTGTAGGGTACCATGATATCTGCTCATAAAAAAAAGGGAGGAAAGAAGGAAGGAAGGAAGGGGGAAAGGAGGGAAGGAAAGAAGAAAAGAAAACTCAAATAGCTAATCACACTGAAAGGGAATATGAAACATTTTATGATTAACTCATGACTATTCCCAAAGGACCTTCTATTAAAAAAGGACAATTATGTTCTTGTGGAATTTTAGAAATATGTGATAGAGTAGTAAAGGAGAATTTTTTGAAAAGAAAGTCAGTGCTTCCTGGTACTTTCTGATGAAGCCAGTAAGGGGAAGGAGATAGTTTTGAGCACTCAGGGAAATAATGACACTTGCTCTCAATTGCCTCTACTTTGTTCTCTTTTATAGTCAACTTTGTTAAAAATTGGATCTTTCTTCTGAGAGATATTTAACTGATATAGTCTTCTGAATGGATACAGCAAATATATCTTATATATTTTTAATATATGTAAACTTTGTATGTGTCTACATATACACACACATACTGTACACACACACACAAACACACGCAATACAGCAAATATATAACGGAGCAAACATTATACTAGCTTAGGGGGAGGTCCTGAAATGATGAAATGATCAGTTTAAATAGGTATTACAATACTAAATTTTAAGATAAAAGTGAGAGGGTTGCAATAAAAAGGCATGTGTAATTATGCAAAAAGAAATACGGGTGGGATCCTGGTTTTACAGCATATGCAATAGTTGACTCAAAATAGATTACAGACTTAAATGTGAGACCTTAAACTGTAAAAACTAGAAGAAATCATAGGGGGAAAGATCCTTGACGTTGGCGTTGGCAATGATTTTTTGAATGTGGCACAAAAGCCCAGAAAAAGCAAAAATAAACAAGTGGACTATATCAAATTAAAATGCTTCTGCACAGCAAAGAAAACAATCGTCATAATGAAAAGACAAATTGTGCATTGGGAAAAATATTTGCAAACCATAGATCTGATAAGGAGTTAATATCCGAAATATGCAAGGAACTCAAACATCTCAGTAGTAAAAAAAAAACAACCTTATTTGAAAAATGGGCAAAGGACTTGAATAGACATTTTTTCCAAGGAAGACCTACAAATGACTAATAGGTATATAAAAATATGCTCAACATCACTAGTCATCAGGAAAATGCAAATTAAAACCACAGTGAGATATCATCTCACACCTGTTGGGATGACTATTATCAAAAAGACAAAAGATAACAAGTGTAGTCAAGGATGTGGAGAAAAGCAAACCCTTGTACATTTTTGATGGGAATGTAAATTTTTACAGACATTATGGAAAAGAGTTTGGAGGTTCCACTAAAAATAAAACTACCATATGATACAGCAATCCCACTTCTACATATATATCCAAAGAAAATGAAATCAGTACCTTGAATAATCTGAATGTCCACTGATGGATGAATGCATAACGAAACTGTGATATATCTATGTCTATGTCTGTCTATGTCTATGTCTATATGTCTATGTCTGTATGTCTATATCTATATCTATATCTACATCTATATCTATATCTATCTATATCTATCTATTCACTTTAAAAATGAAGGAGATCCTGCATTTGGCAACAACATGAATGAATCTGGAGGATATTATCCTAAGTGAATAAGCCAGACATAGAAAGACAAATACTGCGTGATCTCACTTACATGTGAAGTCTAAAATAGTCAAATTCATAGAAATAGAGAGTAGAACAGTGGTTATCAGGGACAGGGAGGTATGGGAAATAGGGAGATATTGGTCAAATGGTGCGAAGTTTCAATTACGTGGGATGAACAAGCTCGAGAAATCTAATGTACAGCATGGTGACCACAGTTAATAATTACTTTATATTATACTGGAAACTTGCTAAGAGAGTAAATCTCAGGTGCTCTCACCACACACAAAAAATGATAATGATGTGAGAAGATGGATGTATTAATTAGCTTGGTTGTATTAATTATTTCACTATGTGTATATGAAACATCATGTCGTACTTCTTAAATATATACAATTAAAAAATAAAATTTAAAAAAAGCATGTGGAATTTTACTTTCTCCCTTTATAGCATGAAAAATACAAGTAATTTTCTGTCTACATTTGGCAATAACTAGACCGCTTATTGTTTGGTTTTTGCATTTATATTAAAAATAATATATGTTCATGGTAAATAAGATTCCAATAAGATATGCAAGTGAGTACACAATAAGAAATGATCATCCCAGCCCAGATCTCCAGCTTCGCTCTCTAACATGGATCAGTATTAATAGTTCCTGGGTTTCCTTCTGGAGGATTTTTATCCATTTACAAGAATGTATATATGAGTATATCTTTCTACTCTCAGGCAAATGGGAAGATATTGTACACACTTATGAGCATTTCTTTTTTTCTAATTTAAAAAATAGCTCAGAGATAAATATGTTTCAGTATTTTAATTAACTAACTAACTCAACATATATTTATCAAGTGCTACTGTGCTAGGTGCTATATGGGGTCTATGCTAGGGCAGGGACATAATACACTGGTGAGCAAAAATAGTGTCCTTGGGGGTTTGTGGTTTAGGGAAGAGACAAGGAAATATATTACTGCAAATATATGTACACTGTTCAGCATAACAAGGCCTGCAAAGTTGGTGTTCTTGGTCATGGACACTTGGAAGGGTATGGATTTTCTAAGTAATTAGAGCAGCAGAGACTGGCTAATGGAAGATGCTTCTTGTTGAGCACATGTGTGGATACTTTAAACACGGTATTATTTTTATACACCACAAGGTGGCAGAACTTCTCCAAGAAAAGCGTCTTTCCTTTGCTGGAGTTGGAATGTATTTTTTGACTGTACACATATGGACATAAATAATTATATAGAAAAATAAACATTTAAAATATATCATTCATAAACAATGTCATTAATTGTATTTAATACATTTATAAATAAAGGAAAATAATTCTTTTTTATTTCTGTTATGTAGGTTACATTAATGCATGCCTGTTACTAAGAAGAGTCAAAATCCCTAAAGTATATAGAAGAAAAATGAAAGCTCCCTTCAACCTTCCCCTTTATATTTAGCCTGATTCAAACTCAAATTTATTTTTTTTTAAGATTAATTTTAGTTTCATGGCAAAATGTTTTGGAGAGTACAGAAGATAACTCCTTTGAACAGATTTTTTTCCCTTTACATTTGCCCACAAAGATACAATATTAAAATATTTTGCTTGCTGTTACATTTCCATGATTAAGTTATCTTTCCTGAAGGTAGGGACTACATGTTTGTTTGCTTTTGATTTTTAACAATTGCAATGCCTATTTGTCTCACCTCTCATATATCTCTCACAGTCTTGTCAGAGCACCACTGGGTAGAAAGTTATGAAAAATTAGATAGGAATTTCACATTACCAGAAAAGCTGCAGTTTCTGAGATTTTATGCCGTCTCCTCCCAAGGATATGAAGAGCACCTCAGTGTTCAAAATAGAGAAGTTAAACAACAACAATATTAATATTAATTCTAAATTTATATATTATATATTTTAAACAAGGTTCTGAATGCTTTACGTGTATTAACTTATTTTACAAATTATTCATAGAATCTTAAACACAGTTGCTGTGCATTTACAGTTTTTAAAAACAATTTTATTTCTTAGAGAAATGTTACATTTTATACATTTTTATTTTAGTTGTGTGATGTTTAGGAAAGTTCTCCGCTGCTCTAGGCAGGTTTTCTCTCTTTGAATTGTTTGAGGTTTGAATGAGATAATATCCATAAAATGTTCAACCCTGTGCCTGGCATTTAGCAAGCACTTAGAATTTTAAAATATTCCTTCTATTAAGTATTGAAATTTAGGGACAGGTGTGGAGGGAACCCTGAGTTATTGGTGTTAGTAGTGCTTAGTACAAAGTACACCTGGTTGGGGATTACCTGGTACAAAGTGCAGTGAGTGATTGAGACAGTTTATGCGGGAAAGTAGGGAATGCCAAATGTTTTAGGTTAATTCTTGAATTGTGTGGCATGAGTAGAAGCATGCAAGGTGGAGTAGCTTGCAAGAGCATTGCAGGCACAAGGAACAGCATATTCAGATCCAAGGAGAGGCTTTCCCATGTAATAACATGGAGTTCTAAGGGTCTGCCCCATAGAGAGCATGGTGCTGGTGAGTAGCAGAAGATGTGGCTGGAAGGGGAGGCTGTAATTTATGAGCCTTTTTATGTCATGTAGAGGAGCTTGACCCATTATCTTGTCAAGTTCCCATATTGGTCCGAGGTTGTCTAGAGGGGCTGGTGATTTACAGTAGGGTCACAAGCAGTAACATTTTTCTTTAATTTAGGTTCTATTTATAGAAGTGCAAATGACTCAGCCTTAATCTGTCCAGTCTTTTTTTATTTTTTAAAGGTAAAAAAAAATATTTTAATGCAAAAGACACTGTAAACAAAGTCAGAGGCAAACAGCAGACTGACAAAACATATACTGTGAGATATTATCTGTCACAGTTATAAAATAGAAGGTTTTTTATAATTGTCTACTTAGTAACACAAAAGAAAGAACTCGGTAGAAATTTTGGGCATTTTATATGCTATACTACAGAAGAATAAATACAAATAGCCAATAAATATATGACTACTTATACAGCAGAAACTAACACAACAATGTAAAGCAATTATACTCCAATAAAGATGTTGAAAAAAAAAAGGCTGTCCAGTCTTTTTGTGGGGGAACTACCCTATTATGTAAGAGTCTCTCATAAATTGAAGAACACAGTCACTGAATATGATCTTGTTCCTTTATTCTATCCTTCCAAAAAATGGCCTCTGGCCCCTGTGTATGACATAGTTGCACTAAGCAGCTTTGTCGTCTTGCATTCCCTGAGTGGTCCTTAGCAATCCTAGGTGCTCTGATGTTTTCTGCCCTTGCTTTACCTTAGTTCCCCCTCCATTCTTTGCTTCAAGATTGGGCATGCTTGGATGAGCACTGGGGATGTTGTTTAGATGGAGGAAGTGCTCTCCTGTCCCACCTGTAGTGGTGAAAGACTCTCTCTAAGTCACAGTATAGGAGTGACTTGTAGGTTTTACAGGGACTCTAAGACACAGCACTTTGCCTGACAAAGTATTGTTTCCTCCTTTTCTTTCCAGGACTCAGCTATGAATACTTGAGTACATCAAAAGGCAATCTTTTTAAATTGACAAACAAAAAATTTTATATATTTAAGATGTACAATATGATGTTTTGATATACATATACATTGGGAAATGATTATCACTATTAAACTAATTAACACATTCATTACTTTGCATAGTTACCATATTTTTGTGAGTGATAAGAGCTCTTGAGATTTACTCTCTCAGCAAATTTCAAGTATACGATACACTATTATTTACTATAATCACCATGCTGTATATTGGATCTCCAGAACTTCTGAATCTTAAAACTGGGGAAGTGAAAGTAAATGTAGTTCCATTTTTAACTTTTTTATATTTTATTACAAACTGTTATTGAAATTATGAAAGCAATCTCCAGCAAGATTTTATTTTCTTTTATTTGGAGTGTCTACAGAGAGAGTGCCTAATTTAAATCCCCAGTTCTGCCTCTTACCATCTGGATATTTTGTGTAACTGATTTAAACTTCCTAAACCAAAGTTTCCTCACCTAAAAATTGGAGATAATGAAACGGGATTTCAAGTGAGGAATAAATGAGATTAGGAGTGCTTATTACTGTGCCTCCCTCAAGTTAGGGCTTAATGAATATAAGTTGTGTGGTAGCCAATCAGGGGAATAAAAGGCATAATGTGCTAATAACTTTTATAAAGGAGAATAGATTTTTAAAAAAAATTCTCTCTCTAATAAACTTTATTTTGAGGATAATGATGGTATTATAATTCACTCATTCATGACTTAATTTTTTTCATACTTCCAAGTCTTTGCATTTATGGTTTTCTTTGGAAGAAATCTTCTTTGCTTCAGCTAGGTTCTGGCCAGGAAACAGAAATCCCAGCAATTATTTTTACAGAGAAAATTTAAATGTAAAAATTGCTAACTGGTTGTTGAAGAATTGAAAAGACCAAAAGGAAAAACTTGAGTATAAAAGAAGTAGCAACTTTAGGAAGCAGCTATAACATTTAGGGTTGGGGCAAAAAAAGGAAAAGGTTGAAATTATTAAAATTTATAGATCCTGAAAAGCTAAACTCAGACCTCAGAGAAAGTGTTGCTCTTCAGCAAAGTTCAGAGACCCACACCTATCATGTGGTGTTGAGACCCACATATTTGAGGCTTGTGTCTTTGAGGTGCTGTAATAAGGCTGGTTCAACCAATGTTGGAAAAGCTGCCTGCTGGAATCAAACACGAAACCACTGGAATACAATTGCTATATTTAGGTGAAGAAGCATTTCTAAGGTGACACTGGTAGGGACCGGAAGTGAAAACAGAAAGGAGCAAGTCTTTTACCCTCTTCCAGCTCACCAGCCTCCTTCACCTTTTGTAGTTAAAATCAAGCAGGAGACCAGTTGGCAAGGAAGAAATGCACTGTCCCAGCCAAAGCATCCTAAAGCAGAGTATAAGAGTGGGTTTGAAGCTGAGAAGCCATAGCTTAATAACTGATCCAATTTTACTATATTTCAGCACAGAGTAATATTTCTTCCATTGTACAAATTTTGTCAGACTATTATACAATTTCCTTATTTCCCCTAATATATCAAATGCTCACTTCTTTTTCCTCTCCCTGTACCTTCTACATAAATCTATAATTACATCTCTTACATATTTTATTGCACTTATTTGATGACATATGCTTGTTTCCCCTATTATGCTATTCTTTCCTTGAGGAAAGGGCCTATACCTTTTCTATCATTTGTTCCCATTGACCGGCATATTCCCTAATACTTGCATGTTCCTGCAAGATGTTGAGGATATTATAGCAGTTGAGAGAATATGTTTTGGAGTTGGGAAGAGCTGGATTTGAATCTTGTTTATTTCTGCATGTCACTAGCTCTATGATATAGCACAGTTGATGCATAATCATTTCTATTCTTCAGTTACTGCAACTGAAAATATTCCTGTGGCTCTTCTAGTAATTATATCAATTTATCTCTGATGATTGCAGGCTTTCTCTTAACTGCAACTCTCCAGGATTCTATTATTCTCATTCAAATCCAGAGGAATGGATAAAGAAGATGTGGTACATATATATAATGAAATATCACTCAGTCATAAAAACAGAAACCTAATTTTGTGGCAGCATCTCTTCCTGTCATCTCCAGCCTATTAGTCACAGAGATTTTTTGATGATCTTCTCACTAATGCATTTCCTTTTGCTGTGCTAAAGGAATGTCCTTTGGACACTTTCAAGGGATACGTTTAGACCAGTGGTTCTCACAGTGCCATCTAGGGAATTTTGGGGGATTCTTGACACTTACATGGGGTCCGTAAGCTCAATATTTCCATAATAGCCCAAGATATTATAGATATTGGCTTTATATTTCATATTGAAATTAAAAATAATACTTGTGTTTGTTATACTATCAGAGAAGAGTATCATAATTATCTGAAGATTATTTAAATATTCTTGCCTTTTCTAACTGCATATGTTTTTAAGGCTATGTGCATATATGTTTTCTTCATGTGGTACAACCAAAACAACATATCTCAATATAGTTAACCCTTGAACAGCAAGTGTTTGAACTGCATGAGTCCACTTACACATGGATTTGTTTTTCAATAATAAATAGTACAGTATGACCCCCTGTTGTTTGAATCTACAGATGGGAAACCATGAGTACAAAGGAACCATGTATATAGGGGCTGACTATAAATTATATGTGAATTTTAGACTCCATGGAAGGTTGGTGTCCCTAACACCTGCATTGTTCAAGGGCCAACTGTATGCTGAATTCAGAACACATGTTGTAAGAATTCAGCTGTCTTGTTAAAGCCAGAAATTTATAAAAACTTCAAAAACATAAAAATCTGCTCACTATATATTTTTTATTAGGGAAAAGTAGTTATAGGTATTTATTAATCTATTTTTTTGTTGACATGTATGGGTGTATTATTATTAATCTATTTTTTATGTTAACATGTAATGGGTTTATTATTTACTTTAAAAGAATTAATAAAACCTTTAACATTTCTTATTTTTTACACCTGAAATGGTAAATATTGATAGATATAGCCCACATAAACAAAGTCTCTTTGGGGTCTCCAATAATTTTTGAGTGTAAAGTGTTGCTAAGATCAAAGGATTTGAGAACCACAGTTTTAGTTCATGGTTGAATAAGTTGCACCTAATTGATCTACACCAGCATTCCTGTCTCCCCAAGCTTTAGACTCCTTACTTTACAGTATGTAAAGGCTGGTCTTGCATCTCAATTGTACTGATTGTGGACCTCTGTTGCTGTTATTTCATGGTTTATCCATCTTTGTTCAACTTCCCTGATACACCTTCCTGGCAAGCTTCCCAGACCTTACTATGAAAATTAGCACAGTCTCACTACTTCTCAGGTGTATACATGTGTCCTTCCAGCACCGTCCTTGTACTCTCCATCTGGGTTCTGTTTGGACATAACTCTGTCTTGGATCTGGAGGCAAAGAGAGATGTTGTATAGTCGTTATCATTATTATTGTCATTATCGTTATGGACTGCAAATAATTCTTGAGCATCTATTGTGTGCTGACTATTCTGCTGGCTATTCCTTTCTGCCGAATTCTCTTTTATCACAAATGCACGATGAAACTCACAAAGCCAAAGGGTCTTACAGATGAATTGGACCAATTATATTCATGATGAATGATCTCTCCCTACTTCATTCCAGAAACATAACTGAGCATTATAATTGGTCACTTGGCACCAGGATAGCACGTGAAGATCTTTGCTTTTAGCAACGTATCCCAAAGGGATGGTCAGGCTTATATTTTCTCCCAGTATTGTTACCTTTGGAAATAGGACTCCTGTGGAGTGAATAGAAGGCACTTTTTACTCTAAGGTAATGTGAGAAAATCTGGACTTGAGTTGAAATTCAAATGAAGTAACTATTTATTTTCACAAGGCAAGTATTATGTTTAATTAGTCAAGTGAAAAAGGTCAGTAAATCACTGTATGGGCAAAAACAAAAACTTCTTAATATAACCAAAGCATAACATAATTCTACTTCATGAAATACAATAAGGTTTTCTTTCCTAAAATTATATTTGATGAAGTAAGCTGAAATGTCTCCAAATGTGTTTCCTTCCATTCTTATTCTCCTTTTCAGTGAAACAGACAATTAGATATGTACTTGATGGATGTTTTCATTCTCGTAAACCCTCTGTAGTAGTGTGTAGCTCTGTGTGGTCCACTGTTGTCCCTCCTTTTATCTTTCAGCAAACTTATCAGTCCTTAGAGTTGGTCAGAGTATAGAGATATTAATATGGGTCAATATGTTCATGACTTTGAAATATTTCTTTTTCTATGTTACGAAGTACATGGGAGAGAAGCTCTTTAAGAGAAAGAGTACAATTTTATCTCTCTCTCTCTATCTTTCTATCCATCTATCCATTCATCCATCTATCTCTATGTCTATCTCTATCTCTATATCTGTTTATATATTTATTTATATTTATGTCTATTTACATATATATCTATCTGTATTTATAGTTCTATATATATTTCACTTTTCTTTCTTAGCATCTAAGATTTATATATAAAATATAGATATAGATAAATATATTATATATATAAATATAGATATATCTTCAGGATCATACTGTACTATTATAATTAATATATAATTCAAGAAATATCTAATAAAAGTCACAAAAATTATCTGATTAAAATATCAAACTGAATGACACAGATGGCAGGTATGTTAAGCTTGGAGAGGACTGGGAAATCACGAAGAAATCAGCTTCTTTTGGATGACCACTCCCAGAAGTATCTACCTCTTAGAAAGGTCTCCTGGTGATGGGAGATGTTTGAAAGATGAGGAGGAGAGATGTTTTGTGGGAAGAAGGTTTCTGAGTGTCCCTCTAACAAGGCATGCAGCCAACTTTAAGTCTATGAATGAATGACAAGTAAAGGTAGCTCAGAAAAGCTCTTTTGTGTGTGTGTCTACATATATACGACTATTATTCAATATATTATATTATGCATTATATTTTACTCATTCTCTTTACAAGGACTTGGGAGAAGTGATTTCAAAGTTACTATCAAGAATGGTAATGTTGTGTCCAATCTTTTGGTTGATTTACTTGTCTTTCGAATGCTAATTGTATATATGGGCTGCTAGAAAGTTTTGAGTCAAATTTGTGGTCTGCACAGAGCAGTGGGTAGGACCTGTTGATGTGCAGCAGGTTTTATCCTTGCCTCCATACCATGTCCAGGGCTTGTTTTTTTTTTACATTTTCTCAATTTATGCTATTTACCTGTATCCTATGTCTCATACAACACCTTCAACCCTTTTTATTTGTAAAAGCATTGGTTTATGCGTCATATATGTAGACATTCACACGTATGCCTATTTTATGTTTTTTAAAACTATAGAGGAAAATAAGAGAGATTAGAGAAGAAATGCCTTTTAGAGTTTACATTCCCAATTGTAATTCTACAAACAAGCTCAACAACTTCCCAGCTTGCATATAAGCCATACATTAAAGAAGGAGAAGTTTCCACATGAGAACACATGAAACTCTAGGGAGACATATCATAGGTGCAATTGGAAGGTAAAGCAAATATAGCCGAAGGGCGAGTTACAGAGATGAAGAAATCATGATGTTATAGAGAATGCAATACATAGTTTTCACTTCTAGTTTTCAAAGTATGTAGTCACATTTGTGATCTTTTAAAAGTCTCACTGAATTAAGAAAGGTAGGGGAAAAATAGTTTTAGAGGTTATCATTTTATTTAAAATGGCAGTAGCCACCTCAGATCAGAACCCTGGTCTGTTGATTCTTGATGTTAAGTTGCTTCCAGGAATATGCCTTGTTAAAAATGAACTTAGCTCCTGACAGCCTAGAAATTCTGAGAAAATTGAAATGTTACTTATTCCAATCCTCTTTTGCTTATTATGAATAATTTCTACTTTGACAATAAATGTAGCATTAACGTTTATTTTAAAGTTAAAAATTATGGATTCCATCTATCAAAAAGATACAGTTCCAAGAGAGAAGTTCTTTATTTTTCTAGCTTAATTAAGTCCATCACTTAAAAAAAATATTTTATTTTTTCTCAAGCATAAGAGATTTTGAAAGACTTGGATCTAACAGCAGAAATATTATATCCTTGCCTGAACAAATCACCATCTCTCAAAAGGAGGACAGCTAGATTAAAAAATATAAGGTGACACACACTATGTTATGTACATAATATTAGATCTTTCAATGCAGCATAGAATGATTTCCCAGTTTTCCAGCAAGAGTAATACCCAGTTCAGCATAAACATTTTTTTAAATGAACAAGGTATTTGAATCAGTTGGGTTTTCAATGATCTAAAATGGCATCTGGAGAGCTGATATACAAATATCTTTTTTTTTTTAACATCTTTATTGGAGTATAATTGCTTTACAATGGTGTGTTAGTTTCTGCTTTATAACGAAGTGAATCAGCCATACATATACATATATCCCCATATCTCCTCCCTCTTGCCTCTCCCTCCCACCCTCCCTATCCCACCCTTCCAGGTGGTCACAAAGCACCAAGCTGACCTCCCTGTGCTATGCGGCTGCTTCCCACTAGCTATCTATTTTATATTTGGTAGTATATATAAGTGCATGCCTTTTATAAAAAGACAGCATATATACAGGTCTTGTTTTTGTATACATTCAGCCAGTCTATGTCTTTTGGTTGGAGCATTTAATCCATTTACATTTAAGGTAATTGTCGATATGTATGTTCCTATTACCATTTTCTTAATTGTTTTGGGTTTGTTATTGTAGGTCTTCTCCTTCTCTTGTGTTTCCTGACTAGAGAAGTTCCTTTAGCATTTGTTGTAAAGCTGGTTTGGTGGTGCTGAATTCTCTTAGCTTTTGCTTGTCTGTAAAGGTTTTAATTTCTCTGTCAAATCTGAATGAGATTCTTGCTGGGTAGAGTAATCTTGGTTGTAGGTTTTTCCCTTTCATCACCTTAAATATGTCCTGCCACTCCCTTCTGACTTGTATCGTTTCTGCTGAAAGATCAGCTGTTAACCTTATGGGGATTCCCTTATATGTTATTTGTTTCTTTTCCCTTGCTGCTTTTAATAATTTTTCTTTGTATTTAATTTTTGATAGTTTGATTAATATGTGTCTTGGTGTGTTTCACCTTGGATTTATCCTTTATGGGACTCTCTGTGCTTCCTGGACTTGACTGACTATTTCCTTTCCCATATTAGGGAGTTATCAACTATAATCTCTTCAAATATTTTCTCAGTCCCTTTCTTTTTCTCTTCTTCTTCTGGGACCCCTATCATTCGAATGTTGGTGCATTTAGTGTTGTTCCAGAGGTCTCTGAGACTGTCCTCAATTCTTTTCATTCTTTTTTCTTTTTTCTGGTTTGCCATAGTTATTTCCATTATTTTATCTTCCAGGTCACTTATCCGTTCTTCTGCCTCAGTTATTCTGCTATTGATTCCTTCTAGAGAATTTTTAATTTCATTTACTGTGTTGTTCATCATTGTTTGTTTGCTCTTTAGTTCTTCTAGGTCCTTGTTAAATGTTTCTTGTATTTTCTCCATTCTATTTCCAAGATTTTGGTTCATCTTTACTATCATTACTCTGAATTGTTTTTCAGGTAGACTGCCTATTTCCTCTTCATTTGTTTGGTCTGGTGTATCTTTACCTTGCTCCTTCATCTGCTGTGTGTTTCTCTTTCTTCTCATTTTGCTTAACTTACGTGTTTGGGGTCTCCTTTTCGCAGGCTGCAGGTTTGTAGTTCCTGTTGTTTTTGGTGTCTGCCTCCAGTGGCTAAGTTTGGTTCAGTGGGTTGTGTAGGCTTCCTGGTGGAGGGGACTGGTGCCTGTGTTCTGGTGGATGAGGCTGGATCTTGTCTTTCTGGTGGGCAGGACTGTGTCCAGTGGCATGTTTTGGGGTGTATATGACCTTATTATGATTTTAGGCAGCCTCTCTGCTAATGGGTGGGGTTGTGTTCCTGTCTGCTAGTTGTTTGGCATAGGGTGTCCAGCACTGGAGCTTGCTGGTCGTTGAGTGGAGCTGGGTCTTAACGTTGAGATGGAGATCACTGGGAGAGCTTTGGCCGTTTGATATTACGTGGAGCTGGGAGGTGTGTGGTGGACCAATGTCCTGAACTCGGCTCTCCCACCTCAGAGGCACAGGCCTGACACCTGGTCGAGCACCAAGACCCTGTCAGCCACACGGCTCTGAAGAAAAGGGAGAAAAAGAGAAAGAGAGACAGAAAAAATAAAATAAAATAAAGTTATTAAAACAAAAAATAAAAACAAATTATTAAAAAAAAAATTAAAAAGTAATAAAATAAAGAAAGAAAGCAGAGTGCAACCAAACCAAAAAACAAATCCACCAATGATAACAAGTGCTAAAAACTATACTTAAAAAAAAAAAAAAAAAAAATGGACGGAGAGAACCCTAGGACAAATGGTAAAAGCAAAGCTATACAGACAAAACCACACACAGAAGCATACACATACACACTCACAAAAAGAGAAAAAGGGGAAAATATATATATATCGTTGCTCCCAAAGTCCACCTCCTCAATTTGGGATGGTTCGTTGTCTATTCAGGTATTCCACAGATGCAGGGTACATCAAGTTGACTGTGGATATTTAATCCGCTGCTTCTGAGGCTGCTGGGAGAGATTTCCCTTTCTCTTCTCTGTTTGCACAGCTCCCGGGGTTCAGCTTTGGATTTGGACCTGCCTCTGCGTGTAGGTCGCCTGAGGGTGTCTGTTCTTCGCTCAGACAGGACGGGGTTAAAGGAGCAGCTGCTTCGGGGGCTCTGGCTCACTCAGGCCGGGGGGAGGGAGCGGTACGGAGGAGGTGGGGTGAGCCTGCGGCGGCAGAGGCGTCGTGACGTTGCAGCAGCCTGAGGCACGCAGTGCGTTCTCCCGGGGAAGTTGTCCCCGGATCACGGGACCCTGGCAGTGGCGGGCTGCACCGGCTCCCGGGAGGGGAAGTGTGGTGAGTTTCCTGTGCTCGCACACAGGCTTCTTGGTGGCGGCAGCAGCAGCCTTAGCGTCTCATGCCCGTCTCTGGGGTCCGCGCTGATAACCGCGGCTCGCGCCCGTCTCTGGAGCTCCTTTAAGCGGCACTCTGAATCCCCTTACCTCGCGCACCAGGAAACAAAGAGGCAAGAAAAAGTCTCTTGCCTCTTCGGCAGCTGCAGACTTTTTCCCGGACCCCCTCCCGGCTAGCTGTGGTGCACTAACCCCTTCAGACTGTGTCCAGGCAGCCAACCCGAGGCCTCTCCCTGCGATCCGACCGAAGCCTGAGCCTCAGCTCCCAGGCCCCGCCCGCTCCGGCAGATGAGCAGACAAGCCTCTCGGGCTGGTGAGCGCTGCTCGGTGCCGAGCCTCTGTGCGGGAATCTCTCTGCTTTGCCCTCCGCACCCCTGTGGCTGCGCTCTCCTCTGTGGCTCCGAAGCTCCCCTCCTCCGCCACCTGCAGTTTCCACCCGAGAAGGGGCTTCCTAGTGTGTGGAAACCTTTCCTCCTTCACAGCTCCCTCCCTAGCTTAGAGTTTTGATAAGGTTTCCATTGGTAGAGATGTGGGGTTTTGAAGAATTGTTAAAGGAAACATTGAATCAACATCAAGGATTGTTGGTGAGGGAGTGACATTTAATTGAGATCTAAAATATGAGGATTAATTTGGCTGAATATAAGGGAGACAATCTATTTGTGCATTTTAATTAGCCTTTGCTCTGGAGCCAAAAAGAATGCAACTACATTTATTAGAAATATTATTAAGTGACAGTTGCCTTTATGATAGTTTATTTAAACAATATTTCATATTGGATGCTAGGTACAAAGTTTGCATTTATTCTTAAAAACCCTGTGGAAGGCATTTTTTACTTCTTTGTTTCTTAAGCTGTAGATCAAGGGATTAAGCATGGGGTTCACTATGAAGTATAAAACACGGAGGCCATTTTATCGGTATCAAAGGAGCGAGTGAAGTTGGACTGCATGTACATAAATAGTAGAGACCCATAGAACACAACCACCACCATCAGATGAGAACCACATGTGGAGAAGGCTTTTTTCCTGCCCTCTGCAGAATGCATTCGGAATACTGCTACGAGAATCAGTATGTAGGACACCAGGACCACCAGAAGGGAAGAGATCAAATTAAATGCTGAAAATAGTATGATCAATAATTCTATTTTTTGTACATTTGAGCCCAGCATGAGTAACAAGGGAACATCATCACAGTAGAAATGACTAATGGCACAAAAAGTCAGTATAACAATCTTAATAGTGAACATTAATGTCTGAAAGGTACTGTAGAGGTATGGAATGCCTACCAGCACATGACAAAGTCTCTGGGACACGATAACATTGTAGAGCAGAGGGTTACAGATGGCCAAATAGCGGTCATAGGCCATGACCGACAAGACAAAAAATTCACAGATAATTAACATAAGGAAGAAAGCCAACGGTGTGGCACATGCATAATAGGAAATGGAATTTTGATCCGCAGTGAAATTTACCAGCATCTTGGGACAAATGACAGTAGAATTACCAAGATCCATGAAAGCCAGGTGTTTGATAAAAAAAGTACATAGGTGTGTGTAGACGGGCATCCACTTGGGTCAAGGTGATCATGCCCAGATTTCCCACTACTATGATTGCGTAGATGATGAGGAAGACTCCGAAAAGGGGGGCCTGCAGCTCAGGCTGCCTTGTGACTCCCATCAGAATGAATTCAGTCAGCGATGATAGATTCTGTTGGCCAATTTAGTCCAGTTAGCTTTTCTGGAAAGAAACAGGTTGTTATTAGCTTTCATGTGGTGTCATCTAAATAAAGTATAATATGTATAGACAGAGTGGATTTTTATTTTATAATAGGGGATAGAAAAGTAATTTCTGATATCTGATTTTGAAACTAAAATAAATGATAGAATCTTCTACTTCTCAAGAAGGCGGATTCGTGTGAAACTACATGCACTGTTACTACAGGTTAAACTCTAAATAGAGTCAGCAATATTTGGAACATATCCATTGATTAAAAAACACCATATAAATATTAATATAGAAATATAGACTTCATTCATTTATACAAGGGTATCACAATTTTCTTTAGTACACTTCCACTTTTGTCTGAAAATTCTTGTGGAGTTCTCAAATAGTACAATGCAGTATATACGGTAATTTTAAAAATATTTCAGTGTTAAGTGCCACCCTCTGCATTTCATAAAATTTACATGGGAAGTCAGTAAAACCAAGTAGAACTGCTCTGATTGAAGATAATGAACCTACTTTAGCTTAATCCACCTGGATTCCCTTCCTTTCACATTCAGTTTGTCCTCCATGAAAATCTGGAATTCTGTAAGCAATACTTTCAATTGGAGGAGTAATTGGAGTTCAAAAAACTCAATCAGATAAAATGCCAGATAGAATTATTATAATGTAATAGAATGCTCAGCTTTAGCCTGCACAGTCCAAATGGGCCAAGGCAGAAACTTTTCCCTATCAGGTGAAATTTCTGGGAGCTGTCGACAAAAAAAATAATCAGTTGATCTAAGAAAGAAATGCAAGATTTTATTTGAACCAAATAAAGAATTGTAACCCAGGAACAGCCTCTCAGAAAGCTCCGAGAACTGTTCCGCTTATTAAAGGTCAAAGTATAGTTGTATAATTTTTTGAGACAGAGGGCTGATATCAGATTTATATTCATACAGGATTCAGATGGAAAATGCAACTGAAGTCACTGTGTTTATATTGATGGGCTTCACAGAAGATTTTAATGTGCAAATATTCCTATTTTTACTTTTCTAGCAATCTATCTTTCTACACTGGTAGGAAATTTAGGATTGGTTTTATTGGTCATTGTGGATTCTCTGCTCCACAACCTTATGTACTATTTTCTGAGTGTGTTATTATTCTTGGATGCCTGCTATTCCTCTGTTGTCACTCCAAAAATGTTGGTCAATTTCCTGTTAGAGAATAAAACCATTTCCTATCTTAGATGTGCAACCCAGATGTTTCTCGCTGTTACTTTTGGGACCACAGAAAGATTTCTCTTGGCTGCAATGGCACATGATTGCTATGTAACCAGCTGCAACCCTCTCCTGTATTCAGTTAGCATGGCACCCAGAGTCTATGTGTCCCTTATCATTGCTCCCTATGTTGGCGGCATCTTGCATGCCTCTCTGTACACGCAGTGGCCACATTTAGTCTATCCTTCTGTGCATCCCATGAAATCAGACGTGTCTTTTGTGACCTCCCTCCCCTCCTCACCATTTCTTGCTCTGACACTCACACAAACCAGCTTGTGCTCTTCTACTTTGTGGGCTCTGTTGAGACAGTCACTGCCCTGATTGTCCTGATCTCCTGTGGCTTCATGCTGTTGGCCATTCTGCGGATGCATTCTGCTGAGGGGAGAAGGAAAGTCTTTTCTACATGTGGCTCTCACCTAACTGGAGTGTCAATTTACCACGGAACCATCCTCTTCATGTATGTGAGACCAAGTTCCAGCTATGCTTTGGACCATGACATGATCACATGATCATGTTGACAGTTTACACCGTTGTGATTCCCATGCTGAATCCCATCACTTATACAGTTTTAGGAATAAAGATGTCAAAGAGGCAATGAAGAGAGTGTTTGGTAAAAATGGATGTATCAATAAAGTATATTTTTCACACTAACCATTAAATTGAAGCAAATGAAGAATGTTGTTCATTGTCTCCATATCAACTTATGATAAAATATTAATAAATTTAATAATATTAAAGTTTATTAGTGTGTTTCTATTCTCTTTGGATGTTTTTATATAAAGATCAAAATCATACCTCCACCTGTGCCGTTTCCACATGTGCAGAAAAAATGTGTCATCTATTTGCTTCTTACTTCACTCTTAGATACACATACATACATAAATACACACATATATACACATACGTACATACATGCTGATACTGATTGTAGTAGTTTCAGTGTTGCCACAACAAAGTACCACAGACTAGTGTCTTAAACAACTGACACTTAGTTCTCACTCTTCTAGATTCTAGAAGTCTGAGATCAAGGTGAAGTCGGGATGATTTCTTCTAAGGACTTTGTCCTTGGCTTGTAGATGGCCGTCCCTCCTCTATGTCTTCAAGTGTTCTTTTCTCTCTGTGTGTCTGCGTCCTAATGTCTTTTGGTTATAAATATACCTATCATATTGGATTAGGGCCCCCTGAAGGAATCATTTTAATTTATTTACTTTCACAATAATCTTATCACTACATACAGTCACATTCTGCATAAAGGAGTTAGGATTTCAACATACGAATATTGGTATATATTATATGTATATTTACACACATACAGAGTCACACAAGCATGAAATATTTACTTTAAAATGTATAGTATTAACTTTTATCTCAATACAACTCATATTGCATAGAATCCCCACTTGCAATTGCAAGGAACTTTATAATTATATCTGACAAGCTTGAGCAAATACCATCTAATTGATAGCAAAACTATAGCTGACATGCCCCCATACCACTTTCCATGGAGTTATTGGTACTGGGCTGCAGTTCAAAGCACTCTGCGGCATCCTTTGATCTACGCATTGGCAGCAGTCTAATCCCGGCCTGCGAGTCAGGGGTCACAGATATGTGCTCCAATCCCTGGCGTAACAACCATGCTATTTGTGACAGTTTATTTCACCCCCTTTAATTATTTCATCCAGAGCATGTACATTCAAATCATTTTATAATTCCTCAGGGAATACAGAGACTAGGCATTAGCATTTATCAAGATTATATTTAAACTCAAGAAGGACAAACACAAGCACAATTTAGAGGGTAAGGTACATCTGGCTGACAGATTTGGCTCTTTCTGAACTAATCCCACACCCCTCTTTATGGGCTTCCCTGCAGGCCTGGTCCTGACTCAGCTTTGCTCTGTTTTCCTTTGACCCCTCCCACTCTGTGAGGCCCTTGTCGATGCCACCAATCCTCAGTGCCCAGGCCCAAGAACCAAGGTACAGGAAAACATCCCTGCTCCCAACGCACCTCATTTTTATTGTAAGGAAATGTGTCCTTCAAAGTCAATTGTTAATGGCAGTGGTCTTCCTTCCTGCCTTCCTTCTTTTTTCTTTCCTTTATTATTATTATTATTATTTCTATTTGTATTTTGTGAAAACTCTTTTGATTTCAACCAAAAAAATCTGCTTGGAACATGGAGTACAATCTAAGTATATTTCCCTAAAGTGGGATTATTAAGTTTAATAACACCTCAACAGTATGAACACAGGATATTTCTTATTGAAACATATTTCCCTCACAATTTTTCTGCCATTCTTTTCTCCTGTTTGGAAGACTCTCCCCACTGCTGTTCACATGATTTCTTCCTTTAAATGCTTTTTTCTTAGTAAAGTCTCATTGTCTACATTATAATAATGCAATTTACCACCTTTTCATCTCCTCATATTCCTCGTTTACTGAATGGAACCATTCTGTTTGTCATTATTTTATATAATATGCATTTAATTTATATCTGATTTATTGTCTAATCTATTTTCCAGAGTCTAGAACAATGTCTGACACATACTGTTCCTCATAGGTATTCCCTTAATGAATGAATATTATAGGTTGGAAACTATGAAAACCATTTTATTTAATTAAATTAAGGGACACAAGTAAAACAGAGACAGCATTTTCTGTGTCAAAATTATTGTTTAGATTTTCTAGTTTATTATTCCTTTAAATATTTTTCTTCTTTCTATTAGTCTCTCTTGCTATTCTTTTCTAGTTTTCTTAATTCGATATGGATTTTCCAATGTACCCTGTGTCAGTGGCATCCCATATTTTTAATATGTCATATTTTCATTATCATATTAAATATGTCATATTTTCTTATTTCTCTATGACTTGGGAGTAGTTTAGTAGCTTTTTTTTAAAAACATCTTTATTGAAGTATAATTGCTTTACAATGGTGTGTTAGTTTCTGCTTTATAACAAAGTGAATCAGTTATACGTATGCATATGTTCCCATACCTCTCCCCTCTTGCATCTCCCTCCCTCCCACCCTCCCTATCCCACCCCTCTAGGTGGTCACAAAGCACCGAGCTGATCTCCCTGTGCTATGCGGTTGCTTCCCACTAGCTATCTATTTTACGTTTGGTAGTGTATATATGTCCATGCCACTCTCTCACTTTGTCACAGCTTACCTTTCCCCCTCCCCATATCTTCAAGTCCATTCTCTAGTAGGTCTGTGTCTTTATTCCCGTCTTGCCACTAGGTTCTTCATAACCTTTTTTTTTTTTCCTTAGATTCCATATATATGTGCTAGCATACTGTATTTGTTTTTCTCTTTCTGACTTACTTCACTCTGTATGACAGACTCTAACTCCATCCACCTCACTACAAATAACTCAAATGCCTAAATGTAATATTTTGAGATTTTTATTTGTCATTCATTTCTAAACAGAATGAAACTTTTAGATATTTTCAATCCAGATCATTGTTTTCACTATTATATGGCAGTTTTTATAACACTGAAAATATACTTGAAAAGGAAGTGAATACTCTCTTATTTGTAGTCAAAGCTTAATACATACTTACCTATAAAAGTAATCAGATTAAATGACTGCCTTAAGCATTTATGTCCTCTTCAATGTTTTCTTGACTAAACTTTTTAAAATAGAAGCATATTATGTTTTGCTAATATTTGTATGATTCTGTGTATTGCATTCCCTGTATTAGAAGCTCCATGTTTTAGATATCTGTTGCTATATTACTATTTGCACAGATAATACTTACTTTTCAGTCTTCATTGTGAATTAAAATCCATCAGTACAAAGTATTCTTTTTTGTTTATTTTGATCATCTTCCCTGCATTCTGTATTTTTTACATTAAAATTACAACCAGTGGTTTCTTTGAATATGTATTGCCTAAATGTGTGCCCATACTTTTATTTTTAACTTTCTGAAACAATTTGTAATATATTTCGCTTAAAAAAAAGCTATATGGAAAGTCTTCTCATTTTAAAGCCATGTTAGGTGCCTTTACAATTATAATTTGGTAAACATACGTTTGGTTTAGCTTTGACGTAATGTTCGTGTTACAAACATGTAGTATACACACACAGATTTATTCAGGCATATATACATAGTCATACACAAACAAACATGAAGTTTTTCCCTTTGTGGTCTGTCTTCATTACCCACTGTGCTGTTATTTGTTTACTTTTAGAATGTTTTTGTATCTTAAAAATAGTGTTAAAAATTTCTGCTATATTAT
Organism: Balaenoptera borealis; assembly: GCF_965194805.1. Lineage (NCBI taxonomy): Eukaryota > Metazoa > Chordata > Mammalia > Artiodactyla > Balaenopteridae > Balaenoptera > Balaenoptera borealis. The sequence continues at coordinate 13,011,023 of NC_138868.1, forward strand.
CCCTGTTACCCCTATTTTTTTTAGGTTTCATCTCTTGGATTCCTACTTTGAGAAATATTGGCATTAGGAAGTAGCTGAAGTTCAGTTGGACTACTTAATTATATTCATATTCGCCTTTTGTTCTGCCCTTGTTCTCATTTTATCCTGCAATTAAGTACTGTTGAAGCATGATATGGATATTTTGCTAGCCCTTAAAAGTAACAAGATCTTTTGGTCTGGTTCTGTGTAAAGAAATGCTAACTTTAATAAAAAATTTAATACTGATCATTCTTCATTGACTTACTTAGAACACATCATATCCAATAGGAAGTTCCAATTCTTCTCTCATTTCAGAGGAAAAAATCTTGATTATGTCTTGTGATATCTTTTCTGTTTCTCTGGCTTAGTTTTCTTCTTTGGAGGATCAAAATATATACATGTTCTCCTTTCTTCATCTATACATTCCTCCTTTCTTCTATTTTCCTGATTGTATTTTTGTGGCATTTATTCATTTTGAAAAAAATCTCCCATGACCTTTTTTCCCTTATCTCATGTAAATAATATTTAGAGGTATATAAAGATAGGAACTTTCTTAAGAAATAATTTACATACCATACATTTCACCTGTGTTATATACTCAAAATGTATAACTCATGATGTGTAATCTGTTTAAAGGGTTATATGTATGTTCATCACTCCTAAAAGAAACCTTGCATCAGCTAACAGTTGTTCCCCATTGTCTCATCCTGCACTCATTAAGAATCCTGCACTCATTAAGCTTACATGATAGTGTGGTGGGGGGAGGGGTGCGGGTGGCAGACAAGACACAAAATGCACTAGCAAAATCTGTAAAGGTTAGCTGGAGATAATTTCTGTGGAAAACAGACGAGGCATGAAAAGGGGTATAGTTTTACATAAGTTGGTAAGGATGATTTTATTAAGAATAGAATAAGAAAAAAAGCATGCAGTTGTCTATGAAAAGGAAGTTTTGGAATGAAGAACAGAAAATGGAAAAATTCCAGGAAGTATCAGGACTAATGTGTACAGAAGAGTTAGGATGTCATGTGGTCTAATTAAAGTGAGTATGACTGATAGAATAGGAAGGAATGAGTTCATAGAGGTAAGGAGTGGGGACAAAGTCATTGTGGACCAGTGGGCTCTTATGAAGGTTTTCATTTTTCCTGTTAGTGTGATGAGAAGTCTTGTAGGATTTGTGAAGAAAGTGATATAATCTGTTTTTTAACATTTTAAATATTGTTTTTTTAATATTGTTTAACAGTATTACTCTGGCCCCTACGTTGACATTTAGATTCAAGAGAGATAAGGCTACACAGAGACAAGCCAGGAGGCTGCAGCAATAATTCTAAGACTGAGAGATGGTGGTTCTTTGGGCCAGGGTGGTAGCAGAAAAAAAATGTTGAGAAGTAGTCAGACTCCAAATATATCCTGTATTTTAAATCAACATAATATGCTGTAGACTGGATGTGAGATGTGTGAGATAAAGACAAAATTTCATGATTCCTTTTAAGTCTTTGCCTGAACAAGCAGAAAGACCTGAGAAAATATGTAGATTTTGCTGGTACCTACCTGGAAGTTACCTCGTGAAGATAAACTGTTTTCACTATATATCTAAAGCTCTTTGAATGTTGACTGGCACATGGTAAGTGCTTAGTAAAATATGTTATCACCATTGTATCTATCAATTATTTGGAAGTAAACACAGCTGTTTGTGTTTTTGGCATGTTCTATTCTTGTATTATTTTCTCTATCATATTTCCATTAAACAGCATTTTGTCACGGCACCATAAAAAAGCATAGTATGTTTTGAATTACTTCAGACCATATTTTACATAAAATATGAGTGCTCTAATACAGCAAGGAATGTTCAGAGCAAATGCAAATAGTCTAAATCTTTCATATGGTCCATAGATTATATTACACATGTGTAATGAAATTATATAAAGGGTTTCCAAACTGCATTGTGAAAAAAATAGGGTTGTCTTAATTTAATTAGAGTCTAGTTTACTTTCATTATAACTTTCCTAACTTAAGTGCTGTCCACAAAATCATACAATCTGTTGACAGTATTTGCCAGCATAAAACAACAGGATACATTTCCTAATCACAGAAATAGAAATGAAAGAGAGGAAAAAACATAGTTTATAAAAGAGACTAGAAAACTGAAAAGAGCCTGTAAATATAGGAAATGACATTATGCTTATAAAAGATGAAAAAGGAGCCAAAAATGTATACTGTTAAACAAATGCAAGCAAAACCACATAACAATAGCTGTAAATATAGAGTCTAAAAACATGGAAATCAGAGCAAAACAGTCATAATAATTTCAAATGGCATGCATATAAGATAAGGAATTTTTAAAAATAACTTAAGTATGGAAACATAATGCATATTTAAAAGACTTGAATAAATTTTTTGACAACTTTGAATTAGTAAAAATAATTTAAACTTTTAACTCCTAGAAGAGAATTGCACTTTTGCATTTTATTTTTAACACTTAAAAAGTATGGAAGAGAGGCTTCCCTGGTGGCACAGTGGTTGAGAATCTGCCTGCCAATGCAGGGGACACGGGTTCGAGCCCTGGTCTGGGAAGATCCCACATGCCGCGGAGCAATTAAGCCCGTGAGCCACAATTACTGAGCCTGCGCGTCTGGAGCCTGTGCTCCGCAACAAGAGAGGCCACGATAGTGAGAGGCCCGCGCACCGCAATGAAGAGTGGCCCCCACTTGCCACAACTAGAGAAAGCCCTCACACAGAAACGAAGACCCAATGCAGCCAAAAATAAATAAATAAATAATAAAAATTTTAAAAAAAGATCCTACCCAGTCTTTAAAAAAAAAAAAAAAGTATGGAAGAAAAATAATCAAATATAGTTTTACTGAGAAAACAATCTAAATTTCAAAAAATAAAATTTTTATAATCATTATTGTTTGAATAAAAACCATCTGGTTTTGAAAGTTTAAACAAAAAATATGAAATACTTGGGAAATGAAAAGTACATTCTTAACCTTTAAATAGCAGAGAAAATTAAAATGGCAATTCAAGATTATGTACAAGAATTTTAAAATAAAATTTTAAAATAGAAGAATTTTAAAATAAAATTTTAAAATAAAATAAAATTTAGCACTCTACTTGATAAAGTTAATGGGTTGTCATGACATCTGAAATCATTGAAAATTAGTAGCTACACAATTTGTATCTGTTAAAAAATTTAAAACAAATGAGTCAAGCATTTAATTCAAGAATTTATTTTTAATGATCATAACAAACCTGATCATAACAAACCTATAGAAATCAAGAGAATGACGATGATGTTTTAAAATACACAGAATTTGGACTTTCCTGGTGACACAGTGGTTAAGAATCCACCTGCCAATGCAGGGCACATGGGTCTGATCCCTGGTCAGGGAAGATCCCACTTGCCACAGAGCAGCTAAGCCCGTGTGCCACAACTACTGAGCCTGCGTGATGCAACTACTAAGTGCACCTCAACAAAGAGTAGCCCCTGCTCACCGCAACTAGAGAAAGCCCACGTGCAGCAACAAAGACCCAATGCAGCCAAAAAACATTGTATAGCAATTATCCTCCAATAAAGATGCTTAAAAAAAAAAAAAGTACATTCAGGAGTTACACTGATTGGATTCAACTCCACACACAAAAAAATAATAATAAAATAAAATAAAATACATAGAATTTCAACAAAGAAGCAGTTTACTGAAGCTTGTTGACACATCACAGAAAGGTAGGGGTTTTAAATGTTTTCAGAGAGCCACCAAAGAGATATCACTGCATGCAGATTTTTAACATGATGAATTTACAAACATTTCATGTCCAAAGCATTGCAAAATGAGAGTCTCAATTTTTCCCATGCACCAAAAACACATTCACCTTAGATTTCAATGACAAAGACATACTCAAAGGTTAATCTTGTTAGTGTACACAAAAAGCTGAAAAAAAGTACATAGGAAATGACAGAAATATTGCTCATGTATATAATATATTCACATACATACATAACTATCAATCTAGAAGAAATTTACAAAGTTGCTAATTTTTAGGGCATTTCTATTTCCTTACATTTTTCAATATTTTTCAAATTTTCTCCAGTGTTAGAATATATCACTCTAAATCCAAAATTGTGAAGTGCTGAGTTTTTCCTTAGCTGTTTGTGTGTTTCTCCTTTAAATCAACCAATAGTAATTTATAAAACACAAGCGAATATTCTTTAAGAAAAAGCCATTGTATATTAAAAATACTGCAGGAATGTGAGTGATCTAACGATAATGGCCAGCATTTATTAGGACCACCTTAAATGCTTTACATCCATTATCTGATTTAATCTTTACAATAACTCTATGGACCTAAAATTATTATTTATTTTGTGCAGTTGAGGAAACATGAGGCTTAAAGTTTCAATGTTTTTTAAGTGTTACACAGCTAAAAGGGTTGCAGATCTAAAATCTACATCCTGGAATATTTGGTTCCAAAGCAAGTGCTCATAGTCTCTCTGCTATATTGCTTCTCCATAAAGTAAATGAAATAATTGCTAAAACTGTTGTCATTGTTCCCAAAATGTAGCTCTTTTCCATCATAAAATTATCTGAATTTCTATGATATAGTTTAAAAAGTGATAACTATAGTTCTTCATTTGGCAAATCAGTTGCCCTTAAAAACATATATATTTAGATCAGGGATTTAACATGTTTCATGGTTTCCAATCACAATGTGGATTTCTAAAGGCATATTCCAGGAAATGCCCAAGATCATATTTGGTCAAGCAAAGAATGTTTTGAAAGAAAGAAAGACAAGGAAGAAGAAGGAAGGAAGAAAGAAAGAAAGAAAGAAAGAGAGAGAGAGAGAGGGAGGAATGGAGGAAGGAAGAAAGAAAAAGAAAGGAAGAAAGAAAGAAAAGAAGGGAAGAAGGAAAGAAAGAAAGAGCAAGGAAGGAAGGGAGAAAGAAAGAAAAAGAAAGAGAAAAAGAAAGAAAGAAAGTTCAATTTGTTTCTGGAGAGAGAGCAAGGAAATACACTACAGGAAAGAAAAAAACAGGTGAGCGTAAAAGTTTAGTGTCACTGTTATCTTAATTGCTTGGAGCATTTTCTCTTCTGCATGACTCTAATTAGAGCATTTTTAACTTCTTTGTTTCGAAGACTATATATGAATGGATTCAACATAGGGATAACAATGGTATAGAAAACAGAAGCCACTTGATCCTGTCCCAAGCAGTAGGACTTACCTGGTTTTAAGTAAGTAAAATGAGTAGTGCAATAAAAGATGGTGATTCCCAGGAGATGGGAGGCACAAATAGAGAAGGCTTTTCACTTCCCTGAATTGGAAGTAATTTTCAGGCTAGTAGACACGATGGACACATAGTACACAGATATTGTGATAAGAGACACCACTAGGGTGGAGCCAGCAAAAATGGATATTGTGATTTCAGTGTCGTGTGTGCCAGTGCAGGACAGGGCTAATATTGGGGGTGCTTCACAGAAAAGGTGATGGATTACATTGGAGTCGCAGAAATCCAATCTGCTCATGCAAAGCACATTGACAAAGGAGTCCATGAAGCCAATCAAATAGGATCCAAACACAAGGGAGGAGCAGCGTCTTGTGGCCATAACTGGGTAATGCAGAGGATTGCAGATAGCTACATAGCGATCATACGCCATTGAGGAGAGAAAAGAACCTTCAGTGGCACTGAAGAGGACAAAGAAATGCATTTGGGTGGAGCAGTTCAGGTATGAAATATACTTGGTGGAAGTCAGTAAGTTTTCTAAGGTTTTAGGGGTGATGATGGTTGAGTAACTGAGGTCAAGAAATGACAGATGACTGAGGAAAAAATACATGGGGGTTTGAAGCTGGAGATACAGGCGGATTATCAACATCATCCCTGCATCCCCCAACACGGTGATCAGGTATATCAGGAGAAATAGCCTAAAGAGGACCAGCTGGATCTCTTCAGAATATGTCAATCCCATGAGGATGAAGTCAGACATATTCCTTCTACCCATAGTGTTCAAATGCTGTAAACTGTTGAGAAATCAAATTTAATACTGAGTAGGAATTACTTCAGAAAGATTTGTGTTTCTATGAATGACGTGACATTTATATTAGTTTAGTGTTTCTGGAATGTGATAATAATGAGGGCTGTACAGTGTATGAAGAGAAAAATCTTAATTTGATTGCCAAATATAGAAATAGGTATAAATTGATATTTGGATATAATATAATAAAAGCTAGTATATTAAATAATTAGAATAAGCCTGACACTGTTCTAAATGCTTCCTGTTATTAATGCATTTAATCCCCATGAGATTATTATACCATAGGTAGAACTATTAGCCACATTTTTTTAGATGAAAAAAAGGGCACAGAGAATTTAGGTAAGTTATCCTGGGTCAGAGCTATTAAATATTGGCTCCGTAATTCTACCAAGATAGACTCCAGAGAGTATGTCCATAATACTATATTCCTATTTGTATTAATTTCAGCAAAACTGAGGAAAAAACTGATAGATATACAATAAACAATGATAGAAGAAGAGTTTTAATGCACCATGTACTGTTTTTTTTCCCCAATATGATTTAATACTAATGAAAAATAAATTTCAACCTTAGTGGACTTTAGTAGGGTGTATTAAAATTATAGACCATATATTAGTATTAATTTCCAAAAGATATGTTTTCTCAACTTGACCATTCAAAATTAAATTTCTTCTAAAATTATATTGCTAAAACATGCACGTTGATTGCAGGCCCTGAAAATATCAACTCTATATATCAGGTTTCACAAATCCTGGCTTTACTTAGAGTAGGTTCTAAATGATATCTGTAAGCATATTCTTCTGATAATGTACCGTTTTATTGGATCCTAACTAATACCTTCTAATTATGAGAATAATAGTTACCGGTAGACAAAGTTGGTGAAAAAACCACTTTCTTCCAATATTATTTGTTTGGAAGTATGTCAACCTCAAATTTTGTTCACAGATAAAATATGTAGACCATTTCTGTAATATATTTCTGTAGTATAGTATTTTTTCTTTGAAATAAGTTCTTTTTAAATCTTAGTGCACTCATTTTATTTTATTCTGAGGGAAAAATAAATCGACATAGAAATTTTCTTCAGCTCCTGATCAACTGTAAAATTAGCCAGGAAGTTATGTCTAAAAAGAGTTTCAGGGATCTTCCGTGTACATATGTAAGCAGAGCAGAGTATGGCTTGCCTTTCACCCTGATAATTTGAGAACCTCAAATACTGGGGATTGATAATAACGCAACATTTGGTCATCCCTGTGGACCAGTTTCCAAGGAGGATTGCTTAGCATGTCTTCAAGGAAAAAAGTTCAGGGACCAAATGCAGCTATGCTAGGTTTTGAGAAGCTAGTTGTCTTTTCCCTTAGATGCCACACAATGAAGAGCCTAATAGTTTGGTCTTCCTTTGTGTTGCTCTAAATTGATGCCTGGGGTGGTAGAGAAACTATTTCTAGAGAAATACTTAATTAGTCTATGATTGAAACCATCAGGGATGGAATGACACATTTTTCACAATGAAACTTTTGTATTTAAATGTGTGACACTATTATAGGAGTAAACATGTTCATTAGAAAGAAAATTAAAATATAACAAAATTCAAAAAATGATACAAAAACAATTCAAAACTCTTGTAACATTTAAATGAATTTCTCTTTTTTGTTCATAGAATGCTTGTTTGTAGGCCTCTAGGTTTGCATAATTATTATCATACAGTATATTCAGTATCCATTCTCATTTTATAACAATAATTTCATAATGTAATATGACCAATGTTATACTATCCTTTCATAAAACCCATAATTTCATGTATTACACGTTGACTGATACCCCATAACCAACCTCCCTCTAGAAGTGTTCATCAGATGTTAAGTATTATATTGAGGCTTGTTTATCCAAGATGAGGAACCAAAGGAAGTCTCTAAAAAGGGACTGACTTCGAATCAGTTTAAAACATTCCTGTGAATCTTTCATTAATTCATGATCATTAAACAAATTTTCCTGTAGATTTAAAAGTGACTCTTCCAGGAAAGTCTGCTCATACTCCAGAATTTCAGGAGATAATTTGTTGGTGTGGATAATGGAGTTACTTTTGTATGTATTGTATGAACTTTGGAAGGGCAGATCGACTCATCAAAACTAAGTGCTGCTAAAACTGATGTGTATTAAAATTCATGTTTTATGGCAAGACAAGAAAAATTTAAACAAAAAAAATTTTTCTCTGGCCTTTGGCCTCCTCTCTCCCCTTTCCTCTGTATTGTGTATCTGCATTACACATTGACAAAACCTCCCCCATCAGCAGAAATACCTGCTCAACTCTAAAGGGCAACATTCTCCCAGTTTCAAAAAGAAAACTCCTTACAATATAGCATTCCTTATTGATCTCATATGGGGCCACGATGACCCACTACCTATTCTTGCTTAGATCTGGGTTGTGTCCACTGTCAATAATACATCATTTAGTGTTCAGGCCTCTGTGTCCAAAACTTATATAACTGTCCTTTGACCTCTAAGGGGAAGTTCTTGAAGCTTTCTGAGACGCTGTTCCCAGGTTATAATCCTCAACTTGCCTTGAATAAAATTTTCTATTTCTTTCTTAGAGTGACCAATTATTTTTTTCATCGACACAGGCTTATGAGATAATTAAAAAGCACGCATAAACCTATTTGAGAATTGGTAACTTTAGGAGTTAAGCCAAATAAGAGACTAATGGTAATTTTTAATGTAAATGCCCCTCAAAAACCATGGTGGTTGCAAAATTAGCAGGAGCAAGTTTTTCTTGCTTAATATTCTCCCAACATTGAAATCCATTTTGTTCATGTTCAGTGTTACTTACGATTTCCGGCTATTCTTATATTATTTGTTGTGTCATAGCAGAAATCAAAGCCTGATCAGAGATTTTTAAAATCTCTTTTGATTTAATGATGATATAGTTTCATTCCCTAATTCATTACAGTTTTAATTATGCAATATACATATTTTTTTTTCTTTCTCTCCTGGTTATTCTAGTTATTTTCTTTTTTCTTTGATGAAAGAATTTTTTTTTTGGATAAATGCTATTAAATTTTTCTTTTGCTTTCTAATTCATTAAATGTTATCTAAGTTCTATCACTTTTTCCCCTACTTTATGAGATTTGTGGGGGACAACAGATAATTTTCCCTCTACTCTTCTAGGCTTTTGGCTGAGATTCACACCCCCTGTAATAGAAGGCAGATTAACAGGAGAAAACAAACAGAAATTTAATAATATGTATACACCCTGTATACATGGGAGATACCCAGGAAAACTGAGTAACTCCTCTAAAAGGCTTCAAACCACTACCTTGATAACCATCTCCAGCAAAAGACAAAATAAGTTGTGAGGAGTGGGAAGGGAGCCAAGAAACTATAGTAAACAAGGGTATGTTTGTTAATGCCGATTCAAGTCCATGCCTTATTCATTGAATAGAGATTTAGTCATCTTTCTCTTCATGGTACAGAGAGGGAGACATACTTGCAAATGGAGATTTCCTTTTAAACGTAAATGCCTCTTGCCAAAGAGTAACCTCTACTAGTTTTTAGAACTTCTCCTATGTCTGCTGCTTTTTAAAAATAACCAGCTCATGATAATCCTTATGCCAAGGAGGCATATTTTGGTACTGAAAATTCTGCTCCCCTTCAGGTTGAATTTATTGTTTTTTCTCTAGCACCTAGTAATAGGAAAGATATGTATTACAGGTTTAGAGGGAAGGTACAGAAAGAGGAGTTAGAAGAGAGAATGATGAAAGTACACCAGGGATAAATATGAGGTGTATATTGAAATATATACGGACATTTAATCATAACTCTGGACACATAAAATATATTTCTACTTCTTATGATTAATAAGAATAGCGTGGCATGTTTCTGCTCTTAGAAACTAGCAAGGAAACATTAAAACATAAAAATAACAATTAGATATATAATCTTACTAATACTAAATGAAGTCCTGAAATGATCTACAGAAGAATACACATTCAGTGCAAGTGAAAATAAGAATAATACGTATAATTAGAACCATGGTAAACACAAGTAAGTTTCAACAGCTGAGATGTTTCACACAATTATAAAAATTTGTGCATTGTAGTTATAATGCATGAATGAAAATCCATGGTGGAAAAAGAAAGAAAGGGAAATATATCAGTTTAATGATTCTCAGTGATGATGATGAAATATCTTGAGAGCAACCAATCAGAATCAGACACTCTTCTTGGAAGGAAAAAATTCATGTAGGCTTAATAAAGGGAATGAGTGATGAGTTCAGACAGTAACCTCAATAAGTCCCTAAAATAATGCATAGTATATTTCATAAGTTGTCACTTACAATACTTTACAATGTAAAATACATTGTAAAATGAAGTCTGCGGGAGTCAGACACAAGTAATATAGATCAGAGAAGAAAATTGAAAATTTAAAACCAAATATTTACATGTGCACACACAGATCCCTTCACATGAATTATCTTCAGCTGCTCCCAAGACTGAAGGCTGATTATCTTTATTGGAGGTTTGTATGTGATGTATGATTCTTGAGAAGGCCTAACTAGTTGACTCCGATGATTTAAAATCACATAAACAAAGTATAAACCTGTGTACACTCATTTCCATATCTTAACCATTAAGGAAAAAAATCATTTCAAAAGAAATCTGTTAATCACTATGCCTTTTTTAATATATAAATAAGGGGTGATTTTTAAAGATTTCCAGAAATAGAATTTTCAACTAAACTAATGTTTGTTGACTGCTAATATTCACCGGACTGTCCAAATACCAAAGAAAAATATAAACTTGAGTAAGGAGAATCCTTGACCTTAATGAATTCATCACTGCGCTTTCACCAGCAAACAAAAAGCAAAGAAAACATTTACTTACATATTGCATATGTTGCACATTTGCTACATGCTGTGGAGAGCAAAAATATGACTAAGCCAACTCTACTCTCACAAAGTTTACAATCTTGTTGGAGAGAGAGAAACAATAAAAACACACATTTTTCTTAAAAGCACCTTATCAAATTAATCTTCAATTCCTTTCAATATACATTGAAATATGATTGCCCAACTCCTTTGACTACTACTCAATGATTCAAGCACAGGGAAGGCAGTACTGAGAGCTTCTTCTTTTCCAGGGGTCATTTTGTAACAATGTCTCGAAGAGTTGGTTAAATGAGGTTTACATTGTCTCTTTTCAAGGGAAAAATTTTAAAAACCCAGTTCCTCCTTTTAATTCTATAGACTTAAAGTTTTTCTGCCTGATGTGGAGAATTGAGAATCTCTCGACACCTCCAAAATACCTCAGGAATTGTGTTACAGCTAGTGTTTCATTAATCTACACACACACACACACACACACACACACACACACACACACACACAGAGATTCAAAAGTTTATATGAAGTCTTTGAACTTAGGGAGGCACATTATGGTGATTAAGAAATTCAACTCTGTTGTTTTTGATGGATTCCATACTCCATTGCATAAACGCATCTCTTTTCTGCGTAATCAAAGATCATTTTTTGCAGATAAATGATCAAACTTTTAGCTGTTATGGCAAAATGAATCCACATTACTAAGAGATTTCTGTATATTACACAATGTCTCTTGTAATCGCTAGTCATTACTGAAATAACTTCAACCATTTGCCCCTCCAACCCGGGACTTATATTTGCTTTTGTTAATTCTGCACTCTTTCCTTTGCTCTCCAGTTATCAGCTATCATTTCTTGTTAATAATATTTGAGTCATCATCACTTAATCTACTAATTTTCTACTCTCACTTTGTCAATGACTGAGAAAACAGGATGTCAAAGCATATGAAAAGTCAATTTAATAATGGTTTAACATGTAGTGTGATAACATGCTCACACAAGAATGATCATGGAGGAATTTAGTCACCATTCAGAAGCTTTCTTTACTAATTTATGCAGGTCTATATCTGAATAATCTGTGTACTGAAATGAACTCCCTACATGGTGATTCAGTATTCCATATGAACAGAAAGATGATAATTCACCTCCCATGTGTTATTATTTAGTTTGTGTCATGTGTTTGGGGGTTACTCTACTATTTTCCTAATTGCTGTAGCAATTGAATGCCTGAAGCCATGCAGATTTGCTTTAACTGCAACATGCAGAGATTTGTCATGGAAACAGTTTTCTATGTATGACTCTCAGGAGAGTATTTTTTATGTCTTTGTTCCTCACACTACAGATGCGTGGATTCAGCATTGGAATGACAGTGGTATAGAATACAGTTGCCACCTGTGTCTGGGTCAGGGATGATGTGTTATCAGGCTGCAAATATGTGAAAATCAGGGACCCATAGAAGATGGTCACCCCCATGAGGTGGGAGGCACAGGTGGAAAAGGCTTTCTGTCTGCCTGCTGCAGACTGGAGCTTCAGGATGGCTGAGATGATGGCAATGTAGGTGATCGTGGTGAGGAAGAGAGAACTAAGCAGGGTGAACCCGGCTAAAACGAAGATCACCATTTCTGTGCTGAATGCATGCACGCAGGAAAGCGCCAAAAGAGCTGTGGTGTCACAGAAAAATGATTGATGCTGACATAACAGAATGCCAAACTGCTCATCACACAGATGTATACCAGAGAACTGGTGAAGCCTACCTTCTGCAATTTGTGACTGCCCTATTTTCTTTCCTTCTCTTTCATGACTGTGATACTTTTCAAGATTACTAGCCAGGTATTTTACAGGATGTCTCTCAATTTAAGTTAGCCTGGTGTTTGCTCCTGATTAACTTGAAGTTATTCATTACGGGAAAAAGTACCAGTGAGACGATACATATGCCCTTTTCATATTATCAGAGGACACATGATGTTGTTAAGTGATATTATTAGTGATGTTAAATTTGGTAACTTAATTAGTGTCTGCCAGACTTCTTTCTTTCTTTCTTTCTTTCCTTCATTATTTTTGGCTGTGTTGGGTCTTCGTTTCTGTGCGAGGGCTTTCTCTAGTTGCGGCGAGCGAGGGCCACTCTTCATCGCGGTGCGCGGGCCTCTCACTGTCGCGGCCTCTCTTGTTGCGGAGCGCAGGCTCAGTAATTGTGGCTCACGGGCCCAGCTGCTCCACGGCATGTGGGATCTTCCCAGACCAGGGCTTGAACCCGTGTCCCCTGCGTTGGCAGGCAGATTCTCAACCACTGCGCCACCAGGGAAGCCCCCAGACTTCTTTACTGTAAAGTTACAATTTTTACTTCATCGTAAATATATATTATTTTCTTCCATATACATAATATACACATATGTGTACCTATGTATATTACATATATATGTATACATATATATGTTTATTATGAATATGGAAGAAAATTTAGATTTTGTATATATTTCATTTATACTTTTTGGCTTCCATCAATATGTTGCCTCTACTGATGACTGCTATGTTGTTTTCTAAATTTCCATTTCCCTTTATTCTTTCAATATATTTTAATTGTAGTTATTCTGTAACGAACAATTCTTTCTTCCTCATGTAGTTAGTTAGCTAGTTACTTATACTAATATGCACACATTGATACTTATTTCTTTCTTTGGGATTATTATTTGATTAGTTGCTCAAGTTATTCTAGTTTTGCTAACAAAACCATCATTCAGTTAGCTCCTGGTGCTTTGCTTTTTGACATGCTCTTGTCCTTTTTTTGCCATGCTCTTGTCCTTTTTTGCCTGTTTGTTTTGTTTTCACTTCTTACATCCTGGCAGCACAATGTACTCCAGCTTCATCTTATACTTTCATGGACTCAGCTCTAGAAACAACCACTTCTCCAAGGATCCCTGCTATATTTTATGAGAGGGTGGCATTTGGGAACCAGGATCTGGACATCATATTCTATTTTCATGTGTGCATTTGTATTTTGCACTTAAGAATATGTCACAAATCTTTAACATTTTAATGCTTTTAAATTTTAAGTCTTTGTCATTATAACTTTTCAAATGAAGACTCTATGCTGTGGTTAAAAATGTTTAGATTTGGGAGCCATAATTTTGAGTTGGTTTCCAGAAATATCATTTACTAGCTTTATGACCATCTGAAAATGTCTTAATCTCTTTGATCCTCAGTGTCCTTGTCTGCAAAGTGACAATAGTGGTACCTGCCTCATGCGTTTGTGAAGATGAAATTAAATAACACATATAAAATATCTTGCATGATAATGAGATTATACTAGGTATTCAGTCAATATTCCCTGCTCTCAATATAAATGGCCTTATAATAATCTATTATATCAATACATCCACATTTATTAAACTGTTTCTTCCACTGTTGGGCTTTCACATTAATCACAATTTTCTTTTATTTTTAAAAAGTAATGCAGAATACACATTGATTTCTATTCTTTAGATAAATAACCAGAGGTCGTACTGGGAGGACAAAACTACACCTTTCTGCTACATATTAGTGTGAGGCCTTCTGGACCAGTCTGCCAAATTTTAACTTCCATGAGCATTGTCCTTGACCATCAGTTTCAACATAACCTTGCCTACGCTGACCATTTACATCTTATCAAGCTTCATATTTAACAGAGCATGATCAATCAAAGGTTATCTTATTAGATGTTTATTTCATCACTATGTGTGAAGAACACTTCTTTATATCATTGTTTACTATTTATATGACCATCACTTTAAATATTATTGAAAATCTGACTCCAATAAGTGGCTGTAATTTTTGTTTGTTTGTTTGTTTTTTAATTGTACTAAATAGAAAAACTTCTAATTTTTAAATTATTTTCAAAATTTACTTACTCTTCAATATCAAATATGCTAGGACATAAAGGTAAGAAAACAATCCTTTGAGATAATTAACTCACCAATTTATTAAATTAGTAAATATTGAGCACCTAATAAGCACTTTTCCAGTTATCCTAGAACTACGAAGTTAAATATGAGGCAGTCTTTTCCTTATAGGAATAAACAGCCCAGAAGAGGAATTAGAAGTAAAAACAAATATTTACAGTTAATTTTCACAATGCAATGTGCAATGATAGAACAATGCAGGAAATAATCCAATTTTCTCAAGAAAGTTATCAAGAACATCTCTGGAGTGGTAGGAATTCTTGCCCTTGGTTTTTGAGAATCATTACTGCACTGTAGAGAAAAGATTCTAAACAAAATGACAGATGTTTGCAAGGGCAAGGAGAAAAGAATTTACATCATAGTAATTTGAAGAAATAAGACATTTACTATATATGATCTATAGTATGGGGTTGGGGAATGAAGAGGCAATAGAGGAAATGTAAAATCTAAAGATAAGTGTAAACAGGCTAAGCAATTTGGACTTCTTATTGAAAGAGGAGAAAATATATGGCACTAGGAAAAGAATTATGACCACAACCTTTGTTCTAGGATAAAAGTGAAGATATATTAAATGGAAACTAGGCAAATTGCAATGGAATAAGTCAGAAATCTACTTCAATAGTTAGGATCCGAGAACATGGGGACTTGAACAGAGACAGCACCAATGATGATTAATAAAGAAGGGGAAACTTATTTTAAGGGCATTTGGGGACAGAGCGACAACACTTAATCCAATAAATATTTGGATAAAGTAAGAGTGATGAACCTAAGCTGGCAATTAGGGATTTAGCTGGTGTGACTGATTGGAAACATATTTAATCAGAAAAAAATAATATAAGAATAGAAATTGGGTGCAGGGACATTGCTAAGATTATTTTAAAATGCTGGGTTTGAGATACTTGAAGGACATTCAGAAAAAAAGCTATTTTTCTTGGGTGAGATATAAAATGATCAAACATCTAGTAAAAGTACAAATATATCTCTTACTCAGACGTTCTTAGTTATCTTAGCTTGTAAGACAAATTGCATTGTAACATTATGTGTAATAAAAGGAGAACTGGCCTGAAATTCAGAATGCCACTATTCCAGAGTCTAGAACAATATCTCACCCATATTGTGCCTCATATATATTCCCTTGATGAATAAATATTATAGGTTGGAAACTGTGAAAACCATTTTACTTAATTCAATTAAGGGACGCATAAACAGAGATAGCATTTTCTGTGTAAATATTAGTTACTGTTTAGATTTTCTAGTCTATTACTTCCTTTAAATATTTTTCCTCTTCTTTCTATTAGTCTATTTTGCTATTCTTTTCTAGTTTGTTTATTTGTTTACTAAAATGTTTTTGTACTTTGGAAATATATTTAGTTTTAAAAATTCCTGCTATATTAACCCTGTTATCCCCACATTTTAGGTGCTATCTCTTAATTTCCTATTATGAGAAATATTGGATTAACAAGTAGTTGAAGTTCTGTTGGACTGCCTTTAAACTTATATTCATATTTTTCTTTTGTTCGTTGCTTGTTTCCATTTATCCTGCCATGAAGTACTGTTGATAAGCTTGATATGGGTGCTTGGCTAACCTTTAAAAGAAACAAGATCTTTCGGTCTGGATCTGCATAAAGAAATATTAACTTTAATAAATAATTTAATACTGATCTTTCTTTGTTAACTTAGAACACATTATATGTTTCCTATGGGAAGTTTCAAATCACCTTTCATTTCAGGAGAAAAAATCTTGAGTATAGTTTGTGATAACTCTTCTGTTTCTTTGGCTTGGTTTTCATCTTTGGAGAATTAAAATATATGCATGTTCTGCTTTCTTCATCTATATATTCTGCCTTTCTTATATTTTTCTGACTGTATTTTTCTTTTTTTGGATGTGTTCACTTTTGAAAAAATTTTCCTATGACCTTTTCCCCCTTATTTCATGTAAATAACATTTAGAGGTATATAAAGATAGGAACTCTCTTGAGAAATAATATACACACCATAAGTTTCACCTGCATTATATTATATATTCAAAATGTATAATTCATGATGTGTAATATGTTTAAAGGTTATATATGTTCATCACTCCTAAAAGAATCCTTGCAGCAGCTAGCAGTTATTCTCCATACTCTCCCCCCCAAAACTAGGAACTACTATCAACTTTCTGTATATCAGTTTGCCTATTCTGGATATTTCATGTGAGTTGCATCATATAGTATGTTGTGTTTTGTAACTAAGGTATTTCCTTAAAATAAAGTTTTTAAAGTTCACCCACCCATGGTGTAGGATGTATAAGTATTTCATTTCTTCTTTATTGCCATACTATACTCCATTGCATGGATATATCACATTTCATTTATTCATTCATCATCTGATGGCCATTTGGGTTGTTTCTACTCTTTGGCTATCATTCATAATGCTTATGAACATTTTCAGGCAAGTGCTTAAGTGAATTTATGCTTTCAGTGAACTTGGTTGATACTGAAGAGTAGGCCCAAGCCCAGATGGTTTCACTGGTGTATTGTACCAGGCATTAAAAAGAAAAATCAATTCTTTCAACAATGCAGAAAAGGACAACATGTGGTAGACAACAGATCAACAACACAGAAGAAACCTATTTTCCAGGATTACTCTGAAAAAGAACCATCCTCACACCCTAGTCAGCTAACCTCTGCGAGGTTATAACCAAGGACGCTTCTTTTGTCTTCGTTGAGCCACTCTGTTTCTGAATCCCATTGTTACATCAGGATAGCCTGTACCCTGACTATTACAAACTCTCTTCTGAGAACAATATCATCAACAGATAAACTCTTCTTTCTTTTGTGGAGTTTTCCTTCTGTGAATAGGACTGTGCCTGTATGTTGGAGAAGATTTAGCTAGTAGTGCCCAAATCACGTTGCCTTCTATCAGCACTTCTAGAGAATATCTGCCAGAAATATACACCTTTCCACAATCCCCGGTATTTTATTTAAAGCTTTCTTTAATATAGTAATGAATTCTATTTTTTTCATCTCTGATGATCATAGTATAATTAGGTAGAAAATGTTGTATCAGAGAGTCTGATGAAGAATATGAACACTAGGGTTAGACTATCTGGGCTCAAATGTGAACTTGTTCTTTAACTAGTGAAGTGACCATGAACCCAGTTATTTAATCTGTGTGGTCTCCAGTTTCAAGATCTGTAAATTGCAACCTTCAGATACATTTATTGAGGTATATATCTAGGCGCTGGGGATACAATGTTGGACAAAGTAAGCGAGAATCCTGCACTCATTAATCTTATATGATAGTGTGTGGGGGGAGGCAGACAAGACACAAAATGCTTTAGCAAAACATATAAAATGTTAGCTAGACATAACTGCTATGGAAAACAGAGGAGGCATAAAAGGGGGGAGGGAACAGGTACAGTTTTTAAATCCGATGGTAAGGATGTTTTTATTAAGAATAGAATAAGAAAAAAGCATGCAGCTGTCTATGAAAAGGAAGTTTCAGAATGAGGAAATAGAAAAATTCCAGGTAGTGTCAGGACTAATGTGTACAGAAGAGTTAGGATGTCATGTGGTCTAATCAAAGTGAGTATGAGTGATAGAATAGGAAGGAATGAGTTCATAGAGGTAGGAGTGGGGACAAAGTCATTGTGGACCAGTGGGCCCTTATGAAGGTTTTCATTTTCACTGTTAGTATGATGAGAAGTCTTGTAGGATTTGTGAAGAAAGTGATATAATCCAACTTATTGTTTAACAGTATTGCTCTGGCTCTTATATTGACACTTAGATTCAAGAGGGATATGGCCAACCAGAGAAAAGCCAGGAGGCTGCAGCAATAATTTTAAGACTGAGATGATGGATTTTTGGGTCAGGATGGTAGCAGAAAAAATGTTGAGAAGTAGTCAGACTCCAAACATATTCTGTATTTTGAATCAACATAATATGCTGATAGATTGGATGTAAGGTATGTGAGATAAAGAGAAAATTTCAGGATTCCTTTTAAGACTTTGTCTGAATAGGTAGAAAGACTTGAGAAAACATGTAGATATTGCTGGTACCTACTTGAAAGTTACCTTGTGAAGATCAATTGTTTTCGTTCTATATCTAAAGCTCCTTAAATGTTGACTGGCACATGGTAAGTGCTTAGCAAAATATGTTATCACCATTATAGCAATCAATTATTGGGAAGTAAACACAGCTGTTTATGTTTTGGGCATGTTCTATTCTTGTGTTATTTCCTCTATCATGAGTTGATAAGTAGCATTTTGGCATGGCATCATAATAAAGCATATTACGTTTTAAATTACTTCAGACCACATTTTACATAAAGTACAATATGGACTAATATAACAAGGAATGTTCAGGGCAAATGCAAAAGTCTAAATCTTTTATATTCCCCGTAGATTATATTACACATGTGTAATGATAGTACATAAATGGTTTCTAAACTGTATTGTAGAAGAATAGGTAGCCTTAATTTAATTAGAGTTTAGTTTACTTTAATTATAATTTTTCCAAGTTAAGTGTTGTCCACAAAAAACATAGAACCTGTTGACCATATTTGCCAACACAAACCAACAGGGTACATTTACTAATCATAGAACTAGAAATGAAAGAATGGTAAAAACAAAGTTTGTAAAAAAGACTAGAAAAATGAAAAGAGCCCATTAATATAGGAAATGACATATGCTTATAAAAGATGAGAGAGGAGCCAAAAAAAGTATATTATTGGGCTTCCCTGGTGGCGCAGTGGTTCAGAATCCGCCTGCCAATTCAGGGGACACGGGTTTGAGCCCTGGTCCGGCAAGATCCCACATGCTGTGGAGCAACTAAACCCGTGCGCCACAACTACTGAGCCTGTGCTCTAGAGCCCGTGCTCCGCAACAAGAGAAGCCACTGCAATAAGCCTGCGCACTAGAGTGAAGAGTAAACCCAGCTCGCCGCAACTAGAGAAAGACGGCGCACAGCAACGAAGACCCAACACAGCCAAAAATAAATAAAATTTTTAAAAAAAAAGTTGACACATTTTTAAAAAACGTATATTATTAAACCACTGGAAGCAAAAACATATAGCAATAGCTGTAAATATAGATTGTAGGAAACATGGATATCAGAATAAAAAATCATAATAATTTCAAATGGCATTCATATATGATAAGGGAATTTTTTAAATAAATGAAGTATTGGAAAATAATGCTTATTTTAAAAACTTGAGTAAATTTGTTGACAATTTTGAATAGGTAAAAATAATTTCAACTTTTAACTCCTAAAAGAAAGTCTGCACTTCTGCATCTAATTTTTAACATTTAAAACATTTGTAAGAAAAATAATCATACATAGTTTTGCAGAGAAAACAATCTAAATTTCAAAAAATAAATTTTTTTATAATCATTATTTTTTGAATAAAAACTACCTAGTTACTAAAGTTTAAACAAAAAAAATGAAATAGTTGGAAAATGAAAAATATATTCTTAAATGACCTTTAAATAGCAGAGAAAATTAAAATTGCAAACTAAGATTATGTACAAGAATAATTTTAAAATAAATTTTAGCTCTCTACCTGACTAAAGTTTGTGGATTGCCACATCTGAATTCATTGTAAGGTAGTAGCTGAACAACTTGTCTCTGTTAAACCCTTTAAAACAAATGAGTCAAGCAATTAATTCAAGAGTTTATTTTTAATGATCATAACAAACCTATAGAAATCAGGAGAACGGTAATGATGTTCTGAAATACACAGAATTTCAACAATAAGGCAGTTTACTGAAGGTTCCTGACACATCACAGAAAGGTAGGGTTTTAAAATGTTTTCAGAGAGCCCCCAGGAGCTATCACTGCATGCAGATTTTTAACCTGATGAATTTACAAACATTTCATGTTCAAAGCATGGCAAAATGAGAGTCTCAATTTTCCCCATGTACCAAAAGCACATTCACCTTAAATTTCAATGACAAAGGAATAATCAAATGTTAAACTTGTAAGTGTACACAGAAAGCTGCAAAAAAGGACATAGGAAATGACAGAAATATTGCTCATGTATATAATATATACATAAATACATAACTATCAATCTGGAAGGACACATACAAAGCTGTTAATAACTTTTAGGGCATTTGTATTTTCTTAAATTTTTCCATGTTTTCAAACTTTCTCCAATATAAACATATTCCATTCTAAACCAAAATTGTGAAGTGCTGACTTTTTCCTTAGCTGTTTGTGTGTTTGTCCTTTAAATCAACCAAAAGAAATTTATAAATCACAAGTGAATATTCTTTAATAAAAAGCCATCATACACTAAAACTACTGCAGGAATGTGAATCTTCTAATGATAATGGCCAGCTTTTATTAGGACTGCCTTAAATGCTTCACGTCCATTATCTGATTTAATCTTTACAATAACACTATGGACCTGCAACTGTTATTTATCTTGTGCAGTTGAAGAAACTTGAGGCTTAAAGTTTCAGTGATTTTTTAAAGGGTTATGCAGCTAAAAGGGTAGCTAGGGTCCAAATCCTGGAATGTTTGATTCCAAAGTAAGTGCTCTTAAATCACTCTGCTATGTTGCTTCTCCACAAATTAAATGAAATGGTTTCTGAAACTGGTATCATTGTTCCCAAAATGGAGCTCTTTTCAAGCATAACAATTTCTGAAGTTAGATTATGCATGGGATTTAGTACGATATAGTTTTAAATGTGACAACTGTACCTTTGCATTTTGCAAATCAGTTGCCTTTAAAAACATATATATTTGGACCATGGATTTAACATATTTCATGGATTACAATTACAATGTGTATTTCTAAAGGCATAGTCTTTGAAATGCCAAAGATCATATTTGGTCAAGCAAAGGATGGTTTAAGAGAATAAATAAATAAATAAATAAATAAATAAATAAATAAATTTGTTTCTGGAGAAAGAGCAAGGAAATACACTATAGGGAAGAAAAAAAGAAAAGATGAGCTTAAAAGTTTAGCTTCAGTCTTATTTTATGCTTGGAGCTCTTTCCCTTCTGCGTGACTCTAATGAGAGCCTTTTTTACTTCTTTGTTTCGAAGGCTATATAAAAGTGGATTCAGCATGGGGATGACAATAGTATAAAAAACAGAAGCCACTTGATCCTTTCTCAAGGAGTAGTACTTACTTGGTTTTAAATAAGTAAAAATCAAAGTGCTATAAAAGATGGTAACTCCCAGGAGATGGGAGGCACAAGTAGAGAAGGCTTTTCGCTTCCCTGAAGTGGAAGTAATTTTCAGGATAGTAGACAGGATGGACACATAGGACACAGATATTGTGATAAGAGACACCACTAGGGTGGAGCCAGCGAAAGTGGATATTGTGATTTCAATGTCCTGTGTGTCAGTGCAGGACAGGGCTAAAATTGGGGGTGTTTCACAGAAAAAGTGATGGATTATATTGGAGTCGCAGAAATCCAATCTGCTCATGCAAAGCACATTGACAAAGGAGTCCATGAAGCCAATAAAATAGGATCCAAAGACTAGGGAGCAGCAGCGTCTTGTGGACATAACCACTGGGTAATGCAGAGGATTGCAGATGGCTACGTAGCGATCATAGGCCATTGAGGAGAGAAGAAAACATTCAGTGGCACCCAAGAAGATAAAGCAATTCATCTGGGTGAAGCAGTTCAGGTATGAAATATACTTGGTGGAAGTCAGTAAGTTTTGTAAGGTTTTAGGGGTGATGACGGTTGAGTAACTGAGGTCAAGAAATGACAGGTGACTGAGGAAAAAATACATGGGGGTGTGAAGCTGGAGATCCAGGTGGATTATCAACATCATCCCTGCATTCAGCAACACAGTGATCAGGTATATCAGGAGAAATAGCGTAAAGAGGACCAGCTGGATCTCTTCAGAATCTGTCAGTCCCATGAGGATGAAGTCAGACACATGTGTGCTATTCCTTCTACCCATAGTGTTCAAATGCTCTAAACTGTTGAGAAATCAAAGTTGATACTTAGCAGGAATTACTTCAAGAAGATTTGTGTTTCTATGCCTGACATGACATATTTATATTAGTTTATGTTTCTAGAAAGTGATAATAATGAAGTGTGTATACTGTATGAAGAGAAAAATCTTAATTTGATTGCCAAATATAGAAATAGGTACAAGTTGACATTTGGATATAACAAAAGCTAATATAATGAAGAATTAGAATAAGCCTGACACTGTTCTAAATGCTTCCCGTTTTTAATGCATTTAATACCCATGAGATTATTATACCATAATTAGTACTATTAGCCACATTTTTCATATGTGAAAAAGGGCACAGAGAATTTAGGTAACTTATCCAGTGTTAGACCTACTAAATACTGGCTCTGTAATTCTACCAAGATAGATTGACTCCAGAGAGCATGTCCATAATACTATATTCCTATTTATAATTAATTTCAACAAACCCGAGGAAAAAAATACTAGATATATAAAAAACAATGATAGAAGAATAGTTTTAGTGCACCATGTGCTGTTCTTTCATTTCTAATAGTATATAATACTAATGACAAATAAATTTCAACAAGTGGACTTTAGTAGGGTGTATTAAAATGATAGACCACATGTTAGTACTAATTTTAAAAAGATATGTTTTCCTAACTTGACCATTCAAAATCAGATTTCTTCCAAAATTATTTTTCTAAAATATGCACATTGCTTGTAGACCCTGATTACATCAACTCTGTATTTCTGTTTCCACAAATCCTGGCATTACTTAGGGTAAGGTCTAAATGATACCTGTATGCATATTTTTCTGATAATGTCCCCATTTTATTTGATCCTAACTAAAACCTTCTAATTTTGAGAATAATACTTACCAGGAGCCAAAGTTGGTGAAAAAACACTTTCTACCAATATAATGTGTCTAGAAGTATGTCAATCTCAAATTTTGCTCACAAATAAAATATGAAGACCATTTCAGTCGAAAATTTCTGTGATATAATATTTTTCTTTGGCATAAGTTCTCTTTAAATTTTAGAGTATTCATTTTGTTTTATTCTGAGGGAAAAATAAATCAACTTAGAAATTATGTTCAGCTCCCAATCAAATGTAAAATTTGCCAGGAAGTTTTGTCTTAGAAGAGTATCAGGGATCCACTGTGTACACACTTAAGCGGAGCCGAGTATGCCTTGCCTCTCATCCTGATAATTTCAGGGTACTTCATATACTGGGGATTGATGATAATACAACATTTTGTCATCCCAGTGGACTAATTTCCAAGGAAGATTACTTGGCTTGTCTCCAAGAACAAGAGTTCAAGGACTAATTGCAGCTATACTAGGTTTTGAGAAGCTAGTCATCTTTTCCCCTAGAAGCCACACAATGAAGAGCCTAATGGTTTGGTGTTCCTTTGTGATGCTTTAAATTGATGCCTGGAGTGGTAGAGAAACTATTTCTAGAGAAATACTTAGTCTGTGACTGAAACCATCAGGGATGGAATCAGACATGCTTCACAATGAAACTTTTATTTTTAAATGTGTGACACTATTATAGGAGTAAATATGTTCATTAGAAAGAAAATGAAAATATAATAAAATTCAAAGAACAATGTAAAAATAATCAAAACTGTTGTAACATTTTGATAAGTTTCTCCTAATTATTTGTTGTTTATAGAATGCTTATTTTTATACATCTAGATTTGCATAATTAGTATCATACTGCATATTCAGCATCCACCCTCATTTTATAACCACAATTTCATGACACACTGACCAATGTGATACTAGCCTTTCATAAAACCCATAATTCATGTGTTGTGCATTGACTGATACCCCATGAACATCTTCATTCTAATGAAATCTTCCTCAGATGTTAAGAATTTTATTGAATATTATTTATCCAAGATGAGGAAACAAAGGAAAACTCTTAAAAAGGGATAGACTGAGAATCAGATTAAAATATTCTTGTGAATCTTTCATTAATTCATGATAATTAAACCAATTTTCATGTACATTTAAAAGTGACTCTTACAGGAAAGTCTGCTCATACACCAGAATTTCAGGAGATAATTTGTTGGTTTGTGTAAAGGAGCTACTTTTATATTAATATTTATAGTATCTTTGATGAAATTTAAAAGGGCAATTCTACTCATCAAAAATTAATGCTGCTAAAACAGGTGTGAAATAAAGTGCATATATTATCATATTTTATGGCAAGATAAGAAAAAACATACATCTTAAAGAAATTTGTTTCTTTAAATTGTATAAAGAAACTTTAACTTTAATAAATAAAGAAATATTGACTTTAATAAATACTTTAATACTCATCATTCTTTGTTGACTTAGAACATATTATATCCATTTATTAGGAAGTTTCAAATCTTTCATTTCAGGGGAAAAAATCTTGATTATGACATGATATCTTTTCTGTTTCTTTGGCTTAGTTTTCGTGTTTGGAGGATCAAAACATATGAATGTTCTGCTTTCTTCATCTATATATTCCTCCTTTCTTCAGTTTTCCTGCCTGTATTTTCTATGGGATGTATTCACTTTTCAAAAATTTTTATTGGAGTATAGTTGCTTTACAATGTTGTGTTAGTTTCTACAGTACAGCAAAGTGAATCAGCTATACATATAAATATATCCCCTCATTTTTGAATTTCCTTCCCATTTAGGTCACCACAGAGCATTGAGTAGAGTTCCCTGTGCTATACAGCAGGTTCTCATTAGTTATCTATTTTATACATATTAGTGTATATATGTCAATCCCAATCTCCCAATTCTTTCCACCCCCCCTTTTCCCCCTTGGTGTCCGTACATTTGTTCTCTACATCTGTGTCTCTATTTCTGCCTTGCAAACAAGTTTTTCTGTACCATTTTTCTAGATTCCCGATATACGCGTTAATATACGATATCTGTTTTTCTCTTTCTGACTTAACTTCACTCTGAATGACAGTCTCTCAGCCCATCCACGTCTCTACAAATGACCCAATTTCATTCCCTTTTATGGCTGAGTAATATTCCATTGTATATATGTACCACATCTTCTTTATCCATTCCTCTGTCGATGGACATTTAGGTTGCTTCCATGACCTGGCTATTGTAAATAGTGCTGCAATGAACATTGGGGTGCATGTGTCTTTTTGCAGCTCAATATCAAAAAAACGACTCAATCAAAAAATGGGTGGAAGATATAGACATTTCTCCAAAGAAGACATACAGATGGCCAAGAGGCACATGAAAATATGCTCAACATCACTAATTATTAGAGAAATGCAAGTCAAAACCACAATGAGGTATCACCTCACACCGGTCAGAATGGCTGTCATGAAAAAATCTACAAATAATAAATGCTGGAGAGGGTGTGGAGAAAAGGGAACCCTCTTGTACTGTTGGTGGGAATGTAAACTGATACAGCCACTATGGAGACCAGTATGGAGGTTCCTTAAAAAACTAAAAATAGAATTATCATAAGACCCAGCAATCCCACCATGGGCATATACACTGAGAAAACCATAATTCAGAAAGACCCATGGATTCATGTTCTTTATCACATAGCTGTCTAAGCAAATATTTTGTATAAGTCTGTGGTTTGCTCATTCTCTCAACAGTGTCTCTCATGAAGCAGATTTTAAATGTGATAAAGTACAATTTATCATTTCCCCCCTATGGTTCATGAGTTTTGTGTTTTATACAAAAGTTTGTGACTAACCCATAGTCGAAGAAGCGTTGTCCTATTTCTTCTCTAGAAATATTATTATAGTAGGTTTTCTTCTAAGGCCTAAGAATTATTTTGAGAAAACTTTTATATATGATGCAAAGAATGACTCATGTCTCTTTTTTTGTGACATAAGGTTAGTCTACCTATTCAGTGTCACTAAAAAAATTACTATCCTTCTTCCATGGATATTCCTTAGCAACTTTGTTAAAAATCAATTGACTATGTTGTGTGGATCTATTGTTGAAGACTCTGTGCTTTTCCATTGATCTAGATATCTATATTTTCACCAACACCACACTCTCTTGATTATTTTAGTTTTGTGGCAAATCTTGAAATTAGATTATGTAAATCTTACTTTATTCTTCTTTTTCAAAATTGCCCCGACTCCCTTAGTTTCTCTCTCTTTTTATTTTTTTGTAAATTGTAGAATTACCTTATCAATTTTTTCAGAAATTCTTGTTTATTTTTAATTAAGGTTGCATTGAATATATGGATCATTTGGGATTACATTTAATTAATAGATCCTTTGTTCACAATTAGGCTGAGTATCAGTATCATCTTTCTTTCTTTCCTCCCTTCCTTCTTTTCTGCTTTCCTTCTATCTTTCTTTTAAAACTCAGATTCCACGGCCATCATTGCCTATCTACTAATTTAGAATCTCTGGGTGTGAGCTTAAGCATCTATGTATTTTTCACAATTTTTTGAAGAATTTCTTTAAGTACATAGCCTAATACTAGTCTATAGATTAGTATTGGGTGGGTCGAAAAGTTCGTTTGGGTTTTCTGGTAACATCATAGAGAAAAACCCGAACAAACTTATTGGCCAACCCAATATAAAGGGTCCTCAGACAAGACGCTATACAACTCAAATTCTGACCTTTATCTTTGACAGAGCTCTAATTCTAATGTTATATTACATAGAATAACAATTATCTGTATACTCTCCCATTTCTGTTGTCAATACTTTCTATTCATCTATCTATATCTTATTTCTTCTATTAACTACTCAATGAGTTTTAAAATATCTTTCATACTACTTAGAAGGGTAGCATCTTTAAAGTTAAATGAGTATTGTAATCTCTATTAAGTGATTTTGAATTCTGCCATAGCTTATGCTTTTATTATTATTTCTTCATGTCCATGTTGATAAGGTTTTGAGAGAAGTAAACAGGTTATATCCCCAGGAAAAAGAAACTGGATTTCAGAGAATTTAAGCTGTCTCTTAGTGTCAGAGCTAGGACTATGTCTCATATCATTAAATTTCTTTTCCAGTCCTATGCATATTCTTTTTCCACTGAAGGATCATTTTGTACCAGAAGCCAAAGTTCATTCATGTAGTCATTTTTATCATGTAGTTCATTGCTCCAGAACCATTCTCTTGTTTACCATGGGAAAAAAATCCTCTTGTTACTTTTTGGTCCCAGAAGAGAATTTGTGTGTTTTCCCTTGGGGCATTCCTGTAGATTTCAAGAAGAGCTTGAGAACCTGGTATAAGAGTCCAAACATTTGGTATCCATAGCACACCTTAATAAAATGAGCAGTGCATTTCCACAGGTAAGAAGAAATATTTTACATCACCTACAAAATATTGATATACCAGAAGTTATAACCATGAATCTCAAACTAGATTATAATCTTTAGTATGTAAATCTGAGATAGAAATTTCTAGTTAACTCAGAGTTGAATAAAAATTAAATGAGAGAATTCACAGGAACATAACAGGGAAAACAGTAAAGACTCTTTGCATGTTTAGGTCAATAGATTTGTAAATTAGAAATTTTATTTAATTTCCTTGATGGAATATAACTTAAGTCATTATGAGGTAGTGGAAATAAGGTGTTATATTTAAAATTCAGGAAAACTATTAAATGGAGATAAAATTATCAACTGAGCATTGAATATATGACATTTGGAAATCATAATTTTTTTCCTTATAGAGGGATAAAAATTTTTTCTTTAATTTATTGTACTAATTAGCTAATTCATCTAGAATCCACTATTGGGTTTTTTGTTTGTTTTTATTGTTTTGTTTTGTTTAATATAATGGTCTGCTTAAGCTTGTGGCTTTACAAAAGAATTAAAATACATGAAGCTGTTGTATTGTTTCCAGAGGATAACATTTCCAGAACTATGGCATATCACAATGAGTCTGTAATATGGTCAAGTGGAAGTAGCTTAAAGTTTGGAGACAGAGAAACCTAGACATGAATCCTGGCTTTGTTGGTAACTGACTGTGTGACTTGATCAAGTTACAGGTCAGGTGGTTCTCAGTTTTCTCATCTATAAAAGGATGCTGAGTTAGTTTGCAATTTGCTATGTACGTTACATAAGATAATGTACACAAAGTTTCTAACACCTAGTGGCCACATAATGACTTGCAGTAGTTGCTACTATAGCTGTAGCTTTCCTTCTTCTCAAGCTTAGTGTTTGTAGTACTCTTCCCTTGATATATGGCACTTTGTTTTCTGACTATATGAGGGTTGAAGAACTGATTTGATTTTAGTTATCCAGAGTGACCATGTTTTCTTAATTTGAGATCTCTATTTTTGTCTTTCTAGCTTATATCTCTTAAAGTAAAATCAGCAAGACAAAACACAATCAGTTCCAATATCCTTAAGTATTAGTTGACAGAAATGCCTGTTTGAAGAACATCTTCAATGGCTAGATAAACCTTATACTTTTTGACTATTATTCCTCCAGTTCCTTAGAGTGAAGTAGACAATTAATTACTCTAATGGAATATAATCTGTACTAAAATATACTTTCATTCATAAACCACCATCTTGCACTACAGATAAAATCAGAGAAGTCGAGAGTTATGAGAAAATTATTATGGGCAAAGTTACCAGGGGAATTTAAGCAAACACACTATTATTTTACTGTAATGCCCAAAGTCAGAATGCAGTAACAGAAATGTATTTTTAAGGTGACTGATAACATAGAATATTCAGATTCTCTGGATTTAATCTCATAAGAAAAGTACTTTAGTATATCTTAATATCGTATAACAAACATACATAAGTAAAAGAAGCAATACTTACTTTCTGGTTTGGTGACCATTCATTGTTCAATGCTTTGATGAGCTGATTTTAATTCCCTATTAATATTTCATAAGTAAATAAAATTTAGAAGTCATATTTCACATGTATGCATACTCCACATATAAGGAAAACATTTTAATTTTATAAAACATATTTAACGTATTTCATAACTAAGCACTCTGCAATCACACCGTGTCCATGTATTGATAGTTGAACAAGACATGCACAAAAATTTTGGCCAATCTTAGTTACTTTTTGATTTGAAGCTTAAGGTTACGTTTCCAATGTCACACTAGGTGCTAAATCTGATGTTTTAATATAAGGTTTTAGAGTCCAAATACAATGTTCTTCATCTTCCACAATTGTGCTACATCAGACGCATCAGTTAAATAAAGGTTAGAATTGTACTAAAAGTAAAATTTCCCTTGTGTATGTCAGTCAACATGTATTTTGTGATGAATACCTTTAGTAGACTACTTATTTATATATTTTTCCAAAACCTCTTACGTATATTTGTTTTCTTTTTTAAATTTTTATTGGAGTATAGTTTATTTACAATGTTGTGTTAGTTTCAGGTATACAACAAAGTGAATCAGTTATACGTATACATATATCCACTCTTTTTAAGATCTTTTTCCATATAGATCATTACGGAGTATTGAGTGGAGAGTGCTATGCAGTAGGTCGTTATTAGTTATTTATTTTATATATAATAGTGTTTATATGTCAATCCCAATCTCCCAATTTATCCCTCCCTCTGCTTCCCCACCGGTAACCGTAAGTTTGTTTTCTACATCTGTGACTCTATTTCTGTTTTGTAAATAAGTTCATTTGTACCATATTTTTAGATTCCACATATAAGCAATATTATATTATATTTGTCTTTTTATGTCTGACTTACTTCACTCAGTATGACGATCTCTAGGTTCATCCATGTTGCTGCAAATGGCATTATTTCGTTCTTTTTTATGGCAAAATACAAATAGCTCATGCAGTTCAATATCAAAAAAAACAAACAACCCAATCAAAAAATGGGCAGAAGATCTAAATAGACATTTCTCCAAAGAAGACATACAGGTGACCAAAAAGCACATGAAAAGACGCTCAACATCACTAATTATTAGAGAAATGCAGATCAAAACTACAATGAGGTATTACTTCACACCAGTCAGAATGGCCATCATCAAAAAATCTACAAACAGTAAGTGCTGGAGAGGGTGTGGAGAAAGGGAACCCTCCTATACTGTTGGTGAGAAAGTAAATTGGTACAACCATTATCGAGAACAGTATGGAAGTTCCTTAAAAAACAAAATATAGCCCTATGATATGATCCAGCAACCCACTCCTGGACATGTATCTGGAGAAAACCATAATTTGAAAAGATACATGCGCCCCATTGTTCATTGCGGCACCATTTACAATCACTAAGACATGGAGGCAACCTAAATGTCCAGTAACAGAGGAGTGGATAAAGAAGATGTGGTACATATATTTTCATTTATTTTCACTGTGCTTATTCCTATATGCTTAATTTCTGTTTTGTTCCCAACTCTCTTTCATGCATATCTTTGTATATAACCTAGAGATGAGAGAGAGAGAGCGAGAGAGGGAACGAGAAATGGAGGGACAAAAAGAGAGAGAAATTTTTTTAACAGATTTGAATTATCTGTTATTTGAAAATCTGTTCAGATTTGATTTGAACAGATTTGATACCAAAATAACAAAGTAATACGTATTTACATTATTAATTGATGGTTTATATTATTTTAATAATGTAAGCATTCAAACTAAGCTGGAAATTATAGTATTATTATTACAAGACATTTTTTGTGTGTGTGTGTTCACAAGAGTAATGTATAATTTGTCTGTAGTACACAGAAGTCAAAATTTAAATTTATTATATTTTTTTTACTCTCGAATTCTCTAAGAATTAAATAAGTATATTTTTTTCATTTAATATCTGCACATTCAAAAATCTATTTAGTCTTTGTGTTAAAAAAATCTTTCACATGGATCTGAGAACTTTCTGGGAAAATAAAGACAAGCAGCTTTCTTTTTCTTCTATGAATGGTTTTAAGCTGGTTTTCTGATTCTTTCTTGATGTATGGAAATCTCAATATGATAAAAATATAATGTTTCATGTCACAAGTATAAATTATTTGTATATCCATGGTTTTATACACTGCAGATTTTTTACTCCTTTGAGAACATTTTGGTCCATGTCACTGCAGGAAAAACAAGACTCACAGGGCTGAAATCTTGCTCCTAAACATGGTAGATGCAATATTTAATACTTTTCAATCATGAAGACTTTCAGTCCAGGTACAGGTGACTCCTCACCTTTTTTTTGAGAGTGATGACTGTAAAGTTTTTATTAGAGCCAGTGTCATGATTGAAATACTACCGTGTAAGGCAGTGAGTGACCATGTCCCATCTGACTGAGAGTTGGTTCTATTTCCCAATTTTTTAATAGTTGATTTACAATGTTTCAAGTGTACTGCAATTTTTAATGCCCTTATCTTTTTCATACTCCACAGAATGAGAAAAAGTCTGACAGCATAGGGAAACATACCGGAAATAAAACACTAATTTCTAGCATATGTAGTGATTTTATTCTTTTAGCAATAGCTTCTATAAATTGTATGATCTATTACTGAGTGATTTTCCTTTTATAATAATTTAAAGAATCCTTAAGAAACCATGAGATATTAAAGAAATAGCCATGATTTATTTTTGACAGAAATATTTCTCAAAAATACACCCAAGGACTTTGCAAGGATAATGAGTATATGAACGGAGAAAAATGTAAAATTTTTCAGGGCTGCTAGAATAAATTACCACAGACTGTTGGCTCAAACAATAGAAATTTACTTCTCACTGTTCTAGAATCCAGGAGTCTAAAGATCAAGGTGAAGGCAGGGTTGACTTCTGAGGCATCTCTCCTTCACTTGTAGATAGCAGACTTCTCCCTTTGTGTTCACGTCATCATTCCTCCTTGTGTTTCTGCATTCTATCTCCTCTTCTTATAAGAACACCAGTCATATTGGATTAGGGTCCACCCTAAAGACCTCAATTCAAGTTAATTATCTCCAGAAAGATCTTATTGCCAAATACAGTCTCATTCTGAGCTACAGAGATTTAGGATTTCAACATATAAATATTGGTATATACTATTTGTATATTTATACACACACAGTCACAAATGCATGTAATCCTTAAAATATATAGTATTAGCTTTTATCTCATATAACTCAAGTTGGCTAGGTTCCTGTAGTTGCAATTATTAGTAACTTTATAATTATACTTGACGAACTTGAGCAAATACTGCCTAATCAATAGGAAAATCACAGGTCACACATTCCCATACCACCTTCCACGGAATTGTTGGTACTGACTCCGGTTCAAAGCACTCTGCTCTATCCTTAGATCTATATATTGGCAGCAGTCTAACCCCAGCCTGCAGTTCAGGGACCACACATATGTGTTCAAATTTCTGGTGTCAT
The DNA here is from genome assembly GCF_965194805.1 of Balaenoptera borealis. NCBI lineage: Eukaryota > Metazoa > Chordata > Mammalia > Artiodactyla > Balaenopteridae > Balaenoptera > Balaenoptera borealis. The sequence continues at coordinate 13,044,059 of NC_138868.1, forward strand.
TACTACACTTTTTGTGCGAGTGTGTTTCTCCCCTTCTTATTATTTCATCCAGAGTATGGACACTAAACTCATTCTATTACTTCTCACAGAGTACAGAGACTAAGCATTAGCATTACCAAGATTATACTTAATCTCAAGAATGACAAAAGATAAGCACAATTCAGAGAGTAAGGTAAGAATGGCTGGCAGACTGGGCTCTTAGAAAAGTAAGATCCACCACATGTTCATGGGCTTCCTTGCAGGCCTGGTCCTGACTCAGCTTTGCTCTGTTTTCCTTTGACCCCTCCCACTCTGTGATGCCCTTGTAGATGCCATCGTTCCTCAGTGCCCAAGCCGAAGAACGACGTACAGGAAAACATCCCTACTGCGCTCATGTTTAACCCTGCTTCCACCAGACCTCATTTTCATTGCAAGGATATGTATCTTTCAGAGTTAATTATATGTATTTTTCCTTCCATCTCCCCATCCTTTCATTATCATTAATATTTTTTGAGTGTGAAATCCCTTTAGTTATAATAGGACTATCTCCTTAAAATAGAGAGTCTAACCTAAAGATTTCTCCCTAAAATGGGATTATTAAGTATAAATAACACCTCAACAATACAAATACAATAGAACATCTTTTACTATACTATGTTACCATCACAGTTGTTTAGATTTTCTGGGTTTTTTTTTTTTTCTTTTTAAAAGTTTTTTTCTTCTTTTAATTGGGCTACTTTATTCTTCTTTTCTAGTGTTCTGAATTGGGTATGGTTTTACCAATGAATACTATGTCAGTGGCAACCCACTATTTTATTATGTCATACTTCAGTTATGAATACTTCTAATTTTTTTCTTATTTCTATTTGGCTTAGGAGGGGTTTAGTAACTTATTTCTAAATGCCTAAATGATACAGTTTGAGAGTTCTTAAAAATGTGTTATTCATGTCTAATCAGAATGCAATTTTTAAATTAATTTTATTCAGATGTTAGTTTTCAATAATATGGAAGTTTTCATAAATGCTGCATGTACACTTGAAAAGTAAGATAATTTTTCTTATATATGGTCAAAGCTTAATACATGTTTATCTATAAAAAAATTTTTATTGAATGTGAAGTTTAATTATTTTATGTCCTAATTAATGTTTTCTTGACTGAAAATATTTAATAGAGGTGTGATAAGTTTTCCTAATGTTACAATACTTCTGCCCATTTCTGTCTTTGCACCTGCTCTGTGAGAAATTTACTTCATTATATTTCTTACTACATTATTATTTGCATAGGTAACACATAAGAATAAGTCTTTATTGTGAATCAAAATCTATTATTATAAAGTATCCTTTTAAATTTTGATAATCTTCCCTGCGTTTATATTTTTTAGTATTAAAATTAAAACCAGGGGCTTCCCTGGTGGCGCAGTGGTTGAGAATCCGCCTGCCAATGCAGGGGACACGGGTTCGAGCCCTGGTCTGGGAGGATCCCACATGCCGCAGAGCAACTGGGCCCGTGAGCCACAATTACTGAGCCTGCGCGTCTGGAGCCTGTGCTCCGCAACAAGAGAGGCCGCGATAGTGAGAGGCCCGCGCACCACAATGAAGAGTGGCCCCCGCTTGCCGCAGCTAGAGAAAGCCCTCGCACAGAAATGAAGACCCAACACAGCCATAAATAAATAAATTTAAAAATAAAATAAAATAAAATAAAACCAATGCTTTCTGTTCATGGGTATTGCCTAAATGTAGATGCATCCTCACTTTTATTATTACCTTCTTAAATACTGTGTAATATATTTGGCTTTTCAAAAACTATCCTGAAATTGTTTTCTTTTTAAAGGTGTATTAGGTGCATTAACAATTATTGCTAAACATATATTTAGTCTTGGGTTTGTCATAATGTTCATGTTAATAATGTGTCATACTCACACAGACTTATACACAAATATACACACACAAAACATATGTGTTTTTTAGGATTTGAACTAGTTTTAAAATTTTTATATTTTTAAAACATCATTTTTTAAAAAATTAATACTAATATGAGGTCTATCATTTTATTACACACAAGTGAAGTCCAAAGGTTGAAACTTATTTTTAATTACTATTAAATAATACTGGGAAAAAAGAACAGTATATGGTATATTAAAACTATTCTTCTGTCATCGTTGATTATGTATCTAGAATTTTTTTCGTCTTGCTAAAATTAATTATGCATAGGAATATAGTAGTATGGACATTCTCTCTGGGGTCAATCTATTTTAGTAGAATTACGGAGCCAACATTTAAGAGCTCTGACTCTGGAAAAATTACTAAATTCGCTGTGCTCATTTTCTCATCTAAAAAAATGTGGCTAACTGTAGTACATATCATATATAATCTCATAGGAATTAAATACTTTAATAAAGGGAAGCATTTAGAACAGTGTCAGGCTTATTCTCATTATTCAATATATTAGCTTTTATTATATTACATCCAAATGTGAATTTATACCTATTTCTATATTTGGCAATCAAATTAAGATTTTTCTCTTCATACACTGTACACACCTCATTATTATCACTTCCTAGAAACACTAATGTAAATATGTAATGTTGCTCACAGAAACACAAGTCGTTTGTAAGTAATTCCTGCTAAGTATTAAATTTGATTTCTCAGCCATTTAAGCATTGAACGCTATGGGTAGAAGGAATATCCCAAATGTGTCTGACTTCATCCTCATGGGATTGACAGATTCTGAAGAGATCTGGCTGGTCCTCTACACTATTTCTCCTGATTTACCTAATTACTGTGTTGGAGGATGCAGGGATGATGTTGATAATCCGCCTGGATCTCCAGCTTCACACCCCCATGTATTTTTTCCTCAGTCACCTGTCATTTCTTTTTTTTTTTTTTTTTTTAATGGGAATTATTTATTTATGGCTGTGTTGGGTCTTCGTTTCTGTGCGAGGGCTTTCTTTAGTTGCGGCAATTGGGGGCCACTCTTCATCGCAGTGCGCGGGCCTCTCATTATGGCGGCCTCTCTTGTTGCGGGGCACAGGCTCCAGACGCGCAGGCTCAGTAATTGTGGCTCACGGGCCCAGTTGCTCCGCGGCATGTGGGATCTTCCCAGACCAGGGCTCGAACCCGTGTTCCCTGCATTAGCAGGCAGATTCTTAACCACTGCGCCACCAGGGAAGCCCACCTGTCATTTCTTGACCTCAGTTATTCAACTGTCATTACCCCTAAAACCTTAGAAAATTTACTGACTTCCACCAAGTATATTTCATACCTGAACTGCTTCACCCAGATGCATTTCTTTGTTCTCTTCAGTGCCACTGAATTTTCCTTCTCTCCTCAATGACCTATCATCACTATGTAGCTACCTGCAATCCTCTGCATCACCCAGTTGTTATGTCCATAAGATGCTGCTGCTGCCTAGTCTTTGGATCTTATTTGAGTGACTTTATGGACGCCTTTGTCAATGTGCTTTGCATGAGCAGATTGCACTTCTGTGACTCGAATATAATCTATCGCTTTTTCTGCAATGCTCCCCCAACTTTAGTCCTGTCCTGCACCGACACACACAACATTGAAATCGTCATATTCATTTTCGCTGGCTCCACCCGAACGGTGCCTCACATCACAATATGTGTTCATCCTGTCTACTATTCTGAAAATTACTTCCACTTCACAAAAGCGAAAAGCCTTCTCTACTTGTGCCTCCCATCTTCCGGGAGTCACCATCTTTTATGGCACTACGATTTGGTCTTACTTAAAACCAGTTAAGTCCAACTGTTTGGGAAAGGATCAAGTGGCTTCTGTTTTTTATACTATTGTCATCCCCATGCTGGATCCACTCATCTATAGTCTTAGAAATAAAGAAGTAAAAAATGCTCTCATTAATGTCATGCAGAAGAGAAAGGGCTACAGGAAATTAAAATAGCAGTGATTCTAGACTTTAAGTTCTTTTTTTTTTCTTTCCTATAGTGTATATCTTTGTTCTTTTTCCAGAAACAGTTCAATCCTTTATTTATTTATTTGCTTATTTACTTATTTATTTATTTTCTGTTGAACCATCCTTTGCGTGACCTAATGTGATCTTGGGCACTTCCAGGAATGTGCCTTTAGAAATCCACACCGTAATTGGAAACCATGAAACATGTTCAATCTATGGTCTAAATATATGTGGTTTTAAGGCCAACTGATTTGCAAAATGAAAAATATAGTTGTCACCTTTTAAACTATATCATACACATTCCAATGCATAATCCATTTCAGAGAATTTTACGATGGAAAATAGCTCCCGTTTGGGAACAATGTTAACACGTTTAGAAATTATCTCATTCATTTTGTGGAGAAGCAATATAGCAGAATGATCATAAGCACTTGCTTTGGAAACAAACATTCCAGGATGTAGATTCCAGATCTGCTACCCTTTTAGCTGTATAACTCTTTAAAATCACTGAAACTTTAAGCCTCCAGTTTCCTCTACTGCACAAAATAAATAATAAATCCAGGTCCATAGAGTTACTGTAAAGATTAAACCAGACAATAGATGTAAACCATTTAAGGCAGTACTAATACATGCTGGCCATTACCATTAGAACACTCACATTCCTGAGTATTTTCAATGCACAGTGGTTTTTTCTTAAAGAATATTCACTTGTGGTTTATACTTTTGGCTGATTTAAAGGACAAGCACACAAACAGCTAAGGAAAAACTCAGCACTTCACAACTTTGGATTTAGAATGGCATATATTAATATTGGATAAAATTTGAAAAATACTGAACAATTTAAGGAAATAGAAATGCCCTAAGAGTTAACAACAGCTTTGTGTGTGTTCCTCTAGATTGATAGTTAAGTATGCATATGTTATATACATAAGCAATATTTCTGTCATTTCCTATGTACTCTTTTGCAGCTTTCAGTATACACCTGCAAGTTTAACCTTTGATTATCCCTTGTCGTTGAAATCTAGGATGCATGTGTTAGGGTACATAGGAAAAATTGAGACTCTCATATTGCAATGCTTTGGACATGAAATGCTTGTAAATTCATCAAGTTAAAGATCTGCATGCAGTGATATCACTTTGGTGGCTATCTGAAAACATTAAAAATCCTACCTTCTATGATGTGTCAACAAGATTCAGTAAACTGCTTTTTTCGTTGAAATTGTGTGTATCAAAAAAAAATCATTGCCTTTCTCCTGATTTCTATAGGTTTGATTTGATCATTAAAAATAAATTCTGAATTAAATGCTTGACTCATGTGTTTTAAATTTTTTAACAGAGACAAGTTGTAAAGCTACAAATTTACAATAAATTCAGATTTTATGACAACCCATTCACTTTAGTCAGGTGAAGTGTGACTTTAGCACTAAAGAGTGCTAAAATTTCCTTTCTTTTTAAATTTTTCCTCTACATAATCTTATCTCACTTTCTTATCTCACTATCACTTCCTTTCTTGTAAGTATTTTGAAGCAAGTTATTAGGTAAGTACAAATTTAGGATCATTTTTCCTTCCTATTTAAGTTGTTATTTTACAATTAAGGAATATCCCTTTTTATAAATAATATTTCCCCCTAATGTTTGCTTTTTCAGCTATTATAGTTACATCAGCTTCCTCCAAGTGTGTGTTTGCGTTGTATAACTTTCCCCATCTTCTTGCATTCTACCTGTCTGTATCCTGTATCTCTTATAAATTGCGTATACTTGTTTCTTGTTTTTTTGTTGTTTTTGTAGTTATTTATTTGTTTTCTTAATCTACTCCAGTGGCTCTCCACGTAGGCAGTTTTGCCCCACAGGGGATATTTAACAATGTCTAAAGACATCTTTAGTTGTCCTAACTGGAGAGGGGAGAAGTTAATGGCATCTAATGTTGACCTGCAATGAACACGACAGTCTCCATAATGAAAAATCATCCAGTCCCAAATGGCAATAATGCTGAGGTCGATAAACCCTGATTTAGTTTGTCAGTCTTTCTTTTGGTATGTAATAATTAGCATAGCTGATTTTACATGGAGCATCTTACAATTCCATTTATGTTTTTCCTTCTGAACTTTATTTCCTCCTTGTAGTGTATTATTCAATTCATCGAGATTGCATTATTAAATTTTCTCTTATTAAACATAAAATGATATAGTTCAACTAATAAAACACAAAGTTTGAGAGACGTTGTAGATTAGATCATCAGACTGATCATATTTGTAAACCTAATTTCAAATATATAATTCAAAAGTTGACTTAGAGCTATTTTTTGAAAATGAAAGAAAATCTTAGTTTGATTTTAAGCTGTATTGAAATAATCAAGATAATTTGTTCTTTTTTAAAAAATTTTTTATTGTGGTAAAAGTCACGTAATATAAAACATACTATTTTAACCATATTTAACTGTACAGTTCAGTGGCACTAAGTACATGCACCATAATATTGTGTTAATATATAAGCAGTATTTACAGACTTGTGTTTATTTGTTAACAAGATACCTAATCTGATTAAGAAGGAATGAAAATAAATTTATAAATTCAATTTAAAATATTAAGGAGTTTAACTAAATAACTTTGTGGCAATGTTTAAGAGCCTTGACAAAAGTGAGTGTTGCAATTTACTAGCTACATAATTAGAATACTATGTTTTGCAATTTGAATCAAAACTAAGGAAAAAAATTGATTGTTGTCTTCGTTACAGCAAAACATTGCTTGTTAAATGACAATATAGAAAATTTTACTTGTGTGTAGTCTTTTCTGGGTGAAAAGGATATCTTGAAGATAACAAATAACTCATAATAAAAAATAGATAAGGAATTATGTGTTCAGTAATCCAAAACAGAATCACTAGCCACACGAGCTAATTTTCAGTTTCAGACGGATAACCTTTGAAGATTAATATACTGATAATTTATCAGTAAATTAAAGGCTGAAAAATTTTTTATATCCAGTTTCCCACATTTCATTCATGGAACTCCAGTGATACTGGATTTAAAAATGTATCTTTATCTATGCCCTTATGAAACAATACTAAAGAAGAACATAAGAGAGAAAAAGAAAAGGAAGGAAGGAAGGAAGCAAGGAAGGAAGGAGGGAAGCAGGTATATACATCCTGGCCAGGACATTTTGTTGTATAGAGATCAACGTCAGCAGTCTCCTGCATTGGAGAAGGTCCAGATGATTGCTGAACGTCAGCATCATTGGACATCTTCTCTTGGAGGATTTTTAGATGGGTTGTCTCCTGGTTTACTAGAAGACTTCAAGTGGTGCCACATTTTTCTTTTTCTATACATCGAAAAATATGTTTATACAATCCTAAATATACATAGCTGTGTCCCATAGCCATGTCAGGGCTTATGCTTACAGTAATTTTTAGTTGAAATGGTATGAATCACTGATATAGTAAGGTATAAATCGTGGAAGTCACCATTTGGATGAGAAGAGAGGAAATAGAATTAAGGGCTAATTTGTCCAAAACAAATCCCTCCTGGTTGCTTTTTTTGTAAGCCTCTGTGAAGAGTATAGAGTTGAGAAATTAAGAGGATGAATTATGATGGAATGTTATCATGGATTAAAAATGGCTGTAAATTCATTGACACTCTTCCTCTTGAATCTGGGTGGTCTTAGTGACTTGCTTTTGCATAGGAAACAACAGGAATGGTGTTCTGGAATTTCCAAAGTTAGGACATGAGAAGTTTGCAGCATCAGCCTCTGTCTTTTGGAATACTTGCTCACGAACTATTCCGAGGCCATCTTGTTGAAGAGAACCCTTGGAGAGTTTAAAGGGAGATGGCCTAAAACTGCCTCAAAAAGAGATGCCCAGTACACCTCCAGCTATTCCAGTCTAAGCTATTCAAGTGATCCCAAATAACATACCAGACATTGGAAAGCAGAAAGACTTCATCCCTATCCAGCTCTACCCACATGGCAGATTCCTGAGAAAAGTGAATGGTTATTGTTTTCAGCCCCTAAGTTTTGTACAATCAGAACAGATGCTGAAGTGGCAGCTCAGGTCACATGTTCTGGCATCGTTTACAGCTGCAAGTCTTGGGTGCCAGCCCTTACTCACCTAGAGGTGTGGTGATGCCCCTTTGTGACAATGCCAGTGCTCTGTCTATTTGCTTGGTATCAGTTATAAGGCTTGTTCTTCAGCCTCAAGCTCAAGCTATAAGAGAAGCTGGTGCCCTCCCAACTATTGGATTTTGATTTTGCAGAAAGGGGTTAGAACCTTGGGTTTGACCATGGCATTAACTGTTCCCCATTTTCTGATCAGCTAAAAGAGGGACTGTTGCTTCCCTAATAATATACTTTAAAAACCATATATCTCACTTCTCATTAACAATGGATGATACAGCCAGAGTATTGTGCTTTACTCCAAAATGGGATGAATGATAAGAACAGTACACCTGACACAGCTTCCCTCTCGTGAGGGGGGGGAGATGCCTGGAGATGATGTCAGGTTATTTTCCTTTAGTTTTCTCAAGAACACATGAAATAAAAATGATGGGGCTTCCCTGGTGGCGCAGTGGTTGAGAATCTGCCTGCCAATGCAGGGGACACGGGTTCGAGCCCTGGTCTGGGAAGATCCCACATGCCGCGGAGCAACTGGGCCCGTGAGCCACAATTACTGAGCCTGCACGTCTGGAGCCTGTGCTCCGCAACAAGAGAGGCCGCGATAGTGAGAGGCCCGTGCACCACGATGAAGAGTGGCCCCCGCTCGCCGCAACTAGAGAAAGCCCTCGCACAGAAACGAAGACCCAACACAGCCAAAAATAAATAAATAAATAAATAAAATTTTTTTTAAAAATGATGATTTTTGTAGAACATAAAATATTTTATGTTCTTTATAGGCAATGATATGTTATGGCAAAATCCTGTTTTTTAAACACACTGGAGACTAAATTTGTGTAACAATGCAATGGAGCATATGCATATATAGTTAGAACTAATAGCAATGTATCAGTTATAAATTATGGCATGTCTTCTCCGCCATACTTAACAGTGTTTGTAGCCAACTAGAAGAAAGTATAATCACACAAACATACATACAGAAACACATACACACAAACACACACACCCCTACACATAACTCAAGAGAATCAGTTACAGAGAGTGGACTCAATGTTACTTCTTCTTTACAACTCTAGAAGAGCTAATCCATTTTACATTTGAGGAAACAAAGGAGCTATGGAGTTAAAAGCTTAACCAAGATCAAAAAATATCAAGATTTATGAGCTAGAATTCAAACACACACACATTCATATATTTGTACATAGGCCTCCTACCATTTTATACAAAAAAATAGAATTTCCTGTATGTATTTTGTTTTCCATATCACCCTAGAACTGTTAAAATTTGACTATTTAACTTTAAAAAAAAATTCCACAGTCACCAAAGAACTTTTTATGGCAACTCCATGCCAGTAGTTTAATAGAAATACCCAAATAGCAGTTCTATAATAGAGCACATTGGAATGCACTACTCAGCCTTTAGGAAACATCCACAAAACAGTACAGCCTTTTGAAAATACTAATAGTTTTATTTTAACAAAAGGACTGTTAGAATGCCATGTTGTTTATGTTCATCATTGCATCGTTCATTGCCCTGCTTACTCAGACATGCATCGGAAACTCAGTCCAGTACCATTGTCCTTGCCACAGTTGATAAGAAAGGAAACATAATCTTTGCTGGTGACATTTTTGTGATATGTAGTAAACAACAGTTTTGCGTTTGTGTAAAGAATGCTTATTAACATTTATTATTTGTAGATAATCAAACGTAATAATACTTAGCTCATAACAATATATCTCATCTGCTAAAACATGTCTATGGACTTTTTTCTTACTGCTTGACAATTACACTTATGTAAATATGTAACAAAATGTGTTAAAGCAAATTTTATTTCATTGTTTCTATTTGGTCCATATTTTCTTCCAGGATAATCCCATTGTCAAATATTTTGATTGCATATTGAAACAACAGTCATGCATTTTCAAAACCAAAATAAGTAACCAGTGTTATTGCTATAACTAGTTTTCAAAAGCAAAACTATCGCCTAATAAGGGAGTCCTTAAGACATGGCAAGTAGCTTGCTTAATGACATCTCATAATCACAGAATAAAATTTAAATCGATGGGTTTTAATGTTTTGCAAAGTAATTTACAGCATAACAATAAAGTCTGTATATAAAATTTGTTCATTTTTCTAATTGTTTTCATCTCAATAGATTTCTAATAATGGAAAACTTTAGTAAAACATAAAAGTTTTATCTTGATACTATATTAAATGACTTTTCAAAAGACCTGTAAAAAATGAAATTCCTTCATCAATGCAATTCTGTTTATTTAAAAGTTTAGTTATTATACCCTAATAGACATAAATATATAATGAATGTACTCAGAATCTCATGAATGAGGGGAAAAGTCAAAACCAATTATTAATTGATTTCATGAGAAACATTTTGAAGACATAGGATTTTTCTGTTTTTCTACTCAGAAATGGACTTGAGAACATGATCAGTGGAAAATGATCAAAATAAAAAAAAAAACGGAAGCTTATTAAATCAAATGTAAGGGGTGAAAGTGAAGGAAATGAGCATTCTGAAATGTTATGAAATTACAGATAGAGGTATTGTTTACGAATATCATTAAAACCATGAGGAACTAAGACGTCTTTAAATATTTCTTACTCAAGATATTCAATATAAATTGAGAGGGTGAATTTTCCCTATAGCTCTAGACTAAAATATTAAAGGTAACAAAAATTAACTTCTCAGATCTAGCAAGACTTGTTTAGCTAATCGGTGAGCTAATTATTTCAAAGTATTGTTTTCTTATATGTACTGGCACTTGGGATATTAAAGAGTAAGTAAATTTTTTTAATAATTTAAAAATTAGGAGTTTTTCCAAGTACAGTAAAACAAAACAAAACAGAAAACATCTACCTACTGGAGTCAGATTTTCAATAATATTTAAAGTCACAGACATACAAATCGAAAACAAAGATATGAGGAAGTGTTGCTCTCACATAGTAATGAAATAAATACCTAATAAGATAATGTTTGATTTTTCAAGCTCTTTTAAATATGGAGCTTGAGAAGATTTAAATGGTCAATACAGGCAAGTTGTGATGAAACTGATGGTCAGGAACAATACTCATGGAAATTAAAATTGGCCAAACTGTTCTAGAAAACCTCACACTAATATGTAGGAAAAAGCTGCAGTTTTGGCTGCAAAATACTACTTTGGGTCACTTATCCAAAGGAAACAAATCAATGTGTATTAAGCATTACTTTAAAAAAATAAACAATGAAAAATCCTGATTAGAGTGAAAGTTGAATGGTGGAGGAAACAATTCAATGCATGTGGATGTGTGGCTATAACAGCTTATTATAAGGGCATTTATATTAAGGGGGTGGCAAATGTTGATTGACTACATAGTATAATCTCAATATCCTGCAAGATATTTTATATGTATTATTTAATTTCATCTTCACAAACACGTGAGGCAGGGATTACTATTGTCACTTTGCAGGCAGGGACACTGAGGATCAAAGAGATTAAGAAATGTTCACATGGTCATAAAGCTGTTAAATGATATTTCTGAACACAAACTCAGAATTATGTTTCCCAAATCTAAACATTTTCAACTATAGCATAGAGTCTTCATTGGGGAAAATTATAATTACAAAGACTTGAAAATTTAAAAGCACTAAAAATATTAAATATTTGTGATACAGTCTTAAGGGAAAAATATCAGTGCATGCATGAAAATAAAATACGTTGTCAATATCCTGGTTTCCAAATACCCTATTCTCATAAAATATAGCAGGGATCCTTGGAGAAGTGGTTGTTTCTAGAGCTGAGTTCAGGAAGTTTTAAGATAAACCTGGAGCATTTTGTACTGCCACGATGTAAGAAGTGAAAACAAAAGGAACAAACAAAAAACAAGAGCATGTCAGAACAGTAAGGCATGCAGGAGATAATTCAATGATGGTTCATTAGCAAGGCTAAAATGATTTGAGCAACAAAATAAGTGATGGCAGTATTGGATAATAATCCCAAAGTACAAATACTTATCAATGAGTGTATATTGGTATAAGTAAATAAATACATAAATAAATAAATAAGAAAGAAAGAACAACTCTTCCCTAAAGAATATTTTCAACTAAAATATGTTGAAAGAATAAGGGAAATGGAAATTTACTATGAAAACACCACCATAATAATTGGTAGAGGCAACATATTAATGGATGCCAAAAAGTATAAATGAAATATTTACATAGTCTAAATTTTCTTCCATATATATGAATTTATATATATTGCATAGTAAAGGATATTAATTAAGAATATCAATATTACATATAAAGATATATAATTACATATAAATGTTAGTTTATATAAATTACGCAGTAACAAATCATACTTTTACAGTAAAGAAGTCTAGCAGACACTACTTTAAGTGACCAAGTTTAAATTCACTAGTAATATCACTTAACAACATCATATATCTTCTGATAATATGAAAAGGGCGTACATATCATCTCACTGGTGCTTTTTCCCGTAATGAATAACTTCAAGTTAATCAGGAGAAAACTCCAGGCTAACTTATTGAGAGACATTCTGCAAAATACTTGACCAGTAATTTTGAAAATCATCAAGGACATGAAAGAAAAGGAAAGAAAATGGGACAGTCACAGATTGAAGAAGCCTAAATAGACATGGCACGAACTGCAGCATGATATTCGAGATTGAATGCTGAAACAAAAAAAAGGACTTTGTGGAAAAACTGGTAAAGTTGAATACAATCTGCACTTTCATTAATACTATTATATCAATGTAAATTTCTTTGTGTTAATAATTATGCTGTAGTCATATTAGATGTTAGCATTAATGAAGCTGAGTAAAGTGCATGAAGACACTCTAAGTTTGAAAATATCTAAATAAAAAGTTAAATACGGTGGATTAATAACTAGAAGTCAAAATGAGTTTATAAGAACTATGAACTGAATTGAGCAAGCATTTATTACATGTCCATTGACCCTATAGCATGGACAACCATAGCCCCTATGCAGATTATACATTGGTTGCCACAATACCTCACCAAATGTCAGAATATTGAAGAACTGAGGCAAATTATGAATCTTGAAAGAGGCGACCAACTCTACGGAATGCAGAAGTAGAGATAATTTTATTCCCGTCTTTGCTGTCCCACACAAAGTACAGTATCTCTCATTTAATAGCTGCTTAATAAAAGTCTGTTGAAAGAAGTAAAATGATGGATGGAAATTTGAGGTTACAGGTTTACAGCCCAATTCTTTCAAAGTTTAATTTTTTCAAGACCCGTACTAGAGGGGAAAAAATGTAGTACCATTTCTTTTGTCCTAATATCTTAATATGTTGCTCACCCTTAAGTGATATGGCCCATCTAATATAGTTTATTCCTCTTTTTAACTACCTAATGTGACAAGAAAAATTAGACATGTATATTTTTCTTCCCCAAGAATCTGTCTTGTTTTCTCATTGTAATACTAAATCCCTTTTAAAGGTAAGTAAAATAAGAAAATGTAATGATAACAATGGAAAAGTAAATTAACTAGACAAGTCTATGAGATCCTTCTAAGCTAGCATTTGGAAATAGTCCATGGACCTGAGACATTTTGAAAATTTCACTTTTGTGGGTCAATCTCAGACTTACCAATCTAGAATCTTTATAGGGTGTGGCTTATAAGCAGCTACAAAGCTGCTTAAAAAAAAACAAACAACAAATACAATAATAATGTAATAAAAAATTTTCAAAGTACTGACCTACCAGCTGAGCATGAAACTGAGAGCATGAGCTTTAATTTTATTGATACTTAAGATTTTGTGTTTGTTTTTCTAGATGGCATACTTACTCTTAGCCAATTATTTTGTGTATGTACCAAAAAAGTGAATTAAAAATCACTGTATGCCTGCATTAAAAAAATACATACATGTTTTACTGACATAGGTGGTAACATGATTGCAATGTATATTAACACCTATAAATTTGTGAGTTTAAAAAGAAATGCTGGTATAAAAAGAATGTTTAACACTAGATTTCAGAGAATACAATCCTTTATCGTTGGACTGCTTTAAAAATACGCTGAGAACAAAATTAATTCTGAATAAAAATCTAAATTTATGCTAAAAACCAGATTTTAATTCTCAAGAAGGTACATAATGATAAGCACTTACTTTGCTAATTTGGCTCTTATTTTTATCCTGTCAATGTAAGGTAATATACATATTATCTAGAACTGTCATCAAAACCACCAACATGTTTTCTATCAACTTCCTAATATCATTAAGGGTCCATTATATAGGAAATAGAGCTCAGTGCTAACAACCACAGCAGCAGCAAAAACAACAACAGATCCAAGTCATCATGTTGGGAATTCATGGAGTTCAGATTTGTAGTCAAGGGAAATATAGTTATATGCCAAAAAATTTATGGTGAATTTTGCAAATATTACACAATGTTTTCTCTTCTTGTCGTCTGATTGTAAACCTGAAAACAGGTATAAGAGTGCTGAAAGAGAAGGGGGTTTCCTTCTGATGACTAAATCCCTGGTAAGTCTAATTTTATCATCCTCTTTTCATTATTGTGTGTCTGTGTGTGTGTTTCTCACAGTGAGACAGTTTTTATTTTTACATGCCTACACCTTCCAGTAAGCTTTAAGGAAAGTGCCTTTAATGACAGGAAGACAAAATGCCTTCACCGACTAAATGTTAGTTAAAGGAACAAATGGGTAAATAAAATAGGAACACCATGAACATGAGAGATACTAAAGGTTTAAGCATACTTTTTATAAGGTCAGGTCCCTTTGGGTTACTCAAGCAGAGTGCTAAATGTCTGAAACAAACTTGCATTAATATCAAACCAGTTTCGGTTTTAGTTATTTATCATGTATTTATGTCAATATAACTAGGCAAATAAATTCTCTAATTTCTAGTGAAATCATGTTGTATTTTAATTTTTTTGTTTTAAATATAACAAATCATTTTACCTTTTGTAGGCTTTTTATCATTGACTTGAAAACTACTGTTTGGCAATGAATTAGTTATTGCCTGAGGCCATAGAAAACCATGTGCTTCATGTTGGAAACAAAGATGGTCCTGACCACACACACGAAACAATCTGGCTACGTCATAGATTAAGTTCTTCGTTTGGTCATAGCTCACCAATAGAAAGAAAGGATATGTGATAGAAGAAAAAGTATAGGGAATTCTACCATTAACATGTAAAATAAGCAGGATGTTTCCTTTTATATATATATATATTTATATGGATATTATTTTTATATATTATGTGTAAATATATGTATATATTTATATATACCATTTTGTAAAATATATATTTTTATATATTGTTTTATTATGTTTTATATATATGTATTTCAAAATTTAGCAATGATTTACTGAGTCCAAGGAACTATTAGATATGTCCACCTAATATCTTATTAAGATTCTAAAATGACCCTGTTAATTAACTGTTAAGTGTTGAAATTTAAGACTGCTACACATAGGTATTATTAAATTTCCAAATTATAGAACAACCTTTATATTTTCTAAGAATACCATATAATTAAATTACAGCAGGTAAGCTTTTAAGTATATGATTTGGGTCCCAGTGATAGACTAGGGTAGAGGATGGTATATCTCCAGAGGAATCTCTTCAAAAATCATTCCAGATAGATGTCTTTTAGAGTGCAACCAATTCCTCACGACTGTGAACTTGGAATTTTTGTATTAGCACTTGTCAGTTCTATTTTTAAAAAAATGAAAATCATATATAAATTGTTAACTTGAAGTCATTAAATATTTGCTTCGCATCTGTTACTCTCTCATTACGGGAGTCTAGGTCAATGCTGATTATCAGGTCTTTGGACTTGGATCCTCTCTAACTTTTGTTACCATTTTTCAGCAGGGAAGTCAAAGGTCTGAGTTGATAGAGATGGTGGGGAACAATTTCACGGAGGTGATTTTCTTCATCCTCTCTGGATTTGCAAATCACCCTGAACTACAATTCAGCCTTTTCTGGATGTTTCTCTTTATCTCTTCACTGTTTTGGGGAACATTGGACTAATTATGTTAATCTGAATTGACTCTCAACTTCACACATCTATGTACTTTTTCCTTAGTAATTTAGCATTAATTGACATATTTTATTCCTCTACTGTAACAACCAAAGCACTGGTAAATTTCCAGTCAAATCAGAAAACCATCTTTTTTGTTGGCTGCTTTGTTCAAATGTCCTTTTTTGTGGGCTTGGTGTGTAGTGAGTATTTTCTTCTGGGATCAACCAATGACTGCTATGAAGCTATCTGCAAACCCTTATTGGTTTCAGTGGTCATGTCTCAGAAAGTGTGCAACTGGCTGGGAGTCATGCCATATACAATAGGCTTCACCAATTTTCTGATATCCATCTGTGTGATCAGCAGTTTGGCATTCTGTGATGCCAGCATCAGTCACTTTTTCTGTGACACCACAGCTCTTTTGGCGCTATCCTGCGTGCATGCATTCAGCACAGAAATGGCGATCTTTGTTTTAGCCGGGTTCACCCTGCTTAGTTCTCTCTTCCTCATCATAGTCACCTACATTGCCATCATCTCAGCCATCCTGAAGCTCCAGTCTGCAGCAGGCAGACAGAAAGCCTTTTCCACCTGTGCATCCCATCTTATGGGGGTGACCATCTTCTCTGTGTCCCTGATTTTCACATATTTGCAGCCGGATAACACACCATCCTGGACCCAGGCACAGGTGACATCTGTATTTTCTACCATTGTCATTGAACGCTGAATCCATTCATCTATAGTTTGAGGAACAAAGACGTAAAAAATGCTCTCCTGAGAGTCATACACAGAAAACTATTTCCATGACAAATCTCTGCATGTTGCAATTAAAGCAAACCTGGATGGTTTCAAGCATTCAGTTTCTCCAACAATTAGGAAAATAGTAGAGTAACCCCAAAGGCATAACACAAACTAAATAATAACTTAAAGTCTTGACACACAGGAGATGAATTATCATTTTATTTGTTTATATGGAATACTGAATCACCGTGTAAGGATTTCATTTCAGTACATAAATAATTCAGACATAGACATGCATGAATTAGTAAAGAAAGCCTCTGAACGCAGACTAAATCCCTCCCAGAACATTCTTGAGTGAGCATGTTATCACACTAAAATATGTTAAACAGTTATTAAATTGATTTTTCATATGGTTTGATGTTTTGTTTTCTCAGCCGTCAACAAATTGATAGTAGAAAATTAGCAGATAAAAAGAGTTTTAAATATTATTAACAAGAAATGATAGCCTGAGAGCAAAGGAAAGAGTGCAGAATTAACAAAAGCAAATGTAAGTCAAGGGTTGGAGGGACAAGTTGTTGACATTATTTCAGTGATAACTAGTGATGACAAGAGACATTGGGTAATATAGAGAAATCTCTTGCTAATGTGGATTTATTTTGCCATAATAATTAAAAATTTGATCATTTATCTGCAAAAGATGATGTTTGATTATGCAGAAATATGATGTGTTTATGAAGTGGAGTTCCAAATCCATCAAAACATCAGTTTAATTTCTTAATCACCATAATGTGCCTCCTTAAGTTCAAAGACTTGATAAACTTTTAAAGGTGTGTGTGTGTGTGTGTGTGTGTGTGCGTGCACGCAGATGAATGAAGTACCAGATGTAGGGTAACTCTTGAGGCATTATGGAGACATATATAGAGAGAGATTCTCATTTCTCCAAATCAGGCAGAAGAACTTTGTTAATTCTATAGTATTAAGAGGAGGAACTGTGCTTTTGTTTTATTTTTCCTTGAAAAGAGACTTTAACATAAACCTTTTTAATGAACTCTCCCAGACATTGTTACAAAATGACCCCTGGAAAAAATGTAACCCTCAGTACTGCTTTTACTGTGCATGAATCGTTTAGTAGTAACCAAAGGAGTGGGGCAATCATCTTTAAATATTTATTGAAAGGAATTGAAGATTAATTTAATGAGGTGTTTTTAAAAGAAAATGTGTGTTTTTAGTGTTTCTCTCCAACAAGATTGTACGCTTTTTGAGAGAAGAGATTGTTTAGTAATATTTTTGCTCTCCACAGCATGTAGCAAATGTATTACATATGCAATACGTAAGTAAATGTTTTCTTTGCTTTTTCTTTGCTTGTGAAAGCACAATGATGAATTCATTAAGGTCAAGGATTCTAACTTACTCAAGTTTATATCTTTCTTTGGTATTTGGACAGTCCTATGCATATTAGCACTCAAAAAGCATTAGTTTAGTTGAAAATTCTATTTCTGAAATTCTCTCAAAAACATCTATTATTTATATATAAAAAAAGGCTTAGTGATTAACAGATTTCTTTTCAAATGATTTTTTTCCTTCATGGTTAGGATATAGAAATGAGTGTACACAGATTGATACTTTGTTTATATGATTTTGATTCTTTGGAGTCAGCTAGTTAAGCCTTCTCATATATTGTACATCACAAACAAATTTCCTATGAAGATAATCAGTCTCCAGTCTTGGCAGTAGCTGAAGATGATTTATGCAAAGTGATCTGTGTATGCATATGTATGTATTTCATTTTAAATTTTTAATTTTCTTCTCTGATCTATATTCCTGGTCTCTGACTCCTTCAAACTTCATTTTACAATGGAATATTTTACACTGTGAATTATTTTAAGTGACAGCTTACGAAACAGTATGCATTATTTTAGGGACACATTGAGTCTACTGCTTTATCTCATCACTCATTCCTTTAATTAAGCCTACATGAGAATTTTTTTCCTTCTAAGCACAGTGTCTGATTCTGGTTGGTTGCTCTCATTTTTTCATCATCATGATTGAGAATTATTATTATTATTATTTTTTTTTTTTTTTTTTTTAATTTTATGTATTTATTTATTTATTTTTGGCTGTGCTGGGTCTTCGTTTCTGTGCGAGGGCTTTCTCCAGTTGCGGCAAGCGGGGACCACTCTTCATGGCTGTGCGCGGGCCTCTCACTATCGTGGCCTCTCTTGTTGCAGAGCACAGGCTCCAGACGCGCAGGCTCAGTAATTGTGGCTCACGGGCCTAGTTGCTCCGCGGCATGTGGGATCTTCCCAGACCAGGGCTCGAACCCGTGTCCCCTGCATTAGCAGGCAGACTCTCAACCACTGCGCCACCAGGGAAGCCCGAGAATTATTAAACTGATTATACATCCCTTTCTTTCTTTTTCTACCTGTAATTTTCATTCATGCATTATAACTACAATGCTCAAATTTTTATAATTGTGTGAAACATCATGGCTGTTGAATCTTATTTATATTTACCCTGGTTCTAATTGTATGTATTATTTTTATTTTCATTTGCATTGAATATGTATTCTTCTGTAGATAAATTCAATACATTATATTTATTTAGTATGAATAATTATGTATCTAATTTTTATTTTTATGTTTTAATGTTTCCTTGCTAGTCTCTAAGAGGAAAACTGTGCCACACATTTCTTTTTAAGCATAAGAGGTAGAAATATATTTTATTTGTTCAGTTATGATTAAATGTCCCATATAATTAAATTTCCCTGTACATTTTTCAATATGCTCTTCATATTTATCCCTCTTGTACTTTCCATCATTCTAGAATAAAGAAAAAAGAAAAAGAAAACTATATATATATATATATATATATATATATATATATATAGCATAGTTATAAGTGTAATGAATTAGGGAATGAAACTATATCATCATTAAATCAAGAGAGATTTTAAAAATCTCTGATCAGGCTTTGGTTTCTGCTATGACACAGTAAATGGTATAAGAATAGCCTGAAATCATAAATAACACAAAACATGAACAAAATGAGTTTCAATGTTAGAAAATATTAAGCATGAAAAACTTGTTCCTGGTAATTTTCCAGTCACCATGGTTTTTGAGGGCCATGTACGTTGAAAATTACCATTAGTCTCTCATTTGGCTTAACTCCCAAGGTTACCTATTGTCAACTAGGTCTGTGCGGGCTTTTTAATCTGCAAATAAGCCTGTGTCAATGAAAAATTGACTGGTTGCTCTAGGAAGGAAACGGAAAATTGTATTCAATCC
Source organism: Balaenoptera borealis (assembly GCF_965194805.1). Lineage (NCBI taxonomy): Eukaryota > Metazoa > Chordata > Mammalia > Artiodactyla > Balaenopteridae > Balaenoptera > Balaenoptera borealis. The sequence goes on from NC_138868.1 coordinate 13,064,116, forward strand.
AGGTTGAGGATTATAACCTGGGAACAACTCCTCATCAAGCTCCAAGAACTGTCCTGCCCATTAGAGGTCAAAGGACAGTTATTTAAATTTTGGAGACAGAGGGCTGAACATGAAATGACCTATTATTGGCAGGCACACAACCCAGATCAAAGCAAGTAATGTGTCATGGTCATCGTGGCCCCGTATAAAATCAAGAAGGACTGTTATATTTTAAGGAGTTGTCTTGCTGATGCTGGGATAACGTTGCTCTTTATGGTTGAGCAGGTATTTCTGCTGATGGGGGAGGTTTTGTCAATGCATCATGCGGATACATAATGCAGAGTAAAGGGGACAGATGAGGCCAAAGGCCAGAGAAAAACTTTTTTGTTTAAATTTTTCTTTTCTTGCCATAAAACATGACTTTTATTTCACATCTGTTTTAGCAGCACTTCGTTTTGATGAGTCAAATTGCCCTTCCAAAGTTCATACAATACATACAAAAGTAGCTCCATTATCCACACCAACAAATTATCTCCTGAAATTCTGGAGTATGAGCAGACTTTCCTGTAAGAGTCACTTTTAAATCTACATGAAAATTGGTTTCATGATCATGAATTAATGAAAGAGTCACAAGAATATTTTAATGTGATTCGAAGTTAATCCGTTTTTAAAGACTTCCTTTGGTTCCTCATCTTGGATAAACAAGCCTCGATAAAATACTTAAGATCTGATGAACACTCCTAGAGGGAAGTTGGTTATGGGGTATCAGTCAATGTGCAATACATGAAATTATGGGTTTTATAGAAGGATAGTATAACATTGGTCATATTACATTATGAAATTATAGTTACAAAATGAGAATGGATACTGAATATACTGTGTGATAATAATTATGCAAACCTAGAGGCATACAAATAAACATTCTATGAACAAAAAAATTTGGAGAAATTCATTTAAATGTTACAACAGTTTTGAATTGCTTTTGAATCATTCTTTGAATTTTGTTATATTTTAATTTTCTTTCTAATGAACATATTTACCCTATAATAGTGTCATACATTTAAATATAAAAGTTTCATTGTGAAAAATGCGTCATTCCATCCCTGATGGTTTCAATCATAGACTAATTAAGTATTTCTCTAGAAATAGTTTCTCTACCACCCCAGGCATCAATTTAGAGCATCACAAAGGAAGGCCAAACAATTAGGCTCTTCATTCTGTGGCTTCTAAGGGAAAAGAGAACTAGCTTCTCAAAACCTAGCATAGCTGCATTTAGTCCCTGAACTTTTTTCCTTGGAGACATGTAAGCAATCCTCCTTGGAAACTGGTCCACAGGGATGACCAAATGTTGCGTTATTATCAATCCCCAATATATGAGGTTCTCAAATTATCAGGGTGAAAGGCAAACCATACTCTGCTCTGCTTACATATGTACCCAGAAGATCCCTGAAACTCTTTTTAGACATAACTTCCTGGCAAATTTTACAGTTGATCAGGAGCTGAAGAAAATTTCTATGTCGATTTATTTTTCCCTCAGAATAAAACAAAATGAGCGCACTAAAATTTAAAAAGAACTTATTTCAAAGAAAAATATATTATGCTACAGAATATTATGTTACATAAATCGTCTTCATATTTTATTTGTGAGCAAAATTTGAGGTTGACATACTTCTAAACAAATAATATTGGAAGAAAGAGTTTTTTCACCAACTTTGGCTCCCGGTAAGTGTTATTCTCAAAATTAAAAGATTTTAGTTAAGATCAGATAAAACGGAGATATTATCAGAAGAATATGCATATAGATATCATTTAGACCGTGCCCTAAGTAATGCCAGGATTTGTGAAACCTGAAATATAGAGTTGATGTAATCAGGGCCTGCAATCAATGTGCATGTTTTAGCAATATAATTTTAGAAGAAATTTAATTTTGAATGGCCAAGTTTGGAAAACATCATAACTTTGGAAGTTAATACTAATATATGGTCTATAATTTTAATACACCCTACTGAAGTCCACTAAGGTTGAAATTTCTTTTTCATTAGTATTAAATCATATTGATTTAAAAGAACAGTACATGGTGCATTAAAGCTCTTCTTCTATCATTGTTTTTGTATATCTATCATTTTTTTCCTCAGGTTTGCTGAAATTAATTACAAATAGGAACATAGTAATATGAACATGCCCTATGGAGTCAATCTAAATTGGTAGAATTACAGAGCCAATATTTAATAGCTCTGAATAAGTTACCTAAATTTTCTGTGCCCTTTTTCTCATCTAAAAAAAATTGTGGGGCTTCCCTGGTGGCGCAGTGGTTGAGAATCTGCCTGCCAATGCAGGGGACACGGGTTCGAGCCCTGGTCTGGGAAGATCCCACGTGCCGCGGAGCGGCTGGGCCCGTGAGCCACGATTACTGAGCCTGCGCGTCTGGAGCCTGTGCTCCGCAACAAGAGAGGCCGCGATAGTGAGAGGCCCGCGCACCGCGATGAAGAGTGGCCCCCGCTTGCCGCAACTAGAGAAAGCCCTCGCACAGAAACGAAGACCCAACACAGCCAAATAAATAAATAAATAAATAAATAATAATTAAAAAAAAAAAAATTGTGGCTAACAGTACTACGTATGGTCTAATAATCTCATGGGGATTAAATGTACTAATAACGGGAAGCATTTAGAACAGTGTCAGGCTTATTCTAATTATTTAATATATTAACTTTTATTATATCATATCCAAATGTCAATTTATACCTGTTTCTATATTTGGCAATCAAATTAAGATTTTTCTCTTCATACACTGTACAGCCCTCATTATCCGCACTTCCTGGAAACATTAAGCTAATATAAATATGTCGTGTCAGTCACAGAAACAAAAATCTTTTTGACGTAATTCCTGCTCAGTGTTAAATTTGATTTCTCAACAGTTTAGAGCATTTGAACACTATGGGTAGAAGGAATAGCACACATGTGTCTGACTTCATCCTCATGGGACTGACAGATTCTGAAGAGATCCAGCTGGTCCTCTTTACGCTATTTCTCCTGATATACCTGATCACTGTGTTGCTGAATGCAGGGATGATGTTGATAATCCACCTGGATCTCCAGCTTCACACCCCCATGTATTTTTTCCTCAGTCACCTGTCATTTCTTGACCTCAGTTACTCAACCGTCATCACCCCTAAAACCTTACAAAACTTACTGACTTCCACCAAGTATATTTCATACCTGAACTGCTTCACCCAGATGAATTGCTTTATCTTCTTGGGTGCCACTGAATGTTTTCTTCTCTCCTCAATGGCCTATGATCGCTACGTAGCCATCTGCAATCCTCTGCATTACCCAGTGGTTATGTCCACAAGACGCTGCTGCTCCCTAGTCTTTGGTTCCTATTTGATTGGCTTTATGGACGCCTTTGTCAATGTGCTTTGCATGAGCAGATTGCACTTCTGCAACTCGAACATAATCTATCACTTTTTCTGTGATGCACCCCCAATTTTAGCTCTGTCCTGCACTGACACACATGACACTGAAATCATGATATCCGTTTTCGCTGGCTCCACCCTGATGGTATCTCTTCTCACAATATCTGTGTCCTATGTGTGCATCCTATCTACTATCCTGAAAATTACTTCCACTTCAGGGAAGCGAAAAGCCTTCTCTACTTGTGCCTCCCATCTGCTGGGAGTTACCATCTTTTATAGCACTCTGATTTTTACTTATTTAAAACCAAGTAAGTCCTACTCCTTGGGAAAAGATCAAGTGGCTTCTGTTTTTTATACTATTGTCATCCCCATGCTGAATCCACTCGTTTATAGTCTTAGAAACAAAGAAGTAAAAAATGCTCTCATTAGAGTTATGCCAAAGAGAAGGGGCTCCAGGCAATTAAAATAACAGTGATGCTAAAGTTTAAGTTCATCTTTTTTCTTTTTTTCTTCCCTGTAGTGTATTTCTTTGGTCTCTTTACAGAAACAGTTGAATCCTTTTTCTTTCTTTCTTTTTCTTTCTTTCTTCCTTCCTTCCTTCCTTTCTTTCTTTTTCTTTCTTTCTTTCTTTTTCTTTCTTCCTTTCTTCTTTCCTTCCTTTCTTTCTTCCTTTTTCTTTCTTTCTTTCTTTCCTGGTTTCTTCATTTTCCTTCTTTCTTCCTTCCTTCTTTTCTTTCTTTCTTTCTTTCTTTCTTTTCTTTCTTTCTTCTGTTGAACCATTCTTTGCTTGACCAAATATGATCTTGGGCATTTCTAAGAATATGCTTTTAGAAGTCCGCATTGTATTTGGAAACCATGAAACATGTTCAGTCTATGGTCTAGATATATGTGGATTTAAGGGCAACTGATTTGCAAAATGAAAAATATAGTTGTCACCTTTTAAACTATATCATACACATTCCAATGCATAATCCACTTCAGAGAATTTTATGAGGGAAAAGAGTTCCCTTTGGGGAACAATGATAACACGTTTAGAAATTATCGCATTCATTTTGTGGAGAAGCAGTATAGCAGGATGATCATAAGCACTTACTTTGGAAACAAACACTCCAGGATGTAGATTCCAGATCTGCTACCCTTTTAGCTGTATAACCCTTTAAAATCACTGAAATTTTAAGCCTCCAGTTTCCTCAACTGCACAAAATAAATAATAAGTCCAGGCCCATGGAGTTACTGTAAAGATTAAACCAGATATAGATGTAAACCATTTAAGGAAGTACTAATAAATGCTGGCCATTATCATTAGAACATTCGCACTCCTGACTATTAATGCACAATGTCTTTTCTTACAGAATATTCACTTGTGTTTTATAAATTACTTTTGGCTGATTTAAAGGACAAACACACAAACAGCTAAGGAAAAACTCAGCACTTCACAATTTTGGATTTAGAATGGCATATGTTAATATTGGATTAAATTTGAAAAATACTGAAAATTTAAGGAAATAGAAACGCCCTAACAGTTAACAACAGCTTTGTGTGTGTTCATCTAGATTGATAGTTATGTATGTATATGCATATGTTATATACATAAGCAATATTTCTGTCATTTCCTATGTACTTTTTTGCAGCTTTCAGTATACACTTGCAAGTTTAACCTTTGATTATTCCCTTGTCATTGGAATCTAAGATGAATGTGTTTTTGGTACATGGGGAAAATCGAGACTCTCATATTGCAATGCCTTGGACATGAAATGTTTGTAAATTCATCAAGTTAAAGATCTGCATGAAGTGATATCACTTTGGTGGCTATCTGAAAACATTAAAAATTCTACCATTCTTTGATGTGTCAACAAGCTTCAGTATATTGCTTTTTGGTTGAAATTCTGTGTATTTAAAAATATCATTGTCTTTCTCCTGATTTCTATAGGCTTGTTTTGATCATTGAAAATAAATTCTTGAATTAAATGCTTGACTCACGTGTTTTAAAATTTGTAGCAGAGACAAGTTGTAAAGCTACGAAGTTACAATGAATTCAGATTTTGTGGCAACCCATACACTTTAGTCAGGTAGAGAGCTAAAATTTCCTTTCTTTTTAAATTTTTCCTCTACATAATCTTATCTCACTTTCTTTTCTTATCTCACTTTCTTATCTCACTTTCACTACCTTTCTTGTAAGTATTTTGAAGCAAGTTATTAGCTAAATACAAATTTAGGATCATTTTTCCTTCCTATTTAAGTTCACCACCAACCACACCAAAGGCCAGTCTTCATCCAAAGAAGGTGATGTTGTGTATATGGTGGGATTGGAAGGGAGTCCTCTATTATGAGGTCCTTCCAGAAAATCAAATGATTAATTCCAGCAAGTACTGCTCCCAACTAGACCAACTGAAAGCAGCACTCGAAGAAAAGTGTCCAGAATTAGTCAAGAGAAAATGCAAAATTTTCCATCACGATAATGCAAGACCGTGTGTTTCTTTGATGACAAGGCAAAAACTGTTGCAGCTTGGCTGGGAAGTTCTGATTCATCCACCGTATTCACCAGACATTGTACCTTCAGATTTCCATTTATTTCGATCTTTACAAAGCTCTCTTAATGGAAAAAATTTCAATTCCCTGGAAGACTGTAAAAGGCAACTGGAACAGTTCTTTGCTCAAAAAGATAAAAAGTTTTGGGAAGATGGAATTATAAGTTGCCTGAAAAATGGCAGAAGGTAGTGGAACAAAAGGGTGAATACGCTGTTCAATAAAGTTCTTGGTGAAAATGAAAAATGTGTCTTTTATTTTTACTTAAAAACCGAAGGCACTTTTTGGCCAACCCAATATCTTATGCTTTCTCTAATACGTGTTAAGTCCTTCCTTTGAGCTTTTATTTTCAGCTTTTGTGGGTTTTTTTTCATTTTACAATGCCATTTGTTTCTCTTTTCTTTTAAACAATTTGAATGATGTATAATTGATATATAAAACAATGCACATATTGAATACACAGATTTTGATGAATCTGAACATATGCCTACATCCATGAAACCATCACCACAATCTAGGTAATAGACATATCCAACATCTCTAAAAGTTTCCTCCTGTCTCTTTGTTTTGTTTTGTTTGACTTTTTTCTTATTGTTGTAGGAACTCTTAATGTAAGATCTAACCTCTTAACAAAATTTCAAGTACACAAAAGAGTATTGTTAACTATAAGCTGTATGTTATACTACAGATGTCTAGAATTTTTTCATCTCCCATAAGTGAAACTTTATGCCCATTGAACAACAGTTCCCCATTTCCCCCTGCCCCCAGAGAGATACCTGCTATCCCATGTCCATTGCAGCCTTATTCACAAAAGCCAAATATGAAAACAACCCAATGCCCATCATCATTAAAGAATGTATGAAGAAAATGTAATTATATTCATAAAATGGTGTATTATTCAGAGTTAGAAAAGAGACAAAACCTGCCATTTGCATAACATGGATAATAACATGGATTAAACTGAAAGCCACTCTACCTAGTGAAATGAGACAGTCTCCAAAGGACAAATACTGCATGTTTCCCCTTATAAGAGGTATCTAAAATAGCCACTTCATAGACGCTGAGAATAGAATGTTTCCGTTTAAATTTATTTCTCTCTTGAAATATTTCATCATAAACATTTTTTTCTAACTTTTTCTCTATTTTCTCTAATATGTTAATCATAGTATTTTTTGAAGTCCTTTTCTATCTCCAACATTTAGGTGTCCTATGGTCCTGCTTTTATTCTGTGCTTTTTTTCACTCTTTTTCTTACTTTCTGGCTTATTGCCTAAGAATAAAAGGTTCATAGAAACTAGAGACAACATTACTTTCTACACGGAAGGGTTTCACTTTGTTAATTCAATTATTAATTGGGCTGGGGCTGGACTGGTTTGGAGTCAGAACTCATTTTCCTTCCAGTTTGTCCCTATTCTGGGGTATAGAATTCCCAAGATATTGATTAGGAGGTGGGCCCCTCTCTTTCTCTCTCTCTCTCTCCAGCCCTCAAACACTGCAGAAAATCTAGTTTTAACATTATGAAGGTGTGAAATTAGCCTCCTGCCCTGCACATCTTCAAATTCCAGCAAAGATCCTGAGGGGGCTACTGGCCTTGTGTTTGATGCATGCTTCTTGCCTCCGGTGGGATGTTATCAACCAAGCACCTAGAGACTGAGAAAGATTTCACTTTGTCTTTCCAGCTCAGTCTGAGTCTCCAGAGTCTGAATCTCCTTGTGCTTCAGAAAGAAAATTCTAGCCCTTCTGTGCCTGACTAAAATCATGATCAAAATCTGGCAAACATTTTGAGGAGGAGGCCTGCACTACCTTTGCCGCTGGCTCTTCCCTCTAGCAGGACGTGGTGTCTTCTGAGCACCACAAGAGTGCAAAAGATGTCAGTCTGCCTCTGTGGCCCAGAACCAGCTTCTTAGACCCTTCTACCCGCTTCCCATCCCATTTCCTGTGGGGAAAAACAGCTGTGTGGTTAAGCTCCCAGATAGCCCAGTTCGTCTTGCCAGACCACAAGACTGTGTAAAGCTCCAGTTTTCTCTTTCCCCAGAGTAGTCACAGGACACAGGTTCAGAATCTGAATCTGTAGCCCTCCCTTTGATGGATTGCAATCTTTAATATTTGTATTATTTGGGACACTGCCAAAAGTTCCTCTCTGCTTTTCAGAAGTTCTGCACTTAGGTCAGTCTTTATACCAATCATTTATCTATCTATCTATCTATCTATCTATCTATCTATCTATCTATCTATCTATCTATCTATCATCTATTGTCTGTCTGTCCCTCTATCTGTTTATTTACTTATTTGGTCTCTGGGCCAGCTCACGTCCAGAATACATCTAATGCTGTGAGAGGAAATACAACCACGTGTAGTGAAACCTGCAAAGCATCTGCTGAAAACTCCACTGGTTCCTCTGAACACTTGCAGAACCCGCCATGCACCCCAAGACTGCATTTTCCAGTGTGCTGTGCATCAGTAAGACAAAAATCAGCTCACTTCTCTAAGTTTACACCTCCCTAAATTCTAAACCACTTCAGTTCTCTTTTCCTTAACAGCTACTCACTTTTATCAACAGATAACATTTGTATCTTATCTTGCTTTTCTTGTTATTTTTGCATAAATGCTTTTTTAACCACAACCATCCATCCAGAAGTAAAAGTGGTCTCTCATCTTGTAAGCACTTTTCCCTATGTTTACCTCAACTTTTTTTTTTGAAACATGTCAAGCTTACAGAAGAGATTCAGGAAAAATACAAATGTGCAAGAATAAACAATCGTTCATGTATCACTTTGCTCTAAATACCAATTGCAATTGCTACATTTGTTTTATCCCTCTCTCAACTTCTCTCTCATCTCATCTATATATAGACATAAAATTCTAATGGCATGCAGATCTTATACCTATTTCTTTCCTCTTAACTAATTTATCTTACTAGTGACACATACAAAATCTCCCACTCACATAAACCCTTTCTTTAAAAAAAAGTATATTTTTATAAATTAAAAATAAATTTATACATGTATTTGTTTATACATTATAATTATATGATATTATTTTATAATATCCAGTACATATTCATGCTTTCTCAAGTTTTGAAATCTAACATTAGGTGACATAGTCATCTCCCCATAATACTCTACAAGCTCTGTTCAGTGTGCTGTATCACATAATTGTTTTTTGCAATATTTTGACTCATTTAAAGTCAGAGATTCTTGAACTTGACTGAATTATACAACTTTTCATATTGTTTCTCTCTTGTAGAATTTCTGCTCTTAACAGATGCATATCTGTATCTATATTTATATTTGTATAGCTATCTATCTATCTATCATCTATCTAATTCATCTACCTATCTATCTATAAAACTTAGAAGTGGTATGTTTATTCTCTCTTTACAAGTAAACAAATTGTGTTTAGCAAATTTAAGTATCTTGCTCACTGTTATGGAACTAGTATACACTATCCTTTGATGTGTATTCAGACTTTTTCTTGGCCCCATAATATGTTCAAATTGGAAAATATTGTATGTGCTTGAAAAAATATATACATTGTAGGTTTTTGGATGTGTTACTGTATTTTGTTTACTTGCCTGTTAAAACAGTCTTGGAGTCATCTTTGACTCCTCTCTTTCCCTCACCATCTTGCCAGGTCTAACATCTGCACAACACCTTGTATTAGTTTTTCTCACAATTTTCACCATGTCAACGCTGGTCTAACACACCATCAACTCTTCGCTAAATTGTTGTGCATCTTCGTTCCTGGACTTCTGCAATGGTATGGTCTATTTATTCTTTATACTTCAGCCAGAATGAGCTTGTTCAGTTGTAAGTTGGATCATGTCACTTTTCTGACTCCCCACTGTGCCTTTTTCTTCACTCAGATTCAAAGCCTGTACATATAACAGACATAATCTGGGTCTCTTTTCCTCTCTGGTGACATCTCTTGCTTCACTTCTTCTTTCTGTCTTTGTTCCAGTTCTGATCTTTTGTTATTTCTTAAACATTCTAGGAAAACTCTCACCTCTTTGGCATTGTTCTTGACTATACTCTCTTCACAGAAAGACTTCCTTTAGAAATTCTAATGACGTGCAGATCTTACATCTATATTTTTTTCTCTTAACCAATTTATCTGACTAGTAACACAGGTTCAAAACCTCCCAGTCATGTAAAGCCTTTTCTCTAAAAAAGAAAGAAAGAAAGAAAAGAAAAAGGAAAAGAAACGCTAATCATTTCTCAAGTCTTGTGGATGATTTTCATGAAGTGTCTCTTGAATTTGTCCCCTTCTCTGTATTGCTCACCTGCAACACTTCTTACCCATATCAGGATAACTTTTCCCTAATTTGTTCTTTGACTTTCCAAAATGTTGATAACAGTAATATCCTGGGAAATTTCTTAAAGCATGCTATTTGCATTTCATTGATAGTTTTATTTATTAATGATTGAGAGAGTCTAAAACATGTTATACTAGTATTAAAGGGCCTACATACATATGGCCTTAAATAACTTGCCAGGATGGATTTCTACTGCTTTTGCTTTAGAAATCCATGCTAGAACTAAATTCGTATATTTTCGTATATTTTAATAGTCCTTCCCACTTACCATATTCCTCCATTGCCAATCTTCTAACAGCTATAGCTCCATACCTTAAATCTCTTTAGGTTTGGATCACACAGAGTACAATAAACATAACTCAATAAAAATGTGTTGAATGAACAAATTATAACTAATGAGAGTTTATAATAGACATTTTTCTAAGCCATTTTTCTAAGATACTATTAAGATATGCAATTTAAATGAAAAATTGAAGAATATATTTTTACTTGAGTGATGGCATTTTTAGAACAAAAAATAATGGTATGATCTAAGAAAATCATGCCAAAGAAACATTTCAGTTTTTCTCTGGCATAGCAATGCATTTGATAAATGCCTACTGTTGGAGTATTCTTTTGATTTGACTCAATGTCAGATTCTTTGAAATCTATGGTGAGCTCTTTCAGAGTTTATCATGAGGATTTGTTAGAAAAAAGATATCAGTTTTTCAAGAATGAAGCTATTAAGTCACAAAAAAAAAAAAAAGTGGTGAAATAGAGTGATTTACAGTCTTCTTGTACTCAACACTTGTGTCTCAAATTGCATGAGAGAGTCTTGATTATGGTTGTGTTTGTGATTGTATCTGTGATACAATTTTAAAGAAAGTCTATCTATTTTCAGATTAATGTTAGGTTTGCAAAGCCATAGACAAGATTGAGTCAAGTGGAGGTTCTCTTCTGCCATACTGACCATTTTGCTGCGTCTTTCACATCCTTATTCCTCAGACTATAAATCAGTGGGTTTAGCATGGGGATCAGCAACGTGTAAAACACATTAGAGACTTTCTCCTGTTCCAAGGAATACTGAGAGCTTGGCTGGATGTAACTAAAGGTCACAGACCCATAGAGTAAAGTCACAGCAGTCAGATGGGAGGCACAAGTGGAGAAGGCTTTGAGCCTCCCCTCAGCTGAGCGGATTCTCTGGATGGCAATGATGATGTGAATGTAAGAGACCATGATGATAATAAAAGTGAACATTGCAAGGACCCCAGAGAATATCAAAAGCAGCATTTCATTGTTATGGGCATCTGAACAAGAGAGCCTCAGAAGAGGGGGAATATCACAGAAATAATGATTCACAATGTTAGGACCACAGAAGTCTAGTTTGAGCAAACCTATCGTGTGTGTCAGGGAGTTAATGAGCCCCGCCAAGTAACATACAAAACCATCTGAATACAGTCCCTTTGGGTCATAATGGCTGTATACAGCAAGGGGTTGACTATTGCTACACAGCATTCATAAGCCATCATAGACAGGATGATACCTTCTGTGGTTGCATACACTGCAAAAAAGAAACTTTGTAGAACACAGCCAGAAAATGTGCTGGACTTGTGTTTTGAAAAGAAGTCAACCAGCATTTTATGTGCAAAGACAGTAGAATAGCAGACATCACAAAAAGAGAGGTTGCTAAGGAAGAAGTACATTGGAGTATGAAGCTGGGCATTTAGCCAGATCAATATGATCATCCCACACTTACCTACCAGAGTGATAAAATAAATAAGGGTAAACAGCAAAAAGAGAGGGATCTGCAAATTAGGATTTTCAGTTAAACCTACCAGAAGGAATTCCTTCACACGTGTATGATTCCAACCTGCCATGCATTCAGGTTTGTATAGCTCTTTAGTTGCAGAATATGATGGTATCACTCAGATGAAAAGCAAATATATACATATATGATTTCTCCATGATCTGGTGTCCATAATAGCAGGGAGCAGTGGATTTCAGCAGTGGACCATGTGTGTACCAGACAATTCATTTATAGTGACTCAAAGTTTTGCAACTAGAGATTATTTTATTCCTTCCTTCTCAGTTTCCACATCATCAACATTGCAATAAGGAAACTCTCTTAGATCATGAAACTATTAATAGGTAGAACTGACATTCTAAGCCAAATATGCCTCATACCAAACTCCTGACTCAGTCTCTGACACATATAAGTTCTCTGCTTACTTGGGCTACAAACTAAGGCAATCTTAGAAATGATTTCCTTATCTGTGGCTAACTTATTCCTATTTTTTCATACCCAGTTAACTCATGACACTTTCACAATATTCAACTCCCTTCCTTTACAAATCTCAAATATCAGAACTTTTTTTGCCTCACCATATGCTCACATTCCCCACTTGGGCAACCAATGGCTGTGCCTTCCAGAAGAGTTGAGTCAGGAGGAAGAAGTAGAGACATCTTTTGATCTACTATTTAGTATTAAAGCCAATCAAAAAATAGCAGTGCAGTTTAACTTGAGAATCCTTTCCTATCACACCTTTGTATTTACCTTCACATCTTTGGGTCTTATCAGCATGAAAACAACACACCCAAAAACTTAATGTAAAGAGGCAAGGTGTGAGTGTGAAGGACCAAAACTGTATCGGTCAGATATGTATTGCTTTCAAAAATGTATGGTTCCAATCAGTTCCACTTGTTTTCTGGCATGATATAATACTAATTCAATAATATTTGTGGTTCAATATCAATAAATTAATCCAATTGTGTATACTTTCATACATTTAGTACATATATATTACTTACTACTCTGTGCCAAGAAATGTTATATTTGCTAGAGATGAAGCAGTGAACAAGAAGAATGTCATGCTATCAAGGTGCTTACATGTTATTTGGAAATATATGAAATAAACACCTACTGATATTCCATAGTTGAAGAGGGTGAGTACTATGAAGTAAAGTAAGGAAGGAGAGAGTGAATAGAAAGAGATGGTAGAGACTTTACTATATAGAGTATTAGTTTCCTATTGCTACTGTAACAAGTTACAAAGAATTGGTGGCTTAAAATAACAAACATGTATTTTATGCAAGGCACTGTATTAAGCGTTAGACATCTCAAGAAAGATACCTGAGCTGTGCTCTCATGGAACTTGAAGTCTATAGAGGTCAGGATTTGGGTAGGCCTGGGATGCAATATTCATGGTACTGTTAAATCAAAATCAAAATCTTCATTCTATTAGTACAGAGGTGCATTGCTCACACACTGAGATTATAAACTACATCCTGTCTATATTTTAGATCAATAAATTTGGGAAGCGCAAGGAATCGAAGTCTAACTGTGTCTGCGAAAAGAAGAAATAATTTGTTGGACATAACAAGTAATTTTTTTTCTTGTTAATAAAACCCAGATGGTAAAATAAAGAATCAGTGTTTTATAACCTGGACACAAGTTCAATTAAAGAAAATATTTTGGAGGTGAAAGGACATTTATGTGTATCTTAACTGCAAATTTTTCTTCTGCAAGGCTGCTTAGTGTAATGGTAACATCATATCACTGGAGTATGTTAGGACTAGCATGGCTTGAGTTCCAATATAGCTCTTTCTTTGACCTGCTGTATATTCTATCTATCTACACAAATCATAAAAAAAAGAGAAGACAGCGGAGTTTGTATAAGTTTCCCATTCATGATTTAGAGAAAGAGAAGGAAAAATGGAGTTCCTGTGCCAGTTTAACTAGCATAAGGCTTCACATGGAAGATGTAACAATGACCTGACACGTGATACTGATGGACAAGTCTCAACACAGGCACACAGAAAAACCAGTGTAACTCCAGTAACTTAACCGTATGAGTTCTAGCAACAGCTTTACCTATTGAACTCATAATAGAAAACTATAAATAGAAAAATGTGTTACCAGGGATCAAAATATGATTTTCTCTCATGCTGTTAGAATTACAACTAGAACACAGATTCATTCTGTTACTAAGTTCAGGTCTTCTATTACCAGTCAGTATCACGTTCCTGATAAACTGAGTCTGCTTTATTTATTTATTAGAAATATTTTCCCTGCTAAGGGGCTTTTTTTCTTTTTTTTAACATCTTTATTGGAGTATAATTGATTTACAATGGTGTGTTAGTTTCTGCTTTATAACAAACTGAATCAGCTATACATATACATATATCCCCATATCCCCTCCCTCTGGCGTCTCCCTCCCACCCTCTCTATCCCACCCCTCTAGGTGGTCATAAAGCACTTAGCTGATCTCCCTGTGCTATGCAGCTGCTTCCCACTAGCTATCTATTTTACATTTGGTAGTGTATATATGTCCATGCCACTCTCTCACTTTGTCCCAGCTTACCCTTCCCAGTCCACGTGTCCTCAAGTCCATTCTCTACTTCTGCGTCTTTATTCCTGTCCTGTCCCTAGGTTCGTCAGAACCTTTTTTTTTTTTTTTTAGATTCCATATATATGTGTTAGCATACGGTATTTGTTTTTCTCTTTCTGACTTATTTCACTCTGTATGGCAGACTCTAGGTCCATCCACCTCACTACAAATAACTCAATTTCACTACTTTTTATGGTTGAGTAATATACCCTTGTATATATATGCCACATCTTCTTTATTCATTCATGTGTCGGTGGACACTTAGATTGCTTCCATGTCCTGGCTATTGTAAATAGAGCTGTAATCAACATTGTGGTACATGACTCTTTTTGAATTATGGTATTCTCAGGGTATATGCCCAATAATGGGATTGCTGGATCATATGGTAGTTCTATTTTTAGTTTTTGAAGGAACCTCCATACTGTTCCCGATAGTAGCTGTATCAATTTACATTCCCACCAATAGTGCAAGAGGGTTCCCTTTTCTTCACACCCTCTCCAGCATTTATTGCTTGTAGATTTTTTGATGATGGCCATTCTGACCGGTGTGAGGTGATACCTCATTGTAGTTTTGCTTTGCATTTCCCTAGTGATTAGTGATGTTGAGCATTCTTTCATGTGTTTGTTGGCAATTTGTATATCTTCTTTGGAGAAATGTCTATCTAGGTCTTCTGCCCATTTTTGGATTGGGTTGTTGTTTTTTTGATATTGACCTGCATGAGCTGCTTGTATATTTTGGAGATTAATCCTTTATCAGTTGCTTTGTTTGCAAATATTTTCTCCATTCTGAGGGTTGTCTTTTCATCTTGTTTATGGTTTCCTTTGCTGTTTAAAAGCTTTTAAATTTCATTAGGTCCCATTTGTTTATTTTTGTTTTTATTTCCATTTCTCTAGGAGGTGGGTCAAAAAGGATCTTGCTGTGATTTATGTCATAGAGTGTTCTGCCTATGTTTTCCTCTATGAGTTTTATAGTGTCTGGCCTTACGTTTAGGTCTTTAATCCATTTTGAGTTTATTTTTGTGTATGGTGTTAGGGAGTGTTCTAATTTCATTCCTTTACATGTAACTGTCCAATTTTCCCAGCATCACTTATTGAAGAGGGTGTCTTTTCTCCATTGTATATTCTTGCCTCCTGTATCAAAAATAAGGTGGCTATATGTGTGTGGGTTTATCTCTGTGCTTTCTACCCTGTTCCATTGATCTATATTTCTGTTTGTGTGCCAGTACCATACTGTCTTGATGACTAGCTTTGTAGTATAGTCTGAAGTCAGGGAGCCTGATTCCTCCAGCTCTGTTTTTCTTTCTCAAGATTGCTTTGACTATTCGGGGTCTTTTGTGTTTCCATACAAATTGTGAAATTTTTTGTTCTAGTTCTGTGAAAAATGCCATTGGTAGTCTGATAGGGATTGAACTGAATCTGTAGATTGCTCTGGGTAGTACAGTCATTTTCACAGTGTTGATTCTTCCAATCAAAGATCATGGTATATCTCTCCATCTGTTTGTATCATCTTTAATTTCTTTCATCAGTGTCTTATAGTTTTTTGCATACAGGTCTTTTGTCTCCTTAGGAAGGTTTATTCCTAGGTATTTTATTCTTTTTGTTGCAAAGGTAAATGGGAGTGTCTCCTTAATTTATCTTCCAGATTTTTCATCATTAGTGTATAGGAATGTAAGAGATTTCTGTGCATTAATTTTGTATCCTGCTACTTTACCAAATTCATTGATTAGCTCTAGTAGTTTTCTGGCAGCATCTTTAGGATTCTCTATGTATAGTATCATGCAAACAGTGACAGCTTTACTTCTTTTTTTCTAATTTGGATTCCTTTTATTTCTTTTTCTTCTCTGATTGCTGTGGCTGAAGCTTCCAAAACTATGTTGAATAATAGTGGTGAGAGTGGGCAACCTTGTCTTGTTCCTGATCTTAGAGGAAATTTTTTCAGTTTTTCACTATTGAGAGCGATGTTGGCTGTGGGTTTGTCATATATGGCCTTTATTATGTTGAGGTAAGTTCCCTCTATGCTTACTTTTTGGAGGGTTTTTATCATAAATGGATGTTAAATTTTGTCAAAAACTTTTTCCGCCTCTATTGAGATGATCATATCGTTTTTCTCCTTCAGTTTGTGGATATGGTGTATCACATTGGTTGATTTGCGTATATTGAAGAATCCTTGCATTCCTGGGATAAAACCCACTTGATCATGGTGTATCATCCTTTTAAAGCACTGTTGGATTCTGTTTGCTAGTATTTTGTTGAGGATTTTTGCATCTATGTTCATCAGTGATATTGGCCTGTAGTTTTCTTTCTTTGTGACATCTTTGTCTGGTTTTGGTATCAGGGTGATGGTGGCCTCGTAGAATGAGTTTGGGAGTGTTCCTCCCTTTGCTATATTTTGGAAGAGTTTGAGGATAGATGTTAGCACTTCTCTAAATGTTTGGCAGAATTCTCCCGTGAAGCCATCTGGTCCTGGGCTTTCGTTTGTTGGAAGATTTTTAATTACAGTTTCAATTTCAGTGCTTTTGATTGGTCTGTTTATATTTTCTATTTCTTCCTGCTTCAGTCTCAGAAGGTTGTGCTTTTCTAAGAACTTGTCCATTTCTTCCAGGTTGTCCGTTTTATTGGCATATAGTTGCTTGTAGTAATCTCTCATGATCCTTTGTATTTCTGCAGTGTCAGTTGTTACTTCTCCTTTTTCATTTCTAATTCTATTGATTTGAGTCTTCTCCCTTTTTTTCTTCTTGAGTCTGGCTAATGGTTTATCAATTTTATTTATCTCCTCAAAAACCAGCTTTTAGTTTTATTGATCTTTGCTATCATTCCCTTCATTTCTTTTTCATTTATTTCTTATCTGATCTTTATGATTTCTTTCCTTCTGCTAACTTTGCGGGTTTTTTGTTCTTTCTCTAATTGCTTTAGGTGTAAGGTTAAGTTGTTTATTTGAGATGTTTCTTGTTTCTTGAGGTAAGAATGTATTCCTATAAACTTCCCTCTTAGAACTGCTTTTGCTGAATCCCATAGGTTTTGGGTCGTCGTGTTTTCATTGTCATTTGTTTCTAGGTATTTTTTGATTTCCTCTTTGATTACTTCAGTGATCTCTTGGTTATTAAGTAGTGTATTGTTTAGCCTCTATGTGTTTGTATTTTTTACAGGTTTTTTCCTGTAATTGATATCTAGTCTCATAGCATTGCTGTCGGAAAATATACTTGATACAGTTTCAATTTTCTTAAATTTACCAAGGCTTGATTTGTGACCCAAGGTAGGATCTACCCTGGAGAATGTTCCATGAGACCTTGAGAAGAAAGTGTATTCTGTTGTTTTTGGATGGAATGCCTTATAAATATCAATTAAGTCCTTCTTGTTTAATGTATCATTTAAAGCTTGTGTTTCTTTATTTATTGTCATTTTGGATGATCTGTCCATTGGTGAAAGTGGGGTGTTAAAGTCACCTACTATTATTGTGTTACTGTCAATTTCACCTTTTATGGCTCCTTTCATTTGCCTTATGTATTGAGGTGCTCCTATGTTGGGCGCATAAATATTTACAATTGTTATATCTTCTTCTTGGATTGATCCCTTCATCATTATGTAGTGTCCTTCTTTGTGTCTTGTAACTTTATTTTAAGGTCTATTTTGTCTGATATGAGAATTGCTACTCCAGTTTTCTTTTGATTTCCATTTGCATGGAATATCTCTTTCCATCACCTCACTTTCAGTCTGTATGTGTCCCTAGGTCTGAAGTGTGTCTCTTGTACACAGCATATATACAGGTCTTGTTTGTGTATCCATTCAGCCAGTCTATGTCTTTTGGTTGGAGCATTTCATCCATTTACATTTAAGATAATTATCGACATGTATGTTCCTATTACCATTTTCTTAATTGTTGTGGGTTTGTTATTGTAGCCCTTTTCCTTCTCTTGTGTTTCCTGACTAGAGAAGTTCCTTTGTCGTATAGCTGGTTTGGTGGTGTTGAATTCTCTTTGCTTTTGCTTATCTGTAAAGGTTTTAATTTCTCCATCAAACGGAATGAGATCCTTGCTGGGTAGAGTAATCTTGGTTGTAAGTTTTTAACTTTCATCACTTTAAATATGTCTTGCCTCTCCCTTCTGGCTTGCAGAGTTTCTGCTGAAAGATCAGCTGTTAACCTTATGGGTTTTCCCTTGTATGTTATTTGTTGCTTTTCCCTTGCTACTTTTAATATTTTTTCTTTGTATTTTATTTTTGATAGTTTGATTAATATGTGTCTTGGCACGTTTCTCCTTGGATTTATCCTGTATGGGACTTTCTGCACTTCCTGGACTTGCTTGACTATTTCCTTTCCCATATTAAGGAAGTTTTCAACTATAATCTCTTCAAATATTTTCTCAGTCCCTTTCTTTTTCTCTTCTTCTTCTGGGACCCCTATCATTCGAATGTTGGTGTGTTTAATGTTGTCCCAGAAGTCTCTGAGACTGTCCTCAATTCTTTTCATTCTTTTTTCTTTATTCTGCTCTGCAGTAGTTATTTCCACTATTTTATCTTCCAGGTCACTTATCCGTTCTTCTGCTTCAGTTATTCTGCTATTGATTCCTTCT